>NC_140068.1:152367520-153786450 GCF_964194135.1 Talpa europaea
CTGCAGCTTCTTCCCTCCCTGCTCAGCTTCACCCTCCCTTGGGTGGGGCAGGGAAACTGGAACCTCCCCCTTCCCTGGGCACTGCCCTGTGACAGCGTGATGAACTTGCAGCAGAGTTAACCTCCTGAAGGACTCGCTCACCTTAGGGAGCTTGACTTTTCTACTGAAAGTTTTAACCAGTGATAAAGGTTAAAGGGGAAATACCTTTCCAGAGAGGCAACGCTGTGTCTTACTTTCATCTTGAACTTTAAATCATTTCTATTAAAACTTTTCCTAAGAGTGGACTTTCATTGCTGAGAGAGAAGAGAGAAATGTGGACATGGGTGGCAGCATGTGGATATGTGTGGGGGTGGGTGGGGGTCACCCTGACCTCTGACCACTCTCTGCCAATCTTGCTCTGTCCCTTCTGCATAGTGATGCCCCCGGGCTGAGCTCTGGCCATGGATTCATCACCCTTGCTGCTACCCACACTCCATCCACCTCTGGCCCATCCGCCTCTGGAAGCGATGGCAAAGGATTATTGCATTCGGGACTTTTATATAATATGGAGTGAAATATAGAGCACACCCTTTACAGTTTGTCTAATTTTCTTCCTGTCACCGAAGGAAAGCGTTAAACAGAGTAAGTCATTTTATAGTTGTTGCAACAGCTACTGAATTTAGATTGGCGAAATGATTTGCTGGAGCAAAGTAGCCATCGGATAAATCTCATAAATTTGTTTCTTAAAAAATGTCTTTGTTCGAGGGCCGCCCCGGTGGCACAGCGGTTGAGTGCTGGGTTGCGAAGCTGCCCGCGGCCTCTGCGGCGCCGGTTCGATCCCCGGCTGCTCCCCGGCCACTGGAGGAGGGTCCCACAGACCTCTCCTGCCGCCCGTTGCTCCCCTCAGCAGTGGACTTCGGTCCTTCTGCCTGCTCTGCTCCCCGCTCTGGCTCTGGTGAATTCTCTCGCCCTCCCGCGCTTCTGACTGTACCCAGTGCTTGTACAAACAAACAAACAAATAAATGAATGAAAATACATGCCTCTTTAAAAAAAAAAAAATTACCTTTAAAAAAAAAATAAAGTCATACAAAACTGCTTTTAAAAAAAAAAAAAATGTCTTTGTTCGAGAAAGCGAGGACTGTAACCTTATCCACTGAAGCCAAGAGCTGCTGGCTTTGTTTGGAAGGAGTCCTGTAGTTTCTGTCCATCAATTTAAGAGCAGTGAGGGACAGTAAGAATGACTATCTTTTAGCTCTCCAGCATCTGATAAAATTCTCTCCTTGTTCATGATCTCACTTAATTCTCAACCTGAGATGGGCAGGGTAGGGCAGGGGTTGTATTATCTCCAGCTTGTAAATAAAGAGAAACAGAGATGAACTTAGAGCTGCACAGCTAATAAGAAAATTGCAGTCTCTGCATCACCAAATCTGCACCAGGACCTTTGCTGTTTGCACGACCCATTTGCACAGATGCGCTCCCACTTCAACACTTTGAAGAGAGGCAGGGAAAACACTTGCCATTTACTTTGTGCCAAGACAGGGCAGGAGGACTTCCTTTTGTTATCTCATTTCATGCAAGACTTGAGAACCCCAAAACCCAAAACAAACAAGAAGAGCATTCCCCAGGGCTGGCTTTTAATAAAAGTGTAACTGATCACAGTTGCTTTTGGTGGCCTGGTTCAGAGGGTGGCTCAGTCCTGCATCCGTGCTGCAGGCTGCCTGCTCCCAGGGGCCGGGAGCTCCACTCTGGTTGCTGTTATTAAATCAGGGCTGGGCTGTGCGTGCTGTGCCGACCCTCCCTAGGCTTCTGCAGCCCATAGTACACTTGGGGTCCCTGTTACTGCAGCTATTCAGGCATTGTGAGCCCTGGTCCTCATTGATTCACCAACACCCCAGCCCCTCCACCAGGGGTTTCCCAGCATCCTCAGGGTTTATCTCCACACTGTGATTGCTCTGTCTTGTTCCCACTGAGATGCCGAGTCCAGGTGTGCAGATCTCTGTGGAGGGGTGGAGGTGTTACAGGGGAGGGAAAGCGGCACCCCAGAGCCCCCAAAGCTGCCAGCTCTAAATAGGTTCTGCCATCCGTGTATCAAGACAAAATGTACCCTAGTGTGCAAGACCTTTAATGGAAAGGAACTTAAATACATTAGTGTGTAATACAGAAAAGACAAAGAATAAAGTTTCCAAATCAAACACCCAACGTTACCCATCCCCTCGTGGGTAAATGTCCAGCCAAACAGGGTTGGCCCAAAGTGAAGCCACTGAGGCCTGAAAACCTGCTGTAAGTCTAAGGTGTCTTCTGGTGGGGACGCACAGGAATGGGGCAGAAGGGAGCAGACAAGTCTGGAAGGAAAAGAGCAAAATAAAAATTGAGATAAAAGCTGCTGTTGTCACCTCCCCACGCATCTCACCCACATCTGTTTCAACCTGTCCAGGACCAAGAAGCAAGCGCAGTTTCTTCACGTGTCTCCCGGCTCCACATGCCTCCCCCTGGTCTCCTGCTGGCTCCATCCTGCCTCCTTCCTTCTCAGTCTCCTCTGCAGCTTCTTCTCTCCCTGCTCAGCTCCACCCTCCCTTGGGTGGGGCAGGGGACCTAGAATCTCCCCTGTCCCTGAGGACCACCTTGTTACAGAGACACCCTCCATATTGCAGCCTGTTGTGAGGTTGTCCAGTCAGGGCAGCTAGTAACCCAGCATTTCTCAGAACTGAAGCAACAAAGCTCTCTCAGAACTCCCGGCCTCCCTAGGACACAGTGACTAGAGCTGATCCTCGTGAGGATTAATTCCCATACGCAGGGTGCTGGGCACACTGCTGATTGACCGCATCCGCTGCATGGGACTCGGGGTCAACCCGTTTCTCTGCAGGCGACCGTGACGGGGTCAAGCTCAAGGGCCTGTCCTTTTGTCTGCTGGGGGAGGGGGGGAGTCCAATATGAAAACTGATAAAGGGAGTGTCAGTTATTTATACCCCCGCCCTCCCACTTCAATACTAAACTGTGAGTCACTGATAAAAAGCACTCAGCAATTGTTGATTATCGAAGTGGTGCCAGCCACTAGGCCAGGAGCTTTATGCACCTTATCTCCTTCTAATCCCCAGAACAACCCAGAGACAGCGCAACTTTTCTGACAAAGGGATCAGAGGTGACAGGAACCCAGAGGCGCGGGCTGCCCAGGGTGCGTCCTGGGCCAGCCCCGCTTCTATAAAAGAGCGTGAGATCCACGTTCTCGAAAATCTTCTCCAGTCTTAACATTCACTTTTGTTGCCTTTCTCGGGAATATTTGCAACTTTATAAAAGTCTGAACGTTTAGGCCCCCAAAGACCCAGGACTGAGCTTAGATATGTGCATATATTTCTATCAATATATCAGTGGGTTATTATTTTGAGGGACGAGATGTGTCAAACTGTCAGTTAAGGTTATTTTTAAATTTGAGTAACAGAAAGCTCACTTGGGAGCTTGGTTTGGATATTTGGGGGGATACTCCCTCACGGCTTATTCTGAAAGGACTAGCATCACCAGTGGACTCGCTCTTTATGCAAACTTAGACGTTTATCTCTGCCCATGGGCTACCTTTGTCCGCAGGCAGAACTCCTTCATTTGCAGGACGGTCAGTCAAAGAGATCGGGGCTTCTCCCCTGGCTGGGGAAGCACAGTTTTTTAAAAAATTATTATTATTATTATTTAAAATTATTATTATTATTATATAGTAATATATTATTTTTTCTTTTTAAAATTTTAAAAAATTTTATATATAAAATTTTAAAAAATGTTATATATAAAATTTTAAAAAATGTTATATATAAAATTTAAAAAAATTTTATATATTTTTTACATCATTTTTCATTTTTGCACAATGTATGCATTTTCATCTTGTGTATATTCCCCATGCAATTCCCACCCCTCCTTGTTTTGATCCTATTCCCTCTCCCCCCCACCTCATGTAGTGTGTCTCTGGTTTATAGTTGCTTGCTAATTTTGATTTTTGCTTTATTATAATTAGTATTTTCCCTGGTCCCTTCTTTAGGATTTCTAAATTCCTGCTATGAGCGAGACCATCCGGTATTTTTCTTTTTTAGAAAGCACAGCTTTTTACTTTCTTTTTTTACAGTTTTTGCTTTCACACTGGCTCACCCCTGAATTGTTCTAAACAAATGCTAGGACTTAATAAGTGTGGACCGGGGCTATTACCCACACATAAGCCAGTCACTGTAGCAGAGGTGATGACATTACACTAATTGACATGTATTAATCAGGATCTACTCCTTAGAGCTGGGGGTAGGTTGTGTCCTGCTGAGACAGCTTGAGGATGGACAGTCTGGGTGTATCAGTCAGGATAAGAATGGGTTATGACTCAGTAATAAACAAATCCAACATCTCAGTGGCTTGAAATATATGGACATTTGCTCATGCTTGATGCAGGTCAGCAGGAAGCTCACGGCTGTCACCCTTGGAAGCAGGATGGAGGAGGCTGTCTCAACACTTGTACTGTGCAGGGGTGGGGCGTGGGGAGAGTCCTGGATAGACCAGCACCACCAGGGAAATGTTCTGCCTGCCAGTGACACACATTGCCTAGGTGACAGCAAGCCAAGTGGTGGTGTGGAGCTTGGAAGGGCAGCAGGTGCAGCCTGGAAGGAGGGAAACTATGTTGGTGAACAGCAACAGTGCCTGAGCCAACAAGAAAGGATGCAGATAGGCCATCAACAGCAAGTAAAGGCTGTGCTCTGAAATCATAACAAAGGGAGAGTGGGAGGTGGTTGCAGTGACTCTCCAAGAGCACCACCTCTGCGCAAGACCATCCAGTTTGGAACATGGAATTTTCTAGCTGGGTGTCTCTAGGTGAAGAATCTTTGAGCATCAGTTTTCTCAACTGTAAAAACAGGGATAACAGTATTTATCATGCATGAAATAACGCATGCAATATGCATGGTGTATTTGTAGCTGCTGTATGTCCCTTAAGAGTTATTTGCTCTCATCTTTCACACCTGCACTGAACGTCTAATAACAGAACCTTAGTATCAACCCTTGTCAGTTCTGGACTGAGCTTTGGGGAAGCCATTGTTTACTGTCTTCGATGGCTGCCCATCCCTCTACCCTTACTCTGTATCCCCAAATTTTGGTTTTGCAAATGGTTTCCTTGGGGAAAATGGTCTTTTCTGACCCGTTTGTTCTATCCTCTCACGCTGTGTCAATGGTCTGTCTCCTCATCGATGGTGCACAGTTTTATCCCCCTAAAAGTTCTGGTCACCTGAGCTTTCGGAATTGAACAAGAGGGGTGGGTGGATGGATGTGATACGATGTCAAATATCCCTTCCCGAAGAGCTGGGTTCTGTTCAGGCCTCTGCTACCTGTAATGTTCCTGCTCCAGGCAAGTCTCCCAGTAAATTCAGCCTCATTCTGCTAATTTGTAAAGTGCAGATAAAAATTCCAGCCCCATCTTCTACAGAGGATCTTTGAGAGGATAAGGGAATTAATATTCCCATTATAGATCTCCAAATATGCATAGACAATGAGGGGAAATCAGTTAATTGGATGTGCAAGCTGTGTGCCTGCCTGTGTGCGTGCATGTGTGTGTGTGTGTGTGTGTGTGGCTTGCTTGACTCTCTGGGGTGAAGGCTGGGGGGCTTATTCTCATGTGCAGTGAGCATTCCTGCCGTCACAGGTAGCACAGATGCCGAGGCTGTGTGTGAAGTGGGTATCCCCAAGGGAATTCCAGTGGCCGCTCCCCTCCAGGCTCCCCCTCACCCCGACACTTTTGGTGGTTCATCAAGAGAAGCCGGGTGTATGGGGGGGAAGGTAGGGGGCAAAAGGGTGGGCACCCCATGATGGAAAGGCAGAAGGTGAGTGTGAGACAAGGATACCCACAATGAGGGCCCTGACTGCAGATGACATCCAGGCTGGCGCCCCACCTGCACAAGCAGGAGAAGAACGGTCTTCTGGGGCCTGCACATCCTTCTTTCCACCCAGCTTCCCAGTCTTGAGGGGCGAAGGCACCGTTTTATGAGAACCTTGCCACCCAAAGTGGTGTCACCCCACCTCCTGGGGGAGTGCTGTGTCTTCTGTCCTCAAAGAGAGCCCCGAGGATGTCTCTGTCCTTCCCAGCTCTGATTCAGCTGCTGTTTCCCTGATGGTTTTGCTGGAGCAGGGCTTTGGGTGAGGGCTAATTAGATAATGCCTGTGAAGCACTTGGAGTTCCTTGGAGACGGGCTCGCTCTCTATGTATTATTAATAGTGGTGAGCACAGTGTTTCCAAACAAAGGCCGGTGCCTACTTAAATACCCGGGGTGGAGGAGGGACTCAGTGGGGCGGCCTAGAGAGCAGCCCCAGCCCACGAAAGCCTGTCCGTGGGGAAGGCCGCAGCCCTGTCTGGGGATGGGGGGTCGGGATGGAGGGCCGCAGCTGCTGTCACAAGATGGCATTGAGGTATCCCTAAAAAGGCCGTCCTTGTGTGGACAATGTGAACAGGGAAAAGGATCATTCCTGTTAAACCGGTTGTGAAGGTGATGGGGGAGCCATGGGGAAGAAATTGCTTAGCCTGAGTCCAGGCCAGGCTGTGCCCCGCTCAGGGTTCTTTTGAATCCAGGGGGCTGTGCCAGCTTTTGGGATCCTGAGCTGGTCGGCTTTCCCCTGAGGAAATAGCTCTTCCTTAGCTGGTTCCCCGCTTTCTAAGGAAGAAGGGAAAATGACTTGTTGAAATAATTCTCCCTCTCCCTCCCATAAAGTTTGGGGTATGCTCCAGGGAGATTTCAGTGTCATCCTCGAAAGGGTTAATTAGGCGGTGTCACATCCTGTGTTAGGGAATTGTGGGGGTGCTACTCTCCTCCCACTGTAGGATTTTGTTTGGGGACCTTGCACCTCTGTTCCTACGGACCCCCAGAGTTGCTCACGTGGGTGAATACCCAGGGAGCTGCCCCCACAAAAGATATGTTGAAGTCTGTCAGGGACTGTGTGATTTTATCTCCAATATTTTATGTTATTGGAACCCTAGCCCCAGTGCGATAGTGTGGGTTAGATGAGATCGTGAGGGGGGCTGGTCTCTGTGACGGGATCAGTGCCCTTATGAGGAGTGCAGGGTAAATGAAATAGGCTTTGACGCTGCTATCACCTGCAGCCTTGAATGCAGAAGGCACTTGGGAGCGTGGGGCATGCATGCCTGAGAGTGGCCACCTGGAGCATGGTGTGGGCATGCGTGAGTGGGCACATCTGAGCCTGGAGGCTGAGGCTCTTCAGAGACAGGAAGACAGCTATGGCGAATGGCTACGGGAGGACAAGCAGTGGTTTCGAGAGGATGAAACCATGAGATGATGCCAGAGAGAGCCCAAAGAGAAAGAGGAAAGATTTGCTGGGGCCTGGAAGGCCTCCAGGCCTCCCAGCCTCCCACCTCCTGCCTTGCCAGCCTGCGGGCTTGCCCCACAACAATTGGTGTAGAAGGAGCATTAAAGCCTGAAAAAGCCGCTGAGGGCTCCCGGACTCTCTTTTATCCATCTGCCCGAATAGATAGAGAACCACCCTGTGTTTGCTGGCACTGTGAGGAGACCCTGGAGACCTCTTTTTCCTTTCTCGTGCATGGAAGGACTCCTCGAGGAGGTAGGGAGCTGTGAGCCAGGAAGAGAATCAGCAGCCATGTCTTGATATTGGGCTTTCCAGCCTCCAGAACTATGAAGAACAAGTATGTTGTTTCAGCCACCCAGGCTGTGGCTCTGCATCCTAGCAGCAAAGCCGACTGAGTCTTAACCTCCAGCCTCTCAGAATGTGACCTCACTTGGAAATGGGGTTATTGCAGCTGTAATTAGTGAAGATGAGGTTATACGGCAGTAGGACCCCTACCCCGTGTGACCGGAGTCCTTACAAAAAGAGGAGAAAAAAGGCTTAGCCAAATGCACAGTGGGATGGAGGCAGAGATTAGGGTGATGTGCCTCTAAGACAATGGATGCTGAGGCTTGCTGGCAATGCCTGGATCTAAGAGAAAAGGCAGGGAAGAGAGTCTTCCCTTGAGCCTTTAGAGATCAAGGCCCTGCCTGCCCCATGATTTGAAGCTTCCAGTCTTCAGAATGTCAAGAGAATGAATTTCTGTTGTTTTAAAGCACCCAATTTTGTGCTTTTTACAGCAGCCCCAGGAAATGCACACTCTGGGGTCTAAGGGTGTTCGGTTGCTCTTTCAAGCTGACCACAAACACCTCCGCTGCCTCAGAGAGCCAGCCAAGTCCAGGAGGGCCTCAGCGCTCTTTGCCTCTCTATTTCGGGAAGTCTGTTCACTGGGACTCCCAGTTTGTCTCATTGAGGCGAGAGCTCCTGCTGCCAAGTTCTCACACAAAATGTTCCAAGATACAAAAGAGCTTAGAAACCCGGAGCTCGGGGCAGTCGAAAAGCAAAGCTGCCTCCTGCTCAGCGAAAGGACATTGCTTCTGAATATCGCAATCACCCAACTGGTATTTCTTCTCTGAATCTGTAGGTGACATTGTGTTAGCAGTCACCCCGTCTCACCACAGGCCAGCCCATAGGTTACCTGGGGAAATGAGCTGGTTTCATGTGGGTTAGTGCAAGCCCAGCAAATCAGATGCTCTGGCAGTTTCTTAGCTGTGTCTCTCGGTCACCTACTGGCTTCCAGGAGCAGGCCTTTGAGAGCTGCCAGTGACCTCCCCCCTCCTCCAGAATTCCAGATCTCAGGGCCGAAAATAGTAACTTTTAGGCTCACCAACCGAGCTTCTGTTTGTCATGTGTATGAACAAACCCAATAAAATATATCATGTTACCCACGCTCGTCGTACCATGTTATTTAAACTAGTAATTAAGAGTCTTAGAGCTGGCTTTTCCACAGTCGCCTAACCACCAGCATCACTTTCCCGGTTCTGGGAAGGCTCCATGGGGGTAGTTGGGCCACAGACACCTGGCACTCTATCAGGTTAGCTCCTCTTTCAGAAGAAGCACAAACCTCCAGTGACCTCGAGACCAGAGCCTCTAGAAGGGCCATTCAAAGCAGCATTGCCTTCGGGGAACTGCTGCTGGCATCCTTGCCTGCTGGGAGAGACCGATACCATTAACCCAGGAAATAAAGCCTTCTTTGTGTCTGTGAAGCTGCCCAGTTGACTTAAACCAACCAAGCATTTTGCCTCCAAATGTTAAGAGTCAGGATAATTAAGGTTGAGAAGACATACAGAAACTTGTGTGGAAATAACTAATCTTTACATTTGGGCTGCCAACGACACGCTGGCCTCAAAGTCATGATTCTGGCTATTAAAATGTTCCCGGGGTCTGTGGATGCTCATATAAACCAGCGCTCATGTTAAAATCCAACCATGACTCTTCATTAATGGGGGTAGATAAGGATTTTATTTCAAACACGCTACTTCTAAGGGGTGGAGATGGGGGTTAACACAGGTTGTTACTGGGGTGGACATGTAAAGTGTTAAGTGAAGGCATAAGTAGGCCAGTCCTTGGAAAACTCAGAGGCAGGCTAATGAATCAGGCAAACTGGTATTGGGTGGCTTCTGTGGGTGAGGCCATGTGCTAGGAGCTGAGGGAGATAAACAAGTCGTTCTTACTAAGGGCAAGGAAACAATAACGACTTCTGTGGTGTCTCCCTTTGGCTTAGATAATACTTGACTTGCACTGTCTTTTTTTTTAAGATTTATTTATTTATGCATGCAAGAGCTGGGGTACAGGCCAGAGATGCAGGGGTGGGGGTGGGGGTGAGAGGATTCACCAGAGGCAGAGTGGGGAGCAGAACAGGCAGACTGAGTGAAATACACTGCTGAGGGGAGCAGCAGGCGAGACAGGAGAGGTCTGCTGCGCCATGTGGGTTGCTCCCTGGCTGGTCGGGGATCGAACTCATGCTGCATAGGCTGCGGATCGCTTCATAGTGCATTACTCAACCCCTTGCGCCACCAGGGAGGCCCCATGACCTGCACTATCTTATTGAATTCTTACTATTTCCACTGAGCACCATGAAGTAACCTGCTGAATTCATCCATCCAGGCTGGGATTTGAATGGTCCAGGCTGGGATTTGAATCCAAGTCAGCTCAGTTCCAAAGGCCTGAACACATATGAACCCTAATCCTAGGTAGATTGTGATAACTGGTATACAAGCTATGTCAAGAAAGCTCAGGAAATGACTCAATGAACAGCCAAATACCTCCCCGCTTCGCCCCGGCCCCCAAAAGTCAAACATGATTCTGTGATGGGGATGGCATTTGAAAGGAGGTCCTTGAAAGGCAGGGATGTTGTAATGGTAAATGATTGTGGGATATTCTCACTGAGAGGAAACAGCCCCTGCAAAAGTTGCAAAGGAGGCAAGATGAGGGCGGCCAACAGAACCGGAGTAACCTAGTGTGATGGGACTGAAGAATGTGTGGAGGAGAAAATTTAACAAAGACCATTTTGTCAAGGGCTTTGAATGCCATCCTCAGGGACTGGGGTTTTATTTTGTTAGAGCATTTTGAAAGGTGTGGGATCCCTGACCCTCCTTGCTCTCAGGGCTATTGTCTTGGTACCCAGAGTGGGCGGATTGACTGAAATACACTGCTGAGGGGAGCAGCAGGCATGACAGGAGAGGTCTGCTGTGCCATGTGGGTAGCTCCCTGGCCGGGGATCAAACTCGTGCTGCAGTAGCTGCGGATAGCTTCATAGTGCTGACACTTAACCCCTTGCGCCATCAGGGAGGCCCCTGTTTGGGGGCATTTAGATGTAAATAAATGTTTTTAACTCCAGTCACATTTAATTTTTTACATAGACATTTTTAAGGGTTATTTTATAAGGACAAGTTAATACGGAGGGATATTTTGGTATAAGATAACTGACTGTCAGCTTATGAGTAGGCTATTTCAGTTTCAAGAGTTCCAGATCTCTTTCTGATTCCAAAGCATGCAAGTGTACAGAATTTCATTCCAACAAGCCATAAAATTAAATGGTTTTCCCATAATAAAAGCTGGAAAAATGAAACATTTACTTTCCCTGAGTTCATTTTATAAGACATACTCCCCAGTTCACCTTAAATTAGAAAAAAAGGAAAAAAAAAGAATCATGACCAATGTATCAGTAGGGCAGAAATCAGTTTCAATAGCAACTCAAACTGACTGAAGCAATAAATGGAATATATTGACTTGCATCTCTGAAAAACTCAGAGATAAGCAAATTTCCTAAAGCTCTGTAATGTCATCAAAGATCCTGCCTATTTCATTCTCTCCCAGCTGTCTTTTGTGGTTATGTTTCATTTGAAGGCCAGCTTACCTCAGGGTCACAAGATGGCTGCTCCTAACTCCTGGACTATGGGTTTCCCTATTCACATTGGTTGAGACACTCAGAGAACTAGGAAACTTCATTCCTACAAATACCCAGCCATGTCTCCATGCAGCTCATTGTCCTGAGCCAATGTCCTGAACCAGTCAAGGGGAAAGTGCAGCCTGCTTTGCTTACCTGATAGCACATACCTCCCTGCTGGAGTGGATCCTTGACAGATCTAGGGCTTATAGGGAAGGGAAGGGAAATGATGCTGGGAAGGGAACCCACAGAGGTGGATTGCAGTAGCTGACAGGAATATGTCGATAAGCTATTCCTCACAGAAGCCACGTGACTGGTGGCATAAGAAGGCAATAAGAGAAGAATGGAGAGAAAGAACAGTCATCACAGTGGAGGAGCAGGTTGTTGGGGTTTAGAGGGAGTTCTCTAACCAACTCAGTTTCTCTGGGTCGAAAGTTGAAAATCCCATCCTGACAAGATTTTGAAATCATCCTTATCACTTAAAATCTGCTTTCTTCCTCCTCCCAATTTCTAGAATATTCTCTTCCAAGCATCACTGAACCTCAACCTCCATTAATTTTTCTTATAATTATCTGAAGTTCTAGCCTCTGGCTAGTACCTCCCCACACTTTAGAAACACCTTTAGAAGACCCTCATTGAGGATATTTGGTCTTCAACAGTAAGGGATTGGCTCAGAATCATCTTCATGCAGTCTCTTTCTCAAGTGCGTAGCAACTTGCAAATAGAGAGACTCCGATCGCAGTGTGTTCCCACTAGTTTAGTCTTCAGTTATTTTCCTTCCTCCATTTACTCATTTTACAAATATTTATTGAATATCTGCCATGTGGCAGGCATTATTCTATGCACTGGGTTTATAGAATCAAATAAAATTCCTAAGGTCCCTGTCACATGAAACTTTCATGGTGGTGGAGAAGATATAAATAAAATACATTTATAATATAAAACAAGAAAATGATAAATGCAATGAAAAAACAAAGCAGGATAAGGGGCGAGAATGTGTGTGGTGGTGCTCGTGGAGACGATATAAATAAAATACATTTATAATATAAAATTAGAAAATGATAAATGCAATGAGAAAAAATACAGCAGGATCAGGGGCAAGAATGTGTGTGGGGTTGATATTTTTGATCAGGTGGTAAGGGAAATGGTCTCTGAAAGAGAACGGACGCACAGTAGTAACAGAGGGATCGTTGAATAACTCATTCATTGCTAACTGGTAGACCCAGAGTGGGGGGTGTGGGGATTCTCAGCCCCTCCCCCAGATGCAGGCTGGTTTAGCTCAACTCCTGACTCAACACATTGTTTTGGTCGAGTTCAAGAGAGGGAGTAAACAGACCATGCTACCTTAAAACTGAAAGTGCAAAGAAAAAGGAGAAAATATATAAATACTAATTTGCCTTTGAATCCTTTGCACATCGCAGATAGCTTTATGAGGAGAGAGGTGGTCCTCAGGGTTCACACGCCCATTAGCAAATGAGCTTCTCCCCCAAATGGGCCCAAACGGACTATCTTCTCCTCATGTGGGCTAGTTAGGGAAGCCCTTGTGGAGCCAGGGAATGAAGCACCGCTTTGACCCAAACATTCTTTGACCTACATGTTTACCGGGGATTAAAAGTAGAATGAGTTGTCACTGAAAATATGTGCTTTGTGTATTTAGGAGATAAGTATTTTTTTATTGCTAATTAGTGTTGGACTCACACACATTTGTCATGCTGCTATGTCAGATTCATTTGTCCTTTCAGACCCAATTGCCTTAATTAATCTTTCTCCATCCACTCCACAGCCTGGCAGTAACTCAGACTGTGAGGCTCTTGGTAATAGGATTTCTACGCAGGAAAGCTTGACTTTTAAAGCAAAACCTAGAGTTTGATCCTCTTAAAGAATGTAACATTGGCAAAATACCCATCGTGAACCCAGGACATGTTGCAAGGGAGATACTGCAGCACCCTACATTCCCTGGGCATCATTTTCTCCATGAAGTACATTTCCTGAATCCGTTCTCTCTCTCCAAGAACAAAATTCCCCTCATTGTGCCCAGGTAAAACCTTTATACACAGATATCAGTGTGTCCCTAATTTTATTGCCACTGCTTGTTAATGTCTCCTTCTCACATCAACCTTCTCCCACATTCCATTAGCTTCCAGACCCCAGGGATGCTAGTCACTACATAGGTGCATCCTCAGCACCCAGCATTTTGCCTGGCAGAGGCTCTTTGTAAAAATGTGAAATATAAGCAAAGAGTAATTTTTTGGGCATGAAATGAAATACTTGACAATTTTAATCAAATCTCATCTGACTCATTTGACTATTAAGACGTGAAATTAGACGTGTAAACAGAAAAATTGTCACTGTTCAACTTTAATAGCAGAACATGTTTTATAACATTAGTGCCCTCAATAATATATTTGAGATGCTTTGCCTGAAGAAATAGTATTCCAGTAAAAAAATTCTGACCTTAAGAATAATAATAAATGGAAGAATCAATCAACACTGTCAAAATGACCATCCCACCCAAAGCAATTTATAGATTCAATGAAATCCGAATAAAAATCCCAGTGGCCTTCTTCAAAGAAATGGAACAAATATCACTGAAGTTCATATGGGAACTCAGAAGACCCTAAATAGCCAAAGCAATCCTGAACAAAAAGGGGGAGAATGATGGTATTACACTTCCCGACTTCAAACTAAACTATAAAGCCATAATAATTAAGACAGCATGGCACTGGAAAAAAAATCAGACACTCAGACCAATGGAATAGAATTGAGGGTCCAGAAATAAAACCACATATCTATGGTGCCCACACCTGAGGGGACAAAGCCTATTTGTCAACATATTAACAAGGATGCAAAACAATGGTACTTCACTAATAAATTTTTTTTTGTTTTCATTTTCTTTTAAATAAAAAAATTGACTGATTAAAAGATACTGAAAAAAGTTTGTATATCATTTGATTGCTCATAGACAACATCATATCTTCTGATTATTTGACCTGAAAAGAACACAATTATTACAATTGCTTAAAGGATGAAGCATGAAAATGAGTTACATTGTTCCAACTCCTCTTCTAGGAGGTAGAAAAATCAGGTCATAGGCCCAGATCTGCCTTCAAAAAAACTTCGTGTGCAACTCCTCCTGTGTTTATGCACATGTGGATGATTGTATGTGCACAGATATCCTTTGTGCTGTGTATGTATGTATGCATACACATACGTGCACATGTGTGTGTAAGGAGTGGCCCCAATGGTAGCTGATTCTGGAAGCCCTTCCTGAGTGGTTGAGTTTAAGGGAGATTCAAGAGTTCTAATGAAGCTGGGCGAGTACCTGCTGACCCAAGATGTCTGGGAGTGTGATATAACGCAGGGCCAGGGAGCTGGAGATTTTAAGTCCTTCCACACCTTGTCTTCAGCGTAATTCAATCTGTGTTGGTCATGACCACATCCTTGCTGATTTATATGGCCTCTGGTGGATCATGACAATAAGGCTGAACCCAGGGCAGAGGAGGAATTAGTGCTCGTCTCTCATTCCAGCTGACTTTGTTTCAGTTGCTTATTTTTACTTGCCCCTGACAAAGATTTTTCAGTGACCATAATCAGGCCGATCCTGCAGATGACCTCAAGCTAAAAATAATGACAACCCCAGGGAACATGATCATTGCTAACACCTACTGGAGGCACCCATGGGCCCACAGTCCCACAGCCCAAATCCATAGGGCCAGATGCATTTCAGAACACAGAATCTTACCCAACAGCCCTCGTGGAGACTTGCAGCCCAGTGTAATCAAGTGTCTTATTCAACCTGCGGCCAAAGGGAGTCACTGAATGAGGTAAAGACTATAAATAGTTTCACATCCGTTCAGGTCCATCCTTGACACCCAGTGGGCTGAGAATTCACTCAAGGCTTGGGAACTTCAGAAGTTTTAGAATTATGGGTAAGAAATAACAGAATCTCATTCTCTTTCTAAGTCATCTCACCACCCTGCTTTCTCCTATGTTTCACCTGAAAGACAAAACATATTCCCTGGTGGTTTGCTGGGATTCACATTGGCCAACATTAAGTTCCTTAGAAAGATGGTCTGGTATCACCCACTCATGAATTGCAATAGATGGAGGTCAATTTTTTCTTTTTAAATCCTGAAACTTTGCCTTTACATGTTAATAGTTAAAGCTGCTTGATGGGAGTTTTGCAAATGAGCAGGTTCTCCAGGAATGGTTGAATGATCGATTTTGTAGATTGAGGGGACTAGTGAGTTCCCCTCATGTGGAAGTTCCAGGAGGTCCCAGCAGGAATCCTCACGCCACAGAAGGGGTAGTATGTGGTCAAGGGAGCTGCAAGGGCTGCAAGTTGGGAAGAAGCAAACTGAGCTGGGTCATCGGGCCTGGCACTCTAATATGAAGGATTTAGGCTGCATGTCTTAGATAATGAAAAGAGACTGAAAGTTTTTCGAGCAGACACTGACAGGATGAAAACGGGCTCTAAATAAATAAAAAATGAACTTGCCAACCTCTTCCCAGCCTGAATAAGATTCTCAGTTCCTGCTTCATCCTTTGCCCGATATGCCCTTCCTGGGGCTCCTTCCTGCAGGGTTGTCCACCCCCTCCTAGCTCAAATGTCACCTGCTCCGCGGAAGCCTCTCCCTGACCCTGGGGAGCATTAATTGCTCCTTCTTCTGTCACCCACAAACCTTTGCATGCACCTTGGGTGCTTCCATTGTTGTACTTAATTGACCTTTTTTGCCCCTGTCTCCCCAAGTTGAACCATGAGCTTTTCTGGAGCCCACACAATGTCCTTTTTAAAATTATTTTTGAACTAGCTCCTGAACTAGCAGTTGGTCCATGTGAGTTCTAAGCAATTGGTAGTTGAATTGATGCCCCTACGTCTTTTATAATCTCTTAATATTTTCTCCATTTCCTTTTTTCTTTTAAATTTCCTTCAGTGGGCCTCCCTGGTGGTGCAGGGGTTAAAGACACAGCACTACCAAGCTATCGCCAGTCACTGCAGCACAAGTTCCCTCCCATTTGATCCTGGACATGGCGCAGCAGACCTCTCCTGTCTCACCCGCTGCTCCCCTCAGCAGTGTATTTCAGTCAGTCTGCCTGTTCTGCTCCCCACTCTGTCTCTGGTGAATCCTCTCACCCCCCACATCTCTGGCCTACACCCCAGTTCTTGCACACATAAATAAATAAATCTTTTTTAAAAATTCTTTTTAAATAGAAAATTCCTTTTACATCTAGGTACCAGGAGTGATGAATGTTATATGAACTGGAAGTTACCACTACCTTTAATAAAGAACTATAGGATTGTGTGCAAATCAGATTCATGAGGAGGAGGTTGTTTGATGCCATAGTTGATTGAATTATGTCCCCACAAAAGATGAGTCCCCCCAAAAATATGTCCATGTCCTAAAGCTTGGTACCTGTGAATATGACATAATTTGGAAAAAGGGTCTTTGCAGGTAGAGGTAAGAAGCCCATAATGAGATCAGTCTGGAATGGGTGAACCCTAAATCCAACAACAGGGCTCCTTCTAAGGAGCAGCAAAGGAGATCTGGCATCTCATAGGGGAGAGGGTGATGTGAAGATGGCAGTAGACCAGAGGGATGCAGCTACAAGCCAACAAGCCAAGGAATGCCAAGCCTTGCTGGTAGTCACTGGAAGTTAGTGGAGGGCTATGGAATGGGGTTCTCTACCAGAACCTTCAGAAGGAGTCCACCCTGCAGAGAGGTTTTTTTTTAAGATTTATTTTATTTATTTATGCATACAAGAACTGGGGTGCTGGTCAGAGGTGGGGTGTGTGTGAGAGGATTCACCAGAGACAGAGTGGGGAACAGAACAGGCAGATCTACCGAAATACACTGCTGAGGGGAGCAGCAGGCGAGACAGGAGAGGTCTGCTGCGCCATGTGTGTTAGCTCCCTGGCTGGGGATGGAATTCATGTTGCAGTGGCTGGAGAAAGCTTCATAGTGCTGAGACTTAACCCCTTGTGTCACCAGGGCAGCCTCTGGCAGACAATTCTTGAATTTCTAGCCTCCTGAACTGTGAGAGAATAAACTTCATGTCTGTGGTACTCTGTGATGGCATCTCTAGACAGTGAACACCGATGCCACTGTGGGTGTCCAACGGTGTCACCTAAGGCTCATGGGGACATTGAGAAGCTTCATTACTTAAAGATTTGGAGCTTAGGATCACAGTCAGTCTACGTGGTCTCAGTTCTACCCTCGGAGCCTCAGTTTCCTCATCTGGAAAGTAGTGGAAATGTTCGTGCCTACTCCGTAAAGCTTTAATTGAGGTCATTGAGACAGTAGACGAAAAAGACTTTGCAGCACAGAAGAGACACAAATGTTATCGGACAATTATTCAGGGAAGCAAAGGAACAGTTTCCCACCTGCAAATGTTACCAGAACCACAGTGTACTTGAAAGCGGTGTCCAGGCCTCAGGTTAGTGATGTGCACACATCGGTTAACTTACCAGAATAATTGGAATTTAGTGTTTATCAGTCATCAAGTTCAGTGTATTCAGCCAGGGGTACCCAGGAGGCTTGAGTCTGAGTGGAGCAATGTGAACCCTCAAGTGTTTTTCAATATTTCAGGAAATCTAACAGAAACTGTGCTTCCTTTATCTGTGGAAAGAGGCACAGCATAATTGAAAAGGTAAGAGTTTCATTTTGCTTTTTATTAGAATGATATCTATAAGTGTTGTCATACTGGCTATCTCATCGAAAAATGCACTAACTATATATTTTGTTTCAGATTAAAAAATCAATAAAATATGAAGAATATTTCTTCTAATGTCGCTGAGGTGATGGGAGGCAAGGTTGTGTTATGTTCTGTGCTGGGATGTGATGTTATGATCTTTCACGTAGAGGCTCAGAAAGGTTCAGCAAGTTGTCAATGATCAGTTAGGTAGTGAAGCAGCCAAAACGATTGCACAGGATTTTGAGTCCTAATTTGAGACTCTTGTACGATGAACCTACCATTTTCCCTGCGTTTGGAGGACACTCAGATGTTTGATCTTTCCAGCCGATCCATTTGCTCATACAAAAGTGTGAACTACCGCACTATGAAGCAATCCACAGCCTCTGTAGCACGAGTTCGATCCCCAACCTGCCCGGGAGCTACCCACATGGCACAGCAGACCTCTCCTGTCTGGCCCGCTGCTCCCCTCAGCAGTGTATTTCAGTCATTCTGCCTGTTCTGTTCCCCACTCTGTCTCTGGGGAATCCTCTCACCCTCCTGCATCTCTGGCGTGTACCCCAGCTCTCGTATGCATAAATAAATAAATCTTAAAAAAAATCTTATACAAAGGTGTGAACTAGCCTAAGACACTCACCCCATATTCACAAAGCTCCCAGTCCAGGGAGATGCTGGCCTAGGACAGCACGTAAGAGAAAGCCAGCTTTAGCAAGAGCGGGGTTGATGGGGCAGGTATTGGGGTACTCATGGCATTAAGTGGCAGGGTTGCTACCAGCCTCCAGGACCAGGGACAACCACTGTCAGAGTTTTCCTCTGTCCTTTGCTTCCAATTTTCTCCAGTGTCTGCTTCATTCTTTGCTCTCTTTCTAGAAACTGGCTTACTCCAGCCCCGGGCCCACAGGGTGAAATACACAGGCAAAGTCAGCCCAAGGTGACCTAAAAAAAAGGTGGAAGTCTTTTTAATGGTAGGTACAGAGAGTGCTATTTAGAGTATCAGAAAAGGACATTTGATATGTGCTGAGAACTAGACCCAGCGAAGGCAGAGGGCAGGGGCAGAAGAGTGAGCGCAGGAGAGGGGCTGCATGGAGAGAGGGACTGAGAGCTGTACCCAGGCCTGGGAGGTAAGATGCAGGGAGTGGGCAGGTGGGGGCTGAGTCTGGAGAGGGATATGGGTCAAGGTCCTTGGGGTCTTGTGTGCCATTTAGGCACAGTAGTTTGCAGTATTTAAATAGGGACAAGACAAGTTGACTTGACTTACTTCACTGGCTGAAAGACTTTGTAAAACAAACTCTTGGTAAAACAAAATATAAATATAAAAACAAACCATGTAGGGCCTCCCTGGTGGCGCAAGGGGCTAAGCACAGCACTATGAAGCTGTCCGCCGCCTCTGCAGCACAAGTTCCATCCCATTTGATCCCGGCTGGCCAGGGAGCTACCCACATGGTGCAGCAGACCCCTCCTGACTCACCCGCTGCTCCCCTCAGCAGTGTGTTTCAGTAGATCTGCCTGTTCTGTTCGCCACTCTGTCCCTGGTGAATCTTCTCACACCCCACACCTCTGTCCTGTACCCCAGTTCTTGTGTGCATAAATAAATAAATCTTAAAAAAAAACAAAACAAAACAAATCACGTAGAACAAATTCTATTTTGCTCTTGGGTCATACTATGTATTCTGTAATTTTGTTCCCATGGAAGAAAATATGGGCCACATCTGGTTACCAATCAGGTGTTCCTGGATGTCAGGGGGAAGGATCCCCTACCCCACTGTGATCCAGCCCTGCTACTTTTTCCTGATGCATTTTTAGTTTTGGCCAATCAACAGAAAGCCTTGCTCACCATAAAAGTGAGGGAATTTTCTCACTTGCTGTGGGCAAGTTGTTCTTCCAGGGGGCCAGCTGTCATGGATTTGGGGAACCTGCTGGGGCTAGGGCTAATCCTAGGCTCCCCATTTTGTCAATTTGTTTCCCTATGTCTGGACAAAGGCTCTGGTCCTATTGGACTTGGTTATTCCTTCCCACTTTTCTGATCTGTTACGTTTGATTACATCAGTTCATGGTATCCTCTCCTTTTTCAATAACTCCCATTGATTTGTGATACTGACAGTAGTCTTGTGCCATTGCTGATCCTTGGCGGGTAGCAAATTGGAAAGTGTATTTCAATTTTCCATTTATGAAGAGAAGTATTTTTCAAAGTCATTCATTAAAATCTTTTTTTAAAATAAGTTTTATTTTTATATTCCCCATACAATTGCAACCCCCTTATTTTGACCCCAATCCCTCCCCTCCCCGCCCCTCACCCCCCATAGAGTGTCTCTGGTTCATAGTTGTTTGTTGATTTTGATATTTTCTTTCTTATAGTTATTCATTTTCCTGGTCCCTTATTTAGGTTTTCTAGATTCCTGCTATGAGTGAGACCATCCGGTATTTTTCTTTTTCTTTCTGGCTTATTTCGCTGAGCATGATCCCTTCCAGTGCCATCCATGTTGCTGCAAATGGCATGTGTTTATCTTTTTTGAATGCTGAGTAATATTCCATGGTGTATATGGACCACATCTTCTTGATCCAGTCATCTATTTTTGGGCATTTGGGCTGTTTCCAAAGCTTAGCTATTGTAAACAGTGCTGCTATAAACATAGGGGTGCAGGTGCTCTTTGGAATTGATGATTCTGTGTCCTTTGGGTAAATACCTAGGAGTGGAATTGCTGGATCACGTGGAAGGTCTATGTTTAGTAGGTCAAGATATCTCCACACAGCTCTCCATAGTGGTTGGACCAGTCATTAAAATCTTAAGTACACTGTAAGCAGGAGGTTCGTTTTGTATAAAATTGAAGGAGCCATTACAAAGTCTTTCTGATGAAGAATACCTCCCACCCTAGACACTGGTCAAAATTCCCATGTTAGTTGTATCTTTCTAGTCAGTGAATGCCATCATGTGAATGCAATTAATGCCTTAGAAGACCAGGCCACACCATCCTCTGTCACTACCATCCAGGTCAAACATGGCTGCTGGTTGGTCCCAATCCTGGTGGGCATCTGGTTATGCTCCTGGCTGCTGGTTTTCCTTCATTTCTTGTTAGTATGAGTGTCACATCTTCCCTTTTCCGGTGGCCCTGCTGCTTGTTCTCTGACCTGAGAAGATCAAGGCTTCACTTAATTTGAGGGGCAGGAAGAGAACTGCTCTTCAGTTCAGCAATCTCACATTGGTAGCTTAAGTTCAGCAAGAAAATTTTCCTGCAGCTGCTTCTTCCCAATCTTGCCCAGATCCTCTGAAGACCAGCTGTTTCCAGAGCACAGGCCCAGAGAAACAGCATTCTGGAGAAGCTGACCCACGAAGGGGAAGGGTCAGGAAGGACCCACGGCCAGCAGCAGGTGCAGCCTTAAGTCACAGAGTATTTGGGGGAGGGAGACCCCTGTCAAGTAACGAGAGCCAGTAGGGACTGTTGGGGAGGTAGAGAGGCAGGGCAAATGCCCCTTCCTCTGAGATTTCCTCCTAGAGCCAGCCCTGCTTTCATTTACATGTGGATCATTCTAGACTTTCTTGTTCCTCACTGGAACCTGAGCCAGGTACGTCTTATGTCTGGAACCACACACAGCTGTACACCACATGGATGAGAAGTGACTTTGGAGACTGATGTTTTCTGTCATCCTGGGCAGACATCACTCTACAAGCAATTTTTGAGGCTTCTATGCCCCTTTTTGTCTGCCCTCCTACCCCACGTTTCTTTACACCATGTTTTACATGATAATCCCTTGAGTGTTCAACACTATTTTTTTTAAGCCTAAAGAAAAACACATTCTCTTGCCTCTTCACTTTTGGTGATCAAAGCACCGAAGCATTTGATTCTAAAGCAAAACAGAAAGCAAATACGTGAGGCCAAACGATGCCCTCCATGGAAGGAATGCGTGTGTGGATAAAGAACTGAGGTGGTTCACAGACATGGATTTTTTAGAGCAGACAGAAGAGAAAAGTAGGTCAAATTTTTCAACCTTTCAACCCTGTCATTGTCCCTTTAAAGCTCTCACTGTCAGTGTTTGCTGAATTCTGAGCAAAGCCCTGGACACTGAACTCGTGTTCCAGCAAAATAAGGAGCTTAGTGTTTGAGAAAGTGTGAAGGATGCTGGGGTCTCCAAGAAGACACTGGAGGGACAGTCACTTACTTTCTTTCCACATTTCAACTCAAGAATAAGGGATCACCAGGTAACGCTTTGCCATTTGGGCGGCCTTATAACACGTGGTGGGAGGAAGAAATCAAATTTGATGGGAGAAACTAAGATTTAGCAAGGATTTAGCAAGGTATTTGCTTTTCTTTCTGAATCAAAGCTAGTAGAACCATGGACCTCATTTTTCAAATAATTCTTTTTCCCTCCCACAAATATCAGCAATGTGCCTGCGATGTGTGCTGGGGCAGATAACCAGCAGCTTGATGATGGAACAGAAATTTATTCGCTCACAATTCTGGGGGACGGGAGTCCAAAATCCAAGTGTCAGGGTTCCTGGCTGCTCCTTCCTTGCTTCTTCCAGCTTCTGGTGGCTCAGGCATCCCCTGATTTGTCTGCCTAAGTCCATTCTTTGCCTCTGTTTTCACACGACTTTATTCCATGTCTGAGTCATATATCCTTTCCTGTCTTTTTTTTTTCTTTAGATTTATTTATTTATGCATACAAGAGCTGGGGTAGAGGCCAGAGGTGCAAGGGGTGAGAGGATTCACCAGAGACAGAGTGAGGAGCAGAATGGGTGGATTGACTGAAATCCACTGCTGAGGGGAGCAGCCGAGGAGACAGGAGAGATTTGCTGGGCCATGTGGGTAATTCCCTGGCTGGGGCTTGAACTCTTGCTGCAGTCACCGCTAATAGCTTCACAGTGCTGAGACTTAACCCCTTGTGCCACCAGGGAGGTCTCCTTTCTGGCCTTGTATAAAGCCACTTGTTACTGGATTTAGGACCTCCCTGGATAATCCTGGATGATCTCATATCAAGACTCTTAATTACATGTGCAAAGATACTTTTTCCAAATATGGTCACATTCACAGATCCTGGGACATGGACATAGCTTTTGGGGGGCTACCTTATAACCCATCAGCGTGTTGGACACTGCATCTGGCTCTGCAGAGTGAAAGGCAGCTGTGCTCTCAGGGTCCTGTTTGGTCACACAGTAAGAGCAGGGAGACATGAATGTGTGTGCTTGGTGTTGGGACAGACATAAACAAGGCTACATTCAGAAGCAGGCGAATGGCATTTCTGGATGGGTATCTCTCAACAGCATTTATAGGAGTGATATCACCTGATTTGGGCCTTAATTAGGATTGATTTTGATTTTGTTTTTATTACACAAGAAATGTACAGGCAATGCCGAAAATTACAAGTTTTACATAAACAAAAAGAAACAAAATTCAATCACAGTCTCACCCCTCAGAGATAAGTTCTATAAAATCCTTCCAAATTTTTTCTGTTTATGGAATCGTATTTAAAATATATTTTTCAGGGCCTGCCCTGGTGGCACAGTGGTTGAGTGCTGGGTTGCGAGGCTGCCCGCAGCATCTGCAGCGCCGGTTCGATCCCTGCCCACCAGAGAGGGTCCTCCAAAAAAATATGTATATATATACATATATATTAAAATATATATACATATATACTAAATATATATACACATATATACTAAATATATAGACACATATATACTAAAATAAAAATATATATTATATATACTAATATAAAATATATATTTATATATATTTATTAATATATATGAAAATATATTAATATAAAAATATATAATATATTTATATATACTAATATAAAAATATATATACATATATACTAAAATATGTGAAATAAGAACATGAGATTTCATTTTGTGACCCTAATTTTGGCTTGTAAATAAGGCAAGAACATATTTCTATGTGAATAAGCTAGTAATCACTATTTGAATTTTAAGTTGCTATTATTCCACCTAATGACTGTTTACAATAACAATTATTTAACCAATTTCTGATTGTCGTACACGTAAATAGTTTCCAAACTTTGGCCATCTGCAAAGAATGTTGTCTTCTATCAATGTTTGTGTACATTTTCTATAGGATGAATTACTAGAAGCAAAATTGCTGGGGATTAAGACAAGGTTTTTGATAGTTATTTCCAAAAGCTGATCTGAAAGTGCATGACAGAGGGTTTTGGGCGGTGTGACATCCGGAAGGTGTCTTCCAGATTTAAAATGCTGTGGTGAAGGGGTCCTAAGTCTCAGATGTGTTAAGTCTGTCCTGGGAAAGAGAGACTAGAGGGGACACTCATGGAATTTGAAGAGCTCTGAGACTGCAGAGCTTGGCTGTCCAACTTTGACCTTGACACTGCTGAGATAATGTTGGGAGCAGGACCCCTGAGGAGTACCGTGCAGGGAACTTCACTGGCCGCTGAGGAGCCCGTGAGCAGGTGTCTTTGTATCAGAGTCCTACCCTGCGCGGTCAGCAGAGCAGGGGACCACCACACCCCATTGTCACCTTTTAATTTTTTTTTTTAATTTTTTTTTTTTATAGAGGCATGTTTTTATTTATTATTTATTTTATTTGTTTGTTTTGTTTATACATGCACTGGGTACAGTCAGAAGCGCGGGAGGGTGAGAGAATTCACCAGAGCCAGAGCGGGGAGCAGAGCAGGCAGAAGGACCGAAGCACACTGCTGAGGGGAGCAGCAGGCGGCAGAAGAGGTCTGCGCGCCATGTGGGACCCTCCTCCGGTGGCCGGGGAGCAGCTGGGGATCGAACCGGCGCTGCAGAGGCTGCGGGCAGCTTCGCAACCCGGCACTCAACCACTGCGCCACCGGGGAGGCCCCCATTGTCACCTTTTATGGGAAGAACCTCCAGGAAGTGGTGGAGATGTAGCAGACATCAGGAAACTTACAAATGTGGAGGAATTCCTGGTGAGTTCGTTGAATTCCCTTCCATGGACAGGAGACTAGTTAAGAACTAAGATATAGGGCCTCCTTGGTGGCCCAAGGGATTAAGCACAGCATTATGAAGCTATCCTAAGTCTCTATAGCACAAGTTCGATCCCCCGGCTGGCCAGGGAGCTACCCACATGGCGCAGCAGACCTCTCCTGTCTCAC
Organism: Talpa europaea; assembly: GCF_964194135.1. Classification (NCBI taxonomy): domain Eukaryota; kingdom Metazoa; phylum Chordata; class Mammalia; order Eulipotyphla; family Talpidae; genus Talpa; species Talpa europaea. The sequence continues at coordinate 152,392,536 of NC_140068.1, forward strand.
CTGCTGCTCCCCTCAGCAGTGTATTTCAGTCAGTCTGCCTGTTCTGCTCCCCACTCTGTGGTGAATCCTCTTGCCCCCGCACCTCTGGCCTGTACCCCAGTTCTTGTATGCATAAATAAACAAAATTTTAAAGAAAAAAAAAGAACTAAGATACACCAGTCAAATGGTAGCACAGATCTGAAATAGGGTGCGGTGGTGGGAATAAAAGTGGGAGGCGATAATAATGATGATAGTGAACATTTATTGAGGGCTTTTATTGTGTCAGGGCTTGTTCTTAGCTCTGATATATAGTAAAACCAAGTGATAAATCAATATCCCATAAAACACAATGGACTATTGGTCATTATATCCTGCCCTCTGCCTGCCCCCATTCTCATATGGAAGCTGAATATAATTCTGCTGTTTTAGGAAAAAGTCCTTTATAATTCACAGTTCTGCTTTAAACTTTCTTCTAGCTCCTTCCTTTCTCTGTTCCGGCCCTTTCTGCTTCTCAACTATGTTCAAATTTAAATTTCCCTTGGCTGTCCACTTCCACTCGCTGGCCATAGGTCACTTCCTCCTCCCAGTACCGAAGATAATATTTCTGATGGGTTGTAAAAGTACACCTTACATTAGCCTTATTTTTGTTCTCGTCATGATAATATAGACCCGCCGAAAGTGTTGGTTTTCATTACTTTGCCAGAATAGAAACCCACATTTTACCCCACTGAATTTTTTGGATCATGCTTATCATGTGAGTGTAATGGAGGGGTATGATGCATTAATTCATTCAATCCTTACAGCCATGCATGAGGTAGGAACTATTTCCTCCCATCTTATAGGTGAGTTAATAAAGGCAAAGAGAGCTTGAGTAATTAGATCAAGGCCTCCCACCTAATAGTGACATAACCAGGATTTAGGCCAAGCATTGGGCTCCGTACGGTCCTTTGTTACACCATCAGTATAGGTCACCCCTTGTCCTGCCTCCTGGGGGTAACCTTTTTATCACTCTATTTCACTTCTTTTTTTCCCAATACACTGATTCTTTGATTAAGGGGTATCTTGTATTTCTTGGCCCAGTTACTTTTCTCTCAACCTTTTACTATATTTCTCTTTCTGTTTCCTTATCAGACAGAGACTCAGCCACCTGTTCCAGCATTTCTACCATTTGCAAGTTACTGACTTTCGAACTAGAGATCGATAAACCTTAACACCATCACACTTTCTTCCATATCTCACATTTTTAAGTGATTTAAATAAAAAATATCCTCTAAATTGATCATGGTCTAGAAAGGAAATTATTTTGTTTTGTATGACAATGGGTCTGGTTTTATAGAAGACTATTACTATTTCCTGGACTTGCATGTGGAAATATTTTAGGGGTAAAGTCTTTTAATGTATGTAACTTAATTCGAATTTGTTGAACAAAAAAGAAATTTTAGATGAAGGAAATCTGGAAAATATAAACAATGATAGAATCTCTGGGGTAAGGATAAGGATGTTCATTGTATTATTCCTATTTTTTTTTAATATTTGAAAGATTTAAAAATAAAACATAAAAATTAAAAGGATACTTCTTGCCAACATCAATGGAAAACTTCTTTTGCCTGTAATACTGAAATATGAAGACATAAATATGTTGAAAATAAAACATTGTCCAGCTGAGTATCATTGCCTTGTCAAACGTTCTGCACTTTTTCTTTTTGCAAATAAAAGGGAATAATAATTACTAGAGGGGTATTAAAGAAATCAAGTCCTAATCTAAGACTCCTCCCTAAATAATTAAGAGAAGTCAAAAGGGAAAACTCTTTCATTACATGTTTCAATGTTGCTTAATGCCATGTCCTTTTGCCTCTGAAATTGCCAAAGGTGGTCATGCCATAGTTGGGAAATGTTGCCCAAATCACATTTCTCCCTTTCCTCCATGTAACTTGTCCTACAAAATACTAATCTGAGGTCAGTCCAACTACTCAGCTTCATAATTGTTGGGCATCAGAGGAACACACATATTAATCAGGGGTTAATATAGGTAACAGAAAACATTCTAGAGCTTTCTAGCAGAAATGGATTTAATGCAACTGAGTTGGGTACTTACAAAAGTATGGAGACGTGAAGAAGTAGAGGTGGGGGCACCACTCACTGACTTTGGATTCACAATCACACTTGTAATTTAATTGGAATGAGCTGCTATTTCTCTTGTCGTGTCCCTCACTATCTCGCATCAGGCAGCCTAGAGAGGGCCACATGCCATAACCACCCCCATCTGCTGATCTTGCACATCCCTCTGTTATCAAGTAAGAGGACCTCTGCTTCCCTTCCACCTTTCCAACATCACACAGGGCATCTTATTGGCAAAGCCTCTTATTTCCAGGATCTTATTTGTAAAGGAGTCTGAGAAATGTAGTTTTTAGTCTTCCAGCCCCATGGGGTGGGGGGATTGGGAGGCAGTGGAAATGAATACCTAGTGCAAACAACATGTACCACAGTGGCCTAGTCACCTTAAATTATGGTCTCCCACTTAGCTGGGTCCTCTGAGCTGCCAGGCCATCTCTAAATATGATTATACTCGACTCCTTTGTTCTCTCAAATTTCCCTTATTAGAGTTTGTTTAGAGTATGTTTTTAACCCAGTTGTGTTGTTTATTTAAGCTATGATTCTTAATTTGTTAGCATTTAATTCTTTTATCCAAATTCAGCTACAAAAACCCTGAGGACATTAAATAATAGATACATTCTATCCATCATTATTCCCAATAGTTAACACAGAGAATGTATATTTAGAGATAGATTGCTAAAGTAGAAGTTGCAAATCCATTCAGTAAAATTAAAGATTTATTTATTTATTTATACAAGCGCTGGGTACAGTCAGAAGCGCGGGAGGGTGAGAGAATTCACCAGAGCCAGAGGGGAGAGCAGAGCAGGCCTACTGACGAAGTACACTGCTGAGGGGAGCAGCGGGCATGGCAGGAGAGGTCTGCTGTGCCATGTGGGACCCTTGGGATCGAACTGGCGCTGCAGAGGCTGCGGGCAGCTTCGCAACCCAGCACTCAACCCCTATGCCACTGGGGAGGCCCTCTTCTTGTTTTCTTAATGCATGGGAGGTAGCAAATCAATACACATAAAGAAAGAGCATGAGGAAAATACCAGTCAACTGAGGCAGACTTAAGTTTTGGAATAGAATTGTGGAGGAATGAAGGCTGGAGGCCTGGAGAGGTGATTCTGTGGAAAGGGCCTCCCCAGGCAAACAATTGCTTTGTTGTGAAGAGATTCCACACCATTAAGCTTTTAAATTTAAGATTATTTAAAATAAGCTCAACTGTTCATTCCCTAGCTTTGTTCTTTTTCCTTTATACAAGAGGATGGGTTTCCTGAGGAACTAAGGCTCATCTCCTGCTCTCCTTACACTTCCGAATCTTCACAATGTTGGCGCTGGAGGAAGTCACAGGGATGGCATTTGAGCTCCTTGTTCTTCCCTCATATGCTTTAGATGAAGTTTTCTTGGACTCCTTAAGTGGTGGGACATGAAATGTGGGTAAGTTCTCACATCTAGCAAGAGCACATTCTTTCCCCTTCACACTTATTACCCCTTGGTGATTATATGGTAATGTGGAATGGAGTTAACGACATTAGCACATCTTCATAATATCTAATCCCTGTAATTAAAATTAATAACAATGAGGAGAAAAATTCCCTAGGCGCCTGGTAACCCATCTCTTACCCAAGGACTTTTCATTACAAACACGGTGACAATCTCAAACCATCAGATTCCACCTGTAGTTCCTCTTATGCCAACCGCCAAAAATAGAAAATAAAATCAAGATAAACAACATTATTGTTACTTACAGTTAATGACTAGGAAGCCATAGAGGCCGGCAGACAGTACATCCTGGAATCCAAGCCCACAGAACAAAATGTTAGCTTCTGGAAACGAGATTCAGAATGGATGGAAGTGGCTGCAACTCATCTCCCCTCTGTGATTTGGAGATAGCTTACTTATGAAATTAAAGTGCCAGGAAGCAACAACCTAAAATGTAACTAATGTCAGATAAGATGTAATCTAGGAAATTGTAATATGCCCATCACGAGGTAATGTTGTAATGGCAGTAGCTTTTGGTAGCTGATAAGGAATATTGAAAAAGGTGCCAGAGTGAGAAAATGACAATTTTTACTTTCCCTGGAGGCGACCCAGGGTGCGGAGGCCGTGACCACCCACTCAAGTGTTATTTTCTGGTGAGCATCAGGCTCTCACAGCTGGAAGCTGTTCCCAAAGGGCTTTCTAGGCTTCCTCCCCTGCACCCGCCCTCCTGCAGAGGGGAATCACCTTCACTGGATTTCCCAAGTTAATTTCCCTCTGGGAGGAGACCATGCGTGGCTCTTGGAAGGCAGAAGCAGGAGTGAAGAGAGGTGGCCAGAATTTGGGGGCACTCAGCCTGGGAAAGTCACCTTTCTCAACCCATTTACTCATTTCTGAAAGCAAGATGATCGTATTTTTCACATGGAGTTTTTGTAAAAGGTAGGCCAGGTAATGCCTTTGAAAATCTCGGTGCTGCTCCTGACTTCCACACACCTGAACATTCCAGAGACTCTGGCGCTTTTATGTCTCTCTATAAATGAGTAAGTTTGCACTCCGGTTTTGTACATTCATTCTTTTTCTCCCTGCTCATGCATTTATGCAACAGATGTTTATTAAGTAAAACCGATGTGAGTTTGGGTGGTGTGAATTGAATCCACAGGGACAACTTCTGGCCAGGCAAAATAAACCCTTTTAAAATAAGAGAAAGGTCTTTTGCCTCTATACTGTCTTCACAGGCCACCAGACTCCTCAGGTTGACCTCCTTCTGGACACCTTTTCTGAGCCTTGGCACTTGCTCTGTAGTTTCCTCAACCTGTGCACCTAGAAAGGCAGGTCAGGGCAGATGTGGCAGGTTGCCTGCATTTGAACTCTTGCTGTTCACGAGTAGCCTCATAGTCAGCCCTCCTATAAAGTGGGATTGCTATTATACAGGCATTGTACCAGCTCCATGGCAGCGTGATGAGCATGAAGGGAGTTTGAATGTAGAGGGCTCAGAACTATGCCTGGCACACAGGTAGATTATATAAGAGTTAGCAACTATTACATTAGGCTGGACCAAGGTCCTTTGAATTACTGGGAGTTTTCTCCTTTGTAGGGCAAAAAACAAGCCAGTATTGGCAACTTCGTTTGGCTCAACCCGATGCTTGGGCCAGTTTAACCACAGAGTAAGTAAGGAAGCTGTCACCAAGTCCTGCTTGGATACTCTCAGATTGGTGGTGAGTCTGCTGCTTAGGGAGTCGGCCTGGGGTACAGGGGTGGTTGGGGAGAGGAGATGTTCTAGACTCCAGAGAGGTTGGCCCTGGCAGGAGGTCAGGTCACTAAGCCATGCAGCCACTCGAGCACCTAGCCCTCTCTCTGTGCTCCCTGCTACTGGGGCACATTGCTATCCCCCAGCATCCATCCTAACCTGGTAGTTTGCCACCTCAAGCCTTGTGACTGACTACTGTTGTTAAGCTACCACTCTGAGTTGGCTATCCATGCCAGTCTTTCCTGTGGCTGCTAGAACAGTCCAGGCCTATAACTTATAAGCTAGGCAAATAGTTGCACAGCCATAACAATTAAGTACAATTTAAATTTTAATCTTTAAATCCAGCTCAGGGGAACAAAAAAAATGGACACGACCATCGAGCAGTCCCAGCACTATCTCTTGTTATCCCTACACTTGCTCCTTGAGGATAAGCCTGTGTTATTCCTCTTTTGAATCTGTAGCACCAAAATATGACACAAAATATGGCACAAAATATCATTATTTATTAATAATGATCGAATGACAAGGAACAGGTATCAGTATATGTTAGTTGATTGTTCCTTATAATTTCTGGGAATAATGGCTTCTCCTCTGACCTATATTCTGGCAACTTTGGGGCATGCATCCAGGGAAATCAAAGGGTAGTTGGGGTATAACTGTTAGGTATGTGGGTTATGTGTCAACATCTCTGAACTTGCAGTGCTCAGAGAATCGACTTAAGGCTCATGTCTACTCTCCTCAGGCCACCAAGTCTGCTCACCTAGAGAATTTTCCTCCTCAGCTTCCAGGGAGGTCAAGGAGACCGAGAGAAGGGCTGGTCTCAGCCTGCTTCCACCCACTCAGGCCCTTCTTGTGAACTTCCTCCTTCCAACCCCAAGTCTACAATACATAGAGCCATTCATTCTTACAACAAGAGTTTATTGAGTTCTCGGTATGTACCAGACTCCGTAGGGCGTTGAAAAGAAATGCCCTCTGCTTTTAAAAGGCTCCTAGCCTAGAAGGAATGAACTTTGGATTTTGAGAGGTTCAGAGAGACCATGTAACAAATTAGGGGAAAAAAAAAGCAAACAGAGAGAAAGTGAAAGTGTCACCACCAACACTCTACAATCAGAAGAACAACACACATTAAATTCATTCTGTTCTCTCTCTCAGCTCCAGCACTTGTAAAACCATACCTATTCGGAGCTGTCAGCTCCAGCAGACATTTTAAATAATCAACATTTTTAGTGGAAAGCATAGAAGGTTATGTTATGATCTGAATTTTGTCTCCCCTAAATTTGTCTGATGAAATCCTTCTGCTGTCCCTCTACCCCATGTGACTATGTTGGAGATAAGACATTCTAGGAAGTAGTTATGGTTAAATGAGGTCATAAGATAGGACACTAATTAATCCAACAGGACTGATGTCCTTATAATAAGAGGATGAAGCCCAGAAAACAATCTCTGTCCCCTCCACTCCACGCCCTGCACACAGAGCAAATGCCATGTGAGGACACAGTAAGAAGGTGGCCGGCTGCAAACCAGAGACTCCTCACCAAAAACAAACCATGCCGTTCCCTTGAACTTGGACTTCCAGCCTCCAGAGCTAATGTCTGTTGAGTAAGTGGCCCAGGCTGTGGGATTTCGTTATGGCAACACAAGCAGACTAATACACAGCAGCTTGCATTTTTTTCTTTCAGGGCAGGCTCAGAAATAAATTTGTAGGATGTCTTTTTCTCTGTAAAATTTGTTGAGTTTAGAAAGCTCTTTGCTAATATCCAAAAGGTCACTCACTCAACTTAAGTATTCGAATACCAGATGCAACTCAAGATCTTTCTCTCCTTTGTCAAAAATGCTAACATTTTCCCCTGGTTCCACCAATCTCTTTAAGAGACTTTCATAACAAATGTGTTTGGAAATAAAGATGCAATTCCTGCACCTTTATATGTATTTTCAGCCGCGTGTAATGCATGTTGATTTAATGCATGAGCACAGATTTTATTTATCCACCGCACTGTGGGATCAGGAATGGGCACCAGGGACTGCTAGGTGAATAATGTGATTGTGCTCAAACAACATCTGTTCCCCGAAGTCAGACAGCCCAACCCCGCTGCAGGAATTGAGGGGGGCTGCCATCGGCGCTCACACCCACCATCTGATTCTGACCAGCTTCTCTTCATTTAGCTCTCATATGTATTGATACATATTTATATAATGCTATGTATATTCAATCAGTATTTGTTGAATCGAATTATGTAAATGTGTGCTCGCCCATAGTATAAAAATGATACTGCCAGGATAGAAGCTCTCCAATCGCACTGTAGGTCTTATTTATATACCTCATAAAGAATGCTAAGCTGTGAGGTATCTGTAGAATCACAGCTTTCATTTATTGCTGGGGGAAAATATTTACAAGCAGGAATGTAGAATTTCATTTGTTTTGACAAGTTGTGGGAGGTGTTCTCAGAAAGGTGTTCTGAGAAAGCGCAATGTCATCTACCATTGATCTTATTTTGGGATCACCAGAATGTGCTGGAAAAGAACAGACTGTCTTTAAGGACTTCCCCCAGCAAGCCCACAGCTCTTCCCTTTGCTGCCCAGGAGAACCTTCCACTGAGATCTTTCCTTTCTCCCACACCTCTTTCATTTAATTTCCACCTCTCTCTCTTTCTTCTTAAAATCTTTTTTTTAAAGATTTATTTATTTATTTTTACATGCAAGAACTGGGGTACAGGCCAGAGGTGTGTGGGTGGGGATGAGAGGATTCACCAGAGACAGAGTGGGGAGCAGAACAGGTGGATTGACGTAGGGGAGCAGCGGGCGAGTCAGGAGAGGTCTGCTGCACCGTGTGGGTATCTCCCTGGCCAGGGATCGAACTCATGCTGCAGCGCTGTGGACAGCTTCATAGGTTGCATCCCCACCTTTTGTGCCGTCAGGGAGGCCCTCGTTTTGTTATTTTTGTAAAACACAAAAGTTAGTTGACTCGTTGGTCAAACTCAAGGACTGATGTGTAGTCAAGCTGATGGAAGATAATCATATGGTTAGCGCTGAGTGTTGGGGAAACTGCTCCTCAAGGTTCAGCCTAACATGTGAGAGGAACAAAGCACCACAGCAGGAGTACATATAAATCTCTGTAGAGTTGTTTACCACATAAATCTGTACGTATGTTTTTCCTCTGGAATTTTGGGGCAGATTCTGTTTCCTTCTGCCACACTCTCTGCCCCTACTCAGGCTGGTGAAGAAAGGGACTTATTTATTCTAGAAAGAGTTACTTAAGTGGGAGACAAAGAATAGCTCAAGGGGAGTTCTCCCTGGTGGTGCAGGAGTTAAAGTGTCACTGCTATGAAGCTGTTGGCAGCCATTCTGACATGAGTTCTATCCCCTGCCAGGGAGCTACCCACATGGTGTGGCAGACCTCTCCTGACTTGCCCGCTGCTCCCCTTAGCAGTGAATTTCAGTAGATCCACCTGTTCTGCTCCCCCCTCTGTCTCTGGTGAATCTTCTGACCCCAACCTCTCACCACCCCACTCTCCCCCTGCACTGCTGGCCTATACCCCAGGCCCTATTTACTGAAATAAATCTTAAAAAGAAAAAAAGAATAGCTCAAGGGACAAATCCTGGAACAGAGGCCTGTGAGGACCAGAGAAAAGACTTGAAATAGATTTTGCTGTCCTTCCCTTAGTGTTTTCTTTTTTATAAAAGGATCCTAAGAATAGCTCCAAATTGCTTTTCAATTATTTGGGAAGGTCAGATTGGTGTTTGTCTTGATGGGGAAGGACTCTGTTCAGACAGGAGGCAGGTCAGGAGCTGTTACAAGTGGGAAATCTGCCCCTTCTCCTAATGCAGCTGTTGCGTCTTATCCCGGGTAAAATGATGTAAATAGATGTGAAAGGGTGTCTTGGTCAGCAAGAGACCTCAAGATTTCCTAAGATCCTGGTGGCTAGAGGCGGCTCATGGGAAGCTGCAGCAGTTTATTTCTGCCATGGGGAGACCTCTAGTTCCTCCAAAGCCAGCCACCTCCATGTGGGGCAATTGGGACTGGCAAAGGTAAAGCAAAGTGTGTCTGATCCCGGACAGCGGGAGGCAGGGGCTCAATATCTCTGGGCAAGACAAACAAGGTTGCCACCTCGGTGGGCATCGCTGCACCTCTGAGATTAAGTTTCTGTTTAAAACGAAAGAAAACAGAACAACACCCTTCCCCCACCATTCTCAACGGGCCTCGGATGATAAGGGGCCTGGAGACAGTGTGGTTTTTTCAGAGAGAGTCTGGACTCTGAAAGCTGTTTGGAATTTTCTGGGTGCAGATGGCCCTTGATTATCACAGAGACTTCAAAGTTCAAGTTACAAAGGTGGAGTCAGCACCGTGGGGAGGAAGGGCAGGCCGTGGCCCATTTGGGGGATGAGGAAAGGCAGCATAGAAAGGGGTAAAGCTGGCCTGATGGTGACTCAAAGGCAGAGCATGGGCTGGAACCAGATGCTGGTTGATGCAAGCGACAGCAGGGACAGAGCTGTAGAACTTTTCTGCAATTCCTCGGGTTCCCAGATGCTTGGGAAGCGGAACTTGGCACATCATTTCACCTTGGCTGGCCAAGCAAGTTAGGTGGGTAGGACAGGGAAGTATGATCTCATAGGACTGAAAATTATTACTGTGGGAATTATCCTCGGAGTACTAATACTTACTATTTAATGACTACTTGCTTTAGCTCTGGTACTGTGCTTTGTCTGCATTAACTTATTTAATCATCACATTAACTTATGAGGGGCATTATACCCGCTTTACAGATGAGGACATTGAGTGTCAGAGAGGTTATGTGACTTCCTGAAGGTCACACAGCTTATTCAAGTTCACATAGATTGTAGCTGTTGGGGTCAGGATTTGAACCCCATTGGTTTGACTCTGCAGTCACATTCTAGCTACAGTGTCATGACTACAACCCAGCTGGAACGGGACCACCAGGAGACCATGGGTCCCTGGAGCTACAAGTATCTCAGTTGTCATTTTGCCTTGGAGCCTTGCACAGTTCCAAACAGATAGCAGGTGTTTCTTAAATGGTTGTTGACTCAGTCCCTTTGCTCGGGGGGGATTATATTCTTGTCGGAGGGAAAATATTATCATGCCTGAGAGAGAAAACCATTTAGAACAAAATACCTAATGCCAAAAAACTGTGGGAGGGTCATCAGGGAAGAAAACAGATCATCATTTAGCAGATTGGATCCCATTAGCTCGTTCTCTTCCAGTGAGGAAACCATCAAAAATCAAATTAGGATCAGAAGGTAGCTGATGAATATAGAGTCCAAGCGAAAGAAATTGGATTTCCTAGAGGGTATATTTTCATCACATGGTAACTGCCCCAGTGAAAAATCCTCCTTCAGCGAGGAGTATGTTTGCCCAGTGGATGGGATGTTTGTCTTGGCCAGATGTGTTCTGTCCTGGCCAGTGCTGGGAAAGCACCCCCAGCTCTCTCCACTCTTGGTAACTCCCCATGTCCTTACAACACATGTCCTTACAACAGCCTCTTTCTTGGTCTCCACACTCTTCTCAGATTACACTTTCCGTGTCCACATGGGAATCTTCTCCATGGGTTAGAGTGCCTGCTCTTCAGGATGGGGCAGTCTGCCTCCTGGTCCCATTTAGGGGTGCCTCCTGCAGTGAGTGGGCACTTGGTTGCCTTAAGCAAGGAGTTAGCCTATTCTGAGCTTGAGTATTTTTTTCAATCTTTTTTTAAAGTTCAAATTAGGGGTTACCTTTCTTTCAAATGATGGCACTCTGACGATCTTGAGGTGAATTTCTTCTCTGTCTCTTTATATCTATACATATAATTATGTTACAGTTCATTATAATATATTTAATTCACTTTATTTAAATATATAAATATTTTTAAGATTTATTTATTTATGCGTACAAAAACTGGGGTGCAGGCCAGAGGTGCAGGGGGTGAGAGGATCCACCAGAGACAGAGTGAGGACCAGAACAGGCAGACTGACTGAAATACACTGCTGAGGGGAGCAGCGGGTGAGACAGGAGAGGTCTGTTGCGCCATGTGGGTAGCTCCCTGGCAGGCCAGGGATCAAACTTGTGCTGCAGAGGCTGTGGCAGATAACTTCATAATGCTGTGCTTAATCCCTTGCGCCGCCAGGGAGGCCCTATTTAAATGTATATTTAAATAATATTTCATTTTGTGATCAGTGTAGATTCACCTGCAATTGTATGAAGTAAGAGAAAGATTCCTGGTACATTTTATTAGTCACTCCTCCAGGAGAACACCCTGTAGAACTGTGGTATAATATCACAGCCAGTATATTGAGATTGAAACAGTCCAGATGGAAACATGTGTATCACCCTAAGGACCCTTCATGTTGCCCTTTTATAGTCACACTGGTTTCCCTGCTGTCATGAATCCCCCCTTAACTCCTGGCAACTCCCTAATCTGTTCTCCATCCCATGATTCCTTTTTCTCTCAAGAATGTTGTACAAATGGAATCATGCAGGATGTAACCTTTTGGGATTGGCTTTTATCTTTTTGCATCATTAAAAATAATTTTTAAATGAAAAACAATAATTTTTAAATGGATGTAATTTCAAATTTATAGGGAAGTAATACAAGTAGTTCACAAAATTTCTGGTTACCTTTCAGTCACGAGATGGGGTTTTGTCACCCAGCATAGTTCTCTGGAGATTCATCCTGGTTGTCACTTGTATCAACAGTTTTCTATTTTCAGTGCTGAGTAGTAGTCCCTGGTATGGATGTGCCACAGTTTGTTTAACCACTCACCTGCTGAAGGGCATCTGGAATGTTTTCAGCTTTCATCTGTTACAAATAAAGCTGCTATGCAAACTCACATGCAGGTTTTTGTGAACATTAATATTAATTTTATGATAAGAGGGCAATTGTTGGGTCTTATAGCATGAGTGTGGTTTATTTTTTAAGAAACATCTGAACTATTTTCCAGAGTTTCTGTACCATGTTACATTCTCAGCTGCAATGCATGAGTGATTCAGTTTCTCCACAGCCTCATGAGAATTTAGTGTTGTCACTGGTTTTCCTTGTAGCCATTCTGATGGGTGTGTAGTGCTATCTCATTGCAGTTTCACTTTGTTTTCAGTAATGCCTAATGATGTTGAATATCTTTTTATGTGCCTATTTGCCATCTGTATGTCCTTGACATACGGGACTTCAGAGGACAGGCCTTCACAGGTCTTTCCAAAATATGCCACTTTGGCTTGTGGATTACTTTGAACTGAGGTCAGTTGAGGCCCTGCAGGCTGAAAAGAAATTTTATCACTACTTTAACTAACTAGAAGAATAAAAAATTGGAGGATTCCTCAGAATGAAGTTATTTATTTATTTATTTTACCAGAAATAACCTTTTTACCAGAGACGGCTATCTTTATGGCTGGGTAAGCATCTAATTACAAAGGTCTTGGTCATGTTAATCTCCCTCCTTCTTCCTTGAAGCCCCAGGTCTCTGACCCATTCCTTAGCTCAGCATGCATATGCTCACTTTTCCTTATTGATCTCAGAATCCTTATTTCTGCCTCGATTCCTTATACAAAAGCAATTAAATTTGCTTCTCCTTCCCTCTCATCCCCTCCTATCCCCCCACACTAACGTCTTTGTGTTGTTAATTTGATTACTTGATGAGCCTAAGAATAACCCAGAAGGGTAGGGGGAAAACTTTCTCTCCACCCACACATCCTCTTTTGTAAAAACTCTCTTCATGGCTTTTGCCCATTTGCTAATTGACTTTTTTTTCTGTTAAGTTTTGAGTGTTCATTACATATTTTAGATACTAGTCCTTTGCCAGATAAGTGTTTTGTAAATATTTCCTGTCACTGAATAGCTTGTCTTTTCATTTTCTTAAAGGTGCCTCTCTCACAGCAGAAGTTTTAAATTTTGATATCTAATTTACCATTTTTTCCTTTTACAGACCATGCTTTTGGGGCAAAGTCTAAGAACTCTTTGCTCAGCTTAAGGTCCTGCAGATTTTTCCACGTTATTTTCTAAAAGTTTTATAGTTTTACATTTAAGCTCATGGTCCATTTTGCGTTAATTTTTATATAAGGTGTGAGACTTAGGTGGAGGTTCTTTTCTCTTTCTGCTCTGGACAGCCAATTGCTCCAACACCATCTGTTGACAAGGCTGTCTTTCCTTCATTGAATCGCTTTTGCAACTTTGTCAAAAATCAGTTGGGTATATTTCTGGGTCTTTATTCTATTTCACAGTTGTACAAGTCTATCTCTCTGCCAACTCCACACAGTGTTGATTAGTACAGCTGTATAAAATCAAGTAGACTGATTTCTCTCTTTATTCTGTTTCAAAATTGTTTTAGCTATTCTAGTTCCTTTGTTTTTCCATATAAATTTTAGAATAATCTTATCTAAATTTATAAAAATATCTAAGATTTTAGTAAGAATTACATTAAGTCCATATAAGTTATAATCCTGAACATAAGAGGAAAATATTCAGTCTTTCATCATCAAGTATAGAGTTAGCTATAGGTTTGTTTTTGTTTTTGTTTTTTTTGGTGGATGTTCTAATCAAGTTTAGGAGTTTCCTGCTATTCCTATGTTTCTGAGTTTTTCTACAATGAATGGATATTGAATTAAACAAAAACTTAAGGGGGCATTAAATCATGTGATTTTTTTTTTTCTTCTGTAGCCTGTCAATATGGTGGACCATAGTGACTGACTTTCAAATATTGAACCAGTTTTGCATCCCTGAAATCAACTGCATTTGGTTATCATAAATAATAATTCTTGTATGTTGCTGAATTCTATTTGCTAACAACTTTTCCGTCTGTATTCATGAGGGAAATTGGTCTGTAGTTTTCATTTTTTGGTAATATTTTTGTCTATTTTTGGTATTAGGTTAATAGTAGTTTCATAAAATGGACTGGGAAGTCGTCCCTCTTCTGGATGAGACTCTAGAGAATCAGAATTAGCTGTTCTTTAAACATCTGATAGAATTCTCCAGTGAAACCAGTGAAGCTACTCTAGCCAGTGAAAATGTACTTCCCCCATGTTTTAAAATGTATCTCTAAAAGTATTTTTAAAAACATAATGTGCCAATAACATGATTAATTAATTTTAAAGGGTAAAAATCAAGTCTCCTGAATGAAACATGCTTTTGAAGTTCTGTCTGCAAAACAAAAATTGCCCTTCACAGTTTTGGGATACAACTCAATGGCCAAAGCTGCATGTTACCTGTAGTGCCTCCTTTGTTTGCTCAACAATGCTTTAGAAATGCAAGAAATATCTCTGGGTGGCAAGTTTAAGATGAAAGTGTGAATGTTAGCAAGATCACTTCTTTATCTGACACATTCCTCTCTGCCTCAGTTTATCCTAGGTTTATCATATACTGTCTGTGTGACTTTGGCCAATTATTTACCCACTCTGTGACTTGATTTGATTCCCTGATCTCAGAAAGTAGATAAAGGCAGCAATATTGTCTTACAGGGTGGTTAGGAGCAAAGTAAGTGCTCAATAATTCCCAGTCATTCTGGCAGCATGAAGGGAATGACCTCCTTTAATTGGAACCACTTTATTTATTTCTCTTTTTACATCTCAATTTTAACAAGATCCTCTAGACACACATTTACTAGCCACTGAAAATAGAAATTATTGAAATTTCAAATAAAAATTTCATTATAATTCAAGATTTTGAAAACCAGGAAATCTAGTTAAAATACCAAGCCCTCATTCTGCTCTGGTCAAATAACCCAAAAGTTACTTTGGTTCAAATTCCTGTGCTGGGTTTCATCTTCCTGACTTTAGTCTTCTAATATACACAGAGAAGACCTACTAGTGTTTCTTTGAGTCAGGTAACAAAATGGAACTAAATTTGGAGTCAACTGTAATTTAGATTAGATTCCTTATAAGTGACTGGAATCAAGTTAGAAAAGACAAGAAAAAAGACATCACAGAACTTCTGTTATAGGTTATCAAAATCCTGGTCTAGGAGGGGCGGAGCAACATGGCGGCGAGGAGACGCTGCGAGTAAGATCTCCCATTAAAAAAAGTTAATAGGGAGGAAAAGCGGCAGGTCCCAGTGAGAACTGGGACACGGAAGATAAACGGGGGACGCCAGCAAACTGCCCGAAGAAGAAAGTGGCCATAAAAGAGGACCAGAAGGGAGGGAAGCGCAGAACCCTGCTCCCCTCCCCCGCCCACAAAGTCGGCACTCTCCGACCGGCAGAGAGGAGGGAAACAACAAACCAAAACGGCCAACAAGAAAAACGGACGCAGCAAGTGGGACTGTGAGTGGAAAGAAACACTACGGGCAAGGAGAGAGTGGAGGGACATAGTCAACAGACTCCAAGGAAACAGATGCCAACCAAGAATACTCTATCCCGCAAAGCTCTCCTTCCTCTTTGAAGAAAGAATATGGACCTTCCCAGACAAACAGAAACTCCGGAATTTCATTGCAACTAAACCCCCACTCCAAAAAATACTACAAGGAGTCCTAAAGCCAGAACCTCAGAGGGACGAATAACAATGAAAGAAGGCCAAAAAAAAAAAAAGTTATTAAAAGAATAAATAAATAAAATCAAAGGAAAGACAAACACAATGGCAAATACAGATGTTAACATATCAATATTAACTCTAAATGTAAATGGACTAAACTCTTCAATAAAAAGACACAGAGTTGCAGCCTGGATTAAGAAACAAAACCCAACCTTTTGCTGTCTCCAGGAAACACATTTAGCTACAAAAGATAAAAATAGGCTCAAAGTTAAAGGATGGAAAACAACCCTACAAGCAAATGGACCAAAAAAGAAAGCAGGAACAGCTATACTTATATCAGATAAAACAGATTTCAAACTCAAAAAGATAAAAAGAGACCCCAATGGTCACTACATTATGATCAAGGGGACAATACTTCAAGAAGAAATAACACTCATTAACATATACTCACCAAACGAAGGAGCACCAAAATATATCAGACAACTGTTGTCCTCTCTGAAAACAGACATCAGAGAAAACACATACGTAGTGGGAGACTTCAACACACCACTATCAACAATGGATAGATCAACAAGACAAAAAATAAGTAAAGAAACCAAAGCTCTAAATAAGGACCTAGAGCAATTGGGCTTAACAGACATCTATAGAACACTGAACCCCAAAAAAACGGAGTACACATTTTTCTCAAGCGCACACGGATCATTCTCCAGGATCGATCACATACTGGGGCACAAGACAAACATCAATAGATACACCAAGATTGAAATCATATCAACCATCTTTTCTGACCATGAAGGCATCAAACTAGAAATAAACCATAAAAAGAAGGCAAGGAACTTTCCTACCTCATGGAGATTAAAAACCACACTACTGGAAGACCATTGGACTAATGAGGAGATCAAAAAAGAAATTAAAAAATTTTTTGAATTGAACGACAAGGAGGACACCAATATCCTAAATGTATGGGATGCAGCAAAAGCAGTAATAAGAGGAAAATATATAGCAATAGAAGCTCACATCAAGAAACAACCTAATCTCGAAGCTCAAAGATCTAGAAAAAGAACAACAAAAAAACCCCAAAACCAGTAGAAGAAATAATAAAAACCAAAGCAGAAATAAATGAAATTGAAACTAAAAAAACAATCCAAAAGATCAATGAAACCAAGAGCTGGTTCTTTGAAAAAATCAATAAAATAGACAAACCCCTAGCCAGGCTCACAAAGGAAAAAAGGGAGAAAGCACAAATAAACAGGATCATCAATGAAAGAAGAGAAATCACAACGGACACAGCAGAAATCAAAAGAATAATCAGTAACTACTATGAACAGTTATATGGAAACAAGTTTAACAATCTAGAGGAGATGGACAAATTCCTACAACTCTACAATCACCCAAAGCTAGATAAAGAAGAAATAGAACACCTAAACAGACCAATTACAATTAGCGAAATTGAAATGGTAATCAAAAACCTCCCCAAAAACAAAAGCCCAGGACCTGATGGATTTACAAATGAATTCTACCAAACATTCAGAGACGAATTAGTGCCTATCCTTCACAAACTCTTCCAAAAAATTGAGAAGGAAGGGACAATACCAAACACGTTCTATGAAGCCAACATTACACTAATACCAAAACCGAACAAGGACAACACAAAAAAGGAAAACTACAGGCCAATCTCCCTAATGAACACTGATGCAAAAATCCTCAATAAAATTTTAGCTATCAGAATCCAACAATGTATCCATAAGATAATTCACCACGACCAAGTAGGATTCATTCCAGGGGCACAAGGATGGTTTAACATCCGAAAATCAATCAACGTTATCCAACACATCAACAAAAAGAAATATAAAAACCATATGATAATATCAATAGATGCTGAGAAAGCTTTCGACAAAGTGCAACACCCATTCATGATAAAAGCCCTTGAAATTCTTGGGATACAAGGAACATACCTCAACATCATAAAGGCCATCTATGACAAGCCAACAGCCAGCATCATTCTCAATGGTGAAAAGCTGAAAGCAATTCCATTAAGATCTGGAACAAGACAAGGATGTCCACTCTCACCACTGCTTTTCAATATAATACTGGAAGTCCTAGCCAGGGCAATAAGACAAGAGAAAGACATCCAAGGAATCCAAATAGGAAAAGAAGAAGTCAAACTATCACTATTTGCAGACGATATGATATTATACATAGAGAACCCCAAAAACTCCACAGAAAAGCTAATTCAACTCATCAATCAGTTCAGTAAAGTGGCAGGATACAAAATCAACACGCAAAAGTCAGTAGCCTTCCTATACACAAACAATAAATCTGAAGAAGAAGAAATCAAAAAGACCATCCCTTTTGTTATTGAAACAAAAAAAATCAAATATTTGGGAATAAATCTAACAAAAGAGGTAAAGGACCTATACAAAGAAAACTATAAAACACTGTTAAAAGAAATAGAAGAAGACACAAAGAAATGGAGAGACATCCCCTGCTCATGGATTGGAAGAATAAACATTATTAAAATGGCCATCCTTCCAAAAGCAATATACAGATTCAATGCTATTCCAATCAAAATTTCAATGTCATTCTTCAAAGAAATAGAACAATTATTGATGAAATTCATATGGAATCACAAAAAACCCCGAATAGCCAAAGCTCTCCTGAAAAAAAAAGAAGGGAATGGAGGCATCAGACTCCCAGACTTCAAACTATACTACAAAGCCATAATCATCAAAACCGCATGGTATTGGAACAAGAACAGACATACAGACCAATGGAATCGAATAGAAAATCCAGAAATAAACCCACAGGTTTATGGTCAACTAATCTTTGACAAAGGAGCAAAGACTATGCATTGGAGCAAAGAAAGTTTGTTCAATAAATGGTGCTGGGAAAACTGGGTCGCTACATGCAAAAGAATGAAGCTTGACCACCACCTCACACCATACACAAAAATCAACTCAAAATGGATTAAAGAACTAGACATAAGACCTGAAACCATAAAATATATAGAAGGAAATATAGGCGAAACACTACGTGATTTGCACATCAAAGACATCTTTACAGACACATCACCCAAAGCAGTGATAGTGAAGGCAAAGATAAACAGCTGGGACTATATCAAATTAAAGAGCTTCTGCACAGCAAAAGAGACAATAACAAAAACAAAGAGAAACCCCACCAACTGGGAGAACATTTTTGCACCCAACACTAATGATAAAGGACTGATCACAAAAATCTGCAAAGAGCTGATGAGTCTCAACAACAACAAAGAAAATAATCCAGTCAAAAAATGGGCAGAAGAGCTTAAAAGAAACTTCTCTGAAGAGGAAATGCAAATGGCCAACAGGCATATGAAAAAATGTTCAACATCACTTGTCATCAGGGAAATGCAAATCAAAACTACCATGAGATACCATCTCACACCAGTGAGAATGGCACATATTAAAAAAACTAGCAACAACAAATGTTGGCGAGGGTGTGGAGAAAAAGGAACTCTTCTGCACTGTTGGTGGGAGTGCAAACTGGTCCAACCACTGTGGAAAGCTGTGTGGAGATTTCTGGACCTACTAAACATAGAGCTTCCATATGACCCAGCAATTCCACTCCTAGGTATTTACCCAAAGGACACAGAAACATCAATTCCAAAGAACACCTGCACCCCTATGTTTATAGCAGCACTGTTTACAATAGCTAAGCTTTGGAAACAACCCAAATGCCCAAAAATAGATGACTGGATCAAGAAGATGTGGTACATATATACCATGGAATATTACTCAGCATTCAAAAAAGATAAACACATGCAATTTGCTGCAACATGGATGGCGCTGGAAGGGATCATGCTCAGCGAAATAAGCCAAAAAGAAAAAGAAAAATACCGGATGGTCTCACTCATAGCAGGAATCTAGAAAACTTAAATAAGGGACCAGGAAAATGAATAACTATAAGAAAGTGAAAATCAAAATCAACAAAAAACTATGAACCAGAGACACTTTTAGGGGGGCGGGGGCGGGAGGGGAGGGATTGGGGTCAGAATGGGGGGCTGCAATTGTATGGGGAATATAACAATAAAATTTATAAAAAAAAAAAAAAAATCCTGGTCTACAGTCATCCTAAAATGACTATCAAGAAGGAACAATACAGCAATAAGGCTTATGGCTAAATCAATTCAGTGTCATAATTATTTTCTCTATTTGTCTTCTCAGGAAACCTCCCTGATACAGGCAATAATGACAGCTACATTAATTTTTTTAAAGTATTTTTTCAATCTCCATTTCCTTCTGCTATATTTCTTTTTGAAGCAGAGAAAATCTCTCAATTTCTTCCCAACAGTTATCAATGTCCTTACTCCCTTATCAATTCCCTGCAAGTTCTTTTCTTGGTCTGCTGTTGGAGTGGATATTCTGAGTCTTCCTGGGCACTGTCTTCAGTGGGCACCTGAGAAGCCTCTGGGGTCAAGGTTGGGTTAAATTTGTTTGATGAGTGCCTTGGAGCATGAAAGTCTTCCAAGGTTTTTAGGTTTGGCTGAAGGTGATGTTCAAATTCTGTTCCCACTTTAAACAAAGACTCCCTATTATTCCCTTTAGAGGCTTATGTTAGCATGAAACCAAGGGCTACCCTAGGGCCCCCAAACTTGCTTGCTGTAAAGGGGTCCAGCCATCTGTGCACACAAAGGAGACTCTTAGTGTGAAAGAACTTTAATGGAATTATTGTGCATAGAGAGAGAAGAGAGGAAAAAAGAATATTCCAAAGATACCCAGTTACCTGTTCCCTCATGGGTAAATGTCCACTCCAACAGGGTGGCCCAAAGCAGGGCTGCTAAGACCTGCCACAAATCGAAGGCACCTTCTGGTGGCAAATCGTAACAAAGGGGTGAAAGGGGCCAGGCAAGTCTGGGAAGAAAGGAGCAAAATCAAAGTACAAATCAGGACACCTGCAGCCAATGTCAGCCACCCCACATCTCTCCTCCAAGAAGAAAGGCCTGCTTGCTTCTCCGCTTTGAACTTGCACCAGTGAAGTGCTGAGAAGCAAACAGGCCTTTCTTGTCCATGTGTCTTTCCTTGTCCATGTGTCTCTTCTTGTTCATGTGTCTCTCCTCTTGTCCATGTGTCTCTTGTCCATGTGTCTCTCTTCTCAGCAAGCTGAGACACAAGCAGGTCTTTCTTGTCCATGTGTCTCTCCTTGAGCCAACCTGCCCTCCTTGTCACAGAGCAACACCTGGATCTCAGCTCCGCCCCGCACTCAGCGGGGCAGGGAACATGGAACCTGCCCTAACACTTAGAGGCCTATATCAGGGTTCTCAATCTTAACATTTTGGGCTGTCTAATTCTTTGTCGAGGGGCACTGGCCCCCTTCACTGCAGGCTGTTTGGCAGCCTCCTGGTCTCTCGATACTTCCAAACTTCCCCTAGCTACCAAATTGTCACTGGCCTATAATATGTGAACTCTCAATCAATTTTTTTTTTTAAATTAATACGTGCATGTGGGAAAAGTGTGGAAAATACCTGGAGGAGAGGTAAACATGCTAGTTTAAACCACAGACACCCGCAGCTGCTCTGCACCCCAGGGAGCAGCAGAATTCCTCTCTGGAATTAAGTAGCCTTTTATTTGGCAAAATACCTTGACAGGACCCTCGGGGTGGAATGCCAGGAGGCCTTTCACCCAGGCCTGGGAGAGGAAGCCGCAGGCCAGGCTTGGGTAGAGGCGATGCTCTGCATGAGAAAGAGGAGAAATTCACAGGCTGGCGGGGGAGGCCGGAGGCTGTGGAGGTGAGTACAGGCGGGCGGTGAGGGCGAGGGAGGGGGCTGAGCTGCCGAGTGACTGGCGGTGACCAGTGATGGTGCAGATGTGGGTGGGTGAGAAATTCATGAAGTGGAGGTGGCTGGAGGAATTTTAAGTGCTCTGATGAAATGGGAGCCCTCCCCCAACTCCCCACACCTTCAGTGAAGTCTGTTATAGGGGACCATGTGTACGTGGTATTCTAAGAAAGTGGGGGGGTGGGTGTGCAGGGGTAGGGAGGGGGTAAAGTGCAGGCAAGAGAAAACTGAAGGCCGAGGCAGGTGAGTGTCAGTGGGACACGGGACTAGACAGGAAATGGGAAAAGCCAGGCCCTCCAGAATGCTTGGGCATCTTGGGGAGGATCTTAGACTTCCTTCTCGATATGGGAGAGGGGTTTGAGTGAATTTATATAAATCTCAAAGGATGCAATGATTTAAAACATTATCTGTATAGGAAAAACCACTTGCTGTGTTTCTTTCCAGTGTTTTTTCCTATGCATTTTTAAAATGTGGTTAATCTGGCTGCATAGGGCCATTTTTCTTGTCAGCTGCATCAGTTCCCGGAGGAGGAGGAAGCCATTTCTGGTACTGCCAATGCCAGTGCCAGTGCCAGGAAGAGACAAAGTTTTTGGAACCGTAGCAGCCTGGTACCTCCAGAGCTGTTGGGTGCCAGGAGGGCACACTGAACTGCCCACACACAAGCGTGTGTGTGTGTGTGTGTGTGTGTGTGTGTGCCCTCTCTTCCTGTGACTCAGGCAGGTCATCTGAAAACAGGGGGCCATGGGGCTTTGCTGTAGATGAAGTTTTACTCTCCTGCAAATATATGACTTTCCGGCTGCCTCACAGGCCCACCAGATGAGCTGAATCCTAGGAGGAGCACACATTAAATTCAGGCATGTGTGCAAACTATAGGAGAGAAAAAAACCATGTTCCTCCTACCTTTCTATGTTCTGTGGCTGAGATCGCTGTGATAGAAAATGAACATGAGCAAAATCGAATTAATAACATGTACACATAGGAGAGATGCAGGAGAACTGAGTGAAAGCCTCCCCAGATTTGTAACAGGGTGGTCCCCAGGGAACGGGTAGGTTCCAGGTTCCCTGTCCTATCCCAAGGAAGGGTGGAGCTGAGCAGGGCGGAGAAGCTGGGAAACCTGGGAACGAGAAGGAAAGTAGAACAAGGAGGAGGCCTGGAGGAGGCACGTGGAGGAGAAACATGGACGGAAGCTGCACTTGCTTCTCTGTCCTGACTTGCACAGGGCTTTGGGGGACATGGATGGGGACACTGGTGAGAGACCCATGGGGAGGTTAACAGTGGCAGCTTTTATCTTGATTTTGATTTTGCTCCATTTTCCCCAGACTTGCCTGGCCCCTTTCTTATGGGTCCACACCAGTAGGTGCCTTAGACCTGTGGCAAGATTTTGGGCCTCATCTGTCCTGCTTTGGGTCAACCCTGTTTGGCTGATGTTTACCCTCGAGGGGATGGGTAGCTTTGAGCCTTTCATGTGCAAATTACTTTATCTATTGTTTCCCTTCTCTTTCATCAAAGGTCTTGAGCGCTGGAGTATATCTAGTCTTGATTGCAGGGTGGCAAAACCTATTTAGAGCTGGGAGGTTTGGGGGTCCTGTAGTGCCCCTCACCCTTGCCTGTAACAGGCTGGCCCAAGTTACCACCTTAAATGCCATCTTCAGCTAAAGACAAAAGAAAGATATTGAGGGGTGGGGAAGCGAGTCAAGTGAGGTTATAAGTGTCACAGGGTGGTCCCCAGGAAAGGGGGCGGTACCAGGTTCCCTGCCCCACCCAAGGGAGGGTGGAGCTGAGCAGGAAGAGAAGAGGCTGCAGAGGAGACTGAGGAAGGAAGGAAGCAGGATGGAGCCAGGAGGAGCCCTGGAGGAGGCACATGGAGCAGAGACACGTGAAGAAACTGCGCTTGCCTTGTGGTCGTGGACTGGGTGACACAGATGTGGGTGAGAGGCTTTTTCGGGTTTTGTCTTGCTTTTGATTTTGCTTTTTTCCTCTGAGACTTGTCTGACTGTTTCTGCTCCTTTTCTGGGGGGTCCCCACTGGAAGGTGCTTTAGACTGTGGCAGGCTTTGGGGCCTTGCTCTGGGCCACTCCTGCTTGGGTGGACTTTTGCCCACGAGGGGACGGGTCACTTTGGGAGCTTGATTTAGAAACTAGATTCTTTGCCTTTTCTGTATTGTTTCCTAATTGTATTGAAGTTCCTTCCCATGAGAGTCTCATGTGTTTTGTGTTGATGCGGCGGATGGCAGAACCTATTTAAGAGCAGGCAGGTGTGTAGGATCTGGGCTGCCCCTCTCCCTGCCCTGCAACAACAGGAAACTAGGGCAGGATTGTGACGTGGATTTAAGTCTGTGCCTTCTCCTTTGATGAGAGTTTCTTGTGATTTAGACGGTGTTCCACTCTTCCTGGGGGACACTTAAAATTCCTTTGTCATGTAACCTTCACACAAAAAGGGTAAATTCTACTATTCTCAGAGATTTTTCTGTGTCTGCTGTCTCTCAAGACTAATCAACTCAAAATGAACCAGTCATATTTTTAAAAAATTTTACTTTTTTTCTTTTCTAAAATTATGTTTTTTTCTTACAGTGTTGTAGTCCCCATAGTTCTGCCACCATATCATCTGTGAGCCATCACCCACCACATTCCACCCCTGTTTTGCCCACCCTCATGGCCCCAGCTTCGCTGTATGAAGAGGCATATGTTGGGTTGGCACCTGCTATTGTTCAATTCCCTAGTGAGCCTTTCTCAGCCTTCCTTGTTGGGTTGACAACACCGCACTGGCTAAGGGGAGTCGTGAAACAAGATGTAGGATGCAGGATCCTGGCCTTTTTATTGGTAGAAAAATCACACAGCATCTGTTGTGAAGGGAATGAGGACAAAAAGAAAATTAAGGGTGAAGCTAGAAAATGTGCTCTGTCATCTCTGGTATCAGGGGTTGTGAGTCTGCCCTCCAGGCGCTTCTCATCTGCTTGATGACTCCGAATTGTAATTAAGATCAAGTTCTAGATCCCCAGCCACAGTTTCAGTCTTAACAAGACCTTAACAAGAGGTTCCATTCATCAGCTTCTGGGGTCCCTTGTCATACCTTGGTCCTCAGCCCTCCCACCCCCGCCACCTGCGTTCCCCAACATACCTTGTGATGTATAAGTCGGTAGTAAGTTTATGCATCGGTCCTCAGCCGCCCCCTTGCATTCCTGGTCATATCTAACCATACATACCTTCCCAGGGTGATCAAACTTTCTGCTCTTGATTGATTTGAAAGGCACCTTGTAAGGTTTAGCTATAACTGATGGACAGTTCTGACCTTGTATAGGAATGCAGAACTGCAGGTAACAAAATGGTGGCTGAACAGGCCACTTAAGAGTAGCAGACCCACATTCACTATCACCTCCTACCTCACATATGTCAAAACAAATACCCATTTAGAAAAAACAGTCCTTTAAAGATGGAGATGTAACGCTAGTAAGGCTGGAGGTAGTGGTGACTTCAGGTAAATCTATGAGGGAGGGAGGGAGCTTGCTGCCATTTCGTCAGAGTCCTTTACCAGGCATTTGGCTCCTCATGGACACAGCTCCGTTCCTAGCCTGCTGTGTTTATCCATCACAGGTAGGCATAAAGGTTTTCTTAATTGAGGAAGCTTGAAGTCTGCTACAGATTAAATTGTGAAAACCCCTTCCCAACTCCCCACCCAAATTCCAAGTTAAGGGCTGTCAGCAGGAGGGAAAAAATTCTCTCCCTTCTTATATTCTGAAAAATGTAGGCCTGTGAATTAAACTGATGAAAGACAGATAAACAGAAGAAAAAGGTTTATTCTTATCTGTAAAGGCGTGAACAAAAGAAGTAACTGGTTAAATGGTTAGAACTACCAACTTAGGGCCTCCCTGGTGGTGCAGCGGTTGAGCACTGGGTTGTGAAGCTTCCCTCAGCCTCTGCAGTGCCGGTTTGATCCCCGGCCACTGGGTGAGGGTCCCACATGGCGCGCAGACCTCTCCTGCCGTCCGCTGCTCCCCTCAGCTGTGTACTTCGGTCCTTCTGCCTGCTCTGCTCCCCGCTCTGGCTCTGGTGAATTCTCTCACCCTCCCGTGCTTCTGACTGTACCCAGTGCTTGTATAAATAAATAAATAAATCTTTAAAAAAAAAGAATTACCAACTTATATACTTAGTAAACAAGAGCAGAGAAAAGTCTTTTATGGAAAAAAATAAATGTTTCTTTAGGAAAGATAAATAGATATTTAGAACAAACCAGAGATAAAAAAGTTTGTGATAATGTCTACACAGGTATAAGTTGTCTTTCTGGCTCCTTCTGGGTCATTAAACTCTCACAGAAAAGAGATTTAGTGAGAGGTTTTATCTACTTTTTCCCTTCTGGGAGTATGTTCACCCTGAAGAGGCAATTTACAGCAGCCTTATTTCCCCAAACTTGCTGCTTTTGGTCAGATAAGGGAACTTCTGAGAAGGTTTCTTTCTGCATCTCTTGATTTTTGATTGCTTTCAGCTCAAAAAAATCCTTATGCCAAGGTAGTACATTTTGGGGTGGCGTGTTCTGATCCCTTTAAAGGAGATGGGTGGTAGTTAAAGTTGAATAAGGTCACAGTGTTGTTGTTAGGCAGGAGATGGGGTTGGGTGAGTCTCAGGAGACTCCATGATACTGGATATTAACTCAGGCTGAAGCCAACCAAGTCATTACAAAGTAGAAAGCAGCATTTTCTCCACTGCAGAGGCGAGACAAGGTCACCCACCCACACTCTAATAGTGACTATCCTTGTTTCTAAGAAGGAACATTTTCCCAGTATATACTTTAGATGAACTAAAACATCCAACTGAAGTAGTTTTCACCACTAACAAACCTTTTCAGCTAAAAATCCTGTGGTCTAATGATATGGAATCCATCATGCAGAGGTCATAGGCTCGAGGAAATACAAATTTGAGGACGGAATGACCTCATGGGAACAAGAGAAAGGACCCAGCCCTTTAATTATGCAGGGTTAAAACTGCTCAAATAGAGCCTCCACCTGTTTCTTGGGGAACAGCACACAGGCCTATCCCTGATGCTTACTCCCTTATGCTGAATTGCATAAACTTTCATAAATTCTTACTTGATACCTACAGGATTAGCATCTCCATTACTTCTATTTCTCAGAAATAGAAACCAGAATCTGGTACCAGTGTGGGGAGCCCTATCCTAATTAGATTATTGTCCTCATAAAACTAGGAAGAGACATCAGAGGGCCCCCCCCCCCAACACCTCGTCAATGTGTTCACTACAAAGAGGTCCTATGAACGCACAGGGACATGGTGACTGTCTATAAGCCAAAGGGAGAGCTCTCGTCAGGAACGAGTCCTGCTCACATGCTGAATCCAAACTTCACTTTCCCAAACTGTGAGACAATATACATTTCTGTTGTTTACGCCACTGGATCTATGGTATTTTTTAATAGCAGCCCATGAAGACTAAGACAAAGACCAAAATAGTCTTCAAGAACCAAAGAAAAAAGGTCAAGAGTGGTTTTGGGGACAGAACCTGGACTCACAAACCACAACATCAGATGGTGGGGGGACAAGCAGCCCTTTTCATATGTCTCAGACCCAACCTGGTGAGGCGTCTCCATTTTTGGCAGGAGTCAAAGGACCTAGGAGAAAATTGCAGGTCGTGTATGTGCTTCTAAAAGACAGGAGTCGCATTCCTTGAAGTCTTACCCTTTCTGGACTCTTTTGCTCAGAAACCGCCCCAGTCCGGTTCAAGGTAGACTGTGGGGAGCTGATGAGTCGCGATCTTGGGCTCCAGCCTTGAAGCCTCTGGTTTGCTCCTTTTCAAAGGGCCTGGTGGAGGAGAGAGCTGTCTGAGGGCCCTAATCAGACGCATGCTATCATCTGGAAATGATTAGAGGCCTAAGGACAGATAGAAGCCATGTTGATAGCACTGATTGGTTCCTTATTTCGGAGTTGGGTCGGCTTCATTGTTTAAGATTCCACTCTAATTTGTTGGGATTTTCTCTTCACCATTGTAAAAAGCAAACTTATTTTGCTGGATGAGAACAGAACCTTTTAAATCAGGCTTTGAAGACTGCAGCTTTGTAAGCGTCAACCCTCTGAAAGCCGGGCTCTCTCCAACCCACAGTTAGGATTAGCATATCAAAGTGTGGGGGTGTCCTCCCCGAGCTGCAGGGGTGGCACTCTGGCCCAGGATGAGGATGTAAGGAGATGAGGGGCCTCTCAAACACACGCCCTGCTGCCAGTGGTTACCCATTTCACCTTTAATTCCATTTGCTCTCCTCTTCCGGCTGTGCACTTTTGACAATTAAAAACACATACCCCCATACTCCCCTTCACTACCCATCCCTCCTCTGGAAGAAAAAAGGAATTAGAAATTAAAACGAAAAGAAAAGAGAAGGAAGGGAAAGAAGGAACTTCAAGGGGGGTGATAAAACCCTATTTGCTTTCATTTGTCTCTAAAATCCAAGCAACTCCTCCAGATAAATACATTAAATGTTGAATAGTTATTTTAGTGCATTCGTGTTGACTAATTTCTGGGTTAAAAAAGAACCTCTAGAAAGGTTGGTGGAAGCAGTTCAGTAGATTTTGCCATTGCCCTGAGGTGCCGATCTGAAATAATCGCAACCCTTAATAACCGAGCTGAATGTGCTTGGCCTGGTTACTTTTATCCTGGTATGGCTGAGGAAATAAAATCCTTCCTGGGAGAGCCTGGCCTCTGTGGCTTGACCAGCAGGAGTAATAAGTTTTTGGGAACCCCAAAGAGATGTGTAAACATGGCTGACCTGGAATACAGATGGGGAGAGAGGAGAGAAAATTGAAACTAAAGACTGATAACACATCATGGAAATAATCTAAAGGCTACAGAAAGAAAATGAGGGATAAAAGAAAGACCCTTATATTGAGTTGATTGTGAAAGAACATCACTTGGCTACTTGTCATATTTAGACTATAAACAAATGGGGGAAATAATGGAAATGGCCAGAAGGTAACAACTTCCAGATAGAAGATGAATGAGTTCTGGAGAGGAGCAGCATGTGATTGCAATTAACAATACTGGCTTGTAGATGTGAAATTTGCCAAGAGAGTGGATCTGAACAGTGTTGATCACAAGAAAAATAAGTGTCACTGAGTGGTGATGGACATTAACAGAACGCATTGCAAACATTTTGCAATACGAATGTATATCAAAATCATGGTGCTGTGCACCTCAAGCTAACACAATATTTTATGTCCACTGTATGTCGATTTTAAAACAGGAATAAAAGGGATATGTAATATAGATTTGTTTCCTTGAGAACTAAGTTACATGACTTTTATTTATGTTTTTATCCCTGAACTGTGTAAGGGAGAGTATAGATATATATTAGTAGTTCCCAAAGTTCCTTGAAGTAAGAAAATAAATCAGGGATGAAATCCATCAAAATTATGAATAATAGATATGTTTGGGTAGGCCAAAGATTAATTTTTAAATACTTTTTAGTATTTTTTCAAATTTTCTGCCATGGACACATTAATTTGTTTTTGAACAGCAGCATGTTGTTAATAAACATCATGGACTATTTCTGGAACTCAGGGAATGACTGTCCTGTTGGCAAGAGATCCAGGGTTACTCCAGGACCCACAAACTTGCATGTCTGGCTATCCATATGTTGGGGGAAAGGAGGTCCTGAACGAACCCCACAAATAGGTTCATGGACCCCACCCCCACCCCAGACCAAAGAGAGCCAAGACACCAAAGGCAACAAATCCCATAATGTCATCACCACTGAAGGGTGGATGCTAGGAACTGAGGATGGAGTTAAGCAGCCAGGTTTGGTGTATAACCAGACATGTGGGCCTGGGGATCCTTGTTTTCTTGCCAGCTTTCTGTGTGTTATTGGGGTTCCAGCTCAGTGGGAAGGATTTACAAACTTACCTCTCCCTCTCCCTGAGTTATTCATTTTTTCATTTCCCCTTTTTGTAAATAAACCCTTTATTAGCCTTTTTGTGTGTGCCTGCGGTTGAGTCTCATTGTAAGTCCCTTTTAAGTGCAGGGTGAGGACCCACAGTCAGGCCAACGCATTTCACATTGGGGTTCCCAGTAATACATACACACAAAAGCAAAACAGACGTTTGGTATGAACTTTAATAGAATGAGTGTGCATACAAACAAAAGAGAATATAATAGTTTCCCAATAAACACCTGTAGTGCCAGCATGCACAGGACAGGTGCATTATGGATTTGGGCAGATGGGTAAAGAGAGTCCCAGAGCCCTTGGTGGATTTTTTTAGGCTTTAATGCTGTCTTGGGGAACCAGGTACATAGGCACACCAAGTAGGGAGGCTGTCACGCAAGTTCTCTAGAACTAGATAGTGAAGTGTTACTCAAAGTGACAGTGTTGTATTGTTGGCGTCATAATTTCTTATTTTGTTGAAGATAGAAAGTTTGTGTCTCCCATAGCTAAGGAAGGATTGTTTATTTTTTATTTTATTTTTTTAAGATTTATTTATTTATCAAGCACTGGGTACAGTCAGAAGCGCGGGAGGGTGAGAGAATTCACCAGAGCCAGAGCAGGTAGCAGAGCAGGCAGAAGGACCGAAGTACACTGCTGAGGGGAGCAGTGGGAGGCAGGAGAGGTCTGGGCGCCATGCGGGACCCTCCTCCAGTGGCTGGGGAGCAGCCGGGGATCGAACCGGCGCTGCAGAGGCTGTGGGCAGCTTTGCAACCCAGCGCTCAACTGCTGGGGGGGGGTGGAGGAGGCCCAGGAAGGATTGTTTATTGTGTAATCACACAGATGGTCACCCCTGAGGTGTGTCCTGGTGAGGCACAGGGCAAGCAGTGAGCCCTTAGGGTCAGAATAGAATAGAAAAGGCTTCGGGAAGAATAAGGAGGGCTTCAGAGATAAGGGCAAGGAATTCCAAAGGGAACTAATCAGATACCCCAGGACTAAGGGCAACAGGACAATCCTGGGTAAGGATGATAAAGAAACCCCACTCTACAGTGCCTTGGGCTTGTGGCAAGATTTTGGGCCTCAGCAACCTTGCTTCAGGCCAACCCTGTTTGACGGAACAATTAACCATGAAGGGATGGGTAACTTTGGGTATTTTGTTGAAAAACTATTATCCTTTCTCCTCTCTTTATGCACACTAATCCTATTAAAGTTCTTTTACACTAAGAGATAGTTCGTGTGCATGGATGACTGGATCCCTCTAGAGTGTGCAAATGTCGGGGTCCTGGGGTGCCCCAGGTCACATGATAATAAAATTAATGCATACGTTCTTTTCAAAATGTTTATTTAAACCTACCCCATAAACTATACCTCTGATACAAGTTATTTTTAGCATATTATGTCAGATACAATTCAAGGAAGGCAGGAATTTATAGCCCTGGCCACAGATTGCTGTGTCGCTTTGCCATCAAGAAGACATGTTCCACACCACACCCAAAGACTCCGACAGCTAAAGTGTGGCTTTATGTTATCACTAAGTTCTAGGTCATGTGGGGCAAAGGAAGACAGCGTTGACTATGAGGGAGCCATAATTTTGATGGGAAACAAGACCGAATCCCAAGCCATGTTGAAAGAGCAGTAGAAGGGGGCACTGAACGATGTGGGGTCAGGTCTAGGCACAAGAGCTGTTAGAGAAAGGAAAACTCAGAGTCCAGATCAGAGAAGCTTGAAGGGTTGCACTGAGGAGTTTGGGCTTGAACTGGACTTTAGGAAGATGGGTTTTTATATGACTGGAAAAGAGCAACAGAAAGGGAATTCTAGGTAGCATGTGCAAAACCAAATATGTGAGAATCAACAACTTGAACCTCAAAAGGAGGCTAATAAGAGATAAGCATTTGAAAGCAAGTCCTTTGTCTCTCTTGTTTACTGCCATCCCCGAAGTGTTTAGAGCAGAGCCAGACACATTGGAGGCACCTGCTCATATGGAAGAATGAAAACACTGCTCCTTGTTAAATGTGGTTGGAGGAACAGAGAAAGGATTATCTTGGGGCTTTTCTCTCTAAAGCAAAGAGGGGCAGGTCATGCTACTGGGGTTCCAGAAATGAGGTGATAGATGCCTAATACCTCCTGAGAAGGTGGCAGACCTGAGGCTTTGTGTAACGTAGTGACCTGCTCCAGGTTCAAGGATTTGAAAGAGAAAGATTTGGCAAGGACAATGAGATATGGGATCTGATCTCCCTTTCCTACCCATATCCATGCTTTAGAATCTGAGATTCTCTTTGTTTTAAATAATTTACAAGCCATTCCAATGAGGTAGAGGAGGGAGGGGTGTGGAACTTTTGAGTGTGTGTGCCAGGCATTTTCACTTGTATGAAGGAGGTATTTTTTTGGCATGTTGTAAAAAACATCTAACATAAAATTTACCATCTTGACAATGTTGCGGTTCTCTGGACCCAACTCCAGCAAGTATGTGTAGGCGTCCTCACACCAATAAGAAACTCTCAGACACCAGCGGGATGTCTAAGAGTTTAACTCAGTTCAGGCATTATCTACACACAGATGGTGTCAGGTTCTGCAGAGTAAGGGCACAGTTGCCCAAGGCCACCTTCCACATCAGACTCTGGCTGCAAGTCCCTGTGCTTCCTACTGACCAGCTATAGATCGGGGTCCCCAAGATCCCCATCTCAAACTTCAGGTGACCGTTGCAAGAACAGACCATTTTCTGTGCTTCTGACCAACTGGCTATAAATCAGAGGAGCCAGGACACCCTCCTCAGGTTCTATTAATTTTCTAGGGTGTCACAGAGGATGCAGGAAATCCATTTACTCACTCCACCATGGATTTATTACAAGGGATATTAAAGGGTACAAATCAATAGTCAGGTGGAAGACATATAGGTCAAGGTCTGGGGAAAAGGCATGGCACATCCATACCTGCTCGGGTTTACTTTCCCCCCCAAATCTCCATGTTTTCCAACTAGGAAGCTCTCTCAAGCCCCACCTCTTGGGTCTTTATGGAGATCTCACTAGGCATGATTGTGAGATCTCACTAGGC
This sequence comes from Talpa europaea, assembly GCF_964194135.1. Taxonomy (NCBI): domain Eukaryota; kingdom Metazoa; phylum Chordata; class Mammalia; order Eulipotyphla; family Talpidae; genus Talpa; species Talpa europaea. The sequence continues at coordinate 152,425,051 of NC_140068.1, forward strand.
ATGAGATTGATTGGCTGTTTTGATTAAACTTGTCTTTTAGCCCCTCTTCTGTCCCCAGAGGTCAAGGGTGCAGGAAGAAGGGGACTGAAAATTTCGCCTATGTCAGGTTGGCTTTCTGGCAACACGCACCCTTCCCCAGGTGTTTTCCATAACTTACCTTCATTGACATGACAAAAGCCACACTCTCAACACTTAGGAAATTCCAAGAGATTTGGAGGAGCTGCAAGCCAGGAACTGTAAATGAAGGAGAAATATGTATGAGAGATATATTTTGGCCATCTGAATTACCATATATATATTTCCCATAAATTGCAGTATTGCTCTGGTCATTTCACATCATGCAGTTCAGTGACGTTAAATATATTCTCATGACAGTGAAACCGATCTCCAGAAATTTTTCCTTTTGCAAAAACTCTTTCCTCTTATCTGCACTCCCTGGCAACCACCATTCTGCTTTCTATAAATTTGACTACACTATATACCTTATATAAGTGAAGTCACACACTATTTTTTTTTTTGTGATTGTCTTATTTTACTTAGTATAAAGTGTGTAGCATGTGATAGGATTATCCTCTTTTTTCAGGCTGAATAGTATTCCACTATATTAGCATGTTACATTTTGCTGATCCATCTATCCCCGGATGGGTTGCTTCCACCTCTTGAATATTGTGAACATTGCTGCAATGAATATGGGTGTGCAAATATCTCTTCAAGACACTTTCAATTTTTATGGACATTTGCTATGGGGAAGCAAAATAAGCTGCCCCAAAATATGGGATGTGGATTGTTTTAAACTGAAGGCAATCAAGGCCCAAAAGACTCAGGATGAAACTTTCACCCTCCTCTTAACTGCCTGTGAAGAATTTAGATAGAGGACATGTTTCAGAAATCGAGCTATCACCACAGACAGCTACAGTATAACATGAGGCAGGTGCAGTGAGCAGGGGGGATGCTAGCAAAGACTGTTAAAATTCCTCTGTTCCATTGTTTCTGTAAGACCCAACAAACATTTGTTTACCAAATATTTATTCTTCTTATCTTTGAATTGTCTTCCTTCCCTTGATGCCCCAGAGGTCTGCCCCATTCTCCCTCAGAAAGTCATATAATCACCAATTGTCTGATGGGGAGCCACCTGTCATTGTGGGGTTCCCTTACGTGTGAAATTAAATTTGTTTTCCTCCTATTAATCTGTCTTATGTTTTAATTATTAGACCAATCAAAGAACCCAGAAAGGAATTATTTTTCTCCCCCACCATGCTCAGAAGTAGTATCTCTGGATTACTAGACATTTTTAAAAAAGATTTATTTATTAATGCATACAAGAATTTGGTACAGGCCAGAGTTGTGGAGGGTGAGAGGATTCACCAGAGACAGAGTGGGGAGCAGAACAGGCAGACTGACTGAAATACACTGCTGAGGGGAGCAGCAGGTCAGTCCAGGAGAGGTCTGCTGTGCCATGTGGGTAGCTCCCTGGCCAGGGATGGAACTCGTGCTGCAGTGGCTGCAGATAGCCACATAATGGTGAGACTTAACCCCTTGCCACCAGGGAGGCCCAGTTTATAAATGAGGAAACTGAGGGCCAGGGAACCCCTGTAAACTGGCCAAGGCCACACAGGTAGAAGCTGCAGAGTCATGTCTGACCAGATGCGAGTCTATGCCCATTCTGAGAATCACCTTATCTGCATCAATTTCCAAATATGTACTCAGCTTTAAATTGGAAAATTGGGGATTTCATTTCTGCATTCTGTTGGCAGCAGCTGACTTTGTGGTTTACATAATTGGAAATGGGAGAAGGTTTAGAGCTCTGTTTTGTTTGAGGCTCAAGTTGCACAAGTGGCTGACAACCATAAATTGGCAGAATTCTTTTCTGGACACCAGATTCCAACATTGTGCTACACTTTGTTGCAGCTTTGTGCTAATTAAATGCTAACACAAATTCAGGGTGGATTGTTTAAGTATTAGCTGACCAAGGACACACTTGAGTTCCTTAACCTTGGGCATGTCAATGTTCAAAGGCAATTTTAACCTGAGTTGTGTAACTATGAAGTCGTAATTTATGCCAATTATCACCTTACCAAATAGTTTGAAGTCCATATGAAGAGTTAAATGGAATTTTGTGAATCTGATTTTGTTAGTGGTTCAGAGATTAAGATACTAGTTTTTGGTTTTCCTTCTAACCCAATTTATTGCCCCTTTTCTTCATCAGTTGACAATTGGGATTTGCATGGCTGGGGGGTTCTAGGATGTATGTGAAGGGAGATATGGTAGTGAGGAGGGTAGGAAAGGGAAGGAGATATATAAAATGATCTTATGTCTCGACGGGGTCGCAAGGACCACCTGAGCCCTTGATTTCCACTGAGATGAAGCTCAGCATGTGGAGAATTTGGGTGGCTAGTCCTGCTGGCGTGGGAGAGTGCTAGGAGGCTGCTGTGCCCTTGCAGGCCCCTTTCCTCACACCCCAGGGCTGTGTTGACTTCCATGGATCTGCCCCAAAATTATTTGGGGGCTTGAGAAAGAAAAGAAAGGCATACTCCAACAGGGCTTTTGAGGAGACTTCGATAAGTATGGGCAGAGCAGGGTGCTGGGGACCCTTAGGGAGCATGCTCTGTGCCAGGGTGGAGAGTGCCTCCCCCAAGGGAGAGGAGAAAGATGGGGGGCTCTGCAACCTACAGAGCCAGGTCCGGGGAGAAGCTCTCTGATAGGAACAGTAAACTTCAGCCCCACGAAAAAGGAGACTATACTAAGGACTGAATTGCTCCCCCCTCCAAATCTACATGTTGAAGCCCCAACCCCTTTCTATGACTATATTTGGAGACAAGGTCTATAAGGAGGTAACTGAAGTTCAATGAGGTCAGCAGAGTGGAACCTTGACTTGATGGGATTAGTATCCTTAGAAGAGACCCCAGAAAACTGGGTCTTTCTCTCTTTGTCAGAGGAGGACACAGCAAAAGGGTGAGCATCTGTAAGCTAGAGAGCTCTCCCCAGGAGCTGCATCCATGGGCCTCTTGATCTTGGACTTGGAGCCTACAGAGCTATGAGAAATCAATTTCCTATTATATAAGCCATGTGGTCTGCAGCATCAGGGCAGCTGGACTGACAATGGACTCCCCTCATCATCACCTGCTGATGTGCTCAACTGGCAAGACCCAAACAGAAATCAGGGACAAGAGAACTCTTCCTCTTGGGTGGAGAAGGGTGGATGTAGGTGGCAAAAGTTACCTGCCCAGCACAAAGGCTGAGACGTGCCAATTCAAACCTCTTAGGGAAAAAGAGAAAAATGTCAAAGTGAAGCCTTCCGTAGCTCCCTAGTACCTGTTTGATAATTTGAGGTGTTGGGGCAATAGCTTTTTTGTTTTCATATGAGCAGGCCCCTGAGTTCTGGTCTTTTGTACCCAGCTCTGAACTGGCCACTGCCTCTTTTAGTGATTTCATCATTAGGTTGATGCTGGTGATTAGGTGTTGGGCTAAATCAATAGCCACTATTTCTGGGAAGATAGGATGGCCCACATTCAGTCTGGTCCCTTTTCTTGTGGCCTGGTGGACCTTCATTTTATTGAAACTATTTGGTGCAAATACTGTAAAATTTCACATTGGTTGGGCATTGAAATCATACACGAGACTGTGGTTGCTCTTGCTTTTCATCTGAAGTCATGGGAGAATGTGGTTTCACATGGAAAAACTGGGTTTCCCTGGCATTCTGTTGTGAAGGAAATGCAGCTCATGTGCATGAACATTATTTAATTGCAGGTGCAGAGTATCTGGTATGTATTACTGCTGACTTTGTCTTCCTTTTCCTATTTGTCACACAATCCAGGAAATTAAGAATGAGCCTCTTGTGAGAAAGGCCTCTGGGTTGGCAAAATCATTTCATTCATAAGACATGTATGTCCTTGGAGGGGGTTATTGGGCTACAAGTGTGATCTAAGCATGTCAGTGGTCTCTTGAGAAGTCTTTCCTGAAGTGGGGTGTGGGGGAGGACTTGACTTTCACCATTAGTACGGTTTTGGTATCAGTTTCATTAATTTATATAGCAGATAAATATAGCTCAATTACTCAGCAAACCACAGTCTTAGTATATTTGATTGTTGAATCTGCCTTACTTTGCCTTCTGTTACTGCTGTGATTTTATATCACTGCGGAGCTAAATAAACACACAGATATAAATTCTGTATATTCTTTTTTTCATCATCCAGCTAAGATATCCGTAGGCTCTGAGAGGTTTCTGAAGACAGATTGTCTGTGTGTGAGCCCTGGTTCTCCATTTACCTTGCTGTTGGTCCTTACGTAAGCTGTCCACTAAGGCTCAGTTATCTTATGTGTGAAAATGTAAAAAGGTATACCAATTAGGATGATGCTCAAAAGTATCAACCAGAGCATCCCAAATGATAGAGGCATCTTCACATAAGAGTTTATTTTTCGGGCCTCCCCTGGTGGCGCAGCAGTTGAGCGCTGGGCTGCGAAGCTGCCAGCAGCCTCTGCAGCACCGGTTCGATCCCCGGCCACTGGGTGAGGGTCCCACATGGCTTAGCAGACCTCTCCTGCCGCCTGCTGCTCCCCTCAGCAGTGTATTTCGTCAGTCTGCCTGTTCTGTTCCCCGCTCTGGCTCTGGTGAATTCTCTCACCCTCCCACCCTTCTGACTGTACCCAGTGCTGTACAAATAAATAAATAAATCTTTTTTTAAAAAAAAGACTTGTAATTATTATCTAATTATAAAGCAATAAGACTTTTATAAAAGTAAGCAAATTAAACAATAACATTTCTATGATTTTGCCTTCAAATGTTGGAAGGCAGCATATCATTTCCACTAAATTTATGTTACTACCGTTAGAAGTAAGTTCAGACTCATTTTTTAATTTACACTTTGTTGGTTCTATCTCACCATCATCAGCTCCATCATCTATTGTATTTGATAAAATTAGCTTGGAATGATACTCAAAGGATGTCTATTACTAACTGGTAAGAATATGTTTGAAATGTTCAGCCGACTGCGTGGGGAATTCTGGTTCAGTTATCTTGTACTTTCAGAAGCCAGACTTCCATATTTCCTGCACCAGTGGGACAGATTCATACGAACACACTGAGAAAAGTATTTGTAAAACATATTTGCACTAACCATGAAGATTAGTGCAGCCTAAAATCCTTAACATGCATCATATTATCTTCGGTATGGTATTTATGGTAATGTATTTTATTGGAGAGTGATTCACCAGAATTATACAGATATTCTGGTTTCTTTATTGAAACTGGCTGAAAATTTGTGTAGGAAAAACATTTTTTTTAACCTATAAGTAGGCCTGGTATTTCTGTAATACTAGAAGCTTCTAATACTAGAAGCTTATGAACATAGAAGTCTCTTTTGTATACTAACTCATGGAATGATTTTCATAAAGTGGGCCTGTTCTATACATTCCATTTAAGACTGAAAACTTACCATGATGTGAGGTTCTGGTCATTTAATGGCGACCTGAGAAGACATGTTATTTTACGGTCTACTCTGTCCCATTGTCTACTCTGTCATCATTAAATATAAGGTAACCTCAGATATCACCTCGCCCAAGTTTAATTTTAAAGGTGTGGCACTGACACCCAGAATTTGAATGATTTGCCCAAGTGTTATAGAGCAACCCCGATATTAAACGGGTTTCTGGCTGTGGGTCCTCACCCGCGCGCTTTAAAGGGACTTATGAATACTCTACTACAGACACACGCAAAAGGGTTAATAAAAGGTTTATTTACAAGAGGAAAGGAAATAAGGAAAATGGACAACTCAGGGAGAAAATAGGGAAATAAAGTCTTTAATGCGTCCTACTCGATCCGACGACCTGGAAACCCAAAGTCACTCCCAGAGCTGGCAGGACGCTGCGAGCAGGCGGAGAGCCAAAATGGGGGACCCCCCCCCCAAAGCCCACGTGTCTGCCTTTTGTATCCACCTGGCTGCTTAACCCCACCCTCAGGTCCCAGCCACCTTCCCTTTGGTGGTGATGGGACGTGGAGTTCCCAGTGTCTTTGGCTTTGACCTGGGGTGGGGGTGGAGTCCACAAAGCCTGTATGGAATTTGCTTTGGGACCGCCTTTTCCCCCTAACACAAGGACTCGTGGGTTAACACGACAGAGCAGGCACCAGAACTCGGCTCATCGGAATCTTAATATCAGGCTTTTTTCTTGACATTAGATTGCTTCCTAATCACTTCAGGGTAGGTATTGCTCTGTAATCTTTGCCCTCAGTGGGGCAGGAAGATGGAACGCTGGGTCTGAGTGCTGTAAATCTTGGCTTCTTCTGTGTAGTGAGACAACAATCACTATTTCTCCATCAATATCCATTCTTCTCTTCCTTCTACAATGCCCAAGATTTTACTACTCACCCAGACCACATTTCCTTGTTCTCCTGGCAGCTTGGTAGGGCTGAGTGACTGTTCCTGCCAAGAGGGTGTGAGTGCATGTGAGTGGGTTTAACTTCTGTGTCATGTCCTCTTCCCACTGGTTGACAACAGTGACAATAGTACGACTGGAGTGGGCTCATTGAACTCAAAATTGGAAACCATGTATTGAAGAGGGCAGAGCTGCCCCACGGGCTTGGGATGGTCTACCTCTCAACTGGTATATATATGCCCCAAACCAAGTCCTGTCTTGGTTTATATTATTACATTTTAGGATCCTCTTGTTTTAGCATCCTAAATAAAACACTTGACTCTACCCTAAATAAGACACTACCCTAGGGGTGAAAATAAGGGGGTTGCAATTGTATGGGGAATATAAAAATAAAATTTATTAAAAAAAAATAAGACACTACCCTAAATAACACACTTGATGTTTATCAAATAGTCCTGTGTTATGGTAGAGCACAAACTCTCCTCTCTTAAGGTCCAAGTTACAATTCCCCAAGGTCAGTTTTGCTTGGACTCAGATTTAAAACTTGGGCACTCTTGTTACCAGCCCATAGCTTCACTAGAAAGAGCACTGAACTGGGGAGTTGGGTCCAGGGCTGTAATGTGGGTTCCCTCCTTACCCCCAGAATATCACCATGGTGATTGGCTTCCTTAGTTAAAGAAATGGAGTTATGTTTTTCACTTATTTCCAGAGTGTTGTGAGCACTACCTCATTAAAAAGTGGTTGTAAAGCATTCAGCAAATATGAACCTTCTGATTTATATACTGTCTAAAATGGCAGCTTTCTAGACTCCCTGAATCTCTAGTAATTTATAGTTAGGCCTTTTTACTGAAGAAGACTTGACTTTGGCATGATCCACCTAAGTTGATGAGCTCTGTCTTAATCTTTAGAACTCACTGGAAGTATATGTCTCCCCCCCCCCCCAATTTTGCTTAACAGCACCATGGTGAATAAAGCAACTGAGCTATGGAGGGGACCCTGGTTGACAATTCTATTCTTTTTCCGGAATTAGTGTCTGTGTCTTCGTTGTGGCAATTGCTTAAGTGTAGAAATGTGAATCAAAGGAGATTTGTTCTTGAAGCCTTTCTCATGTAACCAGCGTTATGTCTGCAAGACACAACACCAAGTTAGAGCCAAGCTTTAGGCACTAAAAGTAGAAAGTCTTATGACTGGTATAATTTCTGTGTTAAGTCCCATGTCACATACAGATAACAGCTCCTTGTGACACTGACCCGAACTCCCAGCATTTTCTCTTGGAGTCCATTGCTTAAGTAGGTGACTCCTGACCCTTTTATTTCAGCACTTCCAGAAGTTTGCCAGAGAGTGCTTGCTGGTGCCGGGCAGCCCTTAACATTCCCTCTGGGCAGCCTCAGCTCTTTCGTTGAGTTACCTTTGGCTATTAATCCTTCTTTTTCCCTAAACCTGTCTGTATAGATGGAGCACTTTCCTGACATAAATCCATGAGAGTGTAGTAATACTACGTGCGACCACAGTCCTTGCATGTTCATATTTTAAAAGTAAAGCACAAAAGCAAGAGTCGAGATAATGAAAGAAGAGCATTTAAATAGTCCTGCATGGAAATGATTTGTTGGCATCAAAATCCACTTGCCCTGGCAGCATTCAAATGGAATAGGTTTCAATGAAATTACACCTCAGTTATCTTTTATTTATTTATTTTTTAAAGATTTCTTTATGCATACAAGAACTGGGGTACAGGCCAGAGGTATGGAGGGGGGGTGAGAGGATTCACCAGAGACAGAGTGGGGAGCAGAACAGGCAGACTGACCAAAATACACTGCTGAGGGGAGCAGCGGGAGGCAGGAGAGGTCTGCTGCACCATGTGGGTAGCTCCCTGGCAGGCTGGGGATCAAACTCATGCTGCAGTGGCTGCAGATAGCTTCACAGTGCTATGCTTAACCCCTTGTGCCACTAGGGAAGCCCAGTTATCTTTTAATGTGGCATACTATATTCAGCACTACACCACCAGCTTTATTTTTCTTTATTTTTGTATATATATATGTAACATTGGCTTATATCACTTTGTCTGTTTTTGGGGGTACAGACCTGCACCTCTTCAAATGTGACATTACAAGTTTTAGCTATTCTTTGAGATGGAGATGCAAAGTGGGGTGGGGGATGGGTAAAGGAAGGACAGTGATGATGGGGGGCAGGGGAAGGAAAGCAGAAGAGTTTGAAATTCACAACCGCTATATGCTATGGATGTCAGATCATTTAATTCTCATGAGTAATATGGCATTTAATTCTCCAACAACCCTGCATGGTTAGACACGATCTCAAATGTGCAGAGAAGGAAGTTGGGATGCAGAGAGGCTAAGGAACATTCAGTGAAAAAGTGGTGGAGAGAAAAATCTGAAGCAGCGTTCACCTGACTCCAAAGCCCCTCCTCTTGTCATGATACCTTGTTATCTTTCTGGTGAATGGAAAATGTGCCAGCGGAAGGAAATGAATCCAGAGAGCAAAGCCAGTTATCTTAGCCAATGGAAACAGATGCCACCAGAGGACTACCCCTTGGAATGCAGTCAATTTCAGCAGAAAAAGAAGAGGCAGTAAGGAGCCGCCTTGAAACATCCCTGGAGGAAGCCAGATGGAAGAATAGAATACTACAGCGCGAATGCTTGAGTTAGAGAAAGGAGTCGTGTAGAGTATGGAAAATGCAGGTGAGCCTTAGCTGAATATTTAAGTCCACAGAGTAATAAGACGTGGGCTTATTAAAAGACCCTAATACTTACATGGAATGAAACCCTGGGGGATGTTGGGAATGGGTGAATGTGTTTTGCATTTGGGAAGGTTGTGAATCTTGGGGACCCTAGGGCAGAACCTTAAGATGATCCTCCAGGATTCTGATCCTTTGGGTATACACCTCTTGCCCAGTCACTTGGTTAAACATGAGCCTAGATATTCCTGTGAAGGGATTATGCAGATGTAATTCAGGTCCCAAATCAGTGGAGATTAAGATAGGGAGGCTTTCCAGGGGTCTGAGCTAATTGCACAAACGCATTCAAAGCAGAGTTTTCTTGGGCAGGTTGTGGAAGAGGAGGTCAAGACTGGCTGCCGTGGAAGGAACAAGCATCCACGCTGTGAGCGGCCTGTGGGGGTTGATGCTGGTGTTGGGGACCACGTAGAACGGCGCTGTGGACAGCTTCCAGCATTGGTTAGCGGTCCCTGGCTGACAGCTAGCAGGAAAATGGGAACCCTAATCCTAAACTCACAGGAAAGTGAAATCTGTCCACAATCTGTGAGCCTGGAAAAGGACCTGGCCCCCAGATGAGAATGCAGCCCTCACTGATACCTTGATTTCAGCCCAGTGAGACCTAGCAGAGAGACTCTAGTTACCCAGTGCCCAGACTTCTGACCTAGAGAAACTGTGAGATAATCAGTGGGTATTGTTTTAAGTCACTGTTTGTGGAGACTTGCTACACAGCAATAGAAAATGAATAGACAGAGTGGGGAGCAGAACAGGCAGACTGACTGCAATACACTGCTGAGGGGAGCAGCGGGTAAGCCAGGAGAGGTCTGCTGCGCCATGTGGGTAGCTCCCTGGCTGGGGATGGAACTCGTATTGCTGTGGCTGGTGATAGTTTGATAGCACTGCGACTTTAACCCCTGCACCATCGGGGTGGCCCTAGATGGGTTCTTTTAACCCGATAGTAATGTATTTTTGGCTCCACCAGAGCTTGCACAACTTCCTATGCTCATGTGCTCTCCTTACCCCAGCAGTGCATTTTTTCATGTCCATTGGAAAGGATGGTGATAAGGTGGGGGAATGTTGCAGGCAAAGAAGTCAGAAGAGGGGAAGGTATTGGGCGACTCCAACCACCTCTTCACCTCATTCCTAAACTCCGTGAGTCCCTGTAGAGGGAGTCTGCTGCAACCTCTTTGACACAGTCTTGGGTCTCATCCACAGCCTCCTGATGAAAGGTTCTACCATCCTTATCTTTGCTTTCGTAAATGAAAAACTTATGCCTGGCTTCTATCTTTCTTCTGTGTGCTCTTGCATGTGATTGCGAATGTGAATCTGTATCAAATTCTCCAGTGGTTTCCTGGGAAGCCCCTTGAAATCTATGATTGGCTCAGACAGGATGAGAGGGAGAGGAGGGCTCATGTGCAGGAGAGAAATGGCTGGTTTCCCCTCAGGTCTATATAATGTGAGTCTTTAAAGACTACAGTCCATGGGCCTCCTTGGTGGTGCAAGGGGTTAAGCACAGCACTATGAAGCAATGCTGTGTTCTCTGCATTCTTCAGCACGAGTTCGATCCCCAGCCAGCCAGGGAGCTACCCACATGGTGCAGCAGACCTCTCCTCTCTCTCCCGCTGCTCCCCTCAGCAGTGTCTTTCAGTCAGTCTGCCTGCTCTGCTCCCTACTCTGTCTCTGGTGAATCCTCTCACCCCCGTGCCTCTGGCCTGTACCCCAACTCTTGTATGCATAAATAAATAAATCTTAAAAAAAAAAGGACTGTAGTCCAGTGTCCTTGTAGCCAGGCGTTGTCATATGACCACACAGGCCCATGTGGCCAAGCATGTGTGGGGAGCAGTGATATGTGTGGTACTGGGCAGTGCTTTTAAAGGGGGAGGTTTTCTCTTCTCCCTATCTATTCCTCTTCCTTCCAGCTGGAGCTGAGATGTGGAGATCCTCCACTTTGGAATGAATGGCCAAGTAAATATCCCAGAGATGGTGAAGCAACAAATTGGAGACATCATTGTCCAGCCAGTAACAGGATGGGATAGAGCTGTCCTCCTTTTTTTTTTTTTTTTTTAAATATTTATTTATTTATGCATACAAGAACTGGGGTACAGGCCAGAGGTTTGGGGGGTGAGAGGATTCACCAGAGACAGAGTGGGGAACAGAACAGGCAGACTGACTGAAATACACTGCTGAGGGGAGCAGCGGGCAAGACTGGAGAGGTCTGCTGCACCATGTGGGTAGCCCTCTGACCAGCTGAGGATCAAACTCGTGCTGCAGTGGCTGCGGACAGCTTCATAGTTTGCGTCTTAGCCCCTTGCACAACCAGGAAGGCCCAAACTTCTTGATTTATTTTGCTTTTTTAAAAAAATGAAGTCTTCATATTTTTACTGTCATATTTCTTTAAATTGCCTGTATGTGTTGTCACTTAAAAAATTTGAATTAGTAATCTTTAACCTCCTGTGTGTGAATATAATATGTTTAGAATATTGATCCTTAAATGTGTGGCAAGTGTTTTTCTTCTGTAAAGTCCATTTGTTTGGACATTTGTGGCATGTTTTGTGACAAATTTTAAACTGTTCATAGTTTTATCAGAGTGTTCCCGTAGGTTGATTTTCTTTTACTGTATTGATAAGTTTATCTTTTTTTAATTTGTCGAGAAAATACAGACTAGCAAGCCTTTTTTTTTAAGATTTATTTTTATTTATTGATGCATATTAGAAGTGGGGTCTAGACTAGAGGTTGGAGGGGTCCGGTGAGAGGATTCACCAGAGACAGAGTGGGGAGCAGAACAGGCAGACTGAAATACACTGCTGAGGGGAGCAGCGGGTGAGACAGGAGAGGTCTGCTGCGTCATGTGTGTAGCTCCCCAGCCGGGGATCGAACTCATGCTGCAGAGGCTGTGGACAGCTTCATAGTGCTGTGCTTAACTCCTTGCGCCACCAGGGAGACCCCAGGACAGGGCTTTTTTCTGTCTTACGAGATGCTACCATAGAACATGTTAAATTAAGTCCATGGTACAAATCTATTCGGTGGTCACCCATATGGCTGGAGGGAGAATAAAAAACAGTATAAGCAGGCACTTTTACAAGACTGGTCTCTGTATGTTTGATGTCAGCATGTGTGGGACTTTGGAATATGCAGGATTGACATAAAATGAGGTTTATAATTTTGGGAGGGACATACTCATATTTGAAGTTAAATGCCCCTTATTTGTACAGTTGGAGCTTTGAAATAAGCTCAGGGTTATGTAACTTGCCAGCTTTGCTCTTCTTGATTCCTTCTACCCTCAAGAAATCCCCCTATCTCCATCCCTTTATTTTCAAGAAGCAATCATGTAGTAAATCCCATCCCACTGAGTCAAATTTAGGTCATCTTTTATTTGGTCAAAATATAGTCTTACTGGCAAGTGGTATCACTATTATTCAGGAACACACATATTGTTTTACTTATAGCTGTGTAGTATTTTATGTCCTCATATAAATGTTATGCCTGGATTATAGCTGAGGCAAACTGGACTCCATTTATTTGAAAAAATAATGGGGAATCGGGTTCGTTCTATTCACCTTCCTGACAGTTTTCCATTTCTCAAAGGGGCCCTCGCAGGAGCTGAGCAATGCTGCTTTGCAAACAGCACGGGACCCTCTGGGATGACTTTCTGTGGCTCTGCTGCCAGCCCTCGGCAGGGGGAGGCAAGAAAATTCCTTGACAGGGAGGGAGAGGGAGGGAGAGCAGCTCTGTGGAGCTGTCAGTGGAGAGCGTGGCGGACGAAACCATCAGCTTCCATTGGGTTAATCAGATCTTGGAAAGTCGTTAGAAAAATGGACTCTTTCAGCAAAGCGTCCAGACCAGAGAGGGGTCCAGTCCCAGCTGTGGGTTGTGCAGAATCTTCACCATTATCCTGTAGCCAGAGAGACACACGCTCTGTTAGTGTGTGTGCGTGTTACTGCTTTGCCTGAGCTCATCATTAGCGAGCGGTGAGGCCAATGTAGAAGCCTAACCCTAAATCCCAGGCCATGTCTGCCATGCTGCTTCTCAGCCCCACTCACCATGACTGCCTGTTCTGAGACTACATCTAGGGCACATCACCTTGTGCTTATATATGTACATGTTGTACATATCACTATTTTTATGGGGATGTGTTGCAGGAACATAGTTCTGGAACTCGCAGAATCACACAAACAGAGATGGCATTCTTGACCCTGATTTTAACACAACTCAGCTGCTTGCAAAATGAAACACATGCCACATACAGATGAAATGGAATGATCGAGTCCAATAAAGAATTCTGCTCATTGATGCAGTTTTTCTTCTTCTGAAGCTGTGGCACCTTCCTTTTGGCTAGATGCTTTACGAGAGTGAGCGTACCTGCTCAGGGTTCACTCTGAGGCCAGCTCGTTCAACAGGCAAGACCATGGGGAACTGTCAGAAGAGGGAGACAGGAGCAGCAGATTTAGGACTTGGTAGTTAATTTCCCTTGGGATTTAATGGTAACCACCCACACCATTTGCCCCAACTGCACGTGTCCGGAGGATGGTGGACACCATTGTCATTCAGGGATGGTGAGTGGGTAGAACTGAACACAGTGACTCACGTTAAATAATTGTCTAAACTGACATACAGGGAACACTGAGGACCGAGGTTATGACAGGAAACAGTCTGGGGAGGCGGGTTAAGAGCAGGCACTGAGGTTCATCTGCTTGGGTTCAAAGCATGAGTCCAACAGCTGTAATTCTCAGTGCCTCAATTTTCTATCTGTCTTAGAGGATTGGCATGAGAATTCAATGAGAGTAAAATATGAATAGTACCTGGAACAGAGTAAGTTTCTGGTGAATATTAGCTTATTTACATTTTCTCAACTTATGTTTTTAATCAGATACTATAAGAATTGAGTGTGTTGGCATATAGACCGAAACTGGAGCCTTAGTTCTCTTTTCCCGTCTTGCAAGATGGTGGATGGTGGATGGAAAAGCAAGATGGTGGAGACCATCCTGTATTTTTCTTTTTCTTTCTGGCTTATTTCACTGAGCATGATCCCTTTCAGCTCCATCCATATTGCTGCAAATGGCATGAGTTTATCTTTTTTGAATGCTGAGTAATATTCCATGGTGTATATATATCATATTTTCTTGATCCAGTCATCTATTTTTGGGCATTTGGGTTGTTTCCAAAGCTTGTGAACAAGCAACTATAAACCAGAGACACACTGGGGTGGGGGAGAGGGTGTAGGATCAAAACAAGGGGGGTGGGAATTGTATGGGGAATATAACCAAGATGAAAATGCATACATTGTGCAAAAATGAAAAATGATGTAAAAATGTATAAAATAAAAAACATATAATATATGTATAAAGAAGGCTTAAGACAGGGAAGTATCACTAGAGCCGAAACCTGTCCTAGTGAGAAGAATTGGTAGATATTCCCAATCTCCTATAGATTCCAGAAAATACAAGAGGAAGTATTCAGCTACTAAATCCAGGACTGGAAAGAAAAAAGAGAAAGTTCTGGCTGCAGTCACAAAACCAGATATTGGTGACAAGAATGGCGGTATCCGAATGGCTAAACTTTGCAAAATGCCCCAGTATTATCCTACTGAAGATGGGCCTCAAAATCTCTTGAGTCACAGCAAAAACCATTCAGTCAGCATGTGAGAAAAGTGAGAACCGGCATCACTCCTGGGACCAGTCAGATCCTCCTAACAGCACCACAGAAGCAAGACGTAGTTTTCTTGAAGCAGCTGGGCCTTCGTTTGCTTCTTTTGACTGGATCTCTATCCTCAGTCGAGGTCCCTTGTGTTGGACACATCAGACACTGGTCATCACCTCCTCCACCAACATCTATACCAGTGACGTGAGGATCCCAGAACACCTCGTTGATGCTCACTTCAACATGAAGAAGCTGCATAAGCCCTGACACCAGGAAGGTGAGATCTTAGACGCTGAGAAGGAGAACTAGGAGATGACAGCAGCGCAAGGTCGATCAGGAGGCTGTGGACTGGCAAATTCTGCAAAAAGTCCAAGCTGTCCCTTAGGTCTAGGGCCACCTCCACTGTGTTTGCTCTCACCAATGGAATTCATCCTTACAAATGGGCGTTCTAAATTTCCCACAAAGAATCTAATTAAACTAATGAGCATTTACAAAAAAAGAATTGAGTGTTTTAAGACATTTATTGAAATATCATTTAGCATATCATTAAGACTGAATATTATTACTATTTATGAAATTAAATGTTACTATTTATTAAATTAAAAAAAATCAAATCTCCAGTAATTTTCATTTATGTTTAATAGGAATTGTATAACAGCTATGGTGAATTCCCAGAACATAGACGTATATACATATTCACACGCACATACTTAAAACTGTGGTAAAAAAATCCCAAACATAAACACTACCATTGAAGCATTTTTAAGTGTATGGTTGAGTAGTGCTAACTGATCGCTTTGTTGTGTTACAGATCTCTAGAACTTTTCATCTTGCAAAACTGAAATTCTATATCCATTGAATAACTCTCATGAATAACTCCCTTCCCCACCCCCCCCAACAGCCACCATTCTGCTCTCTGTTTCTCTGAGTATTCACTAATCTAGATATTCAAATAAAGGAATTCATGCAGTATTTGTCCTGTTGTGATGGGCATATTTCACTTAGCACGAGGTCCTCAAGATTCATTCATGTTGTAAGATGTGACAGGATTTCCCTATTTTTGTTAAGACCGAACGATCTTTCATCGTTATGTATGTAACACATTTTCTGTATATATTCATCTGTCAACAAGCCTTTGGTTAACTTCCACCTTTCAGCTATTCCAAATTATGCTGCAATGAACATGGGTGTGCAAATATCTTTTCTAGACTTTGCTTTCAATTTCACTGTGTACACACACACATACACACACACACACAGAAAAAATATCTACAGATCTATATACACACACAGAAGTTGATTGCTGGATCATATGGTAATTCCCCATATGAACTTCCCACTCTTTTCCATAGCTGTTGTATTTTATGCATTTTATGTTCCTGCCAATGGTGTGCAGCCCTTTGATTTCAGTTTCTCTCCATCCTCACAAACAAGTTTATTATTTCCTGTTTTTTTGGCAGTAACCATCCTATAGGTATGAGGTGATATCTCATTGTGGTTTTGATTTGCATTCTTTTGATGATTTGTCAGGTTAGACATCTTTCCCTACGCTTGCTGGGCCTTAGTCTTCTTTGGAAAATTATCTATTCAAGTCTTTTGCCCATTTTTGAATTGTTGCTTGTTTTTCTGCCCATGAGTTGTAAGAATTCTTTGTCTAGCTTGGCTATGAACACGATTTTACATGTAGGATCGGCAATTATCTCCTCCACTGCATAGGTTGTCTTTTCAATTTTTTGAGTGTCTACTTTGATGTGCAGACGCTTTTAAGTTGGATATCATCCTATTTGGCTACTTTTGTTTTTATTGCCTATCCTGATGTCATATCCAAGAAGTTATGATCAAATTCAGTCATGAAGCTTTCCTCCCATGTTTTCTTCTAGGAGTTTTATAGTTTTAGGTGTAATATTTGTCTTTACTCCACTTTGAATTAATTTTTGTAATTGGTCTAAGTTAAGGTTTCAACTTCAATCTTTGCATCTGAATAGCCAGTTTACCTAATACCACTTGTTGAAGAGACAGTCCTTTGTCCACTGTGTGAACTTGGAATTCTTACTGAAGATCATTTGACCATATATTTGACGTCTGGACTCTCTATTTTATTCCATTTGGGTTGTGTGTGTGTGTATGTGTGTGTGTGTGTGTGCATCATCCCCATATTGTTTTATTGTTGTAGCTTTGCAATATGTTTTATAATCAGGAAGTATGAGGCCTCCAACTTTGTTCTCCTTTCTCAGAATGTCTTTTTCAATTCAGAGTTCCTTAATTCCCAATAAATTTGAGGATGAGCTTTTCTATTTCTGCAAAAAAAATGCCATTAGGATTTTGATAGGGATTGCATTGAATCCACACATATGTAAGATGCACATATATTTTTAAACAAAAGATTACTTAACGACACTGATGTTCATTTAGTGTTTGGTGTGTAGATTAGTTTCCCAGGGCTACCATAGCAAAATACCACAACTGGGTGGCTTAAAATAACAGCATTTTTCCCTGATGGTTCTGGAGACTGGAAGTCTGAAATCAGGGTGCTGGCAGGGCTTTGCTCCTTCTGGAACCTGTAGGGGAAAATCCTTTCTTGCCCCTTCCTTGCTTTTAAGCTTTATTCTTAGTGTTCCTAGACTTGCAACTGTAGCATTTTCCTTTCTCTCTGTTATCACAGGGCAATCTTCACCCGGTGTGTTAGCTCCACTTATTATAGCAGGGATACTTGTCATATTGGATTAGGGTCCACTGTGTTTTAGCATCATCTTAATTAATTTTATCTGCAATGATGCAATTTCCAAATAAGGTCACTCTCTGAGGTGCGAGGGGATAGGACTTCAACATAATATATTTTGGGACTATGCAATTCAACCCCATTACTGTCTGTATCAGATACGATGCTAGAATTTGTGTACTTCATTTATTCTTTGCAAAGACCTTGCGATATTGCTAGCTGTTATCTTCATTATGTGGACAAAGACACCGAGCTAGTAGCATTTAGCATGCTTTGGGATGCTTAATTACAATTATTGGGAATACCCTCCAACCACTTCCCTTTGCAGGTAGCCAGATACTTTTAGAGGGGAGACTTTCCTTCTGGGACCTCTTGCTTATTGGTATTTTGGCCAGTTTATTAAGGCCAAAAAGGAAAATTTCCACAGTTCTGTCTGGTCAATTTTTCCCCTCATTTAGTACATGAATACAATGTTGACCTTTCAATGGATTTTGTGCTTGGACCCAGTACTACAGAAAGGTCTAGAATCCAGCACTTAAAAAAAACCAATAGATATAAGTGGGCAGTGACTTCCTATATGGATGAGATACGTAGTAATATATACGAACATATATAAGGCCTGAGACTCAAGTGAACACATTGGTCATTGTCTTTTATGGGGCAGAGAAAATGTTCTTTTCCCTTCCTGACGTTTCCCAGCCCTCTGCCTCAGCCTTCCAAAGACTCATCAAATTGGGAAAATGGAGGAAATTCTCTTTTACGCTCCACCTTTGCCTTAAAACTGCTTTCAGGAAAAAAAAATCAGCCAATGACACTCCCCCCCAAATTGCAGGTTTAACTCTCCCCAAGAACATTTTACATCTTAGCAGAATGCAAAGACAGAGGACTTGAACTAGTTCAGTTTCCCTTTTTGTTAAGCAACAAATTGAAAAAAAAATTAAATTTATATGGAAATCAACAAAGACAATAAGATTAAGTGGGAGGCCCCTTGGTGGGAGCAAAGGTAGGAAGCTTGGAGTGAACCTGTTTGTTCCTTGGGACACGTCTCTGTGGGCCCCCCTACAGGGACCTTGGGATGCTTAATTGCAAAGCATTGGCCCCCATGCTGTCACCTTTTAAATTCCTGAGTTAAGAAAGATCCCTAAGACCTTTAGAGAAAAAAGTGAGGGGCAGGATGGCATAGATGGTGTGATCTTATTGCTCTCCCAATATTGGCTTGTCTGTGTTACTCACATGTATGTAAACAACCAGAGAAAGAACTAAAAGAATCCACAGGACCTGAAGGAACAGATCCCTCAAGGAAAGGCAGAGAGAGAAAATCAAGAAACCTTTCATTCCCGAATTGTTTGAGTATTTTTGCTTTGGCAGTGTCCAGATGTTATTTATATAGTTAAAATTAAATAGAAAGGAATGAATAAAAGTTACCTCTTAATGTTCGTATGTCTGCAATGAAGGAATTTTAGTAAGCAGCTCATAGTATATATATTTTTGGGGACAAACACTAAGTTACTTCTATTTTACACACATTCATACTCAAGCCTGCTGTACCTTTAGAGCTTTTGAGATATTTGACTCATATTTCTGATTGATTTGTAAGTATCGGCTTGGTGTGATTCTTTAAAGGATAAACCTGTACCAGATTGAAGATGCCTTTAGCAAAAACAAAAACAACACAACGAAAAAGAACCCTTGCTTCATCTTCCTCTTCTCTTAATTAAAAATCACATTTTTGGGCCTCCCTGGTGGCCTAGGGATTGAATCTCAGCACTACCACCTCGAGGGCCCTAAGTGTTTGCCTGAGTTTGATCCCCAGCCAGGGAGCTAACCCATGTGGCACAACAGACCTCTCCTGTTTTGCCTGCTTCTCCCCTCAGCAGTGTATTTCAGTAGATCTGCCTGCCCTGCTCCCCACTCTGTCCCTGGTGGATCCTCATCTCCCCAAACCTCTGGCCTGCACCCCAGTTCTTCCATGCAAAAACAAATAAACAAATAAATAAAAATCTTTTATTAAAAAAAAGAAAGAAAGAAACCACATTTTACCAGAGGAGACCGGGGTGTTTGTTAGGGGAGAGTTAATAGTGAAAGGCCTTTGTGTGCTTGAGAGAAGGCTTTTTATTCCTTCACTCAACCCACTTGGGTAGGTCCAAGAATGAGCCCAAAAGGAAACCAGGACTCTTTTTTTTTAAAAAGAAGGGTTTATAGCTTGCCATAGTTTTTACCACCTGCTGCCTAATCCAAGGAGGTTTCATGTCACTCTAGAGCCCAGTCTCATGATGTAGCTTGTTTGCTGTAAAAACCTGCAAGAATTCAGGTTTGTTGTTAGCCCATTAATATCTTGCCTCTTCCAAGGCAGTCCTGGCTTGGAAGTCTTTTTTCTGTGCATGCTTATTAAGCAGTCTTCACCTATAGATGTAGCCAAAATGTAAAAGTGTACAGAACTCATAAGCACAAATTAGCAGAGGGGTATGTGTGTGTGTGTGCGCGCACGTGTGTGTGTTTCCGAAGCTGCCCAGGGACCTCCAGAAAAGGATTCACTTCCCCATTCACTTGGCTGTTTATTGAGTTTCTACTATGTGCCACCTAAACTAATAATTACTGGGAATAAATTAAATGATTGTGACATGATCCATAAACTTAACTTAGAAGATTCCACACTCCAAACCTGTTAATATTTCCGAGGTGTTACAGACATGAATTTAGAGTCAGAAAGAAAATTAAAGATATTTGGTCCACTTCTAAGAAGCCTGGCTTTGTCCCAGTTAGTAAAAGTGAACGTGGCTAGCTAGATAGTAGGAACACACAGATCTTTCTCTGTTAAAAATGGATGCATCAGTGTGTGTGTTTTAATAAATTACAAATCACCCTTTAAAAAAATATTGTTTTCTTTTCCTCTATGTATGTTGCCATGTGAATTTGATTTTTTTCTTATCAAACAAATTAGTTGACAGAGACACAGTAATTTATTTGAGCATAAAAGAAAACTGCAAAAAAAACCCCAAACGCCCATCCAGCTAGAAAGGCCATTCTTGGGCAACTGTGGAAACTGAGTGAAAGAGTGTATAGATGATACGATGAACCATAGTCTGGTTACGTAGCAGTATGTCCTTGTTCTTGGCAGTGCTGAGAGTTTGAGAGTGACGTGTCATGATGTCTGCAAGAAATTCTTAAATGACACAGCTGAAAAGAAATAAAACAAATACAAATTATTGCCTTATATATGGACATAGTTTTATAATAATTATCTATTACTAATAAATTATTAATTATATACAATGATTTTATTATCTAACTGATAGAGAGCTAGCATTTTATTTTTTATTTTATTTATTGTTTATTTATTTATTTTAAAAGATTTATTATTGGGCCTCCCCAGTGGCACAGCGGTTGAGTACTGGGTTGTGAAGCTGCCCATAGCCTCTGCAGCGCCGGTTCGATCCCCAGCCGCAGGGTGAGGGTCCCACATGGTGCACAGACCTCTCCTGCTGCCCTCTGCTCCCCTCAGCAGTGTACTTCATCAGTCTACCTGTTCTGCTCCCTGCTCTGGCTCTGGTGAATTCTCTCACCCTCCCGTGCTTCTGACTGTACCCAGTGCTTGTATAAATAAATAAATCTTAAAAAAAAAGATTTATTATTTATTTATGCATACAAGAGCTGGGGTACAGGACAGAGGTGTGGGGGGTGAGAGGATTCACCAGAGACAGAGTGGGGAGCAGAACAGGCAGACTGACTGAAATACACTGCTGAGGGGAGCAGCGGGTGAGACAGGAGAGGTCTGCTGTGCTGTGTGGGTAGCTCCCTGGCCAGCCGGGGATCGAACTGGTGCTGCAGAGGCTGAGAATTGCTTCATAGTGTGGTGCTTAACCCACTGCGCCACCAGGGAGGCCCTGCATTCAGTTTAAATGCATTAAAGTTTCAATTCAGTTGGCAAATCTAAATGTGGAAGAGGTATGTGTTTGTTATACTATTTTTGGTAATTCTCTATAGTCTAAAAAGTTTTTTAAAGTCAGAAATCAGGGGTGAGTCGCATGAGAAGTCCAGGTCTCTGGCATGATGATACAGCCTGTCAATGAAATTTTCTCTAAGTTTCTAGTCTCACTTAGACCTTTGCCTACTGGCACATGCTCTTTTAGTTCTAGCAAAAAAAAAAAGGGAGGAGGGGATTTCAAAGATGCTAAATCCAGTGCCTTTCTTTATTCTGACATGCCCTGCTTGTTAAAATAACTGACACCTATGCCACAATTTGAATCTTGGGGGCACCAGTATTAGCGGATTGACCTAGGGGAAACCCGGGACCCCAAACTTGTAGTCTCTAAAAGGGTCTGGCCATCTGTGCACACAAAGATAAAACATCTCTTATTGTAAAGGAACGTTAATAGGATTAGCGAGAATAGTGCATAGAGAGAGAAAAAACTTACCCATCCCTTTGTGGGAATATGTCCAGTCAAACAGGGTTGGCTCAAAGAGGAGTTGCTGAAGCCCAAAGTCTTGCCATAAGTCTAAGACATCTTCTGGAGGGGACCCATAGGAAGGGGTGAAAGGGACCAGGCAAGTCTGGGACCAAAGGAGCAAAAGCAAAGTACAAATCAAGTTAATGGCTGCCATTGTCAGCCTCTCCACGGCCTCTCTCCCACGCTTTTCTTCCAAGTGTCTCTATATTTCTCTCCTCCACGAGTCTCCTCCGGGTCCCTGGTGCAGGTCCAAAGCCAAGAAATGAGCAGGCCTTTCTTCTCCCTGTGCCCACCTGCTTTCCATGTTTGTTTGTTTGTTTGAAAAATGTATTTATTATGCATATAAGAACTGGGTTGCAGACCAGAGGTGTGGAGGGTGGGAGGATTCATCAGAGACAGTGGGGAGCAGAACAGGCATACTGACTGAAATACATTGCTGGGGGGAGCAGCAGGCGAGGCACGAGGGGTCTGCTGAGCCACATAGGTAACTCCCTGGCTGGGGCTTGAACTTCTGCTGCAGAGGCTGCGGAGAGCTTCGTAGTGCTGTGTCTTAATCCCTTTTGCCACCAGGGAGGCCCCAAGCCTTCCATGTCCTATAGCTTCATGGAGTCGCTCAGTTCTGTCCCTAGTTCCTAGTAAACTAGTCTAAGTTGGCTGCGTGTGATGGGTCCAGGGAACATGGTAGCTCTCCTGGCCATGCAGACGCTGCCTCTGTTGCACCAGTTGGCTGTGACTTACTCGAGTAACTATATTTGTCACACCTTAGCTCCATGGAGTCTAAGGTGTACCTTAAAAAAATACTCTATAACAAAAAGGAATCTATCACTTATAAGGTACCATTGACTTTAAGATCCATGGTGATATCAGAAATGTGAAAATTTAAAAAAAAAATGCATCTCAGCATGGATGATGGCTTGGATGTCACCAGGATTACTGGGAGGAGCAGGGCAAGCTGGGTGAGGAGGGGCGGCTCAAGGAGGCTTCCTGGAATCACCCTCTGAGAGTCAGGACTGGTGGGTGGCCACGTTCACCCATCAGAAAACCCAAGGACAGTGCCTGCTCCCGGCCAGAGCTGCTGTCTATACGCCTCCATCGGCCACTCCTCTTCCCGCTAGCATCCTCTAAGTCAGGCATTTTGCATGCATGATCTCATTTCATCTTCACAACAAACCTGTGGGGAATTTATTATTATCCCCTCTTTGCAGACAGAGAAACCGAGAGCGAGAGAGATTAAATATCTCACCCGGTGTCACACAGGAAGCCGGGGGCGGAACTGTGTCTCACCAGCAAGCACAAGACTGGTGTCAAGTCCGCACTCTAACCACTGCGCAGCACCCACTTTGCTCCACATGCTAAAAAAACAGCATCGAGGAAAAGGGCTGTGGTTATAAAAAAATTAAAAATAAGAACATAGAATGAAGTCTGGAAATCTGGGTCACCATCGGGGAAGTGAAGCCTTCTCTGACCATCCTATGTTCAAAAGCCACCCATGGGCCCATGTCCCATCCGCTCCTGATTCTTCTCTGTAGAAGCAGCATTGTTTTCCCACCGCCCCCTGAAGACAGGACTGGACATTTTCCCACCAAGGGCTGGGTAATTTTTTCCCCTTGGAACGCAAGCTTCAGGAGGACACTGTATTCTGTGCGCCGCTCATCACCACGGCCTGCAGCAGTGTTGGACACATAGTAGGTACTCAACTACTACTTGCTGTCGGCAGGGGCGCGGGCTCTAGTCTTGCCACTTATTACGTGGTCTTTTTGATTTCATAGTGCTTAGCCTCCCCTTCCTGCCAAACTGCTGCAAAAGCTGCTTTCAGCGGCACCATCCTCCAGTCTCCCCAGGAGCTCTTTGCAAAGGAGACTTGGCTCACCTTGTCAGTCCTGCCCTCCATTTTCATCTTGTCAAAATTAAAGTTAGGGCCTTTTTTTTTTTTTTTTTTTTGGTCTCCAGTAGCAATTCCCTTCCCTCCTTTTTTTTGGGAGCATGGTATTTAATTCTTTGGGTAAAGGTAGGCAAGAGAGAGGAGAGGGAAGGCCACTAGGCCCTGAGGGTGCTGGTTATGTAGCAGCCGGGTGCCAAGTAGGCTGACACGTATCTCTTCAACTAAGCCCCCACCCAGTATTCTCTAGAACCTTCCTTCTCCCTTCAAGTCTTTTCTCCCAAGAGAGGTAGTCCTCATTCTCCAAAGATGCCCTGCCTCCTACTTCTTAGCACATGGAAGGGCCTCTCCCGATCAGGCCAATGGCAGAGCAGCCTCCGGGCCCGAGGCCAGCGCTCTGCTTCTTTCTGTTTCCTCAAGGCCCCATCATTGAAACTTTGTTTTGTCAGTTGTCTACTCTCTTACAAATCTCCAATCTCGGCCTTTCTAGTCAGTCAATTCCATCAGAGTTTAAACTACTTTAGTTTCTTGTATTTGAAAAGGAAAAGACAGGAACAAAAAAATCACCTTGTACCTAAGTTTCAGTATTTACATATATATGCAAATATATGTGTGTAAATAAATGAATGAATATAGGATTTTGCATAAACACACAAAAGCACAAATGTGATGCTGTCATCATACAGTGCCTGGATATTTCATTTTATAAAGGAGATGCTATTTTTGCAAAGAATAAGGGAAGCATTTCAATTTCTTTCTTATGTCATGTCTCCTTGGCCTTTAATTTTTGAGATGGGGCTTTGAGGTTTATCGCTTTAGGGAGGAAAGAGCTGGGCCTTAGCCTCCTTAGCAAGACTGTTGGTTTGAGTAGAATCACCTCAGTGGTCTCCCCTCCTCCCCATCACACCTGGTGAGCTTATAGAGGTACTTCTCTAAAGGACAAATCTGATCACTTTGTTTAAACATGGGCTTTATGATAAAGCCCAAATATCTTAATGTCATTGATAAGAGGCTTCTTGATTGGGTTCTCCTCACTTCCTACCTCTTGGGGCTGACTGTGTGATTGTTCTGCCTTCCCTGGAGAAAGATTATAATTCTCATACTCCACCAATGTCAAGTGTGTCCATTCCAATTGTGTTAGCCAATGAAATGAGGGCAGAAGGGGAACTTTCAGGCAGAAGCTTAATAGCCAAAGCATGGCTTACCTCCCTCTTGCATAAGACCGGTACATATTCCATATAGAGCTTCTCCTACCATCTCCTGAGTCCTGAAGTAAATACAGCAAGTGACATTTGTGCTGATTCTCAGTGAACATGTGTAGCTTTAGGGAGAAATCAACTCTTGCTGGAAGCCACTGAGATCTGGGAGTCCTTTTGTTACAGAGCAAACACTATATGAAACGGGTTGCCGGACTGTGGGTCCTCACCCGCATGCTTAAAGGGGACTTATTAATGCTAAACTGCAGGCACACACAAAAGGTTAATAAAAGGTTTATATACCAGGGAAGGGGAAATGAGGAAATGAATAAGTCAGGGAGAAAAAGAGGGAGATAAATTCGTAAATGTTCTGCTGACTTGGAATCCCAATGACTCGCTGAGAGCTGGCAAAAAGCCAAGCACCAAGGGGCCAAGAGGGGGACCCCAGCTCACATGGCTGGTTATATACCCAAACAAAAAAAACATGGCTGCTTAGCTCCGCCCTCAGGTCCACACAACCTCCCTTTGGGGATCATGGGATTTGTAGTTCCCAGTATCTTTATGGAGTCGGGGTGGAGTCCACAAAGTCTGTATGGAGTTTGCTCAGGACATCCTATCCCCCTAACACTTTGCCATTGTAGCATAATCAAACTTGTCCTGATGACAGCCTCATCGCTTGCCCTATCCTCTTTTCATCTTATCCTCTAATCCAGGAAATTTTTTTAAGTCTACCCACACAATGAAGTACATTTTACGTCATAACCTGTGTTCATTTTACAGATAAACATAGATGCACGCACAAATTAAACAAAACCACTGTGAAAAGATTCGTGTTGCCTGCAGTGCGCGCTGACACATTGTTTTCTATTCCATTTAAGTGAAAATGCTGGTGAGGCCTTACTCAGTTGATTTCATGACTCATCAGTGAGTCAGTATTCTCTTCAGAGAACATTGCTCTACTCTATTGAAAATCCTGCACTTCCATTTACCTGAATGTTCCTCAGGGCTCTGCAAGGAACACACCTATTCTCGGAAAACTCTTACAAACGCAAGTGGCTTCAGTGGTCCCACAGCACCCAGTAATTCACTGCTTTGTACTTGGCTTCTTTCTTTTTTCAAAAAATTGTCAAGAAACCCATACCATAAAAATCACCATCTTAACCATTGTTAAGCAGTTTAGAAGTAAGCGTATTCATATTGCTGGAAACAGGTCTCCAGCACTATTTCACCTTGCGAATCTAAAACTCTAAACAGGTATCTGTGTGTATATATATATATATATATATATATATTATATATATATATTTTAAAGATTTATTTATTTATGCATACAAGAACTGGGGTGTAAGCCAGAGGTGCAGGGGGCGGTGAGAGGATTCACCAGAGAGAGAGGGGAGCAGAACAGGCAGTGCCACTAAAATACATTGCTGAGTGGAGCAGTTGGTGAGGCAGGAGAGGTCTGCTGTGCCATGTGGGTAGCTCCCTGGCCGGGGATCGAACTTGACCTGTGGCTGGCAATAGCTTGATAGTGCTGTCTTTAACCCCTGCGCCACCAGTAATTACCCTCCCTCTCTCCCAGCCCCTGATAACCACCTTCTACTTGCTATATCTATGATTTGAGATCTCTAGGTACCTTGTATAAGTGGAATCATACAGTACATATTTGTTGTTTTTTTTCTGTGACTGACTTACTTCACTTAGCCAATATCCTCAAGGTTCATCCATGTTGTAGCATGTAACAGAATTTTCTTCCTTTTTAAGGCTGAGATTATATCAGGCTTGCTCCAAGACCCTCCATTCAGACACCCATCATGAGCCTAGGCTGTTTCATGTGCTTCTGACCAACTGGCTCTAAATCAGGGGTGCTCAGGAAGCCCCCCCTAGTTTTGATGAATTTGTTGGAGTGACTCACAGAACTCAAGAAGCCCATTTATTCTCTGAGTCACTGATCTTTTACAAAGGAAATAACTCAGGGAATGCCAAATGAAAGAGATGCGTGGGGCAAGGTGTGGGGAGAAAGGTCACAGAGCTTCCATGCCTTTTGCAGACTCACCACTCTCCCAGCACCTCCAAGTGTTCACCAAACTGGTTGCTCTCTGGAACCCTTCCATTTGGGTTTTATGAAGGGTTCACTGCTTAGGGATGGCTGATTAAATCACTGCACATTGTCAGTTAAACTCAGTCTCTGGCTCTCCCCTCTACCCCCCAGAATTCTGGGTCTAGGACTGGATATTCTAATCCTCTAATCACAGGTTGGCTCACTGAGCAAACAGCCCCCATTCTTAGGTACTTCCCCCAAAGTCACCTTATTCACATAACAAAAGAGGCTTTTATCACTCTCAACATTTATCACTCTCAACATTTAGAAAATTCCAAGGCTTTTGGGAGCTATGAGCCAGGAACTGTGAATGAAGACCAAATATGTATGAGAAATATATTTTGCTCATCTGAATGACTAAATATATGTTTCTTATAAATCATAATACCGCAAGGTCCTTGAGGACAGGATGTGTACAATAAATATGCATAGCATGAAAGAAGGTATTTCCCCTGTGGTGGTTTTAAAATATGTCTGCAAATTTTTTGTTACTTTTCCCTTCAGAAGATGGTGTCTGATTATCGTCCTCTTGAATGTGGGTCAGGCGTTCTGACTTTCTTCTAACAAGGAGAATGTGGTAGAAATTATGGTATGTGACATAAAAAGGGTATAAAAAGGGACATGAAAAGGTTACAGCTTCTGTGGATCCCTCAGTCTGGAGGAAGCCAGCTACCATATTGTGAGGACATTCACATAGGTCTATGAAGAGGCCAGTGTGCATAGGAATGGCAGCCTCCCACCAACAGCCAGTGCGAGCCAGCTTAGATGTCATCCTCCAGCCCCAGTCAAGCCTTCAGGTTAATTTCAGCCCCAGTCAACATCTGCTTGCAACCCCACGGGCAACTTGAGCCAGAACCTGCCATCCAATTTCTCAGAGAAATTCTGATAATGAAAATCTTGGGTTGTTTTTAAGTTACTCAGTTTTGGGGTAATTTGTTTTATAGCAACAGATAGCTAAATATCCCCACTTTGTAGAGAATCAAGCCGATGTTTGTAGAAATGGCAGAAGCTACTCTGGATCACATGGCTAATAAGTGAAAGTTCTGGAAATCCAGGGCATGGCTCTCAGCTAGACCTTGTGACCTGTGGTGGTACAACAGCTGGCTGTGGGGATGTAATGGTCCCTCTGGAGTATATGAGGCAGTGCCCGGCTTTGCTACTTGGGGGTTCACACGTTGGGCTGAGTTTTGAGTCCCCTCCTCATGACTGGCCTTCAAAGAGTAATTTAGAAAAAAAGAGTAATTGGAAATTTTATCCAATTAAAAAACAACTGGCTACCCATTTTGGTCTTCTCCCTCCTCTGGAGTCATCTTGAGCCCAGCCAGTCATTTGATGGCAAAGCTTTCTTGCTCCTGGCTGGAGCACGCTGATGGCTCCAGAGAAGAGCTTCATTTCAGGGTGAGCTATTTTGTGACAGCTTCCTGCAGTTGAGAACCATCATCTGTCGGGATCAGGGCATTTGGGCCACTCGGCTGAGGCTGGGAAGGCTGCCTGACAGCGCTCCTTTCGTCTGCATGCCCTCGTGCCCAGACCTCCCTGCCCCTTCTGTCTTCACTGAGGTTGGGTCACGGCATTGACATCTCTTCTTTTTCGCTTCCTGATGACTTCCTTCTTGTTCTGGTGCTTCACTAACTGGCTCTTGTTTCAGGTTCCTTTGTGCTCTTGGGAACTCAGCCTCTTGGCCCCCAAATATCACTTTACGGATCTGTACAATGGATAGGAGACCTAGCTAGTCCTGAAGGTTAGATGAGCGCCCCCAGTATGGTGTGTGGTACCCAGTTAGTAATCACAAAGGAGAGCTCTTTAGACCATGTTGCTTCCTCTTCCACTTTTGCCCTGTTGATAATGCACAGGGGCTTTCCGTAATTCTCCCCCAGCCCATTAGAGCAGAGATCTACTCTATTTGTCATGTGCTCTAGAATCGCTTTTTCCCTCTGTGCTTTTTTCATGTCACTTTAGCAGCTGCTGTGTTCAGTCCTGTCATTCGGGAGTCAGCTTGCTTTTCTGATCCTTCCCCGAGTCACTGGGCACCAGCCTATACCCTCCCACCTTTCTGTTTTCTGTGTCCTCTTGTCTAGGTTTTCATTGCCCTCCCCAAGGGCCTTGAACCCCTCTGCCATCTGCCCTCGCCTGGCCCAGCTGTTTTCAGGTCACCTAATCCTTTTACATTATTCCCTTCCTAGGTAACCAACAAATGACTGTATTTTCCAACTAACTCATACAGATGCCTCCTCTGTCTCTTAAAAATACTTCACATGATGTTTTAATATAACTCTGGCTTCTGCAGATGCTTCCTTCAACCCGAACCCCCTCTCCTCTTTGGGGAGAAAGAGGATATCTTTCACAAGCTCATAAGGAACAGGCCCTCCTGGAGACCCAGCAACTGCAGGCTACAGTTTCCCAAGTTCTCATCTAGCCAAGCTTCTGATTACTGAGGTAAGAAGGGACAACCCGAAGGACACATCCGAGCCATCCTGAATTTTATCACTACTGATTTGCAAATTACCCAGGCCTGTTGCTTTCTATCTAACTGACTGGAAGAACTCATCGATGAGCTGCTGACATTTCAGACTGACTTCAGGGGTCCTCCTTCCCCACTTTTTTTTTTTATATACTCTCTACAGGATTGCAGGTTAAGAAAGACATTCTAGGGCCTCACCTCGTGGCGCAGCGGTTGAGAGCTGGGCTGCGAAGCTGCCCACAGCCTCTGCAGCGCTGGTTTGATCCCCAGCTGCCAGGCGAGGGTCCCACATGGCGCGCAGACCTCTCCTGCCGCCCACTGCTCCCCTCAGCAGTGTATTTCCTCAGTCTGCCTGTTTTGCTCCCTGCTCTGGCTCTGGTGAATCCTCTCACCCTCCCATACTTCTGACTGTACCCAGTGCTTGTATAAATAAATAAATAAATCTTTTTTAAAAAAAATGTGTTTGGTTTAAAAAAAAAAAAGAAAGACATTCTAGGACACAGAATAGTTCTCTACTCTGCTTTTCTCCCATCCCTAAATTCTAGTCAAGGCACTGACTTCAAGCACACAATGGAAATCCCAGACAGAGTATGAAAATGAAAGTCGACTCTTGTTTTTTTGGCAGGAGTTTGCTCTGAGGCCTCCAGTAACCCAACGACCATTTGCATGGGTGTTTTGGGGTGACCAGAGCGGATTAGTGGGGGCAGGAATGGAGGCAGGAAAACAGGCTGTCATTGTCACAGAAAGGCAGATGAGCAGGGCCAAACTCCTGCACCTTCTGCCTCTGCCATTAACTTGTTTGATAGCTGGCAAGTGCCTGAACGGGACTGAGCTTTACATTCTCCTCTGAGGCTGTTAGTGGGAATGAGGCACACGCAGAGCACCTGGGGCCCTGGGGTCCCTGGGGACTGTGAGTGGCACCGTGGCTGTGTGAAGACAGGTGAGCTGGAAGCAGGCAGAGCTCGCTTTGACTTGCCCGGACTTTTCTAGTCCTGGATCAACTGTGTTAGTCTGATCATTCTTCTATTTTTTTTTTTTTTTTAAAGATTTATTTATTTATTTATACAAGCACTGGGTACAGTCAGAAGTGCGGGAGGGTGAGAGAATTCACCAGAGCCAGAGCAGGGAGCAGAGCAGGTAGACTGACAAAATACACTGCTGAGGGGAGCAGCGGGCTGCAGGAGAGGTCTGCGCACCATGTGGGACCCTCCTCTGGTGGTCGGGGAGCAGCCGGGGATCGAACCGGCGCTGCAGAGGCTGCGGGCAGCTTCGCAACCCGGTGCTCAACCGCTGCGCCACTGGGGAGGCCCAGTCTGATCATTCTTGAACTGGGATAAACAGCGAATTTCAGGCAAGGTCCTCTGATTCTGTAGGGCAAAATGGAACAAAGCCCACTCTGTCACCTACTTTATAGCCTGTGACTTTTAATGGCTTCTGTAGTGGGGAGTCTTTCTCCCCCAAGCCAACCAGAATTAGTTATCCCACAGTTTATTTTGCATTTAAATAGTGCTTTTCATTCCCAAGGTGCTTAACAATCATTAATTCATTCTTTCTCCCACTAGGCCCACTATTTCTTGTGTTTATTTTTTAATTTACTGATATCTGCAGAGTGGAGAGATTTGCCCAAGGTCAGAGAGGCCGGGGCAGGGAGTTGTAATCCTGTTTTTCAAATACAGTTTCTGTGCTGGGCTCACGAGAGTCTGGTACTTCTCACTCCCTCGGCTGATCAGGTGACTTCTTGTGTCTGCAAGAACTGTTTTTCCTTCATTTCGGGAAAATTTGCTGGAAATGCCCACATTTTGGGCCTCAAAACTTAGAACTTTGAATGTTCTTATTGATTTAAGGGGAGTTATTCCAGTTACTCCAGCTGTCTGAAGTCACTGTGCCAAGTGGTTCAGATGTTGATGCAGGTATTTGGGAAAGTAGTTCCATCAGATTTTCCTCTTCATATATTTTCTTATATATCTTCTTATATGAAAATGGACTTATTACTCTGAAGCCAGAAACATTCCCTCTATTGCTGCCCAAATACCTGTTCCTTCCTTTTCCTTCTCCTGGTTCTGAGGTCCTGCTACTCCTATTTCTCAAGACTCCCGTTAACCTTCCACCTTGTCGATGTATTGGTCTCTATTCAAGAAAAAAAGTTTCGCATCAGTATCAAATTATTTGCCAGTGAAGGAGTATTTCCCCCCTATGGGCAGGATGCGTCCTCCGGCATGTGGATTATTTTGTGCTAAAGTCAATGGAGGCCCTGTAGGTTCATGAGACTTTTACTACTCCTTTAACTAACGAGAAGAATGAAAACCAGGAATATGACGGAGAATTAAGGCGTTAGCCATAAATAAGCTTTCTATTCCAGAAACCTAGCTACATGGCGTGGCAAACATCTGGTTGTTCCGTATGAATCAGCCTTCTCCTCTTCACATGAGTACTCCCCCTTTCTCCTTGAAGTCCCACGCCTTTTTTGCATTTTCATCTCTTGCTAGACACCCCCATTTTGCTGCATGGAATTTAGAATCCACATCCATGTAAATTTTCCATCTGTATATAATTAAATTTGTTTCTTTTTTCTCCTACTAACATTCTAAGGTAAATTTGATTGCTTGGACAATCAGAGAAGAAGCCAGAGGAACAGAGGAAAATTTCCTCTCTGCTTCTACCTCACCATGGTGCCTTGCTAAGGTGCCAATGCTATTTGCCCACCGATGTTTCCATTTTCTGGAGATTATACAGCTACAGTTAGGAGAGTTGATCAATATCTTTTACTGAGAATGTCAGGGCCTTTGAATTGTTTTGGTCCTATAAGTTTTTTTTTTTTTTCTCTCTGATGAATGGCTTTCTTTAAGGTACTCAAGAATAAACTCCAAGGACAAAGGTGGACATCAGAGAATGGCAGAGAATGTTTGGGTAGCAAGATTGGTTCCAGAGATAAATGCTATCCTTGCTTTCTGTTGAAGCACAGGAAAATAGTCATGTCATTCCTGAAAAGAGGATTAAATGTGATATGACTGCCTCAAGAATAACTGGTATTTCCATGAGATTTGAAGATTTGAGAATGTAAAAAATTTGATTTACAAAATGCGCAGGTTACCTGAGTTATGTTTAAGGATAACATACAGGTTGACAGAATCAACTCAAGAAAGGGGCATAGGCATTCAAAAGTAAAATTTATAAACTCACAAATATTTTTCGAGAAGCTGCTATGAGACTGACACTGGCAGATTGAGTTGGAAACAACTGAATTCTTGCCTAAGCTTTCCAAGTAAGTCATTATAGGCCCTGATGAACATTACAACATAAGTATTCATAAAGCATAGAGTAACTTTATCCAGAAAGAGAGGCCTATGTAGCTAAAGTTCCTAGGGAGCTTGTGATTCTGAATTAGGTCTTGAAGGAGACATAGGAGGTCAACAGTTGGATAAAGCAGGACAATTTAGGCATGGGATTGCACACAATGAAATGGGAGATGTGGGTAAATACACACTAACAATTTTGAACTTGATTCTTCTAGAATCAAGAGGATGAATTAGTGAAGGATTTTAACTGCTATGAGCAAAATTGCTTTGCCTTAATTAATTTTAAAGATTTATTTATTCATGCATACAAGGACTGAGGTACAGGCCAGATGTGTGGGAGGGTGAGAGGATTCACCAGAGACAGAGCGGGGAACAGAACAGGCAGACTGACTGAAATACACTGCTGAGGGGAGCAGCGGGCATAACAGGAGAGGTCTGCCATGCCATGTGGGTATCTCCCCGGCAGGCCAGGATTGAGCCCGTGCTGCAGAGGCTTCAGACAGCTTCACAGCGCTGCGCTCTACTGCCTGCGCCACCAGGGAGGCCCTTTGCCTTAATTTATAAAGCAACTCTATGCCAAAACTAGAAGTAGAACTCATTTATAGTTTTTGCCTGGTAATTCTTCATTCTGCTTTGTATGATGTTGGCTCTGTTGTTATTGGTGTATTTGAATTTTTTTGTATACATACATATCCATACTTTATTATTAATGCACTGATTAAGTTAAAAAACTTTTACATGGTGAAAGAAAATATGATTAGCTCAAGTTAAAGAATTTTTACCTGGTGAAAGAAAATATGATTAAAAGACATCTTATTCAATGGAAAAAAATATATTCACACAATTTATAACCAATGAGGAAACAATATCATATATGTCTCACATAATTCAGCAATAAAAAAGCAAAGGACACAAATGGGCAGCAGATATGAACAGAGAGTTCACCAAAGAGGATATCCAGAAGACCAACAGACATGAAAAAATGTGCAGCATTGATTTTAAAGAAGAGTTGCAGGGTAAAGCCACATCTGTGGGAATGGCACATATTAAAAAGATCTCCAACAAGTGTTACACTGTTGATGGGACTATAAAGTAATGCATTATGGAAAACAATCTGGATTTACATTAAAAAACTGAAAATGGAGGACCTCCTTGGTGACAGGGGTTAAAGACAGCACTGTCAAGCTATCACCAACCACTGCAGCACGAGTTTGATCCCTACTGGTCAGGCAGCAACCCACATGGCGCAGTGGACCTTGACTGTTGCTCCCCTCAGCAGTGTATTTCAGTAGATCTATCTGTTCTGTTCCCCACTCTCTCTGGTGAATCCTCTCACCAATCCCCTGCACCTCTGGCCTGTACCCCAGTTCTTGTATGCATAAATAAATAAATCTTTAAAAAAAACTAAAAATGAAAATACTATATAATCCAGCAAGCCTACGTATGTCCAAAGAATATGATACCATCAACATAAAAATCCATGTGTTCCTCAACGCTCATAGAGCGTTATTTAAAATAGCTATGGTGGGCCTCCCCTGGTGGCGCAGCGGTTGAGCGCTGGGCTGTGAAGCTGCCTGCAGCTTCTGTAGTGCCGGTTCGATCCCCGGCCACCAGGCGAGGGTCCCACATGGCGCGATAGACCTCTCCTGCCACCCGCTGCTCCCCTCAGCAGTGTATTTCTTTGTCAGTCTGTCTGTTCTGCTCCCCGCTCTGGCTCTGGTGAATTCTCTCACCCTCCTGCGCTTCTGACTGTGCCCAGTGCTTGTATAAATAAATAAATAAATCTTAAAAAAATAAAATAAAAATTAAAATTAAATAAAAAAATTAATAAAAAAATTAAAAATAAAATAAAATAGCTATGGCATAGAAGCAATTTAAATGTCCACCAATGGATGATTAGACCAAGAAGATGTGGTGGCTCACAAAATGGAGTACTATGTAGTCATAAAACGATGAAATGCACCAATTTTAACAAAATGAAGGGAATTTGAATCATGTACAGGAAATTAAGTCAGAATGATAGCAACCAATACTAGACATTTACGCAGCAAACAATTTGATAATGTAAAACCCTTTAAACAACCGGTAGACACCAGTAAACACTGTGAGGGCTCTGGGGTTAAGAGGGAACGAGAAGAGAACCCCAGAGAATAAAAGAAAGTGGTGGGCAAGAAAATGGGATCATACTGAATTAGCGTGGGCCCTAAATCTAGGCACTTATGTACTTATAAGATGGAGAGACAGAGAGGAGAGTGCCAAGTGAAGTTGGAAACACTGTTTGGAGTGAAGGATCTACACAGCAAGGGACCCCAACCTTGCAGCACTCCCCAGAAGCCAGAGGGAAGGCCACAGACTCAGAGCTTCCACCTGGAACCAGCTGTGCCAGCATCTTTATTTCCGATTTCTTGCCTCCTTACCTGTGAAAGAATACATTTCTATTGTTTCAAGCCATCCTGTTTGTGGTAACTTGTTATAGCAGCTCTAGGATACTAGTGCAAACTATTAGATTTGAATCATTGCTCTGTCACGTACCTGTATGGACTTGGATAACTAGTAATTTCTCCTAGCCTCAGTTTCCTTGACTGTAAAATGGATGCAAAGATACATACCTCTTTGAAGAGGTACTAAGAAGATCACATGAGATGCAAACATAAATTCTTAGCATGGTGACTGGTAGGTATGTCATAATTCTTCAATAAATGCCAGTTGTTAATGACCATTATGATATTTGACTCTCGGGAGAGGCTGGCTCGTCAAACCCTCATGCCAGCAAGATTTCTTTGAAAATCAAAAGGATTTACTTCCAAGAAATTACTTTCCCATTCTCATCACTGAAAAAATGTCGGGGAAATATGTTATGTGAGCAGGCATCATTGAAATGGATATGTACGTTGAATGATTTTTCTCAGGCACTGAGAGGTTGAGAGGAATTGACAAGCTCAGCTTCTTCCTTCTACAACCTCCACTCCATCTCTCATGATACACCTACCCATACACCCACACACACTGTCACATTTAGAAGAGAGCTGTGTTCTCACATGTGTGTTTTCTGCCCAGTTGCCCCCGGAGGGCAGGGGTGTGACACAGGTGTGAGCCTGGAGTCCAGGCACTTTACACAAATCACAGATGCTGCCTCAAAGACCAGAGTTGTTGTTGTAAAGCTGAAGAGGTAGTTCACTTCATTTGGTGATAAATGGGGAGAATAAATCCATTTTTCAAAGCGCGGTCTGACACCATTGTGTGTCATAAAATGAAATTAAGTCCATAGGCGAGTGGGAGGCTTTGGGACTGGATCAGGTGGGATAGCAATAGCTGTTGTCTCTTGCCTCCAGTTAGCTTAGCTGTGCTCTCCACCAACACATTCAGTGTCATCATCACTGATAATACGCCCACGGCTTAGAGGTGGGGTGTCGGACTGGCTAAGTGTACTGGTCCCCTGGGTATTTGCTATAATTTACAGAGGCGAATCCACAGGCCTCTCCAGGTCCAGCTTATGTTCTTAGTATCCCAGAGTGATGATAGTGATGATGGGGCTGTTCTTATCATTCCTGTACTGCATGCAGGACTGAGTCTCCCAGAGGTGAAATGATTTGCCAGATTCAAAGCACTGGTCAGTGTTGTCCAGTGTGCTCCAGGGCCTCCCACTTAGATGTCCCTGACATTTGCAGAGTGTCAGGAATACGGTAACTGTCCCAGTCAGAGTGCTGGAGGCCAGAAAGCAGGTGATGACATCTCCCCTGGAGGAGAGTAGAGAAATAGTACTGTGCCCTTGCTGGCGAGTAGTGCAGATGGAGATCCAGGCCTGAAGAAGGTAGAGGTGAGAAGACAGGTTGAGTCCATCACAAAGGGCTGGCAGTGAGGAAGTCTGGCTCATTGAGCCCTGGTCTCTGGGGCTTATGCATTATCCTGCTGCTGATGGATTATTTCGCCGTGTCCTCCCTGCTGTTCCAAGACTTTCCCCTATATCACCTCGTGTGTTGTGGCTGTTGTGTATTGAATTGCTCTTAACTGGTCCACGTGTCTGTAAATCACAAACTCCTTCACATGCTCACCAGGCCCCAGACGCCCACTTGAACACCTCTGGTGCCCTTCCTTTCATTGTACCCACTCCTTCCCATGTACCCCTCCCCTTGACAGCACTCCCCGCACTGCACCCCTTCCCTGCACTGGCCTTCTTTCACTGCCTTTTGGCCATTTCTTTTTCATCTTTCATCTCTTACTTTAAAAATAACTTGTTCAGAGTAGCTTTTATATTCCCCAAATCCCTGATTGAGGGTGTCTTTTATTTTTTTTTTGTAAATTGTGGTAAGATATACACAACATAAAATTTACCATTTCAGCCATTTTTTAAGTACTCAGTTCTGTGGTGTTAAGTACATTCACATTGTGCAACCTATCAAAGGGTCTCTTCTCATGTTGCAAAACTAACTGTGTGCCCTTAAACTATACCAATCTCCTCCTCCTTAGCCAAGTGATTCCACTTTCTAAGAATTTTGGCTACTGTGAGTATCTCACATGGGTAACACCATGCCTTATACATAACTTAATGTCCTCAAGGTTCACCCATGTTATAGATGTTTCAGAATTTCCATCCTTTTTAAGGGCTGAATAATATTCCATTGTATGGATGTACCACACTTGCTCATCCATTCATCTGTCTGTGACTCTTGGGTTACTTCTATCTCCCATCTATTGTGAATAGTGAACATGAATGTACAAATATTTGTTTGCGATCCTGCTTTTGATTCTTATGTGTATATACTCAGAAGTAGGGCTGCTGGATTATATGATAATTCAGTGTTTAATATTTTGAGCAGCTGACCATTTTACAGATCAACAGATACCTGGGTCCAATTTTTCCACCTAGGGTAGCTTTTCCTTTAAACATTTTTGCACTGTGGGTCTTTGGTTGCAGCTGCATCTCAGGCAGAGTTAGCTTTCTAATCAGGGATGCACACTTCATCAAGGCCAGCCACCAATGTACAAGGTCAGCCTTTTGAACCAGGGTCTCCTACTTAGGTGTCCCTGATGTTTGTGGGGGTCTGAGGACAAGTTTACAAATAGAGGCCACGGATCTTGTTCCTAAATACTTAAAGGTTATAGACCATAGCTAACAAACTGCTAGGTAATAAGTTTTTATCCTCTACCTTGTCAAATATATTATTATTAACAATCAAATTTATAAAGCTGTGGTTTGTATATGACTAGAGGTTGGCAATATATCAAAGCCAACTGAATTTCATTATGATTGCTCATGTCAGGTTTACTACCGATGGGTTGGAGGTGTTTGGAATAGAGATAACACAAAGAGCACATAATTCATAAACATTACGTATCAATTCTCTAACATTCATTTTTCCTTATCTTTGTTTCAGCCAAAGCACTATTTTGTTATATTCATAAATTTTCACGTAATTTATATTTTATGGATGGTGATCTTATTTTAACATTTGAATGCATTCTCATCACTAAGCCTAATGGAAAGCAAATGTTAAAAATTAAAATTATTTTTCATAGTTTCAAAAGTTTTCTTCCCCAAATTCAAAATTATTAAAAGCAAAAGGCAAAAATACAAATTGTAATTAAAATGTCTAAAAGTTTTAAAATCAAAATTACTTCAATAATGACAGCACTTTGAATTCCTTTTGTTGAAAATTGAATTACATCTTACTTAACTTTTAAATTTTTATTTATTTTAAAGATTTATTTATTTATGCATACAAGAACGGGGGTACAGGCCAGAGGTGTGGGGGTGTGAGAGGATTCACCAAACACAGAGTGGGGAGCAGAACGGGCAGATTGACTGAAATCCATTGCTGAGGGGAGCAACGGGAGAGACAGGAGAGGTCTGCTGCACCATGTGGGTAGCTCCCTGGCCCGGGATTGGATTTGTGCTGCAGTGGCTGAGGATTGCTTCAGAGGGCTTATGTCTTAATCCCTTGTGCCATCAGGGAGGCCCTTACTTAATATTTTTATTAAAAAAACTATCTGCAACTCCAGCATCTATGTACATTCAGTTGCCAGCATTGGTTGAATCCATATTTAAACTCCTACACTTACACCTTTGTATACTGAAGAGCGATATGATTTGTTTAGGGATCTAAGTTTCCTCAGTTGTCAAGTGCAATGGCGGGGTAACCCAATTTGTGAGTAGCTTTGGATCTATCAGTTGCAACAGAGAAGATACTTTGTTATGCAAGAGTCTCTGGCATTTATGCAATCTGAGAGGAAGTTTTTGACAAGCTAATGGGTTTATCTCAGGTTCTGCCTCTCAAGTTC
The DNA here is from genome assembly GCF_964194135.1 of Talpa europaea. Lineage (NCBI taxonomy): Eukaryota > Metazoa > Chordata > Mammalia > Eulipotyphla > Talpidae > Talpa > Talpa europaea. The sequence goes on from NC_140068.1 coordinate 152,464,161, forward strand.
TCCCAGTACTTTGCAGTAGGATTTGCTGTTTATGTTGGCAGTGTCGCAAGCCTCAGATTGCCAAGGCTTAGGGATATAGTTGCCTTTTCAGGTAATAAGGCAGATAGCAGAGAGACACTTCCCTGGGACTTGTGTGGGATTAGTCAGGAGTCTGTATGGGGCCCTGGTCTGTATGGGGCTGGCTGGTTCAGGACCCTCCAGCTGGCCCTCTAACCCACTTCTGGGGCTGCGTCTGATACGAATGATGTGACTACCAATTGCTTTTCTAATTAGTATTCTATATGTTGGAAATGGGGTTCTTGTGCTGAAATCAATGTCATGGTTAGCTTGATGAAATGGGCTCCTGGTGAAACTGCTGGAGGATAAGAAGAGAAAAACTGGAAAGCAGGCACCACAAGACCAGAAACCTGGCTCACACAATGCCAAGAGCTGGAGCTGGGGGTAGTAGGGATTAACATAGCCATTAACCCAGCTATGGAAACCAAGATCCTCAGGCGCCAATGCCTAGATCATAAAGCATAAGACCCAAGCAGGTATCAGGCTGCTGTAGGGCGTGTCAAGAGCACAGACCCAAAGGTAAAGATATGGAGACTGGGCCCATTGTGGAATCTAAGGTCCCTTTCAGATTCTGCATTGTTATCCCAAATCAGGCCACTCCACAAAAGAATGAGCCCCTCCCAAAGAGAAGAAGACTGTGTCAGTGTAGCCTCTGCACTGGCAGCAGTCCTTCTGCCCACCTGTGCCTATGCAGGTGCTTCCTGTCACCAACTCTCCCCCTGCAGGGCAGCAGCCTCCTGCCTGCCTGTGACCTGTACCTGCCCAGGCTTCTCTTCACTGACCTCCCTCAGCGGAGGCCGCTCTCCTCAAGGCCGCCCGCCTGCAACCCTGCAGGCCTCTCGGCAAACCTGTCCCTTTCCGGGCAGCTCTTCCTGCCTGCTTGTGTCTATGCAAGTGACCTTTATTCTGTCCCTTTCCCTAAGAAACCTGCCCTTTAAATACAACTAATGTCTATATATATAATGTCTCTTTCTAGTGGAGCGACTCACCTGAGGAACTCGCCGTGTGTTGCTGAAGTGGGAGCTCTTGTGACACCTTTCCCAGAGTAAACCCAAGGACCCCTGCTCTCTAAACCCATTAACTCCAAAAACGACATCAGAATCAAGGTCCTCATCATTTGTGTTGGTTGGGGTATAGTAGGAGCTCCCTAATGTTCACGAAGAAGGATGTATTAATAGTAAGACCTGTAGCCTATACCTGTGAGAACAGTTCCTGAGGCTTGATTCCCCAGCAGGTCTTGGGGTGTCCAGGCAGGGGCTGGGAGGACTTCTAGCTGCTGGCTGATGGCCAACTATTCATTCATCTGGAAGGGACTCCTGAGCATATGGAAAGATTTCTAGAAAATGCGCTCTGCTTACCTGTTAATAAAAGTTTGTGAAATGCCAATATGGAGAGCTGAGTTTTGTCTGAGACTGACCTCTTGATTTGGTAGTGAGGCTGTGGGGGAGTTGATAATCTTCACACTATTTGTAATGATGTTTGAACAGATTTGCTTTGTTCAATTTCACACCACCCTCAACTAGAGTGGGTTACCCCAAACCTTTTTTTGTGTGGGTAATTCTAGACAGTAGGAATGGTGTGGATGTGCTCCTGATGGTGGATTTTATATATGACTAGTGGACTATCTTTTGCAACTACATTGGTGTTTAAAAAATAACATTTTACCTCTTGAAGTTGTGAAATATATAAATTCAACATAAAACTCCTAGTTCTCTAGCAGAGTTTTATACCCACATGAGGCTTTTGTAAATTAATTATATTCCCGCAGACATTTTAAACTGCATTTACAAATTTAATATGTTCAATTTTCTTTTTTAAGTACATCAATGATTTGAATAACAAACAAAACCTTTCTCAGTACTTAAATAGTTCTTACAATTCAAATAAATTAAACTTGCAAATATGGTGAATCTTAAGTTCTTTCCCATGTTCTGCAACTGTTTACAAACAGTAATACTCAATTTAACAAATTCCACAACAAATATTTGTTGAAAACCCACTATGGGTTCCTTGGGCTGGATGCTTGAAATTTATCTGTGGACAAAGGAAAGCTCCTTGCTCTTGTGAAGTTTACATTGTAGTTAGATGGAAAGACAAAAAGTAATAAACACACATATTCAGTAACGTGTTAGAAGAAGGTAAATGTTTGGAAAGAAGAAAAAAAAAAGTTGGGCAGTCTGCGCTGAGGTAAAGAGGGGACATTGTGTTCAACTCTGTGGTCAGACCTTAGGGAGACTGAAATTTAAGCAAAATTTGAAGGAGGTGAGAAGCCAATATAAGAATCATGAATCTCTGATCACAGAGCACTTGTTGGTGAACCAAGCCCCTAAGAAACGTCACAGAACTTACAGATGAACTTACGTATGATCTGAGGAACCCTCACAGGAGCTCCCCCTGCCACATCGAGATGATCCTTATTGCAGAAGAGCAGATTTTCCCTAATCTGGAAGGGAAGGCCGTGCAGAAGAAAAAGATATCCCTGAAGAAACAAAAATTTATGAGCAGGAATAAGTTCAATTTAAAATAAAAGGAAAAAAAGGGGGAAAAATCATGAATCTAAATCAACTCCCTAATTGTGCATCTTAAGTTGGATTTGCAAGACCAATCTATGAAACACCAGGTTCTTTTAAAAACCACAAAGCTGTAGAAATTTTATGGGGTCTACACCTGGGAGGAGAAAGCAAACGTACAAAAATGAACAATGATGTAAAAAATACATACAAATAAATAAAATTTAAAAACCAAGAAAACATTTAAAAAAAAAAAACACAAAACTTCATGCATACCCACGTTATTCCTAAATTTAACATAAAAGTATTAATACCCTGGGTTTGACTTACTTCATTAATTCTAAACTTTCTCAATGTTATAAAAATACTTTCCCAATAAAGAAATATTGATTTTCTCAAGCATGTTTGGGGTCCTGTCTAAGTACAATGATGTTGACAAAAATCTTATTTTTTGCTCATTGTATTGCTGGGGCTCTCAGTTTTATCATCATTATAACCTGGACTCCATAACTTGCTGAGGTGTTTTCATAGATTATGTCTCTTTAACTGAAGTTTTTATTGCCCATTTCTGTCTGATTTTAATCTGCAATGCTCAGCCTAGCTTGAGGGTAACTTCTTCACTGTGTGGTGGAATTTTTTACTTCTCTGCCTCTCTGTAAGCATTTCGATGTCTTCCTCTCTGGCTCTGTGGTCATTTAAGAACATGGCTGTGTATTCTCTGACACACCATCCATCAAGGCTCAGGGGCCATGTAGTCCTCTACTTCAACCTAACAGGCTTGGGGACTGCTTCAAACATAAGACTATCACATATGAAGCACTATTTGATATCCAAGGCTTTGATGTCCAAGGCTAGGTCACAGAGGACCATGAAGATTCCACCTGGTTTTCCAGAAAACTTGCTACTGGAGTTCTGGTCAACCATGTAAAGGCACCTGATTATGATGAGGCTGCCATATTGTGAGGAAGCCCAAGGTTTTTTCGAGAGGCCACACATGGCACTTCAGCCAACAGGTCCCAGCTGAGCTTTGAATCATTCCAATCAAGGTGCTAACCATTTGAGTAAAGAAGTCTCCAGAAAAACCCCAGCACCACACCATTTCAATCTTTCTAGCATAGGCTCCAGAAATTTTGGAGATAAATCATGTCTTCTATTTATTGTCTGACTCTCAAAATCTTTGATTACAATAAAAACAGTTATTTTACTCTGATAAGTTTGACAGAGTTGTCAGATATCAGTAGATAATTGGAACAGACATCAAAGATACTTAATGACATTCTGTCAGCTGGTTTCCTAACCTCTTTGAACTTCATGACATGGATTGGCTTCTCTTGCAAAGATGCCATTTGTCTGGATTCAGCATACTCTCTGATGGCTGTTGCTTTATTCTTCAGTTTCAACACACTCATGGTTATAAAGATCACTGTTGAAAATAGTTTTGTGATCAATTTCTTAATAGTTATTTTCCCATCATATAATATGCATGAAGATAGGGATAATTTCTATTTTATTCTCATGCATCTAGCACAGGGGTTAGCAAACACCTTTAATAAAGGACCGATAGTTCATGTTTTAGGTTTTGCTGACCATGTGGTCTTTGTCATAACTTCGCTCTTGTAGTACAAAAGAACACATGGCTTTTTTTTTTCCAGCCACATTTTGTTTATAGATAATACAGTTTTAATTGCACATAACTTTTGAGTATCTTGAGATAAGATTTTCTTTTGATTTTTTTCTCCCAATCATTTGTAAACGTGTGTTTGTATCCTAGGCCTGCCATAACACATTTCTACAAACGTGGTGGCTTAAAACAACTGACATTATTCTCTCCCAATTCTGGAGGCCTTTCATCGGATACCCACTTTGTGGCAGAGCCATGCTACCTTTGAGGGCTCTAGGGAAGAAGCCTTCCTAGCCTTTACCTTGCTTCTGGTGGTTCCCAGCAATCCTTAGTGTATAACTTCCCAGCAATCCTTGGTGAATAATCTTGATGTATAACTGCATCACTCCCACCCCTGCTTCTGTCTTGACGCCAGTCCTTGATTTAGGGCCCTTAGGGTTATTTCAGCTCAATATTCTTAACTAATTACATCTGTGAAAACCCTATTTCCAAAATAGGTTGCCTTCAGAATACCCCAATAGCATTCTTGGGGACAGGGGCACTATTCAACCCACTATAACATGTAAAAAACCATCCTTAGTTCATAGACTGTATAAAAATAGGCAACATATTTTGCTGGCTTCTGATCCAGAACAGTCTTGAACATAGTAAATACTCTAAATCCTTATTGAAGGAAGGGTGACTCAAATAGTGTTGAAAACACAATAGGGCCATGAGAAATTGACAGAAAAGAAAGACATCTAAAACCTTAACCAGATGTGATTAATGCAAAATTGACTATACACCATAAATAACAATAAAACTTCACATTATCATCTAATATGTTTCTTGTATCAGCTCCATGAGGTAGATATTCTTATTCCCATGGGTAAGATGAAATAAATTCAACAGGTTTAAATACTTTCCTCGGGTCAGTGGGTGAAGTTGGTCTTGAACCTATTCCAAAGCAGTAAGTACTGTTGCACACTTGGGGAAGATGAAGCTGTTATAAAGCAAGTTAGGGGAGTGATGGTGGTGGGGAAAGAAGAGAGGATCAAGAGCAGAGACATCACCCTATAACTTATATAGCTAAGACTTGAAATGTTAAGAAAACCGTACCCTCAAAAACTGGGTAATGGCTTGAGGGCCTTGAACTTGAGTTATAGTGTAGAGAGATTTTAATGACTGAAGGGGATCAGAATATGCCATCCTTAAATATGGCAGCTTGACGCAAGGATTACTCCAAGCTAATGGCAACTGAGAAACAGCAGACACACGACCCTCTGCCTTCCTCATCTGCCTAAAAGCAGGACATAAATTTCCTGTGAGAAAGATGTCCTCCTTGTTCCAGGAAAGGGAGAGCAACTTCAGTCCAGAGAGGGGCCTTGAGGCTGAGGTGAACTACATAAAGAAACTTTTCTAAACTAATCCCAACCTCCATTAATTTCCCTCCCATATTTCCTAATCACCTGCTACAATTTATTGCTCCTAAAAAGTTCAAGCCCTCTTTCTTTGATCTAGTCAGTTCACTACATTTTATCATTATTTTAAAAATATTTTCTTTTATTTTATATATTCTTTACATCATTTTTCATTTTTGTGCAATGCGTGCGTTTTCATCTTGGTTATATTCCCCACATACAGTTCCCACCCGCCCCCCATTTTGACGCTAATTCCTCTTCCCCCCCATAGTGTGTCTCTGGTTTGTGGTACATATACACCATGGAATATTACTCAGCAATCAAAAAAGATAAACTCATGCAATTTGCAGCAACATGGATGCGCTGGAAGGGATCATACTCAGCGAAATAAGCCAGAAAGAAAAAGAAAAATACCGGATGGTCTCACTCATAGCAGGAATTTAGAAAACCTAAATAAAGGACCAGGAAAAAGACTAATAATAAAGTAAAAATCAAAATCAACAAGCAACTTATCATTTTAAAAAATGCAGTTTTCACTGCTCTGTGATGCCCCTTTTGAGTAAAATTTTTGATGTCAATAAAAATTGTCTGCCTTTTCTTTGTCAGTTGGCTGTTTTCTGCTGTTAATTTATAATTTAGCTCCCAGTTTCCATTCACAGAACTTAAGACGGTAGGGGAAGTTTTTCCCTTACATGTCTTTTCCTTAATTTTAAAGTTTTCACTTACAGGCCCAACTGTTTTAAACTCTCTTGTCATGATCCTCCGGAGAGCTGTGTGTGTGGAATTCTTTTTTTTCTTTTTTTTTAAAGATTTATTTTTTATTTACACAAGCACTGGGTACAGTCAGAAGCGCTGGAGGGTGAGAGGATTCACCAGAGCCAGAGCGGGGAACAGAACAGGCAGACCGACGAAATACACTGCTGGGGGCACCGCAGGAGAGGTCTGTGCGCCATGTGGGACCCTCACCGGAGGCCAGGGATCGAACCGGCGCTGCAGAGGCTGCGGGCAGCTTCGCAGCCCAGCGCTCAACTGCTGTGCCACCGGGCAGGCTCTGTGTGTGGAATTCTTATAGATGAACAGAGCACTTGATGTCCTCAGTGATTCAAAGGGAGCTTGTAGACCCTACAGTGTTAGCAGGCGGAAAGTGACTCTAGTTTTCAAAGGTTTTGTCAGCTGGAGTCAAGTGACAGTCATCCAGACTTGTGCATTTTCTTCTGCTCTTCATCATTTCCGAACATTCTAGTGGTGAATAAGATCCTGCCTTTCCAAGGTTTAGCCTGATAGGACCAGCCAGTGGCACCAGGCCAGAGGCTTAGGATAGTACCAGGGCCTGATTTCCTGCTCCAGTGCTGGAGGCCAACGTGCTGTGTCCCCAGTCCCGCAGGCACAGGACTCGCATCTTTTCATGGAGCATTCCCTGGCCCAGTGCTTGGCACACAGCAGGCTCCCTGGTAAGATTTGTGACGTTATTACTGGGGCAAATTTGTCTTTCATGCTCTTTGACCCAGTGACCCTCTTACACCTGTTTTTTTTTTCCTTTGGAAGAGAAAACAAACTAACAAAAACCTCTCAGATCCTCCACTGTCCTACTTCTTTCTGATGTCTTCAAGTCAACTTGTCCTTATAGCATGGCCAGGGCAGCCTACCCTTATCTCCTTCTCTTAACCTTCTGGGAAGGGCTGAGTTTAGCTAAGAAGCTAGCACCTGATTACATTGTCTTAGTGAAGCTTCATCCTTCTGGTGTATTTGCACAAAGGAATTTGCTGTTCCAAAATACTTGTCCTGGTGCTGCTGAGGATAAGGGGGATTTCAGAGAATTTGCATTTGAAAGGGAGTTTGGTGATGCAGACCATTTGGCTTGGCCTGAGTTGCAGAAACTTTCTGGTGCCCCTTATCTGACCCAGGCTGTTGGGATTGTAACAGGGTGGTCTCCAGGAAGGTTCCAGGTTTCCTGCGTGTAAGGTAAAGAAAATGTCAGGCTTTTCTGCCCTTCCGCCATCAGGATAGATGATGGATCCTTGTCCTGAATGCATGCCTGATGGCGGGCACCTGGAATGGGGTGTGGGCATAGGAAGATGGGATTCAGCTGAGCTAAGACTGTGCTTTTTTAAGGGCGGCGTCACGGGGTCGCCAGCAGCAGCAGCAGTAGAAGCCGAAAGAGAATCCAAGAAGCAGCAGAAGGAACTCCAGAGAGCCCAGATAGAGTGAAGACTTGCTGGGGGCTGGGAGGCTGGCAGGCCAGCCAGCACCCCTGCCTGCCATATGCCTGGTGAACCCCAATAAAAAACCTGCAAAACTACTGAGGACTCTGACTCCTCCTTTACCCAGTCTGCATGGGATCAGAGAACCTGCGCTGTGTCCAGTCCAGACCTTTACACTGCCCCACTGGAGCTGAGCAGGGAGAAGAAGCGGCAGAGGAGACTGAGGAAGGAGGGAAGCAGGTTGGAGCCAGAAGGAGCCCTGGAGGAGGCACATGGAGCCGAGAGACACGTGAAGAAACTGCACTTGCCTTGTGGTCGTGGACGGGGTGACACAGATGTGGGTGAGACCCGTGGGGAGGTGACCATGGCAGCTTTTATCTTGATGTTGATTTTGCTCTTTTCCTTCTGGGCTTGTCTGGTTGTTTCTGCTCCTTTTCTGTGGGTCCCCACTGGAAGGTGCTTTAGACTGTGGCAGGCTTTGGGGCCTTGCTCTGGACCAATCCTGCTTGGGTGGACTTTTATCCACGAGGGGACGGGTCACTATGGGTGCTTGATTTAGAAACTAGATTCTTTGCTTTTCCCATATTGTTTCCTAATTGTATGAAAGTTCCTTCCCACTAAAGTCTCACATGTTTTGTGTTGATGCGGCGGATGGCAGAACCTATTTAGAGCAGGCAGGTTTGCCGGGTCTGGGCTGCCCCTCTCCCTGCCCCGTAACATTAGGGCAAGAGTTACAGACTTAAAAAAATAATAATCAATGAATTTTCTTACATCTTTGTTAATTTTTGGACAGATTTGATTTCTCCACTCAGGTGCAGCCCCTGTAGTTCCCCAACCACCACAGCAACCCCGATCCTTCACAGCTGGGACGGGTGGGGTCAAAACAGGGGAAGGAAGAACACAGAGTTAGATACTTTTTATATCGGTAGTTTTCATATTTATTGTGCCCAAGATTCATCTGAGGCACAAGTTAAAAATGCAACCTCTGCCTCCCACTTCCCCATTGAGTAGGTTTGGGGTAGGGTTAAGGAATTTTGCATTTTGGAAAAGCTACTCAGGTGGGTCTGCGGATGCATCCTAGACTCCCATTTTGAGAAACTGAAGCCTTAATCTGCTCCAGCCTGGCACCTCCTTTCAAGGCGAGAACTGCAGAAGTTAAAGACCAGAGCCTGCTTGCTCAACAACAAAGAGGAAATCCTGGGATAAAGCTAGAGCTTCACATAAAACCCCCAAATTTGGAGAGTAAAGTCCTTGTTATTTACAGACTCTAGTCTTCTACCTGTTTGTCTGTTGCGGAAATACAGTAACTTCAAATTTCAGGATTGGGGTGAGGCAAGTAATTGGAAGCTATGTTTACCACCTGGGCATCTGCTTCACTCCCTACAAGAGAATAACAATTTTTTCCCCTAGTCCTACTCCCTCTCTCTGCCGAGTCCTTCCAACCCTGGGGACCCACTGCTGGGCTGTCCACAGTTTCTGGAGTCTGGGACACGGCTGCTGAGAGCAGCAGGTGACAGCTTTGCAAGTGGTTGATAGGGAAGAAGATGGAATTGCATCACTTTCTAAGTCTCTTCAGAGTTATTACAGCAGACGTTGGCTGTGGGGAATTAATCGAATATGAAGAGCCCAGAATTGCTAAGAAAACACCTGTCCTGAGATTTTTCTGGAAAAGAACACTGTAGATTGTTCTTCTAGCTTCCCATTCTAGGGTTTTGGTCTGTGGGGCTGCTGAGACAGTCACTGTAAAAGTGGTGGCATGTTAGTCTACGCTAGCCCACATCTGCACTGAGTACAGACATACAAGCACACATACTACCTGTCTGCTGTTCCCCAGAGTCTAACTGAAGGATTGATGTGTCAGGCTTGTTCACGCTGCAATTTTGAAGGCCGTGGTGGTTTCTTAGCTTTTGAGTATCTGTAGGAAAGGAACTGTGGGATATTCTAGAATGTGTGTGTTGCTAGGAATGTGATGATTGCAACCATGTGTGATATGGCAGTTCTTGTACCTGATGAGAGGACCTGGGAGAACAAAGACCTGGGAAGCACATGTGCCTTTGTTGCTCAAACTAATTAAGCAAATTCCCAGTGTTCTGTCATCATGCCCCAACACTAGGCCAAGAGGCAGCCATCCTGTGCCTCTTGACATCTGCCCTGCATGTCTCTTCCCGGTGAGGAAAGCACTGACTCTTGTGAAAATGCCTGAAATGTTCACATTGTGAGGCCTTCCCATCCAGTGGGGGAAAAATCACCCCAGCGCATTTGTTCAGACTGCTCTGTCCAGTCCTGCTCGGTGAGCCCCAAATGGTGCCTTGGCCTTCCCCTTGATGGATTAATTGTTTTGATTTAAACCATTGTGGCAGAAAATCTGATGTCATCTGCAGCTGCTACACTGAGATTCAAAGACGCAGTCATTAACTCTTACAAAGAGCCACATGAAGGCACCGTGGCCTTCCCAAAACTCTAAATGTCAATAATGTGGTGTGAGTCAGGTTTCTGTATTGTATCTGAAATCTGCTGGGCATTGGCAAGGGGTTTTAAAAGCCCTTTCATACATTTAATAAATACACATTTATTAAACCCCCACATTGTGAGAGGTGAAGATCAGGACAGACCAACCCAAAATTCACCACTTTGGCAAAGGATTATTTTGAGGGGAAGGCGATTGGGAACCAATAGATATCGGAAGAGTTCTGTTCCCTCCCCTTCTGCCCAAAAGCAGGATATAAATTTCCCTTCTTGAAGGTGTCCGCCTTCTCTCAGACCAGAAGTGGAAAACTATTTATCCCGGGAGATGGAGAGTGGGCTCCGAGCGAGATGAGTCTGCAGAAACAAAGTTTCCTAAAATAACCGCCATCTTGCATTAGTTCCTTCTGATATTTTCAAGTCACTCCCCTCCCAATTTTTTATCCCTTGAAGCCCAAACCCACTTTCCTTTGTTAGAATGGCCTATAAGCCCCTGAGTCTAGTCACTTCTTTGAATGCTTTTTCTGTGCACATGAAATGTTAATAAAATTTGTATCCATTTCCTCCTGTTAATCCATTTTTTTGTTAATTTGCAGGCCCTCAGAAGAAAACCTAACAGGCTAGAGGAAAAGTTTTTCCTTCCTGACACTGCAAGCAAGTCTGGTCCTGTCCTTAGTCTGTCTAATCTCCAGGTGCCTAAGGGATCTCTCAGCCTTCGGAAACATTTTGGTTCGTGAGCACCGGGGAAGGAATTCTGCTTGCAGGTAAGATGTTGGGAACCTGCAAAGCTACTACTGCTTCAGTCTCTGACAGGGTTTTGAGTGAAAGACTCACTTTCATATTTACAGTGCTGAAAGCCCACAGGGGCCCAGAGGGGGAGGATTTTGGCAGGGACAATGATGCCAAGAGGCAGTCCCTATGGCAACGGGAGTCTCTTATGCTGCTGAAGTAGTATCTGGGGGGCTCTTAGGATCCATCTTAGATGTCACAAGCAGCGCCCCAGATATTCATCTCTTGTATATTGGATATCCTCAAGGGCTTTTTTTTTTTTTTTTTTTGCTTTTGGTTTTGGTTTATGAAAGATGACTCTGAAGTTTATTTCAGCTAGATGAGCGAACATTTTATTTATTAAAATTACAAATTCAGAAATCTAGATTCCTCTTAAGTGTTTAAGCTCAGTTTAAGAATCTTATTATTTTAGTAATTTTAGCATGGTTTAACAATCATCTTAAAGTAGACTTTGAATTATGGTTATTCCAACTTATAAGCTTAATTAATTGAACCCCTTTATATATTGTAAACTGCATTTATAAATTTAGCATATTACATTTCTGTAAGTACTTAAATCATCTGACTGACAGACCGTTTTAAACATTTAAGTAATTTTTATAAATCTAATAAACGTATAAATACAGCAGAACTTAAATACTCTTAGATGTTCCAATATTGTATAAATACTGTGATTTCAACTTAAAACCATAAATTTAAACCGATTATGCAATTATACATTCTAAACAGTAGCTACAAAGTTGAGCTGTTACTCTACTTGGTCATATTACCTTAAACTTTGTAAAACTTTAAGCACTTCTATGGACTGGATGTTTGTGTCCTTCCAAAATTCATATGTTGAAGCCTAACTCCCCATGGCATGGGGTTTGGGAGGATTTGGTGAGTTGATTAGGTGATGAGAACTGAATCCTCAGGATTGGGACTAGTGTCCTTGTTTACAAGCGACCCTAGAGAGCAAGCTCACCTCTTCTGCTCTGTAGATACAGTCAGAACACGGCCGTCTGGGAACACGGATGTGGTTCTTTCCCAGACACCGAACCTGCCAGTGCATGATCTTGAACTTGCAGCTTCCAGAACTATGACACATTAGTGTCGGTTGTTTATATGCCATTTGGTCTATGGTATCCTGTTATAGCAGCCCGAGTAGACTAAAGACACACACACATAGCTTATCCCTAATACAAAAAGTATTAAGGACTCCTATGCTAAATGCTAAACCTTCTTGGGATTGAAAGGTGTCACTATCCTTTGGAAACAGTTGTGCACTCAAGCAATTTTAAGAAAATGATCTAAGACGCTTGCCTCATGAAAATGAGAGTTCAGCTGGAAACTGGGTATGTTCTTGTTTGTGGCCTGCGGGAACATGTGGAGGCCTATTTATGGTCCCGATGGGGCCCCAACTTGAACAGGGAGGGCTGGTGGCTCTTGCTCCCACGTGGTGCATAGCCACAGACTACTTGAAGTCTCACACTCCTATCAGGATGCTCGATTAATTGGATTTTGCATTTCTTAGACCTTTAAGGTAATAGGAATGCCTTTCCATCTAATTCCAAAGGACCTGTGAACTGAAAGTAAACCTGCATTCCTTTTTTGACAAAAAGGTTTAACTTTCATAAGTACTAAAACAATGTCAGACTTCTTTCGGCCTAACTCTTGGCTTTTCCTCATTAGTTGACTGCTTGGCTGATAACTGTCTGATAATTTGGCCACAGATTCCGTTCGATGGACACATCCTGATTAAAAATGAAATATTCTCTCCTCGTGTCTGGCACCCACTAGATGCTCATTGTGAATGGGGGTTATTATCTGAGGTTTATTACCAGATCCCCAAGCCATTAAGAGCACCAGTGGTTACATAAACTGAAACTGCACTAAAACAAACACTGAAAACTAGACAAGGTGTGAAAAAGACGATAAAATTTCTAAATGTAGGCGTGCAAACTCAATAGGAGAGAGAGAATAGATGGAGGGAGAAAATAGGCAGAAAATAACCTATAACCATATAGAGATATTTATATTTAGTAAAATATTTTCAGCTTCAGCTTACACAAAAAAACCAGTGAGGCATCCCGTTGAATACACGAATGTGTCACTGCAGGGAGATGGTGATTCAGAGATTTTCTTCATAAAGAAACAGAGCCGAGCCTATTCAAAGGCAGTTCCATTTAATGCAACACTGCATTGAACAGCGCTCCTTTTCAAGGGGCTACTATTAAAGGCAAGATTATTATCTCCAGCATTTAGATGGCGTGCTGACTGGGGCCATAACACCAGGGCATTTAGATGCTCCCATTATCAATGTACAGTATGGTCTTTGGAGGTTTAAAAATAGCTTTCACAACCTTTTATGGCTTCCCTTGTGCGGGCGATGGCTGCGTGCTGCAGGAAGGCAGGCCACCCCGCGGGAAGGCTGCTGCCTGGGAACCTGGCTGGCGTGTTGACCTGAGGGGGTCCAGGCTGCAGGACCACCCTGGATGCACGGCCTGCCTAGCATCGTCCTTTGAGATTCTGGGCAAGCTGGCGGTTGGAGGAAAGCCATGTCCCATGTCTTGTCCTAAGCTGGACATTTGGACAAATCATCGGTCCTTCCTAGGTTAATCGCCAGTTATGGGCACTATGTGATTCAGAATCCCCTTTCTCTTGTTTTTTCAAATTGCAAGTCTCAGTTTAGTTTCATAAACACATATTGAACACCCTTTTTTTTTTTAAAAAAAAAAATTTATTTATGCATACAGGCCAGAGACGAGGGGGTGAGAGGATTCACCAGAGACAGAGCAGGGAACAGAACAGGCAGACTGACGAAATACACTGCTGAGGGGAGCAGCAGGTGAGACAGGAGAGGTCTGCCAGCCGGGGATCGAACTTGTGCGGCAGAGGCTGCAGATTGCTTCATAGTGCGGTGCTTAACCCCTTGCACCACCAGGGAGGCCTGAACACCTATTGTCTTTAAGACTTGAGGTGCTAAGCAAATAAAGAGAAATAAGACTTTCTGTCCTCTGGCTGTCTGGGGTGGGAGAGACGTGCAGATCCTTTCAGAGTCACCCCTCCATTCTTGCTTCTCAGTAGAGGTCTCAGACACAGACGTTCATGGGGTCAGGTGCATCAGAGTGAGGGAGCTGGCCCTCGGACGCTGGGGGTGCTGTGTTCATGGCGGGTACGGACTGGATTCCAGAGCTGCCCAGTAGGAACGAAGGCCCAGCATCGCCAGGACTCCTTTTCTCAAAGGGATCTGAGATCTGGCTTTTGATGTGACATTTCTTTAACTTTCAGTGTCAAGAACCCCAAATACATCTGTGGGTTGTCTGACTTGGAGCCACCTGTCACCTTACTTCTACTACATGCAGAGTATGACAGAAGGATGGAGCATGCTGCTTCAGTCCTTTCATCATCAGGCATTTACCCCAAGTCTTAGACTTTTTGACAGTTTTCAGTCCCTCGTGAAGAATTGCCTACGTACTAGAACAATGCAAGATTTAAATGGGATGCTTTTTGAAGTGGTGAGTTGCCAGGGACTTAGATGGATCTGAACCCATCCTGGAGGATGCTGGGTGGGTTTGCTGTAGAGGGTCCTCCAGGAAAAACAATGAGCAGAAGATGATCAAAGTCACGAGTAAGTGAAAGCTCAGGTGCGGTTCACCAGCAGGCACAGAGGAGGCCAGAGGTGGGGTGGGTAAAGTGACTTCGGCTGATCCAGAATCATGAGTTGCCTGAGTTCTGGGCCCTCTAGACCTGTGCTGCCCTTTCTGATGACCACCAGGCACATTGCCTATTTAAAATGAAAACAATTAAAAGGGGATTTAAAATTAAAATAATAAGTGGAAATTAAATGAAAAACCCAGCCTCTCAGTCACATGTCCCTCTTAAATGCTCAGTGGTCACAGGTGGCAACTGGCCTGTATTGCAGAGCATTTTCCACATCTCAGAAAGGTCTATGGGCAGCCCCAATTCATAGTTTTGTTTTTTTTTTAAAGATTTATTTTTTATTTATACAATAGCTGGGGTACAGGCCAGAGGTACAGAAGGGTGAGAAGATTCTCAGAGACAGAGCAGGGAACAGAACAGGCAGACTAACTGAAATACACGTCTAAGGGGAGCAGCGGGCGAGACAGGAGAGGTCTGCTGCACCATGTGGGTATCTCTCTGGCTGGCTGGGAATCTAATCTGCACTGCAGAGGCTGTGGACAGCTTCATAACGTTGTGCTCAACCTGCTGTGCCACTGGGGAGGATCCCAATTCATAGTTTTATGTAATTGTTCCTTCTCCATATGTCTTTGCTCTCAGAGCCCGAACTTGTGTCTCTCCTTTGTCATAGGAAAGAGCATCCCCAGTATAGGGCCTTTCCTCCAGCTTCATGTGTGGGAAGGACAGAGGTGTCTGTGATGAGCTGTTGTGTCTGAGACTAGACCCCAAAGTGGTGATCTCCCCAACCCCAACATTTCATTACTTTCTGAAAAATTTAACAATTGTGGTAAATACATAAGCTTTACCATCTTAACCATTTTTTTAAGCACCACCATACCCTCTTTTAAGCATACAATTCAGTGGCATTAAGTACATTCACATTGTCATGCAACTGTGACTACCATCCATTCAGAACTTTTCATCATCCTCAAACTGAGCCCATTAAACAATATCTCTCCATTCCCACCACCCCCTAGCCCTTGGCTGCCACCTTTCTACTTTCTGTCTTTATGAATCTGACTGTTACAGGTACCTCCTGCAAGGGAGAGCAACTTTTGTGATTAGCTTAGTCACTTAATGTCTTCGAGGAGTATCCATGTTGTCGTGTATGTCAGAATTCCCTTCCTTTTTAGGGCTGAATAATATTTCACTGTATGTATGTGGCGCATGTTGTATATCCATTCCTCTGTCGATGCATGCTTGGGTTGCTACCATATCTGGGCTCTTGTAAATGATGCTAGAAAGAACATGGGCATCCAGGTATCTCATCAAAACCCTGCTTTCAGTTCTTTGGATATATAACCAGAAGTGGGATTGCTCAATCATATGATAGCTCTTTAATTTTTATTTTATTTATTTTCATAGCAGGAATTTATTTTTTTATTTTTATTTTTTTAAAGGTTAACAAAAGGTTTATTTACAAGGGAAGGGGAAATGAGCAAATGCACAACTCAGGGAGGAAAGAGGGAGATAAATTCTTAAATGTGTCCTACCCATTCCGCCAACCTGGAATCCCAAATGACCCGCCGAGACCCAACCTGGCTGGCCAAGAGCACAAGCCAAGTGAGTGAGACCCCACTAACAGGGCTGGTTATAAAAACAAGTGCCAGAAAATGGTTGCTTAACTCTGCCCTTAGGTCCTCACAACCCCCCTTTGGGGATCATGGATTTGTAGTTCCCAGTGTCTTGATGGCGTGGGGATGGAGTCCACAAAGCCTGTATGGAGTTGGCTCAGGACATCCTTGCTCCCTAACAATATAACTGATTGACCAGGCTGTTCTGATCTTGTACCTGAATGCAGAATTGCATGCAACCAAAATGGTGGCCCAGCGGTCCATTGGCGTCGAGCAGGCCCACAGCTGTAGCTCTTTAATTTTTAAAGGAAACTCCATACTGTTTACCACAGTGGCTGCACTGGTTTACGTTTCTACCAGTGGTGCATTGGTACATTTCCAATTTCTTCTCATTCTTATCAGCACGTATTTTCTGTTTCTGTTTCTTTTCTCTTTCTGATAGTTGCCGTCCTAGTGGGTGTGACATCTCATTGTGGTTTTGGTTTGCATTGTCCTAGGGATTAGTGACATTGAACATCATCTCATGGACTTATTGACCAATATATTATTGTGAAATGTCAATGCTCACAAGGGGGAGAAATATCATTTTTAAAAGTTTAAGCAATTGTTTTTGATATCATTCTTTTACTTTTTTTTCTATTTCTCTGGCATGGAGGCGTTACTTCACTCAGAGGATAGACTTTGTTTTTCAGAAAAATGTAAAGGCCTTTGGTTAAACAATGTTAAAGCAACAATCCTTTTCAGCAATGGAGAAGTTTGAGGCAAGAAGAAGGAGTGATCTAAAAGATTGTCTTCTTTGTGGGGGGAAATACAGTTCTTCAGAATTATTTTTCCTCTAGGAAACTCCTTTCTCTCCTTAACCTTGGGGATCTAGGGGCTTGGACTTATAGGGGCAGGTTGGGATGAGGACTGATTCTTGGAAAGAAAACCTGAGGCCGGAGCTTAAGATAAAAAATCCTCAGGCCAGGAGTGTCTAGTTTGAGGTTCTTGGACTTGCAGTTATCTTTGGTTGTGGTTGGGCCTTTCATAAAGTCTCAAATGTTACAGTCTGTTATTATCTGACCCTGGGGAGAATTAAGGGAACGGTTGAGCCCATGATCAGGGTGAAGTTAAGGCAATGCCAGCTGCCTGGGGGATCGGGTTTCAGGGCAGCAAGGAGAGTACTACCCTGGCCAAGGGCACTTTGAGAACCAGATGGGACAAGTTACAAGCAGGACAGATTTGTGGAACATGTGGACAGTCCCTGAAGATGCCACAGAGATTTGGAGAAGGGAACGCAGTAAGAGACTGGCTTTCCTGCAGTTAAGCATGACAAGGCTGAGCTGGGAGGGTTTGGGTGCAAGAAGGAAGTGTGACCTGTCTTGTAGTGACAGGCTGGTCAGGTCTGAGACGTGTGGGTTCCCCGCTGCTCACATGGCCACTCCCCAGGCCTGGTTGCTCTGTGGCTTTCTTGCCACGTGTTCCTTCTTCTGCTAGTTCTAACTTTTCTGTGGCTTGGGTCTCCCAGCGGTTCACCATTGTCCCTGAGGATGGGCGTGGCAGTCGCTTGGCTGGCTGTGAAGTCTACCCACTGAATATTTCTGTTGCTTGTGGTAGCACATTCTTCGAGGTCCTGCAAGAGAAGTGGAAAGTGCAGGGAGACAGCAGCACAGAAGCACAGACAAGGCTGGAAAAACAAGGAAGAGACTTAAATGAGAAGTGGGTGTTGTTAGTGCTAGCAGTACTTGGGTGAAGGATGAATTCGCTTTTCCATCTTTATTTTGGTCTGAGCCCAGACTCTCATCTGGAAGTAAAAGGGTTCAATCAGATCAGCTGCTTTGAATCTCTCCTGCTCTAAGTTCTGGGGTTCTCAGGAGTCTGGAGGTGGGGGAAGGGGTGGGGCCTTCAGAGGGGGAAGCTGAACAAGTCTTTAACTGGAAAAACGTCATTTTTCCTGATGTTCATCAAAGATTTCGTTTTAACACAGGGTTCCGTGACTAAGCAAGGCTGGAAACTGGACCACACTGGTTCTTGTGTCCCATGCATTCATCTACATCTTTTATAAATGTCATAATTATCATATGAATAACAAAATTATTTTGTATTTATTATCTCCCTGTGAAACTGATTTGTAAAATGATGTTTAAAAAACATACTTAAAAAAACCCACAATTTGGATTCCATTTTTTGGGTATCAGTCTTTCTTCTTCTCTATAGGGGGAGTGCCAGAGACCACCCCAGTCTGGATGACTCTAGGGGATTCACAAAACTCAGCATTTGCTCATACTCATGGCTATGGTTTATTACAGACAAAGCAAACTCAGAAAAGAGTAAAGGTGTCTGGGGGAGCTTGGGGGAAACCTGGCACAAGCTGTCCAAAGAGTTCTCTTCTATGGGGACACGTAGGCTGTGACCTCCAGCAGCAAGCTGTGATGATGGTGTCTACTAGGGAAGCTCAGGCATGACTTGGTGTCCAGGGTTTTTACTGGGGGCTGGTCACAGAGGCACCTTTTGCCTGGTATGTTCCAAAATTCCAGATTCCCAGAAGGAATGCAGAAGCCACATTGTTTGTATAAATGGTTCAGACACAGTGAGCCACTCTTATCAGGAGGTGTTGGGAACACTCTGGAAATACCAGTTCCCAGATGCCAGCCGAGGGCCAGCCCTGTGAGCAAGCCTTTCTAGAGAGAGCAGTTAAGTTTGCTTTGCTCACTCTTTTCTGCGCCTGTTTCTCCTTTTTTCCTTTCTTGTCTCTTCTTCATTCTTTTTCCTCTTTTAAACAATATATTTGGGGGCCTTTCTGGTGGTGCAACAGGTTAAACACCACACTATGAGGTGGTCCGTAGCCTCTGCAGCATGAGTTTGATCCCCTGCCAACCAGGGAGCTACCCACACGGCGCAGCAGACCTCTTCTGACTCGCCTGCTGCTCCCCTCAGCAGTGTATTTCAATCTGCCTGTTCTGCTCCCTACTCTGTCTCTGGTGCATCCTCTCACCCACTGTATCTCTGGCCTGTACCCCAACTCTTGTGTGAATAAATAAATAAATCTTTAAAAAATAATATATTTGAAGGCTGAAAAATGGAAGCAGCTTATTTTCTCTCCATTTCTGAGAGTATTATACGCAGGGTATGCTCCTTCTGGAGAAGGTGGCTATGAGGAGGGATGTAGCAGCAAGACGAGGTAGGTGCCTGATGCTAGGGCTCAGGTGTGAGCCTTGGACAGAGACCATGGAGATCATGAGGGACATGAGAAGGGACAACTTCTGGAGCCACAATTGAGAAAGGATGGATGGATCCATCTTGGAGGATCCAAGACAATTGATTCTCCCCACAACTGAACCAACAACTGGGCTGTCTTCTTTACCTTAGCTTACAAGTGTTCATAAAAGGTCATCTTCTTCCTCTTCCCTAAGTTAGAATACATGGAATAGTGTCGTCAACCCAAATAAATATTGCTTTTCCATTATTTTCTTCTATCTTTGTTACAGGCTCATCTGTTCCTAAAGATACTTTACACATGGCTACCGATTTCCATGCACTTTGCGGTTAGTGTCTTATCGAATACAGAATATTTGTTTTCATTTATGAGGAAAAATTTAGTTTTAATGCAACCTTCATTTTTAGAAGGGCAGTAATAAGAAGGTATAGTTTTCTCTCTATTCCTTAGACTTTTCTTTGATCAGTAGACTTTTTTCCTGCCTACAAATTTCATCTCTACATATATTTTATGACACGTACTGAATCAAGTCAAGGTAGGCAAAGCAGTGAGGCCTCAATTACTGGGTGAGTTAGGTTTGGATGGGGCAGAGAGGACTGATAGGATGTTGGAAAAGTGTGTGCCCGTCAGTTAGATAACCGGTTAGATAACATTCTTCCTTGGGAGAGTCCCTGCAAAACTGGGTGAGAACTGGAACCACCTGCTTTTGTCTGCTGAACCTCTCTTGTTGGCTACTCACAGGAGGTGCTTTCCACAGAGGCTTACTTAGGAGGAGGAGAGGGGAAATGAGAGAGGGAAATAGCATCACGTCTAAATCAAGAGACCCGGTTTAATGAATTATTCAGAAATGAGGCCGCTAAAAACAAGCTTATTTTACATTTTTCTTGTCAGGATTCTTTAAAAAAAAAATATTTATGCATGCAAGAACTGGGGTACAGGCCAGAGATGTGGGGGGTGAGAGGATTCACAAGAGACAGAGTGGGGAACAGAACAGGCAGACTGACTGAAATACACTGCTGAGGGGAGCAGCGAGTGAGTCAGGAGAGGTCTGCTGCGCCACGTGGGTAGCTCCCTGGCTGCCCGGGGATCGAACTTGTGCTGCAGAGGTTGCGGATTGCTTCATAGTGTGGTGCTTAACCCCACCAGGGAGGCCCCCAAACATACGTCTTACTCAATATTTATTTGCCTTATTATTTATTTAAAAACACATGTCTCCTACTCTGCCAGGTACTGATAAAAATACTTTATGAATATCAATGAATTATTTAGAACTATCAGTAAAATGAAATTAATACTGACAAAGATTTTCTTAGTTGATTGTGATACATTTTTTGGGAGGGAGGGAGTTGTCACTCCTTCCTTGCACTTTTTGCTCCTGTGGACTTAGCAAACAATCCCAACACTTCTGTCTTTCTTAACAAAAATTGTTTGTGTAACAAGGACATACCAATATTGTGCGCTTTTATAGCTTTTCACCATTTTCTCTGTATTTATTTGGTTTTATTTTTGTTGTTTTAACTCTGTGGCCTGATGTCTCTGGGTAGTTTTTGGAGAATGAATTGCCATTCTCTCTTCAACTATTATTTCTGCCCTATTCTTCTTCTTTTGGGGACTCCTATTACATCCCAACTTTTTGAGCGGTAAATCATTTTTATAGGACATATGCCCAATATGTCTCCTCTGATGCTTTTTTCTTGTGTTTTCCATTTATTTTACTCCCTATACTTGAGTGCAGATGTTTTCAATTCATTTATCCTCCTTTTTGCTAGTCTTTCCTATAGCTGTGTCCAATCTGCTGTTAAATGTGTCTGTTGAGTTCCTAATTTCGGTTGTATCTCTCAGTTCTAGACGTTCTGTTAGTTTCTTTTCTATGAAGTCCAGTCTTTGGATGAACTTTTCTCTCGTTTTTTGATTATATTATCACAGCTATTTAAAAGTTTGTGTCTGATCATCTGAGTCAGACTGTCAGTCATAACTGAGTCATCTGCGGGACTGTTTCTGTTGTGTGTTTTATCTCCCAATCACAGTTTGTATTATGCCCGGTCATCTTTGATTGTCAAACATTGTGGCTAAAACACTGTAGGGGTTCAGAATAATATTCTCTTTTTCCAAAGAAGATTCACCCTCTTCTGTGGAAGGCACCTAGAGGCAAGTCATACTATTGTCATCAGTCGACGTCCAAGCAGATTTCTGGCTGGACTGCAATTTTGTAAGGCTCATCCTTCCTCTGAGTCATCCCCATATTCACAGATCCCACTGAGAGCCCAGGGTTTTGCCCACCCCTAGTTGGGTCCCAAACTCTTCTTGTCTTCCCAGCTCCCTGAGACTTGACAGCTCCACTCAACTTTTTCGCTGCTTTTAATTAGGTTTTTTGTCCTGCAGAGTTTAAGAATTAACAAAGAACTGGAGGGGGAAACCAGTGAGGAGTCTCAAGTTTATTATCTGGTCTCTCTTCTCTTTGGCATGTTGGTACCAACTCCATCTTTTGTTTCCCTAGCCCCGAGGACTTGCTATAAGTTCTACACGGATTTTAAACCTCTAGCTCAAAACCGGATAAAAACCAGCAAATAAAGTCTTGGTTCACTTCTATGAAATCTTCGTCTCTCTGGATCCTGACATTTCAGGAAAGCTCAGCAGCTTCCCAGTGCCCTCAAATAGATGATGATGCTGATGTCTAACTTTCTATTTGCTCAGAGTCAAAGAAGAGAAATTTGCAATTAAAAATGCACTTTCTCATGAATTCCCATTTTTGATCTTCACAAAACTCCCACAGCAGAAGGGACATAGGGTGCTACTTCTCCTTGACAGAGGAGCGTGTTGACTGCCTGAGGTGAAAGGTCCAGAGAGTCTAGAGGAACGAATCTCACCTGTGTAGAGGCAGGGCTGGGTTTCTAGTAGAATATAGTCCTTCATGCCATCCTGTCTCTCTTGTGTATTAGATTACTAGAACTGCCTTAAAAAATCCTACAGACTGGATGACTTACACAACAGAAATTTCTCACAATTCTGGAAACGAAATGTCTGAGATCAGTTTCTTCTCTTTTCATGCCTTATGGATGGCTGTCTTCTCCCCGGGCCTTCTTCCTGCATGTGTCTGTGTCCTAATCTTAAAATGCTCTCAGTTATTTCATATTACTTACATCAGCTCTTAAAAACCTCATCTCAAAACAGCGTCACATTCTGAACTACTAGGGGTTAGGAATTCAACAGATGGATTTTGGGAGAACGCAATGCAGCCCATACCAACCTACAAAAGGCTATGAATGTAATTACCAGTTTTCTTTGACATTCTATAACTTAAGTTTATAGGGACTCTCTTCGTTTTAGCCCAGAGTTCTTGAGTGTGGCATCGGCTCCTCTATAACCTGCAGTTTCAGCATCAGTATGAGCTGACTAGAAATGCAAATTCTTACTCCCCATCTCAGACCTCAGTTACAAACTCTGGGGTGGGCCCAGCAGTCCCTCCAGGCTTGGGTTTGAGCCCAGCCCCTTAGAGCTGGGGTTAAGACAGCTCCGACCCAGCATTGGTGCAGCCATAATTCTGGTCATGCTGGCCCCGAGTCCTGTCCTAAAGGATGACTCTCCTGAGACAGCAGGTTATGACTGATGGCCGGTCCTGCCAGACAGCAGTGTTTAAATCAATGCTCATCTGTCTTCTGGCATCATTCAGCATTCAAATATCACCTACTCATATGAGGATTTATAAAGAGGCAATTTTCAGTAGAAAGCTTCTTAGTTGGGGAATGAGAGTTTTCACTAATCTAGTCCTCGGTTTCATTATCTCCTAATGAGGAATCTGGATTTCTTTTCTGGCTCTGATAGTCTGTACATCCATACGAATGACTCAGAGCTGCTTGTACCCCAACAGTGGTCAATGTTGGGATTTCCTGGGATTCCATGAGTGGTCAGACTAAACACTCAACACTGCATCAGGCAGAATACCCCAAATTAGAAGTCTCTAGAGAGTCTCCAGCTGGAACCCTACGACGAGACTGGCCAAAGATATACTAACATGCAAAAAGCAAACAGAAGCTTATGAACACATGCTCTGTGTGTTCACAGGCCAGCATCCGTGGATGCTCCCCAGAGGGGAGGTTAGAAATGTGGCTTTCCATAGCATCTTACCCTAAAGGAAGGAAAGAGGTTTGGAGGCTTCTGGGTGGGAGAAGTTATATAGGAAGTTATATAGGAAGGCACCCAGAAAAAATGTAATAAATAAGGGTTATTAGTGAGGTTAGTTGGGCAGATTTAAGTTGGTGCCTTCTGCACAGAAGAATTGAGTCCTCCCCTTCCTGTTATGGAGAGGAAGATATCTTTTCCAAAAAAAACTTCCTTAAGAAATGTGGATTTCCTGGGCCTCCCTGGTGGCGCAAAATGTCAAGACGCAGCCTATGAAGCTGTCCGCAGCCACTGCAGCGTGAGTTTGATCCCTGGCCAGGGAGCTACCCACATGGCACAGCAGACCTCTCCTGTCTCGCCCGCTGCTCCCCTCAGAAGCGTATTTCAGTCAATCCGCCTGTTCTGCTCCCAGCTCTGTCTCTGGTGAATCCTCTCACCTCCCACACCTCTTGCCTGTACCCCAGTTCTTGTATGCATAAATAAATAAATCTTAAAAAAAAAGAATTGTGGATTTCCTTTCCAAAAGAAAACTATACCGTGTTTTTAGAGCTTTTCCTGAGTTTGCTGGTTCTTGATGATCCTTTGCTCAAAATCTGTATGTCAATCTTCTTTGTGTTCTTCCCTGGTCTCTGGCTCAGTGCAGACAATGAACACTTGGTCAATGTGGCTGAATTTGGCTCAGAATCAGCATTTTTTTCCCCAAAATCCCAAACTTCTCATACCCAGGAGGCAGCTACGCCTTCAGAATGGGCAGGGCAGAACTGTGGGGGGGCACCATATTGTATCTCACCTGCATCCTCATTACTGTGTCCTACTCATAGGACACACAGCCTCCTTTCTTTCTCAGACATGAGGGATATGATGGCTTCATCACAACCTCACCAAGTGAGCAAGCAAGTTTTTATTGTGCCCATTTTACTGTACGGAAGCTTCGAAAAGTTAAACATTTGCCCCAATTCTCAGAGTGGCCAGTATGGGAACTACGCAGGGAGCCCACATGGTCAGAGCCGAGGCACTCCCAGGACCCCAAGTTTTTACCCAAGCCTGGGAATGAGAAGGGGTAAAAATACACACAACTCTTGAAAAATGCGGCCCACCTTGCGGTTTCTGTTCGGAGCCCTGGGCAGCTTTTCTTTCCTGATATAATCGAATTTATTTTTAAACACGTTGAGTTGATTAAAGTGTCAGGTTGGAATGGAGTGGGTGAGCAGGCAGAATAAGACCTATTTGGTTCCTATATTAATTTCCTCCTTGTAGCTGTGGAAACTCCAACTGGCCATGTTTCTGGGGAAATTTAGAAGGTGACTGGTTAGTCTTATCAAGGGGAATTGTGGCCCAGTCTATGTGGAGGGAAATCAATAGGAGGTAAAGGAACACTGTGAACAGAGCTGGCTTCGCGCATGACATGTGTGTTAAGCCAGCCCCAGCATGGCCGAGCGGCTCAGGGGGCAGCAGTGCCCTGCACCTTGCATTGATGTATTGCCTATGTATTACTGTTAATTATTTAAAAATGACCATAACTACTATTAACATGTGACAATGCCTCATTAGAATGTGTAATTGTGTCTGTCAGTATTGATATTATTTTGTGTCTTTTAACAGAAAAAGGGGCATTAATTCTAGGCCTTTAGACTCTACAAGTTCTCCAGCTTGACTCCTCAGGCCCAAGCAACCCCTGTCTCTTCTCTTCTATGAGTGAGGTTGTGCTGGAACTCTTTTTGGAAGATGCTTATCTTATGTACAAAACACACATGCATCACACACACACATGCACGCACACCCCTCCAACATATTTATAGCCATTCTTTGGCAATTTTCTAATTTTTTTTTTTTAAGATTTATTTATGCATTCAAGAACTGGGGTGTAGGCCAGATGTGTGGGAGGTGAGAGGATTCACCAGAGTGGGGAGCAGAACAGGCAAATTGACTGAAATACACTGCTAAGGGGAACAGCAGGTGAGATAGGAGAGGTCTGCTGCGCCATATATGGGTAACTCCCTGGCCAGGGATCGAACTCGTGCTGCAGTGGCTGCCGATAGCTTCATAGTGCTGATGCTTAACTGCTTGCGCTACCAGGGAGGCACCGATTTGCTAGTGTTTGCCCATGGACTCCCAAAGGGTTTCTGCTCAGGTCAAAACCAAATTCTTTTTGATGGACAGGAAGCTGTTCCTTCTTTATTCCAGAGCACAGCTGTTCTCAAACTTGAAAATCTCCCTTGTGACACCTGGTTCCAGGTTATCCGGGGAGGGTAAAGTGTCAGGTTGGGATGGAATGGGTGAACAGGCAGAATACATTACTGTCCCCAAGGGCATTTGGAAATATATTATCATTTTTTTTGTTTGTTTGTTTTTGGTTGATGCTTGTCTGGGGACATTCGGGGCTTTTCCTAGGATAGGGTGGAGCTATTCACAGGGCATCATCCTGTCCAATCCCACAGAGAGTGAGTCTGCCCCAGAGGCCCATGACACCCTCCTCAAGAAACATTTTCAGAATCCTCTCTGCCCGAGGCTTTGAGACACCAGGAGTCTTTCCAGCTCCCTTGAAGGGTTGGGCCTCCTATGCAAAAGTGCTCCTGATTTTGTGGGCCTACACCGGCAAAGGGAGGCTCCTGCTTCTTGCACAAGGTGTTCCTGCCTTTTGCAAGGTGAGCCTGGGGCTGTGGGTCTAAGTTTGTGTCCTAGGCTGTGAAATCCCAACTCAGCCCTGTGTGTGGTGATCCTGCAACAGGACCAGTAACTAGGGTCAAGATCAGCATCACCCTGATTTTACAATTAGGGAAGTGATAAAGCAAATAAAAGAAGGACCTTCCTCTGAGTGTCTGCTTCTGAGAAAGCCTTTCCTACCTCTGGAAGCACTTGAGCGGAGGGTAGACCCCTGGCCGGAAGGCTCGGCCTGCTACCTGTGACCTGTACAGGTGATTTGAACAAATGAGCCAAACAGATTACTTCCTGGAAATTTGTTCCAGGTGGACACAGAACCTAGTATTGACAGGTTGTAGAGATGCAGGCCAGGGTTGGCATTCTGGATTAGGATCAAGATGGAAACTTGTTCAGAGAGGGACAGAAATTCAGAGAGAGTCAGGGACAGACTGAGAGGCTAAAAGTGTGGCTTGGCTTTGCAGTTCCGGATTTGGGTTCCTGTGAGATCTCCTTGAACCTCAGGGGAATGATGTGAATGGCAAAGATTCACTATTGAATTCTTACAACACCCTCTTCTTTCTTCAGAGCCAACTTTGAAGAATCTCAGTTTGCAGCCTCAAACAGGCTGATTGGAGACACTGGTGCAAAAAGGGAATGGATTTTTATTTGATTCTGAGGTCTTACTTCTGAAAAATGTTGCCCATGTTCCTTAGGACATTTTGGGGCCCCTTTTTAATGGAAGAGGGCTGTCGGATAGGATGAATTGGGGAAAGGTTATTTTTGGCGCTTCCTAAGTTGCTAGTTTTTATGTTTGCCTGGGGTCACCTCTCAGCATCCATAGCTCCCACAATTTAATACTTCCAGTTGCCTCCCTGGAGCAACATCTCTTGTCATCAGTGTTTTCTTTTCTTTAAAGCAGAAAAACAAAACACCAGTGTTACTCTCAAGGCTGAAAGAGCCGTTTCTAAGAAGGATCCTGGTCCTGAGTCTCCTTGGTGTTATCACAATATAAATGCAGAACAGACACCCACTTGGAGAAGAAAGAAAAATAGGCCTGTTATGGGTTTAAACACAGATGCACTTCAGATGTTATTGTTGTTATTATTATTCCACATCGACAGTCTTGCCAGCCATTATGGGAGGCAGTTAAAACACCTGCTTTACATTACGATGACTTGTCTTCACGGCGAGTTCACTGGCATCGGACAGGGATGTGCGCCTGCTCAGGAAAGCAGTATCTGGGCTGTACGTTTCCCTTCTTGCTTTCCTGTTGCATTTCCTTGAAGTTGGCTGCTGCTTTGCAGCTGCTGTTGCTGCTGGCCTCGTTGGTGTGGTCTTCGCCAATGGGACACATGAGGCCAGATGCTTCAATCTTGCGAGCTATCTGATGTCTGCAGTCTTCTCTGGGCCTTTCCTTGCCTCCTTTGTTCCATTTTAGTTAATCTCTTTAAATAGTTAGTAATTTAGACCGGGAAGGATATGGGTGTGAGCAGGTAGGGGGTTTCCAGCACGGATTCTCTGGCTGTTTTCCTTTCTTTGATGTTCTTGTCTATGTGCAAAACAAGAGCGCAGACTTCTGGATCCTGAGTTGACTTCATGGGACAAATGGCTCATTTTTATGAACGATCACTCTCTTTGCTGCTGGTTCTGGCCAATGGGGTGACTTTTGAGTCAATCAATACCGCACCAGAATGCTGCAGGGGGTTACTTTCTCTGCGTAAGATAAAAAATGTTTTATGAGAACGTGTGTGCTCAGGAGAATAAGGTCCTGGACTGGGTGCAAGTCAGTGTAGGGAAAATGGATTGATCAGGCTTGTTACGCCACTGGCCTCTGTGGCTCTCACCTGTGGCCTTGATCCTGTTGCTGCAGAAGGCACTTGGGAGTGTGGGTGTGGGGACACGGGTGCCTGATGGTGGACACCTGGAGCGTGGGCGTGGGCATGCGTAAGTGTGCACGCCTGAGCCTAGAGGCCAGGGACATAAGGGTGGCGTCACTCAGAGACAGAGGATGGCTTCTGGAAAATGGCTATGAGAGGACACGTGGCTACAGAAGAGGCGGGACCATGAGACAACACCAGAGAAAGCCAGGAGAAAGAGTAAAGATTTGTGGTGCGATGGGGGTTTGGGAGGCTCTGTTGCCTGTCTGCCTCTCAGCGCCTCTCTCCTCCACCCTGCTTCTTCGCTGCACGCCAGCCTCCCTGCCTGCTGTGCCTGTATATTGGGTCCCCTGAGAGAGTATTAAAGCCTGAAAAATCCCCTGAGGGCTCTGGGACTCTCCTTTATTTATTTTATTTATTTATTTATTTTAAAAGATTTGTTTATTTATTTATACAAGAACCAGGGTACAGGCCAGATGTGTAGGAGGGTTAGAGAATTCACCAGAGACAGAGCAGGGAACAGAACAGTCAGACTGATGAAATACACTGCTGAGGGGTGTCGCTGGCTAGTCAGGAGGGGTCTGCTGCACCATGTGGGTAGCTTTCTGGCTGGCCGGGAATCGAACTCATGCTGCAGTGGCTGTGGACAGCTTCATAGGCTGCGCCTTAACCCTTGTGCCACTAGAGAGGCCCCACCAGACATTTTTCTTCACACCAAAGTCCCTTTAATCTACCCAGTGCCCAGTCTTTTTGGTTGATCCTGCAACCCGTCCCTTCATTTTCCTCCAACTTTCAAGTTCTTCATGTTTTCATCATGCAGAACTGTTCAATTATAACCAAACCCACAGTTACATTTATAGGCCAAACCCATTGAAATGCTCACTAAATAAAGGACTGGCCAGGCAGCATTATTATTTATATCTTGGGATCTCAGTCTTTAACCCATGTGGTTAATCAATGGATTTCTTTCTGGTAAATATAGGACTGTCCCCAAGAGGAAGTCTTAGTCCAGCTGCTGAAGGAGGAACATTTCCTCTGTCTCATTATACTAGAAGCTGGAAAGCAAAACCAGTTATTAGAATAGTGCTCAGTGTTCAGGGAATCAGTGCAAACGGCTAGATGGCTCTGAGGAAGATTTCAGTCTACGTGACGGGCAGGCTGGCACTTTCTCTGACATGCTAGAGTGTGTCATTCTAATGATGGTGTGACTATGGCCAAATTCATGGATGGGTAAACCCTAACCATCTCTTCCTTCCCAGCTCTCCTTCTGGGTTCTTTACAGACCTACCCCTTCTACCTGGTCTGTCATTACAATACTCTTGGTTACTTCAGTGGAGCTCTCGTCCAAATCTATTGTTTCATTGTGTATGGTATTTGATTGCTTCTCAGTGTTAAGGAGAGAGAGGCTCCTTTCGCTGAGGAATTAGGGTTTGCCACATAGCTCTTGCAGAAAATACTCCTTCAGAAAGCATTCTTGGTGACCACCAGTTTGCTCAGAGACTCATTAAAGCTGTTAGAACCCAGAGATACCTTTACACCTTTGATTCTCTCTTTATGGAAGTTGAAATTGAAGCTTAGAAGAACAAAACTGCACATAGTTGGCATTGGAGCTGGGGCTAAATTGAAGGTGTTGGATGGCTAGGTGCTGTGTTACTACTGTCTAGCTAACAGCATAATTTGTGTTTGTCCTTTTTCCCCATTGTCTCTATAATTATTCCATAATCCTTGAATACCAGAGCAGTATCTTTTCTGGGGTACGTTAGGGTTCCAGTGTGCCCCTTGTAAATGTTATGTACTTCAAAAAACATTTTTAGAGTACTCATGATATTAAGTGTTGTAGTTTACATATATATGAAGATAGTCATACACATATATTTATTTATTTTTTTAAAGATTTATTTATATTTTATTTATACAAGCACTGAGTACAGTCAGAAGCATGGGAGGGTGAGAGAATTCACCAGAGCCAGAGCGGGGAGCAGAGCAGGCAGAAGGACCGAGGTACACTGCTGACGGGAGCAGCGGGCGGCAGGAGAGGTCTGCGCGCCATGCGGGACCCTCCTCTGGTGGCCGGGGAGCAGCCGGGGATCGAACCGGCGCTGCAGAAGCTGCTGGCAGCTTTGCAACCCAGTGCTCAACCACCGGGGAGGCCCCATATATGTTTATAAATATAATGTTACATATAAAGGTCTACCTACCCACCTACCTACCTACCTATCTAATCTAAGTACTGGGGATGTAGAACATGAAAAAGGCATATTTTCTTTTCTTAAATTTTCTTAAGAGCTCACCACCCAAGAACAGCAATAATAGAAGAACAGAGAAAGTGTGTAAATACAAGTAAAGGAAAGGTAAAATTTCATCCACGGTTTCTGGAAGGACATATGGAGAAGATAGTTTTGGAGCTGGGTTCACTGGAGAAGTAGGAAAGGAACAGGCTTGTTAAGAGCAGCTTGTGCAAACTTTCAGACAAGAGAGCAAGAGCATGATGAGGAGTGAATGGTCCATTGGCCATCACGGCCAATACGTGTGAACTGCAGATGGGGATTGAATAGTAGAAGTGAAGGCACTGTGGAGGACTTTGCACATGTATGGAGCAGAGCAATACTGCATTCTTCTACCATCTGTCTGAGATAGAACCTGGTCACGAGCAGGCACTCTGTCCGTAGGCATGTTGTGGCATAAATCTACAATAAGTATGCTGTGGGTCTGCTGACTAAGGGAATGATGAAATGTGTGGATTTTGCACCCAGAGTGGCTAAGTTTAAATCCTAGCTTTGCCATTTACAGGCTGTGCAACCTGGAAAAGTATTTTTAACCCCTTTGGACCTATGTTTTTATTTTTTTAATTTAATTTTTAAAAAAGATTTATTTATTTATGCATACAAGAACTGGTTGTAAGCCAGAGGTGGGTGTGTGTGTGAGAGGATTCACCAGAGGTTGTGGAGAGCAGAACAGGCAGAGCCACTGAAATACACTGCTGAGGGGAGCAGTGGGTGAGTCAGGAGAGGTCTGCTGGGCCATGTGGGTAGTTCCCGGAGCTGCCAGGGATGGAACTTGTGCTGCAGTTGGCTGGTGGTAGCTTGACAGCACTGTTTTAACTCCTGTACCACCAGGGAGGCCCTGGACCTAGGTTTTTAAAAATTCTGTGGTGTATAGAGGAAATATTACCTACCTCATAGTTTGTGGTGATGTTCAAATTTAGTGAGTTAGGATATGCAAATCACTAACAATTTGAGTAGTGCCTGTTTCACTGTAAGCATTGCTTTTCTTAATTTTTTTTGTATTGTTATAATAATGATTACTGACCTTGTAGACTGTCAAAATGGGGAAATGTTTGCAAAATGTTTGCAAAAATGTTTCCTACTCCATACCCATTTGCGAATTTGTCCATTAGACTTTTTAAAAAATTCAAAGGCCTTTACTAAAATACACATGTAATTAGGAAGCCAGCTGTAGGCTATCAGTCATGAACTCCTTAGTAAGAATTCATTTATCTAAAAGAGTCCAAAGGAAGTGAGTTATATGAAGCAAGAAAAGAGAATTAATAATAGCACAGCTAAATATCTCAATTATCTGATTGGGGAGGAATTTAATGGAAAACACAACTGCCCAGATGGTAGCAGTGTTTTACAAACTTTATATTCTAGAAAGGAACTCAAGGTGTTCCATAAGCATTTTGTAACATTTCATTTAAAAAAAAAACTAAGCTATTAAAAATATGTGCTGAAAAACAACACACACACAACATCAAATATTAAAAAAAGAGACTGCCATCATTTTATCATTTGCTACTAAATTAAAGCATTTTTGTGCAGACCTTATAATAGAGCTTCTTTTACATCCTCTGTCTAATTGAAGAGTATCTTGAGATTGCATGGCCAACTGGGAAGTCCTTGTACATAGTGTCTGTTTTCAATAAATTTTTGTTAATCAAAATATTTTCGATATTTTGCAACACAAAAATAAAAATAGACTGGATGATAAGAGACAGAAGAATTCCACTGTTTTCTATAACACCAGAGCAATTTAAAAAAATTTACATTCACCAAAACACCATTTTTAACTGACTTTATATTAAGTTAATTTCACTGAGTTTCTGAAACAACTGTGTATTAGCAAAATTCCAGCTTAATCACTTTCGTGTGCTGACATTCTCTCTGGGATGATTTCGCGTGCAAAAAGGGGATCCAGTGCTGCCACATGAGAAAGCCCATCAATTGGGAAAGTCATTTTGAAGCTGGAGATGGGATAAAGAGACAGGAAGCTACCTGCAAGAAGCCTGATGGGTTGGCGGTAGGAGTTCATGGGCTTGCCCTGGAGCACATGGTTTAGCCCTTGAGCCCAAGGACATGAGTCAGGTGGGACAGTTGGGATTCTTGTGTATTTAAATTTAACATTTGTGGATTTAGCAATTCCCATGCAATTCTAGAAATCATGATGTGTATGTAGTATGTTGTAATCTTATGGAAGCATAAAGTTTTAAAGTAATTCTGTATGAAGACGTTAATAAAAAAATAATAAAATATTATGAGATAAAAATTAAGAGATGGACGGGATCGGGGTTGGGGGGGACTGTGGGCAGCAAGAAGCACCCTAATGGGGTACACAGCTGAGCCACCCCTAGCTTTCATCAGCCTGTCCTTGCAGCTTTGTTCTCCATGGTCTTGTCTGCAAGCTCACCCTTTTATTTTGTGATAGAAACTCAGTTTCTTTGAGGAAAATGGCAGTGGAGCATTGCAGAGAGAGACTGATTCGAGAGTTGGGACAGAAAGTAAACAAGGTGGCCAGCAAGTAAGAAGGTGCTCATAAAACTGAACCAAAGCAAATACCAAGACCTGCTACAATGGTGGATGCATGTCAGGGACACAGGCACGAGCTGAAAGTGCCCCCGATGGTCAGAGCTGCGACAATTTAAGCCACAAATAAATAGTATTGCATTGCAACCCAAAGTATAAAATAAAATTCCCTGGCTCCATGCTGATATAAATAAATGATTGAATAAATCAGTTAATGGTGAGAAGGGAACTAATTTATGCAGAAAATGCCAAGTAACTCATGTAAATACTTCACCCTCAGGGAAGAAGATCTTAACTCATTGCTCCTGAAATGTGGGTTGAACAGTGACTTCCTTCCAAGGAGTGTAGTGTGGAGAAGGGGTCAAAGAGCTACTTGAGAGTGGAGAATGGCTACAGGCCATCAAGGTCAAAACCAACAATGACAGGTCATGTTGTAACAGGGTGGTCCCCAGGAAAGGGGGAGGTTCCAGGCTTCCTGCCCCATCCAAGGGAGGATGGAGCTGAGCAGGGAGAGAAGAAGCTGCAGAGGAGACTGAGGAGGAAGGAAGCAGGATGGAGCCAGAAGGAGCCCTGGAGGAGGCGCATGGAGCCGAGAGACACGTGAAGAAACTGCGCTTGCCTTGTAGTCGTGGACGGGGTGACACAGATGTGGGTGAGACCCGTGGGGAGGGGACCATGGCGGGTTTTATCTTGCTTTTGGTTTTGCTCTTTTCCTCCCAGACTTGTCTGGCTGTTTCTGATCCTTTTCTGGGGGTCCCCACTGAAAGGTGCTTTAGGCTGTGACAGGCTTTGGGGCCTTGCTCTGGGCCAGTCCTGCTTGGGTGGACTGTCACTCACGAGGGACGGACGGGGAACTTTGGGTGCTTGATTTAGAAACTAGATTCTTTGCCTGTCCTGTATTGTTCCCTAATTATGTTAAAGTTCCTTCCCATTAAAGTCTCATATGTTTTGTGTTGAGGCGGCGGATGGCAGAACGTATTTAGAGCAGGAAAGTTTGTGGGGTCTGGGGTGTCCCTCTCCCTGCCCTGGAACAGATGTGGCGCCCAACGTGATTTAGGACAGAGCCATCCGTGGTTAGTCAGCCCCCTGGGGAAAGTGGGCTTCCCTATGGCACTGGCTACCATTAGCGCAAATGTGATTTCTGGTTTCTCTAGTGTGTTTTTTCATATGTAGATTCGCTGTTCAAAAACTGGCTTGGGCTTTGTCAAGATTCTGTGTGTCTTTGTGTAATTTGTTTGTAGTGACTTGTTAAGAGATTTGACTTTGTGGAAATTGTGCAACAAATTTACTCAAAAAATTAGGCAGTACGTTGGACCATGTGGCCAGGTCAAAGATGGTGTCTGCGGCCTCTTGTAAAGCTCGGAGGTTCTTGTTGCTAGGACTTTGGACCTTTTCTCTTTTTGTGATCTCTGCTGTCTCATTCGCATTTCTAAAGGCAGTAATGATTCTTCAGTGATGTTGCTTTGACTTAGACTACTTGCTGACCTCTGCCTGAGGGGTTTGCAAGCCAACTGTGGAGCTGTGGTGTTTAAATTAGCAAATGCATACCTGGGTGTTAAGGAAAGAGTAGCCTTAAGTAATAACTGGTAATTGCTGGTAGCCCTGATGGATTCTTGGAGATAACTTGAATTTTTGCAAAGTCTGGATCAGAAAAATTAAAAAGATTTTGTCTGAGTCTGAAAGGATTTGACTTGTGATATTGTATACTTCAGTTGTTTGATATCTACAGAAATTGTTTCTGGAGAAAACAGAGGGGAAAGACCTTAGCAGATTCCTATTGATGGGTTAAAAAAAATTTTTCCTAGAAAGGACTGAGTAGACTGTTGGATACACACCTGATTTTTACTAAGTTTTCTTTGATATAATACTGGTATTTTTTTTTTTTCGCATTTTGTTCTGAATCCACAAAATTTTCTTGTTTTGACTGACCAAGACCTGCAGCGATGTTGAATTTTTTTTTTTCAGCAAAGCTAATTTGTGTTCACATTTTCTCTCCTTGATACCA
Source organism: Talpa europaea (assembly GCF_964194135.1). Lineage (NCBI taxonomy): Eukaryota > Metazoa > Chordata > Mammalia > Eulipotyphla > Talpidae > Talpa > Talpa europaea. The sequence goes on from NC_140068.1 coordinate 152,499,093, forward strand.
ACACAGCATAAAAATAGTGGTAGTAATTTTTTTACTACTTATCTCAGAGTCTGTTTTTGCATAACTTCCATAGGGATTTTGTTTGCTTAAACTAAAAAAAATTGGACATGAGTTTCACTGTGTGGCTTTGAATGGAGTTCTTCCAGAAAGTTGAAAAAGAGCTGAACCAAGAAGAGGAGAACCTGTTTGCTTTGTTCGTAGGGTTCCAGAGACCTCCAAAGAAGGTGAGGAAGCTGCTTCATTGGCAGGACTGGACAACCTGGCAAATGAAAAAGTCCTGGTACCCTCGAGAAGAGGAAGCCCAGGTGGAGTCTGGTGAGACCAACTTTGTTTTTGAAGCCTACGTGGACCGGTTGGCAAGAGTTTGCTCTGATCCTGTATGGAGTGTTCCAACAAAGCCAGCTAAAATGCTGTTTGGCTACTCTGCCCTGTGATTGTATGCAAAAATAGGAAGTAATGGTTAAAAGTAGTTTTAGTTTGCAAACTTTTGCTATGCTGTTGAAACAATTTGGGATCAAAGTTGAGAGAACATGTTTTATTACATAAGTTCCACCAATTTTAAGATGTTTTTTTCCTGTGATTTTGATATATTTGCTGTCTTGTTTTGGCTAATGCCTCCAGATTTTTTTTTTCTTTTGGCTTGGATAATGGACTATTTTTCAGAATGGAAAACTGTCACACTGGACCTTCATGGACAATGCTGCTGCTAATTGTTGCTTCTTTTACATACATTGTAACCCTAAAAAAAAACTGTCTCCTAAGACTACCTACCCCCTGAGATCTGTGCCACCATAGATATGGTGGAATAAAAATTAAAAGGGGGGATTGTAACAGGGTGGTCCCCAGGAAAGGGGGAGATTCCAGGTTTCCTGCCCCACCCAAGGGAGGGTGGAGCTGAGCAGGGAGAGAAGCAGCTGCAGAGGAGACTGAGGAGGAAGGAAGCAGGATGGAGCCAGAAGGAGCCCTGGGGGAGGCACCTGGAGCCGAGAGACACGTGAAGAAACTGCGCTTGCCTTGTGGTCGTGGACGGGGTGACACAGATGTGGGTGAGACCCGTGGGGAGGGGACCATGGCGGTTTTTGTCTTGATTTTGATTTTGCTCTTTTCCTCTGAGGCTTGTCTGGTTGTTTCTGACCCTTTTCTGTGGGTCCCCACTGGAAGGTGCTTTAGACTGTGGCAGGCTTTGGGGCCTTGCTCTGGGCCAGTCCTGCTTGGGTGGGTTTTCCCCACGAGGGGACGGGTGACTTAGGGAGCTTGATTTAGAAACGGTATTCTTTCCTGTGTTGTTTACTAATTGTGTTAGAGTTCCTTCCCACTGGAGTCTCATGTTTTGTGTTGATGCGGCGGATGGCAGAACCTATTTAGAGCAGGCAGGTTTGTGGGGTTTGGGGTGTCCCTCTCCCTGTCCTGTAACAATGTTACTCCGTGCGCCTTGATGTGGTGATGCAATGGCACTTCATCTTTGTGAACTTTCTCCTCAAAATTCATAACTCTCGTCTTATCCTAAGAAACTCGGAAGACCCATTTCAATGATGGTGTATTTCTGAGATACCTGACCAACAGCCTTCAAAAATATCAAGGTCCTCAAACACAAGGTAAATCTGAGACGCTGTTACAGCCCAGAGAAGGCTAAAAAGACGTGATGACTAAGTGTGATGTGGTTTCTTGGCTGGGATCCTGGAACAAATAAAGGACATGTGGTGAAAACTAAGGAAATACATGGACTTTATTTTGATATGGACTATAGTACTCGAATAAATGGACTTTAGTAAACAATAACATGTCAATATTGGTTGACTAATTCTAACAAATGTACCATACTCGTGTGAGCAGGTGGACATCTAAAAATCGTTCACCAAGTGAGAACCTCTCTCCCTGGTTCTGGGTCCCTCTGCTCCCTGCCACGCATGCAAACCAAAGGGCCTTTGGTGGCAAAAGAGAAAAAATTACAATTTATTCTAAAAACAGGTAGAGGGTGGGGGAGAAGTTCTGATTTTTGTGCAAGATGGAGTTGTAATCACCGGAGCTGGCAGGGTGGGGCAAAGGCCTGCTGAGGTGGGCAGGCCTCCCGCTTCTAAATCCACTGCCCATCTGCCAGTGGGCTTGCTGCCTTCCGGAGCAGTTACCATGAAAAAAAAAGCAAACCCATATGCCTTGCTCCCATTTATTTATTTATTTATTTATTTTTTAATAGAGGCATGCTTTATTTATTTATTTATTCATTTGTTTGTTTTGTTTATACACGCACTGGGTACAGTCAGAAGCCCGGGAGGGTGAGAGAATTCACCAGAGCCAGAGTGGGAAGCAGAGCAGGCAGAAGGACCGAAGTACACTGCTGAGGGGAGCAGCGGGCGGCAGGAGAGGTCTGCGCGCCATGCGGGACCCTCCTCCGGTGGCCGGGGAGCAGCCGGGGATCGAACTGGCGCTGCAGAGGCTGCTGGCATTTTCGCAACCCAGCGCTCAACTGCTGCGCCACCGGGGAGGCCCTGCCTTGCTCCCTTTTAAAGGCTCTCCCCAAAATGGCCGCTCTGCTCCGGCCTCTTCCTAGAAGCCCCCTGGCTGAGGATATCAGGGGTGGAGTTCAGTCCCTTCTGTGTCATCAGTGTGTGGAGTTCCTTCCCGAGCCCCCTCCACTCACCCCCACTGCAGTGTTCTACCCTGGAGGCCTTGCAAAATCCTGGAGGGCCCCGGGGTGCAGGGCTGCTCCCACACTAATGCAAGATGTTAACTCTGTATGTGTGTTTGGGGAGGATGTGGGGTGAAGGGGAAGAAATATAGAAAAGTGTCATTTGGTCTATATCTATAAATCTAAAATTGTTCTTTAAAATAAAGTTCATTATTAAAAATTAAACATAGCCCCTGCTAGTGCTGCTGATGGAGGGAAGAGGCCTAAGGAATAGGATCCTTAATACGGTAGGAGTTTGGTGGGAGACATTATCTCTGGGGATTTGTGAAGAGTATATAGCCCTCTTGGAATAGCAAGGGTTTAGAAGTTTCAGTCAAAGTTCAGTGACTGACTTTAGTAAGTCAGTACTTCACTACCATCTTAGCTTCATCACAGATCTGGCTTTTTCTGCCTGTATCCTTTCTCTGGTTTGTCCTATCAGAGAGGAAAAATTTGCCTCTCCTCTTTTACAGTCAACATTCTGGGGCTGCAAATTATTATTTATTTATTTTTCTTTTTTTCATTTTTTTTTAATAGAGGCATGTTTTATTTATTGATTTGTTTGTTTGTTTGTTTTGTTATTACAAGCACTGGGTACAGTCAGAAGCGCGGGTGGGTTAGAGAATTCACCAGAGCCAGAGCGGGGAGCAGAGCAGGCAGAAGGACCAAAGCACACTGCTGAGGGGAGCAGCGGGCGGCAGGAGAGGTCTGCGCGCCATGCGGGACCCTTACCAGGTGACCAGCCGGGGATCGAACCGGCGCTTCAGAGGCCGTGGGCAGCTTCGCAACCCAGCGCTCAACCGCTGCGCCACTGGGGAGGCCCTGGGGCTGCAAATTAAATGGTCAAAACCAGGTGAGCAAAAGAAAAGACAGTTTGATTCTTATATATAAGTGACTTCACAGAAACATGTGACTCAAAGTGGCAGTTGCAATTTGGGGCTCACCCACCATCTTAATAAAGAAGGGGGCGCAGAAAGGCACTTGGGGAAAACAAATGACTTTGAGGAAAGTTAAGTAGGACCTTAGGAGACTAGATGGGAGACGTGATAGTTTTGAGAGGAGTCCTGGGTAGGTGATTTCTTATCCCAGTGCCAGGCTTCTTGTCGCTGGTGACAGGAGTCAATTTTCACTGGTTTCGAAACTCCCAGGGAGGGAATTTATGACAGTGGAATTCTTTGGGGAGGCTCTGCTTTTAGGCAGATAAGGGGAGTTCAGGAAAACAAAACAAAATAAAACAAAAGCTTCCAACTGTTCACGGTGCTATATTCTGGATCTCTTTGGTGGAATGCAGGCTGCCCAGTGCTGCGGACAGTCTGTAAGGGAAGCACCATTCAGAGCTTGGCAGGGTCTCCAGAGGGAACTTGAGGCTGAAGTAGAGTGAGAATCAGAAATTCAGTTTAAGACTGTCTTTCAGTGTGGAGGCTTGATTAGGCTTAGGTAAGGATTACGAGCCAACGGCCTAGGTTGGGTGGAGACAGCAAAGTGGGGATTGTCAGGAAGGGGTTCACATTTTAGGGTTCATACTGTTTTCTATTGAAAGGTCAATATTTTCCAGAAGGTTCCTGACTAGTCTATAGGAATAGCGCAGTCAAGCAAAGCCATATTTGGTGGAAGTTGGTGTGGGGAAGTGTGGGTAATTTTGCCCTCTGTGTCCAAAGCTATGTGTAGGCTTGCATGGTTTTGGCTGTCGGATTTCACTGCAAGTTTTAAAAATATGATTGATAAATAGTACAGAAAAATGGGATTCATGCGCTCCACACTTTTGCTGCTTTCTGTTCTTTATCTAAATGATCTTTCAAGGCTGTCTTTCCAAATCCCAATCCCTTTTAATGGCAGGCTTGTTCTAAGACTTTGAGACTCGAGGGCTTTGTGACCTGTGGCTCAGTCTCCTGATTACTTACTTGAGCCAGAACAGCGGGTAATGGGACACATTCTGAGGCCTTTATCTCTACTGTCTTATCTTTAATTTTAAGCCAAACAAACAAACCGCTCCTAAATGATAGTGGCAACTTTTCCTGGGGAAAGAAAGTTCAATTTACCCAAATCTTACAGATCTTAGTGCAATCTGGACTTAGCTTGAGGGAGACCTGCCCCCTTACTACTGCTGGTGGGGGGCAGAGCAGTTGGGTCCCCTCTGCAGGTCACCTGGGAGCAGAGGATGATGACACTTATAAGGCTTTGCAACTCAGAAGCTGGAGGAGGTTGATAAAACAAGGCAGCTCTAATTCTATGGGGAGTACACATGAGGGGGTGGGGGAAGCAAATATTCTTTAAAAATGAACAATGATGTAAAAAAAAAAAAAAAACAAACTCATCTGCTTCAGGGGTGATAGTGCTGAGACTTAATCCCTAGGCCACCAAGGATCCCGGCCAGGGAGCTACCCACATGGCACAGCAGACCTCTCCTGTCTCTCCTGCTGCTCCCCTCAGCAGTGTATTTCAGTCAGTCTGCCTGTTCTGCTCCCCACTCTGTCTCTGGTGAATCCTCTCACTCCCAGCACCTCTGGCCTTTACCCTGGTTCTTCTATGCAAAAATAAAAATCTTTGAAAAAAAATAAAACTCATCTGCTTGACTAAAGAGTTGGTTGAGAAGTCGAGCTTTGCAGCTCTGTCCCCTTGTAAGCAATGTCTACACCAGCTCTCTCCTGCTTGCCATCCAAGGCTGTTCCTGAACAATATTTTTTATTTAACTTATTTTAAACATCCATCAAATAGCATGATACAGTATATACATGACCCACACACGACTGTAGCCTTGTCACCCTGCTGCTTGTTTAAGTCAGATTCTGTATCATTTCCTTTCTCTCCTCCCCACTCTGCCAAAGGGGTCGAGGATAGGATGCCAGAGTTTTCCAGAAAGTTTGGGGCGCACCTTTTTAATCCAACCGCCGGACCTCATCGCCTTTCCTAAATTGCCTCCGAACCTCCCCCACCTCCCCAGCCCCAATACTGCTCTCTCCTCCCTTAGCCCTTGGCAACCTCAAACCTTTCTCCCACCCTCTATTTATTTTTTACATGGGACACACTCTCTCCCCCCCCAAGCAGGCTTTGCATGGCCTGTAGGAGCAGCTGACAAAGAGAACAAGAAATTTCTTAGCCTTTCATTTCCACTCGGCCTCTGTTTTTTGTGAGTGCCCGGTGCACCTGTTGCGATAAGCAATGCTCCCTTCACAAGCAATTTGAAAAGAGGGTGAGCTCAGCACCCTACTCCCGCCCCCTTTCTTTTAAGCGCATGTTAATTCTGAGAAGGAGGTGGGGGAGAAAGAGACAAGTTCTCGGGACACAGTCTCCAGCCTGGCGCTTGCCGAATTGCCAGGAAGGCTGGTGAGGGGACAGTGCTGGCCTCGTCTGCTTTCTTCACAGCGCGGCTGGCAGAGCGTTGCCGTTTGGCTCCATTTGGAACTGGGGTTTTCCTGTGCTTGCTTTCTGTGGGCTGTTTTGGTTTATTTGTTCTGTGGTTCTCTAAGCTTCTTTGTTTGACTCTGGCTGGTAAAGCGCCTAGAGGCTTGGTGAAAAGAAGCTTCTCCCAGCAAAACAAATTTTGGCATAGGGAGAATAAAGGACTTCCACTTTCCTAGGTTGGGTGGGAGGCCCTGCATGTGGCCTCTTCCGTTTTCCTTTTCTTTTTTTAAAGGCTATTAAACTCATGCTGGCGAAATGTGTTGGCCTGAAAGACTGGCGAGCGGAAATGCTCTGTGGAGCCCGAAGGAGTGACCCAAGGGGCTGCCCAGCCATGCGAGCTGCTGAGATAATGGAGGGAACCACCTCACAGGGGGAGAATATTCTGTCGGTTGAGTTCAAGTGGAGTCATTTTTGTCCCCTCCATCTGTCCCTGCCTCTGTTCGCTGAGGTTGTGGAGGCCTCTGGGAACTGAAGTTAAGGGGTGAAGGGGCTGTGCCCTCAGCACTGTCCTGTGTCAGTGGCTGGGGGGAGTTGGACTAGGGTGGTGGGTGGTGGTTGGCCTCTCTTGCACCAGCTGCATTGCTGGTGTCTAGGGGGAAATGCTTGTGTTTGGGGGGTTGCAAATTAAACTGACAAAAGACAGATTAGTAAGCGGGAGAAAAACAGATTTAATTACATAGGTAAGTATGGGAATTCCTAAAGAAATGTGACTCAAGGAGGGGTTAGAATTTAGGGATTACATACCATCTTAGCAGGGGACAGAGGGGTAGAGGGCTTCTGGGGCAACAAACAAGCTCTTAGAAGGAAGGGTGTGAAGAAAGGTCACTTAGGGAAAAACAAACGACTTTTGGGAAAGAAATGGAACCTTAGGGGAATAGATGGGAGATGTGATCTTTTGTGACAATGTATGTCTGGGGGCAGTGTCCACACTTGGCGAAGAAATAACCCCCTGGTAGGGGATCTATGGGGCGTTCTTTTAGGTAGATAAGAGATTTCGGGAACTCAAATACCTTCAGCTCAAAATAGCTTTCATGCCATAATGGTTTATCTTAGCTCCCTCCACCTGTATCTTTGCAAGGACATGAGCTTGGGAAGTCTTTGAGAATACCAGGCGCCCTCAAGTAGTCCTTGGCTTGTCGTGGGCCAGCAGACAAAAATCTAGTAAATAAAAACTGTATATATTACTCTGATTAATATCATTTAAATTCAAATGGGCCTACCCAATTTGAGTCTTAGCCCTATGGGGCTTCGCTTGAGATCTTTGAGGAGGTGAGGGGGCTTTGAGAGGGGAGATGGACATTTTGTCAGGAGAGGTAGCGTCTCCTCCCTGTGGGTGTGGAGTTGTGAGTTTCAGATGGGTGTGGGGGCAAGTGTGTGTCAACTCAATCCATCAGCAGTTTACCTGAGTCACACCACACCTGACTTTGGGCTTGGCAGTATGCTTCCCTTACGCTGGTCTTTCTTGGCCCAGAACTCTGTGGCAGGCCTGCAGGTTTCTCTTCATCTAACAGTGGGCACCAGGGAATTATAAGGTTTTGAAGCCAAGTGCTATGTCCTAGGGCCTGGGCATTTGGTTATATCTGGGAAGCTGCATTTTGAATCTCATTCCTCACCTGCTACTGTTCTGCCCCTGGCCAGGCCCACAAGGTAAACTTTCATCTTTATTCTGCCAACATTTCCTTGTGGATTTGTTCTGCTCTAACTGCCTGCCAGTGCCCACTCTGTGACAAGCCAACTTTCAGGTAGTTTGAAAAATGGACTTTAGCGCCAACTTCTATCCTGCCCCAACTAATATAAAACCAATTGCTACATGATCAAAGAATTTATAGTTTCAAGGGGTTGATGATCCTCTTCAAGGCAGCTTTTTGGAGCTAAAACTTGATGTACCACTTATTTTAAAGAATAAATGTCATCATTTTTCAATAGTCCTTGCATTTCAGAAGAAAACTAAACTACGGTGGTTATTGTGGGTGATGACGTGCCTGCTTTCTCTGAGGTTTCCTTTCCTCTTTCTGCCTGGCAGCACCAGAAGGACCAACTATCTCTTGAAAAGAGGAAACTGTTGCTGGTGGTATTCACACTTGGTGTTGAATCAGCTATTGAATTGCAAAGCGAGAAAGTATCACCTTTTCAATTTTATTTCATGCCATTGCTGAAGTCCTAGTCTCAATTTGGCCCATTCCTCTTCCCCTTCTTTATCATCATCGTTTTGGTGAACAAAGCCCGGGTCTGCCAGCTTTCAGTATCTAGAATTTATAACAAATTGTAACATTAGATTCACTGTATTTATTTTCATGGTAAATGATAATTGGTTTCAACTCACTCTTGGTGGCATCGTTTTCATTTAAAATAATATTTAAAGAAAAAATGTGAATTGACTTTCGAGACCGTCTGAAGCTGCAGGGAGACGTGGATACGGACACGCTTAGAAGGTGGGAGCCGATGGCGGTAATGGGGGGCACTGCTTTAAAGGCTCTTCATTTCTAATTGCAATATCCTCTCATCTCTTATCCCCTCGTGTTCTTGAGGGAATGATTCTCACTGCTAGCAGCTTGATTTCACATCAGTTTTTTTTCCACCACCAACTTCTGCTGCTGGGACATTTCTTTTCTTAAGAAGAAAAAATATTATGAAAAAGTTCCTCTTCTTTTTGCTGGCAGTGCCTATTCTTCCTGCAGTTTGCTCAGGACAGCCAGGCTGGGCAATAGGACAGGACCACAGAGGGGGTGCAGCATGCCTTCTCCCTATCTGAACAGTTTATTTTTATTTTTTTAATGATTTATTTATGCATACAAGAACTGGGCCAGAGGTGTGTGTGTGTGTGTGTGTGTTGGGGGGGGGGGTGAGAGGATTCACCAGAGACAGAGTGGGGAGCAGAACAGGCAGATCTACTGAAATACACTGCTGAGGGGAGCAGCTGGTGAGACGGGAGAGGTCTGCTGTGCCATGTGGGTAGCTCCCTGGCTGGGGATCGAACTCTTGCTGCAGAGGCTGCGGATGGCTTCACAGTGCTGATGTTACCCCCTTATGCCACCAGGGAGGCCCCCTATCTGAACATTTAAACACTTCTATGTTGTGCTTACCTTGCCATCATGCTCTCTTATCCTCTTGCCTTGATAGCCAGGCCTTACAAGTTTGGCTGTTTTCACTCATTTCTGCATCTTGTGCAGAGCCTGGGCCATTGTTAGAACCTAGAGGGTCCCTGAATTGAAGGCAAAGTGATCCATGTGGCATTTCAGCAGTTAATCAGATTCACTTGGTCAATACTGGTAGCGCCCCAGGAATTAGCAACAGATGGGTGTCGGTCAGCTTGTCCCTTACAACCTCATCACGAGCAGTAAAGCCAAGTCTCACCCCAAACACTTAGTGTGTTTCTTTCTTTCTTTTTTTTTTTTTTAAAGATTTATTTATTTATTTATACAAGTACTGGGTACAGTCAGAAGCGCGGGAGGGTGAGAGGATTCACCAGAACTAGAGTGGGGAACAGAACAGGCAGACTGACGAAGTACACTGCTGAGGGGAGCAGCGGGCAGCAGGAGAGGTCTGTCGCGCCATGTGGGACCCTCGCCCGGTGGCCGGGGATCGAACCAGAGCTGCAGAGGCTGCGGGCAGCTTCGCAGCCCAGCGCTCAACCGCTGCACTTAGTGTGGGAGGCCCCACTTAGTGTGTTTCTATAGGTAGAACACTCTGAAGGGACAGTCACCCTGTTTTGTGTCAGGTGACTATCTCTGTGGAGTAGAGGAATGCAGGTTTCGGCGAGCTCAAAAATCCACCTTCCTGTCTCTAAAATATTAAGATAAGGGCTTGTTGTGTGCTTGTGCTATATGGTAGTATTGGAGCAGTTTTTCTCTCAATCAGTAACTGTATACAGATCACTTCACCAAAAGAAAGACAAAATTTGATCCATTAGGGTTTGGTATACTCTGCTAGCACCTTTGGTGGATTCTTTTTTTTTTTTTAAAGATTTATTTTTATTTATTTATACAAGCACTGGGTACAGTCAGAAGCGCGGGAGGGTGAGAGAATTCACCAGAGCCAGAGAGGGGAGCAGAGCAGGCAGAAGGACCGAAGTACACTGCTGAGGGGAGCAGCGGGCGGCAGGAGAGGTCTGTCGCGCCATGTGGGACCCTCGCCCGGTGGCTGGGGATCGAACCGGCGCTGCAGAGGCTGCGGGCAGCTTCGCAACCCAGTGCTCAACCGCTGCGCCACCGGGGAGCCCCACTTTGGTGGATTCTTGATTGGGGAAGACAGAATGGTAGCCAGCCAGGCTACAGTGAACACGCACACACAAATATCACACTGAAAATACTGACACATTTCAAACTAAACCAATATACAGGCAATGGAATATTTTTGGAATTGAAGAATGTTGTCAGCAGAGGCCATCTTCTGGGTCTTCGCTCCACTTCATCTCCCTGAACCCCAAGAGAGCAGAATAACCCCCTCCCGGTGGTGCTTTGGGCTGATGATAACTAGGGCTGGTCCTGCCAGCCAGAGACATACTCTTTCCATTAGCTTCTTGGGTTTTTTCCTTATCTGTAAAATAGGAATAGAAAGAGCACTTACATTGTGGGTTTTCTTCTCCCCTTGTGGGGAAAACATGTGTTAAATTACCTTGTAAACCGTAAAAGTTGTACAAATGTCAGCTGCTTTTGTTATTACCACAAAGGTCCAAATTGGAGCAAAGGATGCTGGGAACGGCCTCATCCCTGGGATGGAGAATTCAGCCACCTGTACTGCTGAAATCAAGGACCGGATTGAACTGCCAAGGAAGGGCTAAGAAAGTCATCAACAGCAGAACACTTCATGGTTCTAATGAAGACCTGTCTCTGCTCTGAGCTCCCTGTGCAGTCGCGAGGCCTAAGAGCCAGTATATCGAAGCATAGAAAGACATCCCTTGTTAACAGACTTGAACATAGGGGTGCTTGCTTGGCAAGCAAGGAAGGTCAAACTTGGCAAGCAAGGAAGGTCAAATGGAAGGTCAAACTTCGTAATCAACTCTACTCTGAACTCAGGACCGATCCTCATTGGCTTAAGCCACAGCAAGATGCTACCTTTCTTTGTCTTTGTGCATTTCTACCCACAAAGCTTGGCTTAAGAAAACGTGGGTTTTGCCTGCCGTTCCTGAACCAGGGACTCCCCTGCTGAATCAGATTCGCATAGAAAGCAAAACGGAGTGTGTGGCGGGGGAGAGAGGTGGGACATGTTCTATTTCTTTGAGACCAATGCTTATTTTCTTGGCTGGTGAATCCTTTTTTTTTCTCACCTTTTGACATAATCCTGATGGTCCCATTAAAATACATTTAGTCTTCTCTCCTCGTCCCATCTGCCAGCACTGTGACATTTGGTGACTGGCAGCAGGTTTTAAGTTCTGAAAAGCAGAGAACAGGCTAAGTATTGGAACGGGATCATATGTCTCCTGTTTTTATTTTCAAAAAATATCCTTCCATTTTATTACTGAGTGTTGGGTTGCAACTGCAGAGCAGAGAGGCTGAGACGGCTGGGGTGACGTCTCTGAGGTTCGTGTGATAACCAGGCTGGGTTTACCAAAGAGTTGAGGAATCCCTTTCATTAGGAAACTTCTGGAGCTAAATATTCTGACTGTTATTTTTGGAAATTCCGATTTAGTCTTGTTTAGATGACTTTTAACATTCCTTCCATGGTTTTGAGTGGGTGATTTTTGTGGCTGTACCTTGGGTTCAAGTTCATAAATAAATGTGAGTGTGCCTCGGCCTCCTATAGACTTTCTGCCAGCAGAAAGAGCTGCAGTCGCTGCACATTGGGGCAATAGAGCTCACATACAGTGAAAACTAGCTGTGTTTACTCAGCCACTTTCGACTCCAGTTCTCTGGCTAACGTGGGCAGCAGCAGCTGGGGTAGGTAAGTGATACTGTGCTATAGAGCCTCTTAAATTCTCTTCGCTGTCACCAGAGTGACATACAATCTCTTCCAGGAAACAACGTGAGCCCACCGCAGCTGGCTGGGGGGGGGGGGGGGGGCTTTCTCTTCTGGTCGGGAGGGCCGCGCTGTGGTTGAGCTGCCTGGCTGTTGCAGCCTGTGGTGAGCTTTGCATGCTGCTGGGAGAAGCGAACGGGAAGACACGCGTTGGCTGTTCGTGCTCCTTGTGGGGAAACTTCAAGGGCTTGGGTATAGAGTCCAGTTTCTAACTCAGAGTTTTGGGGCTCCTCAGAAAAAGCCCATCAGGTCAGGCTACTTACTGAGCAGAAGAGGAAGAGCTTTTTGAGAGGTGGCTGGTTCTGGGGGTGGTTTTGAATCAGAGGTAGTTCGTGGGAGGCAGAAGCTGCAGCTCTGACCTACTTTGAAACAGGGTGGGCTACCACACTGAACTTTCATGACTTGTAGAGTCGAATCATTGATCACCACACAGCTAAGGCCTTGCGTTTCCGTAATGGTGCCTGGCTTTCTCGACCTTCCCGGTGTCACTGACATTTGGGCAGGGCGAGTCTTTGTTCTGGGGGCCGTCCTGTGCATTGTAGGATGTTTAGTGATCTCTACCCGTAAGATGCCAGTAGCACTCTCACGCCCCGTTGTGACAACCCAGAATGTCTCCAGACACTGACACATATCCCCTGGTGGGGCCAAATTACCCCCAGTTGAGAAGCACTGCCTTTTGCAGAGAACAATAAACACTACTCCCTGCCCCCAACCTCTCCTCCAAATTTATATGTACTGTTTGGCAAGAGAGCAGGTGGGAAGTCAGATAATATGTTTTCAATATTTGAATACCAGTCTCCTTTATTAGATTGAAGCTCATGAGTTTGTCATTCCTTTTGGATGTCAACATGATAGAATGATGACAATTTCATCTGGATCAACCTAATACTGGCCTCTGAAATCAGACTGAAGAAAGCTCGGTCACAAGGGGCCTCAGGACAGTGCCATGACCTGTTTTGTTTATTAAACACCCAGCAAAGCATTTTCTGTAAGGACCTGCATTATTGGAGGTGGGTGGGGGTGAGGAAGGAGGTCTGGAGAACCAGCTAGATTGAAGTTGAGCATGGAGCCCAGAGCATTAACAATACCGGAGATAAGAATAGGGTTGGGTAGTTTTTCATGTCATTGACTGTGGGAAGGAAGATCCTACGGGGTCATATAGTTGAAGGTTGACTCTGAAATGGAGGGTGAGAGGGTGAAGGAGGTCCTGAGACATGAGGGGACTTGCTGGAAGACTGAGCTTGCTGGGATGGAGGCCGAACTGGAGCCCTTTACCCTTTATGATTTATGAGCAGCGGGAAAACACAGGCCCAACTCTAGGGACAATCATGGACTTGCCCTCGGGACTTGGCATTGCCCAGAGTTTAGTGTATGTTGGAGGAAAGTGGTTAGCTGAGGCTGTCTGTGGCATCTTCCTCTGGCTGGCTGGCATCACATCCAGTTTGGTAGAAGTCATCTTTCCTCTTAAAGGGTTTCTGCACCTCTTTGTTCCTGGCATGGGCATGTTTGGGTGCTGGCTCCTTTGCTTCTGTAGCAGACTTCAGTATGCCATTTTGAAAATCGGTGCACTGAAACCTGTCTTCCCATTTCATTGTTTATTTGCAGTTTGATCAGATAACATTCTGGCTTGCTTCAGGAGGAGGAACAGGGCAGCAGGGGCTTGGGGGGCCGGGGACATGTGAGGTACAGGCCTTGGTGACTGTAAAGCAATGTGATAGTTCAAATGAAGAGAGGGAATCCTAGGATGGAAACCTGTGGATTCACAGAGGATCCTCAGACACACTCATCTCTACGCTTCCACGTCACAGATGAAGCAAAGAAGGCCCAGCCCACCTGTGAACACAGCCATGTCATGCAGTGACTTTCACCAGGAGCTTGAGTCTTTTGCTGCTTAAACCCACAATGTTTCCTGAATTACCCCAGCGTGGTGTGACATAACCAGGGTTACAATGTTCTACTAACCTTCTCCGGGCTGAGTTTCATGCCCATGTGGAGGGCAGGACTAACTGCTTCATCTCACTCTTCTTTCTTTCAAAACTCTGGGTTGGATTGGATGCCTGCTTCGGCTGCTTCCTCTAGTTGGTTGCAAATCAGAGGGTCACTAACCAAGCAGGCGACATCTAGGCTCATAGACTCATCACAGCTTCTTTAAGGATGGCTACCCCTGGCTCAGATTCAACAAATATCTGCGTACGTTCGTGCAGTTGGGAGGGAGGAAGCAAAATCAGGAAGAAAATTACTCAGAGGGTGATTCCTCCTGACTCATGGGAGTGGTATCCTGGTACCCACTACCTGGTCAGATTTACTTGGTTCCTTCTAGGAATTTGATAATATAGAAGAAAAGCGTTCACGCGCACACATCTTGGATGCAGATGTACCAGGAAGTTGAGGAAACTCAAGATGTTGCACCTAATTTGTATTTGTGATTTTGTATATGCTTTGCATTTAAAAAAACGTATATGCTCCAGGCCTTGCAAAATATGGCTCTACCTCCATTTGCTTCCGCAATCAGAAACTACAACCCTTGGTATACCAGTATATCACATGGTTTTATTAAACTTGGCTGGGAGAAGACACAAGGGTGGGGATGCTTAAGGTGGGTGGCAGAAGGGGGATCAGAAATGTGTGCACCCCAAAGAGTACTTCTGCCTGGGACTTTCTGTGGGGCAGACGTCAGCTCTATCAATGAAGGCAGTGAGATTCCACTTGCATTTAGCTTCCTTGTTTTCAATGGTGACCTCTGGGGAGGGTAATGGTGGAGAAATAAATGGGGGTAGGGAGGGACCACAGAAAGAGTTCCCGGCTGTGTGAAGCCTTTGTGGACTATGAACATACATGATAGTTCCCCAGAAGAGGTCCCCTGAAGGAGCTTCAAGTCCCCTAAAGATGGAGACTAGCAAAGCCTGGGGTGTCGGGAGGTGGGCACTTGACGTGCTTGGTCTCCATGCTCAGGCATACCGGCTGCAGGTTCCAGTGCCTTCCAGGGGAGCGAGGCTGAGCTAACATGTTTGAGAACCTCTCCTTTCCCCATGCTGCCCCGTCCCCCTCATTTGTATGTGTGTAATTAGACTCCCCGGCTGCTGGCCCGGTGACAGGGGAGGAAGTTCCTCCTCCCACTGCCTTTGTGGTAGCGTTAAGTGGACACTCTATTCTTCTGTGCTTCCTGCCTTGGAAGTACTGACCAGGGTCACTTGCAGGGCTGTTCAACAGCTGCTGCGCCTCACCCTGGCGGCAAACAAGGCCATTCCAGGACCATCAATCAACTGGGCCTGACAAGTGTTTTGGGATCTGCCTGGGTGAAAGATGGGACGCGAGCGTAGGCGTGGCCCCTCCACTCACCCAACCTCCAGGACAAGTTTGTGCAGGGGCCCTGCATCCCTGGCAGGGAGAAATAGAACATCCATAGAGGCCAGACGTCCTCACATTGTCACCTGCATGGTGGCCATGCTACGCTTCCCTCCCATTCATTCATTAAGTGTTAACTGATTGCCTGCTTGAGACTGGACAAAAGGCTGCATCTTCTGACCTTTTTTGCATCGGTTGCTAACATTTGGTGTGGATGGAGGTCAAAAAGATTGCTGGATTCTGGAGAAAAGAAGGAAGCTTGTTGTTAGTTTTTTGTCCTACTTGACCTTTCTGGGGTGGCTGAGATTCAAGTCAAGTTTTGGCTTTCTCAGTGGATGACAGTGTCGTGCTATAAGCTGCCTCTGGAAACATCACACATAATTCCTGTTTACAAATGGAGCATCTCAAGTTTCCATGGGTCTCACTTCTTGAGAAACTGAGATCAAAAACCCAAACCTTTGTCTCCTCTGTCTTTCAGCCACCCCTGTCTTGGTGGGCACTAGGAAAAGCGGTGCATTTGGGACAGACACCCCTACACCCCAACCCCTGCCCTTGGACCACCAGTGTCTGCTGCACTTCTGGTCCCTGCTGCTAGGACAAGGGGAGGGGGTGACAGGTGGAGATGAGTTATGGGTGAAATAATACTCCGTGTCCCTAAACCTCTCTCTGCCCTGAGAACTGGCTCTGGATTTGCGAGCTCTGGCCCCAGGACAAACTGTGAGGTTAAATCCTTAAAGAGGGACCAGGAAACAGAAGGGAGGCATTGGCGGGATGGGGACTTGGGGGTGGTAAATGAATAATGTCTGCAGCATAAGTTTTTCCAATGTCTGTAGAGGCTGTTGCGATATTATACATATTTATTATGAGAGTTACATAATTCATAATCGCCTTTGTCATCCTGTTTTTTCCATTAAAGGAAATTAAAATACAATTACTATCACATGGCAGTCAAGGACATTATCTGACCAACAAGGGATCCTCATGGTTGAAAAGTTCACTCATCTTTAAGAAATAAAATATGAATGTGCATTCTGTTTTTTTTTTTTTTTATAATCCTGGGAGATAAAATAGAAATCACGGAGGCTGGCTGTGCTGTAAAAACTGCCTAATCTGTCTTTCACGTTCGCATCATTTGCCTTTCATAGCGTACACAGTTCTGAGCTCTATACAGACCCAACATTTTCAGCACGTTGCTTTCAGAAGATCTCTCTGAGCCAGAGCTAGGGAGGCAGGACTCTGGAGGAGGAGAACCAGAAAAGGAAAGTGAATCTTCCCACAGCTACTGGACTGCAGAGAGCCCCCCAGTTCCCATGGAGCACCTCAGCTGTTTGCCTTCTGGCCCAGCTGCTCTGGTTTAGTTGCTGGTTAAATATTTCCCTTGCTTTCCCCTTGGCACGGTGGACTATAGACTTAAAAACATGGGCCCTTTCTGACCTGGGCCCGCCCGGCCTTTTTCCTGGGGATAGAAAGGGCTTGTTTGAAGGGCCTGGCCTGGCATGGATGTCCAGCAAACAGGAGGGACCGGGGTAGCTCTGTGTGCACCGTGCTGGGTAAGTTGCCTCTGCTTCAGAGTCATCAACACCTTTTGTTGTTGCCAGACCCTTCGGGATTGGCCCAGTATTAGCTGTTCTTTGAAGTGGGCTGGTGTGGGGTAAATGTGCCCAGAGCAGCTTCCAGAAGCTGAACACTGCTTCCTTGGTTCCTTCGAGCAGGAGATCCGCTAAGGAAAACAGAAGCTTGTTAGCCTCAATTTTGGCGATAAGTAGAATATATATCCAGAGACAGTAAAAATCCTTTAGGAAGTTCCCACTTAACACATTTGCTTCTGTGATTCTTCACCATTTTACATCCTGCTCTTGATTTTCTGTTTCCTTTCTATGAAATTTTCATGAGTTGGCTCCTTTTGAAAAAGAGAAATCTTAAATCACACATAATTATATTTACTCAGACTCTTTAATGTCTCAACTCACTGGGAAGGAGAGGGGACTATTCTCCTTGGAAATCCCATTTTGATCTAAGTTCCCAAATGGGGTGTTCCAGACCCAGATCCATTGGGTCTGTGTCCTTTGTGGGTTGTGAAAATGGCTGTGAGCTGGTTGGTGGATGGTTGGATTGAAAACAGCACTGCTGGTTACTGTCGCAAGAGATGAAGCTGGTCATCCCAACTGTGAGGAAGAATTCTTAGTCCATCTTTTCTGTCCTTAACCTCTCTTCCTTTGCCAAAACTGTTGACATTCTGCCTCTAGGCTAAATTGAAATGAAGCAGAACACACTTCAAACACTTTCCCTCCAAAGTACCTATCCTGGTCCCGCTTAGCTTCCCTTTTAGAAAGCATTTTAGGGGTGTTTTGTTTCATTTCCCCCCCTTAATTAATGAATTAATTTTTCTTGCATTGTTGTAGTCCCCATAGGGCTCCAGCCACCCTATCACCCATGCACCATCATCATAGTCTCTTATGTTCTTCCCTCCCCTGTCTTGCCTCATCCTTTCCTTACTTTGCTCTGTGCCTCAGATCCACGGTCCACTTGCCAGTTTTGACTTTTTCCTGACCTTTTGTTTGAGTGAGATCATCTGATATTTATCTTTTTCTTTCTGACTTCTTTCATTTTTTCAATAGGTAGGGGATGTTGCAAAGTGGACCAAGAAGAATTTTGCATAAATAAATGCTTATGCTCAAACTCTCACACTCTTAGATTTTTGTTGAAATGCCAGCACTTTGAAATCCTTTCATTATCATTTCTACTTTGTTATTAAATTTGCCATGAAAACCAGTGACCCCTTGGCATTATTTCATGTGCAGAGGCATGGAAAGATATGTATAGTCTCATCCTTAGTCTCATCTGGTAGTACAGGCAAGATTTATGAATGAGTCAACTAGATAGCAAGACTTGATGGATCATAATCTAGTCTTCAGTCTGGTGCTCTGCCTATGAAAGCTCAGGAGGAGCTATCAGGCATATGGGGTCAGTGGTGAATTGTGGTGCTCAGACAATAGTACAATTAGAAATCGGAGAACAGGGAGAAGATAAAGGTTGCCATAGTTGGTGTAGTCTGTGTCCAGCAGGTGGGTCATGAGACAGTTCTGGAGGTGGGTGAAAAGAGGTGGAATGAGTTAGAATTTTTTTTTTTTTTTTTTTTGGCTTTGCTTTTTAGGTCCATGGAAAAGCTGAAGGAAGGAGCCAGGGAATCATTCTTTGGTTGGAACAAAGGATATGCACTAAGCAAGAACTATTGGCCAGGAACCAGTAAGAGATGACATGAGATTCTCTGTAGAAGGTGTTGAAAATTAGCTAGAGTTCACACTTGGATTAAGGAATTAAGCCACATTGGTAAACTTTTGAGGGAGCTATTGTGGACTTAGAGAAAATGGCATGCCAATAGTTACAATACAGGAGAACTTGTTGTCCTGAAGCAAATGGAGCAAGGCAGAACATTTTTATTGTCGTAAAAGTATATGCATCAAAATTTTACCATCTTGATGATTTTTAAGTGAACAGTTCTGTGCTGTCAATCTCACATCGTTGTGCGGCCAGAGGTCTTTTTACCTTCCCCAACTGAAACTCTAGAACCATTTAACAATTCCTATTCCTCCTCCTCCAGATCCTGGCAACCACCATTCTACTTTCTGTTTCTGTCAATTTTTACTATTCTAGTAACTCACATAAGTAGACTCACACAGCAATTTGTCTCTTTGTTACTGGTTTATTTCAGTTACATAAAATCTTTTGGGTTTATTCGCATTGTAGCATGTGTCTAAATTTTCTTCCTTTTAAAGGCTGAATAGAAATCCTTTGTGTGTGTACGCCATTTTGCTTATTCACACATCTTATAGTTGCCATCTTAATGAGTATGAGGTCATGTGTCACTGTGGTTTTGATTTGCTTTTTGATTTGCACTAGTAATAGTGACCATCTTTGAATATGCTTGTTGTCCATTTGCATATCTTCTTATGAGAAATGTCTATTCAGTCCTTTGCCCATTTTTGATTCAGGTTCTTTGTTGTTGAGTTTTAAGTCCTTTGTATTGAATATATTCTATATCCAATGTCTTAACAGATATGTGATTTGCAAATATTCAAGAATGTGTCCATGTTGAATTGGGCGACTTTTTTATATTGAGTTCTTGATATTTTCTAGAAATTAAACCCTTAACAGATATATGCGTGGTAGGTAGGTAGGTTGACTTTTTACTCTGTTGATATTGTTCTTTGATGCAAAAATATTTTTAATTGTGATGAAGTCAATTTGTCTATTTTTTCTTTTATTACATGTGTCTTTAGTTGTATATTCAAGAGATCATTGCCAAATCCCATACCATGAAGTTTCCCCGTTTTTTCTAAGAATTTTACAGCTTTCGGTCTTACATGTATATCTTCAATCCATTTTAAATTAATTTTTGCATATGATGTAAGGTAAGCACCCAACTTAATTCTTTTGTATATGGCTATCTGATATTACAAACCAAAATTCACTGGAGTAAATTTAGGATAATTGGCTCTATTAAGTGATGCATGAACCTGGTAACTTCCAATCTAACCAGTAGAAGCATACTACAAAGAATTGTAGAGAATGAAAGGATTTTTAACATCAAGAAGAAGGTGAGGGGCCTCCCTGGTGGCACAAGAGATTGAGTGCAACACTGTGAAGCTATCCGCAGCCTCTGCAGCCTCTGCAGCCGGCCAGGGAGCTACCCACATGGCACAGCAGACCTCTCCTGTGTCCCCGCTGCTCCCCTCAGCAGTGTATTTCAGTCAGTCTGCCTGTTCTGCTCCCCACTCTGTCTCTGGTGAGTCCTCTCATGCACACCCCTCCCCCCAACAGCTGGTCTGCACGTGAGTTCTTGTATGCACAAATAAATAAATCTTTAAAAAATAAAAGAAAAGAAAAGAAGAAATATCACAGGTGAAGCTGCTTTCCCTTAAGGGAAGGGGGAGAAGGAACTATTATCATGCAGATTAACTCAGTAGACCTGACTAGGAAACTCCAGATTGGTTAATTTAAATTTCTACTTTTGGTTGTGGCTGAAACTTGAGTTCGGTTAGATTGTAAGTCTTGGTGGGGTTTGATATGAATGTCTGCCCATGTTTGGTATGTTGTTTCTTTTAACACCAGTTTTCCCAAACTGATTGCTGTCTTTTTCCCTTATGAATTGTCACTCTTGCTAAGAATCATTCAACTACTTTTGTAAAAGTGTATTTCTGTGCACTCTATTCTATTATAGTGATTTATGTGCTGTCTTTATGTCAGCACTGCACAGTTTTGATTATTGTAGCTTTGTAATAAGTTTTGAAATAAGAAATTGTGAGGCTTTCAACTTTGTTCTTTTTTCCAAGATAGTTTTGAGTATTCAGTGTCCCTTGAGATTCCATTTGAATTTTAGGATGGATTTTTTTTATTTATGCAAAAAAGTCATTGGGATTTTGATAGGAGTTGCCTTGAGGCTGTACATTGCTGTGGGGGGGATACTAGCATCTTAAAAATATTAAATCTGACAATTGATGAACATGGTACAGTGTGTAATCCCCATAAAAAAAGGAGGTTCCATGTTCCCTGCTTCACCTAATGAAGGATGGAATGGAGCAACAGGGGAGGTGTGAGAAGACACAGAGAAAAGACTTGGAGGAAGACTTTGGGGAGGCACATGGAGCAGAAATACATGTGATGAAGAAGTGCTTGCTTTTCAGCTTTGGATTTGCACCAGGGACTTATGGGACATGGAAGGAGACACATGAAGTCAAGACATATAGAGTCATTTGCAAGAGACATGGGTGAGAGACCTGTGTGGAGGCTGACAATGGCAGCCTTTAACTTGACTTGTACTTTAAATTTTTGCCCCTTCTGTTCCATACTTGCCTGGCCCCTTCTGCCCTTTTCCTCTGAGCTAATTTTTGTTTTCCTTGCCAGAAGAAGGAATTGTAGCAAAATTCTGGGTATCAATAGCTTTGCTTTGGGCCAACCCTGTTAGGCTGGGCATTCACCCATTGGTAACTTTGGGTGTTTTATTGGAAAACTATTATCCTTGTTCTCTCTTTCTGCACTAATCCTATTAAAGTTCTTCCACACTAAGAGTGTGTTTGTTTTTATGCGGCAGATGGCAGAACCCATTTAGAGTTGCAGGTTTGGGTGTCCTGGGGTGCCCCTCAGTCTGCACCCTAACAAACACAGAATGTCTTTTCATTTATTCATGTCCTTTAAAATTTCTTTCAGAAACATTTTGTAGTTTTCAGTACACAAGTGTTTCACCTCCTTGTTTTTTTTTTCCGCTATGATTTAAAATTCTTTTGATGGTATTATAAATAGAACTGTTTTCTTTAATCAAAGCAGACAGTTTTGCTTCCGTGATAGCTCTTATCCTTCATTCTACTCTCCCTTTCCCAAGGCCGGCTGATACTAATTAGGAAGAGAACGCAGGCCACCCAGAGGGTCACCTTTGCCCTGGGAAGTGGCTGCAACTCTGAATCTGCAGAAGGAGGGAGTCAAGCTGATTTAGAGGAGACCTGAGGTTGTTCAAGGTCTTTCAGTCTTGCAGACACATTTATCTACTATACTTTATTCAGAGTACAAGTACGCATTACTTCCAAATACTACTTCAAGCAAAGGGAAGAGAAATACAGCAGCTGTTGGGAGGCTATTCAAATTTTAAAGTCGACTCCAGCAAAAACTGCAAAGGTAAACAGCCATGCCATCTCCTCATACTGGTTTCACTTTGATTTTTTTCTTCTTTTATCCTGCTCCCCTGTTCCCCAGGTATCTCCCTGCCTCCCTTCTCTTTGCTGAGTACCCTTTCCGCAGCATCCTTAACAAAATGCGTCTCTTCCAGTAGAATTCCCTTAGGTCTCTGCTGGGCAAAAGCAAGCGCTTCCTGAAAAATTGCAAAGTGAGAACAGGCGAAGTTTGCATTTTAACAAGGTGACAGCTTAATCTAAGTCACGTGACAGCATCTTAACTGAGCAAAGTGACACAATCAATCGAATCTTGATGATGTCACCAGGAACGTAATGCTCTGCCTGGGCCTGGACTTGATCTGACGGTGGACGGAGAAGCCGGGGGCAGATGACTTGGAGTAAGGCTGGCCTTTGAAGCAAGGCAGCTGTCCTAGGCAAGCTGCCCTGGGGGCTGACCTCAGCCCTGCCTTTGAATGGATTGTCACAAGGTCTCAGGGAGCTTGGCGCTGTAATTGATATTGGTCTGTCAATGACCCGATTCTAACCTTAGAGCTTCCTACAGACTTGAGGTCGGGAGGGATGTATCCTCAGTGTGGTTCGATGGTCCTCAGTTTGCTCTAGCAGGACTCTGTTGATTTCACAAATGAGGAAGGTTTGTTTACAAGCCACCGCAGACTGAAAATGGAGGGCCCATATCCAAGCAGGGGAGGGCATCTAGAACGGGAGGCCTGCAGGCTGCAGTGTCCCTCCGTGGCCGTGAGCCTCTGGGGATGTCACCTGTGCAACTGCTATGGGGGTGGGGGGGTAAGAGCTCCAGGATCCAGACCTCCTGGTGATTCCCTTCTCTGCCCAAGGCCACTCGAGGCCTGGGCTGCACAATTCCTCAGCTCTGCTGTGCAGGAGGGGCTTGGCAGCCAGGGATCCTGCTTTGTGTGGGCTGCTCCACAGAGCTGTCTGTAAAGTGAATTTGATACAAAGTCCGCAAACATTTCCCTGCAAAAGGCACATTTTATCTCCCTTTCCAGAACCTCGGATCTGGAGCCAAGCTTGGGGGTGTGCCAGGCGGGCTCTACTCTGTATTTCTCATGCACTCTCAGTGCTGTGGGTCTGCCTTGCACCTACAGAACCCCCCGCTCAGCACCCTGTGCGGAAGGAAGGAGGGTGTTGCGGGCAGTCGAGGGGAGACAGGCAGTGCCAGCAATCCCTCCCGCCCCAGACCAGGTCACCAGCCGCTTTAGGTAGGGCAGAAGAGAAAAAACACAAAAACAAAAAACAAAGGCAAGCACTTTTTTCCTACTTCCTTCCTCCAGTGCACCTAGTTTGTGTTGGTGGAGGCTAAGAATTGATTACTGTTTTGGGGCCTCTGATTATAAACCCGTATGTGTAGAGATTCAGTGGTAAGATTAGAACCTTCTTTGTTCAGCCAACGCAATCTCATGTTATTACACCCTCCCTCTCCACGCACCACCTGTTTCTCTCCTTACCTGGCTCTGACACCCCGAGCCTTCTCCCCCTTTTATCTTTGCTGCCTGTTAATTCCTGTTTCATCAGGTGGAGGGCTGCTTCTGGAAATTAAGGTTTTGGGGTGACGTTCATCAGCTTCCTCTGTTTGGGTAGAGCAGAGTCCTGAAGATTTCAGTAAGCTCCCGCTGAGCCCTCCTCAATTATTATCTCCAGCGTGCATCTGACACCTTTAATTTATAGCCTTCAGTTGCAAAGAGAGCTTTAGCAGTGTGTATATTTTGTCTCCAACCCCCTGATAGTCAGACTGGGTGAAAGGAGCTTCGGGGCTACTTCCAAGCAGCTCCAGAATTCTCCAAGTGTTTCATGTGCCTGACAGACCCGGGGACTTCATCTTTATGGGTACCCGGACCCCTAGAGGCCCAGCCTGCAGTCAGTCCACATTTACAACGACCACCCTCCGGGGTGTTCGGAGGGATTGTCTTAGGAGCTTCCCGTTCAGGCGCTGGGGTGGACAATGACATCCTCTCCAGATGAAAGTCAGGAGGCAGATGCCACAGGAACCAGAGGCTCCTCTAAACTCCTTCGTAATAAGAGAGCCCAACCGCCACTTCTTAACAACTGTGAAGCCATGATAATAGGCCTAATAAATTTTCCTTGCAGTTTCAAGAGGATGTGGTGTCTTCCACTTCCTGTCCAAACTGCTCTGTATTGTTGCGCCAGGCAGCAGCTGCTCGGGATCAAGACAGGCCAAATTCCAGCTGGGGAAGGAGGGGCGGTGTTTGGGGTGCCACAGCGACGTGGGGCCACTTGCTTGGGTGGTGGAGGAACTGTCAGTTTCCATGCACAAGCTGTCCTAACACCTGTCCAAGCAGGACGTGGAGTGTTGGGTGGAAAAGAACCCTGAACTACTGTTCTAATCTTCCAGATGAAATCCTCAGGGCCTGCAGGGTGAAGAGACTTCCTTGCTCATGCTAACCCGCTGTCATCTGCCTGGCAAGTTCTCTTGTCATTTTACTTCTTTCAGAAATAGCCGGCAGGAATGAAAAACTAGGGGATCTGTGTGAAGAAACTGGGGAGAAAAAGCTCAAGCGTCTCTGCCCGCCTTTTCCCTCCCCTGCTCCCTTTGGTACTTTGAACATGCCTGTAATTCTGAAATAATTTCAAAATTTTAAAGCTTAGAAAGCAAATCACACTTTGATTGTGGTAGATGATTGTATTGCCTGCATTGGGTGAAAACTTAAATACAGACAAGTCATCATTGGCCTCACCTTAAAGTAACAGCCCTTCTTTCTTTTTATTTTATATATTTTTTACATCATTTTTCATTTTTGCACAGTGTATGCATTTTCATCTTGGTTATAGTCCCCGTACAATTCCCACCCCCCTTATTTTGGCCCTAATCCCTTCCCCCTCCCCACCCACCCCCACTAGTGTGTCTCTGGCTTATAGTTGCTTGTTGATTTTGATTTTTACTTTATTATAATTAGTCTTTTTCCTAGTCCCTTATTTAGGTTTCCTAAATTCCTGTTATGAGTGAGACTATCCGGTAATTTTCTTTTTCTTTCTGGCTTATTTCGCTGAGCATGATCCCTTCCAGCTCCATCCATGTTGCTGCAAATTGCATGAGGAAGTATAGGCAAAACACTACATGACATCCACCTCGGTAACAGCCCTTCTAGAAGCAGCCGGGCGCCTCCGAGCCATCCTGCTTGCCTTTCCTGAACATCTCTATCTTCAAGTTTATGGGGCCATAAAGATGTACCTAATTTGTGCTGTGGCTATTCAAACAGCCATGAATTAGGGTTCACTTGATTTATTTGCTAAACTTTAAAATCTTAAAATAATTTCAGATTGACAGAAAGTTGTCCGTCTGGTGGAAAGCACTCCTAGATTGCCTGAATCCTTCCATATTAACATTTTACCTCCTCTGTTCCTTTCTCTGTCTCATAGTGATTGCTCACTTTTCAGGAACTTTGTGAGCTAGTTGTTTAACTTGGCCATTGCTAAACACTATTTTAAATTAACTTACAATTATATTAAAAATAAGGAGGCAGCTGCCACAGTGACTTAAGCCTCCTCAGAATTCCAAAGTCAAATCAATGCTTCACTAATCAATACTTAAAATTCATGTCTTTCTAATTTTTTCACTATTGTCTATGCTCTGGAGATGGCTTCCTGTTCTGTCTACTGCGCACGCTTTCATGCTTCCCTTCCTAATTCCATGTTCAGCAAGTCTTCGGAGAGACAAATCAGGGCTTGATTTATTGTTCTGTTGTGTGTCTAAAAGTGATGAGACTGTGCTAATAATGCAGAAAAAGTGTCCTGTACTTACAACTATTAAGCTGAATAGCAACCCCAGCTTGGCTATCTATAGGGGAGTTTGCCAACAAATCACCAAAAGCATTTTGGAGAATCAGTTGTTCATTTAGAATTTACAATAAAGGGTATTTATTACATGTTTAATTTTTGTGCGCTGCAAATTCATTCTATCAAAATATTTTCTAGTCTTATGTGTTTACAAATATATGTGTATCTTTTTGGAGAGCTGGCTATTAAACACTTCCCAGACACTACTATATATACCTATTATATTTTATCTGAGTTAAGTTGTACATATACTGCCCCTGTACCTCTGGATAGTTCAGAATGTATCTGAATGCAGGCATTCTCATACACAACTACAGTGAATTACCAAAACCAGAAATTAGCATTAGTATAATACTTTTACATAATCTTGATCTTTTTTAAAACTTACCTGTTGTCCAGATAATGTCCTTTTATTGTTTGGGAAGTAATCCAGAATCATTCATTGCATTAAGTTTGCATGTTTCCTTATATCCCTTTATCTGGAATACTTGTGCATTTTGAAAAAACACCTCTGACAACTCTGATATTTTTGAATAGTAGAACCAGTTATTTTATGAAATGTTCCTCAATTTTGATTTGCTGATGTTTTTTCATACATTGATTTGGAGTTTGCATATTTGGTACAAAAACACAGAAGTGATGTATCCTTTATGTTTTACATGGAAGGTAGATGATGTTAGCTTATTTCTTTATAGGTGACACATTTTAGTCATTTTGTTCAGGTATTTGTCTACCAAGTTTCTCTCCTATAAAGTTATTATTTTCTCCTTTGCAATTAATAGGTATCTTGTGGGGAGATAATTTGAGACTAGAAAAGCGTTTAGTTTCTCAGGCTTTCATCCATTAGGTTTTGCATACACTGCCGATTTTTGCATGCTACTCGTTACTACAATAATAATCAATTGCATATTTTTGAATTTTATCCGTGTACTTGTTACCAGGTCTTCCTTAAGCATATTCATTATTTACTTATCTCAGTTTGAACTCAGATATTCCTTTTATACTCAGTGGGTTATAATCCATTACTATTTTTATTTTGATGTTCAGTATGTCTCAGATTTGACTGATGAGAGTCCCTTCCAACTGGCACCTGTGTCCTCTTATAAGTCAGGTTTGTTGTGGTATAATTTGCAGACAGAAAAATACATGGTATTTAAGAGAAGAGTTGCATAAGTTTTTTTTTTAAAGATTTATTTATGCATGCAAGAACTGGGTGGGGTACAGGCCAGAGTTCCGGGGGGGGGGGTGAGAGGATTCACCAGAGACAGAGCAGGGAACAGACAGGCAGACTGACTGAACTACACTGCTGAGGGGAGCAGCGGGCGAGACAGGAGAGGTCTGCTGCTCCATGTGGGTAGCTCTCTGGCCGGCTGGGGATAGAACTCATGCTGCAGAGGCTGCGGCAGCTTCACAGTGCTGTGCTTAACCCCTTGCACCACCAGGGAGGCCCCCAAGTTGGGTAAGTTTTGAGAAACATAAACAGTTGTATCATCATTACCACAATCAAGATATAGAACATCTCTATCTGCTGGGAAAGTTCTCTGTTGTGTCTTCTGATCAATCCTCTTTCTGCACTCCCAGATCCTCGATATCACAGCTCTCACTTTTGTCTCTACAGTTTGCCTTTTCAGAATGTGTATTTTTTGTTTGGCTTCTTTCACTTAACATCATTATTTTGAGAATCATCCACATTGTTGCATGTATTTATTTTTATTGCTGAGTAGTATTCCATGGTATGGATAAACCAGTGTCTTTACTTATCTGCTGATAAAAGCTTGAGCTGTTTCCAGTTTTCGTCTATCAAAAATAAGCTGCTATAATATCTGTGGCTGTACAATATTTATACAGACATGTGCTTTCATTTCTTTGGAGAATGGCTGGTGTATTTTTAATATTAAAAAAAGGACTAGATTTTTTCCCCCAAAGTGGTCATATTATGTTACATTCCTGTCATTCAGGTATGACTTCTAGTTGTCCTGCATCCTTGCCAAAACTTGGTGCAATCTGTCTTTTTATATCTAACCATTTTATTAAGTATGCAGTGGTATCTCACTGCAGTTTTGATTTGCTTTTTCCTGATGAATCAGGTGTTGAGTGTCTTTTCATGTCCTTATGTTCATTTCATATATATCTTCTCAGATGAAGTAGGGTTCAAATATTTTACCCATTAAAAAGTTGGGCTGTCTTCTTATACTGAGTTGTAAGAGTTATATTCTGGATTCACGTTCTTTATTTTCGATTGTAGAGAAAAAGAATGTATTTGTCAATATATATGAAGACTTTATGAGGAGTCAGTAAACTTCCTATAATAATTATATTTATAAGAAGATAACAAATATTTGAAGCTCCTCAGACCACATAATCCCTATTTCTGCTCTTCAACTTTGCTAGTGTGAAAACAACCATAGACAATGTGTAGGTAAATGAGCACAGCTTTTATCCAATAAAACTGTATTTATAAAAACAGGCAGAGGGATGGATTTGGTCTGTGGACCTTGTTTGCCAATTTTGGAGTTATGTTCAGTTTCTAGTACTTGATTGTGTTGACTTAACGTGAGTTCCTTTGACAAAATGAAAGATAAAATACACAGTAAAGACTCATTCATTAGAACTATTTGGGGGCTACCCCAAAACAGGTGAATGGATCAAAAAGATGGGGTCTACATACACAATGGAATACTATTCAGCAATCAAAAAAGATAAACTCATGCCATTCACAGCAACATGGATGGAGCTGGAAGGGATTATGCTTAGTGAAAAAAGTCAGAAGGAAAAAGAAAAATATCAGATGTTTTCACTTATAGCAGGAATATTGGGAAACCAAACAAAGGGTTAAAAAAATAGAAGAGACAAAACTTGCAGGCAAACTATAGGTCTGAGACATACATCAGGGGAGTAGGAGGGAGTGAAGTCAAAATAGGGGAGGGAGCAGCACATGGCCTGTGGTGACGGTTCATGGAAGATGAGGTGGTGGGAGATTTATAGGGACTATACCTCAGGGGAGAAATCAAATATAATACAAAAATGAACACCAATGTAAGAAAATGAAAGTTTAAGAATAAAAAAAGAATAATAAACACGATGACAAAAAAAAAAAACTATTTGGAGGCTAAGTCTAGCCCACTTCATGTAAAAGTCAGACTCGTAGGATATATGTAGAGAATTTCTGTAAGAATGGAAGGCCACAAATTTTCTGAGTTATTTTTAGACTCTACCAGCCAATAATTCTAAGGATGCATTTTCAAAATAAACCTCCTAAGGAACATCCTTCCTTATTTCTCTACTCTTGGATATTCATGAGAATTTTTTTTTTTTCCTTAAAGATTTATTTATGCATACAAGAACTGGGGTACAGGCCAGAGGTGTGGGGAGTGAGAGGATTCACCAGAGACAGAGTGGGGAGCAGAACAGGCAGATTGACTGAAATCCACTGCTGAGGGGAGCAGAGGGCGAGACAGGAGAGGTCTGCCACGCCATGTGGGTCACTACCTGGCTGACTGGGGATCGAACTTGTGCTGCAGAGGCTGCAAACAGCTTCACAGCACTGTGCTTAACCCCTTGCGCCACTAGGGAGGAGCTGCATGAGAATGTTATGTAGAATTTTCTTTCTCCTGTGTGTTCTTGCATCAGAATTAGAGGCGTGGGCTGGTTTATATGTGTTTCTATTTTTAAAGCATTTTCCAGGTGTTTCCGATGAAGCCAGATGAAGGACTAGCACTATGTGATGAATAGTGATTCTCGGGGACTTATCTTAATGAAGAGATAGGAATAATCTCTAATCACTGCATTGATTTTTATGTAAATAGATACTTCTAAAGGGTTCACCATATTTTAAGAGTTAATAAGTAGTTAAAATACTCTTTCCTAAGCCCACTCTCTAAACTTGATTGCCACTCCTGAGCTTTTTCTGAAACTATTTTTTTTTTAAACGTAGAGTGAAAAACAAACATGAGAACAGTCTGCTGGATTTTCAAAAAATACCAATTATTTGACTCTAAATTAAAGAGTCTAGAAAGTGTTGTGGAAATTCAATCCCATTACCAGTTATTCATAAGGACAAACGACTCAATCAAAACAGTATCTTTGATGGATTAAATGTGTTTAAACAAATAGTTAACTATAATACCAAGGGATTAGTATTTTTGTAGGGCTCTATTTTTGATTGAGCTTTAGCTGATATTCTTTTGATAATCCGTATTTTTCCCTGGCAGTTGATAACTCTATTTGCTTTGGAAATAGTCTTTTACGATGCCACATTTTAGCATTGTACCAATGGCACAGAATATAAAATTCTGTTTATAATGCAAACAGAGAATCTGAAGATATCAATCTAATTGTGATTTGTTGATGTAAGAATCTAAGCTATTTTTTAAATTAAATATCTTTTCTATTACTGAGGGAAATTATCTAAAGCTTCAAATGTCATCCTGGGACATTGTCTAAAAAGCCCACCCACAGTTTCTTTAAATCTCTAGAGAATGTGCTTTTTGTTTCAATTACTATTTATTCTTGATTAGGACTCAGACATTGTGAAGTTATATGTTAATTTAGGGACTTTTGCTCATTAGAGGTATGAGTGGTGTGTGGCAGAAGATAACCCTGATGCTTACAGTTTCGTTGTCCAGCGGGACATTAACTAGTTTGGTCTCTAACTCAGAAAACTTATTTTGAGGTATTTTTCCTGATAGATCATATAAACCTCTGATCCTTGAATTCTCCTACGAAACAGCTCTGTGGCCCTGCTGGTCTGTCCTTAATGGATTGCATCATTTTTTAATACTTGGTTTACATGCATAAAAGTTTTATGTTTTTTACTGTTTGAATTATATCTGTCTTACTGCTTTTTTCCCCATTGATGGAAATTTAATCCTTTTTTTGGTATATAAATGACATTGGGGGCCTCCCTGGTGGCACAAGGGGTTAACTGTCACCACTATGAAGGTATCAGCAGCCACTGCAGCATGAGTTCAATCCCAGCCCAAGGAGTTACCCACATGGCACGGTAGATCTCTCCTGTCTCACCCGCTGCTCCCCTCAGCAGTGGATTTCAGTCAGTCTGCCTGTTCTGCTCCCCACTCTGTCTCTGGTGAATCCTCTCACCCCCACACCTCTGGCCTACACCCCAGCTCTTATATGCATAAATAAATAAAATAAATATTTAAAAAATAAATGACTTTTGACCCTAAATTTTGTTATTTTTTAATGTCATTGTCAATCATATGAACTAAATATTCTATTTAGTTATAAAGGCAAATTTCCCTACTGACCATTATAACAAAACATTCAGTTTAGCTAGATGACAGCTGAAAGCATTTACATAATTCTCACTTGAAGCACTTTCTTCACTGTGGGGAGAGCACAGACTCATTCACAGGCTTTATTTAGTCTTTCTTGAGACCCGTAGCAGGTGATGGGGCAGCCTCAAAGTAAGTGTATGAATGCAGGCTCTGAAGCCAGATGGCCTGGGATAGAAATCCTGGCTCCTGGGACATGGCCTCTACACTCTTGGAATACCCTGCTAGTTAAGGGTATCTGTTTATTTGGGGTCTTAAACCATGTCAGACAGTTTATAGTAACAATGTGATTTATAATGGAGGCCTAGGTCACACCATATCCATTTGAATTCTGGCGGGGATGGAGGCGGAGTATTGGAGAACAGCCATGCGGTTTCTACATGACTGACCACCAACAAAATCTCTGGGTCCCGGGGCTCAGGTGACTTTCCTGGTTGACCATCCTCAGTATCTGTTGTCATATATTGGTGCTGGGACAATGAAACACAGTGTATAGCTGTTTTTTTTTTTTTTTTTTTTTTTAAGATTTGTGTATTTATTTTATTTTATATTTTTGGGGGGTCTTTTTAAAAAAGATTTATTTATTTATACAAGAAGCGAGGTACAGGCCAGATGTGCGGAGAGTGGGAGGATTCACCAGAGACAGAGTGGGGAACAGAACATGTGGATTGACTGAAATACACTGCTGAGGGGAGCAGCTGGTGAGACAGGAGAGATCTGCTATGCCATTGGGTCAGCTCCCTGGCCAGGGATCAAACTCCTGCTGCAGTGGCCACTGACACCTCCACAGTGCTGGTACTTAACCCCTTGCACACCAGGGAGGCCCCCTCTGTATAATTTTAATGGGCGAGGACAACCAAAAGCTCATGTCTGGTTTCTCCTGAACTCAGTCCTGAGTGCTTTTCACCCTTGCTGATTTTAATTTGTATCCTTTGGCTAAAATCACCAGTAACTTTGAACGAAACAGCTATTGTGAATTCTTTGAGTTTTTCTGGCAAATCATTAAACCTGAGAGTGTTTGTGGGGATCCCCAACACAAGGAGAAAGTGTATAAAGTGCTTTGCTTAGTGCCTGGCATAGGATACATTTAGTTCTGTTGTTACCTGACTTCTGATCCTTGGTTTATCTGTCCTTGCTACCCTGTTATGACCCATTGGAGCCACAGATTGATGTTGCTGTCTTTGCTTGATCTAAGGATGATTCTCCTTAGAGACTTTGTTCTGGAGAAAAAAAAAAATCCAGCTTTGCCTGAATGGTTGGTGAATGTAGCTCTCCAAAATGTCCCTGCTTGTTTGGGCCAATAATCCATGGCCTATGCTGATGTCCAACTTGTGAATTGTGTTTATGCCTTACCTCCCTCACTAGATCATAATTTGTGTGGAAGTAAACAATGCCTTTGATTTCTTTGCTACCCTCTCTGCCTGGTGCTGAGACAACAGTGCGGCCTCAGGGGAAGGGCTTGGGTTTTAGGGTCAGACGAAGCAGCACCTGCAGGCAACCACGCTGCTTCCTGCCATGTCTGCTTGCATGAGTTGCTCAGTCTCTGTGCTGCAGATTCCACATCTGGGCAGTAGGACCCCCATGACCTATTCCACCAGGTTATCTGGGGTGTGATGCACCCTGGCTGGCTCAGACCCAAGACAATGACATTTAGTTAGGGGGTCCGTCCACTCATCAGGGTTGTTTGTGTGTTTTCCATAGATAAAACGTCTCTAACTGGCAATGAATGTTGAGATCACTTAGACAGAAATTCAGCTCCATCCCCTGATTAGCAGGAGCTCCAGGAGTTTCTTGGAAAAGAACATGAACTACTCCCACAATCAGGGTTCAGAAATAACCAGACGTGGTTGATGGACTGCAGGACAAGACAAGCAATAAAAGCCGTCTGTGCAGAGGGACATTGAGTATAGCTAAAATTGGCTGAAATCATCTTACTCTATGCCAAATTCCATCCTAACCAGTTCTATGTGTGTATAGACTCTTAATCTTCCCAGCTCCTATGAACTAGGATAGTTTGTGAATTTGGCACAAGGTGACAAACTTGTCTAAGGATGTATAGTTAGTGAGGTGGTAGATCTGGGTTTGAAAGCCGAGCGGTCTTGACTCAATCGCTCAACCATTGTACCATATGGCTCTTAGCACGCGAACGCTTCCCACAGTGCCAACATACCCAGGCCAGGAGAAGTGGTGGTGGAAACAGAACTGATCATTACTGGACACATAATAAATATTTCTCCAATTGCTGGGTGGTAAAAATGACATTGCTCTAGTATGAGAGACCTTTTAACTCTGTATCAAGAGTTAGAGAGCAAAGAGGAAGAGGCTTCTCCCAACCAGATGAAGAGAGATCAACCAGCAGGGAATGTCAGCTTTTCAGAAAACAGCAGCAGCGAGAGGCCAGGCACAGGGGACCAGGGCTTCTGTGATCGGGGGTAGATATTGGTGTACCTATGAACAGGACAAAATTTTAATTAAGAAAAAATGTGGTGACATTTTGATGGATTCTCCAATGGACTCTTTATCCTAAATGTATTGAGTTATTGTGTAAGTTTAAGATGCACAATGTGATGATTTGATTCATGGACATATTGTGAACTGTTTACTAAAATAAGGTTAGTTACACATCCTTTATGGCACACAAATTCCACCTTGTTATAGCAAGTAATGTGGCATGGACACAGGCTTATCCATAGCTCTTTGAGACAATGATTTCATTTTTTTGGGCATTTACTCAGATGTAGAACATACTAATTTTGACTTTTTTAATAATAAATTCTTTTTAAAAATATTTTTATTTATTTCGTGTAGAAGAACTGGGGCATAGGCCAGAGGTGTGGGAGGTGAGAGGATTTGCCAGAGTCAGAGTGGGGAGCAGAACAGGTGGATTTATTGAAATACATTGGTGATCATCTTTCCCCTATAAAGTTTATCTCCCTCATTCTATTTCTTTTCTTTGCCCCTTTGAATGTAAAGCCAGTTTAAATATATTTATGTTTCTAAACCCAAGGGTTAAAATTTGTCAAGCTCACTATTCTTCACATATAACACTTTTTTGAGCAGTTGTGATAGTTATTTTTGCTTTTATTTCCCTTGAAGGGATCATCACACAATAGATTTCTTAATTCAACTCTGCTTCTTTTTAAATTTGGATGCTGTTTTAAGATTAGTATTTTATTGCCTCTCACCTTTCATTTCAACTATCTGCGTTTTATTCTTTCATCTTCTAGTTTTATATTTTTGGAGGACCTTATTCTATTGGTGTGTCCACTCCACTTTAACTGTTTTTCTACTTCTGGTTCATAGCTTATAAAGAAGGAAAAAGAAGCTGAGAACCTGGCATTGCCTGTGATGCTCAGTGATACATGATTTGAAGTCTAATGATGGCTCTTTCCAATAGATTTTCAGACTGTTACCAAACAGTGAGTCAAATTTCTAACCTAGTCTAGAAATCAAAATTGGGTATAAAGTCTCCCCTCT
Source organism: Talpa europaea (assembly GCF_964194135.1). Taxonomy (NCBI): domain Eukaryota; kingdom Metazoa; phylum Chordata; class Mammalia; order Eulipotyphla; family Talpidae; genus Talpa; species Talpa europaea. Next base: position 152,533,727 of record NC_140068.1, read on the forward strand.
TGAGCCACTGAAGCTTGGAGAACACCGTTCAAATAGCTATAGCTTTTGGCATCTTTGGGTCTGCAGAATGAGCTTCCTGAGTGTTTTAATGACCCAGTCTATAGTACCCTCGGCGCTGCTACCAACCTCAGTGAGGTTGTTGGTTTCTGGCTTAGAGTAATTGAAAACCACTTGAAGGGTGGAGATAACCTGGCAATGTGAAATTATTTAGGGCCTTTGCCACTTCACTTGAATTGAGCTACTGACAGGTATTCTAGCTACAGGGAACGAATGTGTGGACTCTCCCAAGGCTGAAAGGAATTTGAGATGGCAAGTCTATTATCATTTATTAAGTAACCTGTTCCAGTAAAATGGGACTCTTTACTACCTTAGAACAATTTCCATGGATGACTCCCAATTTTTTAAAAAAGATTTATTTATTTACACATACAAGAACTGGGATGTAAGCCAGAGGTGTAGGGGGTGAGAGGATTCACCAGAGAGAGTGGGGAGCAGAACAGGCAGATCCACTGAAATCCACTGCTGAGGGGAGCAGCAGGTGAGACAGGAGAGGTCTGCTGTGCCATGTGGGTTGCTCCCTGGCTGGCTGGGGATGGAACTCGTGCTGCAATGTTTGCGGAGAGCTTCATAGGTTGCGTCTTACACCTTGTGCCACCAGGGAGGCCCCAGGAACAGAGGAATTTTAAAGACTAGAAAGAATCTCAGCACTAGGCGTGTAGCTAGGCAGGACTCACTGCGCACATCATAGCATGGGTTTTTGGTGTGCTGGTGTGAACCTTGCTGAGGAGAGGCAAGGAGCTAGTATCAGAGATGGGGAGTTATATTGCTGGGTTCTTCTTGCACCTGGCAAATAGAGCAGAAATAGAGCCCTGGCCCTTTGCTGATCTCGTTCCCACAGTGCTGAGTTCTTGATTTCCCAGCCCACATAGTGGGCCATGAGACAGGCCAGCTGAGCTCTGATCAATAGATGGTGAGCAGAAACAATACAATCACTTCCAGATCTGGTCCGGAATCTGAGTGATCCCGAATGTGCTTTCTCTCTCAGGGTTGTGAGCTGATACCAACCAGAGCCAGGGCCTGGGCACCGGATGTGGAAGATGCCAGAGCATCTTCCAGCTGTGTCCACTGAGGTCTGACTCCTCTGTTCCCAACCAAACCCCCGCCCCCCACCCTGCATATCTCTCATTGAGCTTGATGTGAGAAAAATTAAATAACTGTATTTTGTTAACCCCCTGATAACCTGGAATGTCTATCACTAGTTATGACAGAGAACTGAATGAATAACCCTGGACATTTCTTATCCTTCACCAGCTGCTGGCCATGAACTCTACCTTGGCCAAACCCGTGAGGAAAACCAGGAGACACTGAGAAGGCATGTTGAACTGACATGTCTGCTTGGTCTATGCTGTTTTTCCCTTTTCAAACTTACTAAATCTTGGGCCTCCCTGGTAGCTCAAAGGGTTAAGACACAACCTATGAAGCTGTCTGCAGCCACTGCAGCATGAGTTCGATCCCCGGCCAGGGAGCTACCCACATGGCCCAGCAGCCCTCTCCTAACTCCCTTGCTGCTCCCCTCAACAGTGTATTTCAGTCAGTCTGCCTGTTCTGCTCCCCACTCTGTCTCTGGTGAATCCTCTCACCCCCACCCCCCGCACCTCTGACCTGTACCTCAGTTCTTGTAGGCATAAATAAATAAATTTAAAAAAAAACTACAAAAAAACCCCAAACTTACTAAGTCTTAAGAATTAAAATGACTGATAGCCTTAAGTTTCATTTCCATCTTTCTCTGAACCAAGATCTGCTTCTTCCAACCTGGGCCCAACACAAAATTGCTTTTTGAGGACGATTTGCTGTTTTGCATGTAAGTTGACAAGCATTTATTAAGCACCTGTTATCTGTCTAGCTGTGGCCCAGGACTGAGAAAGTTCGCGGAGAACACAGTATCCCTTCCCAAAGATTTAATGAATTAAACAGAGACAAAAGAGATCCCGTATGGAAATTAACTGGAGGGTAATGTGACCTCATATGTAAACAGATTCTGTAGGAAGTCATTAAGGGGAAAAAAATCACATGTTCAGGGCTTGCTGGGAGAAGCAACCAGTATTATAAAGATTTTTTTACTTGGTGTTGAAGAGGGCCTGGACACCAGAGTATGATGATTAAGAAAGTCTTCATCCCTGCTTAGCACAAAAGGCACTGATCCTCTTCTGTCTGGAACAGGAGAATTGGGTTTGGCTAAGCAAAGCTGAGAATTTATAGTGACTGTAGAGACCCAGAAGGCGAGGAAAGTGACTGAGATTTGCACTCTGTCTCACAGGCTTCCCCTGGGGGAGGAATTAGGAATGGAGGAGGAAGACACTGTGGGCTGGTTTCCCCATTTTGCACCTTAGATGGGCCATAACCCCTTTGGGGGAGCCTGTCATAGCACGTACTCCCTTGGCCTAGTGGTGTGCTGGGGCCAACGTGCCCTGGCTTAAGAGAGTTGATTGACTAATTTTCAGGAATTTTGCAAGCTAGTTGTTAAATACCTCCAATATTATAAACTATGTAAGTCTTATAGTGAAGCTATAAGGAAAGATATTATACTCAGCGAAGATAATTAATCCTTAAAACATATCATTTCCCAGGCATTTTGCATCATTTTCTATCATCTGTGCTCTAGAGATTATTTATGACTGTTGTAGCTCATGGTGGTCTTCGAGGTTGTATGGCGCCCCCCACCCCTTCATAGGCTGCTGAAGTTCTAACCTCCCACACTCAGAATGTGACCTTACATGGAAATGGGGTTGTTGCAGATGTAGTTAGTTAAGATGAGGTCAGTAGGGTGGGTCCCTAATCCAATATGCCTGGTGTCCTTGTAAAAGGGGAACATTTGGACACACTTAATATGTTCCAAGCAAGGAATACTTAGTATGGAAACACTTAGCCATGGAAGGGGTGGTTCTACACGGCTCTGCTCCCCACTGATAATTTGAAATCAGCACAGAGGGCTGCTTGGTAAGCAAACACCACAAATCAGGCACTGAGAGTTGGTTCTCGTGATGAGCTGGACTAGGGGTTGAGAAACTGCAGACTGTGGGCAAATCCAGTCCCCACCTGTTTTGGTAGAAGATTGATTGGAACACAGCTGTGTTCATTGGCTTATGTGTTATATTTGGCTGCTTTTACCTCACAGTTTCAAGTCCTGTTGGCAGACACCGTGCGGTGCACAGTGTAGAGACATTGATTTTTTTGCGTAGAAGAACTGGGGTAAAAGGACTCACCAGAGACAGAGTGGGGAGCAGAACAAGCAGATCTACTGAAATACACTGCTGAGGGGAGCAGCGGGCGAGACAGGAGAGGTCTGCTGTGCCATATACGAGTCAGCTCCCTGGTTGGGGACCGAACTCTGTCTGTTGAGGTGACAGCAACGAGACTTAACCCCTATACCCTGAGGGAGGTCCCTAGAAATATTTATTATCTGGCCCCATAGAGTAAATTTATGCTGACCCCTGGCTAATACTTAAGAAAGTGATGGAGACCATGTGAAAACCAAAGCTAACACTGCAAATTGTGTCTGTGTAGCCACTGCATTGTGATGGCACAAAAAATGGAGAAAATCCTCTCCCCGTATTTGAACACTACTGTCTGATTCACCAAAGATATTGCTCTTATCATTGACAAAAATGAGCGAAGTTCTGACAGAGATCTTTGTCATTTTGCTTTCCTCTTACTCTTTTATGCAAATAAAATATCAGCCAACATTCATGTGGAAACTCTCCTTGTTTGTCAATTGCAGCCGTGGTTTGGCTTCGGATATGAGAGCTTGTCAGAAATCAATGGAAGCATCTTGAGACTCAGCAGGCTCTATGGAATTCATCTGTGTGTGCTGTATTGCTGAAGTGGATGATAAACCTGTGTGTGTCTATGCCTGTGCTCCCTGGAGAGCGAGTTATTGAACATTTAGCAGCACCCCACTCTCCCCAACCCCCGGCACACCTGCAACTGCGCAGAGGCTGCCGGATTCACTGTCTGTTGCTGCAGGTTTCTCCCAGGTGTAGATTTGGCTTATCTAAGAGGGCACCATTGGTGGGAGCAATTGCCAGAGGAGAGCTCTGTGGCACTAAATCCTAAATCTGCCCTGGAGGAGGGAACAGCAAGAGCCGAGGTTTTATGGGTGCAGTGACCTGCTAACATGGGCATGAGTGCAAGCTCAAGTTTGGACTTGCTCCCACTGGCAGTAGAAGTTCTTACGCAACAAAGCAACAGGTGAAACGCTGGCTGGTGGTGGATTTGGTAATGAGGTGAAGGCCATATAGGGCAGGAAGGCCGGCTCTGGGGCTGTTGCTCTCTGTGCCTTAGAAAGACAGCTTCAGCCCCTCGATGGCTCTGCCCTAGGCATGCTTCCTGCTGTTTGCAAGCCAGACTTACAAAATGGTAAGAAATGGGATCCATGCTTGATTGTGGAAGTCTTGATGCACCCTGAGAGGCAGTAAAACAGAAAAAGAGGAATACACTTCTGAACATCTTTGCCAAATGGCCATCATGTGGCTTCTACCATCCCTCAGTAGCTTTGGGGATGCCTACTAGAAATGAAGAGATAGTAACCTTTTCCTGACTACAAATAGATGTGGACGGAGGGCTTCTTTTAACACTGAGATTGTGCAGGAAGTTGGAAGGCTGTTGAGGTACCTTAGAGACTGTGTTTGTGTGGGGTCTGGCACAGCACGGGGCTTCACCCCTTGCAGAGCACTGCCACCCCTGTCCTACCTTCCCGGCAGTGAGGACAATACCAGGGCTATTCCCTATAGCAGTGCAAAGACTCGGTGGTTGTGACTTTGCAAACCTCTCAGCCTCCAGCAAAGCAATGACTGCAGCCAGCATCTTCAGACCCTCCTACCCCCATCTTCTGTCCTCAGGAGCTTCTCCCCCGGTCTGAATTTTGGCAGGAAGGATTTAAGAAACTCAAGTTTTTTGCTCTGGCATTCGGCCCCCAGACCTCGTGCCCACTGAGGTGGGTTGAGTACTGGTTCTCGGTTCTTGCCTTCCTCCCATGGCTGGGGCCGTGCTCGGTGCTCTAAGCACTGTAGCGTGAGAACTGGCCTGCAGGCTTCTTCATGCCAACCTCCCCGCGGCCTTCAGATTTAGGCTCCTGCCCTGGCGCCTCACCCTCCCTGCCGGTTACCTGCTGATGGATGTTTGGCTGCTAGTCTGCTTACCTGTGTGCCCTCCCATCCACCCCAGGCTGTGCTGGGATTTTCTTTCCTCTGTGTTGGACTTCAGGTATGTGGTAGAAAAACAATAACTGAAATCCACCAAAATGGAGATCAAAGATTTGATTTGTTACCAGGTAGCTGTGTGGTCTTAGGACTCAGAACCAGTTTTTTTAATGTGTAAATAGCACATAAGATACTGGATTGTTCTGAGGATCAAAAGAGAGAGTGTAGGTGGAGGGTCTGTTATTTATCACTCAACCTTCAGATCTTTTCACTCACATGCTCTAGGGCAGATTCTGATTTAGTTGCTCTGGGGTTGGACCTGATTTCTGGCTGTTTCACACACCCACAGGTTCGTGCTGTGCTGCTGGTCCCAGACCAACATGTCCGAATAGTCGGACATGACATCCACACTGACTCCTTCTGCGCACCTGCAGCTCTCAGCTCTTGCCTTACCCCAGGGGAGGCCCCTGCTCAGGGCCTGCCCTTGTCCAGGTGTGTCAGGGCACATGTCCTGACCTCATAACCCAGGACACTTGCGTCATGGAAGAACTCTTATCTTCACAGAGCAAGAAATGAAATGTGACTTAAGCGTGGTAGTGAACTAGGAATGCCAATAATGAACAGGATAGACGCAGTGTAGCTGTTCCTTGAATAATATCACTGTATTCATGTCATTTCCTTATAAGGTTGATGGGAAAAAAATCAGTCCCAGCCGACACTGAACAAGTGTGTGAGCACCTAGTTTCATTATGTGGTGGTTCCCTTAAAGTCAGTTTCCAAGAGCCTTGCGATCACTTTTCTTTTAAAAGATTTGTTTATTTATGCATACAAGAACTGGGGGACAGGCCAGAGGTGTGGGGGTGAGAGGATTCATCAGAGACAGAGTGGGGAACAGAACAGGCAGATCTACTGAAATACACTGCAGAGGGGAGCATCGGCAAGCCAGGAGAGGTCTGCTGCACCATGTGGGTATCTCCCTGGCCGGGGATCAAACTCGTACCACAGTGGCTGCTGCTAGCTTCAAAGTTCTGAGACTTGCACCAACAGGGAAGCCCCGTGGGAATCTACTTTAGAGAAGTTCCTCTTTCACCATTTCCTGATAGACGACTTATATCTATCCTAGACGTCTGTTACCATACTTCCCTCTGCTTTCTGACCTAGGTCTGTAGACACATGTATCATGTTAAAGACCAGGATGGTTTCTCGAGAGCAGGACTGTGCCTGATATACCTTCACATCTTTTGCACTGACATTGTTCAAAACTGTGTGTTTGCTTTTCTACTGCATCTCTGAGCCAGTCTCCTATAGATCTGGAGTTGATATTCTTGCACCATCATTGCCTCATCCGAGCTACGACAGATGTGAATCTTTTTTATGCACCTGTGATGGACAGATGGGCAGATACGCCATTGACGATACACAGAGATTCAGAAAAACACCCTCAGGCCATTTTAAAGTTAAAAGTCAAATAGTTTAGTATCTGGAAAAACAATTTTTCTCAAATATTAAGATGAGAAAAGCAAGCTGGAATGCTCAACATGTGTTTAAAATTCCTAAATATTGTTGCTATTTCTTAGCTCTCTTGCTTTGGACACAAATCTCTGCAGACTCAGCCACTGTTGTCTTTGAGTCTAGAAGATCTGTCCTGCCTGGGTCTGGGAGTGGCTGGTTCCTGCTCATCAGTAGCTGCAGGAGCATAGACTGATATGGGGGACTATTTTAGAACAGTTAAAAATCAAAGGCTCTGGTAGGAAAAAAAAAAGGGGGGGGGTGGGTAGGAGGGAGAACAGTCTGGGCCAGACGTATGAATATCTCTTTAATTCACAGCTGCCTGTGTTATAGGACAGGGAGAGGGGCAGCCCAAACCCCGCAAACCTGCCTATTCTACATGGGTTCTGCCATCCGCCGCATCAACACAAAACACATGAGACTTTAATGGGAAGGAACTTTAATAAAACTAGGAAACAATACAGGTAAGGCAAAGAGTCTATTTTCTAAATGAAGCACCCAAAGTTACCCGTCCCCTCGTGGGTAAAACTCCAACCATATGGGATCGGCCCAGAACAAGGCCCCAAAGCCTGCTACAAGTCTAAAGCATCTTCCAGTGGGGACCCACAGAAAAGGGTCAGAAACAACCAGACAAGCCCGGAAGGAAAAGAGCAAAATCAACATCAAGATAAAAGCTGCCATGGTCCCCTCCCCATGGGTCTCACCCACATCTGTGTCACCCCGTCCACGACCAAAAGACAAGCGCAGCTTCTTCACGTGTCTCTAGGCTCCATGTGCCTCCTCCAGGTCTCCTGGCTCCTTCCTGCTTCCTTCCTCCGTCTCTTCCTGCAGCTTCTTCTCTTCCTGCTCAGCTCCACCCTCCCTTGGGTGGGGCAGGGAACCTGGAACTTCCCCCTTTCCTGGGGACCACCCTGTTACACCTGCACCTCCCACCCCAGGCTGCCTCCCAGGCAGGATCACCCCAAGAGTGAGTTTATTTATTTATTTTTAAAAGATTTATTTATTTAAGCATACAAGAGCTGGGGTGCAGGCCAGAGACGTGGGTGGTGAGAGGATTCACTAGAGACAGAGTGGGGAGCAGTACAGGCAGATCTACTGAAACACACTGCTGAGGAGAGGTCTGCTGTGCCATGTGGTATCTCCCTGGCCGGGGATCAAACTTGTGCTGCAGTGCCCGCAGGTCGCTCTGTAGCACTGCGACTTAACTCCTCGCACCAGCAGGGAGGCCCAGAGAGTGAATTTAGATTTGTGTTAACTGGTAAGGCCCCAGCACCTCTGTGTTTGTGAATAACAGGGTTTGGGGTGCAGCTGCTGGAACTTGATGGGGTTAACCCTGGTTTGACCCTACTGAGGGTCTCCGTACCCACTGCGAGGGACACTAAAGTTGTCCCACATGCTGTCAGCTGCAAAGGCTTCACATCACATTATGGCTTTTGTGTTGGCTCAGTGACACCCGAGTTCCCAGTTCAGGGCCGTTGGCCGACCTGAAGGAAACAAAGGTTTCTCCAGGATGTCTGTTCCTCTCTCTAGCAAACTTTGCTCCCCTGGTGGAGTTTGGGCAGTGGATTTAATTGGTGGCTCTGTGTGCTTACCTGCGACCTTCGTGTCCTTGGCTTCATTTCCTACTTTCTGTCTCGGTGCTTCTCCGACCCTCATTTTAAACAAACCTCTACTCATGTCTCCATGGCCCAGTGACTCCGGAGAGGGCCGCTGCTGAGGTTCTGGGATTGAAATTCAGACGTAAGTATAAGTGGGGTTGGTGTTTAAATTTTCGGTCTCCAATATAGCTGATTAACATGCATGCACACACAGGAAGAAAAAGATTTTTTGTTTTTGCTTGCTGAATTTTGCTCTCCGAATCTGCCTGCTATTTTTGGCCAAGCAGCCCACTTTATTAAGTCTAAATGCATCGCTGTCTTCTAAGGAATGGAGAAGTAGAGGAGATTTGCTGGCAATAAGTAAAGAGACCCGGCCTTTCCTGGGCCCTCGTCCTATCTGGTGTCCCCCCGAGGCACGTGAATTTTATTTCTAATGCTGGAGTTTTGCAATAATGTTGTTTTACAGCCAGGGGGCTGTGTCCATGGCTAATTCACAATGAAAACCCTCATGGTGTTTCAGCTGCTTATGGAGTAATAGAGACTAAGCGGGCCTCCCTGTTAGCACAGTGGGTTGAATGCTGCGCTGTGAAGCTCTCCGCAGCCTCTGCAGCGTGGGTTTGATTCCCAGCCGGCCAGTGAGGTACCCACATGGCGCAGCAGACCTCTCCTGCCGCGCCCGCTGCTCCCCTCAGCAGTGTACTTCAGTCCTTCTGCCTGTTCTGTTCCCCGCTCTGTCTCTGCAGAATCCTCTCACCCTCCCGCACCTCTGGCCTGTGCCCCAGCCCTTGTATAAATTAAAAAAAGAAACAAAAAAACAGAGACTAAGCACCTACTATGCACGTGTGCTCAGTACCCAGAACGTAGAGGAGTGACACGCTCCTGACTCTTGAGGAGCCTTGTGGGAGAGTTATGTAAACTGTGGATTGTAGTGTAATGTGAACAATGCGGGTGTGTGTGTCTACTTGTAACATGAGTGTTTTCAGGCCCCGCCAGCCTGTGGGGACAGCTGAGGTCACAATCGCCGTCAGAGCTGGAATTTCCCAGGTTGCTGCCCTTCCGTAGACGGCAGACCCTTGAGATTGTTTCTGTGCATCCTGCGGTCCTGCTGACATCCTTGGGTTTGGGTCCTGGCCCGTCCTTTGCCCGACCTTGCCTTTCTGTTGGACCTTGCCTTTCTGTTGCCAGCATCCTGCCGAAGGCTAGCCTGCCAGTGCTCCCCAGCTTCCAGCCAAATGGGTGCCATACGCTCCCCCTCTTTCCTGAGTCAGCCTTCTGAGTCCTTGGACAGAATGCCGCTGTCTCTTTTGGGCCACATTTTGTGACCCTGGCACGAAGCAGTGTGGCCTGTGCTTCTGTGTCTTACACCAGCTTTTCTGACAACCGCCCCTTTGATTTCCGCTGGTGGCACCCTTTTCTGCAGGGCTGGGACATAAATCTGTGGGGCTAGGTCCAGGGACCCGAATTCCTGAGAAACACAGTAAGTAGCTCCTCACCCACGTCCCCTCCACAGCAGCGATGCTCAAGTCTCTCTCATTTCTTTCCTGGAGTCTTGCATCGCCCCTGACACAGATGACTGACATCTGTGGCTGCAGGCTGCGTCGTGGACACGCCCAGCTTAATTCCTCTTCAGTCTGTCTTTTCCTTTCTGTTCTCACCATCTTGTTTTCACCCTTCATTTCCTCACCCGCACCACTGCTGTGGCTCCTAATCGGCTACACTGCCTCTGCCCTCTGCGCCCCCACATCCTGCACCCAGGGTTCCTCCAGTAAACGACCTTCACGAATGGGATCCATTCTGAATCTGCATTCTACAGAATTCCTCTTGCTAGTTAGAGCACGACCCCAGGAAATCAGCTATTGATCTATTTTCACTGGCGTGGTCTTTACCCAGTTCCAACGAGAATTTGGAACAGTTTCCAGGGATCGTTCCGGTGATTCCCGACCATCCCTGTCAAGGAAAGTGGCCATTTAATAGCTATGTCTTTGTTTCACCTGATGTCTATAAAATTTGAAGGGATGAGCACTCTTAGGGAGAAATTCATCCTCACCCTTTTCAAAAAGGACGATTGGATTTAGGCCAGCCCTCTGTTCATTCTCCAAGGGCTATGGCTGCAATGGATTTTCTCGAGAATGCTCTGCTGTCCTGGTGTGTCATATTGATGCATCTGTGGAAGACACTAGGCAAACGGCACGGTGAGCTGGAGGAAGACAGGGTAATAATGAAGCAGCATCGAATGAGCCAGTGTGTGCTTTAAGAAACCCGAAAGGGGAGATTTCCTCAAAGAGTTTGGATGCTTGCACTGGCCAGGGTAGAACATCACAACAATAGGACCTTTAAAAAAAATGTTTTGCCTAAGCCAGAAAGAGCCATTAGCGCTTCCTATGCACTAAACGAACACTTAGGAAAGTTTTATCTTAATATATACGATTCAGATTTCCTTCACTGATTTCAGTTTGCAGGGAAGAAAAGCTCTGAGTGCGATCCACCAGATCTGGGCACTCGGACTCGGTGGAGACTTCAGGGCAGGTCCTGAGCGGAGTCAACTACTTGCAAAACCAGAGCATACTGATGTGGGGGGTAGGAGAGCATTTTTCTTGACCCACTTGGGGTGCTGACTAGGTCTGAAAATTCACTAACAAAGAGAAAATCATGCAAATTTATTTAAAATAAGTTTTATGTGACAAGGGAGGCTTCATAAAAAACTTTGTCAGAAACTTTTCCCAATCAGTTAAGCCAGCATATATTTTTTGCTAGGCTTGATGAAGAATGGACAGTCATGGAGAATGGGATAGGACAAAGAGCAGGGCGGACGTGGGGTAAACTGGGGGTGACTTCGTGTGTGTGCATCCTTCTAGGAATTCCTCTGTCACCTCGCCTCCCTGCACAAGGATGGCCTCTTGCACAGAAGGGTGTATGGCTGCTTTAGGGGAGAAAAGCAGGTCAAAGAGATCTTGCTTCTGCTGTTTTTTTCATCTGCTTAGCTTTTAAAATATTCAGTATGCCATCATGCCATATTTTGGGGTTGTGCTTTTGAACTCCATCACTAAGGATTTTGTTTGAAGAGAGAGAGAAGCCAAGATCTCGGCGAAGGAAGCAGGCTTGTCCAATCCTCTATCAAAGATGGAAAATTTTGTCATTTTATCTTTAGAGTTCTTAATTGCAACATAAAGACTAATTATAGGAAGAGATCCAGGCAGGTTGGATTAGACTAGAAAATCTGTGCAAGGGAAAAAGAAATAGCCCTTGTCTCTGGATGGGGCAGATTTAGAAAGCAAGAGGCAGCTCATTCCCAGTGAAGTGGGGTAACGAGAGGTAAAGTCAGGGGCCTGGCTAGAAAGTATGTGCTGGCAAATAAGAAGCTACTCTGCTAGGCAGGGTAGGTCTTTATTATAGAGGCCCCGGAGGGTCAAGAAAAGAAACTGAGATTCAACCCTGCAGCAAGCTCAGTCCACGGATTTAGAGCCTCACTGAGCAAGGAAAAGCCTAACCAGGGCTGGGTGTTGGATCAGTAATTCGGCCAAGAGGGGCAGGCCTAGGGGAATGTGGTTGGATTGGGAAGGACTATTTGGAGGGACAATTTTGAGACTTGATTACTGAGTTTAGGAAAGAGGAAGGAAAGTGAAGTGGCAGAGACCAGGCTTTGGCCCTTAGAGACCTGGGTGCCAGCATGAGACAGGAGCCTGGAGGGAGGCCTATGAGTGTTGCTTTGGCTATTTAAGAAGCGAGAGCTATCAAGCTGTCGCCAGCTCCTGCAGCACGAGTTCCATCCCTAACCCAGTCAGGGAGATGCCCACATGGCGCAGCAGACCTCTCCTGACCCTTTGCTCCCCTCAGCAGTGTGTTTCAGTAGCTCTGCCTGTTCTGCTCCCCACTCTGGCTCTGGTGAATCCTCTCACCCACCTGCACATCTGGCCTGTACCCCAGTTCTTAAATAAATAAAATCAATCTTTAAAAAAAAAAAGAAAAAAATCACTTGTTCCAATTTAGAATCAACAGCAATTATTCCACATCCATCATATTGCTGACCTGGCACAAGGCATTTTTGCACAGAGTATCAGTGGTTTGCAACTTGGTCAGGAGATACCACATTTGGAAATTGGGTATTTTTGAGAGAATATCCTGACTTTGAAATAATTTTGCCAGCAAGCTAGATAATATAGTCCAGGAGTGCAACAGGAAAACACATATATCCCAACTAGAACCACTATATTTTTAAATATTTCCATTGATATATGTGAGGGATGATTTATTGAGAATTTTTTTTTTGTTCTTCCCATTACATTTTCATCCCCACCCAATCCCCATTTCCAGAAAAGCAAAGTCTTTGTGTTATGAGGTCAATGCAAGATGGGCTGGTCCTGCAAGACAATCCTGCTTGATGGTTTATTTTAAAGGCCTGTGAGAGGGATTAAACTGGTGATTGAGGGGTAAAGAGGTTGAAGGAAATTGAGTTCTGTGTTGGTGAGTGGGGTGTAGAAGATTCCCTAAAACTAAGAGGATGGACCAGCTTTGGGGGATCCAGGCATAAAAGATCCTACACCCATCTCATGCCAAGTGTCTCCCCAGGTTGTGGCTGACTGCTGTACAACAGGGTGGTGTGTGGCGCTGACTACAAAGGGCACTTGGAGTCCTTCCTGAGCTTGCCAGGCAACGAGTGCTCTCTTGACTAAGCTTTCGTCAGGGTCCTCTAAGCAACCACACTTTGACCTAGGGCCTCAGATTTTGTTGGGCCTGGCTGTCCCAGTTTTATTTTATTTATTTATTTTTTTTTGCGTGGAAGAACTCAGTGTAGGCTAGAGGTGCAGGGGGTGAGAGGACTCACCAGAGACAGAGTGGGGAGCAGATCAGGCCAATCTACTGAAATCCACTGCTGAGAGGAGCAGCTGGAAGACAGGAGAGGCCTGCTGCACCATGTGGGTAGCATCCTGGCCAGGGATAAAACTCAGACTGTAGCAGTGATAGCACTGTAACTTAACCCCAGGCCACCAGGCAGGCCCTTGGCTTCGTTTTAGCAAGTTGCTGTTAAGTCAGGATTCTGTATATCTGATCACATTCCTCAGTTCCCCATCCTTCGTATCTGATCATCATCCACTCTGCCTTCGACAAGAATCTTGTTAGGTTAGTGGAACTGGAATCCCTCCTTAGCGCTTATGTCTCCTTTTACTCATTTTCTCTCTACTGACATCCTACTCCTTAACTCTCAATGCCCACTTTTCTTTCCTTGCAGTTGTCTCTTGAATAAAGTCTTCCCTACCGCCTTTAACAAGCGTCAGAAAAATTTTTAGCACCAGAGCTCAATAGCAGTGGGAGTGTTGGCTGTGATGTTGGCTTCCCCAGCTCAGCCTCCTGGCACCTGTCCTCCTGCCCCCTCCTTCCTCTGTGCCCTGGTCCCATAGAGCATTCAACCATGCCCTAGAGGTGGGAAAGAAAACTCACTAATCACCAAGAGCATATTTTCCACCAGTCAGGTGGGTGGGGATCAGAAACAGTAAAAATTTGATTCATAAACATGAAAATTCCTATTATTCTTTCTTTTTGATATTGTAGATGAGCCTCCCTTCCCAATTTTCCTTATTGTTTGTCCCTTTAGTTTAAGAGCTCCCAGGAACTACAAATTTAACAGCAATCTGCAGAAGAACCTGAAATTGAGAAAATTTTATCCATTAACTTAACTCCGCCCTCTGTACCCACCTACAGCTGAGCACCTCAGTTTATTCAGTGCTTAGAGAATGTAGCTACAGGTCCTCCCTGGTGGTAGAGGTTAAGTCTCAGCACTGTCATCTCTATGGCATGAGTTCGATCCCGACCAGTTTGCTACCCACATGACGCGGCAGACCGCTTCTGTCTCGCCCGCTGCTCCTCTCAACTGCGTATTTCAGTAGATCCACCTGTTCTGCTCCCCACTCTGTCTCTGGTGAATCCTCTCATCCCGCCACCCTCCACCCCCAGCTCTGGCTTACACCCCAGTTCTTCTATTAAAAAAAAAAATGAGACTAGCTACAGAAAGCTGTGTGTTATCTCTTCATGTGAGGCTGAGCACAGGGTGCTGACATTTCAAAACCCAACACCCAATGTCACACAATGACATTATTTATCCACCAGCGAGGAGCTCACACAAATGTGACGCGTAGGGAGAAATAAAAAGAAGCAAGGGGTGAGCCCTGGAAATCTGAAGCTGAATTGAGAAGGAAACCCCCCAAGCCAAAATCTGAGACACTTTGAGCTTTCTGTAAGGTCCCTGTGCTTAGCAGGAAGCTGAGATGACTCATGTGTCCTGTGGCCCTGGCTGCAAGCTCCTATTCATCCTCAGCAAAGCCCTGATTTGTGTGGAAAAATTACACAGCTTGTCAAAGAATGACTATGATCTGTTTTTCCTATCTGTATTTTTTAAAAAGCACATAATGGTTAAACTCAGAATCTCAGTGGGTCCTGCTCTCCCCATACTTTGCAGGGAGGCTGGGTGCCCTATAGTGGGGTGGGGGCGATCAAGGGCAGTTTTCTGGGGCTTCTTCATGTTTCCCCAGAGAGGCCTAGATGGACAGGGGCTCTTGGCCTCTGAATCTTGCCAAGACTCTTGTTGAAAGGATCCCTCCCTCCCATAAATACCCCAGAGCAATCTGCTTCTTTGGCTTATTTACCCACCTCACTAGGTCTTGAATCAAAAAAGAGAGACTATTTGTGGTTTTTTTTGCGGTTCCCTATGAATTTCATCAGTATCTGTTGTATTTCTTTGAAGAATGTCATTGAGATTTTTATTGGAATAACGTTGAATCTGTAAATTGCTTTTGGTAGGATGCCATTTTAATAATGTTAATTCTTCCAATCCATGAGCAGGGGATGTCTTTCCATTTCTTTGTGTCTTCTTCTATTTCTTTTAACAGTGTTTTATAGTTTTCTTTGTATCGGTCTTTCACCTCTTTTGTTAGGTTTATTCCCAATATATGATTTTTTTTTGTTTCAATTATAAAAGGAACGGTTTCTTGATTTCTTCTTCTTCAGATTGATTGTGTATAGGAAGGCTACTGATTTTTTTTTTAAGATTTATTTATTTATTTATACAAGCACTGGGTACAGTCAGAAGCGCGGGAGGGTGAGAGGATTCACCAGAGCCAGAGTGGGAAACAACAGGCAGACTGATGAAATACGCTGCTGAGGGGAGCAGCGGGCTACTGATTTTTGAGGGTTGATTTTGTATCCTACTACTTTGCTGAACTGGTTGATTATTTTGAGTAGTTTTTCTGTGGAGTTTTTAGGGTTCTCTATGTATATTATCATATCATCTGCAAACAGTGATAGTTTTACTTCTTCTTTCCCTATCTGGATTCCTTGTCTGTCTTTCTCTTGTCTTATCGCCCTGGCATTATAAACCAGAGACATCCTGAAGGGAGGAGGAGGGAGAGGGATCAGAGGGAGGGAGGGAGGAGCACAGGGCACTGAGGTGATGGTTCACGGGGGTGCATTGGGGAAGGAAACTCTATGGGGAATACACCTGAAGGGTGGGGGGCAAGCAAATATTGTTTAAAAATGAACGATGATGTAAAAAAAAAAAAAAACCAGGGGGGAAAAATAATAAATGGTAATGACCATTAAAAAAAGAGAGAGAGAGGGCCTTCCCTGGTGGCGCAGCGTTTGAGCGCTGGGCTGCGAAGCTGCCTGCAGCCTCTGCAGCGCCAGTTCGATCCCCGGCCACCGGCGAGGGTCCCGCATGGTGCGCAGACCTCTCCTGCCGCCCGCTGCTCCCCTCAGCAGTGTACTTGGGTCCTTCTGCCTGCTCTGCTCCCCGCTCTGGCTCTGGTGAATTCTCTCACCCTCCCACGCTTCTGACTGTACCCAGTGCTTATATAAATAAATAAATAAATCTTAAAAAAAAGAGAGAGAGAGAAAGAGAGATTTGGGCCTCCCTGTTGGCGCAAGTGGTTAAGACGCAGCACTGTGAAGCTGTCCGCAGCCTCTGCAGCACAAATTCAATCCCCAGCTGGCCAGGGAGCTATGCACATGGCACAGCAGACCTCTCCTGTCTCACCTGCTGCTCCCCTCAGCGGTGTATTTCAGTCTGTTCTGCTCCCCACTTTGTCTCTGGTGAATCCTCTCACCCCCCACACCTCTGGCCTGTACCCCAGTTCTTGTATGTATAAATGAATAAATCTTTAAAAAGAGAGAGAGAGAGAGAGAGAGAGAGAGAGATTGAGTTCTCCCAACATAACAGGGATAAGATGAGCAGGAGACATTTTTTTTTCCTTCTGCTCTTCTCCTAATTGCCCCTTAGTGGGGTCATTACTTTCCTCCCTAAGCCTCCACTTAACTCTCACCACAAACTGTTATGATTTAAAAATTAAAGGGAGATATCCTGGCTCTTCCATTTCCTTTCAATAGTATGACCTCTGATAATCAATAGAGGAAATGTGGGAATGTTAACAAATGTGTGGTCGTGTTGGAAAGTCTTGGATGAAGTGATAAGTGTTCAAGGTAGAAAGATGACATCATTTAGAAATGAGGGGTTTTTTCGAAGTCTTCGCTCATTATCACTTGCATTTAGAAAACCAATTTGAAGAAAAATCAATCTGAACTAGATTTTTCCCCTTAAATCTTTATCACTCTTCAGATGACAGGATGCTGTAGAGATAAAGCTTGGACTTTTAAAGGGAAAAGAAAAAGAAGCAGAGGGCAGAGAAGGCAGGTCAGCCATGATGCTGGCTAATTTCTGGGAACAACCAACAAAAACCCCTATTATTCACCCGGCCTGGAACATAAGTTTATACATTTTTTTTTTTTTGTTTCTGTCCACCCTGATATTTGTCTATTGTTTAGGAACTTCTAATGATCAAAAAATTCTGGTGAAATACCACAGGTGAGTGAAGAGAGAATTTTGCCTGACTTTAAGGGGCTTTCCTGGGAGATGATGTGCTTTGTGGTTAAACATTTCATTACTTCGACTGTAGATCTAATTTCTTTTGAAAACAAACCCCCAGTCTGGAACTTTCCGTGCTCGACTTTACATCAGTTTCAAGACAGTCTCGAAAATGTAGCTGAGTAAAACAACACGCGGTATGAATGTTACTGCTCTTCTTTGTCACTGGGAAGGCTGGGTCGTCAAGGAGCCAGTGACCTTTTTATACAGTGTGCTGGTTTTGTATCTCAGCCTTTTATGAGCTTGAATGTGGCCTGATGTGGGGAAGAAAAGCTTTTGTGGAAAACATGGGCAGTACCGTTAAGTGGCATCCAGTCATCTCTGAAGTCCTGACGTAACTTCTAGTGGTTATGTCAGAGCATAGGGGGACACACGTGTCTCACTCATTTCTGGACTGTGCAAGGAAGCAAATCAGCTGTAGCAATTTCCAGGCAGCCTGACTGAACATCCCTGATAGGGCCCTCGGGCATTACTTCTCCATGCCCTCTTGTGGCTGCTCAGACAGGGCCTCCTGCTCCCCGTGTGTGACTTTCTTTCCTTTTTTTGTTTTTAAAGATTTATTTATTTATGCATAGAAAAACTGGGGTACAGGCCAGAGGTGCAGGGGGTGAGAGGACTCACCAGAGACAGAGTGGGGAACAGAAAAGGCAGACTGACTGAAATACACTGCTGAGGGGAGCAGCGGGCGAGATAGGAGAGGTCTGCTGCGCCATGTGGGTAGCTCCCGGGCTGGGGATCGAACTCATGTTGCCGAGGCTGCGGACAGCTTCATAGAGCTGTGTCTTAACCCTTGCGCCACCAGGAAGACCCCTCCATAGTGTAACTTTCACTGTGCTGGGAACGGTGTCCTCACCAGCAGCAGCGGGGACAGTGCACAGGGTGGGCTTGTGATATTTTCCTCAAACATTTCTTTGGCCCCACAGTGCTCCAGGCCTTGCTGCACTGACTTCGAACACCCTCTCTTCTCCCTTTTAATTTTCTAATTTAAGTGTGAAAAGTAGCAGACAGCCAAGTGAAAGAAAGGTCTGGGGATTTGAAAGCAACGATAGGAGGCTGGTGGCTAAAAGGAAGAGTTTCTGTCATCGTTCGGTTTCCTAGGTGGTTTCACTGGGAGATTCCCTGGAGTTTTACATCAGCTCTTGGTTCAATCCTAAAAGAAGTTGCATCAGACATGGCAACTTTTGCCTGCTTTGTTTGTATTCTCTCTGGTGAATGAAGTATTAATATATGGCTCCCCGGGGAGGGTTGTGCTACCCACACTAGCAAAAAAATTGAAATGTAAAATGCGTGTCAGAGTGTAGATGTGATACCACCTTCACTGGTGGATATCTGCTCTCCTCCCCACAATTTCCAAAGAAAAATTAAGAAAAATGTGTGGCTGACAAAATTTCTTATTTTGCCATCACTTGTGAAATCTCTGCTTTAACACAGCAACTCAAAGCCATTGAGTTTAACTCAAAGCCATTGGTACTCAAAGCAACTCAAAGCCATTGGTATCTACGTAAGCGAGCAGATTATCTTCTATTTATTTATGCATACAAGAGCTGGGGTACAGGCCAGAGATACAGGGGGTGAGAGGACTCAGCTGAGACAGAGTGGGGAGAAGAACAAGCAGACTGACTGAAATACACTGCTGAGGGGAGCAGCGGGGAGACAGGAGAGGTCTGCTGTGCCATGTGGGTAGCTCCCTAGCTGGCTGTGGGATCAAACTTGTGCTGCAGAGGCTGCAGATTGCTTCATAGTGCTGTGCTTAACTCCTTGTGCCACCAGGGAGGTCCAACACATGTAATCTTTATAGAACATCATTTCAAGAAAATGTCCTCCCTGTGCAACAGGGACTAGCTTGAGGAAGAGAAGAAAATCCAACATCTACTATATTTTATTGATTTGTGCCTGGTATTGTTCCAAAATTGTTGTTAGATACCTACACTGACTGCTGGTTCAATTTAAGTTTTGTCTTATTATTTTTTTAAATGCAGTTTCATTGATGACCTTGGCATATCCAAAGATTAATGAAGATGTATCCAAGTCCTCACGACTATGAAGAGTCTCCAAGCAAATGATAGTGAACTGGAGAGTTATCTCCATAGGCTTAGGAAGTACTTTGTAATTAAGAGATGTCCAGTGAGTCTATTGTGTGCTAAGTACAATAGACCCTAGTGCTCTGTAAAGGTGCTGGTCTTCTCTGTCTTGTTATTTATTCATGAATGTTGGGGAACTGGAGATAAGGACAAGAGCAGGGTGGGAAGCCAATAACAATGCAGTGCATTTGGCCAATTGGAAATGGCCAACTTAAAGCATCAGTGAGAAGGGATGGGTAGTGCCTCCTCGGTGGCGCAGCGGGTAGAGCGCAGTGCTATGAAGTTATCTGCAGCCTTTGCAGTGCAGGTTTGATTCTCGGCTGGCCAGGGAGCTACCCACATGGCAAGGCAGACCTCTCCTGGCTGGCCCGCTGCTCCCCTCAGCAATGTCTACAGTCAGTCTGCCTATTCTGCTCCTCACTCTGTCTTTGGTGAATCCTCTCACCCTTCCACGCCTCTGGCCTGTACCCCAGTGCTTGTATAAATAAATAATAAAAATCTTTACAAAAAAAGAAGGGAAGGCAATTCCAGCATCACACCCATTTATTGTGGCTCTTTCGGGTGGTGCTTTGAGGATGAACCCCATCCTAATCACATTGATGTATTCTTTTTATTTTTTATAGCTAATTGCTCATTTATTTTATTTATTTTTTAAAAAGATTTATTTATTTATTTACACAAGCACTGGGTACAGTCAGAAACACGGGAGGGTGAGAAGATTCACCAGAGCCAGAGTGGAGAACAGAACAGGCAGATTGACTGAAGTACACTGCTGAGGGGGGCAGCCGGCGGCAGGAGAGGTCTGCGCGCCATGTGGGACCCTCCCCGGCGGCCGGGGATTGAACCGGTGCTGCAGAGGCTGCGGGCAGCCTGGCAGCCCAGTTCTCAACCACTGCGCCACCAGGGGAGGCCCTGCTCATTTATTTTTAAATGAAATAGTACCTATATTTTAAAGTTTAGTATCCTTTATAAATAGTCACTCAAATATTTTCTTTTTCTTCTCCAGCTGTTTTGAGAAACAGTAGACTTACATGTTTTCTTGTCTTGGAGACCAGTTTTGTAGGTACCTAAACAGAGGCTTCCACCTTGATTATGAAACTTTTTTTTTTTTAATAATTTTTTTTTCTTTTTTTTAAAGAGGCATGTATTATTTATTTGTTTGTTTGTTTGCTTGTTTATACATGCACTGGGTACAGTCAGAAGCGCGGGAGGGTGAGAGAATTCACCAGAGCCAGAGCGGGAGCAGAGCAGGCAGAAGGACCGAAGTACACCGCTGTGGGGAGCAGCGGGCGGCAGGAGAGGTCTGCGCGCCCTGTGGGACCCTCCTCCGGTGGCCGGGGAGCAGCCGGGGATCGAACTGGCGCTGCAGAGGCTGCGGGCAGCTTCGCAACCCAGCGCTCAACCGCTGTGCCACCGGGGAGGCCCGATTATGAAACTTTTTCTGATCATGTTGGGATTCAACCTCTCTTTTCTCCAAGCCCACATTTCATTTTCCTTCCATAATTTATGTGAAAGCTATTAAAAATTGCAGTTGAGAAGTATTTTGGAATTTTCAGGTCCTGTGTTACATTTCTCTTTAAACAACTGTGCCTAAAACATGGAATTTTTTTCCTTTGAAGACTAGAGAGGAGAAGCAGTAGCTGGTCAAGAGGAAATGTCCTGGAAACACCAAGATCTTCAATAGTGTGCTTTTTCCTTGCCCACATCTCCAAGAATTTCCCCATAGAGCGACAGCAACAGATGACCAGATAGTATCTATACGTCCTTAGAAGGCTCTTTTTCTGAACAGCATTGGCAGTCATTGAATGTCTTTTTCCAAAATCCTTTCATTTCCTGACCCATCTCTTTCCTGGTGGCGCGGGTGCTGCGAAAAGCAGCCAAGTGTCAGTAGCAGTCGTGGTGGTAGGCCAGCTCCTTGCAACGCCATCTATTTACAGCAAAGGGGACATATTGAAGCAACATGAACAAGGCCCTCAAGACTTCCAGGAAGGAGCCAGTTGAAAGATGGTAGAATAGACTTATGCCCCATTTTCTGTGGGGGTTTCCAAAGAGCCAGAGGAGCTGTCCCCAGGGCACCACCCCTCTTGGTGTTGTTGTCACTCCTCTCTACCCAGCAGTAACTTGATTTGATTGTTTTTCCCCATTGCATATGCAGGAAGCAGCTTCACTAGCCTCTTGCTTTTTCTCCATTCTCTCTGTTCTTACGCACAAGCCACAGGTCGGAATCCAGGTGAATGCATTTTGCAGGAGTTTCTGTGTTGATGGCACAGCTTTTCTTTCATCGTTATTCACTTTTTCCTTGTTCTGCTTTCATCTACATACGGGCGTCTTGGCTGACAAGGTGGTTCATCAATTGGGAAGTTGCACTTCTGCCTTCTCCTTCAGACACATGGATGTGTGGACTCATTAGACTTTTGTGGAAGCAATAGGTGCAAGTCCCCACATCTCTCTTCCTGGAGAGGTATCTTTGGATTATTTCTGGAGACAGAGGAAGCAAGTCTGTTGTGTTGTGGAGTGATATTTATACATGTGTAACAAAGAACATATTTTGCTGACTATTTTTTACTGTATGAACAGGTGGCCTGGCTGTGTGGGCTCTTTAATCAAGCCTTCAGTTGTTGCTCACACACGAAAGCATCTTGGTTGCAGACAGAGTGACAGCACTTGTGAAGAAGAGATGGCATGAGACAACCAAGATGCACTGGGATGGAGAAGTGGTTGAAGTGCTTAGCAGAAGAGAGGCAAGAGAAGGCCCACAGTGGTTTTGAGTCAGATTGGAAAAGGCTGCAAACATGCAAATTAATTTGAGACTTTTCCAGAAGGGTAAAGGGGAATCCTTGAAAGATTTTATGTAGGGACCAGATTCACATTTAAGGAAGAGAGTTATGCAACCATCTTAAAAAAAAAAAAAAAAGACAAAACTAAACAAAAATAATTAGACAGGGCCTCCCCAGTAGCTCAGCGGTTGAGCGCTGGGTTGCGAAGCTGCCCGCGGCTTCTGCAGTGCTGGTTCGATCCCCGGCTGCTCCCCGGCCACCGGAGGAGGGTCCCACATGGCGCGCATTCCTCTCCTGCCGCCCGCTGCTCCCCTCAGCAGTGTCCTTCGGTCCTTCTGCCTGCTCTGCTCCCCGCTCTGGCTCTGGTGAATTCTCTCACCCTCCCGCGCTTCTGACTGTACCCAGTGCATGTGTAAACAGAACAAACAAACAAACAAACAAATAAATAAATAAACATGCCTCTATTTAAAAAAAATAATAATAATTAGACAACTATAAATCAGAGACACCCGGGAGGGTAGAGGGATGTGAGGGTGTGGGGAGCGTAGGGACTAAGGTGATGGTGCACAGGTGAACTGGTGGTGAAAATTTTATGGGGACTACACTTGTGTAAAATATATACAAATAAAGAAATTAATTATCAAAAAAAAAAAGAAAGCGTTATAGCAGCAGTGTGAAAAATGGCTGTGAGGGCCACAGGTCGTAGGCAAGGAGTCTAATGAGGAAGCTGCTGAAGCAGCCTTCATGAGACACGATGAGTGTCTGAACCAACTATATTAGGAAATGAGTTTGAAAGATATTAAGAAAGTAGCATGGGTGGCATGGGTTTCTACCTTGCCTCGCTAGTCACCATTCTCGCTGTGGCTATGAGCCAAAAAAGTGCCTTCATCACCTTTCTCTCATTATCTTTCTGCCTGGATTGGGAGAGGCCATCTTGGACTCATGATGTGCTCCTAGGGTGGGAGTCTTGTGAAAAGCACATCATGAAGAAAGACAGACAGCAATTAATGATGCAGATCCAACGCAGATGGGCGTGGTTTGACTCTGAACCTCCTGCTATAGAAGGAAAAAAAAGGCAACTTGATTTGTTTAAGGCCCTGTGATTTCTATCATTTCTATCCAGCTGCAAATAGCAATTCCCAACTGAGACAAATGATGACAAACGGTGTGCTGGGGTGAGCAGAGGGATTGGAGCAGAGAATCCATGTAATCTGTTGCTTGACTGAGGGGTAGATGACGGTGCTAGTTACAAAGATAAGGGCTAGAAAGGGAATTTAGGAACCTGGATGCATTTCAGTTTGTCCATGTTGAGTTTGAGGACTCTCTACGATGGCCAAGCTCTCTTCAGGAAACAAAAGGATTCAGACCTGGGCTAGACACAGACAAATGGAAATCATCACTTTACAGATAACAGCTGACATTGTGGGGGTGTTTTTGGCCATCCAGGGAGAAGCAAAAGGGAAAAGATCCAAGGACAGAATCCAAGGAACTCTGCACTTGAGGTTGTTGGGCCCATGAGATGAAACATCCAAAAGTCAGGGATGAGACCTGAAGATGGTGCTGTCAAGGAAGCCGAGGACATTCAGAGGACAGGGTGCTTACTGACACCATAGTCAGGAAAATGTTGAGGAATGGGTTCAGGAAGGAAAATGGTCGAAGGATTCCATCCTTCTCAGAAAGTCTATTCCCAGAATGATCTGTGCACGGCAGTGGTCCCATATATGATCTTTGTCACGACACCATAACACCTGTGCTTCTTTTGGGGTCTGGCAATCCCCTATTTTTTGTTTCATTTTTTAACTGTTTCCTTCCAAATCAACCGATCTCTCTCCCCAAATGTGTCAAGTGATAGGTTTTGCTTCAGAGCAAAGTGAACCCAAATGAGTTCAATGTGAAGTTGTTTTATTTAAGAGTTTTGGGTCTTCTGTAGCACACCGAGGCGATTCACAACAGAGATTGGATTCTGTGCTGTTATTTAAATACATAATTAGAGTTTCTATGAAGGACTCTGTTATAAGAGGAAGAAGGGATCTTTAATGAAGGGTAAAAAAATACCTGGCAAGGGAGCTACCGTGATCACACAGCTGGATCAGTAGATCACGAAGCCAGGACGAGGCTTATCCATTGAGCTGTGGATATGCTGACTCCTGTGATTTTCCCAAACATGGGAAGCTCTGTTGCATACTTTGTGGTGCGGGGGGACTGAACTCTCCCCTGTTTAAAAACAAAGAAAGTTTAAAAAAAAGAAAGACAAAGCAGAGGGCATGGTACCAAAAGGACACTTGGCCGCTGCTGGCATCCAGGTCACCCCAGCTCTGCTCTTTGCTGGATGCAGAGCTCAGTGATCAGAGCTGGATCTGTCATTTGTTTCTGAAGTCAATTAGCATGAGGTTTGGGGGTTGTTTTCCTAAACTTTTAATTTATTTTTCTTAGACTAATAAGTGAAAAATATGTCTTCTGGGCAATGTCCTCAGATTGCATCAGGAAGCTTGGAGAACCAGCTCTCTCTCTGGCCCAGGTCTCTCAAGGATGCTCAGGGAACCTGTTCTAGCTCTGGGCTGCTTCCTCCACAGAATGATTAAAAAAATTGTTTTCAGATTCCCAGGGTAGTTGAGCATGCTCTCAGCTCTCCACTTGGTGCCCTCCTTGGGGAAAGTAACAGTCCTCTTCTGGAGTATTTTTTCCTGGGGAGAGCTCTTACTTGATGTCCTGGAGCAGAACCCCAGGCCTGGCATGGATAGGAAGGCCTTGTCACTTAAGTGTCATGACTGTCCCTGGCCACAGGAGTGTTAAATATGGTTCTCAACATTTACAAGGAACTTTGGGTGTGGAAAATTTGTCTTCACAATGCCACACGAAGCACATGAAGGTTTGGCACCTGCTCTCAAGGTACTCCTAGGGGGACTTTGGACTTTGAACCCATCCCTTTTAGGCGAGATACCTGTAAGCCTCTATGAACTTAGCACCCACCACACCTATCAAGATGTGGGAAAAATTGGTTTCTCTGGTGTCCACTTCTTTATTTTTTTTTAAGATTTATTTATGCATACAAGAACTGGGGTGTAGGCCAGAGGTGTGGGGATTCACCAAAACAGAGTGGGGAGCAGAACAGGCGGATCTACTGAAATCCACTGCTCAGGGGAGCAGCAGGCAAGGCTGGAGAGGTCTGCTGCGCCATGTGGGTAGCTCCCTGGCTGGGGATTGAACTCATGCTGTAGTGGTTGGCGATAGCTTCATAGTGCTGCGTCTTAACCCCTTGCACCACCAGGGAGGCCCCTGGGTGGCTACTTCTTCAGCCAGATCAACTGCCCAGAAAAAATTGGAGGCCAGTAAGCAGACGCATTTGATGTTTTAAGAAACAATTATGATTTCCCAGTTCATGCATTCTGCTTTCTTTACCCCAAATTCATTTCTTCTCATTTTGAATATATTCTAGCTAGCTTCTCCAGAACCAACCAGATTAGAGTCATGGTGATGGGCTGTCTCCTGAACTAGACATTACAAACTGACAAGAGTAAGAACCTGACATTAAACTTGTCTAACATATATTAACATCACGTGGCCACGTAGACATTCTGGGGTCATTTTATGTGGGGGCCAGGACCCTTCTCATGTCTACAAGCAGCCCGTATCTTGCTGGGGTGCAAAAGGTGACACAATGTGCTGATAAGCTTCCCTTCCCTGATCACGGGCAGTAACCCTATAGCCATTTAGAAATATAACCCACATGAATTGTCCCTGTTCTGTCTGTCAGGTTTGCCCCCAGGATCCTCTACAAATGGAGAAGATGGAAACTGTGCACCTTTCACAGTCTTCTGCACTTGGCTGAAGCCCTCAGAGAGGTGTCGGACTCAGCTTGTACAGTGTAGTCTCCAAGAGGCTGCTGACGCTTTGCAACATGCCTCCCTGAAGGAGAATGGACACCCCACCAGTCAGAGGGTATCCTACATGGAGGCACCCCATCTCTAACCACTACTTTTTATTTGTTTTCTGTCTCAGTGTTAGAACCTCCTGCTGCTGCACCCAATTGCCTGGGACTTGCAACTCCTCATTCTAGAAACAAGGAGGCCTCTGTCCTTTAATTCATTCCTGAGTCCCTCAAATGTCACAGCCTCCAGCATCTGTGAAATGTCCACCAGTTTTCTGCTCCCCCAGGTTCCTGTGGTCACAGCAGAGGAGGGGGTGAGCTCTGCTCTCTGGCATTGGGAGTGGGAGGGAGCAGAGAAATGGGGAGAGCTTGAGGACCCAGGATTTCTCCTGTTACAGGGCTGTGTGTGGAGGAAAGTGGAAGTGAATAGGAGGAGAGAAGTCTCAGTTTACCCTGCCCCCAAAACTTTTTTCAGCAAAAGGTGTTTACAGGAAGATTGTCTATTCCATAATGTTGACTTGTAGGAGAGCAAGCTATGAATGTTTATGTTCAGCATAGTACATTTTTACTAAGGCAAAACTCCTTAAAAGTGGATTGGATAAAAGTCTAGAGAGAGAGAGAGAGACTTAAATATGTTTGTAGTGGATGCTTCTTGGATCACATGATCATGGTAATTAGAAAAAAGAAAATTTCAATTTTTCACAAGGAACATATTGTTTTTTTAATCAGAAAAGTTATTCATTTATTTATGTATTTATTTATAAAGATTTATTTATTTATGCATACAAGAACTGGGGTACAGGCCAGAGGTGTGGGGGGTGAGAGAGGATTCACCAGAAACAGAGTGGGGAGCAGAACAGGCAGACTGACTGAAATACACTGCTGAGGGGTGCAGCAGGCAAGACAGGAGAGGTCTGCTGTGCCATGTGGGTAGCTCCCTGGCAGGGGATCGAACTGGTGCTGCAGTGGCTCTAGACAGCTTCATAGGTTGAGTCTTAACCCCTTGCGCCAACAGGGAGGCCCCAGAAAAGGTTTTCTTTTAAAACAGGGTTCCGAGTATGCTCCCAAGTCAACACAAATGTTTCAGATTTTGTTCATTCCTCTCTATTTAAGAAGGCTGGAGAGACGATAATTAGCTTTAGCCACATCTATCAAATAAGGCAGCGGGAGTAGCTGAGATGTAATGTTTTCATCCTTCAAAGAAGACTCAGACCAGACTTGTTTCTCAGCCTATGTTGTAGAGGCTTCTCTTTGTTTACCTTCGTTTATCTAAAATCTCTATCATGTAGCATAGTACTGGGTACTTAATAAGTCAGTGTTCAATAAATGTTGTCCATTGAATGAATTAAATATTGATACTTAGATGCAGAGCTTTGATTATCCAGAAAAGTCTGTATATTTCTCTAAATAATGGTGACAACATACTTTGTGTAAAAAATAAAAGTTAACATAGACCAAGTGTGTAGTCAAAGGACAGCAGGTATGAGCCAGGTGTTGAGTTCATGCTTAGAAATGGACTGGTGTGGGTTTGCAGAAATCCAAAGACCAAGGATACTCCAGGCTCATAGACTAGCTTGTTCTGAGATCTGGTGGCTAATGAAAGATGAGCAGGAAGGGCGCCTGGCTTGGCTGGAGCAGATGGTGTGGCTGGGAAGTATACTGGCTGGCCCTGCCCAGAAAGAGCGAGCTTGATGGTGGAGACTCCATAAACAAGGATACAAGGTGTCCTGCTGATGTTTGTAAAGATTTGTTTATTTATGCATACAAGAGCTGGGTACAGGCCAGAGACATGGGGGTGAGAGGACTCACCAGAGACAGAGCGGGAAACAGAACAGGCAGACTGACTGAAATACACTGCGGAGGGGAGCAGCGGGTGAGACAGGAGAGGTCTGCTGCGCCATGTGGGTTGCTTCCTGGTGGGCTGGGGATCGAACTCATGCTTCAGGGCTTTGAATTGCTTCATAGTGTGGTGCTCAACCCCTTGTGGCACCAGGAAGGCCCCCCTGCTGATGTTTGTAAATGCAGAGCCTTTGCAGTTTGGTGGGAAGGTGTTCCCACTGACACTGTCTGCTCTCACCCTTCATTTTGTGGCAAAGGAGGAGAAACTTCTTACAGGGAAAGATGCAGGATGGAGCTGAGGCTCTCTGCTAAGTGGTCATCCTTATCCCCTCTCATCCAGATTTTCCGGCAACCTTAAAGGCGGGGAATTTTTTTTTTTTTTAGATTTATTTATTTATGCATACAAGAGCTGGGGTATAAGCCAGAGGTGCAGAGGTAGGGGTGAGAGGACTCACCAGAGACAGAGTGGGGAGCAGAACAGGCAGACTGACGAAAACACTGCTGGGGGAGCAGCGGGCGAGTCAGGAGAGGTCTGCTGCGCCTTGTGGGTAACCCCCTGGCTAGAGTTCGATTTTGTGCTGCAGTGGCTGCACATAGCTTCATAGGTTGCGTCTTAACCCCTTGCACCACCAGGGAGGCCCCAACTTGGCTTTATCAGACATAAAGCAGATATTTTCATCTCCAACTTTGACTCCTGTGACTGTCTCTTGATTGGTCTCAACTTGAAGCTGAGTAGGGTGGGAGGGTTTGGGGGACAGAACTGGGACAAGAATATTATTTATTTGTGCCTCCAAAACCCCAACACTTTCTCTTGTTTTATAATGAAGATATCAGCAGTTATTCAAAGCCCAGCCATCTGGGAGAATTCTTGAGCCACATAGGATTTGGAGAGAGGAGTTTTGCTTTATAGGAGACGGGGTGACTGGGTTAGAGCCTTGTATGTGAGAAATGCCTCGCGATTAAATGAATGAATGAAGGAGTTTGTGGGCAGCAAGTTATAGTTTAAACTCAAGTGACCTGAGGCAAGAGAAGAAATGGATTTTCCATTTTCATCTATCAGATGGGCAAAGACCAGAAAGTTTAATAATCCACTGTGCTGGGAATATCTATAAAAATACACGTGTGTAGTTTTTGACCCAGCAATTCTGTCCTCCCAACCCCTTTAGATTTTATAACATGCAAAATGATATTATGTATGCAATTTAAGTTTAAAATAGACCAAATTTAGAAATATTCTAATTGTCCAACAACTAGAAACCTGTTAATGGGTAGTGAATCTTAATGGATTATTTTTAGCTGTAGAAGAACATGAGGATTAAAGGAACATGAGGATAGCCACATATACAAATGTGGAATGATTTCCAAGATATATCAATAAATAGAAACAAAATGTGCAACATTGAATATGTTGTGATATCATTAAAAAAGAAAGAGAGAAAATGTGTTTGCTTGTAATGCTTTTATCAAAAAACATGCAACAGAAGCTGATAACATTGTTTGCCTCTGGGAAGGAAAAACAGATGGCTGGGGGAACAAGGTTAGGAGGGAGACTTTGCTTTATATTATTTGCACCTTTTGAATTTTAAACAATGAATATTTAATTCAATTAAAAGGTAAACACACTCATACACTTTCTTTTTGATTTTTGTTTTTTAATTAAAAGGAGACATTTTTTATGCACTGGGAAGAAACCTGGCATTCATTTCCTTAGACAACAATCTCAGAAGGAAGCAATTTAATGCAGGCTAATAGGATAATTGATTAATTGATTAGGATGGCTCATTGGTCAGTCTTTAGGCTCTGAGGTCAAACTTCTTAGATTCTAAGTCAAGCTCTGGTGCTTTCTACATGACAGTGGGCAAGTTATGTCTTTAAGCTTCGGTTTTTTCTTTAAATAAAGGATTATAAAAGTACCCAACGATGGGATAACTCTGGGAATACAATGAAAGAATGTGTGTATAGCCTGCATAAAGCTGGGTTCCCATGTGGTCCTGTCTTAGCTTAGGATCACTTTCAAAGAAAAATCAACGTAATACAGAAGCTTAATCAAAAGCAATACTAGTGTTTACTGTAGTTTAAGACAATTCCAAGAGGGGTATATACATCCACAAATAAAAAACAGTTCTCTGCCTTCAACTTATCTACCTTTCACTTCAACAGGGAGAAGCTGAACTTGAAAATCTTTATTTCACTCTCGACTGTCAGCTAAAACTTTTCATGCTTGCCTTGCCATGCTTTCTTGGAGTAATACATTTTTTTTTCCCTGCAAGGAGTTCTCTCCATTTCAAATATAAACCTCCTTGTCTCTCAAGCTTATGGTATCCCTTACCCCCATCTGTGGATTAAAATGCATTAACTGAGGACATGGGAAAAGCCAAACGAACTAAATCAGAATTTTACTAGTAGAAGTGAGAGGTGGAGAGAGAGGTAGGAAGGGATAGACAAAAGGTTTTCAATTTTTTCTTAAAATAATTTTGAGATCATTTTGCATGTAAGGAATCATTGCTTGACATGTCATAAGCACTCAGTCCATTTTGGTCATTAATATTATTTATGGTAACCATTTCCCTACAACCCCAGAGTCGTATTTACTGGGAGTCTACAACACGTCAGGCATTGTTCTCGCACCCTACATATATTAACTCTTATAGCTTCACAATAACCCTGATTTCACAGATGAGAAAACAGATAATAGAGGTTTAGTGACTTGCTTGAGTGACAGAGGCAGGAAGAGGGAGTTTCAGATGTGAAGCCAAGCAGCCTGACTCTCGCGTCAACCCGTGTTTATTGTCCCTAAGTCAGGTTTTGGTTTAATGTAGTTATCAGGGATCCAGTCAGTTCAATTCTGTAGTGGATGATTTCTGAGGGTTTTCTTCTGTCTAATTTTATAGCCCTTACTGGTCTCAAAGTGATACAAATAAAGCCAGAGTGGTGGCTATCTTGGTGTCCCTGGGAAGACAATGGTTGCTCTTTTTTTTTTAAAGTCTTATTTATTTATGCATACAAGAGCTGGGCTACAGTCCAGAGGTGTTGGCAGTGAGAGGATTCACCAGAGACAGAGTGGGGAGCAGAACAGGCAGATCCACTGAAACACAATGCTGAGAGGAGCAGCAGCTGGGACAGGAGAGATCTGCTGGGCCTTGTGGGCTGCTCCCTGGCCAGGGATCGAACTCATGCTGCAGGGGCTGTGGATTCCCTTCCTGCCTGGGGATGCTGCAGTGGCTGTGGATAGCTTCACAGTGCTGCATCTCAACCCCTTGCGCCACCAGGGAGGCCCAACAATGGTTGCTCTTGTTGCCCTATCTTTTTGGATGACAGGACTATGGACCAGAGAAAGTCCCTTGCCTGTGAAGTTTTCATGAGCCCTTTTTGAGGGGGTCTGTCCATTGTCTCCTCAGTTGCCAACCCACCAAGGACAATAATGCTGTATTAACCAGGTCAATAAATGCCCTTAACAAATCAGCTCATCACGGTAGACATGCTAGAACATTTGTTTCATAGTTGCTAGTGCAACAGGAGCCATAATCTTGACATATCCATGCATTTTCATTTCTTGCTATCAATTTGTACTGTAGTGAATTTGTCAACCAAGGAGGGTGGGGGCATTGCCTGGAATGAGGAGTCTCGGCTTAGCTTTGAGTTTATTGTTAGAATTGTTATGTGCAAAGTGACAGGCTTCAAATGCACGCTTTGTTGAGAGAGAAGTGTGTTTCCCAAATTCCAAGAAGCTTCTCTCTGTGCATCAGAAGTAAACCTTAGAGACCTGAAATAACGTGTTATTATTTGAGCCATGATATATAAAAGAAAAAATAGGACATAAGAAAAGTTCCTCTACTGCTGGAAATAGAAAATCCTTCCCGTTCCGGGAAGTAGAGCTGAGGGAGGGTGGGAGAGAAAGAATTGGGTTGGGGAGGAACAGGAATGAGTGTATTAGGGATGTTCTAGTTTCTTCCTTGGAGTTTCAGCCTCTCGGTGAAGGTGTGTGGGGATAATGTGAAGTGAAAAATAAACCTATCCCAAATAATCTGAGGGGAAATCAACAAACAGGGGGCTGGATCCCCACTCCATGTTGAGAGCTCAACAGAGGGTCACCTGGGTGGCATGGCAGGCTGAGGGGGGCGGCTCCTCAGAGAGGAGAGGGGCATGTGACATGTTTCTCAGAGCAGCCTTTGCGCTGGCTCTGTGATCCTGCCCCTCAGTGGGACGTGTGATGGCAAGGGGTTGGTTCAATGACCTTGCTGGGGGAGGTCATGGCGGTAAAGGGCAAAGTTTCCTGAAGAGGAAGGCTGGACTTGAGCATCAAAAAGAAGCTGTAGCCAGACCAGGGGGCATTTGTGGGGACAGTGAGAGCTGAGGAGGGACCTGGTCAGCAGATGAAAGCCAGGGTACTTGGGAGAATGACCCTGAGGCATCCCTGTTGTGAGAACAG
Source organism: Talpa europaea (assembly GCF_964194135.1). Classification (NCBI taxonomy): domain Eukaryota; kingdom Metazoa; phylum Chordata; class Mammalia; order Eulipotyphla; family Talpidae; genus Talpa; species Talpa europaea. Next base: position 152,565,934 of record NC_140068.1, read on the forward strand.
ACACTGAATCACACCGGCCTTGGGCACTTCAGCAAGGTCAACAGAGTTCCACATGCCTGGACTTCTTACAGAGGCAGCTCGGTGTAAGGGGAGGAGCCCCACAGTGCTGTGAAAAGGATCATTTTCTCCACCCGCTCTTACATGCAGCTGCCTTGGCCTAGAGGCCCTGGTGTGCTGCTAGGATGGAGGGGTGGAGCTGAGTGGACTCTCGAAGGTAGGAGGGCCTGCTCTCGGCCTTCTGTGGCTTGACTTCCACTCTGGAGATGCTGGGAAGGAAACTTGGAGGAGACAGTGGCACCGGTTATTATTATTATTTTTTAAGATTTATTTATGCATACAAGAAATGGGGTACAGGACAGAGGTGTGGGGGGTGAGAGGATTCACCAGAGACAGAGCGGGGAGCAGAACAGGCAGACTGACTGAAATACACTGCTGAGGGGAGCAGCGGGTGAGACAGGAGAGGTCTGCTGCGCCATGTGGGTAGCTTCCTGGCCGGGGATCGAACTCATGCTGCAGTGGATAGCTTCATAGGCTGTGTCTTAACCCCTTGGGCCACCAGGGAGGCCCAGCACCTGTTATTTTGATCTTACCTTTGTCCTAGATTTTGTCCTTATGTCCCAGGTTTACCTGGCCTCTTTAACTCCTTCCTGTGGTTCCCTGCTGGGAAAGTTCTTATTAAAACTACCCTCTCTCTCCTCTCTCTCTATGCACACTAATTCTATTAAATATCTAGCACACTGAGTATACTAAGACTATGCTTCTGTTGTCTTTGTGGTAGATAGTAGGACCCCGTTTTGGAAAATGCACCCCATAAGTTTGGGGTTCCTGGGTGCCTCTTGCTTGCATACTAACAGATTCAGGCAGGACACACGGAAACCAGAGGAGGCCCCAGGTCTTCCTTCCACTGCACTGAAGACGTTCCTTCCTTCTACATCTAGAGAAAAAGGTTGGGCAAATCCCCGAGTAAGGGGAGGCACCTGTAAAATGGAACAATTATTGGAAGAGTTTGGCTTACTCCAAGGAGACTCCCAAGAAACCGAGTTCCTCCTTAACCCCTGCTTGCGTCTTCCATAACAGGAATAATTTCTGAGCAATTCGCAGAAAAATGTAAAATGTGTGTGCTTGTTGGCCTTGACCACGCTGGGCGACAATCACCTGCCATGGGCTGAATCGTGTCACCCTCCAGATTCATGTGCTGAAGTTCTGACCTCCAGGACTCAGGATGTGAGGGCACTTGAGATAGGGCCTTCAAGGAAATAATTAAGGTAAAAAGACATCAGCAAGTTGGGGCCTAGTCCCATACAACTGCATCTTTATAAGAAGAGATCAGGATCGAGCCAGGTACAGAGAGAAGCCAAGGAGGGCTTCTCAGAAGAAACCAACTCTGTCCCACCTTCATCTCTGACTTCCAGCCTCCAGAGCTGTGCAACAATAATCTCTGTTGTTCAAGCGACCCAGTCTGCTTCAGTCTGTTTTGTCAGCGCTAGGAGACTAATACAGCAAGCAAATGATCTGGATTTTTAAAGAGCCAATGAAACTAATAGTTGCAGAGTCCAGAATTTAGTTATTGGTGTAATGTAGACCAGTAGCAAAGGCAACGAGGTGGTGTAAGGGAGGGCCTGGGTGCTGAGTAATAGCTGGTGGAGGGCTACCGAGGGCTCAGGATGCGCCCTTGATCAATTTATTTAGTGACCCTGGAATGTCGTCTTCATGATTTTCCCAACCCATACAGTGCCAGAGGCAAAATAAATCAATGTTTCCCTTCACCATGCTTCCTCTTCTCTTTGGAGAGTCATAATTCATGCTGGGCAAAAGCAGAGTGAAGTTGATTTTGTAAGTGGCGCTCTGTGTTGCTGCCCAGGCAGGAGGTGATGGTTGGTGCTGGCGTTTGGTTGGGAGAGTTGGAAGGAAGAGATGATCGTGGAGGAAACAATGGCAGCTGCCACCCACCCCCAGGTGAAGAAGGGACTGTGGACTCTTTCCTTCAGCTCCCAAGGGGCTGTTCCCTCCAAAATAGCTTTTATAAGCGGTGTTGCTCCATCTCGTCCTGAGATGCCGGTTGCTCTGGTCTCTTAGCATCGTGACAGACACCACTGGAGGAAAAACGCGAGGTGATTTATGGAACCCATAAATCATGGAGCCAAATGTTATGATTAAATCTCAGACTTGCAGCTAAGAAGTCAAAAGGGGCTAGTAATCATTTGAAATGTGGGATTGTGGTTCCTGGGTCAAAATGCACAAATTTGCCCAAGCTGAGGCCAACGTGAATGCTTTAGTAAATGCCTGTCTCTCCAGCTAGGCCCGTCCAGGCTCTGTCCTGGGTCTGCAGAGATGGTATGTGATGAGGTTCAGAGAATGTCTCTATCGCCTTAGTTACCCCTCTCGAACCGCACCCCCCCACCTGCCTCAGTTCCTCCAGTTCGAGAAGCATATGGAAAAAGCAGTTATGGCCGCAGTACAGCGAACGTGGCATCCATCAGTTACCTGCCATGAGGTCATTCTTGGTTGGTTCCAGAAGAAGTGTCATCTGAAGCTTCCATTAATTAAAACTTCATCTGCTTTGTGATAGCCCCTCTCTTTCCTCCTCTCCCTGTCCGTCATATCAGCAATTAGTTAAACGATGCAGCAGTGATCGTGCTGCCACTAATTAATTTCTCCTTACGTCGATGGAGACCTTTGGCTACTGGGGCATAGGAAAAATCAAAAAGACCCAAATGCAAGCATTCCATCTGTCTCTGATGCATTGGGATTTCTCTCAGTCACGTTTTCTTTTCTTTCTTCTCTGAAAGTTGGTGCGTTGATAGGCTTATAAAACAGTCCTCTTTGAATAGGTATAGCAGGTGATTTTTTAAAAAAATATAAGCCTCTCAATTTAGTTCCTGGGGGTCAGGATCTATACAGCTCCCCTTTCTTTCTTTAGATTTATTTTATTTATGCTAACAGGAGCTGGGGTGCAGGACAGAGGTGTGGGGGTGAGAGGATTCACCAGAGACAGAGTGGGGAGCAGAACAGGCGGATCCACTGAACCACACTGCTGAGGGGAGCAGAGGGCGAGACAGGAGAGGTCTGCGCGCCATGTGGGTAGCTCCTTGGCTGGGGATTGAACTCATGAAGCAGTGGCTGCTGTTAGCTTCATAGTGCTGAGTGGTAACTCCTTGTGCCATCAGGGAGGCCCAATTCTGCTCCCATTTCTAATCTGTGTGGCTTTTTCAGTGGGTTTTGTCTGTCATCCCACAGACTTTGGGTGATTGGTGTGAGTGTAAGGACATTGTCTCAGGTGTGTTGTAAGGATGGGAGCAGGATCACACCCCTGAAGGATTCAGGAGAAGCAGACAAGTCTTTATCCTGTAGGGGCGAGCTAGATTGAAAGAAGAAAGAGAGGTGAGAGAAGTCTAGAGGGTCCCTGCCTTCAGGGAAATGAAACTGACCCTGGAAGTGACTTCTTGAAATAAAGTGGTAAGTGATCTTGGATTCTTGCCTCATACAGACGATGTGAGCGATAAAGATTCAGAGAAGCTTCTGGAGCCCAAATTCTCCAGGAAGACGCGTGGGTATCAGCAAAAAACTTGATTTTCTAGATAACCAAGAAATAAAATCCATTCACGTGAAAATCAATATTCTGAGCTATTTTTGCCTGTCAGTTTGCACTGTTTGGTAAGGTTCCTATTTCCTTGGGGATTCCTTGTCGATGAGTTGGGTAAATAGCCAATCTTCCATGGAGTGTGACATAATTTAATAGCCAGTTCTGAGGAAAGCATCATAGTGAAAATGTCTAATGACTACGTCTACCCCCAGATGCAGATGTCTTTAAATGAACATTTGTTGGTTATTCCCCGTTAGTTCACTTGTGGTAGAAAAAGGGCAAGTAATATTATTCCCTTTTTACAGATGTAGCTGAGACTTAGGAGGATTTTGCTGAACCAGGAGGAAGAAAAATGTTTTTTGAATGCAAGAAAATAAAATACACTTATTATACTGAAACTTAAAACTTGTTTCCCCCTTATTGTAAAAATTAATGTCTTCTATGTAGAAAATTGAATAACTTCAAGATGAAAATAAGAACCATCAGTAATACCCAGATCCTGAATAATTATAGAATTTACTTATTAATACAAACATGAGAGTATTTTAATATTTCTTTAAAGTTGGGTGATGGGGAGCTTCCCTGGTGGCACAGGGGTTAAAGACAGTGCTATCAAGCTATCGCAGGCCACTGCAGCACGAGTTCAATCCCCAGTCAGGGAGTTACCCACATGGCACAGCAGACCTCTCCTGTCTCCCCGCTGCTCCCCTCAGCAGTGTCTTTCAGTCGATCTGCCTGTTCTGCTCCCCACTCTGTCTCTGGTGAATCCTCTCACCCTCCACCCCTGGCCTGTACCCCAGCTCTTGTATGCATATATAGATGGGTCTTTAAAAAAACAAAACAAAACAAATGGCAAGACTTCTTCCTCCTTCTCTTTTTGTTCTTTTTTAATAGCTAAGTAGTATTCTATTTTGTACACACACCACATCTTTAGCCACTCCTCCCTCCACTGGGATTGGGTTTTCTTCACAACCCAAATCTTGGCAATTATGAATAATGCAGCAATGAACATAAAAAGGGAATACACTAATTTGTATTTTCAAATTAGTGATTCGGTTTTCTTTGATACCCACAAGTGGAATTTTTGCCCAAAAAATGGATCATATGGATCATATGGAATTTCTATTAATATTTTGAGAACTATCCATACTGTTATCCACAGTGATTGCACTATTTATTCTCACAAACACCATACAGGGTTATCTATTTCTCAAGGAGGACAGGTATTAGGTCTTCTTTGAAGGGTTTGTAAATAATGATGTCACTGAAGCGGTGTTTTTGTTTTTTGTCTCTGCCATTTTTAGATTGCTTTTTGGGGGGTTGTTGTTAGTGTACAGCTGGTTTATAGTATGGAGAAACTTCTTATCACTCCCTGAGCCAAGCAAATTACTGAACAAATCCTACCAAATAACTCAAAAAACCTCAATAACACTAATGTGTAGTAAAAGCAGAAATGACAGGATAACACACAGCTGTGTAAAGCAACTCCTGGGCAGAGAGCTTGGTGGTGCCACTGCTAGGGGTGTGCCCCCCAGGAAGGACTGTTGCAAAACCAATGCTAATGTTATTTTCACTTTTTGCCTGGCATCATAAACAAGAAAGTCCTCTTTGAGTTTCTTTTGGTTATAAAAACAGATTCTGATGTAGCTTTTTCATGAAAACAAAGTGACATGCTGCAAACTTAAGGAGAGAGGTGCCAAGCCATAGGTGTAAGTAGAACCTTGCAATGCCATCCTCTGCCTGGCTCACTTCTGACCATGTGCTTTCACCCATCTTGCAGATAACTGAAGCTATACGATTGGTTTTGGCCAGTCGACTGCCAGAAAATGAGAGTTGTGTCATTTTGGGGCTGAAGCTTAATGCCTGTGCAGACTGGTTACTAGTCTCTTTCCCCACAGAGAGGGCCATGAGGTCCTCTGGGAATCTGGGTCCCTGGAGGCTGGAATGGAGACAGTCTCCCCGGTCCTGCCTGCCTTACTGCATTTGGATGTGGAATGTGAGCAGAGAGAGCATCTTCTTTGGGTGAAGCTACTGAGATTTTAAAGTTGTGACTGCAGCAAAGCCTAGCCTAGCCCAATTAATATGATCACATTTAAAGTGAGCAATACGCTTGAAAATTCGATTTCAAATGTCTATAATGAGTTTCATTCCATGCATGCTCTCAATTTTATTCAGCCGTTTTGGAATCCAATGCACTTTTTTTTGGTTTCATATTTTTATTTTCTTTTTAACACAGCACATTAGAGAGAAGCCTCCAGTGCTTACCTGATGTGTCCCAAGAGACGTTTTTATAGAGTTGTCAGGTCAGAAAATATGGATGTTTGCAAGGCTCTGGATATGCATGGAGAAGCTTCTCCCCAGAGACATTGTTCTGGCTTGCACTTCCCTGGGCACACAAGAGTGCCTGTTCAATGCACTGATAACAGAATCTGCCTTTTACATTTTTTGCACTTGCCATTTATTCGAATAACAATGAGTGAAGTTTCTTGAAATGCCCTTCTACCTATTTGCATGTTTTGTGAAGGGCAGCAAGTGTGGCCTGGCCTACTGGAAGTCCTTGGTCTTTTTCTGGCTGATTTGTAACTAATATCTCTTTTCAGATTCTTGTTGCTTTAAATATTTTGATGTTTGATGTAGTTTCAAGGAGAAAAATGAGACAGATTTGTGTGGAATAGATGGTCCCCAATGAGAACTGATTTCATCCTTCGGAATGATGGGGAAGAAGGAACAAAAACAGACACATGGCATGTCTCACTCTCCTCTATGATGGCTGTGAAAGGCCATCCTGCACATGTGTGTGTGAGTTTGTGGGTGAGTGTGAGTGTATGCATGAGTGTGTAAGAGTGTGAGTGCAGGAATGAATCTGAGAATGTGTGTCTGTTAGTGAGAGTGTATGTGTGAGTGTGCATGTGAGAATGGAATAATTAGTGTATAAGAGTGTGAGTGTGAGTGAGACGTGTTAGAGTATGAGTGTGAGACAGGTTGTAAGAGCAATTGTGAGAGTTGTGTGTGAGAGTATGAGGGTGTGGCAGTGAGTGTGAGGGAGTGAGTATGAGTGTGAAGGTTGTGAGTGTGAGTGTGTGAGTATGAGTGAGGATGTGTGACTGTGAGAGATGAGGGAATTGTGCAGAGGTGGTCATGGTGTTTCCATGCAGTCCTCACCCTGACTTGGCCTGACCCCTCATGTGAGGAAGCTCAGCTTGGCTCAGCCGCTTGGTGGAGCAGCTCCTGCGCAGGGCCTGTGGCGGGGAAGCCTTTCCTCTGGGGGGGACTGTGAGCCCTGTCACGTGACTGCCCTGCCCTGTGGGATAGGGGAGGACCGTGGTGGGAAGCACAGGTGAGTACAGGGGTGCACAGGTGACACCTTCTACCACTTCTACCTGAGGGCGGTGAGGGAGGAAGCGTGTTGGGGGTGGCACTTGGCTCAGTCATGAAAGTTGGATAGAGATTCTCTATTTTGAGACAAGCATACAATAAATATGGAACAAATGATTAAAAAATGACTCACTTTTTATCTGGAATTCAAGTTAAGCAGGGCAGCTATGGCTGACAGCCAGGCTAGGTGCGCTGGGTGCAGCACTGGGTGGCCCTGACTTTGGATTCTTGCTCTGTGGGTGGGGCTGGAGGTGGCAGCATGGGGCTTCCTGGGAGCCTGGAGCAGGGAGTCAGGTTTCCAGGTCTAAGGGCTGTAATGCTTGGAGACGTTATGAGAATTAAATTAGATGAAAAATGTAAAACAAGCTGGTTAATGGTGGTGATTATTACTAGGAATCTCTCCTGGGTGTGGTAATTGGTAAATTTACCTTAGGACCTAGAGACAAATAATTACTTCATGGGCCACACAGAAAAGAATTAAAAATTTTTTTTTTTTAAATTCTTGAGTAAACATTGGGCTACACTGTATATAGATGCCTTTTAGAATTCCTTCCATACTTGTTAACTTGATTTTCTTTTTTTTGGTCACAAACTGCATGGCCTATTAGCTTCCTTGGAAATCTGGGCCTCAGATTCCCTGCTTCCATTGTCTGCATTCAATTGTTGCACCATAAAGGAAGGAACAGGTTTCTGTAGCATCCTACTTTCAAATTCTGGGTCCCCTGAAGGGCCTCTGCCAGCTTTTGTTTTATGGAACTCCACACGCTTAATCTTTCTCGAATTGTTTCATGGCTGTCTGTAGAGTTTGCATTATTCACTCCAGAAGGGCAGGGACCTTGTTTTGTTCTGCATTCCTGAAGCATTCAGCTCAGAGGCTGGTGTTTGTCATTCAACAAATGCTTGATTAAGTGGATCACCAGAGGAGCTGGGCTCTCTCCTTGGGCCCCTGCCTCTGTTATCAATGCAGGTTCTATATGTGGAGTTTGCATAATGGATGTCTGAGTTTTTAACTGCACCAAGGCCTTACCAACTATCATGCACTTACTTATTTGACAATTACTGAGCATGTCCAATGTACCAGGCACTGGGCTAGACCCTGGCAGACAGAGAAACAGGTGGTCTCTACCTTCAAGAAGATGGTAGTCAGTTGGAGAGGTGGACCTCCAAATCATTAAGTTCTAATTGGGTGAAGTCAGAGGAACCTAGTAGAAGGCTGGTCTGGGTATCCCAGACAGACTAATAATTTGACATTCTTTAAACTGGTTTTCCTTTTTATAAATTTTTTAAAAAGATTTATTTATGCATAGAAGATCTGGGGTGCAGGCCAGAGATGTGGGGGGTGAGTGGATTCACCAGAGACAGAGTGGGGAGCAGAACAGGCAGATTGACTGAAATACACTGCTGAGGGGAGCAGCGGGAGAGACAGGAGAGGTCTGCTGCGCCATGTGGGTAGCTCCCTGGCTAGGGATTGCACTCAGGCTGCATTGGTGGCAGAGAGCTTCATAGTGCTGAGACTTAACCCCTTGCGTCACCAGGGAGGCCCTGAAACTGGTCTTCCTTTAATGCATAATTTAACACATAATATGCATATAAGGAAAAGGATTCTTGTTAATAAAGACTGATCCTGTTTTGGTTCTTTAAAATCGGGGATTGAAAATAGACACTGAGTATAGTTTAACATTTTTGGAATTGCCATTTTTGAATCCAGGCAACTTTTGGGGAGCATGTTGAAGTCTTTTAGATTTATATATTAAAAATGACCCAATTATTCCAGGTAGATACTGTCCTGCCATTCCTTGAGTCATTTCAAAATTTTTGCCAAGTTCCAACTGTGCCTTCACACAAATGTCTCTGAGTGTCCTGTGTGTGTTTGGAGTGACCTCTCAGGTCCAGGCTGAAGACACTGGGGAGAGTTAGGCCAGTGGGGAATGATTCACCCTGGATCACTGTGTACTTTGACAGTCATTATTAATTTATATCTCACTTGTTAGTGAGTCGCCTGTGGAAACCTGAGTTAACCGGCGTCTAACTACTCCAGTGAGGTCTTACCTCCCACGTCTGTTCGTGTCCAGGGCAGATGCTTGCTGCTCTGCTCTTTCATCTGGCTCCAGGAGTAGAAGCCTTGGGGCCAGTCTGCAGGGACAGGGAGGGCTCCTCCACCGAGGAAGTGCTAGAGCAAGAGCTTCAAGGCTAACTTAAACAGGTCCTGGAGGGTGAGGAGGGAATGAGAGGGAGGGGTGACACTGGCTTAGGGAGTCACTCAGGAAAAAAGGAGGAGACAAGGAGGAGTGTGGTGAGTCTGAATGATTCCCGCTGTCTGGTGTTTGCAGATCAAGCGGTTAGGAGGCTGGCAGGACAAGTAACAGGCCAGTCAGGGAGCCCAGAGCCAGAGAGTAGTTCACCCTGTAGTCTGGGCCACACTGCCTGGGCTAACAATTATAGATAGATAGATAGATATAGACAGACAGACAGACAGACAGATAGATAGATTCATAGATAGATATATAGATACATAGATACATAGATAGAGGGTCTCCCTGGTGGTGCAAGGAGTTCATTCAGCTATGAAGCTGTCTGCAGCCTCTGCAGCACGAATTCGATCCCCGGCCAGGGAGCTACCCACATGGCACAGCAGACCTCTCCTGTCCCCCGCTGCTCCCCTCAGCAGTGTATTTTAGTCAGTCTGTCTGTTCTGCTCCCCACTCTGTCTCCGGTGGATCCTCTTGCCCCTCCACACCTCTGGCCTGTACCCTCGTTCTCATATGCATAAATAAATTCCATTACAAAATTTAAGAAAATAATAGAAAAATTTAAAGATGGGCACAGTGATCATCCATAAACCTATCATTGACATTTTATAGCCTCTTGCTGAGTGTGCTTCAGCTTTCTCCCCAATACTGCCTTGCTCAGGGAGCAGAACTTGTTCAAAGGATCCTTGAGATCAAAACAATTTTCATCAAAATGCTGTTTGTCTAAGTCAGAAAGAGAAAGACAAACCCTGAGTGTTTTTACATGTGGAATATAAAGAAATGAAGCAAATGAAAAGACAATATTTAACAAGACAAACCCTTAGACTCTGACAACAAAATGGGTATCCCCGAGGGACAGGGTCAGGATAGGAGGAACAGGTGTTGGGGGCCATCTGGATAGGGGTGGGCGGTGGAGGGTGTGGTGTGGTATATACCTTTGTTGACGGGAGAAGTTGTACTCATAAAATTTAAAAGTTCATGTAAACCAATGGTACCTCAATAAAAGAATATTATTTGTCTTATTTTCTGCGTTGATATTTGCACAGTTGGGGCAAAAGTGAGCAAAGCCCACATTCTGGTGCCTGGACAAGGCAGGGAATCTACTGTAAAGTGTCCAGCTGCCTTTTTAAAAAAAAAATTTTTTAAAGATTTATTTATCTATGCATACAAGAGCTGGGGTACAGGCCAGAGGTGAGGGGGGCTAAGAGGATTCACCAGAGACAGAGTGGTGAACAGAACAGGCAGATTGACCGAAGTACACTGCTGAGGGGAGCAGCGGGCGAGACAGGAGAGGTCTGCTGTGCCATGTGGGTAGCTCCCTGGCCAGGGATCGGACACGTGCTGCAGAGGCTGTGGATAGCTTCACAGGCTGTGTCTTAACCTCTTGTGCCACCATGAAGGCCCTGTCTTGACTGCCACTCTATCATAGCATAGGATGTGCCAGCTTTGGTCAAGAGTGTCTTTGATCAAGCATGACAGATCACTGCTTTTGTTAAATCTCAATTTTTGATCTGCATTTTTCATGGAACACCAAGGAATGACTGTATTTGACTCCTAGGGATACTGTACAAAGGACAGTGGTCTTGAATGATTGGATCCACGTACATTCTTTCTCTCATGATTCTAGAGGCCAGAGAGCCAAAATCAAGCTGCTGGCAGGGCCTCCCTCTTCCTGGAGGCTCCAGAGAAGAAGCTGGTCCTTGCTCCTCTGGCTTCTGGAGGTGTCGGCCCCTTGGTGCTCCTTGGCTTTTGGCCCCATCACTTCAGTCTCTACCTCCATTTTACACAGCCTCCTCTTTGTGCCTCTGTGTCTTCTTCTGTCTCAAATCTCTATCTCCCTCTCTCTTATAAAGAACTTGTCATAGGGTTTAGGGCCTACCTGGAGAGTCCACTACAAACCTCTCATCCAAAATCCTTCATTTAATCTCATCTTTTGCCATAGAAGGTGATATTTGCAGGTTCCAGGGGGTGGGAAGTGAATATATCTTTGGCACATGGTAGGCGTTGTGTCTGCCTACCAGGGTGACTGACAGACAAACCATGGTTATTTAGACTTGAGTATTTGCCAGACATTCTCATGGAAATGAACAAAGTGTGCCGATCACTTCAAGGAGAGCAACTGACATTTTTATTATCAAGTACAAAATTTGAGCTTTCATGTACAAAGTAGAATTCTAGAAAACTTGTATTTACCACCACGAGCTTGACAGTTTCTCAATACTCGAGTGTTTTGCTGGAGAGATTACTGGTGATTTGAATATACTGGATTTAAAAATATCTATCTCTCTATCTATATCTATATATCGATAATATATATATATAAATATATATAAATATATCTATAGATATTGATAGATAAATATATCTATGTATCGATTGATAGAAAGATATATTAACTTATAAATATATTAATATATATTTGTTATTAATATATAATATATCAATATATTGATATAATATATAATAAAATAAATAATGATATATTTATTAAAATCAATGTATATTAATACACATATATTTGTTGTATATATTTGTTATATATTATATATAATATATTTATATATATATTTGTTAATAAAATTGTCCCATTAGGATGTTCTACATAACTCCATGAACCAATATTCCCCAAGTGGTCAATGATTGATGCTATAAAATTATGAGTATAGAAATATCCCATTCACAGTGCAAGGTATGGGGCCAGCATCTGAGGAGCTGGGACCCTATGCCTCTGGTTCACATGCAGTGTGTTGTAAGCCAGTGTTACCATAATTAAAAAAAACAACAACAACCAAACAACAGAACAAAACAAAGTGCAAAATAGACCCATTAATTTTAATACAACAGAATGTGAAAGGTTGATCTACAAAGTTTCAGATTCCACATTACAAGTAACTTTTAAAAAAATGATTTTTTTTTTTACTAACCCAGCTTGGGTTAGTAAAGTGGAATGTCCTCAATAATTTAAAAAGACTATAAAATTCTCCTTTCTTTCCCTAATGCAGTCTCTGTAAGGCTGGATTTTCTTCATGTTTTAACCAAAACAACATATCATAAAGACCGACTGAAGGTAGAAGCAGATATGAAAATCTAGCTGTTTTCTAGTAAGACAGACTTTAAAGGAATTTGCAAGAATATACAGCATTGCCACTGTTCTCATCATTTTTTTCCATTTTGAAAACTATAGTTATTTTTCTTAAACTCAGCCTTTAAATGATAACATATGATAGTTCTTATGAAATGAGTTAAGAAATAATTTCAGATATTCTCCAGTTTATATTATGATGAAACTGATAGATACAATCAGCAAAACAAAAACTCCTTGGGGACCTTAATAAATTTTAAGTATGTGAAATGGTCCTGAAACCAGAAAACTTGAGAATTTCAGTCCTAGGAGTTTGGAAAGTACTGGGAGGTTGAGGATGTGGGGCTTGATGGACTCTGGGGTGTGGGTAGAGGCCTGCAAACCTGTCAAGTGACAGAGACCAGGAAGGGAGGACAGACAGAGCCCAGTGTAACTGGGGAGGGTGGACCAGGCCAGCTTGGTGGGTCAGAGGTTCAGGCTTGCGATGCAGTGGGAAGCAAGTTCCAGGCTAGCATGGGGGCAGGTCCTGAAGGGCAGGGAATCGGGCACTCAGGATCCGGATCCATCCTGGGCAGCAGGAAGGCGCTGGTGGTTCTGGGAGTGGAGGGCGCTGTGCAGTGTGACATTCTGCAGGTGCAGCCGAGTGTCTGTCCTTAGGCTGTTGCTGTGATTCAGGCGTGAGGCCAAGAGGAGAACCGTGAAAATATGAAAATATACAAGATCGAACACATGCATCAGGCGTTTTATGGAAAAAAGCAACGTCCAGGCTGTACAATGATAAAGAGTGTGAATGACAGCAATCATGAGACAAAGATAGAGTGAATTGGGAAGGAAATTCTGTGAATTGGGAAGGAAATTCTGTGGGGACTACACTTGAGGGGGAGACAAAAAAGCAAACATTGTTTAAAAACGAACAATGATGTAAAAATATATATATAAATAATAAAGTAACAATTATTTCCTGCATAAAAGCAGTGATAGGAGCTTTGAAGCTATCTTTTCAACTTTCAGACCACCAAAAGAAATTCCGTTTATTCCCGACTCATTCCTCTTCTTTAATGCTACAGAATACTTTCGTTGAATGCACATCGATGTGCAAGCTTCTTGGATACAACCTCAGTTCCTCTCTTTGGCACACATGGCACAATTTACCCTGCATCGATGAGCAGTAGCTATACCAGAATTCAAGCTTTACGCTCTGGTCTAGAAGTATAGTAGAACCAGGAGGGTTTCCTGAGGGAGGAAGGAGTTTCTTAGAAAACAAAGCACCCCCAGAGAAGAAAAGGCGGGTCCAGTGCTTTCAGGAGAGTGAGGTCATGTGTGTGGTCTAGGGATGCTGTTACCTTGCCAGGGACACGACTGTGGAACCCAGGCATGTACTCTCCTATTGTTCTCTAGTTCTCCAGCAATGTCGTGTGCCAAAGCCTTCTAGGTGACCAGTCACCCCTTAACTAAATCCCCCCTGAAGAGGGTACTGTCCTTGCAATGCTTCTCTCCTGGCTCCTGTGTCATCACTTTCTCCCAATTCTCGCCTTACCTCGAAGGACAACTTTCTTGATCTCCCTTCAAGGTTCCTCTTCTCCCTAATCCTTAACCTGTTGTTGTTTCTGGAAATTTTGTCCTTGCTTTCTTTCCTACTCTCTCTGCATGGTTTCCCTAAGTGATCTCACTTCATGCTTTCATTATTAGGACATAAATTCCACGTGGGTTGAGGAACTATCGTCTTCGCCCCAGATGAGTACCTCATACATTGTGGGTGCTCAAAAAATATCCAGTGTATGAAAACTCATTCACAGGCAAAATCTAAAGGAAACCTGGCTGCCAGGAGCCCAGTTTCACCAATGAATATTCAAAAGAAAGATAACTTTGATGTCACAAAAGAGCGCTTGTACATGCAGATAGCTGCAGCCATTCTGGAAGGCAAAATGGCAACTTTTGGTGAAAATAATTATGTGGCCCCCCTCGTGCTGTGTAATCACTCTCCTGATTGTCCACCCAAGGGGAAAACATCTCCACTGGGGCCACAAAGAATCTGAATAATATGTTTGTTCTAGTATTATTTGTGATAAAGCGAGTTGGAGGCGATCTAGATGTCCTTCATTTGGTGTGTTAAATAAAATGTGGCAGAGGCACTAAGGTGAGACTCTGGAGTAGGTGGAAGCAACTAGGTAAACACTGATGCATATGTCAACCTTGCATATATGCCGTGGAATGAGGTAAGAAACAGACTAATGATGCTATAATGTCACTTATGTAAATTAAAATATGTGCACAGAGCTGCTGAAAGCTATAAGAGCCTTGGTTTAGGGGTTGGTTGTATAGGGGTGCATGTCCATGTGTGTAAATTCCACAAGCTGTATAATTAAGTTTATTTCTCTTTACTCTGTAGCTCTACAGCAATAAAAAAATACATGAGCACAAAATAACATACATAATGCAAGAACACTTACTAAAAAAAAAGACTGTACCTCAAGGGCCTCCCCAGTGGCGCTGCGGTTGAGCACTGGGCTGTGAAGCTGCCCGCAGCCTTCGCAGCACTGGTTTGATCCCTGGTTCGATCCCCAGTCCCCGGCAAGGGTCCCACATGGTGCGCAGACCTCTCCTGCTGCGCCCGCTGCTCCCCTCAGCAGTGTATTTCGTCTGTCTGCCTGTTCTGCTCCCCGCTCTGTCTCTGGTGAATTCTCTCAGCCTCCCATGCTTCTGACTGTACCCAATGCTTGTTTAAATAAGTAAGTAAGTAAATTAATTAATTAATTAATTAAAAAAAAAGACTATACCTCAAACACATTAGAAACTTGCTTATGGCGGGGAGGGTGAGAATAGGAGGGATGAATAAATGAAATAGCTAATTTTGAAAGCAAAATAAATTCAGCTTTACACAAACCATGATGACAATTTGCCATAGACCCGAAAGTAGGAGACCCCCTTCTATTTGAGCTAATTATCTGTCAGTCTATTTACCTACAGAATATTCTACACTCAAGGCCTCCACTGTCACATCTAAGTGAATGGTTTGCAAAACATTATCTACAGCCCTACTTTCCCACACCAATCCTACATCTCCACTTGCCTTTTAGGCAAGCCTACCCTTATCTGGATGCTTTTGCGATTGTATCTTGAACTCTAACAAAAACCCTTTACCTTCCTTTGGAAATGGCCTGTCCCAGCATATTGGAATCATCGTGACAAAAAGTACTGTGCCTTTCTCCAAGTTTTAAAGTGGAGCAGCAGTTTAGACAAACAGCACTGACTACAGGGGACCTTATTAGAAATGTGGGGTCTCAGACCCCACCCCAGATGGACCGAATCACGACTTTCCTTTTAACAAGATCCAAGGTGATTGATTCATTTGCCCATTAAAACTTGAGAAGTCTGTTTCTTGTTCATTTTGTTAACCTTGCTGAGATGATGATTAGGGAGAAATAAGTGGGGACCCCTTTCTGGGTGTCTGAAGTGGGGTCAGAGACATACTCTATTCAGAGATTATGTGCCAGGGGGTGTTAGATGGAGAGTAAGGCATCCAGAGTTCTAGCCTCTTCTTCCAGGAGTGACCTTGAAGGGACGACTTACTCCTTATTGTGCATCTCAATAGCACTCTGTGTTAACAATGCACTTCACCATCTATTTATTAGTGATTCTCTCTCAAACTCTCTGCATCATCTTTACAAGCAATAAATCGTGCTGGATTTCCTTTGTAACCCATAAGCGGTTGATAAATTGTAAACAAATGGGTTGAAAAGGTAACACAGCAGAAAAGTGTTTCAATTTCCCTTCATCCATCCTCCATGCATCACTTAGAGAGAAACCAAGTGCTCACAGGCTTCATTGTACTTCCAGAATATATTTCTAAACAGAGGGAAAGAGAGACAAACTTTATATTCCATGATCGAAACCATTAGTTTAATAACTGTGGGTAGGTTCGATGAGGTGGTCTGTCAATCCAAAGACACTGGCTGAGCTGAAGTCCAATGTCAACAAAATTAAGCTACTGCCTTCCATCCTCCGACTCTGCACACCACTTTGGAGCGGCTGCATTCGCACAGGGATTAAGTATATTATGCATTAGCTTATGAGTTGCCTCAGTAAGAGTTTGACAAGAAATAACATGGTGAATATGTAGTCTGATTTTCCTTCTGTATAAACCGTTTCTTGAAACAAATTCCTCCTGGTCCAGATTAAGAGCAGAAGGCAAGTATAAATGCCCCCTTCAACGGCGTGCATTTATCTCTGGGCATCTTTTATTTATATTTATTTATTTTCAAAGTTTTATTTATTTATTTATACAAGCACTGGGTACAGTCAGAAATGCGGGAGGGTGAGAGGATTCACCAGAGCCAGAGTGGGGAACAGAGCAGGCAGACTGATGAAATACACTGCTGAGGGGAGCAGCGGGCGGCAGGAGAGGTCTGCGCGCCATGTGGGACCCTCCTCCGGTGGCCGGGGAGCAGCCGGAGACAACTTTTGGGAAGTTAACAAATAGCTCCTAGGCTGGTAATAAATTGGTTGCCCTGAATATGATGACCTCACACTTGTCTTTCTCTACACGGGGCAGCTGCACTAGCTCAGCGTTAGGTAATTCAAATGGGCTTTAAGTTTAGTTAATTAAAAGGAACTTAAAGAGGGAGCTGGAAAAGCAGGAATAGAAAATTGAAAAGGACCATTTGGTCCATGTCCATTCATTACTTGAAAAACAAAAGTTGTCTCTTCTCTTGTTATCTCTTGTCTACTCATTCCCTATTGATGTAAAGCAGATTTGTTGAATTTAGAGGATGCTCCAT
Source organism: Talpa europaea (assembly GCF_964194135.1). Classification (NCBI taxonomy): domain Eukaryota; kingdom Metazoa; phylum Chordata; class Mammalia; order Eulipotyphla; family Talpidae; genus Talpa; species Talpa europaea. Next base: position 152,583,001 of record NC_140068.1, read on the forward strand.
TTCGCATCGGGGTGTATGTATAGTGTTTTCCTGCTAAGCTGCTACCATCACTTGGCCGTGTTTGTCTCTAATGGACTTGGTGGCTGCACTGAGCTACCCTTGCAAAAAAGTTCTATTCTAGACATGACATCAAAGCCTCTTCAGTTGAAAAATAGCATCTGCTTCTCCAAAATATCTTCCTTGTATTGCCAAAAAGAGTTCCTGAAAGTGCCTCCAGACCCAGCTTGGGGGTTCCATAGAAGCCCAAGTAACAATGTCCACTCTTAGGTGATTCTGACTCCTAGGACAGGTTAGGCTTGACACAAAATTGGAAGAGTTGCAGAGCTGTGAATAATGTTTAAACAGGTAAACTGCCTTAGGTAAGAACAGCTATCAGCAACTCAAGTGCACTTGGATTCTCACCAAAGAAAGGGCCATAGGTTTCCTCCTAACTTTATAAGGATTAACTTGAGATCACATGTAGTCCAACAGGGAAAAAAAAAAAAAACAAAATTTATTTTCTTTTTGTCTGTAGTTTTCAAATAATTTCAGTATTGAATGAAGACTTTCTTATATATTTGCTGTTGATCCACCAGAAAATTCAGGAATCAAGTCTCCCTCTACCCTCATACAAATGCTCCATTAAATAGGGCAGATATGAACAAAACAGAGAGGCTAGAGGCCTGAAAGTTTTGAACCAACAAGTCAACTCCAACTTCGGGGCACAAGTGGAAACTGACTTTGTTTAACCCCGATAAAGACAACCACACAGCTGTGGGGCAGGAGAAGGAAATTCACGTGATCAGGGGTTGCAACTTTGAGGGGGTTCCACAATTGGGATTTTTGTATAATTATGTCAGAAAACAAAAACCCCTCTCTTGGCTGTAGCACAAAATAATGGGCCTGGGTGTTTGCATTTGGACTACTCCACCTGTGACCTTGAGTTACTCCCTCTCTTCTGACCTTCAGTTCTTCAGCCAAGATGAAGGACTGTAGGAAATGATCTCTGGCACGTTCAAGGTTTTATATCCCACACAGCAGATGGTCCACTTGTTCATGGAAGTTTACAACTAACCAGAGAGAGAATACGTGCACACAATAAAAGCTGTCAATGCAAGGCCATGCATTTCAGGTGTCAACTGACAAGCACAGGCATTAATTTATGTCTGACCAAGGTGCTCTGCTTGTAAGGCAAATCCTCACATTACCTTTCATCCTCCTGTAAATGTGAATGCCTTCCCTTTCTCCTCATAGCCAAAATTCTAGAATATTAGTCTTCATGTACCGTCTCCATGACCTCATCTTTCCATTTAATTCTCAACCCACTGAAATTTGGCTTCCATTTCCTCAGCTCCATGAAAACCATTTTCTGTCAAGGTCATTATCAACCACCAAGTTGCCAAATTCCATCGATATAAAATTCTCCTTATTGTTCTAGACTTCTCGGCATTTTATATTCTTGACAAGTTCATGTCCTTGTAATGGCTGCCCTTCTTTTTCCCAAGACCTCATTTTCCCCAATTTTCCTCTTTCCTTACCAAGTGCTTCTTCTCACTTCCCTTTATGGATGCCTGTCTCCTTCCCATCCTCTAAAAGATACATGTACCCCCTTGAGCTTTGTTCTGGGCCCTGGTTGCACAAGTTCCCTTTCTAGACCATAGCTTTTAACACCTCAGACTTACTGCCGATTCTCCAGTCTTTCTAACTGGGAACTCTCCATCCTACTGTTGACTGGGTCATTTATCTGAATGTCTCATGGGCACCTCAAAATTATATCCAAAATTCGGCTAGAAACTTTCCCCCCAAATGTTTCACCTTCCTAAAGTCAGTTTCTAACTGTTGCTGAAGGTAAAAATTTGGGAGTTGCCATGGATTCCATTACCTCATCCTGCCACCCACATCTAATCCATTGTCAAGAGCTAGTAATTCTGCTGTCAGCTGGTCCCCTCCTCTCTACCTCCTCCCCACCCTGTCCTGGTTCAGCTCTTGTTGTCGCTGGAAACTTGGCAGGATCCCCTCCAACTGTCTCCAGTCTCAGCCTTACTCTTCATGTCATCTTTTCCACTGACACCAGCGGATCCTTTCTTATTTCCAAATGTGATTATGTCACTGTCTGTTCAGTATTCTCTGCTGTATTGAGCTCTAGCTGATGCGGTGCATGCTGATAGGGTTAGGAGTCAGTCTGCAACTTACTTTGAAATCCACCAGAAAAATAAGATGAATTGATGGATGAATCAAGTGAGTGATTAAATGGGTAGATGTGTGATAAACTAGATTACTCAATGTCCCTTCCTTCTCTGCTCTCCCTTGCTGGTAATTGTTAAGCGAATGCAAGTATCAGCTTATAAAGACAGTTAAGCTTCTCTGGAGCTGGACCACGTGATGCACCTTGGTATCCATCATGGTTCTTAACATAGGTCTGTGTCAAAGGAACTTCCCTGACAATATTTTGGCACAAAGGAATAGAGGCTACCACTTCTATTTTATTTATTTATTTTTTTGTTTCGATTCAAAATAATGACAGGGAATACCAGAGAAGGAATCAAGATATATCATGGAAACATATACCTTCATTTAAACACGTTTTAAAAAATTACTGATTGAAATCCCCCTTTGAGGCATTAAGAGTTCATTTACATACCAGAAAGCTATTTTTCTTCATACATGAGATTAAAACAGCAATAACCTTGAGGCAGTTTTCATTTGGTGAGCCCAAGGATAGATACTTTTGTCAATAGTGAGCTGTTAACACTGAGTCCAGTAGATATTTAGAGGGAATTCACTAGAACTACACTGTGAAACACCACCTGGGTTTCATGCTCTGGAATCAACAATGTGACCATTTCACAATGAAGCCTTTTGGTGATCTGAAGAAATAAACACTTTTGGATGGTGTCCAGGACACCTTTCTATATATAAAATACTGCCCTTTAGGAATACGGTGAAGGACCTGAGTAAAGTTAAACATTTCATTTGCAAATAACTCAATGCTAGGGATATTTCTAATACCTAAAAATAAGAAAGGATTTATTCCACATTGTGCACTTTGGTTGTAGTCTGGAACTATTTTGTCACAAGAAATCGGAACCAAGCATATCCTAGTTCCAAGCATAACTTGGCATTATTTTATTATATGTGGTTCCAATTTCTTGGAGTAAAATCAGTCCAATTTGTTTCCCATGAATCCAATTCAGGGTAATCTTTCCAAAGGAGTTTGGCATCAGGGAGAACACTCAGGAATGCATGTGGTTAGGGGTGTTGCAAAGGGGAATTGGTCATTAATACTGAATTCCTCCTCGTGCACACCCTGAAGTTGAGATTCATTTTTCATCTCGACCTGACTTTCCAATCCTTTCTGATTTCATGGAAATGCCTCTTCAGGCGTCTCAAAATACGTAAACCAAAAAGCAAAACCAAAAACAAGAGAACCCCCCTCACCCCGATTTTTCATATCTGCATAAAATATGTGCCGTAGGAAGATTTGGGGGAAATGCTATTAAGCAAGTCTTCTTATGAGGATGTAGACAAAGATATACTTTTACCAAATGTCAAAATTATGTTGTCAAAGTTGATGTGCAATGCCACAAAAGTGAATTTATTGCATAGATTTCCATGGTAGCGGTTCTCTGTGGAAACGAGTATATTTGGTTAGGGAAATAGTTTGCAATCAAAGTATTATTGCTTTGGGGGCAAGAGTAATACAGCAGCAAAACATGCTGATAAATTTTTAGTTACTTACCGCTTTGTTAATGGAGGTTATGTGTGTTACAGCAGCCACCATCGCTTGCCTTCTGTTCAGAACTGCAGCATCCTGGAACTGAAAAGAAAATTTAGAGTAGGCAGGACCAGAGCAAAACCAAGGATTCATGGAGCTTCTAAATGTCTAGCTCTACCAATCATGTGTCTGAGGTTTGGCGACCAGAGGTGAATGAGGAACATGAAAACTACTCTTCCACTCTGGTTAGCACTGCCAGTCTTTACCTTGTGTAGGGTAAGGTAAAAAAGTAGCAGGCTTTTCTGCCCTCCTGCCATTAGGATGGGTGATGGCTCTGTGGTCCTGAATGCATGCCTGCTGGCGGGCACCTGGGGTGGGGTGTGGGCATACATAAGTGGGTGCTCCTGGGCTGAGATTAGGCTTATAAAGGTGACATCAGAGAGTGAAAGGAGCAGAGAAGCAGAGGCCACGAGAGAGCGTCAAAGAACCCAAAAAGAGTGAAGATTCTCCAGGGGCTGGGAGGCCTCCCAGCTCCCCCTGCACCCCTGCCTGCTGTGTATCTGGTAAACCCCAATAAAAGCCGCCACTGAGGGCTCTAGGACTCCTCCTATACCCAGTCTGCATAAGGTCATAGAGATCCTGCACTGTGACTTTTCTGTCTCTACACCTTGGTTACCTGAGCACCCCAAGTCTCCACATCAACTTCATGTTCCCACATTTGTTTGCTGCCTTAACTTTGAGCCTTTGAACTAACCAGATCATTTACTACTTGGATGGGGCTGGGCAAACCACTTCATGGACAGCAGCCTGTCTTGTCATCTGTAGAGATATAACAGGACTTACCTTTTAAAGATTATTATTGAAGGATTCATGGCATGCTATTTAGCAGGTTCTCAATAGAGAGGGACTGTTATTGCTATGCTAATAAATTACTATGCTAATGTTATAGGACAGGGAGAGGGGCAGCCCAAACCCCGCAAACCTGCCTATTCTAAGTGGGTTCTGCCATCCGCCGCATCAACACAAAACATAGGAGACTTTAATGGGAAGGAACTTTAATAAAACTAGGAAACAATACAGGTAAGGCAAAAAATCTAGTTTTTAAATGAAGCACCCAAAGTTACCTGTCCCCTTGTGGGTGAAAGTCCATCCATATGGGATTGGCCCAGAACAAGGCCCCAAAGCCTGCTACAAGTCTAAAGCATCTTCCAGTGGGGACCCACAGAAAAGGGTCACAAACAACCGGACAAGCCCGGAAGGAAAAGAGCAAAATCAACATCAAGATAAAAGCTGCCATTGTCACCTTCCCACGGGTCTCACCCACATCTGTGTCACCCAGTCCACGACCAAAAGACAAGCGCAGTTTCTTTACGTGTCTCTAGGCTTCATGCGCCTCCTCCAGGCCTCCTGGCTCCATCCTCCTTCCTTCCTTAGTCTCTTCTGCAGCTTCTCCTCTTCCTGCTCAGCTCCACCCTCCCTTGGGTGGGGCAGGGAACCTCCCCCTTTCCTGGGGACCATCCTGTTACACTAATACTAGTAAATTTGTTTTTCCTGTTATAGGGTGATGGTGGCAGTTTTCCCCACATGACCTGGGAGTGGGTAGGAATTTGGGGGGGGGGCAGAATTCAGCTAAGAAGATCAAGTCATTTTGAATTTTCCTAGGAAATCTAGAGGCTCCTTCTGGAAGACTCCTTTTCTGTCCAGATTTCCCCACTCGCAACTCTTGTGAGGTTGCGTGCACAGAACCAGGAGAAAAATCTCAGCTGCAAACACAAAAGGGAGATGAGCTTTTATGGAAAACCCATTTAGGGAGGACACCAGCACCACTATTATAATATTAAAGGAGTCCTTTATAGGTGAATAGCAGCCTTATCAAATCCCAGGTGGCCTCCCAATCCCCTAGTTTTACTGTGATGGTTTGTCTTACCTGTCAACTTGGCTGGGCAACAGTAAGTATCCAGTTGTTCAATCCAGCACTCCTGTGGGTGCTGCTATGAGCTGTTTCGTAGATGTGGCTAGCATCTACTCTCAGCTGACTTCAACTAAAAGAGATTTCCCTTGATAATGTGGGTAGTCTTCATCAAATCAGCTGAAAACTTAAGAGTGACAACAGGCTTTTCAGAAAAGAAATTCTGGCTCAAGAGTCCGGCATCCAGTCCTGCCTGAGTGGACCGGTCTCTCGTGTAGATTTCAGACTACTCAGCCTTAGAGTTGCAGGAGTCAATTCCTTAAAATCTTACTTTCTCTCTGTTTTTTCTTTCTGTAAGTCTCACCATCTCTCACTTTTGTCTCTGTCTTTCTCTATAGCATGAATAAATAATCCTATTCTGTTTTTCAAGGAAACCTTGAATAATAAATACCTTCCCCACCCACCCACATACCTGCTACATTTCCTAGAAATGCCATGATCCAGAAGTGAAAGAGTTAAAGGCTGCCTGGCAGGCCTGCAGTGGGACCTGTTTCTCTTCTGATTGCTCAGTTTTCAGACCACAGGGCCCTGACCTCTTTTGGGGCGACTCTTGATGAGACTCTAAGAGGACCTTGGCCAGGAAGCCACTCAGGGCTGAGCTTATGGAAAGGCAGACTCCCCTTTCTTTTCGGCTTTTCTGGGTGTCTATCATCCTAGGCCTGGTGTTCTTTTTCTTTCTATGTCAAGGAGGTTTCAATTTCTTGCAAAAGAAATTGCGCTGCTGATAAACATTAGTTATGGAAAGGTTTTCTTTCAAACCCAAGGGAAGGAACAAGATAATTTCCCCTGGTTCAGAAAAGTCAGAGTAGAATAAAGCTTCTTGAAATATGAGCTTGATAAAAATAATATTGTCAGTATGAAATAAAAATGAGGACTTGGAGACAGTTTCATTCAAACTCACTTGATCATATATAATAAAGCCAAGAGAAGTCAGTGGGGGTGGGGGAGATTTTAACATGCTGAGCTGAATCAAGCGAAAGCTTCCCTTGCAACGCAGCTTTCTCTGGCAGGATGTTGGCAAACCACTTGGGTAAAGGCTATTTTGTTCCCCTCAGGGGTCTGAGGGGACAAAGGAGTCTGCTGGGCCCCTGGCTGGAATGAGTTCTGGTTCACTTTGCTCTCACCTACCCCACAAATAAACAAACAAAAAACATCGCTAATCTGTGTTGCAGGGTCAGTTCCTAGAACACGGCCCATTTATACAGGTGAATCTGTGATAGCCACATCGGCCCACCTCCCAGGTTAGAGGATAAAGTCAGGTCACATTTCTTCCCATGTTCAAACCACAGTCGTTCTGAGAGCCTTGTTAGAGCCAGTGGGAACAAACTCAGTGTTTCTTTAAGGGTTCCCCTTGGAGTTTCTGGGTATCCCCAATGAATGCCAACTTGTCCCACAAATTCACCCACATTGGTTCTTCTGCTAAACTTTGCTGATCTTTCTCTCCATCACGGCATTTGCTGGGTTACACGCTCACTTGCTTTCTTTTTACTGCCACAGTGGGTTCCCTCAGGCTTAAAGGCCCTGAACTTGGCTTCTGTTGCTAATTTAGCTTCTAGCACATTCCCACATATCTCTCCCCTGCTGCCTCCACATATCTGTGGAGGTCTCTGGAGGTGCCTTCAGGGGACCCTCTGCACTAGAGGGTGGGCCCCTCGGACAAGGACCTACCTCAGAAACAGTCGTCAGACTCCTTTGGCCTCAACTTGGCCTCACCCCAGTTTAGTGGACACCCTGCCCTAAGATCTAATCAACGGATCTCCTCATTCTCACAGTGCTTATACCCCTCTAACTGCCTCTGCTGGATTCAGCTCTGCTCTAGGCTGAAGTCTCTCTCCCATATTGCAGAAGCATCAGTAAAACTTGTCTTGCTGTTTTTAAACAAATGAGGGGTACAATTTCCCTTTGGCACCGTCCCTAAATCCAAAACACACTCCCTCTCTATGGTCCAAGAAGAAAGTGCCCACTTTCCCAACAAGGAAAGGTCAACCGACCATTTTAATGATGGGATTGGGGTCCACAGTCAGCTCACCCAGTGGCCTTTCCTCAGAGCTCAGAGGGAGTGACAGTGTGACCTGCCTTGGTGCCCGCTGCAGAGGCTGGTATTCACCACCTTCCCACCCCTCCCTCTCCTTTCTCACAGCAGCCTGCCCAGGCTCTATCTGCCCTTGTTCTGCCTAACACAATAGCCTCCAGGTTTGTTGCCCTCAAACTCACCCTCTGCAGAGTTATCTGCTTCATGAGCAGTTGCTGCTGTGCCTTTGTGACTCCCCCATCTTTTTAAAAAAGTTTATTTATTTATGCATACAAGAGCTGGAATGTAGGCTACAGGTGCAGCAAGTGAAAAGATTCACCAGAGAGAGAGCAGGGAGCAGAACAGGCAGACTGGCTGAAATACACTGCTGAGGGGAGCAGCAGGTGAGACAAGAGAGGTCTGCTGTGCCATGTGGGTAGCTCCCTGGCAGGCCCGGGGATTGAACTCATGCTGCAGAGGCTGCAAATAGTCTCACAGTGCTGTGCTTAACCCCTTGGGCCACCAGGGAGGCCCGACTCCCCCATCTATGGATGGCCCTCTTCTGCCCACTTCCTGCCAGCTTTCAGCTTTCCACTCAGAAGAACACGCTGGAACTACCTGTGTTCCTTGCACCACTCTCCCGGAACACCTACGAGGAGCCACTCTTTATTAAGAGGCAGGGATGCTTGCAGAAGAAATACAAGACAATCTTTCCCTACCCTGGAGGTTCAGGCTGTTGTTGATTTTTTTTCTCCTGTGCAGGTGACATCACAACTGAATATAGAGGAAGAAGGCTCTTTGGCCGCTGGGTGTGTGCTTGAAATTCCCAAAGCAGGCTCGGTGGGGCTTTCTAGGGGAAGGAAGTATTAGCCAGTAGGCAACTTTGATTTTAGTCTCCTGCATCTGTAGTTTGTTATTCCAAGTTCTGGTTTAGACAGAACAATTTATGTCCTATTCTCCTGACTGTGGGTAATAACTGAGCACACTGTTGTTACTTTTTTTTTTTTTTAAAGATTTATTTATTTTTGCATGCAAAAACTGGGGTACAGGCCAGAGGTGTGGGGGGTGAGAGGAGTCACTAGAGACAGAGTGGGGAGCAGAACAGGCAGACTGACTGAAATACACTGCTGAGGGGAGCAGCAGGCGAGTCAGGAGAGGTCTGCCTCGCCATGTGGGTAGCTCCCTGGCCTGATATCAAACTCATGCTGCAGAGGCTGCAGACAGCTTCATAGGTTGTATCTTAACCCCTTGAGCCACCAGGGAGGCCCTGTAGTTACTTTTCTTTAGAGAGGCAAAGAGGAGCTGGTTGATTCATGTCAACATTCTTTCTGCACTATTTCAAGTTTCTTTGCAGGTAGATCTGATGAGAAATTGAATGTTGTATAGTTAGTTACAATTTTAAATATCTTCATATTAGGGCTAAAGATGAGACTGAACATTGGTATGATTTCTGTTGTCTGTCGTAGGAATCTCCATTTCCTGGTGTTGAGAAAATACAATCTTAGAAGTCATAGGCACTAGGTCTTTTTAGTTCGAGTTAGCCTCTATTCATTCCCAATGTAGTGCTTGCACTCTCTAGCTCCCAGTGCAGTGGGAATATTTCTAGATCCTCTGTCTCTCCTGGCTTTTTTTTTTTTTTTGGTGGGACCCTCGCCTGTGGCCGGGGATCGAACTGGTGCTGCAGAGGCTGCGGGCAGCCTCGCAACCCAGTGCTCACCCGCTGCGCCACCAGGGGAGGCCCTCTCTCCTGGCTTATAACTTTATCCCAATTCTACCTTTTTTCCTGGTTCACTGTCATCTCTGGTTAGTTGCCATAGCTAGAAACTGACTTTGTCTTTTCATTCCCTTACCCACAGACACTTTTATTAAGCTCTGATTATACCATGTGATGTGGCTAAAGATAGATGAGGCCATGTTCTCACTCTTGAATAAAACAGTAGTCAAAAAAAAAAATCAGGAAGATGAAATAATAGAAGTTTGATGAAACGCACAGAAGAAGAGGCAGTAAATCCCTCTGGGGCACTCGGGGTGCCTTCCCAGAGGCGGCAACTTTTAGCCTGCAACTTTTGGCCTGTTTTCTAAACCAGGACATCCAATAGAGACGCCGTCTCCAAAGCCATTCCCAAGTCCGATTTGAGAAGCATCCAAACCTATCCAGAAGCATCTGGATCAAGCCCTCTTGGCATTGCGTGGGGAGTCTGAGCAGCAGACTTGCCCCCTGTGTTCACGCTAGCTGAGACTTTCTAGCTCTGAGGGTGGCTGCACGAAGATGTTAGTATTGAGGGTTTTTTCCTTGCACATGAGCTCAAGTTTCATGCATGTCGATCCCACGGTGCCCTCTTCCGGAGCGGCCCTGACCCCTGTCCCGTGGGTGGGACCCCACTCTTGTCCTTGGCTCTTGACATCCATGGGCCTTTGGGCTTCTCTGGCGTGGAGGCCCCACATCTGTCTATTTGGCCTGAAGGGTTTGCTCAGGCAAAGTTTCCAAGGAGCCATTCCATTCCGCCTTGGGCTTATGATCTTCCTACCTAGGAAGACCTATAAAATGCAACCAATGCCTCGTTAATTTTAAATGAATCTCCCCATGTAACCACTCATCTCTGACGGCCACAATTAACCTCCACTCCACACGCCTCTCCTCTCGTATTCAGCCTCCTGCCTCCTTCCCCATTTGCCCCCTCTTAACTCTCACCCTGGGAGTGTTGCGGGCAGTTCAGTAAAACTCCAGGAGGCATCAAGTTTACAGTCCCTTCTTGCTGCAGCCCCTTGCAAGCCCTCCCCCTTCTCATTCTGTGTGCGCTGCTTCCAGGCCGTCTAATAATGCTTTAAGCATGTCGAGTAATCAGACTTCCCCAGGCGGTCACTTTGACCTTGCAGCTTCCCCTCTACCTTTTTCCCTCTGACTCTCAGACTTGCATTTTCTGCTACAGGATGCGTGCGGGTCGCGGCTGACAGGACGGGCTTGGACGGCGACGCCTTCCCCACAGCATGAAGGAGGAAATTCAAGACTTGGTCTTTTCTTCACTGCTCACCAACCACTGCTTCGCTGGCTGCAGGGACCCTGCATTTCTCTGCTTGTCCTGGGTCCAGCTTCCTTTAGGTGAGCCCAGTGTCTGAACGTGTCACCTAGAGCTGACGGCGCCCTTGTCCTGGGTCCAGCTTCCTTTAGGTGAGCCCAGTGTCTGAACGTGTCACCTAGAGCTGACGGCGCCCTGTGGCCTGCAGGGAGAGACAGCTGTGTTTTTTCTTTTTCTGTTTTTACAATGAATTTCTTTATTTGTCTATATAATCAGCTTTGTCTTGCCTTCACTTACTCCCTGGAGGTTTTTAGTCCTCTGTGTGTCCATTCATCCATTCAGCTCGTGACCGTGGGCCCCTCCAGGAAGGTCTCCTTGCTCCAGAGTTACTTTCCTCACCCCCCACAGCCTCCCCAGCTCAACCTGCAGAATGCATTTGGGGAAAGAGGCGCGCCATGGACAAGCTGCGGGGGTGATTTATATCTTGGATGGGAGGACCAGCTCAGGACCCGATGGGGTCAGGAGTGATGTGGGGGAGGGGTAATTATTTCCTCAGGTGGGGAGAGACATAGCAATTAAGATAGATGCAATAAGGCGTCTGGAGAAAAGCAATCATCTGAGAGCAGGGAGCCCGGCGTCTTGTTGTGGAACCTCAGCGTGTCCCGGCTCCCTGGGAGGCTTGGAGATGCTGCAAGGATGATGAAACCTTGGACCTGAACTCCCCGCGTGCTGCAGGGGACTAGTGCAGACAGACGCCTCCCCCAGGCCAGCCTCCCCAACCTGTTGGCAGGAAATGAGTTTCACATCCATTCTGAAATTATAGGAAAATAGTCTATATTATATTACAAGTTCATGTTATTTTTGCAAACTAGCTAAGGAATTCCTTGTCTGTTGCTCTTCCTCCTGCCCTGTGCTCGCTCTTGGTGTTCTTTCCCCTTCTGTCCTCACTCCCTGCTTTCATCTCAAACCCTCTCTTCTTCCCCACATCTTTGCTCATTTCCGCTCTCCCCTAAACACCTTGGTCCCACCTAGGGACAGAAGGTGACATTCTACAGTCAGTGTGCAAAGGGGCTGAGGGCCCCCTGGAATTCTCTTTTTACTGACTTTGCAAATAATTTTCTGACTCTCTTTCTCAATTGCTTGGGTGGACCAACGCCATGCATCAGCGAGTTTGCTGGATTTAGCAAATAAAAATCTGGGGTGCCTTGTTACGTTTGCGTATCAGATAAATAGCAAATAAAAATTGGAGTCCAAGGAGACCCACGCAATATTTGGGAAATGCTCATGCTAAGACATCCTTCCTCATTTGCCTGTTAATCAAAGGTAACCGGGCATCCTGTGCTTTATCTGGCAACCTCGACGACCATCTAGGCCTGTGCGTGGTGTGCTGATGGGCGGTCAGTCATTACCCTTCCCTTTCTTAATAGAATTGAATTTCTTGATGGGGACAATCTATTTCTTTCCCTAGATATTTTGTTTTCTTCTCATCCTTAGCGTCAGCACAGACAACAGTCACGTGAGCCTTCGCCCCCAGCCACAGGGTCCTGTGTCTGGGCTTCCGGTGACCAACTCAGCTAATGCAGCACAGGGGGACCCCCACCCCATCTCCAAAGCCCCCATGCATTGAGCACCAACTTAGTGACGACCCTGTTCTTGGACTCTGGATCAATCACCCTACGCGACGTCTACAGCAAGTCCCAGAGAAGATTATTCCAACTCTGTTTAATATCCAAGACTCATAGTTTAAGTTGCTTGGCAAGACACACTGGACTTGATCTCTGGTTCAGTTTCAATTTTTCACTCTGTGAGGAGAATTGTAATCCATACTACTTTCTCTACAGTCATTTCCCTGGCTATACATAGGGTCCTAAATAATGGATTAAGCCCCAATTCCCTGGGGGGGGGGTGTCCAGAAAGGAACCTGATTTAGAGGCCATGTCTGTCTTGGGGGGCAGATGAGCCTTGTGCTTTGGCATTGGAGAGACCCGTTGCGATCAGACAAACTAAGACAACGTAAGAGAAGTTCTCCAGATTTGGGGAGAAGGTTCATTGGTCTTAGTCCCTGGGAATGCATTACCTGGGGTGGGGGCTGTAAGAAAGAGGGGTGAGCTCTTCCTTCAGATGTCCTTTTGCTCTCCCACGCTTTCACTGTCTCCCAACCCTCCTGAAATCTCATTGACCTACGCTGGGTCAACGACTCTTCCCTGTCTGCTTATCTTCCAGTGTTCTTTTAGTTTTAATGCTTGATAACTCTCAGATGCCAGGATTTAATACTATTTTAAATCCTATCTCTGGCAAGGTTAGGTCGATTCATTCCGTGACTTAAAATTGTATTAACGTTTTCCTCATTTGTGTAAGTGCTGTCTTCCTGTAAGCCATAAAACCGAGCAGATTTCAAAGGCTATGAAACTACTTAAAAGGAAAAAGAAGCCAAGGAAGCGCTCAGTCTTTGTCCTTATCATGGCACAAGTTTGTTTTCCTAATGGGGAATTTTCCAAGCACTCTTAATGCTGCGACTTTATGGAATAAATGTGGTGGAAAAGAGCACACGGTCGTCCCATTCCGAATATCCTTTTTACTCTCTTCTGCTCCTCTGAGCTTTGCTTCTGAATACACAAAACCTGTATTTGTGACTGCCAAGAGGCCTTCTACTGGGAGGGAGAATGCATTGTAAATCATTCTTTCACAGCCAGTTAACAGGCAGTGTCTTTCTCGCCAATAATTATGGTTTTGCTTGGAGTTGAGAAGGTTGTTTTTGGGGCAATAAATTGTGATGTCAGGTCTCCTTCAATCTCTTTGCTTGTGATTCCTGGGTCGGAAATTGGTGTTCTTAACAGTTGAACCTCTGCGGTCTCCAAGGCTTTGCAGCTGAAAATCTTGGAGTCATCTGAGAGAGAGAGAGAAGGAGAGAGAGGGAGGAAGGTGTTTTGTTTTCAACTTTGACGATAGAAGACTTGGAAGTTGGGGATGGTGACTTGATTTTTTTTTATTAAAATTATTTTATGTTAGAGAGTTTTACTGATTTTATTTTAAACTAATGAGAATGAAAAAAAATTAAGGTCCGGACCATGTGATTACTTGTACTGATACTTTCTTTTGTGTGAGGGCCTTTGTACACGTGCACAACTCTTCTAAGAATCTCCCACACAAACACTCTGGGTCACCCTGTGTCACACTGGGAAAGTTCACAAGAAGGAAATTCTTGGTAGAGTAAGAAAATCAAACCCCTTCAATGCATGGACATCATTAGTGGAAAACTTCATGCTCAACAGCACATTGAATTTTCCTCGGTTACGAGACTATCCGTTTAACATCGAAAATCACAGGTTATGAGAAAACCACGTGAACACTTAGAGGCATATCGTTTCACCAGCTTCTCTGTGCTCGATTTATGACGTTGTTATTCTGACCTCTTCAGGTGATCAGTTATGAGGAATCATTTGGTAACTTCTGCAAGAGAGCAAAGTCATTTCCTCAGATTCTGGGTGATCTCGGGTATTGTAACAACTGCTGTGAAGGGGCCAAGTCTTGTCCATGTCCAAGAGTGTGGCTTTGGGTCTTATTTCACAAGGGGGGGGCATGAGGGGGATCTTGTGCAAGTTCTAAGGCCATGGTGTTCCTTCCACAATCCGCTAACTTGACACTGAAGTCTGATCTATTTCTAGTTGGTGTGCGGATGGGGCAGGACAGCTTGGGGACATTTTGAGCTGTATAATTTCCTGCTTAGGAAGCTCAGGGGCTTTAGAAGTGAGACAGGGGGGCTGTGAAATGAAGGGGTGCACTCTCCAATCAAACCTTCATCTGAGTGCTGGGTCTGCATTTTTCAGCTGTGACATCTGGTCCAAGTCACTCTCCCTTTAGTTTCCTCTTTTGCAAAATAGGCACAATCATATGTAGGACCAGCCTCACCCCGCTCCCCAAGAGAGGCTTTTCCCAAGACCAGAGTAGGCCTTTTCTATACTTATAACCTTGGTATGTGGAACTAAAGTCAACTGAGGCCCATGAGCCTCAGGAGCAATTGTTAACATTTCTTGAAGAATGCAGATGACCCAGATTTAGGGCATTTCAGAAAATACCTCTTTATCTTACCTTAAATCAGGACAAATGTCTAGAGGCAAGATTTTATCAAATCAAATCCTTCCCTTGTCATCATGTGATTCCCCCTCCATTCTCCCTGATACCCCAGCTCCCTCAGCATAGGATAGAACCCCCGATTTGTCCCATTTACTTTAGAACTCACTGTCATGTAAATTCTCTATGCGAATGATAGTACATTTGGTCTTTTTCTCCTACTAATGATATGAATTTGTAGTGCATATATGTTGGTCAGTCTTAGAAGAACCCAGAGGGGTGGGAATTTGCTCCTGTGCTCTGACAAAGGCAAACAATAACAGAGCTCTCTGTCTGCCTTCCAGATATTTTGGGAAGTTGCTGCTTCTCTCCCCTCCTCTGCTGTCACTTTGGTCTAAGTCACCATCCTACTTCATTTGCATTATTACATTAGCCTCCTGCCAGTCCCTCTTTTCTGGCCACATATATCACAGACTGAGTGAATCTTTAAAAAGGTGACCTCAAAACTCTCCTGTGCTTTCCAAGCTCCTTCAGAATGCCGTCAAAGTCCTTGCAGGGCTTAGAAAGTCCTGCTGGATTTGGCTCCTCGTTACTTCTCTGTCCTCACCTTCAAATGCTCTCGTCTTGATCCAGCCTCTTTGCTATTCTTAGAGCACAGAGAGTGTGTTCCTGGCTCAGGGAACTATGCTTGCAAGGAATGCTCTTCCCATACATCCGTTCCTGGGGCTAACACCTGCATTTTTTGCTCAAAATCACCTGGGCCGTGAGGTTCTCATTCTGCTTAATTTTTCCGTAATTTGCATTTCTCTCCAATATACACACCATGCACTCACTTTCCCTTTCCAAATCTGGAATGTAAGTTTCACCAGGGCTGGGTCTCCATCTGCCTTGTTTATTTCTGTATCCCCTGTACTTGTAACATCACCTGCTTAATTAATATTTGATAAATAAGTGACGAGAATCTGCCTCTTAACTTTAAGAAAATTAGTGATATAATACTTTTGACATGCTTGAGACAGCACCTTACGTATGGTTAAGAATGCAATAAATGTTGGCTGTTACTATTTTTACTGCAGAATTTAGTAATAAGAAGTTCACTCAGCGGTAGAAATTGGGATTTAACCATAGTGCATTGACAGAGCAACTGGTGGGAAGAAACTCACTCAAATTTCTGTGTTGGAGCCTGGGTTATCTTCATAGTTCTCCCTTGATGTGATTTCTCATCTGCCATCCTTGCCTGCCATAATGCACAAGAGATGAAGAAGAATAATAAAAGTGAACTCACAGGATGTATTCAAGTACTTACCTCAAACTCTACAGGTGTGTGGGGATAAGTAGGTGTCTTTAAGCTGGACAGTTGAGATTATATCAGTAGGTCTCCTTCTGCTTGAGGTCACAGGCGTGGGGGTTCATAGGAAGGAGTCATTGAGGAGGTGGGTCCTGTGTCCTATGTTCTGAGAGCCATGAATGGCTGCCATGTGTTGTATCAGTTACTGACCATGGCGTGACAAGGCTCCCCAAAGCCCCATGACTTAAAACAACCAGGATATATTCTTTCTCACAGTTCTGCACTTTCTGGTGTCCTTTGGGGCCTCTTATTGAGCATCATCTGTTTGTTGGCTGGGCCTGAGCCATCCAGGAGTGTGGCCTGTCTGGGGCCTTCATACTGCCTGTGGCTTGGGAGGCCTTTGTTCTCTCTGTCTGGGAGGTCTCTTGACATTTAGCAATTGTGTAGCCTAACCTTCTTTACTTTGGCGACTGTCTTCCAAAAGTTGAGGCATGGAGATCTCCAAAGGCCTAAGGCAATAGGTCTCTGAAGGCCTAAGGCTATAGGTCACCAAATGCCTCTCTGTTGCATTCTATTTGTCGAAACAAGTCACAAGGGGAGGGTTGGAAGGCTCTTGCTGTGAAGAGTGGCATGCACATGTGCATACACAATTGGGAGGGGTGATTGGCTACCATCTTTGTAGACGACCTTCAACCTGCACTAAATAATGGCTCTTATCTTGCACTCCCCATGAATCTTGAATATCTATGGAGACTGGACTCCATGGCTCTAAGGTGTCAAAGTCAACAATTTCGGTACCCACGTCTGTATAGAGGATCTTAACACCTGTTGTGAAGGGTACAGTCTTTCTTGCCTCTTATAAAAGGAAATCATTCATAATTATTGATTGTAAGGCAGTTGCTTGGGGCCTGCCTGCTTTGTGGTTAAGATTATTTTTTAGATATTTTAAGCATTTATCACCCACAGGTTAGGTGCTGGACACTGGCTGGGCTCTCTAACATATTTATGTCATTAAATTCTCATAGCAACCCCAGTGGAGATTTGGATGGTTCAAATGGAAATTAGTCACTGTCATTTTTTGAATATAGGATTCATTTACTTGGGGTTACCTGAATAACAAGGAGCAGAGATGAGCGTCAGCTTAAACTTCTTGGGCTGCAAGGAACATGCAAGCCCCTCAACACCACTCAACCTCTCTTATCTGGGTGAAGAAAGCCACAATGTGGAACAAAAATGGGGAAACACAATTTTAGGGTTTACTTAGTTGAAAAGAACCACGGGCCCGTTTAATATACACAGAAAGAAATTGGCATGCAGATGGACATTGGAAGCAGAGCTCTGTACACGTATACTGGACAGGACTTTGTTTTGGACTTTCTGGAACTTGTGGATTGAAATCTAAGTTTTGATTCTCTGGTAGATAATTAGTTAAGATTAGGTCTAGCAATACATGCAGAAAACTCCAAACAGCGGTGACTTAACTATGATAGATATTTATTTCTCTGTTATGATATGAAATCCGGGGAAGATTTTGCAGGGCCAGTGTGTCTGCTCTGGAAAAATCAAGAACTGGACTCTTATGCTTCTACTTATGGCCCAACAGGCTTGTAGGGTAGGAAAGAGGAAGGGAAAACAAGGGACTGCTCTTTTCATTGCAATACTTCCCCGAAGTTGCACCCAACTTTTCTGCTAATATCCTATTGACCAGTCATAGTCACGAGCTGACAGACAGCCTTGGCGATGATGAGCTAATATTGGGGTTTCTATTGCAAAAGAAGCAAGTGCACCTGGTGGGGAACGCTAGACATTTCTGAGAGAGCAGATGTAGTTTGTAGAGTGAGCATTTAATCAATGTGTGAACTAATAAAAGTTCAGAATAACTTATTAGCAATTAAAGGTAAAGCAGAAAGATATTTTCTCCATAAGGGCTTATTTACTTTAAGAGTAAGCTACATCAGTGTTGTCCTTTAAACTTAGTGTTTGGTGTAATATCATTGGGTGTTTAAATTTCCATGCTTTTGCAAAGTGCTCTATTTTATAAAATAGAAAAAGTCTGCTAGAGCATGGCAATGATCGCAAGTGGTCAGGTCACACAGCCACAGACATGCTGTCACTAGCTAATGACAACATACTCTAATCCCTGCCAGTAAGTAGGAAGAAACAAATCACTGTTTAGTAGTGGATTTGTCAACCGAAACCTACAAAGTGGAATTGTAATGTGTAATGATAGACCTTGCAATCACTAACGTTTGCAAAATAAACAATGGTAGAACAGAAACTATGTCTTACATTTTACTTATTGCTGTGCGGGTCAAATCTAAAGGATGGATAGATTGCTTAGCCAATGAATTGGATTAATACCTTTCTAGACTGGCTTTATTTAACTTCCCTATGGATACCGTAAGCTTGGAGGGGCTATACAAGAGTATGAGAAAACCTTCCTTGTTTTCTGTGCATGAAAATACAAACGAGGCTAACTGTTTAGCTTGACTTTGAAGTAGGAGTGGGATTTGGATAGTGGAGAGAAAAGGAGAGATGAGGTCCAGGTAGAGTCTTGGGGTTGGTAAGTGCATTTGTGCCTGTGTTTCAGGAGGAAGCCAGCAGACTGGCTGGAGCAGAAGGGAACTATGGGAGATAACTGTGGCTGGGTGGGGTCATGGGGAGGACCTCAAAGACTTGCACGTGCATTGGGAGACTTAATTTATCAGCAGTGAGGACCAATGGGCTACTTCAAAGCAGGTGAATGATGAGAGAAGCCCGTGGACGAGGAATAAGGCATCTCAGAGACGGTTCGCACTCCTTGGGAAGAGAACCCTAAAGCAGACAGAGGAAATCACCTGAGGAATAAGCTGGAGGGCCGAGGGCCATAGCAATCAAAATAGGGGCCATGTGGAGCTGGGGTGGGGGTGGGGGTGGTTGCTACTCCATTGTGCTTCAGAGAATCAAAGGTGAATGAAAAATGAGAAAATGCAATTGAAGGTGGTTAAGGAGGACTCTTGACATTGGGGAGCACTTGACTTCAGGGGCGCCCTGTGGTGTGGGCCAGGCTGTGTGAGGTTTGGGGGGGAAATGTAGAGGTGGTGAGACCACTTCATCAAGGTCTGGTGAGGATGGAGCTGAGCGTGTTCCAAGGGAACCCCCACACCCATATCCTGCGATGCGGAGAATTCCAGGTTCCAAGGCGGAAAGGCAGCAGCTGGAAGAAGGGCCAGAATAAAGATGTAGCTAAGAAATGGTCATGGGGGGAAGTTTCTCAGGTGTTAAAAGTCTAACAGGGAGGTCTGGCTGTCCTTGAGGAGGAGAAAACGTCCCTTCCTTCTGGGGCTGGCAGGACCTGAGTGGGTTGGACACAATGAGTAGAGGCCCGAGCTGGAGTAAGTGTGGTAGGTCTGCGGGGAGCACAGGCTGGCAGGGGCGTGTGTGTGCAGGCCAGTAAGGCCGCAAAGAGGTCTATGCTGAGTGTGTCCACAATGGGGAGCAGAACTTCACCAGGGCCCTTTGGTCCGGTGTTGGCGTGGGGTGCTGGCCCGTGGAGGTTGGTGATTGGCACACTGTACTCAGGAGGTAATGTGCAGCTTCCCACCCCCATTTCTTTAGAAAGGATTCCCACACCGGCCCTTTAGCAATCATTTTGTAAATGTCTCCAGGTGATCATTTTGTTGGCTAAGAACAGCTGGTGCAAGCAGGCTGCTCTCAGTCGCTGGACCCTGCTTCTGGGGCTCATGTGCTGTGCGAAGGAAGTAATGAAGTCCTAGGTGGGCAGGAGCAGTGGCAACATGTGGCTTGCCCCCACTTCGAGGTGCGCCCTCCCGGCTGCCTGTCTGTGGAGTAGCTACAGACTCTTGTTATCCTTTTCATTTCATCTGAACCCTTGACCTGCAGCAGTCAAGAAGGCTTCAGGAGAAAGCCAAGCGCCTAGATAGAGGCGAGGCTCTCTAATGCAGCATGGCTGTTAGGCTCCTGTGTCCTGACCAGAGGTGAGGGGTGCACTGGTGTCCCCTCGGCACAGGTGTGGGGTCAGGGTACTTTATCCTGGCTTTGGACTGATGTCAGGAGCAAACACACAGGAGAGACACGGGAAGAAAACAATAGAAGGTGGAGCCTCCAGCTAAGTGCAGACACCTGTCCTCACCTCCCTGGCTCAGCTGCTTTCTTACCTGGAGAGAATCAAACAGAAGGTGTTTGTTTTTCAGGCCCTCATTAAATATTTCTCGGCCACACAGAGCAAACCTGCCGCAGGCAGATGGGTCAGAGTTCACGGCTTACTCAATGGGAGCCCTCTGTTCTGGAAACCAGCGCCGGTGCCAAGTTTGGGAAAAGTCCTCCCACAGTCCCCACTGGGGAGGAGCCTGCGCTAAGCTGGGCAAGCTGCTGCCACAGAAAATACCGATCCCCAAATGCAGCAGAGATTGCATGGGGGCCATGGGGCTCCAGAAGGAGACTTCACGGGGTGAGGGGCTGTTTGGTGCCAGCTTCACCTGGACTGTGCTGCAGACTTGATCCATCGGGCCTGCAGCTCCCCAGGGCTGAGGGCTGACCCAGCCCCATGTTCCTTAGTAACATGTAACTCTCCGCTTCACGCATCGTGTTCCATTTGCGTGGTCTCAAGGAATCCTGCGTTGTTCATCTGTGCAGCTAGAGGGTGGGTGTTAGAAACTGAGTCATGAGGTTCGTAAATGCCGCCCTTTTTCTTTTTTAACCTCCATGTTTTATCCTCTTAGATCCTGGCTTGTTTTCACAAAGGGCAGCTTGAAGGCTCTTGGACAAGAGGCTGCTTTTTACGCTACTTCTTGGAAGCCACGGGGTGAGATCCTGTCATGAAAGACAAGACACACGGTTAGGGGTTAGTGTTACCCAAGCCTTGGCCTCCATCTACTGGGTGACCTTAGCCCACTCACTCTGGAGGCAGAATGTGGCTGCTATCGTGGCCTGTGGATTCACAAGGTGACCTCTGCAAAGAGCTTGGCTCCTTGAGCAGAAAATCTTTCCACACAGTGTCCAGAGAAGGCTATGGGGTGCAAGTGTTCTTTTAGGGTCCACCAGAGCCCAGAGGCCTCATGCCTGGCAGCGCCTGAGTTCTAGTCTCAGGGTACAAAGCAGGGCACAAGACTGAGCTGCCTCCCCGCACCCACAGACTCAGTATTAGTTGCTCCCGTATCACACCGACTCTGGATTTTGTGTCAGTGGACATTTAATTTGATTTATCTTGGTTTGGCTTAGGCCGGATGAAGTCAACTAACCAACAAATCCGCGATTGTTTCTAAGGAGAAGAGGCTCAAAGGCTGGTCTCTGACCACTTAATTACCCTCAGTTGTAGGAAAAGCAAAGCCTGGATTGAATAGTGTATTTGCATATCTGCACAGCGTCCCTTCTGTTCACGTTCTCCCCAAACTCTCAGAAGGCGCCTGCTACACAGCTCATCAGGTTTCAGGGGGCTTTTTTGACTTTGGCTAGCAAAGGGAGGTTCTTAAGAAACCTCAACTCTTTCTATTTTGGTTAGTTGTGACCTCTGCTCAGTAGCGGCTGGGTCTGTCCTGCTACATTTTGAATTCTGCATTTGCCTCTCCTGTCCAGCTGATACTCAGGTGTCAGCACTATTGCTGGCACTCAGACTTGACCCAGGAGAATACCAGGTTAAATAACTTTGGCTGCCTAGAGACCACCTCTCAGCTGAACAAGGAGGGCTCCACAGGGATCAAGTTTCTGGGAGACTCTTCTCCGTGAACTGGAAGAATTATTTCGGGGTCTTTTCTATAATCTATCATGGATTGAATCTAACATCAGCCTGTCTTTTCCAAGTAACATCAGTGAGTTAATGTTCGGAGAACAGAGTCCTGTCGCCTTGCTGATGCCGCTCCCTGCAGTCTGGCCCTGAGATGGTGGAGATCTTTGGGGTCTCCGGACATCACCTCAACAGTGCTGGCAACTCCCAGTCCTGACCGCGTGTTTGTTTCATAACACAGGATCGCCTTCCGGCTGTGATTGAGCCACATTTCTGAGGTTATTTTTTGGGTCACAAGGAGATGTGTCTTCTATTTGTATATCCCCTTGAGAGTTTTTCACCTTCTGGTTACCCCACGCCTTTTTATTCTTTCGGTCACAAAAATGTCTGAAAAAAGAAACCTCTAATCACGGCGCCATTGTCTCACCTCCCATTCACTCGTGACTTCATTTCATTCTGGCATTCACCCCATCGTTTGCCTGAAGCTGCTCTGGCAAAGGTCAGCCAGGACCTCATTGCCAAGTCAGTGACTTGGCTGGGGCCTGTGAATTTTGATAGGGAAAACACTAATCTTTAACTGAAATGTAGTATTTTCTTCCATTATGAATGTAGGCAACCAGCCACAGTAGCATTAAGAATATCCATAGATATGTTAATATCACATTACAGTTATTGCTGATATCTTGAAGTTTCTTTCTTTTATTACTAGTGAGAAATTACAATGGTTTGTAGACCTGCTGCTGGATTTTGTTACGTAACCTTTGAGTAAATAAGCACAAGGCTATAGTGTAATGGTTTAATATTTTGATAACTATATTTCAACATGTTATGTATTGCCATGTGTATTTGTAATCATATTTTATATAGGTAACAATATTATTTTGAGAAGGGTACATAAGTTTCACCAGACTGCCAAAGAGGTTTAATGTCGTTAAAGGAGGTCAAAAAACCCAGTTTTGATCATTAGCTGCCTGATTTCTTTTACAATGAGGTCCTCCTTCTGGGAGCACTTTTCTCCTTTGATTTTTTTCTTTTTTAAATTTTTGTGTACAAGAACTGGGGTGTAGGCCAGAGGTGCAGGGGGTGAGAGGATTCACCAGAGACAAGAGTGGGGAACAGAACAGGCAGACTGACGAAATACACTGCTGACGGGAGCCGCGGGCGAGACAGGAGAGGTCTGCTGCGCCATGTGGGTTGCTCCCTGGCTGGGATCTAACTCGGTCATAGGGGTGATAGTGCTGACACTTAACCCATAGGCCACCAGCGAGGCCCCAAGCACCTCTCCTTTGCTTAAATTATACTGTTTCTAATTATTCTTTCCTTAGCACTTAGTTCTTTAATTTTCACATTTTGAGTTTTTTTCCCAGGATTCTTCCTTCTCTTTTCCCATCTTCCTTCCATAAATATGTATTGAGTGCCTCCTCTTAAGCAGCTGACAGTCCTTGGGGGAGGTCACAGACAAGAAAGACGGTCATTACCGTACAGCTGGATGTGTGCTAAAGGACATTCAAGAGAAAACCTAAGCTAGCCTTGGCAGTTGGGCAAGATCTCCCATTGGAGGTAGGTACCCTTACACTTAGTCCTAGAAAGTCAAGTAGAATTAGCAAGGCTTGGAATTAGTAAGCATAGTCATGGTTACCAAGGACAGTTATGTTGGGACTGGAGAGTCATGGAATGGCCAGCCTGGAGAGTGCATTGCAAACCATGCTAAGAGTAGCCGCCAAAGAGCTTTCAGAGAATTGCATTTTAGAAAGATTGCTTTGGCTTGGAATGAAGAATAGCTTGGCGGGGAGAAGCCTAAAGATGGGGGATCAGTTAAAAGGCTGAGAAACACTTTCATTTGCTTTTTCTTGAAAGCATCACACAAGTCCATCTCATGTCCACGCTTCCCTTCTGCCCAAGGTGGTCATCCACTCCAATGCTCTTGGATCATCATGCTCCACCTCACAGACATTGAGTTCCTTGACTTTACAGTTCCTTGACTTCCTTGCCATAGTCTCAAGGACATTTTGAATTTTTTTTGTGATGCATCTGTTTCTGACATTATCTTAAAGTAACTCCATGTCACTCCCTGGGCCTTGCTCATCTTTATATATCTAGCATATTGCTAGGCCTGGTGTAGATTGCTAAATTGAGCCAAATTAAGGGAGGGAAAGTAAAGAGGTGGTAGAGTTTACATATAATCTAGATAGCCTGCTTTGAGCTGTGAATCTCAGAATGAGAGGTTCACCTAGCTGTTCTTTAGCTTTTTAAAAAGTAGGCACTTTTTAAGTTCCTTTGAGGGTTTATGCCCCCACCCCCATAATCACACTGCCCCCACCAGCCCATTGGTGGGTGTTGCCAGAAATCAGAAAGTATCGTAGGACTTGGGTTTTTTACTTTTTAGAAAAATGGATTTAATGGTCATCTTTAATTTTCAGTGGGAAACAGATTTTCCCACAGGATGATACAGTGGAAATGAACAAAGTAAAGTGGGCTGAATCTTGGCCAACTGAAATTACAGGTTGAAAGCCAGAACATCTCAAAACCTCGCCCTGCGGTAAGGCGTGTTTGTGGGTGGGCCGTTCACTTCGGGGTGGGGATCGGAGCCTCACGTGTAGAGATCTCACCACAAACCTGCACAAAGCCCTTGAGCTACCTATATATTTGACAGCAGGTGACCCCTCACGTAGCTTCCATTTTGGATTTCAGGTTCTAGAGGAAAATCAAGGCATGGATGAGATCCATTTTTTCCCCTCAGGTGCTTGCTGTGTTTCCGAGATTTTCTCCATGATCAACGTGGAAAAAATGTTAATGGTTCATGTTCAAAGTTCCTTATGCAGGTGGCAGCCAGACTGACGTGAACCCCAGGAACTGCAGAGAACATCATAAAAATTGCAGGTTGCTCCTTCAGACTTTCTGTGAGTATGAGAAAGGACTACCGGCTGACTGGTAGGGGAGGTCTGCCATGGACTCTCGTTCCCTGGCAGGGACAACGTGCCTGATCAGTATGAGAATCAGGCTTCTTCCAATTCCTTTCAAAAGCAGGTGTAAATGGCAACCCTGGAGGGAACCCTTGAGGAAAACAAAACAAGAATATCTATAGGCCCAGAACATAAACCAACAAAGATGGTGAGTTAAAGGAGCCCCCAGCAGACATTTGACAAATACCTTAATAAGGTTTCCTCAGAATCTTCAGGCAAAAATCTTGCCTTAGCTACAATTTGGCAGGGAAAGTTCATTTAGTCCTTGTTAGCGCTTACTGGTATTAGAAACTTTGCCAAGTAAGTTGTGGAGTTCTGCTCCCCACCCCCCCAGTAGGATTAATGCCCTCCTAAGCAGACACCAGAGTGTCTCTTCTCTTCACCCTTAGTATGTAAAGACACAAGGAGAAGTCTGTTGTCTGCAACTTGGAGTTGAGTCCTCACCAGATCCCAGGACCTGGCACCATGATCTCTGCCTTCCAACCTCTAGAAATGTGAGAAATAAATGTCTGCTGTTTCTAAGTCACCCACCCAGGCTCATGGGACTTTGCTAGAGCAGCCTGAATGAATTGAGACAGCACTGTGGTTCTGGCTTTTGAGCAACTATTGAAAATGCAGTATGCAAAGATATGACTTCACTGAAAGAATGTAGCACTATCCAATGATGAAGCTATGAACTTGTAGCACTCATGAATTATTGAATAGATGCTGAGCTAGTAGCAGTTTGAGCTAGTGTAGACAGGTAAATATTGAGTATGACGTGCTTTCTTCAAATTTAAAATATTCTGTAGCACCCTCCAAGTTTGTTGTGATACCCTGAGAATTTTTAACATTAGGACGAGAATTGTACAGTTGAGACATGCAAAACTAGAGAAGAGAAAAACAATGCAAACCACAATAATCAACATCAGCAAAATCCTGTACAGTTTCATAAAACAGAAGCTCTTGAAGGCAGTAAACTGTAGAACCATAAAATAATAGGGTCTGAAGAGTAGAAAGAGATTCTAAAGCTGTGCTTAGCCACATATATCCACTTTCACTTAAATTAATTGAAATGAAATCAAGTTTAAAACTCAGTTCCTCACTCACTCTAGCTACACTTCAAGTTCTCCCAGGAGAACATTTCCTTCATCACAGAAGGTGCTGTTGGACTTTAAATGGAGACACTGGAATTCTTCACATGAAGTTATAGAAGCAGAAATGGCCAAATAGAATAAAAACCATTGTCATCATGTAGCTTCAAACTTGTGTTCCTCTGACCATACTGTCCGTAATGATCCATGAATTAATATTTAAATAATCTTAACTATTTAATAGTTGGCACCAATTACGTTCCATTACATTGGTGTTGTGAATTAAGGGCCTTCATTTTGAAATAAATATAATTTTTATATATAAAATAAGATATACCACTTTTTAAGAGTCCTGCCATTTCTTCAGTTTTATATTTTCTTCCAAAAAGTATTAAAATCTTCCCAAAATTAAAGTCACTTGATTGAGCTGTTTTAAATGCTTATGCATTAAGCATCTACTTCAGATTCCCTGCAGAATTAGCTGGGTTACAGGAAAAAGTTACAGTATGACCTACAGGTGATTCACATAATTTACAGACCCGTACTTGTGAATTGATCTACTGGCTAAGATTTACTTTTTTATTTTTTAAGATAGAAATGTTTACTTCATGAATAGTTTTTTTTTTAAAGAACTATTTTATTTTATATAATTCTTCCATCATTTTTCAGTTTTGCACACTGTATGCATTTTCATTTTGGTTATATTCCCCATACAATTGCACCAACCCCCTCTTATTTTGAACCTAGTCTTTCCTCTCCCGGGCCCTCCCCGCCAAGTGTGTCTCTGGTTTATAGTTGCTTGTTGATTTTGATTTTTACTTTGTATTAATTAGTCTTTTTCCTGGTCCCTTATTTAGGTTTTCTAAATTCCTGCTATGAGTGAGACCATCGGGTATTTTTCTTTTTCTTTCTGACTTATTTCACTGAGCATAATCCCTTCCAGCTCCATCCATGTTGCTGCAAATTGCATGTGTTTATCTTTTTTGATTGCTGAGTAATATTCCATTTCTTGATCCAGTCATCTATTTTTGGGCATTTGGGTAGTTTCCATAGCTTTGGCTAAGACTTACTTATTACGCCAAAGTCAACTACTATGGTGCTTCCACAGCCATTTGTGGACATGTACAGTGTGACAACACATTGTCACCTGCCATTCACATCAGTGGAAGTTAAACAAGGTGACACAGGTTGTCTTTTTGTTGATCTTTTTCATGGTCTATTTAGTGCCACAATTTTGTTCTTTCTCTTGCAGATTTCACCATTTAAAATGCCCCTTGTGTAGTGCTGAAATGGAGACTCAGGGGGAGGTAGGCGATCCTCAGACAAAACTTAGGAACCTATTAGAGGTGAAGGAGCAGAGAAGAGTTTAGAATAGCTTTCAGCCTTTTGGCCTGGGCCACTGGGGAGATGGCTACTACACAAAAAGCCCAGAAAGGTTGTGGCAGGGAAATGATGACGTTTACGTGGCAAATGTTGCTTTAGCAACAAGATCTGACTGTTGCTCCAAAGTGCAGGAAGGTTGTGATGTGCTTTCGATATGTGTGTTCCAATCTCCTCAGTATTCATGAATCCGCAACAATATTGAATGAAGTGTCTTTAAATGGAAACACGCATAAAAAACAAGATCATTCATGCTTTGATGGAAACGTGATCAGAAGCTCATAGGAACTGGACCCTGAATTTCCCCTAGGAACAATGTAAGGCTCAGTGTTCATGGTGACATTATAGAACATAACTATGGTGAAGAATAAGGAGATTCAGACACATTTGTAACACATGGTCTTGAGCCCCTCAACTCCTCTTCCTCGGCAGTTCACAGCGGCTGGTCTTAAAGTCCACATGGTATTTGAACTCGAAGTAATTTAATAGTTGGTCCATTTATACCCGTGCAGACTGCCCTCTTCACTGTGGTGGCTAGAACTCATTGCTCCAAATAACAAGGGTTTCTGACCCAACATAATCAGGAACACTTAAGACTGAACTCTTAGCACCACCTGTTATATCACCATATGGATGTTACTCATTCTCCCTGTGGCTCCGTCTGGTGGTAAAATGGAACTAGTGGGGCCTCCTTAATTTAAAGGCCGACCAGGGAGATGATCAAACCGATCTTGAAGATCCTTTGGCTAAGCTACAACCATTTAGGTTTAGATTTTTTCCTGGGCTTTATTCCCTGGCTGGGAATCCTCTATCCTGTGTGCTAGATACATGTAGATTCATTGAATCTAGGGCAGATTAAGTAATGTGAAGGTTTACTAAGAATTTTTTTTAGCTTTGGGGGAAGCCAGGTCTATAGGAAAAACGTCTAAAGGGAAGACATAAAAAGGCAGTGTGTCTAATGATGACCCAGGATTTCTTGTTCAGAATTCAGCGGAAAGATGTTTGGCAGGGCCATCACTGGGTGTCAGAAGCTGCTGCTGGGTCAGGTTGAGCCACTCAGCATAGGCTATGACTTTGATGATGTGTGCTAAGCAGGCTTCTTTTTTTTTTTTTTTTTTTTTATGATTTCCTTTCTTCTTTAAAGGGATAAAAGGTTCCTTGAGGTTACCAAGAACACGAGGGTTCCTGCCTGAGCTCTTTGTAACACATACGAAAAGTGAAACTTGAGAATTTCTCCCTATTTGGAAGTTCCTGGAGTCTTTCTATCAGAACTTTAGCTTGTCAATGTCACAGCTGTTTTCTCAGTGTACTGTTTTCGGTGGCATCTTCTGAATTAGCATCAGATTTTCCTCAAACACGGAGATGTTCTTAGCAGGGGGGTGGCATGTGCTAAAACCTCTGGTGGATGTGTCTGTGGGTTTTGTGTGTGTCTGTATCAGACTCAAGGGAAAAATTCACGCAAATCCCAGCCCAGCAGACATCTATGGTCTAGGGCAGACCTGCTGCCTGCATCTTAGAATTCTACGACCCACACGGGATCCTTCCAACTGTCATGGATAAAGGAACATTTGCCATGTAAACCTCATGATTTCCCTGCCACAACCTTTCTGGGCTTTTTGTGTAGTCATCACCACCCCAGTGGCCCAGGCCAAAAGGCTGGATGCTAGTCTAAACTCTTCTCTGCTCCTTCACCTCTAATAGGTTCCCAAATTTTGTCTGAGGATCGCCTACCTCCCCTGAGTCTCCATATGCACTCACCCCTTCTGCCCCACTGCCAGGGCCCTTAGTTCCAACTGCTCATCTCATACCTCTCCACCTGCCCATTTCTAAGTCCTTCAAACATGTCTTTTCCCAGAGCTGCCTCTCTTTTGTCATCAACGTGTTTCAATCAGATCTCTTTTTGACGAAAGCGTTCTGATGCCGCCTTACTTATCACCTTCAGAATAAAGGCTGTGCTCCTAAGCATGGTAGAGAAGGTTGCTCTGTGAGCCCTGCCTCCTTCTTCAGAGCTCAGCTTGCATGGTAAATTCCAGGCTTCATTGCCTTTGTCTGTATTGTTTCCTCAGTCCTAACTACCTTCCTAGTTTTTCTGTTTGGGATACTCCCTGTTGGTCTGTAAGACCCAGCTCCAGAGTTTCACATTAATCCCTCTAGATGATGACCCCCAGACTGTAATAACTGGCCTTCTAGGCTCTGAGTAATCAGAACAGATGCCACAAAGAACTCCCTGGACGGCCTCACCCCAGCGTGCCAGTGAATATCATCGGGATTTCCCCAACCCTTGAAGAGTGGATCATCTCTCCTTTGTGCCATACTACACAAAGGGAGACATTCATTATTTTTAGTCATTCAACAAACATTTAGTAATGGTCTCTGTTTAGACCTTGCCGAGGTCATGGGAACACAACAATGTAGAACAGCAATGGAGTTCCCCCTGGGACTTGGTGGTATTCTAATCATACAGCATCTCCCCCCTTATAAGACTATCTTTCATAAGACTCCTTGGAGGGTGGGGACCGGCTTATTCACCTTGGCATCTTTGGTACCTGCCTGGTGCTTGGCACATAATGTGCTCAGTCTGTATTTGTTAAATAAGGGTATCTAGCTGTGACTCCAGTATGTGGACTCAAGGTCAGGTGTCAAGGTGCTAAAAGAGTTCCAGGGGTTGATTGGCCAGGCGAGGGCTTCCAGGAATAGGTGTTGGGTAACACTGTTTATTTATAAAGGTGCAACCCAGAAAAACAGTTCATTTGTCTTTTCTATTCCTCCTAATTCAGTATTTTCCCCCCTCTTCCAGTTCCTTTTTGAATGGAATAATGTCACCCACTCACTGGTTTTATATAGCTCCTATTGAAGGAGAGCTCTACAGAAACTGTGCCTATTAATTAAAAACCCAGAATGTGGGCAGTTTTTGAACTGCTAATTAAAACTCTTACCAATCAGGTTGCATTAGTGATTTTAAACCTTTTTTTTCTTTCCCTGAGCCCAGAATTTTGCTTAACCAGAGTAATGATCTTAAAAAAGACAGTGGACAAGCATGATAGCATCTTGTCTTAAAAACTGTTTCACGTAGCTCTGCTGAAGTCACAGGGTGGGTTAGCTTCCTGGCACTCTGGAGGCTGTTCGTGGGCTAACCTTGACGTTGTTGAGGGCTGGTGAGGACACCAAGTGCCTCCTAGAATCTCTCCTGCTGCTCTCAAATGATCTCTGCCAGCTGTCGGTCTGCGGATAGCATAGCTGGAAGGTCAGCTTCTGCAAAATGCTTTCCTCCTCGGGGTGGGCAGGAGAGAGTATCTCACCAGTTTCTCAGAGCTGCTGGACAACCGGCCTCTGAAATTTCAGCCCCTCCACGGCCCATCACCACAGCTGCCTGTGGCGGGGTGAGCGAGCTCCACCAGGGTAACTGGCAGAAGACTCCAAGACTTGGGATCTGCTCCCCGATTGGCCTTGATTCAGGGAGTGGAGTTCCCTGCCGTGCCCACCAATGCCCATGCTTGCATAAGATGTGGCTTTCTGGGCACCGGGCCAAGAAGCTCAAACAGGACTCCCTATTCAGCCCCAAATTGCATCCTGTGCTGGCGTTTGGGGTGGGGTGGCCCAGCAGGGTTCCCCTCATGACCGGAGGCAGAGCTCATGTGGGCTTCCTCGAGGTGGGCACGGGCGAGGGCCTGAGGTCGCTCTAACAAGTCGCCCCATTGTATCCCCAGCCGGGAGCCGGGGAGCCAGCCCTGTGCGCCGGGGGGCCCGGGTGTGTCTGTGGGGTTCGGTTCCACCGACCCAGGATAGAAGCCATGCGGTGAGCATGTGCTGGGGGCCACGTTTGAGTCCACGGGCTAGCAATGTGCTTTGAGTTTGGGTTTCTTTTTTTTCCCTTGCAGAAGGTGGTTGATTCATACAAAATGCTTCACGATGCCTGCGACGCGCGGAGCCGCGCTCAGCTCCGCTTTGATGTGCAGGGTCTTTCTGGAGGTTCCAAAAAACAGTTCAAAGGTTTACTTTGGACACCACACCTCCAGCACATGTCAAAGTCAGGGCCTGCTCCCCAGGCAGCATGCTGGAGAAAACATTTTATGCTGCTTCCTCCATTTTCTGTTTTATCTTGTGCTGAGTGCAGATTTCCAGGCTCTGGGGGGTCCTGGTGGCCACATAGGGGAGACTGAGCAAAGAAGGTTTTCAAGCCTGCAGGGAAGCAGGGCTGCCTGGGGACCTTTGGTCCTGCCGAAATTGTGCATTGAGAGTGAGGCTGCTGGTGGCCTGCGGGGACAGGCCCTCTCTTCCCCGGGAACTTGGGGCTCTCTGAGGGAAACACATTCCCAGTCAGAAAGAGCCATCTGGCCGCCCCATGTGGGTCACGTCGCGGCCCTGCCGGGGTTTGTTTTAGGTTGCTGGCAGTGCTGTTGCCTCCCCTTGTCTGTTTTCCTTCATGGGGTGTGGAACTTTGGGATGGGCTTGACAAGGATGGGGGTGCGGGCTGTTGGGGTGAAGGATGAGAAGTGCATGAAAGAGAAGGGCGGGTGGATCACATTGGAGACCGTGGGGAAACCATTTATCACGCTTCAGGGTTCTGAATGTTCCGTTGGCCTTCTCTGCCCCCTGGGCATGGATATGGGGGAGGTACCCCCAGCTCTGCTCACAGGCTCCCAGCTGGCAGCTCTGCCTGCTGCTTGAGAGAAAGTAGAACCAGACCTGGTGAAGTCACAGGGTGGGTTGGCTTCCTGGCACTCTGGAGGTTGCTAGAGGGCTGTTAGTGAGGTGACCATGGCCTTGAAGTCAGGGATTCTGGGAAGGAGTTTCTGCCTTGTCTTTCCTCTGTAAAGATCAGGAGCTCCCCAGTGCCTGGAGGAAGTTGCCTCCATTCTGGGGGCTGTTAACCCACCAGTCAGGGGTGGAGGGGTTCACCTGGCCAGTCAAAGGCAGGACAGGTAAAATCCAGATGCCCTCATCCTTTCCTCTGTGAGAAAGAAGGTTTTGAAGTGCACAAATGAGATGATGTCTCAGGCTCAGCACCAGGAGGGGGAATCTCGGAGACCAGAATCTGAAGCGTCCCAGGGGTGCTCACAGGTGATTGCTCGTGGCCCAAACGCCTGCCCTGGGAATTAGAGTTCATTTCTCAACTTGTTGGTGTGTAGGTCACAGCCCCCCAGGCCCCAACCCCTTCACCAGACCTGCCGTCTTAAAACACCACACACCCTCAACCAGGTGCACCAAATCTTATATTTTACAGGAGCATCAACTCTTATATTGTGATTTTACAGGAGCAGCAAACCTTATATTGCTTTTAATGCAACTCAACAGGCTCTTGTATTGCTGCCCAGTTACCCTGCGTAGGTTTTCCTTTTGCTTCGCTCCTACCTTGATCACAGGTGAAGCCCCCCACAGCCCCTCCTTACTCACACCTATGGACTCCTTTATACTTGGACGAGGCCCATGTCCTGCTCATAGAAAAACTCCACAAATTTTTCTTCTCTTTCTTGGGTTCATGTCCCTGAAGAAGCTCTGGTTTCGCAGCATTCCTGTTCCTTGCTCCCTTCGTGCTGTGTCTTTGCCAGTTTTCTCCTGTTTTCCAAAATCTTTCTTTTCCCCAGGAATCATTTCCCTCGTTGTCACGTATCATTTTCTCACAGTTGTTCCCTGCTAATCACTCCTGGTTTTTATTTTCATCTTGGAACAAATGTTAGCATTTCACAAATGTCCGTTTCTGATTGAGCTAACAACCAGTGATTAATTACAATGGATCAGGCAGTGTGCTAGGTGTGCTCACTTCTCAGTAACTCTCAGAGAAACCCTGTATTGCTGAACCATTTTTACACATGCAAACACTGTCACCTGATACGTTAGATTTGTGTAAGTAGTCAAGAGACTCTTCTAACGCAAAACAAATTCTCTCCTTTCTGTATCGCAAATGGCTCCCCATATAACTAGATGGAGATTATTCTCAAATTCATATTAACATTTAAAAACTGCTCCAGTTCACTCACATAATCATCTTGGGAATGTAATTAATCCAAAGTAATGGATGGCACTGCACTTCACGTGTACGCATTTAATTTTAGGTTGGTTAGTGCTGTGGACAGCATCACCCTTGCTGTCAGTGAACAATGAAATAATGGGATTGGTTTAAAATCAACCCTAGACCGTCTTACCAATGGTGGCATGTCATGGAAACCAAACAATATGCTTCCTCTTCCTTCAGTCCCTCTCCTATTAGGTCAGGTTTGTTCTCTTTCCCCCTTCTGGCTTTGGTGCCTGGGCATCTGGGCCATTTGTACAATCAGTTCCCTCTGGTTCTTGGAATGGAGAGCCTGAGTGATGATCTATTACCTTCATCAGACATGACATGCAAACAAAATACGTAATGGCCCAGGCTACTTCCACATGCCGTGGGACCGGGGAGGAAGGGCATATTGTTGGGAAGTTGTAAAGCCAAAGGGATGAGGACATTGGTCTTCAGACTGGGGCCATTTCATAAATCGGAAAATTTGATGTGGAGGAAAAGTCAATGATCTGGGAAAGATTCAAACGCTACAGGATTTTTTTTTATTAGTTCATTTACTTTATGTGTAAATACAAAATGAAATAGAATTCTTGTTTAGAAAAGAACATTTTAGGAAAAAAGCCAGAAGATATACTGATATTCTGAATCACTAGATAACTTAGAGCTTAACATCCTAACATTTTATTCTGATAAATTTCTCACATCTTCTTTTAAAAAGAATAATATTGCATGGTGAAAAATAGCTTTTCGTAAAAAGTATCTTTACTGTATTTTCTCTTCAAGAAGGCCTGAATAGTGTAGTATTTCAAGGGAAGAAGCAGGGCTATGTGCTCACCATGGGTGCCACCGTCCAGAATGAGCAAGGCTTAGTGCTGCTGGCGGAGTTTTTGTGTCTGGTCTTCATGAGTGGATAGCCATGTCTTAAGGGCTGGAGGGTGTCATATATATGTGTGCCAAGCAGAAGGCTTGAGCGGAGCACCTGCTCAGAAATGTTATCTGATTAGTAAACTGATTGACATAAATCACAGTTTAGGTGTATGCACTGCTCCGTGCTGTAAGATGAAAGCCCTATGCCCCAGTGTTTGAAAGGGCACATATAACATCTTCAAACAGAAAGATCTAAACTATAGTGATGTCAACATGGGATAGGGGACAGGGCCAGCTAGGAGCTGAAAACAAGTTTCAGGCAATTGTACAAGAGACGTTTTCTTCTCTTTACAAAGAAAACACCTTAAAATGGTTCTCACCCTGCTGATTTGGGTCATCAGTTGCTGAAGGCAAGCAACAGATGACTGGGGGCTGGAGAAGGCTATCCCCTACATCCGCTAGAAGTTGTATGGGGAAGGCAAGAATGTCAGGGAGGGGGTCTACTGTAAAATGGAAACAGACCCTACCTGAGGAAGGTTGGGATATAAGATAGGAAACACATGGTCGCTGGAGGAAGCAGTCTTGGTTTTCTGAGCTGGCCCACTCAGCCTGTGGAGCACAGGCAAAGCCCGGGGTGGAAGTGCTGGCCAAGCACAGGCTCCAGAATGCAGGCTGGCAGGCAGGATGGAAAGGGAGGGCTCTCGGGGAAGCTGGCAGGTCTCTCTCGGAAGCCAAGGCAGGAAGCCTGGAGAAGTCAGACATGGAAGAAGACAGCATGCTTCCTGCATGTGACATTTCCTGCCAGTAGAAGGAGATCCTGCTTCTAGGTGGCAGGTGTCAACTCTACAGGGGAAGGCAGGTGGGGAATGCCCTCAAAATACAGCATCTTATGATGAAACTGGTTTTAAAAGCTTAAACACTTGCCCTAGCCATCCCTGATGTGTTTTCCTGGAGGCAGCTTTAGAAGCATAAGCACAACCTCTACTCCCCCTTTTGCAGTTTGCTGTGGTCACGCGATCAAGTTGGAACAGCCCATGGGACATAAGCAGAGGTGTTTCTGCCACTTCCAAGCCACTCTCCTGCCTCTTTTCCTCTTCCGTACTGACTGCATCATCAGAAGCCACTGCTTTGTCTCCAGCCCAGGCTGCTGGCCTCCGGTGTGTTACATATTTTGGATCTTTCTGTTATATGTGCCCTTTCACACACTGGTCCGTGCTGACCAAACACCTTTGTCTTTGTCCTCTTTAGATCACGTCTATTTCTGGCCTTCCCTGGCTAGGCCCATAATAGGGCAGCTCTAAATGGCATTTGCTTGGTGATTGGTTCTTTTCCAAGGAGGCTTCGAGAGAACAGAAGCAGTTCCATCTGCAACCTCTGTGCCCCTGGAGATGTTTCCAGTACAGAGTTATGGCCACAGTAGAGATAGAGATGGAGTGAGATGATGAAATCCCCCAGGGCTGCAGAGCCAAACCTTTGGGAGAACCAAATGATTTTTGCCCCAGAGAACTGAAATAATCTTGGTTGGTTGTTGGGAAAACATTACAAATGGCCAGCATTGTGCAATGTCTTAAAGCTAAAGGAGAATTGCCGAATTTGTTGTATCCAGTACTTCATCTTTTTGGTTTTGATGACGATGTTTTACTCATTTAAAATTAGTTCCTGCACAGTTTCAGAAATATAAAGTTATTATTTATTCAATGTACTCTTTATTCCCCGGCAAGTATTGAAAATTGAAAATTGACTTAGCACTAGTGAAATTTATTTGAGGTAAAATGAAAGGAGCTTTAGATTGCCGTTCAGAAGACTGGAGCATGAAAATCCTGTTTTTAGCTTTTTGGGTCACAGTTTTAATCTCTGAAAAGAGGGTAGAGGATAGTTGCCAAGGTAGAGAGATTGTGAGGAGTAAGGGTGATAGGTGTGAAAGCAATTGATCAACTCTCAGGCATTATACAGCTATTAGAGTTCCTTATGATTATTGCTGTTACTGATTAAGTAAGTTGGAATGACCTGATGCAAAATTGGACATTTTGAAGCTCAAAATTGTATAAAACTGCAAAACTACTGGTAATTGTTGGAACAGGACTATAAAAAAAAAAAATCTATGTCCAGGCCTGTTTTGATACAACACAGGTTTTCTAAAGAATTGCTTTTAGTTGTTTTCATGGTTCATTTTTTTTTCCTCAAAGTTATGCATTTGTCTGGGTAATGCAATATATTTTATATCTAGAAAACAAATCTCTGCCCAGTGATGGTGAAAATAACACAGAAGATTCCTTGCAAATAGTGCCTATGTGTGACTTCTTGTGACGCCTTCCATGAGAAATCAACTTATAGAAATCTTGTATCTGAGTGGCTGTATTTTAAAATGGGTTATCACCCCATCAAGGCTTACTAGCTTGGAGGAGTTGCCCTTGGCATTATTGTTGTCTACAGAATAATTCCAAGTTGAAAGGAAATCAGGATCAATACAAGAGGTCTTTCGTTTGGGGTGTTTTGATGACTGTCTTCCAGAGCCGGCGATACAGAACAACAAGAGTATGTCCTGGGACAAAAGGTCTCTTCTCCGTCTGAGGATCTTCCTGTGTCAGATGGGAAGTCCACTTGCTGGATTCCCACCTCACAAGGCTGCTCTGGGGTCCTGCGAGACACGTGAGGGTGGAGATTGTCTAAAACCAACTGGTATTGGTGTTGACACTGTCAGAGGAGTACATTTCTCTATGGGCTGAAAGAGACTTATTTCAAACATTGGTGTATATAAAGGAGTTTCTTTGCATCCCACATCTTCTAGGAAGTAATACAGACTGCAAACCAGTGAACCATATCCTGCCAGGTGACAGCTATGCCATAGAAGCTAGATGAGAGCTCTTCCTGTCATGAAAGTACTATTTATTCCCTTCTACAAGACCCATTTTGTTTCCAAGAGCTGACCCATTAGGTAAAATAAAACAGAATCAGCTCTATGAGCTTGTAAATTGGTCTGTTCTGTGGACAGTAGACGAAGATAAAGAGAAGTTATTAAGAGCTCTAGATAGTCTAGTTTTCATAAACACAGGACTGTGGTTTTCATGGGGTTACTAAATGAAAGAATCATTCAAATTGTAGAGTCTGGACACCAAACCCACCCTACTGGTATCGAAAGCCACAGACCACAGTTTAAACATTTTGGAACTATAATACTCAATAGGTAGACTTCTGAGCAAGACCTGCTGTGTCTGAATAGAAAAATGGAGGAGTGGAGGATTCTAGAAATTGAACTGGATATGGCACTAACCCACTTTTGCTAGAAAGTGGAGGTGGCAAGGATCTGGAGGGATGCTCCATGATTGGCTAAGTTCCTCAGGAAAAAACCAGGCTGGTCACAACTTAGGCAGTTGGTTTCTGATCTGCTTGGTGAAACAAAATCACCTTGGTTTGGTTTTTAGAAAACCAACCACTAAACCAAGAAGCAACTCCAGGCAAGACCTACTGACAGTTGCAAAGGTGTGGGACTGACCTTATCCTGTCTTTCGGCTCCCTGACTAGTCTGCACTGGGTCTGCTCTGTCTCTTGCCTGGCATGAGGGAAAATAGTCTCTGGTTTTGAGGTCACTCACACATGGTTTGACACATTTGTCAAAGGTGTCATAAAAATGTAACTTGTGATAAAACCTAGCTAATGGCTACCATCAACAAGGTTCTCAAAGCACACTTTCTCATGCATTCTACCAATAAGAAGTTATCTTCCACCCAGAAGACCCATGTAGAAAGTCAGATCTGAAAGGGACCTTAGACTTCATTTTCTAGTTTCCCATCCTCATTTTTAAAGATGAGAAATGGAGTCCATTAGGATGACCAAGGGTTCAGGTGATCTGCCATGGCCACAGGTGGTTAAGGCCAAGTTGATGAAGGGGCTCCTATTCCCTCTCTTCTGTATGAAGCCCCAGGACACAGTGTTAGTGCTCTTAGGAGAAGCCTTGCAACATCCATCTTCTGCTCTTTCAACGTCACACCCCTGGGATTTGTGGCCTTTGGTTTCTTTGTCCTTGTTTGGGATTGTCATCTGGTATCACTAAGCTCCAAACCCTCAAAATCAGAATCCCTCACAAGTTTATGAGGTTGGCATGACTCGCCTATGAAATAATGGATGGAAATATCATTTGTACTTTTAAAGCATTCTGCTGGTTTAAGATGTGATTATATGAATATCTACCATATAGCAAACATCATCAATCCACTTTTTTTCTTTTTCGGCCTGGAGCACTTTAGTCCCTAGGTTGGCCTTAATTAATTTCAGGCGTATGATTAATATGTTAATCA
The DNA here is from genome assembly GCF_964194135.1 of Talpa europaea. Taxonomy (NCBI): domain Eukaryota; kingdom Metazoa; phylum Chordata; class Mammalia; order Eulipotyphla; family Talpidae; genus Talpa; species Talpa europaea. The sequence goes on from NC_140068.1 coordinate 152,621,346, forward strand.
CGCCCTCATTCAGTCCTCAGCATATAATTGTCCTACAATTTCTTGAACTCCAGTTGTGCCCTGCACTCCAGGCTCAGCGGGGGGTTTTGTAGAGAGGGTGTATCTTTACAACATTTTAAAATTTCCCCATTGCAGCAAATGATAAACTGAACGATTGATCACTACTATTACCAATCAATTCCAGAAAATAATTATTAGGGAGCTCTGCTATAGAGACTGACTCAACTGACAAAACCTCAGATGAACATGCATCTTCCCGGGAATCTGTCTATGGTATAAAATTGGAAGAAATGTGATGTTAGCCTTTGAATCTTAAGAACGCATGTAGGTAAGTGGTGGCCCTCAGCAGGGGTAGGGGCAAGTCTATAGAGCAGCCTTAGCGTGCAAGGAAAGGTGTGATCTTTGACAAAAAGAAGGCTTTTAAATCCATTCATACGACTGGACTTATGTTGTCTAAGTCCAAGTTCACATTTCTTATTCCTGTGGACTCCACGGGTGAGCTGTGTCTACAGCTGTCTGCTAGGGCATCCACGGGCGTCAGCAAAGAAGGAAATAAATTAAAGTTCTTATTTCAAGAAATTCCTCCAGACTGCAACCCCAAGTGTTTGTGTTGTCTTTGTTATTTTGCTCTGTGAGGATTTTCTCAGTCTGCCTGTCTGGCTTGATGGATAATCTTTCCAACGTGGAGGAATATTTCAGACTGGAAACCACAGTATCTGAGGCATTGGAAAAGCTCAAAGAATTCATTTTTCATACCTGCTGCAATGTGTTAATGACCAAAGGTTACACAAAACACAAAGTATTCGAGTCTCCTGATACGGAAAGTTAGTGAAAATGCTTCATGCCATTTTCCATTGCTGTTCCAAGATCACATCTGTTTGGAACTGAACCGTAGCATGTGTGCTGGGGAACCTGTATGAAATTAACTTTTATAGCTGCCTTTACAAGCAGGATCTTTTATTGTCTACAACTTGGCTGGGATTCAGAAAGTTCCCCAAATGATTTATTGTCATATGTGCCTATTCTATGGCGGCTGATGAAACTGATATATTATTGAACATATGCAGTTATGCTGGCCAGAGACAACAGATCATCTAACCCTTTTATCCAAAAGGGTCGAAGAATTTACATTGTGGAAGAGGGAAAAAAGTTGCGTACTTTGTTTAAAGCAAAATAATTACTTGCAGAAGCACAACATTTGTTACCAATCCTATAGTTCTTTTCCATTTGCCAAAATAGTAAAACTTATTAGAATCTAGAATACAATCTTTAATTCAATACTTAAGGTAATATTTCCCCAATAAATGTTGGAGCACATTCTTAGAATATCTGGGATGGTTAGTTCAGTTTATTAGACCATGATATTAAGAATCAAAGGTAATGAATTTAAATTTCTTTCATGTTACTTCATGCAAAGGAAAAAAAATAACTGAAACAAAAACCTCTCTCCCCGTTGAAGATAGGCCGCTTTCATCCAGTCAGTCATTTTTCGTGTGGATGCAAAGAGGAATTTGGTGAACTGATAGGTGATAACAACAGTCTCATTTTAGTTGTTGAAAAACTTCGGAGCGTGCTTTTCTACTGATGATTCAGAACTTCATACCTGAAAGTCCAGCACCATTAACTCACCAACATTAAGAATAACACAGCATTTGATTAAATTAGAATATGTGGAAGAAAAAGTTATTCTAGGATGTGCACTTATAACATATACAATATTTAAGCGTGCAGCAAAATCTGGAGCTTCTGGATTCATTTGTACTCTCTCAGCCAGGTAGCTAATTGACACATTCACTTTCAATTGGAAATGGCTAGTCAGATCTGGGAGTTTCGGGTGGATTTGGAAAAGAAGCTGCAAGACTCCAGATCATACAAAGCTGTGTTAACTAGTGAGAAGATTTAGACTCTAGCTCTACAGTGTCAGTTGAAGACATTTGATTTATATTGCCAGCGGGAAAACAGAACAACACAAAATCTTTAGATATTATATAAATATTGTGTAGCGGGTGATTTATAGGGTGAAGAAATTAGACACAGTTTGGGCTTTTTCCCTTTTGACAATGTAGATACCTACTTTGTTAGAACAGAATTTGGAGGCTGTTTTTTGGGATTCTGCCTGATTTATACTAATCCTTTTTCCAGAGCTTTTTTTCTTTAAAGTGGAAGTGATTTGTGTAGTTTACATCTTACTCATCTTCTTAAGGAATTAGGGTAGCAACAGATATCATTAACCTTCTAAAAATAAGAACTGGATTTTAAGGAACTTAGCAGCATTGGTCACAAAACTATTTCATCCCGATGATTCTGGTACTAAAGGTTTCTTTGTGAGCTGAACATCAAACCAGAATCAGTCCTTGTTGAGTAAGTACACAGTTTACTTTTCCTAACCTTGATCTGCTAGAACTGATGGTTTGGCAGAATCACATGTTAATAAACTTCCCAGACAGGTGAGTGAACTCCACATAGTGAAACCATCTTTCATAGTTGTGGACAACTGTAGTTACTGGGTCACAACAGTATGACCTCACACCCAAACTGGTCATACTGTGCACACCCCTCACTTGAGGATGGCAGCGAACATTCCAAGTGCACATCTTACTGCCAGGAACTCTGTCTTTGTTTATAAAGAAGGATAGCACATTTTCAAGGGGCTTGGAAACAGTTGAATGTGGGTAATGTTAATGTGGTGTAAAACTTCAAGTGGCATATTCCTAATGCCAAAGAACAAAGCAGTTGAGGATCTGGTAACTAATTACTAACAGCACTGTCACTATTTCATTTAAGTGTGAACAAGAATCATATGTTTCTTATAGTTCATCCTTGTTGATGTACTTAGCCTTACTGGTAAAAGTGTGATAATGAACAGCTAGCTGATTACTGGAACTGCAGTAAACTCCTCCTGATAGCCGTATTTTGTGTCTGTACCCACAGGCCCTGGGGAGGGTTGGGGTGGGAGGGTTGGTATTTGTTGTGATTTAGAAGCACCATCACTGACTTGAGTGAGGAGACCCTCTGATAATCTGATGCTGGTGACACTGTGATTTGGTGTAAGGAGCTGCTGCTAACACTACCAAATAGAGTAGCCAGGGCTTCTCAAAGGACACTGCCCTCCCTGGAAGCGCAGGGTTTTGCTGTGGAAACAGAATGAATGGATATTGGTGAGTGTGGGGAACTATATTAATTCAGGAATTCCAGGAAGGGATGAGGACGTTAATATTTTTTCAAGAACAAGTCAGCAACTGTAGATCCCTCCATTGTTTTTGTTTCTTTCATTTGAGAATCTTGAGATTTGCCTAATGCCCATGATCAGACAAAAGGACCAAAATTATCACCAAAAAATTAGGTGATAATTGACAGCATCTCAGACCAAGAACCATTTTTCTGTTAACACATAGAAAAGGATGCTGAAAATGAACAAAAGAACCAAGAACCACGAAACCTAAAACGTGAAGCTAGAAGGGACCTAAAGTTCTAATCTGCCATTTTATTTATGATGAACCTGAAGCCCGAGGGCATTAAGATCTTGTAGTGGGAGAATTAGAATTAGACTCAGCCTTCTAAATCCCAGTCCAATATTCTCTTCAGTCAGTTCTCATCAATTCCTTACAAAAATCCAACTCCTCATCCTCTAAGCCTAACCTTATCGGAAAGCATCTAACTGTAATTTAATTGTTGGATTAATCTCTCTCCAGATAACTGGTCTCCCGCCAGACACATCTCACTTCTTATTGTAAATTAGTAAGTTTACCTTCTGGTATGAATCAATTTCATGTGCCTCTGGGAAACTCGAGCCACTCCCTAGAACCACTGAACTGGGAATCAGAAAACTTGGGCTCTGGTTTTATATCTGTCTAGACTTGTCACCTCTCAGATAGGTTCTTGTATCTATAAAGTTAGAAGAAAAATTGGGGGACCTCTAAGGGCTTTCTCAACTCCAAATTGCTAAGATTGTTTTTTTTTAAAGATTTATTTATTTATGCATACAAGAACTGGGGTACAGCCCAGAGGTGTTGGGGGTGAGAGGATTCACCAGAGACAGAGTGGGGAACAGAACAGGAGGATTGACTGAAATACACTGCTGAGGGGAGCAGCGGGTGAGATAGGAGAGGTCTGCTGCGCCACGTGGGTCACTTCCCTGGGTGGGGATCGAACTCGTGCTGCAGATAGCTTCATAGTGCTGAGACTGAACACCTTGCAACACCAGGGAGGCCCCTTGCTAAGACTGTTTTTATTTTTTTAAATTTATTATTTTTATTTTTATTTTTTACATCATCGTTCATTTTTAAACAGTATTTGCTTCCCCCCACCCCCTCAGGTGTAGTCCCCATAGAGTTTCCTTCCCCAATGCACCCGTGCACCATCACCTCAGTCCCTCTGATCCCTCTCCCGCCTCCTCCCCTGCAGGATGTCTCTGGTTTATAATTGTCCATTTTTGCTTTGTTGTGTTTTTTACAGTTATTATTTTTTAAACTGATGTCTTATTTGGTTCCCCTATATTCCTGCTAAAAGTGAGACCATCTGATATTTTTCTTTTTCCTTCTGGCTTATGTCACTGAGCATCATTCCTTCTAGTGCCATCCACATTGTAAGACTTTTTAAATGTATTTGAAGGGAGGCAATGGTCTATTTCCCGGACAGAATGGTGACTGTCTTGTTATATGCAGATGAGCACTATGAGTTCCAAAAGGGAGAGTGACTGATGAGAATGTACCCGGGTACCTGACAACACCTGCCAGCAATGTTGGGAAAGACCTAAGAAGCCTTTGAATGAAAGGATATTTAGATGAAAGGAATCATCAATGAACTAAGTCAACAAAATTTAGTGTTAAATAACAAAAATCCAACTGAGTTAATTTTAAAGATAGAATGGGCTTTTTTGATGATACTTGAATCAGGCAGCCTCCATGTAGGAAGTAGAAAGGTGGGCAAGATGAAAGAATTTTAGAGCCAGAGAGAGGACACGATAAGGGAAGAGGGGATTTTTTCAGACTTGGGTAACCCACCTAGGGAATGAGAAAAGATCTTGTGACAGATTACCTTATTTTCATGTAGGGAATAGGAAAGATTCCCTCATTGGCACTTACCAGAAAGTTCCATCCTGACCCACTAGGACGACATTCCTGGGGAAAGTTGAAACAGCACTTACTAGGTCTTGGTGGGCTTAGCACAAGCAGCTTTGTTTTGAGTATTGTTTTCTTTTTGAACGCTAGGTTAAGCTCAGGGAGGATCCATTGGCTGAGGACAAGACAGACACAAGTTCTTTGAGTTAATTCAAGTCTGTTTCAAAAATGTCATGAGATAAAGTTATTCCATGATCACATACGCTTTAAAACATTGGGAAACTGCTTTCTTTATGAGGACTTCTCAGTCCCTTCAGTGTGATAAAATACTTTGGGAGTATCCAAAGCATAGAATTTCCTAGATTTATTGGACCATGGAACAAGTTACTTTCTGGAGCTTTTGCTAGGAAATGCTTTCCTACAGCAGACCCGGAGAGAGAGGAGGAATCAGGGTAACCAGGGCTTCTGGAGGGATGTGGATCAAAAACTGCAACTGAGCACCAGAAATCTAAGAACCAAGCAGCCAACCAGGGTCCTTCTATACATACTGGAGCAGGCTAAGGGCATCACATGAGCCCAGGACTGGAAGCCATAAGGTGGTGGGAATTTGTGGGCACAACTGTGACCTTGAAGTGAAAGTATCTGCCTTCTACAAGGAGAGAGAGAGTGAACAAGAACCCGTAGACTGTCTAATATTTTCAATTGGATCAAATTAATTGTGCTACTTAAATGGCTTCTGGTTCTTTTTTTTTTTTTTAAAGATTTATTTATTTATACAAGAACTGGGGTACAGGCCAGAGGCACGGGAGGGTGAGAGAATTCACCAGAGACAGTGGGGAGCAGAACAGGCAGATGACCAAATACACTGCTGAGGGGAGCAGCAGGTGAGACAGGAGAGGTCTGCCGCACCACGAGGGAATCTCCCTGACCAGCCAGGAATCGAACCCGCACTGCAGAGGCTGCGGACAGCTTCACAGTGCCGCACTCAACCTGCTGCGCCTCTGGGGAGGCCATCTGGTTATTTCTTAACCTGGATATGTATGAGGGCATACAGCAGAATACCCTCATCGTGAAGCAAAGATTAATTTTCAAGTGAATTTTGGAGGCAAAGATTAATTTTGGTATGAGCAAAAGGGAGCCTAAAATTAGATCTTGGCTGTAGACATGTGGCGCCTCATTGTAGGGATTGGAGGTTTCAATGGACAATCCGTAGTGTGCATCTGAGTATTGGGGGTGCATGTGCACAATTTGGGGGGAATGTGCACATCTGCTAGTATTTTTCCACTCATGTAAGTGACTTTCACAAATTCTTAAATGAGTCTATAATTGAAAAAGCAGTAAAAAAAAAATGCCTTACTGGGCTCATTTTGCAGGGGGAAGAAGATGAGGGAAGAAATCCTTTGTTTTTGTCTTTGGTTGCAGGCAGTGAAGTTTACCTGAGGGCTGGTGAACAATAGGTAGAATGGAGAATCCACTGGGGGAGACTTGACTGTTGTAGGGTTGCCTCTATCCAAGACTGAAGTAGGCCTTGTAATAAATATTACATTTTCCATTTTACAGGTAGAGCAGTTAACAATACAATTTATTCAGAGTGGCCTACAAATTGAACATTTGCCCTGGAAGCTCTGACTCCGGTGAGAAATAGTCATAATTAATTTGTTACATGTCTTATATACCTAAAAAATCAGAAATGAATTTTGGTTTTACAGGTGCAATAATCATGAAAGGGTTTTTTGTTTTTAATGTCTGTTCAGTTTTACATCATGCTTTTTTGCCTTAAATATTACAAAGATTTTGAATCAAGAACATTTTCATTTTACCTTTTAGAAACACGGTATAATTTATCTGCATGATTGCATTTTAATTAGCACTCCCATTGCCTATTTAAACATGCAAAGATATAAAACCCGCCAACCAAACAAGAAGACACATAACTGAGGTGTTTGCCACTGCACTGTTATTGAGCACCGCCTTGGGATAAACCCTGAACCAGATTCAAATTTCATAGTGTGAAGTGGTTCAAAATCAACCCATTTGTATGCATAATATTTTACAAAAGGGTTAAGCTGCCTTAGAAATTGTTGATAATTATGGATCCTGGCACTGCTCTGAGGCTCTCCAAACATTCTTTGGGAGTAAATCAGCTATTCCCACAATTTGGAAAATAATGTGTAAAGAGTTTTATAGGGGCATTTTACACAAGTCTTGGGTGGTTAGGTGATGGTTCTTGGGAGCCTAAAGCCACTCAGAGTCCATCTGTCGTGGTTGGGAGGGGATGTTTGTGAACCAGAAGAATGGGCACAGTTGGGGAAGGAGGCTCTTAGCGCTCTTGCTAGCACAGCAGAGATGGTGCTGCAGCACGGTGTGTGCTGCTGTTCTGGGAATCTCCACTTTTCAAAATACGCAATGAAGCTATTAAAGATCAGAAATAAAGGCAAAGAGAATTTACCCTTCTGGATCCAACCTTGGAAGCCCAAGATTCTAATACCTTTCAAAGCTAAGACTTTTGTGTGTTCAGCTAATGGTGGTTCATTCTTTCAGCCTTCCCCACAGTGGCCATAGGGGTTCAGGGAGTTGTAGCTCAGAGCCCATACTGTCCACCAGCAGTCTGCTCTCAAAATTAGGTTGATAATTGTTTAATAGCAAGTAGTCTGAATATCTTGTCGGCTATCTGTTCCATGATAAAATAAGATATTGATGATTATATGGTCTGCTTAACTACCAGCTAGTCAACTAAAAATTAGGGTTTATTAGAATAAAGCACCTAAATCATCCTCTTTAGCTACACTGTGAGCAAAAATCATTGACAAAATGCTAGATCACCATGTAGCTTTGCCAGACAACCTGATGCAAACTTAGAACTCATAACTTTAAGCACCGTTGTTTAGTAGTTCTGTGATAATTTTCTTGTGATAGCTCATTGCACAGAACTATTCCTGAACCAGAAATCTTATTTCATGGGGGAATACAAAATCACACTTTTTGCAAAGCAGAACATTTCCAACTTTGTCATAGATCATGAGAAGATCCATTGAAAATCATTTTGTAATGAAATCTCAGTTAATAATTGTCCATGTCCATAGTATTCTGGACCCTCAGTCTAATAAACAGTCAGAGAGACTTGACCTCTGAACTCTTAATGCCTACACAATGCACGTCTGGCTCAACAGCTGACATCTCTGATGGCAAGGGCTTTAGCTGATGGCTTTCTTTCCCATCTCCATCAAACTCCTCCTAAAAGAGGCACAAAAAAAGAGTGACAAGCTAGGATCTTTATTCATCTCAACTCTTCTCCAAGGCACTGACAAATGGGTGGAAAAGCAGAGACTTCCTGCTCTTTCACTTTAAACCCATCAAGCCTCTGATAAGCAGGCCTGCTGTGGCCCCAGGCTCCCAGGACCTGCCTCCCGTGTAGGTTACAATGGGAGAGGTAGACAGGCAGCAGCTCCTTTGTGTTCGGTGGGGGGTTCAGTTCATCTGTGAGGTGGGGAGCCAGCCCTGCAAAGGTGCCAAGGGCTGAAGGGTGGGGCAGGCTCTTTGGAGTTGATCTGCGGGGACATTTTCTCCTTTCTACCTGTCAACGAGTTCCTGAAGGAGGCTCTGCAGAGTCAGACCTGTCCCCACAGTTTTGACTTAGACCTGGATCACGCTGCAGGGTGCTTGGGAACCATTGCTAAGTGCTACCTGCGTCAGCTGTGCAAGGACTGAGGCCCAGGCTGCCTCCACTTCCTCTGTGGCAGGTGCACACCCTCCTCACACCACCCCTCCCCCTCACTTGGCTCTTCTCAGGCTGGGATGAAGCAGGAAGGGAAAAGTTACAAGATCCAGATGAGATGTCTCTTAAGTACCTATTGAGGTCACTAATTTCAAGGGATTTGGCTCAAAAGTCTTCTTAGTTCTTAGTTTCCCACCCACTATATTCTCCTAAGACCTGGTTGGGTCACCAAAAAGTTGCGTGATCTTACACAAGTTACTTGCTTGTATTTATTGATCTCAGCTCCTAGTTCCTGTCACAGAACTCTTAAAACCCTTGTAATTTACTAGGGGGTAAGAGCACCAGGAGCATGTTATGTTCTGACATCTGGTCTTTGACCTTGGTTCCTGACACAGAGCTGCTAGAATCCTTCGAAGTCCCTGAGTGACAGCAGTGTCTTTTGTTCTAATGAGGTGACTCTGGGGTGGTTCTTGGCTGGGGCTGACCACCAGAAGGACCAAACCATGATGAGAAGCTGGGAATTTCCAGCCCCTTCCTCCATTCTCCAGAGAGTTAATGATTGAACTTGATGAACCGTCCATGAAAATCCCAAAGCCTGGGGTTTGGAGAGCTTTTGGGTTGATGATCATGAGGAGGTACCTGGGGCTGGGAGGAAGCATGGCAACTGCCTCTCCACACAGCTTGACCTACATATCTCTTCCATCTATATTTTTTATCATATACTTTTATGATGAACAGGTGAATAGGATCTAAACTGTTTTCCTGAGCTCTATGAGCCGATCTAGTTAGTTAACCAAACCCAGGGCAGGGGTGGGGGGAGTTATGGGAACCTCCAATTTATACTGCTGGGTCAGAAGACTTGCAGTTGGTGTCTGAAGTGGGGTAGGAAGGGTCACTCTTGGAGGAATGTACCCCCTAAACTGTGGGCTCCGATCTCTCTGCAGGTGGATAGTATCAGAATTGAGTTAAATTGTAGGACACCCAGCTGGTGTTGCAGAATAGCTTGGTGTGGGAAAAACTCGCAGCAACTGGTATCAGAGGTGCTCTCAGTGTGAGAGCAAAGGAGAAACTCAGAAGGCGTGTTGGTTTCCTTTACACTTATATTCTCTGAGTTTCAGTTTCTTCATTGGTTAAATTTGAGTGGTTCGTGGTTGTCAAAGTTCCGGACTAGCGGCATCAGCATCACCTGGGAACATATTAGACAAACAATTTCTGAAGCCCCAACTGAGACCTAGTGAATCAGAAACACCGGGTGTGGTCCAGCAGTGATGTGGCTGTAACCAGAGTGAAGACTTGCCGGGGGCTGGGAAGCCTCTGGGGGAGGCTCATACACTCTCAAGTGTGAGACCCCTGGGAATATGTTTCTAGCACTGCCATTTGTACGACTCTTATTTCCAGTGCAGTAAAAGCCCTCAGCCTGGGACCTTCCTGGTGATGCAAGGGGTTAAGTCTCAGCACGAGTTTGATCCCCAGTCAGGGAGGTGACCCACTTGGCGCAGCAGACCTCTCCTGCCTCGCCCGCTGCTCCCCTCAGCAGTGTGTTTCAGTAGATCTGCCTGTTCTGCTCCCCACTCTGTCTCTGGTGAGTCCTTTCACTTACCCCCGCCCCCCTCACTTCTGGACTGTACCCCAATTCTTCTAAGTAAAAATAAATAAAATCTTTTAAAAAGAACAGCAAAAACCCAAACGTACATACACATGAAAATTTTGCCAGAGTGAGACTTGTCAGGTGCATTGCTGTGCACATCCTTGCGCATAGACCAGTGAAGAATTGTAGTCATGGGATAAAAGGAAAACCAAGAAAGGTGTCCTAGCTTGGCAGGTTAAAAGTCTTTCCATTCAGAAATCTCTGTGCTCTTAAGTTGAATAGAAATGATTTCACAGGACAGTGATAAGTGCTCACCCCTGTTGAACGCTTGAGGGGGACTTGGAGGCACACATTTGCTTGCTCTGAAAAGGGAACTGAAGACCTGTTTTTCTTACCCAGGGATGAGTTCTTTGTTTGATAAGATGGCTAGAGAACACTAATAAGTGCTGTGCGGCCTCACCCAGTCAAGCAACAGCTATGCTATGTCTTGAGGCTAATAAAGAAGGCCCTTCTGAAGGAGGTATCAGTTATTATAGTTCTGACCCCAGGGCCTGATGTAGATGCAGTTTCTCCTGCTCCTTATGCTCCTCTTTCTCCTCTCTCCTTGCTTGTGTAAACTTTGCTTACTTTTGGGGGCTCAGTATAGACTCTTGTGGGGGGTTATTTTGGATCCTCCCCAATTGGGTCAGGAGCTACTCTTCCCCTCCTGGGAAGAGACAGCAGGTAGCAGAGAAGCAGAAAGCAGAGAACAGAGAACACAAGAAAACGCCAACCCAGAAAGAGGGAAGGTTCACTGGGGGCTGGGAGGCCTGCCAGCCCACTGTCTTCTGGTGCCCCTGCCTGCTATGTACCTGGTTGGCACAGTACAAATCATGTGAAAAAGCTCAATAAAAGCCTGAAAAAGCCACCAGGCTCCAGGGCCCCTCCTTTACCCATCTGCCGGAATCATAGAGAACCTGCTCTGTGCCTTGCTGGCACTCCAGCCACAAACACCACAACGAGCATCCTCAAACTGATAGGAGAGTTCTAGAGAATTTGTGGTCCACATGCTCTAAAATTCAGGGCAGGATTTCGGGGTTCTCTTTAGAATGGCTTTCCAGACCTTACAGGTCAGCAGGAGAGACTTACATATATTCTAGATTGTGTTATCTTGTCAATTTGACATCGCAAATATCTAGCTTTGTTCAGAGTGGCCTTTGCTTAGAAAATAATCCTTTTATTTCTTCTCCAAAATGTATCAGAGAGATTGGTTTTGACTGACCCTAAATGATCCTTTGATATGGGGCAAATGTGGGTAGTTTTCACCCTAGCATGCATTTTGTCATGTTTTGAGGTGTGCCTGGAGATAGCATCACACACAGGTTGAACTCAGCGTAACTAAATGAGTTAATCAGTTGAGCCTTAGAGCTGAGAAACTTCTAAGTAACCATAAAACTACCTAAATGTCAGTTCATTTTGGAAATAGGGCTACAAATATTGTTAATAGGAAATCGTACACATTTTCGATAACTGCTCTAAATAATCAGAACAAGAAAAGAGAAAGAAAAATTCATGAGAAGGTATTTGTGACCTTGGACCTTGGGCCTCACTATTCAGAAAATCTAAGTGAAAGAACCAAATTAGTTTTCCCAAGGACAGGCTGTTACACTTCTTAGAATTCAAAACCAATCCTCCTCTGGGCTCTGTGTACTTAATCTTGGTTGTTCGGAGGCCTATTAGAGTTAGAAAAGATTCTGGGAGTGTAGGTATTTTAAAATATATCCAAATTCCTTAGTATATGTTAAGAGTCTTTATGAGACAGGCCCAGTAAACTCATTTGCTCCTCCAGTAACAGGGTGGTCCCCAGGAAAAGGGTTGGTTCCAGGTTCCCTGCCCCACCTAAAGGAGGGTGGAGCTGAGCAGGGAGAGAAGAGGCTGCAGAGGAGACTGAGAAGGAAGGAAGCAGGATGGAGCCAGAAGGAGACCTGGAGGAGGCGCATGGAGCCGAGAGACACATGAAGAAACTGCGCTTGCCTTTTGTTCCTGGACTGGTTGAAACAGGCATGGGTGAGAGACCTGTGGAGAGGATAAAAATGGCAGCTTTTATCTTCATTTTGTTTTTGCCCCTTCTGTCCCAGACGTGCTAGGCCCCTTCTACCCCTTTCTTATGGGTCCCCACTAGGAGGTGCCTTAGACTTGTGATAACTTTCAGGCCTCAGTGCCCTGCTTTGCGCCAACCCTGTTTGACTGGGCGTTTACCCACGAAAGAATGGGTAACTTTGCTGCTTGATTTAAAAACTACTTTATCTAGTCTTTCCCTTCTCTATATTGCACACTAGTTATATTAAAATTCCTTTCCATTGAAGGTCTTATGCACTAGATTATGTTTTGTCTTAATGTGGTGATAGCAGAACCTATTGAGAACAGGCAGGTTTGGGTTTTCTGGGGTATCACTCGCCTCCCATTTCTTGATGAAAATCCACATCAAATTCCACACTGCAGTTCTCCTTAGCATGCCATCTGTGAGCACAGGCTGAAAGGGACTTGTACATGATGCACTTTTTTTTTTATGATTATATTCTTTTTTTTTAAATTTTATTTTCATATTCCTCATACAGTTGCAACCCCCTTATTTGACCCCAACCCCTTGTTTCCCCACCCCCCACCACCCCCACATAGTGTGTCTCTGGTTCATAGTTGTTTGTTGATTTTGATTTTTTCTTTTCTTTCTTATAGTTATTCTTTTTCCTGGTCTCTTATTTAGGTTTTCTAGATTCCTGCTATGAGTGAGACCATCCGGTATTTTTCTTTTTCTTTCTGGCTTATTTTGCTGAGCATGATCCCTTCCAGCGCCATTCATGTTGCTGCAAATGGCATGAGTTTATCTTTTTTGATTGCTGAGTAATATTCCATGGTGTCTATGTCCCACATCTTCTTGATCCAGTCATCTATTTTTGGGCATTTGGGTTGTTTCCAAAGCTTCGCTATTGTTAACAGTGCTGCTATAAACATAGGGGTGCAGGTGTTCTTTGGAATTGATGTTTCTGTGTCCTTTGGGTAAATACCTATGAGTGGAGTTGCTGGATCATATGGAAGCTCTAAGTTTAGTAGGTCCAGAAATCTCCACACAGCTCTCCATAGTGGCTGGACCAGTTTGCACTCCCACCAGCAGTGCAGGAGAGTTCCTTTTTCTCCACACCCTCGCCAACATTTGTTGTTGCTAGTTTTTTTAATATGTGCCATTCTCACTGGTGTGAGATGGTATCTCATGGTAGTTTTGATTTGCATTTCCCTGATGACAAGTGATGTTGAACATTTTTTCATATGCCTGTTGGCCATTTGCATTTCCTCTTTGGAGAAGTTTCTTTTTAGCTCTTCTGCCCATTTTTTGACTGGATTATTTTCTTTGTTTTTGTTGAGACTCATCAACTCTTTGTAGATTTTTGTCATCAATCCTTTATCATTAGTGTTGTGTGCAAAAATGTTCTCCCAGTCGGGATTTCTCTTTGTTTTGGTTATTGTCTCTTTTGCAGGACAGAAGCTCTTTAATTTGATGTAGTCCCAGCCCTTTAACTTTGTCTTCACTATCACTGATTTGGGTGATTGTGTGTAAAGATGTCTTTGAGGTGCATGTCATGTAGTTTTTCGCCTGTATTTCCTTCTATGTATTTTATGGTTTCAGGTCTTATGTCTACATGATGCACTTCTATCTGCACTCAAGACCTAGGCCAAACTGCATCCATTTATGAATGCTCTACCCCACCCCAGGTTGGGTATCAGGTATTGCACAGATTGCAATGTTTTGTGCTTATGCCTGCCTGCTGCAGCTCCCACTTAACTGCAAACTTTTTGAGGAAGAAACTGGGTTCTGTCATCATGTCCTAATAGAATCTCAGTGGAGACTCAATAATTCTCTCCAATACAAGGGAAATCTGCTTTCTTGCCATTAAACATCTGTAGTTCAGATCCTCAAGTTTTTCAAATATTAACTAAATGGCTGAGTAAATCCATACTCTTGTGCCACTGGTTTAATATGTAAGTCATCCAGATGATATTCATCTCTTAACAGGAAATTTCTGGAAACGGAGGCCTCATAGTAGTAGTAATGATGCCTCTGGGATTTACAGATAGCAACATGGCAGCCAGAAGCAGGGGAGGATATTGAAATCAGGAGATCCCTTTCCATGCCATTCAAATGTTCCTGCCTCTGTAAATATTAATATATAGGGATGTCTTTGATAGTTTCAACATTAAACTTGCCCCAGGCTTTATATTTGTAGGTGTCTCAGTAACATGGGTGGATAAACATATAGCACATAGGATTTCTGAGTAGTTATTTGAATATGGATCACATTTCATCATGACAACATGTCCTGATGCTTTCACCCTGAGTAAAATGTGTTTGATGATTTATTTTGTTGCCAAAAGTTCACTGCTAGAAGAGGTGGAAGTGATATAGCAAATACAGGGATGTGTGTCTCAAGGTGAGGCTTCCCCTGGCCTTTCCTTCTCAGCCCTGAACTTCAGGGCTCAACCAGTCAAAGGCAGGTCAGTCCCAAAGACCGGATGCTTATTTTGGGCCTCTAAGTCCGAGGACGGCCACTGAGTCTGGGGACAGCCACCTCCTCCCATCTTGCGTTTGTATTTTTTTCTGGACATTTATTTTCTCCTTTTTTCCCCAGCAGAATGACTTCCTCATCACCTTAGTCCACGTGGTAGAAAACACAGTCACACCTTGGTGTCCACCCCTCAATTCCTATCGCAAAGGCCTTGCGTCATGATCTTGGGATTCTCACTGGTCCAGAGTGAGGCTGGTGCTTCCTAGTGTCTCAGGTAACTTGGCCAGTGGTGCTGGATGAATCTGAGCAGACACAGCTGCTGGGAGCACCCCGAGACCACAGGGTGGGGGGTCAGTTCTAGAGAGCATCACACTGGGCGTTGGCTATTTGCACAGAAGATAAGTTTTCATAGGCACCAACCTTAGGCTCGCTTTTGAGAAAATGTCAAGTATTTTTCATGCCAACATGAGGAAGAAGGAGAAAAGAAAGAAAGGAAGGGAAAGTGGACACAATTTGGAATCTTGGAATGTGTCTGAGTGCAGGTTCTGTTGTGCAAAGATCTCTGTCTCACACTGTATGTACACACGTGTGCCCGCACACAGACACACATATTGTCAAAGAGACTGTAGTGCAAATATAGTGCTTTCTTGAGGATTTGGCATCTGAGCTTTTCAACACACCCTTTGCAGAAATTTTCCAAGGAAAGTAAATTAATGTCAGGTTTGAGGAAAGAGCAGAGATCTGCTATGGTCATAGTTTTCCACAAGTGCAGACTTCTGGGCTCAAAGCAAAGGCCTCATGGAAAAGGAAGGTGCTCAGATGATTTCATTGGGACTTTAATCAGAGACTTTTTTCCCCTCCTCCACCCTCCGTGACCCCTCCCGCCTGGTTATTTGCTCTAGGAGTCGGGTCAAGAGCCCTGCGCTGAGGAACTCTGAGAGAAGTTAACAATTCAACTCCACCAAGTAATTGTGGGCACTTTCTCCAGCTTGCTCGGGAGGCCCCTCTCTTGCAGGCTACTGAGAGCATAACTATGTGCTTCTCCTTGAGAAAGCTAATGGTGTGCTCAGCAGGGGCTTCAGAATCCTTGGGGCTACCATAGCCGCTCCTTCTGCATGTGGGATAGAGCCCACAACCAGTCTCCACTCACACGTGGGAGTAATTCTGACATGGCAGGGAAAGGTGTCGAGGAATCCCCTCGTCAGAGAGAAGGCAAGACCCAGGGGACACAGGAAATGTACAGACACCCCAAGTTCAAGTCTATGTGTGCACACTCCCTCGGCATCTCTCCTCCTGATTGGTGAACCTAAGGGCCCACTGAAGAGACCATGGTGTGTAGGGTTGGCATCACATCCCAGATCTGTCTGGACATTTTATTTAATTAATTAATCTATTTATTTTTATTTAAAGATTTTAATTTTATTTATGCATGCAAGATCTGGGATGCAGGCCAGAGGTGTGGGGGTTGAAAGGATTCATCAAAGTCAGAGTGGGGAGCAGAACAAGCAGACTGACTGAAATACACTGCTGAGGGGAGCAGCGGGTGAGACAGGAGAGGTCTGCCGTGCCATGTGGGTAGCTCCCTGCACAGGGATCGAACTCGTGTTGCAGAGGCTGCGGATAGTAGCTTCATAGTGTTGTGACTTAACCATTTGCACCACCAGGGAGGGCCCTGCCTGGACATTTGAGAAAGAGTTGTCTTGTTCATTCACTCCAATACATTTTGAGGATTCCTGATACTGTGTGGGGAGACACCCCAAGAAAATACCTTTATATGGAGCTCCTTGTCTGGTTTGGGAAGTGAAGTGTGAACAGATTTAAGGAAGGCTGAGGACAATTAAGTGCTAACTAAGTGTCACTAAGAGGGAGAGCTGCTCTTAACTCAGTTCAGGTATAGGAGAGTGAGGAAGGAAGGAGAAGAGAGTCGGGTTTCATGGAGACTCCTCTGTTTTTGCCTAATTGGGTGTGATGGGTGTTTGCCCTGGAGTAACACACAGTGATTTAGGAGAGGAAGTGCTGAACACTGTTGTGAAAACAGGGACAGGCAGAGAGCCTGGTTTGAGTTGGTTTGTGAAATCTAGCTGAGTTTCACTGTAAACTTGACAACTGTAAGTTGTGTCTTTAATTCACTGGTTCCCAAAACAGGGGTGGTTTTGAATAGTGAATGTTAGGAGTCACTGGGTAAAGGAAGGGATGACAGAGGGTCTGGCTGAAGGCACAGAGCAGTCACCCTCTGTGCGACATATGGAGCTAATGTCTCCTGCAAGAGGACGTGGCAGGAGGTAGAAGTCTCCAGCGTCAGAATGCCCCCAGCTGACGTGCAAATACCTAGGCATCCTGACAAATCATAAGCAACCAAATCCCCTTTCAAGGAAACCTCATTTTTTAACTTGGGGCCTGGAGTGTTTTGTATTCTCAGCACCGCCCACTCTAAGCCCCTGGAAGACTGGCAGGCTTTTCTAGGTTGATCCTGGAATTCAGAGAGGAAGGAAGTTTAGGATCCACGGTTTCCTTAGTGTCACGAAGGTCAGAGGCATTCTGTAGGCTAAACATCTTCTAATCCTTAACTCTCACTCCATCTGTCAGAGGATTCTGCCATCAAATCAAAACAAGCCGGAAAAGTTTCATCAGAGCTGGCGCTGTGCGTTGAGGATGGTGGACAGGTAGCTGCTAGGATCGTGACTGCAAGGTAGGCAGACCCAGCGGAGAGTACAAAGCTCCGTCCACCGTCATGCCAGAGCTCATTATCATGAAAGGGGCAAGGTGAGAGTCACATTTACTATGGGGATATCGTTCATGTGAAATAACACAGTCTGTCTCCCAGGAAATGAGTGTTTGCCTGGTAAGGTGTTCTTCACGGTTACTAAGGAGACGGGTTGGGGTTAGCACAAGTGCTTCTTGATGGAGATTAGGATACTGAACTAGAATCAGGTGCCTAATTTTGTTTTTGTGCACTCAACTGGAGCTCACTCTCTGGCCCACTCATGGCGCCAGCCTCCATGCCTGTCAGCTAAAGTTGGGCATTGTCAAGAAGCAAGAAGGCTTAAAGAGCTCAAACCCTTCTTGTTGAGGGGTGGAATTTGGGGAGCGAAGGAGCTGTGCTCCCTGTTGGGAGTCTTGAATAAGAGCAGTATGGAAAATCCGGGGGCTTGGAGAGAAGGTGAGGGCATAAGGGACGGCGCTTCCTGATTTCTCTTGCAGAGGCCCAGGTCACAGACACTTCCTTCCCTTCCTGGTAGGAAGGAGTAATTAAGTTAGACAAAGTCAGTTCCTGCTCTGCTCTATGGGTCTTTTCACATTTAACTTATCCAGAAAACAGAATAACAAAATAAGATGCCATTTTCCATGGTAACAAGAACAACATAATATTTAACAATTGATTTCACCAAGATTATATCAGACCGCTATAAGAAAAAGATTTAAAATTCTGATAAAGGGTATGGAAAATGATAGCAATAAAGATCATGTTCTTGAATGAAAAAATTAATATTAAGAAGATTACAATTCTCCCCAAATCAATTTCTAACTTCAATGCACTCTCAATCAAAATTCCGGTTGGATTTCCGCCCCCCCCCCAGGAACTCAGTAAGTTTATGAAAGTATAAAGATTCACAGATAGTTAAGTAAATATTAAAAAAGGAAAAAGCAGGACTTCCCTATTCTGATATTAAAACATACAGCAAATCTGTGGAACTACAAACAATTCAGGAATAGATATATAGATCAAATGGAACAGAAGAGGAAGTTTGAAGATAAACTTGAGCTCGAGTGGGAGTAGATATTTGCAGTGTCTAAAACTGACAAAGGATTAATATGTAGAGTGTGTGAAGAAGCCTTGCAAATCATTTCTAATAGGAAAATGAACAAAAGATAAGAACAGTCATATTAGGAAGGCGAAAACCCAAAAGGCAACAAGAATGTAAAGAAATGCTCCAATGTACTAATAACCGGAGACATACAAATAAGAACAATGAAATTTGGTTTTATGCCAGCTTAGACTAGGAAATTTGGAAAGCTGAATGATGTCAGCTGGTGGTGGGAGACAGAGTCTGGGTTATCTAGAATTCCTCCTGCACTCCTGGTGGAGTCTAAACTGCTGTGTGGCCATTTTCGTGATTGATCTGGAAAATTAGGACGATTATATAGCTGTATAAACACCTATTCTGGGCCTTCCTGGTGGCCTAGCAGGTTAAAGTCTCAGTGCTATCACCACTACTGCTTGAGTTCGATCCCTGGCCAAGGAGCTAACCCATATAAGGCACAGTAGACCTCTCTTGTCTTGCCTACTACTCCCCTCAGCAGTGTATTTCAGTAAATCTGCCTGTTTTGCTCCCCAGTCTGTCTCTGGGCAACCCTTCCACCCCCCACACCTCTGGCCTACACCACAGTTCTTCTATTCAAAAACAAATGAACCAATATTAAAAAAAAAAATACCTATTCCATGATTAGGTCTATATCCCAGGTATATATCATACTTGTCCATGATGGAAATATGTAAGGATGCTCAGAACTCATATCTTGCCATATCATTGTGTGCTGGAGAGTTGAAGATTTATCTGTCTATTATGGGAGAATTGCCAAGTAAAATGTGGTCCTTGTGCACCATCTATTTAAGCACCATGCAATAATTGGAACAATGACTGAATGGGCAATAGCAACATAATTCTCTTGAAAACACAGTGCTAATTGAAAAAAGTAGGAAACAGAATAAAATGTGTAACACAAATCATTTCTGCAAGTTAAAAATAACTTACAACAAAGTTCAACAAAACGTTGTGCAAGAAACCATACACAAAGACTGGTGTTAAGCACATTAGCAACATTGCCTTGGGGGAGGAGTTAATGGGGAATACATGGAGACAAGGCGTAGGTAAAATGAAAACCAGAATGACAGACAGACAGGAAGGACCACATAAGGATCAAAGATGATATTGTGCCCCAAGCTATCAAGTGTGGGTGTATGCACCAGAGCTCCACTGCCAGGCTAAAGAAAAGTTTACCTGACCTGCCAGTAAGAACTTTTGAAAGTACCCATTAGAGTTGGGTGAGGAAGACCATTAAGTCAGCAAGTACCTGGGGACAGACGATCACCACCCTGGTCATCTTGGAAGCAAAGAGAGATGGATGTGGCACACGGTGGGGAGGCAGGCACCATTACTCCATGGATAAGTGGGTGCAGGCCCCAGGGATTAGGGCATGTAGTAGACAGAACTTCCCCCAGGCAATGGAGGCAGTAAGAGTGAATTTCCAGTGGGCCCCATGGAGATCTTTGAGGCAGAAACAAGTCACTCAGTTCTACTGAAAATTTTAAAAGATCAGAATGCAATGGAGAGAACAGGAAGCTAGAGCTTCTGGAAGTGGGTCTTGAGTGGAGGCAGTGGGCAGAGGCAGCTGGGCAGCCAGGAGAAGCCATGGAGGGCACAGGGTATAGGGTGGAGCGCCCCAGCCAAGAGGGAAATGAGAACGTTCATGTGCTGTTGGCTCGAGAAGGGCGGACCTGATGCTGGAGGAACAGAGCCAGCGGGCTGCCTCTGCCCCAGAGCTCCTTAGGTAACTCAAGGCACCAGCAATTCCCAGTAGCTCTGACTTGAGACATGTCCTGCCTGGACAGGACAGCAGTGCCCAAGGGGTCCCACATGTCTAGAAGAATGCAGCGAGTCTCACTTGTCTGTGAAATTACATGCTCTTCCTCACGCCCTCCTGAGCGTCTCCCTGAAACTTCTGATGGCCCAGTGTGTGGGTTAGTTTTAATCTCCCATGGGTGCCCCAGGAGAGATTTATCTGTCTCTTATGGGAGACTTTAAGGAAGAAATTAAGGGAGACTTCTTTGTTCCCCTGAAGACTGAGGCCAACCCACATTCCCCAGTATTTTAACTCAGATTCTCTCAGGAAACTAAGGCTCGTCACCCGGCATAGTCTGCGGCCTGCATGGCCAGGTGGCATGGATTGGGCCATCTTCAGGGCATGGATGTGGGCCATCAGTAGGACATGGATGTGGGCCGTCGTTAGGGCATGGATATGGGCCGTCTTTAGTGTGGAAATCGCATTTCGGCGTGGGTTCTGCGCTGTCTGCCCTGCCAGCTCTCACCACATTAACGTCAGGAAACGCCACTGCATGATCACAAGTTTTCTCGTGTCTGGGTGTGTGTACAGACTTCGTGTATTTTTTGTGTCTGTGTTTCAAAAACAATTCACTTCGACCACAAAGAGGCTTGCTAGGAGGTTTCGAAAATATATCACTGACGGAGACAAGCTCAACCAAATGCCCTCTTGTTTGCACCGATGTGAATCAGGATGACCTTTTCACCCTCTTCAAGAGGATATTTATAAGAACCAGACACGCCACGCATGTTAGGGAGATAACAGGAGAGGGGCAGGCCCAGGGGGAGAGAGGCAGAAAGCGCCCCGCCCTCTGGAATGGTGCTGGGGAGAACCTGCTAGAGTGCTTACCTTTTCCTAGCTGATCTTTGAAAGAGGGTATTCTCTCTGCCACTGCGCATGCACACACACACACACACACACTCACACACTCACACACTTACACACTCATCCTGTGATTTTCAGAAGGCAGCGAGTGAAGATCAGTTCTCCAGTTTAGGGGGGATTATTTTTAGCAATGGTAGGAGGTGAGCCCAGGAGCAGAAGGTGCTGTGAGCGGAGGGTTAGCATGAGTCGTGGCCTAGTCAGCTTGGTTGTCATAACAAAGTGCGGTAGACTGCGGCATTTAAACAACAGATACTTATTGCTCACAGTTTTGGAAGCTGAACGTCCGAGGTCAAAGTGCCCGCGGATTTGGGTTTTGCTGAGAGATTTCTTTTTGGCTTGCTGATGGCGGCGTTCCAACCCTGTCCCCGCCCCACCCAAGGGAGGGTGGAGCTGAGCAGGGAGAGAAGAAGCTGCAGAGGAGACTGAGGCAGGAAGGAGCAGGATGGAGCCAGAAGGAGCCCTGGAGCAGAGGCTCCATGGACACATGGAGCAGAGACTCGTGAAGAAACTGCACCTGTTTCTTGACCTTGGGCTTGTACCAGGGACTTGGGGAACAGGGAAGAATACATTTGAAACAGACAGGACAGCATTTATCTTGATTTTGATTTTGCTCTTTTGCTTCCAGTTTTGTCTGGCCATTTCTGCCCCTTTCTTATGGGTCCCCATCAGGAGGTGCCTTAGACTTGTGGCAGGCTTTTGGGCCTCAGTGGTGCTGCTTTGGGCCAAGCCTCTTGTGCTGGGTGGGCATTTAGCCGTGAGGGGATGGGTAACTCTGCGTGTTTGATTCAAAAACTTTATTTTTTTTCTTGTCTTTGTTGCACATTAATAGCATGAGATTTCCTTTCCATTAAAGGTCTTAAACACTAGAGTATATTTTGTCTTGATGGGACAGATGGCAAAACCTATTCAGAGCAGGCAGGTTTAGGGGTCACTACGATACCTTTTACCCTGTCCTGCAGCAGTATCACACTGCAGGCAAGGGCGTCAATATATAAATTTGGAGGGACACAAACATTCATCCCACATCACCGTGGTGTCTGGCAACTGGTCAGTGCTCAGCCAGCTAATAGCTGCCCTTGCTCGCCAGGTGAGGACACGCCTGTGTGTGGTATCTCTGCTTCTTGGAGGTCAGCAGCCCTGGGTGGGGGATTGTCACGTGCATGAATGGAGAGGGAGGCAGAAGTACTTTGTAAGGAATCAAACTCAAGGGCGTTACTGTTCTATAAAAATGTAGTGGCGTCTGGCTTTGAACCAGAGAGTATATACTGGAAGTTTCTAGTTGACCAAAAGAAAAACCCTCAAACAAACAACAAAAAATCTCACTTATACTTAATGTTTTTTAAATGAAGCATTTTTATTAGATTAACTTAATATATTCACTTAATAGATGTTGCATGCATGTAGATATAACATAATAGGGATTTAAATTTTCAGACATTTTGATCTTTAAAAGAGATTTTCCTTGGTGCCATCTGGAAAGCTCACCTCTCTCCATTTAAACAAATTCCTATTTCCTCTTCCCTTTACCTGGTAGTACAACGCATTATATGAAATTAGTTATTCCTTCACAAGGGCCATTTTGTGTAAATTTTTTTCTTCAATTTCTCTTTAGCATTCTATTTGGAAACAAACCCTGCTGGTATCAGCATTGCTTCATGTACCTTGAGATTTGCAGAGGTGGGAAGGGCAATAGCCAGGGAGGAAGACATGGTGGTAATGGAGGTTGTGTAGCTTTTGGGGTGCCTTGAGCTCCCTGATAGCCAGCAGACCGTGGCTTGATCACCTCTCCATTCGAGGAGCTCATCCCTGATCAGTGAGGTCAGGAGCAGGGACAGCTCATTCTTTCAGCAGCCGCATGAAAAGCACTCCCTCCTTTTTTCTTGGACTTATATACTAGTTTCAAGTTTTTTGTGACTCAGTGCCCGCAGAGGCCCACACCATGGCCCAACAGCTTGAACTTAAGGAGCCAAACCTCAGTATTTCAAAAGCAAGTAGGCGTGTAAACGAGGCCATCGCTTCACTCGACCTGGAAGATTCTATCCGACAGCCCAGAGCTCTCTGCAGACTTCATGCCTCACTGCTTTAGGTGAGTCTTAGGACTTGCAGTTTTTGAAAACAAATTCTATTAACAGCCTTTTCTTTGGGGTTGTGTTTTTCCCCCTTCAAAAGTCATTCACCCCCTATTTATAACAGTCGGGGAGTGTTCCCTCCAGAGCTGCACCTCTTCGTGGTTAAAGTGATGGTAAAAGTAGGCCCTTTTCTGCCTACATATTCAAATTTATAGCAGGAAAATGCCAAATCATCCTTCAGAATGTTGTAAGACCTGACTTGACCCCAAATTGTACTGTGAGAAGAAACAGATGGGAAAATAAAAGATGTCCTTTTAAAAAGAGACCCTTTCTTCTATCACGAGGCTTCGACAGAAAATTCCCCCCCCTCCCCAGGATGAGACGTGTCCAGAAAGCCCCATGCTGCTGCTCTGAGTATGTGGGCAGGTATCGGAGGCACGACCAGGCCCGTCCCTGAGCTGTCACTGATTGGGCTCATGCTTGCACGTAGCTGGGAGCCAAATGCATCCTCCGTTCCCGAGAGCTGGGTCCTCATTTAAAGTATTTTTTCACTTTGTGTCCCACAAACTCCTAAAAAGGCAAAATACCCAAAATCTGCAGGTCTGGGTCCTGGCTGCAACCCCTGGACCACGTATAAAAAGAAGACTCAGCTCAGCTTTGCTGGTTTCTCTAGCAGGATGGGACAGACCTACGGTTTCCTTGTGTTGCCTAGAGCCAGTTCAAGTGTGAACAGCACTGGAACGTCGTCAGACCTCTGTGTTGTTGTATTGGGTTACAATTCCATTAAAAACAGAGAAAACTCTCTTTCAAAGGTGTAGGAAACCTCCACGGGCATGGGTGACTCCATATGTGTGTGCACACGAGCATGTATGAATGTGTGTGTGCGTGATTTTTTTGTACCTTTGGAGTTTTGCTTCCATCTTGAAGATTTTTCCCCCATGAGAGTTTCAATGTGGACACCAAGTTCATGTCTTCTCCCCACATGACCCGGTGTCTCCACTGTGCGAGTGAGGCTCGCCGCCAATCTTGATGGCCAAGATCTTTGCGTTGGTGGAGTTAGAGAGGGTGTTCTGGGTATCTGGGCACGGGATGGGGTGGTGGTTCATTATGGTGGTGGTGAGTAGGGATGTGTGTGTAGAATCAAAGACAGTGACAGCATTCAGGTTCTCTGGGTAGAAGTTTTGGCCTTGGTTTTAGCTTTTGCATTATGAAGATTTGTGTACAGCTATAAATATGTGTGTGATTGGCAAAATCTGCAGATTAAGTAAAATCTGTGAAGGCTGTAGAATGCTTTCTACACATCACACATCGGCCGTGTCTATTCATGGGATGCACGTTCTAGAATTTTCAAAGCTTGCTCATTCTACTCCTGTGTGTACTTTTCTCCCTCATTCTCATCTTTCAGAAATATTATTTTGAACAGCCTAGCTGGAGAAGGGTAAGCAAGGTAACTCTTGAGATTGTATTTGCTTAATCCAAGACAAGGCTACTCTCGGATGTTGGTGAAGGGATTATTTAAGGAGAAACCTGTGTCAGTGTCAACGTGGCCCACGGGATGACATCACCCTTGGGAGAAACAAGGATATTTGTCAATATCCCTCACTGACTTCAAAGTTGAAAATGCTTTGATCTGAAATGCTTTTTCCTGGCCTGAAGTTTTTCCCCGGCTCATTTTCTGTTGTGATTTGGCCACGAGACTGCTGATTATGGACACGGGCTGCCTGTTGTCCTCTCAAGGCAGCAGGACCAGCCTGTCATCTTCCAATGCAGCACCATCCGCCTCTTCCTTTTCAGCAACACCTGGAAGGAGATTCGTTTTGCCATGGAACTTGGCAAGTTCAAAATATTTAAATCCTCCCTGCTATTTATACTCTCCTGATTCAGGAATGGCTGGAAATACTGAAAATCTCTATTCCTTCAGATTTCGCAGAACCCAACCTGTGACAGGAATTCACCAAACCACCACTGCTCTAGAAAGAACAATCTAAACAGAATGTTACCTGTTCCTGTGGTCCATGCCCGGATGGATTTCAGCATTTAAAAAAAGACTTGTAAATCTTAATCTTCTAAACCTCTCGACTTACCTTTCTTCCTGGGTCTGGGAGAAATTTGTGATGGAAGGAAGCAGACTTGCGAAGAAACATTTTGAATGTTCAACACTTCGTTGCATCTCAAACTGGAATGTGCATGTGAACCATAGGGTTGTCTGTTAAAATGCAGATTCTGACCCCTCAGATTTGGGGTGGGGCCCCAAGTTCTTCATTTTTAATAGTTTCAGTTGATGCCACAGCTGGAGGCCCATCTGATAGAATCTCACTTCCCCCCTGGCCATGGAGGGGAAGTGGGCCTGTTGCTAAAGTCTTGGAAATTTCGTTCTGACTGCCCCTAGGCCCATCAGCATCCTGCTCTTCGTAAATATTTAGAAGAAACAAAATGTGCAGTGCTCTTTCAGGAGTTAGCAGTGGGACAGGATAGAGACAAGTTGCAGCAGAGAATAGGATCGGGAAGATTCAAGAAAGATACAGACTGATAGGGGCACACGCAGAGTCCTTTCTATAATTTCTGTCATTCTCTATCTCTGTCATCCTTTCCTTTCTGTTTCAGTTTCTTTCTTTTCCCCATAGAGTCGCTTCACAGAGTCATTTCACCCAAGTTCAGAGGCAAGTGGGGGCTTGTAAGAAAATCGGACGGGACAGGGAGCCAGGAACACAGGCTCTGAGCCCCAACTCTGCTGCTCATATTGGCCTAATCCTTCCCCATAGGTGACTGAGCAGGTTTGGCTAAGTGTTCTCTCTAGATTCTTTCCAAAGAGCTGCAATTTACACCCTGCGTCATTATGTGTATCTGTTACTTGGGGCAGATCTGTTCATCTTTCTGTGTAAATGTTCTAGCAGTGATGTTTTCAGGGTGACTGGAGTGTGTGATTCCTGTCTCCACCTGGCGAGAAAACTCGTACTCAGGAAGCCCCTGAGTGAGGGCCACGTCCCCTGGCCACGTCCCCTGGCCACGTCCCCTGGCCCTCCTGGCCACAGTGGAAGAAGCAAGTGTGAGGCGGCAGAAGGAACTACCTCTGATTTCTCAGAATTGAAAATCTGGGCATCTTTAACAGTGGCCCTACATGGTTCTTCCTTCATCCCAGAAATCCAGAAGATTGCCATTATTGTTATTATTCATATCATTTGAAGCAGAGGTTCTTTTTTTTTTTTTTTCTTTGAGATTTATTTATTCATGCATACAAGAACCGGGGTACAGGCCAGATGTACGGGAGAGTGAGAGGATTCACCAGAGACAGAATGGGGAGCAGAACAGGCAGACTGACTGAAATACACTGATGAGGGGGGCAGCAGGCGAGACAGGAGAGGTCTGCTGCACCATGTGGGTAGCTCCCTGGCCGGCCGGGATCGAACCTGCGCTACAGAAAGTGTGGGCAGCTTCACAGGGCTGTGCTCAACTGCCTGTGCCACCATGAGGCCCAAGGCAGAGATTCTTAACTTATATCTCCCTGGGGTCAGAAAACTCCCTTGGAAAGCTTCAAAACTACTTATGGTCAAAGCAGTTTTGCAAATATGATTGTTATTTGGGGGGAAGAAGCGGAGGGCTCAGTTAAGGGGATGGAGAGTAGTAGAGGGAGTGTGTCTGGCCCATGAATTTGTTTTCTTAAGTGGTTTGATTTACAAATGGAATAACCAACAAGTAACCAGACGCCAAACAAACAAACAAACAAAAAACAACCCAGAGCAGAGGAACAACAAAGAGAAGAAGCTATTGGGCATGGAAGGGGATAAGGCCTGTCCTCAGCTCCCTGGGGGGCTGTAGTGATTATACCAGGTGCAAACACAAGAGTTGTCACCTCCCAGAATAGCTTTCCTGGCTTCTGTACTGACCTGTAGGGAAAATGAAACCAGTTGGGAGAGAATTCAAGCCTCACTGGATCATTTGATGGTTCTCAGAGGACAGGGCACCCCTAAGTAGGTAGGTGGCTTTTGAGGTTGCTTCCTAGGGCTGGGTAACCAGTGCTGACAGAAGGTCTTCATGGGCATGGTCTTGTCGTAGATTCATAGATTGGTGTCCACTCAGGACCCTGAGCCAGTGAGGGTCCCTTCCTTCGAAAGTCTCATTGCTAAGGCGTGTGAGAAACAGAGCAGCCCTCACTTGAGGCCCAACTCTCATGGCCTTGCGATGTTCTAACTCCTCCACCCTGTTGGTTACGGAAGCATTCCTGTGTGAATGGGTTTCAAAACCATCACTCCCCTTTGCTGAACTCTCACCTTCATCCTTGTACCTCAGTTGCATTCACCAGGGAATAGTTAGACAAACTAAACATGTCAATTGGGAAACCATTTCCATAGACCTGGCCCTTTGGAGAATTTTAAGTACATTGTGGAGATAGGAAGCAGGTGCCTTTCCAGCATGGGAGCAGAGTGTTCTGGAAGGGTGGACAGCAGTGCTCAGGAGTAATTTTTATTGTGGTCACCTTTTTCTTGAGATCTAAGCTCACAGGCCTTGCTGATAAGGCCTCTCTCTAGTGGTGTTTACATCACCATTCAGCTGTGGTCTCTGTGTAGTTCTCTGATGTTTTCTAATGGGAAGGCTTCAAATCTGTTGGTGAAAGGCACTGTCCTGCTTTACACTCCTGTCCGTCTGCCTTTCCTGCCCTTTATCTAATGGAATGTTGAGTTGCTTCTTTAGCACTGATGCCTTGAATGTAAAACAGCCAGTTGAAGCAAAGGGCTGACATCCTTCCTCTCTGCACCACCTCCCTAGTCTGAGCCTCTTCTTGTCGTTCCTTTACCCCTGCTCCGCCTGCTTCCGCTCCTGCTCTGCTCCACAGAAGTCTCAATGCAGACAGAGAGACTGTTTTGAATTGCAAATTGGACCATGTCGCCTCTGTTATAAATTTCTTTAATGGTTTCTCATTGGAATTTTAAAAATTTAATAGGGTAAACACCTATGAATCTATTGCCCACAAGAACTGGCACAGTAACAAGAACATTTGTCTCCTTATGCATTGCGGACCATCCCATAATGCTGCCAACTGACTACCCTGAGCCTCGTGTTTAATTATTCCCTTGCTTTACTTAAATGTGATTTTATTTCATAAATGTATTCCTGTAAAGTGTCCAGTTAAATTTCAGTTACATTAAGTGTTATGAAAAGTTTATCAGTCTCTGTGCTTCTGGAACTTGCTTTTTTCATTTGATAATATATATTGCTAAGATTCATCCCCACTAACGCATGGAGTTGTGTAGATTTATCTTCAGTTTTATATTTCATGGTATGAATATACCAGAATTTGTTGATCGAGTCTTCAGTTGATGAGGCTTTTCGTTGCCCCCCAGAGTTCTGCTACTGGGGACAGTGCTGTTGAGAGCATTGTGGTACGACTTCTCACTAGTTTTAGGATAAAGACAAAATCTTCCCTGTGGTCTCAGCATGTCTGCAGAGCTGACCTCTACCAAACTCCCTGACACCTTACTCCTCGCTCCTCACATTTTCTGTGCTTCTGAGACTGTTTCCCAGGCAGTCGAGTGTAGAGGAAAGTAAGAAGGGTGTAGCCAAGGAATTAAAATAGGACATGTTTCTCTTCCTCTTCTCCATGTTAACACCAACACTTCCTACAAACACCAAATCAATCATTAATTATATTTTGGCACAGCTCACTTAATATCGCAGAATAGGTAGTCAATCCAGTCAATCCACCTCTTTGATGCTTCTCTAGCTGTAGTTACACCTGTGGAGCACACTGGCCACTGGCCTTGTTTTCAGTGCATTTGGGTGACTGTTGGATTAACTGCTGATCTCCTACTGGCCTCTGGCCTCTGAGAGCAAGACATCATTACTGTTCACAGTTGTGCCCTTGGGAACCAGCACAGTGCCTGGTACACAGTAGGAGCGCAAATTCAAATACATATATATTTGAATATATATATATATATTCAAATGAATAAAATGGCAATTCACAGGGTTACAAGAATAATTGAAAACCCAAGGAGACCACATGCCAGGATCGAGAATAATTCTTCTGTAAACCTCTATGGCAGGAGTTGGCACATTCTCCGTGAAGCATGAGATAGTCAACATTTTAGACTTTGCAGGTCTAACAAAATCTCTGACAAAATTACTCTGGCAAAATTACTCAACTTTTCTGTTGCATCAAGCAAGCAGCCATAGTTAATATGTAAATAAATGAATGAGCCTAGCTGTGTTTCCATAAAACTTAATCTATGAACAAAAACTTGAATTTCGTACAATTACAATTTTCTTGTGTCGTGCAATGTGATTCATGTCCTAGAAAAGAGGATCCTTTAGACTTTTCCCCAAGCATTTAAAAATAGGAGAACCAGTTTTAGCTTGGGGCTAGACAAAACCCAGTGACCTGTGGGCTGTCTGACCCCAACCTAAGGTCTCCCCGTCTCCTTTTATATCCAGTGACTCTGGATCAAGGTAAACCCTTGATCACTACTTGTAAACAGGTAGCCACTGGGGATGGACTGAGAAAAAGCCTAGAGCTGTGCCTTGTTTAAAGACTTAAAAAATACCTTTTGAAAAAGCTTTTCTTGAAGCATTGCCAAAAGATCCTCTATCCCTCCTCCCTCCTGTTGCCATCTAGCTCCTTTGATATTGAAATTAAAACTCAGGCACTTAAAAGTACATCTTGTGACAGCCATGTCATCACCCCAAATTGCACAATAAAGAAACTGCACACCCACTCGCCTTGCTGCTGCTCTCCTGACTGATTCCTTTGGCAGGAGAGGGTGACTGGCTGCTGCAATTTGCTGACACTTCACATATCAAGGTCCCCACCGGGCTGACATCACGAGATCCGTCTACCTTTGCATGAATGCAGGTGTGGGTTCCCCCACAGTACCGTGCAACCAGGAAAACAAAGCAAAGCAAAACAAACAAAGGCTTCTGCTCTGCAATATTTGTTAATATAAAACCATGTTGACACACTTTCTAATCTGTCAGCAGACGAGCCTGGAAGGTAGCCCACACTGTCAGCGTGTTAACTTGTTTTGTTCGCCGAGATGGAAATATTAATGTATTGGAAGGGATGTGCATCGGGACAGCGGACAGAGTTGAGAAGAGAGTGGCACTGTGTGGCCCTGGGTTTACCTTCAGGACAGGGGGGAATGGACTGATGAGGAGGCGGGCGCCATTGTGGATGGAGGCAATAGAGGCCCTTTCTTGTCTTGTCCTATAGAGTGAAATTTAGTAGCACTATGGACCCCTGATCCTGGGAGGATGCTTGAAAGGTCGTGTAATTCTTCCCTCTGCCCTCAGAAACCAGTCCATGTCATTTC
Organism: Talpa europaea; assembly: GCF_964194135.1. NCBI lineage: Eukaryota > Metazoa > Chordata > Mammalia > Eulipotyphla > Talpidae > Talpa > Talpa europaea. Next base: position 152,652,106 of record NC_140068.1, read on the forward strand.
TTGTGTTTATTTGAAGGCTAATGATCTTCTGCTCCCGATTCACCTGTTCTGGGGTCAACAGCAGCCAGAGTGCTTTCCCTGCTGAGAAGAGGTTCTCCAAGTGAGTGTTAGCTCATTCCCTGGTGCAGTTTTTTGAGAGCCCCCACCTGGCTAGGTGCTGTATTTACCTGCAGTGGGTATCAGGACTCTTTCCTCCAACACATTATCATCTCTTGTCTGCATCGCTTCGCTAGCTGGTGTCCCTGCTTCTATGCTTGTCCCCAGGAATCCATGCTCCACATAGAAACCCTAGTGATTTTTTGAAAGCAGAAATCATGTCATGTCAGTCATGTGCTTAAAATCTTCCAAGCAGTAACATTTAAAATAAAATCCAAGTTCCTTACCCCGTGTTATGGTTTGAACTCTGCCCTTCCCCAGAGACGTGGGAGTCCCAAGTATCTGTGAATGTGCATTTGGAAATATCTTTGTAAATGATCAGGTTGAGGTCAGAAGTGTGGGTCCTGATTCAGTATGACTAGTGTCCTTATAAAAAGGGAAATATGGATACCGAGACAGACATGCACAGAGAGAAGTGAAGACTTAAGGAGAATGTTGTCAGAAACAAGGAAACCCTGAGGTCGCCGGAAGCACAGAGTGGCCAGTACAGGTGCACCTTCATAACCCACAGAAGGAACCCGTCCTGCTAATGACTCGATGTTGGATTTCTAGCCTCTAGAAAAGTGAGAGAGTAAATCTCTTTCTTCAAGCCATGCACTGTACAGACCCAGGATCCCAAAACGCCTCCTACAATGCATGTGAACAGGATCCACTTCCTTTCTGGCTCCCCTGGAACTGCCCCCTCTTGACCTGGCAGCTCTGTGGCCACCCAGATGGCACAGGGGAAAGTGTCTGTAGGATTTTTGGTAGAACTAGGGGCTTTACTGGCATTTAAAGGGAAGGGAGGCCAAGGACACTTGAAACGCCCAGGTAAGACTTACTGCAGGACAGAGAAGGGAGTAGGATCAGAACAAGGGTGGTGGGGATTGTACGGGGACTTTAACCAAGATGAAAATGCATACATTGTGCAAAAATGAAAAATGATGTAAAAATATACACAATTAAAAAACCAAAAATAAAAAAATACTTTGCGCCTGACGGCCCACCGAGGGTCAACACACCACACCGGCCTTCCACACTGGCCTGGGATTAGGCCTCCTTTTCACCCTCACCAGGCAAAGGGCCTTTGTAGGAAGCTTCCCCCTCTGCTTGGAATTCTCTTTGCATGGTTAAGAGATCAACTTATATGTAATCACATAAGCCTCAGAGAGGCTTTCTTGACTGTGAAATACCCACTTGGTCATTAAAAAGCTCCTGCATAGATAACATTATCACTGTTTGATTGTAGTTAAGCCTATTTGCTTGTTGGTGTCTTCCCTCTAGAATATAATAAGCTTGTGAGGGGAAACTTGTCTATATGTCCAGGGGCTGGAGCCTCCTTTATTTTTCATACAGTTGGGAATAGGTTTTTGGAGTTCATTATCTCTAGATGGTGGAGACCAAAAAACTGAGCTAGCTTCTTCATGGTTTGGAGGAACTCCTGGATGATGGATGACAAATTGCCTTTTATTGAGTTATTAGAATTGGGAGCCAAGTGGGGAACTCAACTGTAGGGTTGGCATCACAAGAACAGAGATAGCTTCAATGAAACACCCTTTTGTTTCTCTGTGAGAACCAAACATGGGGCTACAAGGGAACGTGGATATCCCCAGTGTGGTGGTCCTTGCTTTTTTAGGGATCTATTTCTTTTTTGAAAAGATACAGTATATTCTTAACCAGCTTCTACAAGGGCCTTGAAATGAAGTCATTTCAAAGGATGTACAGTAATGAAAACAATGTCATGTTATTCAAGCCGATGGCAGCCTCTATTTCTCCCCTAGAAGTCCTCTATTTTGCTCAGTTTGCTTTATATAAAGTTTCATTTTCCATCTTGCTACATACTTGGAACTTTGGCGGCAAGAAACCCTGTTCTCTATTGGCCAAGAGATGGCCTGAGTTGTAATTCTATCTCTGCTGCTAATTTGCCAGGTGACCTCTAGTGTTTTACTTAACCTTGTAAGGGCCCCAATTATTCTATAGAAAATTCGATGAGAATACATTACACCACAGGGGACCGGTGATGGTGAAAGAATGAAATAATATACGTGAAAGCACTTTGGGGAAATTTCTGCCTCGCCTTTCTTTCCCTTCATTTTGTTATTTCAACTCCTTCCCTGGGGTCCTTTCCTGCTAGGCAGCCTCCAGTCTTTCCTTCTTAAGGATTTTCCAAATTCAGTCATTCACATACCAAACTCACAATTTGTGTACCCATTACAATGGTTCGATGGGTACCCAATTACCATTTGTAGACAAAATATGCAGTTTGCATATCTGAATACCAATGGCATTATTAGTTGCTAAATATTTTCTTTAAATTGATTTTCTGAAAAATTAGGAAAATGCCATACATTCTGGAACGTGGTGTCCTCGTTGTTCGACTCAAAGTACTTCTTAATTTCTTCTTGATCTCCTCATTAGTCCAGTGGCCTTCCAGTAGTGTGGGTTTCAATCTCCATGAAGTGGGAGAATAGGAATAGAATTATGTCATAAAAGAGGAAAGACTGTTACTTTTTGGCATTTGTTTTCATCATCTCAATTCAAAGTCAGAAAAATGGTCAAGTTGTTAGAATTTTTCCATTTCTGGTTTTCATAGTTTCCTGAAAATAAAAACTTTCAATTTAAAAAAAATTAGGAAAATGTACATCAGTGTATATATAACGACAATGGAATCCTAGGTTTTTCAAGTGTATTTTCTTTGATAGACACTGCAGTGCCATATGATCATCATGAGAAGGAAAACAATGTTAATGGAATCCTGTCCTAAGTGGTCCTTTCCAAAGACACCTTCGTTAGGTCTCCAGACTAAGTCCATCCCCCTGCAATATACCTTCACATCCTCCTTTGTGACACCTTTCATGCCTCCTGTAGTGATTACTGGTATCTGTCTCCTCTGCTAGATTGTAAGCTGTCTGAGGGCAGGAGCAGTGTTTGTATAATCAGCGTCTAGCACAGTGCCCAACACATAAAAGGTGCTTGGAAAATTTTTGTGGAATTAAAGAAAACATTGACCACCACGGAAAAAAAAAGTGAACTTTCCTTTCTGCTAGCCCAGTACTTCCCGACTTGGAAACACTTGGGGTCTCTGTGCCCATCCAGGTCACAGGGAACTTGTAGGAAGCTGTGGGATACATCGAAGTCTATGCTCTACCTCTGTTGAGCAAATCTTAAGAATTGATATTTGCTGGGACTGAAGAGCTTAAAGCTATAGAATTCCTAAAGCTACGAGTTCTTGGAACTTGTAAGTGATGAGTATTGGTCAACTTACTTCTCTATCCCATCACACCTCTCTTATTCCATATATATCCCCACAGGGAGTTTTTGTTGGTGACACCTGGGCAGTACTTAAATCACCATGGAGTCCCCAGAGTAGATCCCAGGCCTTATTTGTGTCTTTTGTTCTCTTGACCTCCCCCATCTGGTTCTGATGTAGTTTCCACAATTTTCTGAGCATCTGAGTAGGAGCGATGGTGCAGACATTGTAGACATTTGGCAGGTGTCTGGTTTGCATGGATACTGAATCCTTGACAGTGGTTTTCTAGAAAAATAATGTGCTCCTTATCTATTTGCTAATTCCTTCCACATATCACACGACTTTTCTGTAAATTCCCATCAGTCTTGACAAAGTTATCTTGTAGACTTATGTAGTGATTTTGATGGCTGCACAGAGCTGTTTGTCTTGTTCAGAACTAAATTAATAACACAATGATGGCACCTACTTTAGCACCAAACTTCTTAAACTCTCCTAATATACTAATCAGCATGTCAGTGAAATATTTTTTTTCTGGATAAAGACAAGCCTGGTGAAATGGATTAGACATTCACATGGCATTGCATAATTCAGCATGCCAGTACGGTGCATATGATTTGCATTAATAGTCTGTACTGGAAGCTGCTGCTCATCGGTTTCTCTCATTAGGTCGAATATGGAAGGTTCCAGACTGTCAATCAATTACAGTAATTTCCTTTTCCATATTTATTCCATCACCATCATTGACAGCTACCATTAAGTGACATTAATACAATACAATATCATCTTGCATTTCTACAGAGCATCTCAGGGTGCCTAATAGTTCCTCTTCAGCCAGGAAATCACATTACAAAGGAAAAAGTGCCCTCATTCTCCAGGTAGAAAATAGGCTGCCAATCTTCTTGGATACTGTGGGAGTTGCCCAGAATCTCTGGAGATTTTCCTAACTTCTGGGCATAGGTATTTATTTTTCTGTTGTCCGAAAATAGGCAAGGCTGTCACTTTGGGGAGTCGGGTGGCTTAGTGGGCAGTGCTGACTTTTCAGGGACCCCACTGGGCCACACTCCCTGCTTCTACTCCACCTTGATTTAGGATGTCTTTACAAAGCAGATATGGCAGAGAAGTAACTTCCTTTCTTACAAGGACAGCAGTTGCCATATGTCACTCTATTACAATAATTTCTGCCTCCATTTCTCCCTTCTGTGCTCACCTGGCACCATCACATGAGATGCAATTGGGCACCTTGACTCAGTAGAAGGGGTAGAATAGGTAGACTAAAGCCCTCCTTTGCCAGACAGAGCATTCATTTGGCTACATTGCCAGAGTTGGTATATCCTCTCTTCCTCATAGTTAGGCATGACCAATGTGTTGCTGGACAGAAATCGTTTGTTAGCCCAGACTCACTGACTGATTATACGGATTGCTGCCTTGCTCAGTTTTGGGTGGTACAACAGTCGAATTTCCAGATAAAGTATAGAATGCCCACTGAAATTTGTGTTTCAGATAAGCAATGCATTTTTTTTAAAGATTTATTTATTTATGCATACAAGAGCTGGGGTACAGGTCAGAGATGCAGGGGGTGGTATGGGTGAGAGGATTCACCAGAGATAGTGTGGGGAACAGAACAGGAGACAGACCAAAGTACACTGCTGAGGGGAGCAGCGGGCCAGACAGGAGAGGTCTGCTGCTGGCCGGGTTTCTCCCTGGCCGGCGGGGGATTGAACTTGTGCTGCAGAGGCTGTGGATTGCTTCATAGTGTGGTGCTTAACCCCTTGCGCCACCAGGGAGGCCCAGCAATGCATTTTTTAGTATAAACATGTTCCACTTATTGTATGGAACACATACAAATGACTCATCATCTATAGGAAATTCAAATTCAACTGGTCAGCCTGTATTTTTATATGCCAGATCTGGGATGCCTAATCCATCAGGTGAGTCCATGGCCTAAAAGTCAGGCCAATCAAGCTGCTGAAGAAATTCAATCAAGACACTGTGTCTACACTGAGTGGAAGTATTTGCAGAGTGCTGAGCTTCCCGCTGTGAAAGAAGAAAAACCGAGTCAGGCCTGGGGAGCAAACAGAATAGAAATGGCCACAGGCCAGCAGAGACTACGGTGCTTGTGTAAAAAGTTGATTCAAGAACTGCAGAAAAGCAAAGCAGTATTTTGAAAAAACTGTTTTTAGTTGTTTTCTTTATCCATGATCTTTTGTGATGCCTCTTGCATCGGGCTTCTGCTGGGAGACTGCACAAGAACGCTTTCTGGCAGGTAAGATGCCCTGTGGGCATAGCGCCTGCCTTGGTCTTTTATTGCCAGGGTAAAGCAGACATTATCCTGATGGACGATGGAGGGAGAGCCTGGGAGAAATAATCAATTGGTATTTGTGGATTGGATGCTTGAAAAATCTTTGAGCAGGGAGTGGATGATGAAAGATATTTTGCCAAGCCTATTTTGGAGGTGTCGTGTGGGAGAACATGGAGGAGAGGGCTCCTTTGATAGTTGAAAAAATCCACCCTACCCTAATGCGGTTGCCCTCCCTCAGAACCCACCGACATTGGCATCTGTACCCACACAACAAACTAGCACGGAGTAGCTCAGAGTGCCAGGGCACTCGTCATTAAGGAAATGATTACAGCACTGTTTCCTCTGAGAACTGGCAGAATAATTGTACACTGGCTGAGGGATGCAGGAAAAAACAGAGGCAGGGCAGTGGCAGAGAGAGGACAGTATTGCAAAGAGCTACTTGGAGATAAAGATGAGCTGGGAAAACAGTGCAGCATTAATTCATTTTCTGATTGATTAATATTAGTGTGATTGGGTAAGAGCAATGATGTGCCTTGTATTTTTGTTTCTGTTATCTGTAGGGCAAATTTTATCCTGCTTTTTTAATGACTTTTCCAGCAGTTTAACTTTCTCAAGTGTATGCAGCAGCCAGGACTGTGTCAGGAGTGGGGACAGTTCTTTCTCGCTCCGAGACGGCACTGGTTCCACTCCCAGGCTGCCTGTCTCTCTGTTGTAAAGCTCTGTCAACCGCCTCTCCGCTTTCCCAGATGTGCATGCTGGTGAAACCAGCAGAGATTCTATCAATCAATCTATTGCTTTCATATGCATGTACTGCATTTTATTTCACTGCTTGGTATGGAAAGAAGGGAGCAGTCTGGATTCGGTATAAATGATAATAAGGATCTAGTCAGCCTTGGTGATAGAATTTATTTGTAAAGGGATAAAGACACGTTCACTTCCATCTTTTAACTGCCTGGAATGACTAACCCTTCTGGGAGGGAAAAACATGTTTAAGGTAGTGGCAAAGAGATTATCTGGTGATTTGGTGGAAGAGTTCACTGTATCACAAAGAGAAGAACTGTCACCAGATGACACGCCACAGGAGAAGTAACAGGAAATGGAATGTGTAATCTTTTGACACATTACACGTTACGGGTGCCTTGTTGTGGGTGGGGTGTGATAACAACCCTTGATGGGGAGCTGCTATTCCTCTAAATCATATACAATGTTGTAAACCTATGTGGCCTCCAAAATAAGTCATTAAAATTATTTCTTTATTTTTATGAAAGTAACATTGGCTTCCAACACTGTATATGACTCCTAAGAATAGGTTCGTATCTCTTCAGATGTGTCATCCCGCCACACCCACCAACCAGGTGCCCAGAAGCCGCCACCATAGTCCATTGTGCCTCCTGCACATCCTGCTCTCCACCTGCTTCCTTCCGTTCTCGTAGCCCCAATTCTATGATTTCTAGTTTTGATTTTACTTGGTTTTGATTTTGTCTGACCCTTTGTTTCTCTATAATTCACATATGAGTGAAATCATCCAATATGTTTTTTTTCCTGCTGACTTAATTGCTTAGCATATTCCCTTCCAGTTCCATCCATGTTGTTGTCAATGGCAAGATTTCATTTTTTTTTTTAAAGGCTGTGTAGTATTTCATTGTGTATCAATGGTGTGATCTTTTTAAAAATACCTCAATTTGTTTCTGAGGAGAATAGGAAGACTTTTAAGACGTGGGGAGGGGAAAAGGTATTAGAGCCAAAGACAATCTTTGTGATACTTGAAATTTTGGAGGCAATAAATAAAATGATATCCACATCCTACACCGTGGGAGATCACACCTCTCCCACAGAGACTGTTTGGAAACCAAGAAAGAATGACTCAAGAATGAAAAAAAATCTAGTGAAAAGGAAGATATTTAACCCACAGTTTCTTCCTGTTCCTTCCCCTTGGAATTTTTCCCTACGTTCTTCATGTCTTAAGTTAAATAATAAATAATAAAAAGGTAGCTACGTTTTTTTTTGATAACAGATATATAATTTATTTTTTTTCTTTTTTCTTTTATTTTACATTTTTTACATCATTTTTCATTTTTGCACCATGTGTGCATTGTCATATTGGTTACAGTCCCCATTCAATTCCCCCCACCCTTGTTTTGACCCTAATCCCTCCTTTTCCTCCTGCTCCCTGTAGTGTGTCTCTGGTATATAGTTGCTTGTTGATTTGATTGTGACTTTTACTTTAGTATAATAAGTCTTTCTCTTGGCCCCTTATTTAGATCTTTTAAATTCCTGCTATAAGTGCTACTTTTTAGTGAGTTTACCCTTATGTCAACCTCTAGGCCAGGCTCTGCCCTTCTGCACAGACCTCGTAGTGAAACTCACTCCCAAGGTAGAGAACGCCATCTTACTGAGGCTTCATAAAGAAGAGTAAAGAGGGAATTCATGTCTCACGGCGCTCGGACTTTGTCCTGCAACTTGCTATGAATGCCTCTTCCAATTCTGTTCTCAACTGTTGTTGATTTTCGCCTTTTCAACCTTCCATGAAGTATTGTCTCAAATTCTCTGTTTTAGAGAATTCTTCCCTTCTACCCATGATTCTTTTGGGGAAGAAAATTAGCTTTTCCTCACCTTTCTTAGGCCTGGGTGGCAGCAACTCACAGACCCTGAGTGCCCTGCTCCAAGGAACAGGTTTACCAAAGTGTTAATCGTAAGTCATATCTCGTTTCCAGGGGTTCATGGAAAATTGCCTTGAAAAATGAGTGTTTTGGGTATTGTTGCAGGAACCTCATTTATCAGGGAATACTATCTGGCAAAGTTTACCATATGCTTTGGGATTCTTAATGTTTACATTCTTCGCTGATTTCTTATCCAAGGCTAGAGGTTGAGTTTGGTGGCAGTGAAGATAAATGGATTCCTGACCAGCCACATTTTCAGGATATCAGTTTTTCCCCCATTTTTGAGTGAATGTTTTTTCCAAAGCATTCTGCATTGATATTTACCCAGGATCTGAGTGTGTGCTTTTTAATTTTTCTGTCCATGCCGAGTGGACACCCAGCTTTCTTGCTCCCCTTGGCTGATGGGTACCCTCCTTGGAATTTTGGTGTCTCATGTCACCATGTGGTAATTCCTTTATGAGTCCGCTGAATCTAAGATTTTGAGATCCAGCATTATTATGTTCATTTTAAGATTTTAATATTATGGGTTGCTTATGCCCTTGGGGATACTGCAGTTTAGTGATCCTGCATGTGCTTTTCAGCCCTGGAGACTCAAAATCAAGAGCCAGCTTATAAACTCTCTTCCCCTTTCAGCCATTCACCCTCCTGCAGACTTTGTTACTTTTACACGAATGGTCCTCATTAAGGTGCTATTTTCTGAAGTGAATATCAGGCTTGATATATATTAGCATGGACTAGGCTATCAAATGAATCGATATTCAATAAATCTGGAAAACTCAGGATGTGTTGCATGAATTTTGGATCTGTGTAGAGTAGGCCTTCCCGATGGTCACTGTGTTTTACTGTCCATCGTTAATCATTCTTGAAGACCTGTTTCCTGTCTTTTTTCCAAATCCGAGCGAGTTTTTTTTAATCCTTGTGTCTCACCTGTCTGTGATATTCTTTGATCACCTCATCATTCTTTGATCAATAACTTTGCTTATGCCCAAGACTTTTGCAGCTTCTTTCTCAATTTATTGATTTCTATGGAAAGTCTTCCTTTCCAGTATTTCTTTCTAGGTCAGATATTTTTTCTGGTCATCCCTCCTCTCTCTCCTTTGACACTGGACATATACTAAGGAATATCAGCCTCTACATCCACGCCTCCCAATCCCCACCCACCAGACCTTCTGTAGCTACTGCTGCCACAATTACTCCACATCTTCCTGCTTGCTTTGCTTCATTTCTGTCCTTGTCATTCAGGGGTAACAGTTCAATGATCTTTTCCCTGCTCTGTTCATTGAGTTTGTTTACAATTTGCAATCCAAACAGTTTCTGGTTGTCAGCTTGCCTGACCGTAACCTCTCGTATTTACTCATGTCTTCCTTTCCTCAATATTCATTGTCACCTTTCATCTATGGAGTTGTCAGTATCTATCCCAAAGTCCTCTCTCCCTTCCTTTCATTTCCTCCTTCATTCTTCTTTGCTCTCTTTGCTCTTTTGGCAATTTTAACTAATTATAGATTTCCAAAAAGTTGTGATGATGGCAAAGATGGTAGGACGTGGCCCCAGTCAGTTTCCCCACGGTCATCTCTTACACTTCTATTGCACTGTGTCAAAACTAAGAAGCTGACATGTCTACTATGCATGTGTAGAGTTCTATGACAATCTGTCACATGTGTAGAGTCATCAAGGTATAGAACTATTGACCACCATAGAGTTCTCCTTGTGCTACCCATTTATATTTATATTTACTATCCCTATCCTCATGACAGCCACAAACCTGTTCCCCCATTCTGTAATTTTGCCATGTGGAGAATGCTGTGTAGATGACGCTGTGCAGTATATGCCCTGGGGGACCTGGCTTACTTCCACTTAGCACACTGCTCTTGAAGTATATCCAAGTTGTTGTGTGCATCAATTGTTGGTTTCTACTTATTGCTGAATATAGTATTTCATGGTGTGGAGGTACATAGATATTGAAGACATTTTGGTTGTTTCCAGTTTTCTCTTTTATGATGTATTTCTTCCAGATCACTTGATTCCTTTTTTTTTAAGATTTATTTATTTATTTATGCAAGAACTGGGGTACAGGCCAGGTGAGAGGGAGGGTTAGAGGATTCACCAGAGACAGAGCCGGGAACAGAACAGGCAGATTGACTGAAATACACTGCTGAGTGGAGCAGTGGGCGAGACAGGAGAGGTCTGCTGAGCCATGTGGGACCCTCCCCGGCCAGCCGGGATCGAACTGGCGCTACAGAGGCTGCGGACAACTTCACAGTACTGAGCTCAATCGCCTGCGCCACCAGGGGAGGCCCCCAGATCACTTGATTCTATAAGATGTTTGCTGGAAGAGGAAATCTTTTGGGAGAAGATGCCTTCTCTATTGCTTGTTTTGCCTAATTGAGACTTAGGCACAATCCAGAGTGATCGATAATGTAGATAATCTGTTTTCTTACCAGAAACAGCCTTGGTTTTTTTTTTTTTGGCATCTGGACTTCTCCCTCCTGTTCCAATTCTTGTTTTTCAGTAAATGCCCTGCCTGGGGTGATTGCACTAGATTTCACCTGACAGAGTTTGACCACAAACAAAAATCAGGTTTAGTTATTTTAAGTTAGGATGTTAATTTAAAATGACTACTTTGTACAAGGGCCTTGGTACTTGTTCAGGAAAGCCTTCAAAATATATTCAAACTTGCGGCCTTAAGAACTCAGTCCTCAAGGCAAACAGGACAAACAGAGTTTCAGCTGTTTGACCTGAAGGTGGGGTCACAAAGTGGCATTTGTTGAAGAAAAACTTTCAGACTCATTTTCCAGGCAAGTTTGAGGCTCAGTATTTTGTTAGTTCTACATATGTTTGACATGGAATTCCCAAGCACTGGTGGAGAGTTTTATCTTACTTCTAGGAAATTAGTGGATTTGCCTCTCATTTTTGGCATAGGGTAATGATGGTTGACACAGGGTTTCCTTTCTGTGAGTAGCTTGGCTTCATTTTCGTCTCAAGATTTCATGTATTTGCCTAAAGTCCAAGTTGAGGTAATTCCATGGCAGAGGAAGAAAAATGTGAATATTAAATTGCTACTGATAATTTATAGTTTTTCAGGATGGAAGGGGATTACTATCTATGAAAAGGAAGTTTAGACTAGTGCAACAAGATTTCCTTCCTTTTCTCCCTAAAGTTTGTAGGAAATTTGATATTTTATAAAGTAATGATCAGAATCTTCCCATTTTATGAAGTTTCTAGGTCTTGACTTTGTTGGGGGTATTCATTTTTACTTAACACCTTTTTGAAAGATCCTACCCACTACCATGCCCCTCCTGCTCCCCCAAATTTGAATGTACCTCAACACCTGGAGATGATGATCCTACACCTCAACACCTGGAGATAATGGTCCTGCATCCAGAAGGACTGAAAGCATTCTCATGCTTTATCTAAGGAATTTCTATTTCCCGACAGTTAAGTGGAGTAAGGTCAGCTAGAGAGAGGCCCAGTGGATACACTTTGGAAAAAGCTGAGTCACTGAAACGAATCACTGGTGAATGGGGAGGGTCCTCTGCATCCAGCCAGTGTTCCCAGACCAGCATTTCCAGTATTTATTTTCACAACATGCCAAGGTGTCTTCAAGTATGTCATAAGATTACTGTAAAATTCACATATTAAATTTGGATGAATTTTAGCCAAAAAAAAAAAAAAAAAAAAAGGCAGGACAAAGAACCATTTCTTAGGTTGTTGTTATAGAAACCCATTCTGGGACCATGTTGTAGCTCAAGAAAGTTTGAGACACAATTCTAAGTGAGGATTTGTACAACATATGACAGGTCAAATTTCAGAACTGGGATATTTAGTATGGGGTAGGGGAATATTTTTTTTAGAGCTGCTGGTCAGAGGGTTCTTTTTTTCTTTTCTTTTTTTTTTTTTTTTTTAAATTACTGGCCTTCTTTAGCAATAATGTGAATGTTCTCGTAATCGGGATTCTTGATTCATCAGTTCCTGTACGTCTGCAATGTGAGACTAACAGTGGCATTGATGAATCAGGTGTGAAACATCTTGAACTGGCTCTGGGTGACCTGAAACCAGATTCGACTGAGTCTATTGTTATGGTACGGGTGTTACTGCCTTTCTGGCATATCTTATACTCTTAAAATAAAGAATTTCTGTGACTGGTTACGGTGGTAGTCTAACAAGGAAGGTGGTTCACTTGCTGGTATTTCCGGGTCTTGGAAATCCTAGTTGTAATCCCTCTATACAGCGAGACTTCTAACCACCCAACATCTGGAGGCATCAAGGCATGCCAGGACCTGGCTCTTAGCACATAAAACATCTCAGAAACGATGGTAGGTTCTGAGAGAGACTTAAAGTTGAGTTGGTGGTCTGGGAGAGACTATGTTCCAAATTAAGTAGTAAGACAGAGTGACAGGAATTAACATTTAATCAGTGCCTAGTGTGTGCTAACTACATTTGTTGTCTCATTTGTCACCAAGAAATGATACCCAGCAAGGGGCAGGAGCCTCAACAGGGGAGGTCTAAGGTGGTGGGGACAGAAGCCACCCTATAAGTTAGGGTGCTTTTATGGAAGTTACTAGAAAATATAAAAGTGGCTTAAGTGACAAGGATGTTCATTAGCTCAGGAGAGGTCAACTCAGTGGTTCAAAGATGATCATAACAACTTAGGTTATCTTTGACTGTGCAGGTGCCATCTTGATCCCGAGACATAGGATGGTTGCCAGTAGTATTAGCACTCACACTCCCTTTTCCTGTCTGGAGAGTATGTTAGTGAAAGAAAGCTGGTTTCCAGAAAAGCAATTACGATCTTTTCCCAGAAGTCCTTTAGTCTTTCTGTCTCATTGATCAGAATGGGGTCAAATGACAAATCTTCCACTTTAATAAGGTGAATGAGTTATCTTTAAAGATTTAAACTAACAAAGGCACACACAGGTATGTAGGAATGGATTAATTGACTGCATGGAGTAAGGTGGAAATCTTGCTTTTGGGAAGAGGGAGCAAATCTTGAGCTATAGAAGTTAAAAGTCGGGCCTCCCTGGTGGCGCAGTGGTTGAGCGCTGGGTTGCGAAGCTGCCCGCAGCCTCTGCATCGCTGGTTCAATTCCCGGCTGCTCCCCGGCCACCGGAGGAGGGTCCCACATGGCGCGCAGACCTCTCCTGCTGCCCGCTGCTCCCCTCAGCAGTGTCCTTCGGTCCTTCTGCCTGCTCTGCTCCCCGCTCTGGCTCTGGTGAATTCTCTCCCCCTCCCGCGCTTCTGACTGTACCCAGTGCTTGTATAAATAAATAAATAAATAGATCTTTAAAAAAAAAAAAGAAGTTGAAAGTCTATGCAGAAAGAGACACATCAAAAAGACAAAATAGTGTATGCTTTTCCAGGGGAGAGAAAAATTATCTGGAATGTATTCAGACATCAGGCCTAAACTCCAGACATTTCAAACCATTTATAAGAAATCTAGCCTTCATGTCCACAGGCATTATGGATTCAACGCAATCAAAATGGCACCCATTGCGTTCATTCCATCTCATCAAACTTGCTCTGACCACTGGCACCACCATATGCAGAGATACCCAAGTACAAATTGGAAGATTTTCTAAGATCCTTTGTACCCCTATATGCCAGGGTTTCTCAGAAGTTCTTTCTTTCTCATAAAGGAATGAAACTTAGTTGGCAAGGTGAGAGTTGCTTTAAACCTATTGATATCACACTGGAACATGATTCATGTTGTCTGTGATGACTGTCTTTAATGCAGATTTCATATATTTGGGCAAATTTCAGCATCCATAATAAGTGACCTTAAATAACCAAGTATTGAAGTTTTCTTCTGGAGCAGATGTTTGAGTGTGAGGAAGGCATCTGATACTAACAACACATTTTGGGTTGCATCCTGAACTGAGTTAAAGTTTCATTTGGTGGCTTGACAAGTTCACTTTGAACACAGGTGTGGATGGGTGCTGGTGATCCTCAGGAGGTTTTGCTTGACCCGACTATGAGTGTCGCAGTGGTTTTTTTATGGACATCTAGCTGGTGGTATAACTGGAATTTTCAAACTTTGCTCCCTAAAACTGAAACACATGCATTTTTTCCCCTGCTAGACAGGACTGTCTCAGTTCACACTAAATCCAATAATAGGTGTTTTTAGGAGAGACAGAGCTGTGGCCACACAGAGACGCAGAGAGAAGACCATGGGAAAATGGAGGCAGAGATCGGAGTTAAACAGCCATTAGTAAAGGAAGCCCAAGGCGCCAGCAGAGGAAGGAAAAGGCAAGGAAATATTTGCCCCCTAGAGCCCCCTAGACACCTCATTTGGAAGCTTCCAGCCTCCACATTGTGAAAGAATAAATTTCTATTGTTTAATCCCCCAATTTGTGGTAATTCATTATGACATCCCTAGCAGATAAATGCAACAATGAATCAAAAAAAAAAAAAGGGAAAAAATACATTCAGTGGTAGAGTCTGGGCTATAAACAAGATAAAGCCAAACTTCAAATTCTTTCTTGTGTGAAGCCTGTTTGGTGAGCTGAGGATGATGTCATATAGAAATCCTTAACTTAATTATATCTGAAGAGATGATTTCCCCAAATGAGGTCACTTTCATGGACTCTGGGATGTGGGTTTAGCTGTTTGGAGGGGATGGCTCTGTCCACCACCACCACTGTTATTCTTCTCAGAAGGTGGATAGTGACAGAATTTGCCAAGGACAGAACTCCCCGCTGTAGATCTTGGCTTCCAAATCCAAGGTTTGGCGGCACTATGAAAATGAACTGTCTAAAGGCACTTGGGTCTCAGGGGTGAGAAGTGACAAGCCGTCACCCACAGAACTGCCCTCTTCCTTCGTTGTTTTACGTATTGTCTGATGGACTGTACATGTCTCAGAACTTTCGAGATTCATCGGTAACCATCAAGTTCTTTAGATTATACCTTGTAAACTTTCTCTGAATCCATCGCACCCCTTCCTTACTGTCATCAGTAAGCCTCTGTCAAGTCTCTGTCATTTCTCACCTGGATTATGTCCTGCTTTTCCCATATTGTTCACAAATTTCCAAAGTGGTGTTACTGGCCTACTGCTAGTTAGCTTTCCCTTCTCTCTCCAAAGTCTTCCTTCTCCACTCTACTCTCCTCCCCCCAAATTCTTTGCCTTTTGATTTCTGTCTGGGTTTATCTGCTGGGGGGGACACTGGGAAGATGGGGGAAGTGAGAGCAATGACAGGGATCATTTATCTCCATCACTTCTCCTTGGAGGTCAGGCTGCTCCTCTGGCCTGGGGCTCACGGCCTTCGCTTCCAAGTTCAGTAACTGTCTCCCCCTACCCTTCCAGGCCTGAGACAGGCAACAGGATCTCTTGTGGTTTCCCTGGACCCTGCCCATACCTTTGATCATAATCCCTTTGAAACTCTTCTCAAGTTACCAATTTCAGCAGGCCATATGTTTCTTGCCTGGCCCATGGCTAACACAGCCATGCTTACAGTGTGTCTCTGGATCTACCTCGCTCAGAGGACAAATGCAACATCTTGAGGGAGGGGAGCAAGAAGACTCCAGCCTTGTTGCTTCCTGACACACTTTGCATTTCTGCACACCTACTGACTTGTGGTTTTCTGAACATGGTATATTGTTTTTCTTCTTGGAGACTTTCTCAATGAAATGTTCTCTCTTGATTTATCTGCCTAGACATTGTCTTCTTCATCCCGTGAGACTTTGCTCAAATACCTCTCTTGTCATTTGCTGACAAATGACAGGCAGGACTAGCTGCTTCCTTCTCACACTACGGCACATGTCACCACAACTGTCCCTTCCTCCATCTGCTTTCCAACGAGTCTCTGAGTCACTGAATTGAACACACTGTTTTCTGTTTTGCTCTGTTCTCCAAGTGTCTGCTGTTGTTCCTGCCCAGATTCACGAACACTTCTTGAATAATGCTTTTTTTAAGGGGCTCCATTATTTCTCGCCCTTTTCCTATCAATGAGATTACTGCAATAAAACACCATCACCTGTTTTCTGTTTTGATGAACAGATGAGTATTACTTTGTTTTATCCTCACACAACTCTGAGAGATGGGTAGATAGGAGGCGAATTCCTCTCTGTCACCTAGATTGTTTGAGGCAGAAATATGCCAAAAATCTAGACCTCTTGATGTCAAGTTAGGTCCCCTTTTCATTAGACTGCTCTGCCTCCTGAGATGCGAGATTAAAACAACAACAACAAAAACAGGGGCAGGCTAGATAAATGAGTACTACCCCAAGGGCCACTTCAGAGCAAAGGCAACTCATCAAGTACCATAGAGATAACTCCAAGTGATTACAAACACATGTCAGGAAGGCTGTTTAGAGCTCATTGTCAGAAGGGGCGTAGCAGACCAAAACTGGCCCTAACTTCCTGTTGCTGCTTATGATGTCCAATGCAGGCTCCAGGGGCCATCAACAGAACATGACAGTTGGATTAAAATTAGGATATGAACATCCAAAAAAAAAAAAAAGTATTCTGTGACCCCAGGGAAGAGCTGGCAACCAATAGGGAAGGGATGGATTGTTCCTGTAATTCAAACCATATCCCATGAGAAAGTAATTTATAGGCAGCAGCACAAATAAAGATAAATTTGAGAGCATTTGGGACAATTTCTGTTATGTCAATAGAAAGCTTAAAGGTTCTTCCTTCTGTCTGCCTTAGGGGACGAAGCATTATGTTGAAAGCACTGCTTCTCATGTAGCTTGCTTGGAAGGAGCATTTGGTGAGATACAATCAGAGAATTTCAGCAGGAAAAAGGACCTTGAAGGTTACCCGATGCTAGGCTTGAGACGCTTGGATCTTTTCCAACAGGAAGGAAAAAATGAAATCTGAATACTCCAATGGGCGGAGGGTCAGGACAGACTAAGTTTTTGCTGTGACGCTTAGGACTAGCTCACAGTGCATCTGTGTGATCCTCGGATCCCTCATCACTTCGTAATCATCATGGCAGACCTTCCCCTAACTGAAACACCCATTCATTGCTGGGATCTCTGCCCTGTTTTCCACTGAAGACAAAGAGGCGAATGATCAGAACAGGGATATACGAGTAGCGGACAACGATCTGGAGAGAAAACTAACTGTCCAATAGCAAGGGAAGCGTGAGATAAATCAAATAAATAGAAATCTGTTCCATTATTTAAATTGTGTTTGAAAATAATGATGTGAGGATACTTATGCTATAAATCCTATGTCAAGAGACAAAGTTAAACCTATTGTATTATCTGTCTGATATTTTGGAGATCCTTTTCTCTCTGCATAGATACATACGTCTGCAAAAAGAAAAATACCAGAAAGGATAATGGCTCTATTTTATTTTCTCATTTGTCCTTAATTCATTTTCCAAACTTTATGAGTATAAATCAGAAAACACCTTTATGAGCAGGACTGAAGGACCCTTCACCTGTTTCTCCCTTCTTTCCAAGATAAGAATCTAGCCTCTGGAGCCCCAAAATGGGGTTCCTTGTCATCTGACTGCTTGCTTTCCTGGCTCCCCTCATCCCAAGTCTCTCCTCAGCCCTGTTTTGAGACCTGCCTCACGGCTCTGCTGAATTACTGGGTGTTTCCCGAATGTGTGATTCTTTCTGGAGGTCTCTTGCCTTTGCACATGACTGTTCTTTCGGCCCAGGACCCTTTTCTCTCCTGGTTGGTATTTGCATGCTTCAAATACATGTCAGCCTTTCTTTTCTGGAAAGCCTGCTGCAGCGAGTGCTGTTGTGTGCCATCCCATGCGAGCTTTAGGCATGAGGTGCTCATTCTTCTAGGCTTTGGCATCAGGGAGTCACCTGCAGCTGGTTCACAGATGAATGTCTCCCCAGGAATGGTCCTCATCCAAGGGAGCAGCCTCCTCTGAGGCCTTACTCCTACCCTGGGACTGCTCTCAGCTAAGGGGTGGTCACCACAGGCCATAGAAGTCTGCACCTCTGGCACTCAGTTTGCATAACTGGCCTCAGTTATGAAATGCCACCCTAGTTTCAGCGCTCCCTGAGGGGTCATCTGAAGTCTTTTGGGCAATTGCTTTGCAAATAAACTTCCTCTTTGCCCAGACCCCCTGCCCTCACCACCTTGCAAGTGAGCATCCACTCTTCAGAAAGTCTCTTGCACTCACCACTGTCCCAGTGTCATATCTTGGGGAAAGCAACAGAGGACAAACAATCCCACCTCACTTGACTCCCTAGGTTAAGTCCCCATCCAATGGCACCTCAAGTGCCCTCTGTTTTTGCCCTCCTCTCATTGTTTTGCACATAAAGTGATCCTTGCATCTCCTCCGCCCTACTGGAGTCTCCCTGAAGGCAGGAGGCAACATCTCATTTCACTTTGCATTTGCAGCACCTGTCAGAGAGCCTGGCACCTAGTTTGTCATGAATGAGTACAGGAGAAAGAGAAGCAGAGAGTAGAGAGAAGAACAGGTGGACAGAGTGAATGAGAACGTTATTGACAAAACAAAGTAACACAAGTTCTTCTGTATCCTTCTAACTGAGGTCACATTTCCTACTGGGCCATTCTGTGAGCCCATCAATAAACAAAGTTCTGACCTTCTTGTCCTGTGTCTTTCCTCCCAGGAAATTCCAATCAGAAGTGGAAAGAAATCTGTCTCTTGTTTTTTCTCTTGTCTTGTATTCACAATACTGACCCTCTTTTTGATACGGGACAGCAAGGGGCACTAAAACTGGCCAAGGATACTGCCCAAATAGTTTACAGGTCACTGTCTGAGTTCTTCAACCATGTGCACAATTGCAAGACTACTCAGGCTCAGAGAACAACAACAGGATTTACTTAACAATCCAGGGAAAACCAAAGAGTTACTGAGGCCAAAAATGGCTGTTTACCTCGCCCAAAGCTGTGCCCAGTGTTTTTAACT
Source organism: Talpa europaea (assembly GCF_964194135.1). NCBI lineage: Eukaryota > Metazoa > Chordata > Mammalia > Eulipotyphla > Talpidae > Talpa > Talpa europaea. The sequence continues at coordinate 152,671,290 of NC_140068.1, forward strand.
CCTAAACAAAAGCAGCTGAGATGGTGTCGTCCCACCACTGAGGATGCAGAGCTCCTCTGCCGAACAATAGGCCACGTTTCCAAGATGGTGTCTCCCTGCCACTGAGGACATGCGGCAGCCAGACTCTAGGCCAGGTTCCAACTCAATGAAGACAACAGAAAAACGCAACAGGAGATGCTTCTGTAGCTGCCGACATGCCCCAGTGCAGCACCAGACAAGTGACTCTCAAAACAGCAGCTGCAGCGGCCGAATGGCCCGACAAATGGCTACATTCACGCAGCTCAGGGAGGCACCTGCTCCGGGTCCTCGCCTTTTCTGCCAGGCTGTAACAGCAGCAAAACAGGGAAGAGTTTCAGTCACTCCACTACTGCAAAGCCTCCGAACCTTTCCTCTATGAAGTTGGCTCCTGGTGGCCTCCACCTTTTCAGGCCTGCAAAAGGCCTCCGAATCCAAAACATGAAATCCAGAATACTAAATCCTTGGATGCTGTATCCAGAACACTAAATCTTTAAAAGCTGAATCCGGAACAATGAATCCTCAAAAGCTAAATCCTGAAGACTGAATAAGCCACCTCCTGGCTTTTGCAGTCCCTTTTATTTCTTATCAGTAGCTCCACCCCAAAAATTCAACACTTTTTAGCGTTTCCTCTGGGGCTATCCATCCTCACCAACAACCCCGTCCAGGGGGCACTGCCTGTACCAGACTTTGGCTTCTGGAACTGGTTCCATTTTCTTCTCTCTTCTCAACTCAACCTCCTGCTGTCCTCTCTGCTCCCCTTACTACCCACCATTTTCCAAACTACATCTAAGTTCAATTCACTGCTAAGGGAGTTAGGAAGACGTGGTGAGCCAAGGCTCATCTGATAACAGTCACTGACTTTCAAGAAGCTACAGGGGGAAAGTTTGGGAACCTTTCAACTTTATACCACTCTCTGATAAGTATTCTTGGGAATTGGAGTGCTTTGGTCTCCTGTTCCTAAGGAAGGATTCAGTAAATGTCCCCCGAAGGTGAAAGGGAATCTGTCCCAGCTTTCAGAGTTATCAGTATAATTAATCACAGATGTGATGTTAAGCCCCTGGCTGTGAACCTTCCAGATTGAGCCAGAAACACCCAGCTCTTGTACTTACAGGTTTTGGGAACCTCCCTGCTCTTTCAGTCTGTTTCACTTTTATGGGGTCCACAGTGGAGCAAGTTCCCTGATGCTAAAAATGCTCTGAGTGCTCCAGATTTATTCCACTTTGCAGCAAAGTGGACTATGGAAACTCTGGTGCATGTAAGAAGTGCGGTTGAGTTATTCAGTGTCCCTTCCCCATTTATCTGCTGTTTCACACACGTGGCAGCAGGGGCTTTGGCAACACGCGGCCCAGTGCATAAGTGGGGACAGAGCACTTGGAGAGCAAGGGGCCTTGAACAATCGCTGGGCCGCGTGTTGCCTTCCTAGCACAGCAGTTCAGGATTCCTGACTTATGGGTTTGCACCTCTAAGCCTCTAACCCGAGTCCACACTGAGGCAATCCCTCACTTGGGAGAGTTTCTCCATGAGGATGTGTTGCTGTTTCTCAACCATCCCAGGCTGGGTAGGTTCATTGTCAGTTCTTGCACATGAAAAGACAATTTTAGAACCTTCGGTAGATTTTTTTTTTTTTAAGATGTATTTATTTATGCATACATGAACTGGGGCACAGGCCAGAGGTGTGGGGGTGAGAGGATTCACCGGAGACAGAGTGGGGAGCAGAACAGGCAGACTGACCAAAAAACACTGCTGAGGGGAGCAGCGGGTGAGACAGGAGAGGTCTGCTGCGCCATGTGGGTAGCTCCCTGTCCGGGGATCGAACTCGTGCTGCAGCGGCTGCAAATTGCTTTATAGGTTGCGTCCTAACCCCTTGTGCCATCAGGGAGGTCCTCCTTTGGTAGATTTTTATAGGCCATGCTGAAACGGGGCTGACCAGCTTTCTCTCAATTTTTCTCTATCTCCCCCAATATTCCACTCCCAGTCTTACTTCTGTCTGGCCGACACTGCCTTTTAGCCATGCCTCCTGGCACAGGTGTCTGCACTTACACATGTGTACACAAGTGCTCTCCAGGCCCAGGTATCCACAGTCAACGGTGTGTGTGCACCCTGCCCACACCTCTTGCCACAGGCATCCACGCTTGCAGCAGGAGGGTGGAAAAAGCCTGATAATTTCATTTACCCCACAGTTGCCCTCAGACTTTAAAGTTGTTATGGGGCCTCCCTGGTGGTGCAAGGGGTTCAGCACCACACTCTGAAGCAATCTCAGCCTCTACAGTACGAGTTTGATCCCCGGCCGGCCAGGGAGCTACCCACATGGTGCGGCAGACCTCTCCTGTCTTGCCCGCTGCTCCCCTCAGCAGTATATTGCGGTCCATCTGCCTGTTCTGTTCCCCATTCAGTCCCTGGTGAGTCCTCTCACCCCCGGCACCTCTGGTCTGTACCCCAGTTCTTGTATGCATAAATAACTAAATCTTTACAAAAAAAAGTTGTTACAGATTCAAGAACCACAAAGCAAGACCACAACACAGGATGACATGCGTGTGTGTGTGTGTGTGTGTGTGTGTGTGTGTGTGTGTGTGTTAGAGACCTTAGCCTTACAGAGACAGCCCTGCCCATTGCAGGTGTTAGACAGGAAGATTTATTCTTCATGCTTCTTGTTTCCTTGTTCCACTGAATAAATCCCCTGGCCCTCTCCATTCTCTTTTCACCCCATTGGTGAAGCAACTGAGCAGGGATGCCTCCCTCATATCTCCTCTCTGTTTGAGGATCACCTGGGGAAAGTAAATATTCTGTTTAATGGTAAGACTTAATACTTCAAACTTTAAGTCTTAAGTTTGAAGGGGCAGCTCCTGTGACCAAGACCCCTGTCTCCCGGGACTGCTTGCACTGGCTGGCCCACTTGAGTTCAGTGGCACGATATCAGCAAACCCGCAAACCCAAAGTCAGTCTCCACCAAGACTTTGTTGATTTAAAAAATAGTGATATTGTTACTCCACTTGCCCAATTCTTATGCATTTTACTTAGTATAGAACTTTGGTGGTGAAAAGGGATCCTTTAATTTGGGTACCCTAAACCTCAAAATCAGGGAAAACTCTGCTTGGCCTTTAACAATTGGCTGGGGTTGGGTAAAGATCTACTCTTGCTGGGTAGATGTTGGCCTCTTAGCCAAGAATTTGGGGGGGAGAGTTTGGAAGGGGAACACACTCACTGGGGAAGGTTGTCCTGTCTACAGTTTGAGTGACTCAGGGAATACCCTGACTCACTTGGGGCTTGTGAAGAGAAAGGAGACGTCTACCCAACAGATGAACCTCTCTTTCAATGACAGTTAATGTAGTCATAGAACAAATAATCTTTTACCAGGAACTTCAAAGTTTAAGGAGCTGTGGGAGTAGGAGGACTCATTTACTCGGAAAATTTCCACTGAAATCCAATTTGTATCTGATCTTTCCCATCAAAAGTAACTTCTTTCTCCCCAATTTCTATATCCATTGCCTGGAACTTGCAATTGAGATTTATTATTCCTGACTAATTTTGTGACTTGCTTCTTTGTGGGAGTAGTTGTTTTTTCTCCTTGTGCATTTTACCTCAAATCCCAATATTTTTAAGTTTATTAAGTGTAAGGACCACATCTCATACCTTGTATTTTGCCCTATTCTCCAAGATTCTAGTAGAGTGTGTTTGCATTTGTCAGTGTGGAAAGAAAGGAAGAGAAACAAGTAAGAATAACCAAAGGTTACTTATTCAGACCTAGCAAGAGTCTGTCACCACCACCTGTGTTTTGGCAGACACTCAAAGAGACAGAACAGTGGGAAACAATCTGTTTGAGCACAGTGCTGTGAAGCTTTCTGCAGCCTCTGCAGCATGGGTTTGATCCCAGGCTGGGGAGATACCCACATGGCGCAGCAGACCTTTCCTGTCTCCTGGAAGAGAGGGAAGGTTTCAGGTGTGCCTTGAAGCTAAAGGAGAGTTAGCTGAACTCAGCACCCCATGTGATTGTTTAAGGGTGTATATTTGATGTTCTCTAGCTGCTCCTAGGATTTTAAAGTAGGAATAAAAATTAGGAAAGATGTCAATTACTAAGTAGATTCTGCACTTTTGGGCCAATTGTTACAGAGGCGATTGTTGACTTCCTGAGTTGTTGTTAGAAATAGTGGTCTCAGTTCCTGTAAGTTGAACTTACGGCAGGACAAATTCCTGGGCTGGTTATTTTAGTTAATGGGTTGGTTTCCTGGACTGGTTGTTGCAGAGTGAATGTCAGAATCCTAATTTTCTATTAGATCTGGCCCCTTGTCTCTTGGTAAGCATCAATAAATATTGGTTGATAAACTGATTGCTCTTACTATGGTTTGAAACATTTTCTTTGAATTGATAGCCTTTCTCTTTCCTCTTGATACTGGGTATCCAGTTTATTCAACAAATATTTCCATTCAGTTTTTGTAACAAGATCTCAGGAATAGCACAAAGCAGAAAACTACATTTTGTCTCTCTTCCTTAATTATCATCATGGAGTCTAAAACACTTATGTAGAAGAGTCCTGGCCACCAATGTTTCCATCTAGAAATTACTATAGTTCAATTCCTTCATTTTCTGATGAAGAAAAAGAAGCTGAGTGTCTTGTTCAAGGTCATGGTGGCCAGCAATAAACAGACATTCCAGAGGAGTCACCTCTGAAAACAGGTAGATGGTGGATCTCTGCCTCTGATCTGCCGAGTCTTTGTGTAACTTCTTGGGGTGAGAGGATGGAAGACCAATAAAGGTCTTGCATGGTCTTTAAAAATTGGAAAAAGGCCAAGTTCCTGAGAATGAAGGCCTGGAAGAGCATTTTAGACATCATGGAGTTGGAGAACATGTGCTGTGAAGCTGGTAGTGTTCACCACATGATGGCTGCCCAGTCACACAGTGACACAAATGGGGTGCAACAGAAATGTCTTCTGTCACAGTTCTGGAGGCTGAAGGGCTTGAAATCAAGGTGTCAGCAGGTCTCATTCAGGAGGACCATTTTTCCTAAAACCCATAGGAGAGAATCCTTCCTTCCCTCTCTGAATTTCTGGAATTTGCTGGCAACCTTGGAATTCCTTGGCTTGTAGGTACTTTTTTTTTTTTTTAAGATTTATTTATTTATACAAGAACTGGGGTATAGGCCAGAGGTGCAGGGGGTGAGAGGATTCACCAGAAACAGAGCAGGGAACAGAACAGGCAGACTGACCAAAATACACTGCTGAGGGGAGCAGCAGGAGAGACAGGAGAGGTCTGCTTTGCCATGTGGGTGTCTCCCTGGCTGGCCGGGGTTGAACCTGGACTACAGAGGCAATGGGCAGCTTCACAGCACTGGGCCTTACTGCCTGCACCACCTGGGAAGTCCTTTCAGGTACTTCTTTCTGAACTCTGTTTCAGTCATCCCATGATGCTTTCCTTGTGCATCTCTTCCTGTATCCAATTTTCCTTCTCATAAGGATACTAGTCATATTTGATGACGGATCCAGCCTACTGCTGTAGGACCTCATCAGAAGTGATAGTGTCTGCAATGGTCATATTGCCAAATAAAGTCCCATTCTGAGATATTGGGGTCTCAAACTTCAACACAAATTTTTTGAGAGACACAAGTGAACCCATCACACAGGCCATCTTGCAGAGCTACTTCCTCTCTGTGGATCTACATCTGTGAGTTGCTGGCCTTCTCATTGCCTCCCAGCCGAGCAGCACACGGCTCATGACTAAGCAGTGCTGTGTCAGGAGAGCCTTGGTGACTAGCAGTGCCGCAACCAGGCAGCTCAGAGGGTGATTAATAAGAAGTTGTCATTTAAAATAAAGCCACCCAGTTCTTTTGTAAATATGTGTCACAGGGTATTTAGAGCCATTGTACCCAGCCCACTGCTGCACGTTGGTGGAACTATTAAGTAAATCACACACACAGATGTCTTTTTTTGGGAGCATCTTATTCACAATTCCCCCTGAGCCTCATTTTCCTGAGGGAGTGTGCTCACCCACCTTCATTTCAGCATTTAACCTTGCCTGATTCGAAAGTTCAGGCTGTCCTGAAGTTCTTTGCATCAGCTCAGTCACCGCTGTTAGTCATCTCTGGCTACTTTTCTCTCTTTTCACTCTTTCAGGAAGTAATGTTTTTGCTCAGGTAAAAGCACTATCAGGAGTATTTTGCCTGTTTGATGATTCATTCCCTTGCCTTTGCCATTTTTAAATGTTAAAGAGAAAGCCCTTTTGTTAAGGGCTTTGGTGAATGGGCATGGGCAAACAGAGTGGGAGAAATCAGTCATGAAATGCAGGACAGAATCAATCCTGATGACTGGTCTTTCTTTCCTTTTGAGAGGTGGCATTATGCTCCCCTGGAATCCACTTCCTATTCTCCAGCGCAGTGCCATCCAGTCCTTGTCTGTCACCACGTCAAGGGAGTGCACCTGCTTCATTTGTGGATTCAGGCCATTGTTTTAAGGGAGGGCAGAGGCCAGCTTATTCAGTTGAACAAATTCTTCCGAGGATATTATGGCTGAATTATGATCCCCCCTAATTCATATCTTGGCGAAACAATGCCCCCATATTTAAGAATGTGACCATATTTTGAGACAGGATCTTTAAAGAGGTAACTAGGTAAAATGAAGTCATCAGAAAGGACCCAAATCCCACAGGTCAAGATTCTTTCCTTATAAGGAGATTAGGTCACAGATATGTACAGAGAGTAGATCAGGTGAGGACCGCGAAGAAGATGGTCATCCATAAGCCAAGGACAGAGGCCTCCAGAGAAACCAAGCCTGCCTGAACCTCATAGTCTCCAGAACTATGAGACAGTGAATATCTGTTGTTAAATCCCCCCAGTTTGCGGTACTTTGTTGCACCCTAACAGACTGATAGGAGAAGTTCAGGCATGTGAAGTGAGTCTTTCAAGGTACTGAGTCAACCAATGAAGCCCCAGGTCTAGGCCCCAAAGGTCTTGCTGCTGGACAATCCTTGTCCCGCTTCACTTGTGCTATTGCGCTTATTAGAAAAAGATCACAGCGGGCGACTTCATTTGAGAATTCAATTTAATTGGCATCTCTACAGTGGTGTCGACTCTTTTGCCATTTTCTGCAACACGGAGGGAGAATTTTCTAAGCTGAATTTTTTTTTTTAGCTGCAAAGATGACAAATGTTATCAACGGTACCCAGCCAGAGTGTATTTTCATCCCTTTTCTTCCCGTCAAGATAAGCCAGAAGTATTTGTTGCCAGAAATGGAAAACAGCTTGCTCATCAGCCAGATGATCACAGTGTTCAAAAGTTCCACTCGTTTGCCATGTGTGAAAAGTTAAGAGTTGAAAACAGACAGGCTTACTCTGCTTAAACTGTGGGCTCTGTGAAGCAAAAAAAAAAAAAAAAAAGAGCTATTTGGATACTGGGAGATGAATTGTGGGGGTGACTTGGAAGCAACCTGAACAGGGTCTTTGTAAGTTGTTCTGAGCTGGGACTCCAAGGTTGATTCCATAGTTGGGGGGGGGGGAACAGTTCATCAACCAGATAAAGACAAGTCCAGAATTACTCACCACTGGTGGCCACTGTTGTGTTCTAGAACAGAGCCCGATGTCCTGCACAAACACAGCTCTTGGGAATTCTACTGTGTTATCTGAAATCACATTTCGTTGGCACTGCACCTAGACTTCTTCCTGACTATCTTCAAGGAGACAAAATCATGAGTTCTTAGTAGAGCCAGAAGTAGGCAGTGGGTCTGGGCTTCATGAGAAACAGTGAGTCTTCCCATGACAGACTTTGTGTTCCATTAGATTCCTGCTCGTGAAGAAATAGGGGATATTTGTTGAATTGTTGAGATAAACCACCCATTATCACCCCATGAGTATATTAAAGACTGTGTTTTTGCTGACTGATGTCTCATCGCTTTTATTCACTCCCTTTGTAATTTCTCAAGGAACTTTTTTTAAAAAGATTTATTTATTTATTTATTTATTTATACAAGCACTGGGTACAGTCAGAAGCGCTGGAGGGTGAGAGAATTCCCCAGAGCCAGAGCAGGGAGCAGAACAGGCAGACTGACGAAGTTCACTGCTGAGGGGAGCAGCGGGCAGCAGGAAAGGTCTGCACGCCATGTGGGATCCTCGCCCGTGAACGGGAATCGAACCGGCGCTGCAGAGACCCCGGGCAGCTTCGCAGCCCAGCGCTCAACCGCTGCGCCACCAGGAGAGGCCCTCAAGGAACTTTTTGACAATCAAGGAAGTCATTTTAAGAACTAAAAAGGTAGGTTTGAGGAGGTCAAATGATCAATTCCAAGTTGACCCCTCCCCTGCCAAAACCACACTCAAGAAGAGCAGCTCCATGATTCTGAAGGGCGCTGGAAGCTCACACAATCACATTGTGCTTTACTTATGCCATTGGACGCAGTTTGCATTTCAACACTTCGATTTCATCTTATACCTGATTCCCAAAGTCTTGGAAGTTAATTTGACCTCCAGGAGTTGGCTCTCTAAGAGAGGAAGAAAGCCCCAGAGCACCTGCCCGACTGTTCTTTGTTCGGGCCAGCACAGAAGAGGGCTCAAGAAGCTAAGTTCTCAGGGAAAGACAATGCTGCATTGAGTTCACTTCCTCCCTGTAAATTCAGGACTGCCAAGCCGTGCTCAGGGTGGGTGTTGGAGCAGCAGGGAATTCTGGCTGGCTGGAAACAAGAGCGTGAAAAGCAGGAGGGAGGAAAGAGAGCAGCCCTCAGGTGCACACAAAGCGCGCTGCTTTCGGTCCACTTTCTCCTTCTCCGTTTGAGTCAGTGGCTCCTCTCACCCCACCCACCGCTGGCCTTTCTCTGGGTCTCAGGTTTTGAGTTGACTGAGCGCTCAGCATGGGCTGCTCCTCTTCATCAGATGAAAGGACAGACGCCAAGGTGCCTATTACAAGTCTGTGAGCAGAGAAACAAAGGCCGGGCTGCTGACACCCTCCCACTAACTTGGGTTTTAATGGTAGGTTTAATTTCCTCAGCTCGCTGAAAGAGAGGGGAAAAACTAAGCGGAAAGAGGCAGGGTGTGGGCTGGGGCGGCGGTGGGGAAGCGGCAGCTGTTGTATTCATGGTTAATCAGGTGTGTCTGTCTTTGTGTGGCATCTGTCTGCTACTGTTGCCGGGCCACATGTGAAAGGGAGCGGAGCGGGAGAGGCCATTCATGTTCAAAGCCAGCAGCACTGACCTCTGCTTCGTTCTCTTCAGGGTAGGAGAGCTTGTCTATTTAACTTTCCCCATTATAGGAAGCTGTAATTCCACTCTATTAGCCCACCCTCGCCATTTTGGCCTGACAGCCACAAGCTGCATCCAGAATGCCATAAATCTGCCTGGAGAGCAGGCCCCGTCCCTCCGCCCCATGCTTTCCCTTTGGGATTCTGTTTGATTGGTCAGACAAGAGAAAACCAGAGAGGGAGAGAGAGGAGAGAGAGGACAATGAGAACCCAGGGCCTCCTGCTTCACTTTGCATCTTCACTTGACCTAGACACTGGGCGCACATGTTCCCCTGATGAGCTCGGAGGCCGGGGGGCGCCTCTCCGCGTGATGAGAGCCCACTCGCCTCCAGCCCCGCTCGTCTCACGAGTCCCACACTCCCGTGGTGGTGTTTGCGTCAGCCCTTAGTCATCTCCCTGGCTCCAGAGCCGCCTCCTGCTCCCTCCATCCCACGACTCCCTCTCTGCCCTGTGCAGGGGGACAGCACATGCACGGGGGAGGCTTCCGGCTTCTCTGGGCGCCAGACCAGCACTTCTAATAGTCCTGCCCAGGCTGCCAGTCAGGATTCTTCTCTCTGACACATGCAGAGGCAGCTGACAGGCAGCCATCCTCGCCGCCGGGCCCAGCGCCTGAGACCGTGGAAGGCTCAGCGTCTGAGAGCTCCAAGGCCTTCTCCAGATGGAGGCTCAAATGGACCCCTCTGGCCAGTGGTTTTGGGGTCTCCACCTTAGCTCTTTGGGGGTGCTTTGCTTCCGGCCCTTCTGCTTCCACGTTAGCCTGCGTGTTTCCTAGAGTAAATGGTAATCATCAATATTTTCGGGGTCAGGGACTTTGCTTGAGAATCAGCCAGCATAGCTGTATCAAGTGCTAGACCGAGCTGGTCCCTGGAATGGCCCTTGGTTTAGGCCACTTATACATCAGGCACTAGCTTGCACCCTATCATGTTGATTCTTCTCCTGGGGGTGAGAGTTGGGTGCTCTCGACACCATGCTTTTGGGGTGTGTGTTGTGTGGATGTATATGTATATAGATATTTAAAATCAAAATTATTACCTCCCCAGATGTGCTATCAGCACAGATGATTTTCCTCTGTCTGTGAGTCTGTTCTGTTTGCTGCCACTGTGTTATTGAGTTGCTGTTTTGGAGGCAGGAAGATTTTGTTTCCCTGATGCCGAAGGAATTTGGAAGATGATGTCTCTGCCTGTACACTGTCCTCTTCCCTCTGTTACCCCCAGATCTACCACTTTGCATGAACTCAGCAGGCAAATATGAACCCCTTAAAGGAAGTCTGGGCATCCGCTTGGCCCTACGGGGCCACTGAGAGCTCATTGTTATGTGAGAGGCCCTGGGTTATATGAATAAGGAAGCAGTAACCAAGCAGGACTGAAATCTTTTCCAAAATAACTTAGAAAAACCAGAGCTTCATTGCCAGAGGGGTGCACAAATCCTAAATGTGCAGCTTGATGAACTAGCACAAAACTAACACACTTGCAGAACGACCATTAGGTCAAAACTCAGAAGACCACTGGCTGGCAGCTTCTTAAAGTTCCACCCTTACGGGCAGCCATGACACATCAAAAACTGTGCTTCTGTAACACTGTTTGAGACTGAGTCTGAGTCCTTAACTATGTGGCTGTAGCAGTTTAGAGATACAGAGCTCCCCCATGGCTGGAAGGAGTTTGCTCTTGGCAGACTTTGAGTGTGACCTGGGTTACTTGCTCAGGCTGGACTTTAGGGCTGGGTGTGTGATGTTCTTGTCTCCAGGGTTGGATATAGAAGATTCTACATCTTTTTTCAAAATTGTGGTGAAGTACACAATTTATCTTCTTAATCTTTTTCTTTAAAGATTTATTTATTTATTTATACATACAAGAACTGGGGTGCAGGCTCAGGGATGTTGAGGGTAGAGGAATCACCAGAGACAGAGTGGGGAGCAGAACAGGTGGATTGACTGAAATCCACTGCTGAGGGGAGCAGCGGGCGAGACAGGAGAGGTCTGCTGCGCCATGTGGGTTAGCTCCCTGGCTGGGGATCGAACTCATGCAGCAGTGCCTGGTAATAGCTTGATAGTGCTGAGACTTAACCCCTTGCTCCACTAGGGAGGCCCTTCTTAATCATTTTTAAGGTACTTGGGCAACCTATTTCCAGAGCTCTTTCACCTTACAAGTTGAAACTATACTATTAAACAATAATATCCCATAACTCTCACACCCAGCCCTGGGCAACCACTATTTTACTTTCTGTTTCTGTGAATTTGACAGCTCAGTAGACTTACACAGGATTTGTCCTTTTGTGACTGGCGTGTATCAAGACATGCTGTCTTCAAGGTTCATCCCTTTGTAGTATGTGCTAGAATTTCCTACCTGGTGAATGTGGACTATATTCCGTTGTATGTATAGGCCACATTTTATTTATCTAGACACCTACCAGTGGATATTTGATTTCTACCTGTTAGCTATTGTGAATAATGCTATGAACAGGGATGTGTAAATATCTCTTCGAGACATGCTCTTAGCTCTTTTGGGCATACACACAGAGGTAAAATTGCTACATCAGATGGTAGCTACCTTTGATCTAATGAGGAGACCCCTGCTGTACTTTATAGTGGCCACGATATCCTGGGGTCTCACCTGCACGGCTGCCCCAGACCAGCCTCCGGGAGGCATTAAAGGGAGCTAGATGAGTGGATTGAGGTGGTGGCCTTTTTTGGAAGGTGGTACAATCTCTTGGTGTACCTTTTCTAAAGATGAGAGAGCAAATGAAGCAGAAGGGGAGCTGGAAACAAGTTAATGTATAATGGATGCTTGTGATTAGCTCTTCAGAGATACAGCCCTTGTTCAGTATATCACCTCCAGATTTTCTTTGAGGGACTTTAGGTGTAAGCATTGGCATATTTATAAAACTTAAATAGATAATCTCAAGGATAAAAAAGAGGAAAGTGGCAGCAAAACCAAAATCAAAAATAAATAAATAAATAATACCAAATCAGTTGTGGAAGTCAAACATTTTAATTAAATACTTAGGAGTTTTTAATTATTTCTATTTTCTAAATCTTGATGCTTTATTGCTAGTGCCAACCTAGGTTTGAAGTAAACTTTTGGTTCCTTTCCATTCCACTCTATCACAAGATCTACAGTGATCATTTAAGGTCAGACAGCACCTTGAAAAAGATTTACCAAAGCTACCAACACATCACTTTCATAGAACGTACAATCTTGATGTCTCCATGATGTCCATTTATGCACCACTTTCATCTTATACTTGTGGGCACATTGAACTTAATGAAATATAAATAAAAGTAAGAGTTGAGATTATTGGAACAAGTATAACTCCACTGGAATCCTAGGGAAGACAACTGTTAACCTGGAACATATTTTTAGTATTTTATGGACAACATGCTCATTTGTAAGTGCCTTTAAGATGGGGGCCTCCTGGTAGCATAGGGGTTAAGTCTCAGCGCTATCATACTATCATCACTGTGGCCTGAGTTCAATCCCCAGCCAGGAAGTTGACCCACATGGCAGAGCAGACCTCTCCTTTTTCACCTGCTGCTCCCCTCAGCAGCATATTTAAATAGATTTGCCTGTTCTGCTCCCCTACTGTCTCTGGTAAATCCTCTCACCCCAGCACCTCTGGCCTATACCAGAGTTCTTCTATGCATACATAAATAAATCAATCTTTTTTCAAAAAGTGACTTTAATTCTATTATAGGAATTTATAATAAGTAAAATGGGCTTTCTTCCCAAGTGAATTTTAGGTCAAATGGCCAAGAGGTCTTGATCTTCTTCCATGATGCTGAACAAAAGTTGTTTTTGCCTATTGAGTTTTTTGTTTCTTTAAAGTACATTAGTTAATTAATAACCATTTACCTAAAAGTGTAGTCTTTTACTTTTCTTTTCAAGTCCAAACTGAGAACATGGTCATAGATGTTAAGTAGTGACAGAAGCGCTACAATTTTGGAAGTGGATTCTTTTATTTTTTTATCTCACAATAGCTGCACAGGGAATTGTTGATGGCTCATGTTTTAATTCATTATTAAAATTTTCAGAGTTTGCAAAAATAAAAGTTATGAGCTATGTGTCCTTATTTGTTACTCCCTGTGAGAAAAGTTAAGAGAAAAAGAAGATTTAGTAATAACCATGATTAGTGGAGAGTAAAACTACTGGTACCTGGTAGGTAGAAAAGGGGAGTTTAAAAAAAGTGACAGTAATGTACTGATTAGAGCTAGTGCCCACTTTATAGGTGATAGAAATATAACACTAGTATAGAAAGATAAAATTAATTTCACTTTCACATAAAAGATGTTCAGAGTTGGCATTCGGGGTGGTATGGTTCCTCCATGGGGTTTACAGATACTTTTTCTTTCTAGTTTTCTTGCTATACTTAGGATGTAGCTTTTACCTTTATGGTCTTCATGATCCAAAAATGGCTGCTGGAGCTCCAGCTATCAAATATGTATTCCTTTAAAAGAGGAGGCTCATCCCATAAATTTCACACAGTATTTCTTCTATGTCTCATTGTCTAGCACCTAGTCCTAAGGCCATAGTAAGCTACAAATAAGTCAGAGAATATAATATTTATTATGGATGACAACAAATTGAAATGCAAATGAAGTTTTATTATTGAAAAGGAGAGAGAGATTGAGAGGAAAATAGCATTCAGTGACACAGTTCACGATTTGGGTTCCCCAAACGCCCATGTATATCTTTTCCCCACCTTCCTGCAATTTCAGAATCATCTTGAACCAAGTAGTAAACTTGGGAATGGAAGTCACACACAATAGAGCAGTAGGATTCAAAACACATGAATCCCTGGCACTGTGGAGCTGTAGAAAGGCCACCTCAAGAGAGAAATACACATCTGTTTTGATGGTTGCAGTTGAGCCTAATCTTAACTGAAGCAAATATAAGCATATCTTTCTTTTTAAGAGCGCATCTTACTCTGCCTGCCAGTGTAGGTAGACTGACCACTTGTCCATACATCTGGGACTACTTTTTGCCCGGAATCTGGTATACAAAAAAATCTGTATACTAAGATGCAGATCGTACCACTGGGAGCTTACATTCCAGACAAGGACAAGAGAACTGATGCAGCAAAGGGACTCCAGCTATATTTTGTAGAAATCTGTATACTGTGGCCTGGCCCTTAGAGGTGCTTGCAATATTCTCTGCTGCCATCTTTAGACTTAAAAAAAAAAAAAAAAAACCCTTATATGTAAATTTGGGGTCTTGACTATAGTGTATTTTTCTTTATCATTATCATCATGCTATAAACAATTTCTTGGATATGCAACACTTTATATCATTCCTTTTACTTATATTTGGAAGAGGATTAAACTCTAATTTTCCCTTAAGAAACTTGCAGTAGAATTGGAGCAGAATATTTTTACATAAAACTAAAGAGAGGTTGGCTACTTATAACCCGTTCAAGGACATTTTAGGTAGGAAGAAATGTACTGTTCAAGCTGAGCTTCAGCCTAAGCTGTATCTTTATTTATTTTTTACTGTCATTATAACAACCATCACAGCACCAATAAGTTCCAAACAGTTCTTATTTGATTTTTCATAGCACCTTCTGTTTGGCAGATGAGGAAACTGAAGTTCATTATCATCAAAATAAGCTGCTCAAGGTCACACCACTGAAAAATAGTGGAGTCATTGGTAAATTTGAATTGGGGTCTGAAACTCTTTCTTTTATTTTTGTATTCCATCCAAGTGCTGATAACAACTGTCTCATGGAGACTTAGCCACAGAAACAGAAAAAGGTGTATGTTTAGTAGAAGCTGGAGGAGAAGAAGGTTAAGGTTTTTTGACATGTTCCTGCTCAGCTAAGAACATAGTGCAGCAGCATCAGGAAATTGAAGTGTCAACCTGTTGCTGCTGGAGGGACGGGATGAGCTTCTTCCTGTTGGCCTCTACATGTCTGCTAAGCGAGCAGCACAACTGCAGTTTTCAGGTGAAGAAGCTCTGGCAGTCGTGGGAGTTCTTTTTTAGAACCAGCTCTACTAACATGCAAAATCAATGTCACTGAAGTTTTGCTTATGTTACTGCCTCCAACACTGTTTGATCCTTACATAAAAGTGGGATTTGGCAGGACGAAGATGGGAAAGACTGTGGTGGAGTCTCCAAGCTTTGTTGCACAGGTGTCTGCAAACTCTTTTCCCTGAGTCCCCTGGGTGTGCTTTTATTGCACATTCTAGGTCACCCAGGGCTGTCCTCTTGCCCTTGGACTTTTTTTTTTAATGATTTATTTATTTATTTATTTATTTATTTATTTATTTATTTATTTATTTATGCAAGAACTGGACACAGTCAGAAGCATGGAAGGGTGAGAGCGGGGAGCAGAACAGGCAGACTGATGAAGTACACTGCTTAGGGGAGCAGCAGGCACGGCAGGAGATGTCTGCGCGCCATGTGGGACCCTCGCCAGTGGCCGGGGATCGAACCAGCGCTGCAGAGGCTGCGGGGCAGCTTCGCAGCCCAGCGCTCAACTGCTGCGCCACCAGGGCAGGCCCTGTCCTTGGACTTTTGTGAGTCATCACTCTGGATTCGGATTTGTTTGAAGAACAGACCCCGACCCTCTTCTCCACTTTGGCAATAACGAATGTTAGGTTTCTCTGGCTTCATTTTTATTTCCTGCTTTTCTTTCTCCTTTTCTTGATATTTGTTCTTTCTCCAGTGACTTTGGCACCGCGTAACTGTCCCTTCCTTTTCCCAGTGCCCTGTGCCCTTTCTCCTGGCTGCCACTCAACCACAAAGCTCATAACTTCCAGCACTAGAAAGGGTGAGTGACAAGAAAAAGGCATTCGGTGGTTCTCTGGACTTGCCACATCTTAGGTCCCTGATCTTGGGTCAACTACTACCCAGGCACTTGGAACGAAATATCCCAATCCCTGGTTTCCCCAGTGACCACATAGGTATGGGCGTTCGTGACATATCTATCCTTATTTGGGTTTCCTTCCCAGTTTTGGGACATGCTTTATCTAGAGGCCAGTGTCTTTCTCTTAGAGTTTACCTGATAGATGACTTCAAAAATGTACATTTGAAATAGCAAATCCTAAAGCTCATGACTCCTTTTATGGGTACTTGGAAAGAAGTGTCTTTTAATTGTTGAGAGGGTAGAAATTTTGCTCCACTATCAATCACATTGGGAGGTAGTTAAGAAATCTTTTAGTAAAATCTTTTAGTGAAATCTATTGATGTTTTCTCTTCCTCCCTTTGAGGTAATTTTTCTTAATGTCCTTTCTTGTGCTAGTTAAGGCCTAGGACCATGGCGTTGAGCCAGCACCCTGTACAATCTCCTCAAATTGCAAGTGTTGAAATGGTATTATTTTTCACATAACACTTAAAAAATATTTCAGATGGCCAAAAGACATACGAAAAAAATGCTCATCATCACTTATCATCAGGGAAATGCAAATCAAAACCACACTGAGATACCATCTCACACCTGTGAGAATGTCCCACATCAAAAAACCAGAAACAAGTACTGGCAAGAGTGTGGAGAAAAAGGCACCCTATTACACTGTTGGTGGGAGTGTAGGCTGGTCCAGCCTCTATGGGAAGAAGTTGGAGATTCCTTAAAAGGCTGAGCATGGATCTGCCATAGGACCCAGCCATTCCATACTTAGATGTCTGTCCAAAGAGCACAAAGACGCTAATTCAAAAGACATATAGCAGCTGTTAGAGCAGCACTATTTACAAAAGCCAAGATGTGGAGACAAACCAATGAGTGGATCAAGAAGCTGTGGTCTATATACCCAATGGACTACGACTCAGCGATCAAAAGGGGTAAACTCATGCCATTTGTGGCAATATGGATAGAGCTGGAAGGGGTTATTCTAAGGGAATCCTCCAGAAGGAGAAAGACAAATGCCTGATGGTTTCATTTACATAAGGTATCTGTAGGATCCAAACGGAAGATCAGACAAAGATAAACTGTAAGACCAACCTTTAGAAACAGACCATAGATTTGAGACATTCAGGAGGGGGGAAGGAGAGGGAGGCAGCAGGAAATAAAGTAGGGGGTGGGGGGGGAGAACAGAATGGGTGCGGGTGTGGAGGCCTTTCTGAAAGGAGGCATAAGCCTGGCGTTTCTTCTTTGGCATCAATGACACTCATCAGAAAAGGTCACCTTTGCTGGGTGCTGGATCTTTTGCTTGCTCCACACCTTTCACTGAATCATTCCCTCCTTTCCTGAGTTACACAAAATTAGCTCCTGTAGATTTCTTTTTTGGCTATGGTACCGCTAGGAAACTCTCTGCTGAGCTGGGAGATTTGTATTTTACTTGACGACTTTCAAGCACTGCCAGGCTACAAGGTAGCTGAATGGGGAGAATCTGAGACTCCTAAATGTCCTGCTGAAGGTGGCAAACACAGCATGGCATGGGGAAGGAACATATGTGATGGGGAAGGAACGCCAGCTTTTATTTTTCAACTTTCTTTGCAGTTGTTCTTCTAGCTTGAGCTATTCTGTGCTGATTGTTTATCAACCTGCAGGAGGAAAGTTGAAGATCGTGTGTTGGGGCATTTCTTATACATGTTTGTTTTTGCCTAATAGACGAAGAATCTAGGGAACTAGGCTAACATTATGGACGTAATATAGGAGGCTGGTACTAGAAGAAAATCAAACTCTGAGTGTTGGCTATGTGCTGAGGCTGTGACCATGAGACTATGGAGATGAACAGGCCAGATCAATGCCCTTGAAGGGCGGGCGAGGGGAGATGATGATGAATTCTCTGATACTGGCAAGAAGAGTTGGCCCAGACCAGAGCCCTGAATCTACTGTTTGAGGTTGTGAGAGGCAAAGTGTCCATGAGGCAATGAGGTTTGTGGCCTGCACACACAGGGACGTAAATAAGCAGAAAACACGGAGTCAGCAGCCTAATAACTGAGGCCAAGTGGGAAAATGGTGCCTCCTTTCATGCCAAGGCTCCTTGAACTGTGTTGTGGGCAGCCCCTCTCCTTCCCTGCCCCACCTGCAGTGACTCCTGTGAGCTCTACTCTGCACCTCGCATTTCTCTTTCCTGGAGCCTCCTACGCTTCCTGGCTCTTCTCATTGCCAATTCTCGTGATGTCTCTTGGCCTCCTGGCCACCACACTAGTGCTCCAGCTCCTGCTGTGACCAACTCTGGAGAGCAGGGCTGGTTGGACCTGATTGGTTTCTACCAGTGTAGAGGTTTCCTCCTAGGTAGAGTTTTGTGGCCTTATCTCGCCTGACACCATGGTTCAGTTCTTACTGGATTCAGGTGCTGCTCCTCACTTCAGTGGAGGGGTGTAGGCCCTCTTAGAATCTGGCGCCTTTGAGTAAGTAAGTGCCTGAGGTGAGCCCATTACTCAGAAAAGGCTGCGGTCTGTCTTAATGAAGGAAACTTTTGTGCTGGGCATTTGTGTCTACAAGTTCTTGCTGAATTGCTCCACATAATGGAGGGAAGAAGATTCAAATTTCTAGGTGAAATCCTGGAGAAGCATAGATACTGGATGCTGGGTCTGAGGAGAGCAGAGGAGAGGACCCTCTAGATTGCGGGGTTGCAGAGAGGAACTGGGAATATATATCATGAATTCTTAATTTGTGCCTAAAATGAATCTTTTCTCATGTTCCCCCTGCCACAGTGCTTGTTAATTGTAGGAATTCAGTGGTGCTGAATACAGAATGGGGTGAATATGATGCAGCCTGAAAACAGTACGTGAGGCAGTGGACCAGAGAGGATGGAATGGTCAAATTTTCCAAAATTGCAGATAATACTTTGGATATTCAGTGGCCTAGAGCAAGGTGATCTAAACATCACCCAATCCATAAGGGACAGGAAGGTCCTATTTAGCCTCTACATGTAATATAAAAGGCAGCGTCTAGGGGTTGAGGGGTCAGAACCAAAGGCACATTGTGAAAGAGTATTTGGTCCAAATGTCTGAATGAGATGAAAAAACAGGAGGCCAGAGTGTAGGCGACAGGATGGTGCGTCCACAGTAGGAAGACAGGCAGAGCCAAGAAGCCCCGAGCTGCTGGAAAGTGGGCCAAGGCCATATGTGGGGGGGTGGCCTCATCAGTGGGGTGAGGGCATCCTTTGATGATTGGGAAAAGGAAGCCAGGCTGATGGCGAGGAACAGGCACCTATCTCAACAGAAGTTCCTTTCTGGCATCGAGCAGAACTGGCTCTGGGAGATGATCAAATCCCTAAGAAAAAGCTGTGAGGACCCACTCTTGTTCCTTTCTCTCTTGAGTTCAGTGTCTTTCCTTTTCTTGTGCCCTGGGCCCTTGGTGAAAGAGAACCTTCTCCTTGAATATGGATCCTTTGCTAAAGCCCGACCAGCAGCATGCTGTGAAAATGAATGAATGAATGAACACTCCAGAAGTGACCTGTGGAGTGGATTTTGAGACTGCCTAGGTGTTGGCCACATGCCTCCTATCGACTGTGATGGAAGCCATGCAGCTTCAAAAATGTGACTGTGGATTTAAGAAATGACCCCATGCAGTGACTGATAATAGAAACTTTCAGAAATGAATCAAAAGAGAGGGGGCAAAGAAGAAGAGGAGAGGATGGCCAGCAAGAGCTGGGAAAGACGTGGCTAAATTTTCAGCCCTGGAAAAGGAGGTTCGCCTTCAGCCCAGTGTCAGATGTGCCATGTCTCAAAGTCGCACACAGGGAAACAGAAGCACAGGGGAGGAGAGGAGCTTGCTAGCTCTCAGGTCCATCTTGATAACATTATTTAAAGAGATGCAGTGAGCAGGTCCCTGCTGGTAAGTTCCTCTAACTCGACAATTGGCAGAAAAATGAGACCTGGCCACTTGCACAGACCTGTCTCCACTTCTTGGACCATTCCCAGGAAGATGCTGCTGTGGCCAATCACAAAGATGAATGAAGCAGAAACTTAACAAAAAACCACTCTTCATCTGACAGAGACATTCTCCAGAGCGCATGGCCTCTCCTTTGCCTGTTGGCCTTTAGCTGCAGGGCCTTCCCGTTCACTTGGAGTCTTCAACCAGATGAGAGTCCCTTTCTGGCTCCTTGACTCTACTAGAGATTTTCTTAGGGGCCACTTAGTGGTTCAGATATTTGTTTTTTATTTATGTATGCATACAAGAACAGGGGTGTAGGCCAGAGGCAGGGGTATGAAGATCCACCAGACAGAGTGGGGAGCAGAACAGGCAGATCTGCTGAAATACATTGTTGAGGGGAGCAGCAGGAGAGGTCTGCTGCGCCATGTGGGTTTGAACTCAGGCCACAGAGGTGGGTGATAGCATGATAGTGCTAAGAATTAACCCCTATGCCACCAGGGAGGCCCTGCGTTCCAGATTTTAACAGAAAGATAGTAGATGGCCCTTTGCTTCGTTTATGCTGAGGCTGAGGCAGCGAGGGCTGTGATCTGTCTGATGGATTATTGTCAAGGAAGAAAGAGCGGAAAGTGGACACTTAAGTCACCTCTCACATGGGATACATTCTCAGAGAAACACTCCTCAGGGTCAGCTATGGTTTTAGCATCTGGAGGAAATGTGTAACCTAGAGCAGAGCATTCTGAAAGGCCGTGGCAGTCACAACGCTTAAAGAACTTTTTCAAAGGCCTGGAAATCTGGACCTCATTCGCACAGATTCTCTTTCAGTTGGCTTATTCGTGTGCTAGGTGGAGCTGTCATAACAAAACAGCCCAGCCTGTGTGGCTTAAACAACAGAGAGCCGTTGTGTCTCCATTCCAGAGACTGGCGTGGCTTCTCCCCAGTCTCTCTGTAGGTTTGTTTATGGCTGTCTTCTCCCTGGGCCCTAATCCCCTCTTCTGACAAGGACACGGTCATACGGGATTAAATCCTAGCCCAAACACCTCATTTGACTTTATAGACTCTCTCCTCATACACAGTCACATTCTGAAGGCCGGGGAGTTTGGACATCAACATAAGAATCTGAGGGGCACACAGTTTAGTCCCTAAGACTTGTCCTGGCTTGGAGCCTGGACACCCACGCTGTTAAAGTCTCCCTTGAAGATGCCAATCACAGCTCGGGCTGGGAAGCACTGTTCTAGAAGGCTCTCTCCTGGCATCCAGAGACAGCTGTTTGGAATAGAATCCCTGGACAGTAGCGATCTCTGGCCTGTGGAAATGCTGGGAACTTGTGTGGGAACGGCCGCTGGAAGCAGAACAGTGACCTTTAGATAAGGAATGAGGTGACAACCTTGGGGAGACCGTGAAAAGGTCCTTCCCAGAGACCTGGGAGAGGGAGCTGTGGTGTCACACGCAGGAGGCAGGCTGTCCATGCTCCCTGCACTGAGGGGAGCGGCCCCTGAGGACGGCCCTTCTGACTCCACCGCTGGATTTCCTAAGCTTTGTGATGTGCGTCTGGTTTCCTGAGCTGACCTGCCCCTAGGAAGAGCGCGGCCTGTGCAGGCAGCTGGGCTCAGCTCTTGGGCCAGGAACACAGCGGAACCTTACATAACCCCGCAGCGGAGCTCTTGGAAAGAAACGCTTGCCTCATGTGAAAGTGCTTAATGAGAGGTGACCAGCGAATGGCAGGACGGGACTCGGTTCCCAGGCCAACTCGAGCGAGCGGTGCCTGGCGTGCAGGGGCGAGTGTCGTCACCCTGTGGGGCTCACCCTGACTCACCCCACCCGCAGCTCGCCTGCTCACGCCCCCACGTCGATCCTGGGTCTATGTTGGCTTGCCCTGAAGCTTGGTTTTGATATTTTATAATGCTTTTTCAAAGAATCCTTTTGTGAAATCTGTCTTTCCTTTCTGTTCCTGTCTGAAGGTGGCCTGGCATTTTCCCTGACTCCCTGGCCAGCTCCTCACCAGAAAAGCATGTCTTCACCCTGGTCCCAGGCCACTCACCTTCCCTCTCCACTTTGTTCCTCTTTTGTTTTGCTTTGAGGACAGACTTGACTGCATTCTCATCCGCCAACTTGGTGGTGCAGCTCAGTACAGGTACAGGTCTAGAGAGTCGGCCCAATTCCAGGTCACTTGAGAACTCAAAATAAACGTGTTAATAAGAGGAAAAACACGCTGGTTCAAAGATATGGTTTATAAACCTACTTCATACAGAGCATACTCAAACTTCTCTTGCAATTAATAAATAAGCTGCTGTTTCAGTAACATTCAGTTCACTTTGCTTTGGGATCACCTGAGCCTGATTTTCTAGGCTTTGGCTACCTCTGACTAATAACAACATATTGTTATTATTATTTAAAGATTTATTTATTTATTTATACAAGAACCGGGGCACAGGCCAGATAAGTAGGAGGGTGAGAGGATTCACCAGAGACAGAGCAGGGAGCAGAACAGGCAGACTGATGAAGGGCACTGCTGAGGGGAGCAGCGGGCAAGACAGGAGAGGGCTGCTGTGCCATGTGGGACCCTCGCCCACTGGCCGGGATCGAACTGGCGCTGCAGAGGCTGCAGAAAGCTTCACAGCGCTGTGCTCAACTGCCTGCGCCACCAGGGCAGGCCTCCATTTTAATGCATGGTCGGCAGGCATGGAAGGGCTTACCTTACTTTACTGCATTTGATCCTCACACAGGACAATGTAATATGTTGATTATTATCCCCATTTCACAGATGAGGGAAGCAAGGTTTAGAGTGATGAAGACCTGTCTAGAAGTAGCCAGTGGTGGTGGAGTAGGCCCTGAATCTGCATCATTCCAACTCCAAATCTTTTTTTTTTTAAGATTTATTTATTTATACAAGAACGGGGGTACAGGCCAGAGGCGTGGGAGGGTGAGAGGATTCACCAGAGATAGAGCGGGCAACAGAACAGGCAGACGGATGGAAAACACTGCTGAGGGGAACAGTGAGCAAGACAGGAGAGGTCGGCCGCGCCATGTGGGTATTTCCCTGGCTGTCTAGGAATTGAACCCACGCTGCAGAGGCTGCGGACAGCCTCACAGTGCTACGCTCAACCCGCTGCGCATCTGGGGAGGCCCCCCAACTCCAAATCTTACCCCCGACACCAAGCATTTATAGTTACTTGAAGAGTCACTGGGAGCTCATCCATTCATGTGACTTTAAAATCTATCCCTATGGTAAATGGATCTCAAGCTGACATCTCCAACCTAGACCCTCTACTGAGCTCCACACTTGATTATCAGTTGCCTGCCAACTTCATCACTTCGATTCTAGCAGGCACCTCAAGACTTACCTGTCCCCCACCCCCAGAGCTCCAGATCCTCCCTCCCTGTGTGATTTTCAAGGGCTGCTCTATCTTCTCCCCTCTCTGTAAAATGTCTCCACTTGGTTACTCAGACACTGGGAGTCATCCCTGACTCCTCTTTTTCTTTCACAGCCCACGGGCAAGTCATCAGTAAATCCGATGGAAGGAACTAGCCAGAATCTAACTACCTCTTCCCACCTCCCCTGTTACTGCCTCCTACTGCCTATTCTCCGCACAGCTGCCGGTGACTCAGCCAACCTCCCTCCTTTGCCTGAAATCCCTTGGTGCCTTCTGTGTCATTCAGAGGGAATCGGTTATTAAGTTATTGCCTAACAACTTAAAACCCATCCTTCTATACTCGATTTTATGTTGCTGGGCTGGGCCCTTCACAATCACCTTTCCCCTTTATCAACGGGCTGCCTCTGAGGCTCTCCCTAGTGGGTGCTAGAGGGAACCCCTGCCTCTGGAAGAGGGAGAAGGGATTTGGTCCTTCCTGGTGGTTTTCTGTAGGTTTCCTGTCAGCTTGCTGCCCCTCGCTCCACCCTGGCAGGGGCAGCTCCTTCCTGGAACTGCTGTTTTTCCCACACATAAGAGCCAACATCGGGCCTCCTCTGGTGGCGCAGCGGTTGAGCGCTGGGCTGTGAAGCTGCCCGCAGCCTCTGCAGCACCGGTTCGATCCCAGGCTGCCAGGGGAGGGTCCCACATGGCGCGCAGACCTCTCCTGCCGCCTGCTGCTCCCTTCAGCAGTGTATTTCATCAGTCTGCCTGTTCTGTTCCCTGCTCTGTCTCTGATGAATCCTCTCACCCTCCCATACCTCTGACTGTACCCCAGTGCTTGTATAAATAAATAAATAAATAAATAAACCTTTAAAAAAAAAAAGAACCAGCATCATTGAACTTTCTCAGGGATACCAGGACCAGCTGCCATCATCCTCTCTGCCATGGTTTGAACCCCAACGCCATGGGACCCTCTTTTGAGTGTCCACATTCACGAGTCCACTTTCAGTGCCCCAGCCCTGGGGGTAGAGGTGACTTCCCATGGTTGCTGTCTCTTTTACCTTTTCAGTTACCTATTTTTTCCCAATTCTCTCTATTGAATTCCGTTCTCTCCAATTCTGTTGTCTCTATTGAATTAGTTGTGCTGAAATAACTGGTGGGGCTTCCATCCCCTGACTGGGCTGACGTGCTGAGTCAAAGTTCTTAAAATGACTCGTAGGTGGTTCGTGGGCTGACTTTCCTGCCTCTTCTCCTGTGTCAGCTAGTTCCACTCGCCTTGCTCATTCTCTCCTCGCCCCTCTGGCCCTTGTTATTCTGCAAACACACCAGTCCTTCACCAGCCTCGGCCCTCCTCTTTCCTGATGCCTTTGCTGGAAAAATTTGCACCTGCAATGATTTCTCCTTCACCTCCTTCAAGTCTGTCTCTGAAATGTCGCCTCTTCAATGAGACCTTCCCTGACCACTTCATATGACCTTCCATGTATCCCCATTTTTTAAAAGATTTATTTATTTTTGCATACAAGAGCTGGGGCACAGGCCAGAGGTGAGGGAGGTGAAAGGATCCACCAGAGACAGAGCGGGGAACAGAACAGGCGATCTACTGAAATACACTGCTGAGGGGAGCCGCAGGCACAACAGGAGGGGTCCGCTGCACCATGTGGGTTTCTCCCTGGCCGGCCACGGATAGAACTTGTGCTGCAGAGGCTGCAGATAGCTTTGTAGTGCGGTGCTTAACCCCTTGCGCCACCAGGAAGGCCCCATTCTTAATCTGCCTTGTTTTCTTCATTGCATCCCTCACGAGCTGGTAGTTTATGTATCTTCTTGTGTGTTTGTTAATTGCTCATCCAGGAGGGTAGTGACTTTTCCTACTTTAATAATTGCTGCCTCCTAACTTTCAGAACACATGCCTTCTACCTAGTAACTGCTTAATAAATATTGGTTGAATTAATAAAAGAATGGGGGATTGGAATTCTCAGGACTAAAAGTAAGATGCCCCTGGTACTAGGCAGCTCTGTTATTGTGCTTAGGGGGATCCTGAAAAGGCTGCTGGCTTCACAGAAAAATGACTATAGGTGACTTCTCTCTTGGCGTGTGAGAGCAAGTGGCTGGGCAGTGTCTAGCCAGCAATGTGCATGGGCTTGGGTGTACTTTTAAAGAATGATTAGTATTTTTTCCTCCTTTTTTCCAGTTGCTCTTGCTAGATCTGAAAAAAAAAAAAAAGCTACAACAAAGTTTCGAAGTTGCTAAATCCATGATATCTGAACTTCACCTCAGTTTCTATCCTGACTGGCTTTTGAACTCATGGATATTGAAGGCTTCTCTTGCACAAAAGTCCTGAGAACTTAATAGAACATTCTAAGTAGTGATTACCAACGTCTATGGGCTGGATTCGTAACCAGAAAGTCTGGGCATGTTGGTTGTATTCTTTTCATTTTCATCCGTGTGTGGCTCTGCTGTGCTGATTCACGCTCCTCACTGCTAAGATGGAGGCTAATTTCCTAATCCAGGAAGAGGCAAGAGAATTTCTTAACATTTGGAAACATTTGGAGACTCAACTTCCCCGGTGGGAGATTGAATGGGCCCTAAATTCAGTACTTTGCAGGTTCCACCCTGCTCTGCTGGATTGTGGGTAAACACCCTGGGTTCTCATTTCTATGATTCATCTGTTCAGTCTTGTTTGCCTTGGATTTCAGCCACCTGGGTTTCAGAGGTGCTGAGCTGGCCACTGCTCTTGGCCCAAGAACACAGGTGTGTTGGTGCCATGTTAAATGCTACTAGCAATTATAGTTGCTGATTCGAAAGGAAGCTGAGCACACTGCTTTCATCAAGTCAGCTTTGCTTGACCACATGCAGCTTTCCACTTGGTCAAAGGAGGCCTGCAACCTTTTTTTTTTTTTTTTTTAACCTTTGTATAGAAGAAAAACTGAGGTGTAGGCTGGGATGTAGGCCAGAGGTGCAGGGGGGTGAGAGGATTCACCAGAGTGGAGAGCAGAACAGGCATATCTGCTGAAATACACTGGTGAGGGGAGCAGTAGGTGAGACAGGAGAGGTCTGCTGCGCCATGTGGGTAGCTCCTTGGCTGGGGATCAAACTCTGGCCCTTGCAGTCATAGCGCTGAGACTTAACCCCTACGCCACCAGGGAGGCCTGAGGGCTTCTTTCTTGATTCAGATACTCTTTAAAGATGTTGAATTTCTGGGTCAGAGAGCTAAGTAAGGCAAGCCTGTGGAGCTGGGTGGGGTCTACAGCGTCACTGAACTTGGTATTCTCTGAAAGGAGATTCTAAAGCACATACAATCTCTCATTTCAAGGGTTTATACTTCAACCTTTTGGCTCCGGAGTTTGCTCAGTATAGAGCTGCTACAGTCTTGGTATCGCACTGGAAACAACAAAAAATCAAGTTATGTTCTGACTTTTGAAATGTAGGATGCTCGTAGGTAGGAGGTAATTAGCAAGCACCCGTGAAATACCTAGCACCATGCTGTGTACCATGGAAAATACAAAATCAAAGACGTGGTTACTCTCCTCAGGAGGCACCGATCTATTTTGGCAGATTGAAGATACACACTCACACATGTGTGCAAGCATGATGATGTTTGTGTAGACAAGTGTGCTACAGAAACTCTGAGAAAGAACAGGGGTCTGTGTTTGCTCCATTGTAATTTGAAGTGGCCTTGGGAAGAGTGTGAATTTCCACTGAGAAAGAAGAAGAAAGAACTTGAAGGCCAGCAGCAGCCTGAGCAGGGGCTCAGGAGCAAGCACGTGTGTGGCCCACGTGGCTTGCACAGTGGATGAGTGTTTCCAGGGAGTCATTAGAGAGGGAGATGAGCAGATGGAAAAGGACGGAGCATTGGAGGACACCCAATCGGGTTGGGTAGACAGGATATGTGCATGAAAAAAGATAAGTCAGGCTTCTGTTTGTGCCATTTGAAACATTAAAGGAAGATTCAAGGAAAAAAAGATAAATTACTGGGCATTGCCGCTTTGAAGCCAAATGAGAGATTCCAACAAGCAGTGTTCAGGGGTGTGGAAGGGCGAGGGCAGCTTTTGTAGAGCAAAGTTGAAAGTGATAATGCCTTAGGACAGGGAAAAGGAAGGAGAAGAGGCAGGAGACAGGGCTGCATGGAGGTGAAGGGGGTTTACATGCAATACTGACTCTAGAAGGTCTCAGGCTAGTTGATGAGGAAGATGGATTTTTCCATCGGAATTGGGGTCTTAGAACAAGATGAAAAGTCTGTAGCAGTCAGACTATTGAAAAGGAGCCAGGAAGTGAACCAGGAGCAAAAACCAGGATTGCTAAGCATCTGCGATGGCCCAGCTGGTTTTGGAAGGTGTGAGCCTGTAGTGGGCCAGGCGTGGGGGTTATGGGTCCTTAGACAGTTGTACTTTGTGATTCAGGACTGGGAGTAGGGGATGCTGACTTGAAGGGAGGCCCTGAGAGAATGAAGTCTCATTGCTAGGAAGGCAGCATTTATACAGCGGAGTGCAAGTTGCCAACAATTTGGGGAAGGATTCTGGAGGAAGTGTCTGCTGGGTTAGGAGACCAGTGAAGCTAGAGGTGTTTTGAGCTCATGAGGTCCTTGTTGGTCAACATGGCAATGAGCTGAGAGGAAAGAAGACTAAGTAGCTGGAAGATCATTTAAGAAGAAAGCTGAGCATTATGTGTTTTCTTTGCCACATACCTGCATAGGTCAAGCTAGGTTGTCTGCTGTAGCATAAATAGCAACCATGACTAGACAGCCATCCGAGAAAATCTTGGAACAAACCATTCTCCAAATTCTTTAGGTTTTTTTTCTGCCCCCAACTTATTTATTAAGCACCCTTTGGTGAAATTTTCTGATAGATTTGAGAGATGGAAAGAGCAGGGATTCCATTTGAGTTTGGAAATTCAGCTCCCACATTTCCTAATTGTGAAAATGTGAGCAACATACCCAATGCCCCACTCTTGATTTTTCTTATTTGTAATAGAGGAATGACGATCCCTTTCTTTAGGGGCTATTTAAGATAAATATTAGGGTCCAAGAGATGGGGGCTATTTTTATTTTAAAATTAGGATTCTAGAGGAGTTTGTGTGTTTCAGTGTGAGATGTTGTTCAGCTCTGCCCCCCACCTTAGCACCCCCCCCCCGACATAGCTCTCTTTTCTCCTTTTTGTATCTTACTCACTTAGTAAACGTGTTGATTTAGATTTGCTGAGCCCAGGTAACTGGAAATAAGCCAGCATTTTTTAAGTAGTTGCAAATTATGCCACTTATAAGCAAAATAAGGGAAGAAGAGGAAATTAACCTTGTGAGTTGGGGTTATTTGGCAAATCCCAGCAGTCTCCCCAGGCCAGTTGGGATCTTTCTCTCTTAGACTCATACCGGGGTGATGACAGTCTCCGCCCACATCGGCTGAGTCAGCGGTCACTGTGTGCTCAGTGATGCTGGGAGGGAAGTGGGCAGCCCCAGTGAGAGATGCTGAGAGCACTTGACGCTGACGCTGTGGATGACTGTGAAAGCGCTTCATGAACCAGTGTAGGGTCCAAACCACACTGGCTGCAAGTCATGTTTCCAAATGTAACTCACAGCTGTTTCACATGTCAAAGAAAATGAAATGAGTCCAAGAAGGAAACGCATTCAAATATATTTGGAAGACATAAAAATGAGGGGAAACATTCTCCAAGTGATCTGATGTCACTTTTTTGTTTTTAGAAAAATATTTTGCATCTCTGGTTGTATCTTTTCTTGAGGTACATTGATAATACTCTTTTCCTTTGATTACCATGATAATTCCTTTTTAATATTGGATGTAGGGTGACGGTCTACTCAATATTTCCTAGTTCCTTGATGAGTTCTACTCTTTGCATAGAAAGCCTGTAACAGCTATGAATTGGACCATAATTTTGTTTTCTCTAATCTAATTGTTTTAAGTACAAGTGAGGTCTTTGTGGACTGACACCTGGAAATCATACCTTCATATTTGTCTAACACTTTTTGTCCATAGATTTCAGATCCTTAACTCATTGAGAATGTAGTGGAGGGAACACAGATCTCCATTAAAAATAATCCTTGGGCCTCCCTGGTGGTGTAAGGGGTTAAGGCGCGACCTGTGGAGCTGTTTGCAGCTTCTGCAGCACAGGTTCAATCCCCGGCCGGGGAGTTGCCCACATGGCGCAGCAGACCTCTCCTGTCTCGCCCGCTGCTCCCCTCAGCAGTGTATTTCAGTCAGTCTGCCTGTTCTGCTCCCCAGTCTCTCTGGTGAATCCTCTCACCCCCCATACCTCTGGCCTGTACCCCAATTCTTGTATGCATAAATAAATAAATCTTAAAAAAAGAAAATGAAACGAATCCTTACTGAAGTATTTCCTTTGTGTGGATTTGACAAAGATACTGACCATATCTGTGTTGTTCCCAATTTCTTTGCTTCTATGATTTGCCCTGAAAAGTACTTTCAGAGGCAAATAAAATGAGCATGAAGTTTCATTATATTTAAGTACTTTTCCAGAGACAGACATTACAAAATTGCCCATCAGGGTATTATAGAAAGGGGAGGGTAGGTGTTGCTTATAAAAGTCAATATAGGCATCTCTTGGTATTTGACCTCTGGCCATCCAAATTTTCCCTCTCAGAACTCAGAAGGCAAATTGATTCAGATAAATCCATCACGCTCTGAAATTTCATTTCTTATTTTCTCAAATTCAGGAATCAGTTATATTTCTTCCTCTCCAAACTCATCATCCCAACATTCACATCCATAATTACTTAGGAATCAAATAAATTGTGGCAATTGAGGTACTTCTCCTTCTTGCTTATTAGAGCCAGTTATTGTAAAATATTAAGAAAGTGTAGAAAAGAATATAGATAAGAAAAACCACCTCATTGTCAGAGGTATTATTTCCTGATCATGGTTGATGTTGGGGGTGGGGAACCCTGTTCCTTTGTCTCTGTCTTTTCTTCCTCATTCTCCCCAGTTCAGAGACACTCAGAATCCATAGGCATTTTTAAAAAAAATTCAAAACCAATTTAGGGGCTTCCTTGGTGGCCCAGGAGTTAAAGACAGCACTATCAATCTATCGCCAGCCACTGCAGCACAAGTTCTATCCCCGGCCAGCCAGGGAGCTACCCACATGGCACAGCAGACCTCTCCTGACTCGCCTGTTGCTCCCCTCAGCAGTGTATTTTAGTGGCTCTGCCTGTTCTGCTCCCCATTCTCTCTGGTGAATCCTCTCACCGCCCCCCACACCTCTGGCTTACACCCCAGTTCTTGTATGCATAAATAATCTTTAAAAGAAAAAGAACAACCAACATAGCTTGAATGACTCTTTCTCTCTAACCAACATGTACTGTGTGTGAGATTTTTCCTCCTTGTCAGCCTGTTGTACTGGTCTCTAGGTGTTCCCTTGGTGACCAGCTCTTCCCAGGCCCTGGAGGGCAATCTAATAGCCTGGTTTCTCAGGGTGACACTTGTAGCCACAGGATCCCTAAAAGTGTGTGATTAATCATTGACAGTCACTCATTTCCCCACCGACAGGCAGGAACACAAACGTTGGGTTGAAATACAGTTTGAAATCGAAGCATAAAGAGTCAGGAATGAAAATGATGCAGAACCAATGGCACCATTGACTTAAAAAATACATTTGCCCCCAAGTACTCAAAAGCTCACCACTACTGCTGTCCAGTGTGCAACGGAGTGTGTGAGCAAAGCAGAGTCAGATGTAGTCGATTCACTTCCAAGCTTTCTTGTGCAACAGTGCCGTGGCCAGTTTCTCCCATGCGCTTCTTTCTCTAACTGAGCCTCTCCGATTTCATCTGCAATGCTTCTTGGGATGCGGGCCAGGTGAAGGAGCAGGGCATAGTGAATCTGGCCGAAAGCAGGGTAAGGGCTGCAGTGCAAAGGGGTTCTCAATTCAGTGTGTCTGTTGCTTCTCGCCTTCTGGCCACAAATGGTCATTGGGAATGTGAATCCTGCAAAAGCAGCTCCACCTGGCTCTCTACACAATGACATCAACTCTGATAGCGGCTCTAGTCCGGGTTAGGACTTAGGCTACTATCTATCGGGTATGTTTCAGGGGGTTAGAGAAAGTCACCTCTTCCTGGGCTGAGACACAGCACCACGTGTGTCTGGACCAGGTCGTTCCTCCAGTTGGGTGACGTTCTCATGGTGGACAGAAAATTTGGCCACAATTCCTACTGTGTCCTTTTGCACGTCACAAATGGCACAGTCACTCCCAGTTAGCCTAGGGCAATAAGGCACTGGGTGGAAGGTATTCTGGATGAATTTCTGAACATGCATTTACACCCTTGTGTCCAGGAACTCTGAGAAGTCTCCCTGCACACCCGCCTCACTGTTCATGGCAGAATGTTAGCTTCATAGACAGGCAAACAGAAGCCCAGTGAGAGAAATCACTTACCTGGGGGATGTTGAGAGCCAGCGGTGCTGCCAAGGCTGGAACTCGGTCTTTTGACTGGTTCTATAAATCCCCCAGTGGGACTTGACTTAGATTTAATTTAGTTTTTAAATCTTGGCAAACTGGATGCTGTGTGTTTGTATAGACTTGCACCATTTAAAAGGTTCTTGGAGTTTAGATCTTGCATGTAATTTGCTACATTAGCTCTGGGCAAAAATATTTGCTTTTTGGTCCTTTGTGGTTTAAGTCCCCTCTCAGCATTAACCTGGCACGTTAGAGCTGTTAGGCGGAATGCAGCGGGGGGCCGGGGCTCGGGGATGGGGGTGTACACAGGCAGCCTTCTTCCTGATGGTACCTTTTCAGACTACAGGAGCTCTTAGATGTGTCCACGTCGGTGGTTTATGTGTTTTGGACAGTACGCAGTTGAGATTAGGAGGCTGAAGCAGGTCAGAGGAAGCCTTGTAGATTTAGATTTTAAGGTAGAGAAAAATGCTCTCCTGATATGTTGGATTTAGTAAGAGAGTCACTGTGACATTTGTTGTGACACTCACACTATCGCAGTTGTCCTAACACCTCAAAATGTGGTGTGAGCAGAACCAAGAGGGGTGAGTCCATTCAAAATGGGGCTGTCTGCTTGGCTGCTCTAGCATGTCAAACACTTGAGCATCGGAGAGTGGATCACCTGGTGATTAGACCTAATCTATACGCATTGTTTTGTGACCATAAACAGGAAGCAAATATTACACACCCCAATTTTCTGAGAGGGATACCTGAGGCAGAGAAAAAGAAGTAACTGCTTCAGTCACATAACAAATCTCAAAGCAGTGCTGGGGGCGTGAGGTATAGTCTGTGAGGATGAATCTTCATTCTCTCTCTGCAGCAAAGACTGATCCTCTTGTTTTGACAAGACTGGGAAATTTCTTTCCCCCTGTTCTGGTACCATTACCAACCTCTCAGATGGAAGGATTAGGATCTAAAGTCAGTGTGGAAGGTGAGAAGTTACAATATTTTTAAAAAGTCACCCTTAAAAGCTCTTCCTTTGGTCATTTCACAGTATGCACTGTTTACATCATTCCTATGTCCAGTATAGACAAAAATAGGTAGAGTCAAGACTGTGTAAACAACATTTAATTTTTCAGTGCCAAATCTTTAAGTAGTAGTGTGTTACATGCTCCTTCCCTGGGCTTCTCAGAGAGAAGCAAGAGCAGAGGTTGATTTAGGCCAGAGTGGATTCCTGCCCCATATCTCCACACGCTCCAGAGCATTTGCTCAGTGCTCTCCTTACTGGAAAATTTCCCCTCTCTCCTCCTTTCTCTCCTTCCCTCCACCCTGTTTGCCTCCCTATTCCTTTCTGTCTCTACTATGATCTCCTAAGTGGATATACACTTGACCCTCGAGCAGCAAGGCAGGGGCTGGGGGGAGAGGGTGGCAGCACTGCCTCTCCACCCTACACAGTCAAAAATTCACATACGACTTTTGACTCCTTCAA
The DNA here is from genome assembly GCF_964194135.1 of Talpa europaea. Classification (NCBI taxonomy): domain Eukaryota; kingdom Metazoa; phylum Chordata; class Mammalia; order Eulipotyphla; family Talpidae; genus Talpa; species Talpa europaea. The sequence goes on from NC_140068.1 coordinate 152,704,497, forward strand.
AACTGAAGTACTGGGCCTCCTCGGAGGTGCAGCGGTTGAGCACTGGGTTGCAAAGCTGCCCACAGCCTCTGCAGCACCAGTTCGATCCCCGGCCGCTGGGCAAGGGTCCCACATGGTGCGCAGACCTCTCCTGCAGCCCGCTGCTCCCCTCAGCAGTGTACTTCGTCAGTCTGCCTGTTCTGCTCCCCGCTCTGGCTCTGGTGAATTCGCTCACCTTCCCGCGCTTCTGACTGTACGCAGTGCTTGTATAAATAAATAAATAAATCTTAAAAAACAAAAACAAAAACTGAAGTACTGATAGCCTGCTGTTGACTGAAAACCTTACTGATCACATAAACAGCTGATGAACACTGTTTTGTATGCTTTATGTATTACAGTGTTTCCTTACAATAAAGAAAATGTTTTGAGAAAAAGCCTAAGAAGAGAAAATATCCTGACAGCATGGTACTGTATCTGTCAATACCATAAATCTACATGGTCTATTTATAAGCAAATCTGCACATAAGTGGATCCACATAGTTCAAACTCCGGTGGTTCAAGGGTCAACTGTAGTTAAATTTGCATATGTTAAATATGCATGTAATGTCATTTTACTGAAGGTTTCATAGATGCCAGCTGTAAGTCAATGAATGTCATGATGAAATAGAAGAAGAAAAAAAAAAGGAGCGCTTGTTGCTTCTGTCCTTATCAGCAGGATAATACACTGCTGGATTTTATATTTTTGTTGGAAGCACCAGCCTATCATTGGAATGTGAATTTATTGCAATGATAAATTCATAGTTCACATGGAGATGTTACACTGGTTAAGCCAATGAGATCCCTGTCCTTCGGGAAGGGAGGTACTGTTCTATTCTGGGGTGCACTCTGCCAGGAAAGCCCTAGATATGAGCAAGTGTATCGGAAAGCATTTGGGAAAATTCTGGAATGTGTACAATGGAGCATATTACATGACAGGGTCTTTACAGCTAAATTCCATTTCTTCAGGCCATTTGTCAACAGCTTTCCTCTTAGACACTCCCAAGTATCAATATTTTGACAACAAGGTGTGGTGTCAGCTGCTGTGTTTGGAACTTTAAAGGAGTCACAGACCAGGGAAAAGTTCATTCTGGAAAAATGGCTCTGACTTGGTTAGTTGACTCTGTGCTCCTAGAACCCTTTCTCATTTTGGATGCTATAGACTACTTTTCCATGGCTAGTATCGGGATTGATCTATCACTCCCTTTGTTTTCTGTATTTTTAGCTTTTCTGACACCTTTGTTGCCATCCCTGTGGGAAAATCTTCTATAGGAGCTACCCGACGTGCACTGTGTCTTGTTGCTGTTTCCTTGTTTTCACCAGACCCTGACTGATGCTGATCCGTGCTCTAGTCTCCCTCCATCTTGGATCCTGTTCTTGATAGGTTTGCCCTTAAGTCTGACCCTGAATTTAACCAACACTTTGCTCCTTCCATAAGTCTTTTTTATTGTTTTCTGGCCTTCAGAAACTTGATGCTTGGATATCGCAGTGGTTTTGCACTTTAGCTCCCTCTGCACATACCTCCATCTCTGCAGGCTTAAGACTGTCTGAAATGTTAGATACTGGATTTTCAACCATAGGTTCCTTATGTATTAACCCAAGTCCCTACTTTCACTGATGAGGTCACCAAAGCCTAGAATAGTTAATGACTTTCACCTTATTAACTCTAGCATGTGACCAGGATCGGAGACATGAAGATGGAAATATTTACTAACTGATGACCCTTCTCATTGCCTGGCTGCTGGCTGTTGCTTTTCCAGCAGCTGTTTTATACTGTGTGGACAGAAATAGTTAATTAATTCAACTCATGTTTATGGATTGTCACAAAGGGCAAGTCTCTATGTTGAATGCTTTGGGAAGGACACATGTGAATCAGAAGTCACCCCCCATCTTCAAGAAACTCACTAGGAAGGAGTGTGACAATATATAGATGATGCACATGTATGGCATATGTGTTATATACAAGATAGAAAACTATAAACTTCACAAGAAAGGTACAAATAAAGTATACATTTAATGTGGAGGAGAGAGAAAATCGCTTTTTACTGGGAAGTGTTAGTGAGCATTTTATGGAGCAGATAGTATTTATTTATTAATTTTTTTCTTACTTCCTTGTATCCCCCATAGTTCTACCACCACCTATTACCAGTTAACCATCACCATATTCCCTTGTGTTCATCCCCTGTTTTGCCTGGTACTTATCTCTTTCCTTCTGACTAATTTTGGCTTGTTTAATCCCTTCTAGCTCCATTTGCTGCAAATGGCATGAGTTTCTTTTTTCATCACTGAGTAATATTCCATTAAGTGAATGCACCACAGCTTTTTGAATCCATTTGTATTTTGATCCATTTTGGGGCATTTAGGTTGTTTCCATATCTTGGCTATTGTAAATAGTGCTGCAGTAAACATAGGCATGCAGGTTTCCTTTCAAATTAGTGTTTTTGTGTCCTTTGGGTTGATCCCTAGGAGTGGAATCACTGGATCGTGTGGTAGATCCATTCTTAGTGTTTAGAGGAATCTCTACACAGATTTCCATAGTCGCTGGACCCGTTAACATTTCCACCAGCAGTGTAAGAGGATTCCTTTATCTTCACATCCTCTCTAGCATTTGCTGTTTCTGTTTTTTTTTTTTTAATTTTTTTTAAGATTTATTTATTTATACAAGAACTGGGGTACAGGCCAGAGGCTCAGGAGGGTGAGAGGATTCACCAGAGACAGAGTGTGGAGCAGAATAGTCAGACAGAGTGAAAACATTGCTGAGGGGAGCAGAGGGCGAGACAGGAGAGGTCTGCTGTGCCCTGTGGGTTATCTCCTTGGTCGGCTGGGAATCGAACCCATGCCGCCGAGGCTGTGGACAGCCTCACAGTGCTTTGCTCAACCCTCTGTGCCACCGGGGAGGCCCTGTTTCTGTTCTTTTAATGTGGACTATTTCTACGGGAGTGAGGTGGTATATCATTGTGTTTTTGATTTACATTTCCCTGATAACTAGTGATGTTGAACATTTTTTTAATCTGCTTGTTGGCCATTTTCATTTCTTCTTTGGAGAAGTGTCTTTTCAGTTCTTCTGTCCATTTCTTGACTGGGTTGTTTGCTTTGTTTTTGTTGAGTTGCTTGAGCAACTCATTGCAAGAGCACATATGCTCAAACACTATGCTAGATGCTTTACATACTTTGTCTCAACCTACGAGATGGGTATTGTTATTTCTGTATTATAGGTGGGAAAACTGAGTATCAGAGAGATTAACCACTTACCCAAAGTCACCCAGCTAGCAAATGATGGAGCTGGGATTTTACATAGATCTGTAGGATTCTAGATAGACAGTTAATCTCTAAACCAGCAGGATTGGTGATAAAGAAAAAAAAAGGGATTTACCTTTAGAACTAAATTTGCATGAACAGTAAATCTAGTACAGAGGTCAGAGAGAAGTCATTAGCAAAAATGAAAGGGTCTAGTCTCCTGAAAAAAATTATTGCTACTTCCTTCTCCTTGGAGCAGAGGTCCAAAAACTTTCTGGTTTAACATCTCTATCAGCATATGCTCTCAAAATTATGCTTATTTATTCTTACATGAGTTAGGATATTGTGCACACATGCATGTGTGATGCTGTGAATATATTATGGAATTTATAAAATACATATAAAATATATTAAAAGTGCATGAATTGAAGATGAAACTGTTTCAGAAACATAATTTTTATTTATTAATGATTCAAAAATCTTTTGCGTACACAAAAAAGAGGCTTTTAATATTTGTCACTAAGCTTAGTAGAGTTTTTTTATAAATCCCGACTGGCTTTCATAGATCGTTAAACCAAGTCAAAAAAGCAGTAAACATTTGCTTTTATAGTTCTGTATGCCTTTCTTTTAATGTCTTGCTCATCGTGATGATTTCATACCATCATATGCCAAAATCTCGAATCACAAGAGACACCATGTAAGGTTTGTCATTAATGAGTGTGGGTGTAAGTCCTTATTTTAAGTAAGCTTAAAAAATAACTTTCAGGGTTTAAAATGGGTTGACTTTTGAAAATGAAATCTTTAGCATTTTTTTCTTTGCAATGTGATTGAGGAAGAGCTTGTCGAAGTATGAGAAAAGTATTAACTGCTATTTTCTCATTGTTTGCATGGGCTGGCTTATTTGTGATATTTTCATAGGTTATGTCTCAACCCCCTGTGATATTTTCAATCCATTTGTTTTGCAGTTGTTTAGAAGATGTGACAGTGGATTTAGTTAAATCATAGGCTGACATACATGCAGGCTCTTAACCAGGCCTGGTTGAGGGCAAGTGAAAAGCAAAATGTCCTAAAATACTAAAAGCAAAGGGCTGAGATCAAACTCTGCTCTTCACCTCTCCTGAGCCTTGCAGATTGGGTGAGAGTTCAGGTTAGTGTGGATATAAAATTTGTGAAGCATAATTGATAAATTTTTATTTTTTATTTTATATATTTTTACATCATTCTTCATTTTTGTACAATGCATGCTTTCTCCTCTCGCTTATAGTCCCCGTGAAATTCCCACCACCAATTCAACGCATTGATTAATTTTTAAATAAAAACAGCTGATGATAGCCTGATGCTGAAAATCTGCTCAACTCTAAGACTTTATGCACCTGGCCCACTTCTTCTTGTGAATTAGATTTCTGGAGAAAAAATATAAAAGAAAGAGGGGACCAAAGTACTCCGATAATGTCATTCCCTTTAGAAAAATCTGGCACATGCCTTACAATCCCTGCAAAATTTCTCCTGGGGTTCTTTTGGGTTTGAGTGAGTAAATGCTGCTCTAACGAAGAGGAAGGTGTGTTTTACATATATAAATATTCATTATTTCTATATATTAGGGCTGAAGAACTCAAACATTTACAGGAAATTAAATCCTATTTTCATTAAAACTCCCCTGTTCAGAATCCTTAAAGTGGATAGCCCTGACATTTAAATTGGAATCTACTCCTTTCTTCATTCTGTTGACCAAAGTAATACTGGGAAAATATGGGAATTATCTGTTTACCAAAGTGATATGTATGTACATCCAAGCATGCTAAGTGAAACTCCAAGGCCTGCTGGATAAAATATCTGCCTCCTGTGTTAAGGCCACCAGGTTCAATTCCTGCTGGGCTGGTAGTTTTTTCAATTAAATTTCCATTAACTTTTTGCCTCTCTGTCATTAGACACTAATTCTTAGGTGCAGCAAAGATGAAAGAGTAAAAAGAAATATCTGATTCATGCATCATGTTGCTGACAAGTGAAATGTGACGATGACAACTTTTTAATGGGGGAGATAGGGAAGCCAGCAAGGGACAGGTCTCTTAGACCTGACACTGACCACGGCGGTAGAGCGGTGGTGGCTGCAGCTGGGGAAGGCAATTTGGAAGATAGTGATCATGCAGTGGGAGCACTCAGGATTCTGAATGCTGCATTTAGGGAAGAGCTGGGTGCAGAGAACAGGCTTCAGCAAACCTGAAATGCAGAAAAAGGAAGTATACTAAGGGCAAGCTGGTAGGACAGGAGTTAGAGCGGTGCTGGCCTTGGCGGTTAAGGCCTCTGTGCAACACAGCGGTCTGAGGGCTGCTTCCAGTGTCCTCATCCCCAGGCCTTCATCACCTTCCGCCAGCATCAGCTGGGTGGCACTGGAGAGGGTGGGCACACAGCTACAGTGGCACCTCTTCCCTGAGGCCCCAGTGCAGGGAGCAACCAGGCCAAGGGCACAAAATGTGGAGGGACTTGGGCCTCCCCTGGTGGCGCAGCAGTTGAGAGCTGGGCTGCGAAGCTGCCCGCAGCCTCTGCAGCGCCGGTTCGATCCCTGGCCACCAGCGAGGGTCCCACATGGCACGCAGACCTCTCCTGCTGCACCCGCTGCTCCCCTCAGTGGTGTATTTCATCAGTCTGCCTGCTCTGCTCCCCGCTCTGGCTTGGTGAATTCTCTCACCCTCCCGTGCTTCTGACTGTACCCAGTGCTTGTATAAATAAATAAATAAGTCTTTAAAAAAATTGTCAATCTTAAAAAAAAAAAATGTGGAGGGACTTGGAGTTGGGCTCAGGATGACCAGGGGGAAAACAAATCTCTTTCACCAAAGAAAAAAAATGGGAAGTTTTGTGGCGACCTGCTTGGCTAATACTTGTATTCTTAGAAGATCTCAAGTTCGTGCAATGAAAGGTGAACATTCTAGAAAAAGAAGAGGCTCAGAGGTACAAGGGAACACGTTTTGTGTGCTTAAACATAGAAATGAGAATCCTTCCCAGGCCACAAATACAGAGACAGAGAGAAACAGACAAGTTCCTACCACAGTTTTGCAAGAAGGGAAAAGATAAAAAGGCAAAACCCAACCAAGCAAAAATGTTTGCTAATTGGCCATGTGAAGAAATAGTAATAATTGGTGATCAAGAAAACTTTTAAAGAAGTACCCGCTTTGAAAACTTTGTTTTTATGGAAATGAGAGTAAATGATATTTATATTCCCATCACACAAATCTTAAACATATGAGCTCTGACACAGAACTTAAAAAAAAGAGAGACAAAAGAAATTAAGGACAATTTATTCACTAAATTGAAATTTTGAAACTATTCCATGTTTTATTGGAAAATACAAAGTAAAGCATAAAATATTATACACACATATGTGTATATATAAACACACATGCATGCAAATCTATATGTACTGGTATATAAGTAGAATCGAGTTTTAAATACCCATACTAATGCCTGATATTTACGGAGCGCTAACTGTTCCATGCATTGTTTTGAGTGTTGTACTTCTCCGTTATTCATCACAATTACTCCATTAGGGAGGCATTTTTATTTTACCCCTTCTCACCAGATGAAAAACCGGAGGCACAGAAGTTGTAATCCAAGTTCATAGGGTTCGTACGTGGTACAGCAAGGATTTGGAACCAGACACTCCAACTCCAGAGCTCGTGTTCATAATCATGACTTCATAGAGCAGCAGTTAATAATGTAAGAAAATACATCTGGAATAGGTTTAACATTTATACTTGAATATAGGCTTGGCTGATGTTCTGAGAATATTTGCATCAAAATAAAATAGTGGAGCCCAAATTGAAAGAAAATAAAAAGGCCAAATTTATTCAGGGGAATGATTTCTTATTTTACTGCTGGAAAGAAACCATATTACTGCTTAGAAGGACACGAAACATTAGTTTAAAGTAAAATCAGCTTGTCTTGGCAAGATTTCTGTTTAATTTTTGACCTTAGCTAGTGTCCAACCCCATGCTTTGTGTGTGTATATCTATGGCATTCTGGAAACTACTTCAGTGTTGGCCTCATAGCTTCCATCCATATACTGACAGTTTGAGGGCACCTCATTACTTTGGTCTGTACATAGTTGTGCTTTTGCCTCTGCTGTCTGGTAGAAACCTGGCCTCTCTAAGCCCTTGTGTTGGTTAGGAATGCATTTGGCCCCAAGTAACAGAAAATGCAGCTTACAGTAGCTTAAACAAATAAGGGTTTATTTTTCTCCTGCAACCAGAATTCTGGAGCAAGGCAGCTGCTGGTATTGGTTTAGCTGCTCAGTGTTGTTGGTTGGGAGTCTCCACAGTGCTCTTGGCGTCCTTCATGTTTGCGACATGGCAATTGCCACTCCAAACATCCAAGCAGGCAATGCAGGGAACAGGCAGGCTTGCTTTCTTAATCAAAAACGCAAGAGACCTTGTATTACCCATCCTCCCTCTAAACCAGAAGCACCTGGCTGGGGTTGGGTTGCTTCTTGCAATTAAGCAGGTTAGGAATGTATAGTGTACAAGGCAAAAGGAAGTTGGAGGTGGGTATTGGGTAGCCTGTCTATGAAGCTTGCCTTAGCATCTCAATAGACCTTCTACTTGGAGGCGTAAACTAAATTACAGAATTGTATAATTCTGATAATCAAATAACCTTCAAGTTCATGCTATCATACTTGAGTTTTTGGGATACAAAATCCTATTTGCTATACAAATTGGATTTAGTCATATATTTTTCTTTTAGAATCCATTTATAACATCCTGTTTGCTCTCTTAAACATTTGATTCGAAAACATTATTTGAAATATTTATTCTCATTGTCATGAAGAAATGACTTCTTATGCAAGTGTAAACTTTAATTCAGATCCTCTCCAGATCATCTCAAATTCCAAAATGCTGGATTTCTAACTGGTGAGATTTTATTCTACTCCACTTATTCCAACAGTGTTTACTTTTGCACCTGTGCTTGCTTGGATGAGATTTACAGAAGATGAGATTTACTCAAATAAAATGACCTTTTTCACAGAACTTTGAAAAAGTGAACATTTAACTCTCACTATGTTTCATTTTTACTCACTAGCATGCATTCTGGGAAAGTCAAAATGCATCTAAAACAAAAGTACGCAGTTGAATTTCAAATGGAAAAAGTAACCCACACGGGGGGACCTGCAAAGAAGTGAAAAAGTCAAAATAGTAGTGGAAAATAAGCAAATAATGTTCTTAAAGAATTAATAGAGAAAACAGAGAGATGAGCAAGAAGACACCCAAGGGTGCTGGTGGTGAATTCTCTTTGGGAGGCAGATTGTGGGTGGAGGGGCCACATATTTATCGTCCACACTGGGACAGTTTGAAAGTGAGACAGACACCAGGAAGAGAACCAGAAACTGGCACTGTCAGGTAATGCAGGCTCGGCAGTCACCTCCATTGGACTCAAGTTTGACTCCAGTCTCAAACCGCATTGTGGATTCATTAGAGATGAGACATTTTCATCATCTGTCTCATGTTTTTTCCTGAAACGTTTGATTTAAATCATATATTAGTGTGTAACGTAAAAAGATTCATAAAGACTTTAAAAACATGGACGATGTGAGACTTGTACTTCAGAAATATTGAGAAACTAGAGTAAGAACCACTTTGGGCTTTTGTCAGTATGACCACTTCATGCAGCAAACGGCAGCATTTTCTGTTTGCAGCTTATGCTTTCATTCAATTCAAGTAGCACTTATTAAATCCATCTCGTAGATCAGATATTATAACACTATGACCCTTAGTCTGTACAATGATTCTATTCCAATTAAAACAAGAGGACCTCTGTGAGGGGAAGTGACTTGCCCCAATCACATGTCTGGTAAGTGGCAGAGCTTAGGTTCAAGCCCAAGTTCAGTGCTTTTCCCCGTAATTGTGTGAGTACTCTGAATATTACTTAACACAGGTTATCCTTACCTTCTACAATATGCACTTAAAAACGTGTGCTGCATTCTGGAGTGTGCTTTTTATTACATTCCAGGGTCAAATTATTTCCATGAAAATGCACCTCTAATTTTATAATGATATCAGTGGGAAACTAAAAGACACTGTATGGAATTTTGCTAACTGCCAACTCCATGGACGAGATGGGAGAGCTGTAAGTCTAGGATTTGAAGAGAGGAAAAAAGTTAATAATGCTAAAGGACTATTGTTATCAACACAAAATATTTGCAAGTGGAGAAGCACTTTTATTTCTAACAAGATTTCCAAGAATCTACTTTGCCACAATATGTTCATTGTAAAGTAGATATAAGACAACAGACGTCTTGCATCTACCAGACAAGTTTAGTTTATTATTCAAGTCCCAGAGGTATTACTATAAATGCCCTATGTTAAAAAGAAAGCACCTTATGATGAGGAGCTCCTGTCTTTTTACATATTTAAATATAAAATAATTTTTAAAAATTCCAGGTCAATTTATCCAGTACCAAAATAAACATGACAGAAATAAATAGCAGCTGTTGCACAATGTACGACAATATTGCACAACTGTTCAGGACAGGAGGCAAAGATGAATTATGCTGATCAGCTCTGAAATGGCATTATTTGTACCTTTTCTTTTAGCCATCAGTCTTGAGTTCTCAATTCTCCACTCCTTTTAAATGATTCTACTGAAAAATGCAAAATAGCTCAATCCATTCATTTTCCTTACGTCTCCTGAAAATAGGACACCAGAACGGTAATTTGCTAATCATGTTTCATCATTCACACCAGTCACTGTATAGAGTCATGGCTGGTGAAATCTCTGGGCGCCTGCGTGACTGTTATTGTAGGAAGGTCCATTCTGGCAATGGGAAAATGTGCTGATCAAGATCAATTCATCGCATCAAGATTCCACACAGAAATGCAGGTCCTGGTAGAGATTTATTTTGATTCTATGGCAGTTCTCAATTTTCTATGGCAATGATGAAGACGATTGACATTGAGGTTCACAACACTAGGTTAATCCATCCAGTTGGGTAAAGGCTGTGGGAATTATACACAAAGGAGCTCTTCCTCTTGTGTGAGTCAGGTGGCTCCGGTGCCAGCTGGAAATGTCTCTGTTGGTGATTTTGCAACGGTCCAACTGCCGGGCAGGGTTATTGAGCTGTTAGGACCACATGACTCTTGACCCAGTAGTAATCTATGATGCAGAGGAAGGTAAGGCTCAGAATTTCAAAGCACTTGCTGAAGTCAGACAACTGATAAATAGCTGAACTAAGATCTCAGTCACTGGTCTCCAAGGTCATTGCTGCCTTCTTTGATGACATTGCTTCTGTAGTTGGATACACACCAAAAAAATCTAATGAATGGCTGGTGGTCTCACAGGTGGCCAGAAGATATAAACCTAAATTCAGTGTCCAGGCATGAAGAGGTATAGGGTTCATGTTTCTTGGATCAGCAAGTAGTCTGTGTCTCATTCCAGAATTCCTATAAAAACTGTGGCTCTTGGCTTGTCCAAACCTCTCTTTCTAGGTTCATATATGACCTTCCCCAACTGTCTACCAGCTCACTGGCACACCAAACCCTCGTGCCCCCCACCATGGAGGGGGAGACTCACTTGTCAAACAGAGATCTTTACATAGCACACATTTCAGATCCCAACTTTATTTTTTTTTAAAGATGTATTTATTTATTTATACAAGCACTGGGTACAGTCAGAAGGCACGGGAGGGTGAGAAAATTCACCAGAGCCAGAGCAGGGAACAGAACAGGCAGACTGACGAAGTACACTGCTGAGGGGAGCAGCGGGCGGCAGGAGAGGTCTGAACACCATGTGGGACCCTCGCCCGGCGGCCGGGGATTGAACCGGTGCTGCAGAGGCTGTGAGCAGCTTCGCAGCCCAGCGCTCAACCGCTGCGCCACCAGGGAGGCCCTTTAGATCCCAACTTTATTGCCTTCGGTAACCATAACGTTGGCTGAATCAAAGTCTCCTTTTTAGATCTTTTTTCATTTCCCCCATTCTCCCTCCTGTGTCTCTATTTTCACATAGTAGTAGAAATTGTGGGAATGTTGAATGGGAACATGAGTCTCTTCTCTTCTGGCTTCTTCTCTACAGAGAAGTTCTTTCTGTATTATCTACGGTGAGACAGCAAATGCTCTCCCATAGCACCCGAGTGTGTCTTATGAACTGAGTAGCTAGGTCAACCCACTTTTTCCCTCGTTATGCCTCATTGGGGGAAACAAAAGAAAACTAGCCTCATAGATGTTGTGTGAGAGTGAATTGGGATGATGCAGATGAGAGCAGCCAAATTCTCTATGTACTTAAGATATCAGGTGTTCGCCACCTCTTTCCTATGAGACCAGTCATACCTCCTATGAGGGACTCGTCTTTCCCCTGGATTGTCCAAAATATTTAAAGACAAAGTAACATTTGGCTCTGAAATGACATGAGGGATTCTAATTCCAGTGATAGTAAAAATTCTTGCCCTGGCAGACTGGGCACTCTGCGCCCACGGTCCCTTGTACCTCCCTTCCTTGGGGAACTGACCTATTTGAGCTGTGGATGTCTGTTTACATGTCTGCTTTTCCTGATCAAGAGCAAGGAGCCAATATTAGTCATCTTTCTGTCCATAGTGTTTAACATTCAACCTTGTACATAGCACACAATGTTTAATAATAGGGGTAATGTTTACATAACATTTACTCTGTGCTACTGTTTGAAGTACCTTATGTCTCTTAATTCATTTAGTCCCCACAATTAGTAATACAATGACTCTCATTTTATCAATGAGGATATTAAGAAACCTGACTAAAGTCAGGTAGCTCATAGCTGGGGGAGCTGGGATGTCTGCGATGTGGGCCCTGGTCTTCTGACTGGGGATGGCCCTTCACTTACGTTCCTTTCCAGCCTGTAAGACACTGGGAATCATTGTCAAGAATGTGAACAATAAAGGAAAACAGAGCGAAGAGAAAAACATATTCTTGCCTTTATGATTCTTAGATAGAAACAACTCCACCACCTAGAGGTAATTACACTTAGCATTTTCCCTCAATCTGTGGGTGGTATTTTGTGTAGTTGCATTTATACTGTAAATGGACTTATAGCCATTTTTTACTTTTATCGCCTCATAATCACTCTTAATGATAAAAATATCCTTGCATAAATGGGTGGTTCATTATTTTTCCAAACATTCTCCTATAATTGGGCACTCTATTTTTTCCTTTCTGTTTTAAGTGATTCTGAATTAACATTCTTATATATAAATTTTCTGTATAGATTTTATTCTGTATAGATTATATTACATGATATTTTGCTCACAGAAGAGGCTATTACTGAAATTTTGGATACACACTGCCAAACTGTTTGCGACAAAGAAAGATGGTACTAATTTCTACCCCCAAGTTGGAACGTAGCAGGCTTTAGATATAGGCAAGAAGGTTTTGAAAGAGATTGAAAGATTCTGGGCCAGGAAGAAACAACTCCAGGAAGCAGTGAGGTGCTTACTTCAAAATGTGAGGCAGAGCTTGCCTTGAACACCGCAGCTCTTCACACTCATATAAGAAATGGAATGAAGCAAAACCTGCCCAAAAAAGAAGTAGAATTCCACAGTCCCAGCCTGTTCCTCCATTGGCTCTTGATCTGACCAGCTCAGTTCTTGCTAAGTGAGGCGTTGGCCTTAGTTACCTGCAGGCTGAGGATATGGTCTCAAATGTGACTACAGAATCACCAAACACATAACAAAGACAAAGCAACCCATGCAGAAGACATTCTTAGGGTTGTCTCTATCTCTGTGTGTGCCCACACGTGTGTGCACATGCACATATATGTATGTGGGATGGAGTATGTGTGCATGCATGTGTGTGTGGGGGGGTCCATTTGAGAACAATTGCCATGAAGAGAAATCAACTGATAATAGAATGAGCTCTGCCATGTACTGGTTTTCTGAGCTTATTTTGCTGGGTCTGGCACACTGCAGTGAAGCTGGAGCCCCATGCTGAGCCCTTTTCATTAATACCTGCGAGGCTGTCTCTAGCCTATGGCATTTCAGTGGAGGAATTAGAAATATGTAATTCGCCAAGTGTCTAACTTCATATCTTGTGCTGTCTGAGTTTTAATTATCCAAGAAAAACATTTACTTTTCTCTGCCTTTCTCTTGTGCTTTGCGTGGGCCTCTTGGCTTTCTCCATTTTTTTCCTGCTCTCCTTCCTCTCTAACTCTCAAGCAATTATGTCCTGACTGCAGGGCACTCATTTTTTTCATCCAGGGGCTCCATTTTTATTGTTTGTCTTCACAATAACATCACTTACCTGTTTTTATCACATGGCTTTTCTCTAAACCCCAAAGATGAAGCCTGCTTTGCTTCACTTGGAGAGCAAGAAGATGACCTCCTCCAGCCTCAGAGCCCCAGACCTGGCGTGGCGGGAACACGAAGCCCCTGGAAGCCGCAATGATCTGAAAGAATGCAGTTGCAATCTTTGACACAAAGAAGTAACCACCAGAGACAACTGGAGTCTTTTCCTTGGGCGTGTGAGAACTTTCATTTTGGCAAGGAACTTTTTAATTAACACCACGGGCTTCGGAATCAGATCAGCCTGAACCGGATGGCTGGCTCCACTTAATAGCTTCTGAACTTGGCAATGTTTTCTGAGTCTCGGTTGCCTCATCTGCGAAATGGGTATTAATGACATTTGCCCCATAGGGTGGCTGGAAGGATAAAGGAGATAAATCACGTAGACTGCTCAGCACAAGGCCTGGCCTGTGTGCTCCGTAAGTGTCGTCTGCAATTATTTAAGCATTATCCTATCATCATCATTATTTGTTTGACTCATAACATTTCTCATTTGTTCTATACCTTAGGAAGGTTTCTTTTCCCACCTATCTAAAGGTAGCCTCTGTTTTTCTAACCATCTCAACAGATAAAAGGGAGGGAATGTCCTTTACCAACAGCCCGTGAATAGCGTAAGAAGAAATACACATTTGATCTATTTCTCTCCTTTTGCAATTGTTTGATAAACAGCCATTTCCATGGCTCGTCCAGTGGAGTTTGACTATGGGATTAACGGATCCTCGCGTGGGTAGGGGAGAAGATGGAGAAGCCGGAGAAAATATTTATGAAGAAGAAAGCATCTCAGACATAAATATGTATCTACCTTGTAAAAGAACCGTGTTTTGCCCTTCTACCTGGATGCATGGCTGAGAGCTCGCAGATATATTTTCACTCCCACATGCTCTCTCCTGAGGCGCCTACTAGAAACACAATAAAATATTAATAATAAAAAAGGGGCCTTCCTGAAGATGCAGCATGTTACAACAAGTTCGAGGGCATTAACAACAATTCTGTGAAATGTAATTTGAAGCATATACTTTCAAAAAAGCCTGCCCCAAATCTATGGCATGCTTGATTCGAATCGGCTGCTGTGGTCTGACATGTCTCCTTGAATTTTTCCTCTCATTGCTTGAACTCACTGGCACAATTTTTTCCTTTTCCTTTTCTCCCCGTGATCCATTTCCCATTTGCACAAAGCATCAGATCTCTCAAAGGCTGGTTTGTCAATACTGAGCAAAGCTTTCCATCTTTCTGTGTAATTTGGGGCTGGGGCACACAGGGTGGGTGAAAGACAAGAACTCTTTAAAATTAGTAGGTAATTTCTCTGTGGTTTTTATTTATTTTTTTAGTCTAATTTTTTTTTTTAAAGATTTATTTATTCATTTTACACAAGAACTGGGGTACAGGCCAGATGCGCGGGAGGGTAAGAGGATTCACCAGAGCCAGAGCGGGGAACAGAACAGGCATACAGAGGAAATACACTGCTGAGGGGAGCAGCAGTCAAGACAGGAGAGGTCTGCTGCGCCATGCGGGTAGCTTCCTGGCTGGGGATCGAACTTGTGCTGCAGTGGCTGCCGATGGCTTCATAGGTTGCATCTTAACTCCTTGCGCCACTGGGGAGGCCCTGAAAGCTAGAAAAATTATAGGGCCAGTTTCTCAAGTCAGAAAGATATTGTGCTCCACATGCAAATCAGGTCAGAAGCTTGAAGACTTGTATGGGCTTCGTTCAGGAGAAAGGCAGCTTCCTGGTGTCCTAGGGCTGAAGCCTCAAGTACCACAGGGTTGGTGTCTTCAAATTGAGAGAAATGGATTCTCTCACAATTCTGGAAGCTAGATAAGGTTTGGCAACATTGATTCCTTCTGAGGGGGTCTGTTCTCAATGTGAGAGATCAGGGACGATGAGGTCCCGAGCTCAGAACTCATTGTTGCCTCCCCAATGGCAACTTGGACTAGGAGCATCAGTCTGTGTGAGACCCTGGGGCCTCTGGGATGTAGACCCATCACAGTCAGAGGGAAGCATGAGATGGGTTTGGTGGATGTGAAATGTGTGCTGGAAACAGTCAGTTCCACTGTGGAGTGTAGACAGATGGTCTGATTACTCCTAAAGTTGCTACCTCAATGGCTTGTCATCTGTTGCATAGTAGAAACCTATAATCTATGTTTAGTTCTCTCTTTCCTCTGATGTGTATGATAATACTGTTTTATTTCTACCTCCCCCCAAAAAAACCTTCAGCAGCATGGAACTAAAAAAATGCACGCTTAATGAAAAATTAAGTGCTGAATATCCTTTGCTCAAGAACGTTGATGCTGAATGTGAAAGTTGCACAAAAGCATGTTAATATTTGCCATACACTCTGGAGGCGAGATTAATACCAGTGAATATATAATAGATAAACCCAGGAAGAGAATCTTGTGAAAAATCATCACCATCTATTAAAAAAATAGTAGCTATTTTATGGCTGGTGATAGCATGTGCAGATCTATCACTCTGGGTGTCCATCTTTAAAATAACTATTCTTAAAATAATTATTCTTCCAAATTAAAATAAAATGATTATTCTTCCAAATTAATTTCACTCAATTTTGTTTTTTTTTCTTGTGCGTATAGGAAGAGTAAAGCAGTATGTCTCCACTAGCAGAGGAGAGTGTCACACATCACTAAATGAGCTTGTTTCTTTTCACCCAATGCATGGGCTCAAAGCAAAGCTTTCAAAAGTCCATTCTGTCAAAGACCTAGCATCGGACACTATTGCAGTTTATAACTTCACTTAAAGACAATTCAACAGTGATTCTACACATACAAATTTTTGTGGAACTTGGGGTTGGGGCAAAATAATGTCACTACTAAATTTAAAATATGGAGTAGAAAGGTTATTTGGGATTAGTTCACATCGAGAGAGATAATAGCTGCATTTAAACCAAGTGTGGTCATCTACCAACAAACTAGAAGCTATAGATAACAGGCATTTTATATGTTTTTATTTATACACTGAGAAACTGAACTACAAAATACTTGTGACAGAAATTACGTTCAATGACAAATGTGCTTCAGCGTGGCAGTCTGTATGTCTGCATATTCTTAGATTTTAGAATGTTTGAAGCTTTGAAGGGCTACTTGGTAAATCAACTCAAGTCTGCTATGAGATATATTGACCTCTTCCTTTGTCTTATATAAATGAGCCCTCTAAATTTTGTTAGCATTTTGTTTGAAATCAGCTGGTGAGGACTTCAGTTCTTGAGGCTTTTAGCGGAACATAATTATGGAAAACAAAACTTGTATTTACAAAAGCAAAGGAGGAACTGAGCAAATTAAATAATTTAAATTTGAGAGTAAATAATTATGCTTTGAAATGCCTTGCTTATGGGGAGAATATTTTGATGGAGCTTTTACATTTAATGGGTGAATTTATATTCTGTGTGGGAATGAAATGATATTAGAAGATCTATGACTTTTTAGCATCTAAATTTAACAAACATTTAAAAAATCATGAGCAGAGTCAATTTATGTGGTGAATTTGGTCTCATAAAACATTTGTCAAAGTTTCTGTGAATGACAAAAGAATAGCACATGTGAAAAGATTTGGGCTAAAATATTAACATATCGCAATAAAGAAAAATTTTAAATTGATAATAATAATAACTGATGCTGTGACTTGGTATTAGATAGATCTGACTCGAGACAGATAAGTATTTATGACACAACGGTAATATTCTGCTTAAGTTTTCTTAACTATTTGGACAATTAATAGAAGTAACCGAAAAAGAGTTTAGTGTACATTCTTCATGTTCTACTTTTAGAAATAATTTTATTTTTGAAAAGAATTTTGACTAGATCTATTTTATAGACCTGCCTTTATAAGAAAACTAATTTTTGAATCTATAAATGTATACATAATCAATTGTAGACTGCCATTTATTTTCCTTTTCACTCTTGAAATTGTCCCAACGTGGATAATAAATTACATAGTCATAGAGTTAAAAAATAAGCCTATTTTTTAAAAAGTTTATTTAATTGTATTATTTATTATTGAGGTAACATTGGTTTGTACCCCTATATGATTTAGGGGTAAATCTGCACATCTCTTCGGATGTATGTTATCACACCACACCCATCACCTTCCACCGTAGACCATCAGACGCCCTCCTACCTTGCTCCCCATCCTTACCTCCCTGCTCCCTCTGGGACCATCAACACTATATGGATTTCTAGTGTTTCTAAAACATAGGCGTAGATCCACAGTCACCCCTCCACTTCCAGACTCCCAAATGCCTAGAAGACTGCTTGCTGATTCCTCTAGCTGGAAATGGATGTTCCTGGGGATTCCATGATTTCAGTTACTCGTTTCCCAGCTCACTCTGAGTTCTTTTCTCCCACAACCATATGGTAAGAGTGATTTCTAGCTCTCACACAGATACTCTTTGTTCAGTGAGTGAGCATTTACGAGCTGTTTATTTAGATAACTATATTTGCATTCATTATGTATGCTTAACAATTCATCTTTATTATTTATTTATATTACAGTATATATTTCCTTTCCATGTAAAAGGCAAATGTAATTCTTTCAGTATTTTAGCATAGTGCACACAAACATATTCACTAATGGGTTCATTAAGAGTCAATAATTAGATGGCTGGTGTTTTAAATGCTTTACATCATGCAGAAATCCACAGTGGATTGTTTTCTAGGTGATTAAGAAACATAGATGATGTAGAGAACACATTATTATTTTTCCCTTTGACATCATAGAATATGGGCTGCCCCTTGCTTCCCTCCCAGTAGAATTTCAGGAGAAAGGGCCTCCCCAGTGGCTCAGCGGGTTGAGCGCAGTGCTGTGAAGCAATCCGCAACCTCTGCAGCACGGGTTCTATTCCCAGCCGGCCAGGGAGATTCCCACATGGCATGGCAGACCTCTCCTGTCTCTCCAGCTGCCCCCCTTAGCAGTGCTTTTGATCCATCTGCCTGTTCTGTTCTCCACTCCATCTCTGGTGAATCCTCTCTCCCTCCCGCTCCTCTGGCCTGTACCCCAAATATTGTATAAATAAAAAATAAATCTTAAAAAAATAATTTCAGGAGAGAATTAGACTTAGAACAAGGGCTACCTATATCTGTTTAAAGACGTTAGCATTTTTTCTACCTTTATTAAGATATAATTGACATAAAACATTGTGTAAGGACCTCTCTGGTATCACAAGAGGTTAAGACTCAACCTATGAAGCTATCCACAGCCACTGCAGCACGAGTTCAATCCCCGGTCAGGGAGCTACCCACATGGCGCAGCAGACCTCTCCTGACTCACCCGCTGCTCCCCTCAGCAGTGTATTTCAGTAGATCTGCCTATTCTGCTCCCCACTCTGTCTCTGGTGACTCCTCTCACCCTCCTGCACCTCTGGCCTATACCCCAGCTCCTGTGTGCATAAGTAAATAAATCTTTAAAAAAAAAAAAAAAAGAAAGGTCTATTGGTATAAGGCAGAGACTGGAAAGAAGTGTCCTAGGAGGCCACTTGGGTATTGGAGGAAGGACAGGCCAATCAAGGCCGGAGAGAGGAAGGAGCCTGGTGTCTTGAGGAAAAGGGAAGGAAGTTGGTGGAGGAATGAGCCTTGGAGAGGGGGCGAGGAGAGCAGAGAGGACCTTGGAAACCAAGAGTATGGATTTTATCCACAGTGAGATGAGAAACCTGTGAGTTTGAGCAGAGGAATGACATACTGTGGCTTATATTTACAAAGGATCATTGTGGCTACAGTATGGAGAAAATGCTGTGTGTGTGTGTGTGTGTGTGTGTGTGTGTGTGTGTGTGAGAGAGAGAGAGAGAGAGAGAGAGAGAGAGAGAGAGAGAGAGAGAGAGAGAGAAAGAGAGAACAGAGGTAGAAATAGGAAAACAAGTAAGGCTCATTCAATGGTTCAGATCACACATGACAGAGGCTTAGACCAGCCTGGTAAGAAAGTGGGTCTGGATGTATTTCAAGGGCTAAGTTTCCAGGTGAATGTTGCTCAGACATTACGTGTGTCTGATCTTTCCCATTCATCTTGAGACATTGATTAGCACATAATTGATTCTTGGGCCAAGAATCTGAAGTTTCTGCAGAAGGGCTTTGGGGGCAGGCCTGGAAATGAGAACATCAGATCTTTTTTCCCATTAAGACCTGCAAGCGGCGAAAGTGCTGGAAAGTTGACGCTGGTGTGTTCTCAAGTCTTCCTGGCTCTTCCTAAAGTGGGGACTTGCTAACTGCTAAACCAGAGAAAATGACTGACTTCTCCCCTTGCCCGCGGGAACAGCAACTCTGCTCCTGCAGCTGATGGTCAGAGAGACTGTGCTGGATGGAGAAGCTCGACCTCTGTTTAGCCCCGTGCGAGTTGGGGGTCAGGGAGGAGGGTTTGGGGGAGGCCTCAGGCAGATCAGATCAGGGACTCTGCTTAGATTCCCTGGAAGATTCCCTGGCCAGCACCCTTTCTGCTCCCTCCCTTGTAACAAATGCCAAATTGCTCTGTAGCAGGAATCTCCCAAATTCCTCATCATCAATGAGATGGCAGGGGGTCTAATGAGTGGGGTCTTTGGGAAGACTATTGCTTTTCTGATAAAAAAAAAAAGTATGAGATCTGAAATAGGAATTGGTATCATGAAAATGAGAATCCAGTTCTAAGGATGGTGACACAGAAAGACACAGGGACTGGGGGCTTTGATGATGCCGAGATTTGCAGAGTCAGTTCTTCACTCAGCCCCATTGCTGGGTGAGAAAACCATCTGGGTTAGAATGGGTGGGTGTATTTTTCTTTTTCTTTCTGGCTTATTTCACTGAGCATGATCCCTTCCAGTGCCATCCATGTTGCTGCAAATTGCATGTGTTTATCTTTTTTGAATGCTGAGTAATATTCCATGGTATATATGTACCACATCTTCTTGATCCAGGCATCTATTTTTGGGCATTTGGGCTGTTTCCATAGCTTAGCTATTGTAAATAGTTCTTTAGTAAGTATAGGGATGCAGGTGTCCTTTTGAATCAATGCTTTTGTGTCCTTTGGGTAAATACCTAGGAGTAGAATTGCTGGATCATATGGAAGCTTCATTTACCGGATGTTCTCACTCATAGCAGGAATTTAGAAAACCCAAATAAGGGATCAGGAAAAAGACTAATTATAATAAAGTAAAATCAAAATCAGCAGGCAACTATAAACCAGAGATACACTACAGGTGGGCAGAAAGAAGTAGGATCAAAACAAGAGGGGGGGGTGGAATTTTAAGGGGTTACTATAACCAAGATGAAAATGCGTACATTGTGCAAAAATGAAAAATGATTGTAAGGGCAGGACTGGCCACTGAGCAGGTTTTCTGATCCCATGCAGACCGGGTAAAGGAGCAGTCAGAGTCCTCAGTGGTTTTTGCAGGTCTTTTATTGGGGTTCACCAGACAAATGGCAGGCAGGGGTGCTGGGGGGGCCAGGAGACTGGCAGGCCTCCCAGCCCCCAGCAAGTCTCCACTCTATCTGGGCTCTCCGGCCTTCTCTGCTTCTCTCTCAGCTTCTGCTACTTCTTTTTCGGCTTCTCTTTCGGCTTCTACTGGCGTCCCCGTGATGCCGCCCTTAAAAGCACAGTCTTGGCCCAGGTGTACCCACTTCAGGTGCCCGCCATCAGGCATGCATTCAGGATCACAGGGTTCCCTCATCTATCCTGATGGCGGGAGGGCAGAAAAGCCTGATTTTTTACCTTACCCTGCAATGATGTAAAAAATATATAAAAGAATAAAAAAAAAGAATGGGAGGGTGTAGCAGAGCTCATCCCCTTTGGCTGAGTGGTTCTAACTGTGGCCCTCATTTCGGCCTTGATGATGGGCACTTGACTCTGCACTTAACCTGCTTGGAGCCTTAGGCACAGCCTTAAGCATCTGAGCCTCACTTTCTCATTTCTATAATAAAGACAATAGTATTTATTGTCTTAGTTGGGAGGATAGTTGGGACCTGAGCAAATCCCAAGGAATTCTGTAAGTTCCTAAGGCCTCATGGCTCGCTATGGTGGTGGTTGTTAGCGCCAGGCTTTTACCTTCAGAGAAGATGGAGCCAGTTTTGTTTGACAGGACAGGTAAGGCAGGAAGGAGCGGTTGGTGGGGAGGGAGTTCACCCTCAGAGGTAATGAACAGGCCAAGATGCAGAACATCTTGCAGTACAAATCAGCCAAGTCTCACCACCAGGAAGCCCACCCAAAGGTGTGCACTTGCCTGAGGCCTAGGTGAGCCCAGCCAAGTTCCCTCGGGTGTTTCTTGTGGGCAGGAAACCAGGGTCTGTGTGTGGGTGGGCTGGGCATGCAGGTGCAAGCCCTGAGCAGCTGCAGCTGGTGAGGAGTAAGAGCCCTGGGGTTGCGGGTTGGTCCTCACACTTACCTCATGAGCAAGAGAAAAGCCACAGTGTGTGCGTGTGTTTGTGTGACCATGCCAGGCCGCGGTGGTGGTAAGTCAGGGAGTGATCTTTTAAAAATGGAAATCTAATTTTCCACTTGGCTATTTAAAAACCTTTTTCTGCTCCTAGGCATTTCCCAATAGGAGGACCCCGGACTGACAGCTAAGGATGCAGATTTTTTTTTGGCGGGGGGATGTTTATGAAAAGTTTCCAAAATTAATGGTGGCAGTGGAGGCAAAGCTCTGAGAACAGACAATGGGCCACTAAATGATACACTTTAAATGGATGAGTTGAATGGAATTCTAATCGTCTCAGGAAAGTTATAAAAAGAACAAGAAAGGGAATGCTGGGGCGTCCCTGGAGACACAGGGGTTAAGATGCAGCACTATGAAGCTATCTGCAGCCACTGCAGCATCAGTTCGATCCCAGCCAGGGAGCTACCCACATGGTGCAGCAGACCTCTCCTGACTCGCCCACTGCTCCCCTCAGCAGTGTATCTCAGTAGCTCTTCCTGTTCTGCTCCCCCCTCTGTCTCTGGTGAATCCTCTCACTCCCTACACATCTGGCCTGTACCCCAGTTCTTGTATGCATAAATAAATCTTTTTTAAAAAAAGAAAGCAAATGCTTTCTTAGTTTCTTATTGCCCATACACCTATTATCCATAAAGGATAAAGATTTTTCCAGAATTAATTTCTGCTGACTGTTCTACTCTGGTCAGCAGGGCTGACCAGTGTCTGCTAGCCCAGGGGCATCTTCACCTGTAGCTGCAGGGAGCAATTGTATTCTCTTGGCTGCATCTTCTGGCTTCTAGCCTCTGGTTGTGGTACCTGTGCCTTGTCCTTCCTCCATGGACTCCAGCTCTGCTTCTGCAAAATGAAGCTGCACTAACGTTTCTGTGGTAGAGGCTTCCCGGCCTTTGATTGCCCCCATATGGTTCATTCACTGAGCTGTCACCTCCCTTGCTAGACTAGAGGCAAATGGAAGGCAAGGATCCTGCTGTATATATCTACATTTTATCTTTAGCCACAGGCATCTCGGGGCAGGAGTTGTGGGGATAGCACTGTTTGTGTAAGCGGGAGTGTTCATGGCCAGCTCTGTCTAGGATGACATCACTCAATGATCATACAGAACAGAGTTTAATCATTGTTGTTGCATTTCCCACCATGTACCCTCTTGTCATTTTTCCCCTGGGGCTGATTACTCCCACCTCCCTGCTTTGGTAAATATTTCATGCACTGCTTTGCATAGAGCAGGCACTTTCTGGATGAGTTGGGTGGCTGGCTCCAGAGGCCAGGCAAAGACTGGGAAGAAAAGCTTGCCCTGTGAAAGGGCCAGAAAAGTGGATGTTCAACAGACATTCCAGGGAGAGAGGCCAGGATCCGCACAGGAGCCAGGAACTCAAGAAGGCTGGCATTTCCATAGCCTATTTCACAAAGCCAGAAGGAAGCCAGATGGAAAGGTACATGGTGACTGTTGCTGTTTAACATTTTCCCCAAGTGCCTTTTTCTTCACCACTGTCCATGTGGGTCTGTCCCTGTGTTTCCTTTGGTTCTCCATTCTTTCTGGGCGCTTCCTTCCTCTCATCAGCTACCAAGTCTCATGTCAGCCAAGATCCTGTCTAGAGCCTCCAAGAAAAGCAACTGACTTCATATCTCATAGTCTTCAATAATTGAGCACCTATGCTCTCTGTCAGGCATAGAACTAGATATTCCAAATGCTTTATTGTAATCTATTTGTTAGTGAAATCCATGACTATTTTTTTTAAAGATTTATTTATTTATGCATACAAGAACTGGGGTACAGGCCAGATGTGTGGAGGGTGAGAGGATTCGCCAGAGACAGAGCGGAGAGCAGAACAGGCAGACTGACGAAGTACACTGTTGAGGGGAGCAGTGGGTACGGCAGGAGAGGTCTGCGCGCCATGTGGGACCCTCGCCAGGGGCCGGGATTGAACCGGCGCTGCAGAGGCTGTGGGCAGCTTAGCAACCCAGCGCTCAACCACTGCACCACCAGGGGAGGCCCCCCTTTTTTTTTTTCAATTAAATTCCAGAGACACACTATGTGGGGGGCGGGGAAAGGAAGTATTGGGGCCAAAATAAGGGGAGTGCGATTGTATGGGGAATATAAAAATAAAAATAATTAATTAATTAATTAAAAACCTAGAAAGGATGTCATTTTCATGTGAAAACAATAAATAAAATTACAGATTATAATAAAAAAATAAATTAAATTCCTTTTTTTCTTTTCTCTTCCAATGACCTAATCAGTGGCGATCATGGTGCATATCTGAGAATGAATACAAATGAAGGTGAGACTCGAAAAGGGCTCCAGAAGGGGAGGAGAAGGCCTCAGAGAAGGGGAATCATCAAAAATAAAGACTGGAGATACGGCTTAAAGAGCTTCATCGTTGTTGATTTAGGAAGCTTACAGAGGGTCGGCGTCCAGAAAAAGTCAGTAAAAAAATCCTAAGGATGAGCCTGTGGAGCACAGGAAGGTAGTGCGGTGCTTGAGAGCAGAGATGATGGCCACTTGGCCCGTCTTTTGTGGATTTTGCTCCTCCCTCAGGGCTATTGGGAGTGCTTGGTGCAGGCAACAGGCCTGGGGGCAGGACGTGCTGGTGGCCTGTCCCTGCGGGGTGTTGGCGGGGCGTGGGAAGGCTCAGCAGTGCTGGACAGTACAACGGGCATGTCTGTCAAATATGAACACGATTTCATAATGGATCTGGACATCCCAACCAGAACGGAAGTTGCCTGCCATGACCAGGGTGTTGCTAGTCTCCTCCTGATAACTCTTGCCCGTTTAGTAAAGTTGCTGAGTCGTGGGTTGGACGAGGGGGTTTTAGGTGTGGGGTGAGTGGGGACGGGCTCAGGGAATACTTGTGGGCCACCAGCATGTGGTATTTCAATGTTTTAACAACCAGCCAGCTGTCCTGGTGCACACCCATAGAACTTCTACCTTGGGAGCATCACCCCTAAAATTTGCTCTGCTGTGGTGACCGAGCCACAAAACAGAAGTGGATCTGTGTGGTGGAATCACTCAGTTCCCAAGAGCACAAATTTCAAGAAACTGCCAGTCTCCTCGCCCTTGACCTCTCTGACTTCCTGAAAGGTGTTTCTCCTTAGGACGTGTCCTCTTTCTCTCGATGCAGCCCTCTGTGGCATCCTTACCTACTGGGACTCTTGCTCTCCGTTCCTCATGCAGGTCCTATGGACCTTAATCAAAGGCAAGGGGAAGACAGCTCGTGGGCTGTCATGAGGATGATAGGATGTGAAATGACCACTGTATTGTTTTCATTTCTCCGAGACAGCAGCCTGGTGCTCTGCGTTGTCAGCTCATTAGAGGATGTCACTGAAAATGCAAAATAGCCCAACTCCAGCTCTATCAGCTCCTTCCAATTCCCTCTGCACAGAGCATCAGAGCTGGAACATGCTAATCTGATTTCATCACTTGGGTTTTTTATTGAGCTCACTCAGAGGTGGCTGGAGGCTAAAAATAAAAAAAGAAAGAAAAAGAAAATTTTAGGCACTTTTTTTGGGGGCCAGACAGCAGGTGTGTTTCCACAACCGCTATATTTAGTCTTCTACCTTGTTCCAGAAGGATTTTAGGCTGTTCTCAATTTGACATGCATCAACTAAACCCAAGCTAGGTAGCTCTTTTTATATAGTAAACTCTTTAAGAAAGGAAAAATTAAGGGTAAGTAATTCCCTATGTAAAAGCATTCTTGACGTTAAACAAATGACAGTTCTTCAGGTCCCCAAGGAAACAGGGGTGAGTATATGCTGCCAGTTTTCAAAATTTCCATTTGCCTTAAGTGTGAGTTGCGGGTAAAACCATTTTCTTCAGTCTTTTCTTTGTATAAAATGGCTCAGTCAATTCCATCCTTAGGACGATAATGGGAGGGCTATTTATTTCTTAAAATGCGTGGGTCCCCTAGGACCAGGCAGTATCCCTAAATAGGAAACCAAAGCTCGTTGGGGAAGTGACTCATCCAGTCTAGAAGTTCACATATGAGATGCCCCAGGGTACCTGCTGATCCTGAGTTACAGGCAAACTTTACTGACTACCACGGTGTGGGGAAAGTCTCAGGGACCAAGATGAGGAAGCTCCCAGGGTCCCAAGCTAGGACTTTGTAAGCCTCAGTAAACATCACTATAATGCTGGAAGACATCCATCCCTTTTACACTGTCAAGAAATAATTCCTTGAAGACAAAATCTTATCAGTTGCCCCCGAAGGGGTAGTCTAGGAGACTACATCAAATTGAAAATGGTAAAGGAAATCATCAAGCATTTACTCATATTTCCTAAGTTCATTTTACCTTGCGAACACCAAGCAATTGCTTGGGAAGTTTTTCTTTTGCTTTTTAAAAATATTTATTTATTTATGCATACAAGAGCTGGGGTGCAGGCCAGACATGCAGGGCATGAGAGGATTCACCAGAGACAGAGTGGGGGAGCAGAACAGGCAGAGCCACTCAAATACACTGCTGAGGGGAGAGCGGGAGAGACAGGAGAGGTCTGCTGTGCCATGTGGGTAGCTCCGTGGCTTGCCAGGGATCGAACTGGTGGATAGTGGTTGATCCCCCTAGTCCCAAATTAAGAGAAGAGAATTGCATTCACCACACTCCATCAGCTTTACCCCATGGACTCTGCCCAGATCCCCAAGAAAACAGCCATGTGAGCTCCATTTTCTGCCCTGGAGTCTGTGCCTGCAAGTGGGTCCCCGGGAGTGACTAGAGATGAATAGAAGGGTCAGTCCTGTCCTCATGTTAATTAACTATTAATCGTTCTAAGTAATGGATTAATTGATTCATGATTTTCACAAATGTATTGGCCCTCCAGTTAATGAAGAGCCTGATGCGGTGCCTTTCGGCATTTATCATCCTCCTTGGGACTGACTTGTCCTTCTCAGCGAACTGGCGAGCTCGGCTGTGCACGAGGTGGCAGATGCTGAAATGTTGTGCTTAAGGCAGCTGCTGTGTCCTTTAAGAAGGCAGAGGGAGTGCAGAAACCCGGGGATACAGGCTGGAGAGGGTGAAAATGTGCATAGATGCGCTTGTATTTCCCGGACGCACATGGGCATGGCGGACACGGCTGCTCTCTGCTGTCAGGATAATGGTTCTGAAAAGTTAACCTTGCTCTGCCCTCCTCCAGCCCATCATTCTCTTTGCTAATTCCTCCCTCTCCAAAACAGCCAGGCAATAGAATGCTGGTTGCTTCAGGGGCAGGATGTGGTAGGATGGAAAACAAATAGACTGAGTGTCCTTTCAATATCTGCCCTTAGAGAGAAATATCTATGATGAGGCTGGCTCCGTATCCCCCTCCTGACGGCCAAACCTAGTTAAGCTTTCCCTGGGGTGGAGAAAGGAATAAAGAGAGTGGGTCAGCGATGGCTTTGTGGAGTGAGGCACTCTGCATTCCACCTCCAGGGCTGGCTGCAGAGTAGGACCAACCTGGTGTCCTCAGCAGACACTGCAGAGACTTGGACAATGCCTGCTTCTTTCCAAGGTTGATTCCTTCACTGCTGCTCCTTGTTAATTTCTTCTCTTAGTTTTCCTCCCTTTCTTATTGATTTCTGACCCTTGACCTCATCCAGGTTTGCCCCAATTTGCTTATCCCCAGAGCATATCCCTCTGTTCGGTGGGTTCATCAAGGTGCTGTCTAGCCCTCTTTTACCTCTCCATCAATTATTCCCACCAAAATAATAATAATAATAATAATATATTTAAAGATATTTATGCATACAAGAGCTGGGGTACAGGCCAGAGATGCGGGGATGGGGCATGAGAGGATTCCCCAGAGACAGAGTGGGGAGCAGAACAGGCAGACTGACTGAAATACACTGCTGAGGGGAGCAGCGGCGAGACAGGAGAGGTCTGCTGCACCACGTGGGTCACCTCCCTGCCCGGGGATTGAACTCGTACTGTGCTTAACCCCTTGCGCCACCAGGGAGGCCCTGCCAAAATAATAATAATATATTGTTATGGGGTTTTTTTCTAAATTAAAAAACAACACATTCTCTGGTCTCACACAAAAAAAAACCCTCAAAAAACCAGAAAAATATGAAAGAACATGAAGAAGAAAATGAAATTCACTTTAGATGAATTTGGTTGAGAACTTTATCAGCCAAAGATAGCATTATAAGCAAATTGGTGTATAACATCTTTTCATGCATACATTATATAAATGAGAAAATTGAGATCATCCTATATGTGTCTTCTATCTTGAATTACTCACCCACCTTATTAGATATACTTTACATCATCCCTTATTATTAGTGAATGTCTTGCATTGCTCTCTTAGTTTGTAAATTTTATCATAGAATATTTTTGAAAGAGTTGTTTATCCCTCTTGTTTTCCATTCACACTGTTCCTTGTCTCCTCAGTTTGCTGATGTTGGTCCCCACTGCTTTGTAGTGATGGGTAAGAAGTTAGCAGTGGCCTCCAAGCTGTTAGATCCAGTGATATCGGCCTGAGAGTGAGATTCTGGTCTTCTTTCCCAAGACGCCTCTCTCTTGGCCTCTGGAATGCTGTGCCCACTCCTGTCTCCTCATGCTTCATCACTCCTTTTGATATCTCCTCTGTTTGCTTCTCCTGCCACTCATTCTCTTTATTTTTTTTATTTTATTTTATTTATTTATACAAGCACTGGGTACAGTCAGAAGCGTGGGAGGGTGAGAGAATTCACCAGAGCCAGAGCGGGGAGCAGAGCAGGCAGAAGGACCGAAGTACACTGCTGAGGGGAGCAGCGGGCGGCAGGAGAGGTCTGCGCGCCATGTGGGACCCTCCTCCGGTGGCCGGGGAGCAGCCGGGGATCGAACTGGCGCCGCAGAGGCAGCGGGCAGCTTCGCAACCCAGCGTTCAACCGCTGCGCCACCGGGGAGGCCCTCCTGCCACTCATTCTCTTTAAACTGGCATAGCCTAACATTCTGCCATCAGACTATCTACTCTTCACCCCCTTGCTTCATAACATCCCCCGTGGCAATGTGCAGACCACACTCATGTACTCCACACATGCCCAGAGATGCAAAGCCTTGACCCTTCTGAAACCCTGACCCAGTGTCACCCAGAGAAACCAGTGACTTTTGTGTTCCAGTCTGGAGGGCGATGCTGAATTTAAGCTAGCTTTAAGGTAGCTCTGTCTGGGGTCCAAGCCATGTAAAAATGACTCCGATCCTCTTAGGTATTTACCCAAAGGACACAGAATCATTAATTCCAAAGGGCACCTGCAGCACAATTTACAAAAGCTAAGCTTTGGAAACAACCCAAATGCCCCAAAATGGATGACTTTATCAAGATGTGGTGCATATACACCATGGAAGATTACTCAGCAATCAAAAAAAAAAAAAATAAACTCATGCCATTTGCAGCAACGTGGGTGGAGTTGGAAGGGGTCATGCTCAGCGAAATAAGCCAGAAAGAAAAAGAAAAATACCGGATGGTCTCACTCATAGCAGGAATCTAGAAAACCTAAATAAGGGACCTGGAAAAAGACTAGTTATAATAAAGTAAAAATCAAAATCAACAAGCAACTATAAACCAGAGACGCACTGGGGGGGGCATGGCTGGGGAGGAGGGATTAGGGTCAAAACCAGGGGCGTGGGAATTGTATGGGGAATGTAACCATGATGAAAATGCATACATTGTGCAAAAATGAAAAAATGATATAAAAAATATATAAAACAAAATAAAATATTAAAAAAAAATTTTAATTAAAAAAAACCCTCAGATCCTATATTACCATTTGCAAAGACCATCAAGAAGTTTACTTGACTTTTTATTTCCCCTCCTAAATTTTTCGGAGACTTTTCCTCTCTAAACCCCTTCCAACCGCTCCCCCATTCCTTACTCTGATTACTTTCTCCTGGTTGTAGGCACCTCACCAGTTGTGGTCCCCAACGCTGAACTGCTAGTAGAAGTTTCCTTGTCCTTGTGGTAGCAGCACCCTGGGAAGTGGGGAAGAAGAAAACACAGAACTTTCCAATTATCACCACCCTCGCTATCACACGCATCCTTTTTTCCTTTTTCTGAAGTCTCTATCCCCCTTAATGACACATTGTCTGAGTTGGAAACTGCCATAGACTGGATCTGTCCACCCCCAAATTTATATGTTGAAACCTAATCCCAATGTGATAGTATTTGCAGGTGGGGCCTTAGGGAGATAATTAGGTTACGGGGTTGTGCTCATAAATGGGATTAGTGCTCTTATAAAAGACCCGGGAGAGCGCCTTCCCTCCTCTGCCATGTAAGGTTATAAGGAACAGACAGCTGTGAACCGGGACACGAGCTCTCATCAGACACAAAATCTGCCAGTACCTTGACCTTGAACTTTCCAGCCTCCAGAACTCTGAGAAATAAATTTCTGCTGGTTACAAGCCACCTAGTCTACGGTATTTTGTTATAGAAGCTTGAATGGACCAAGAGAGAAACCCTAGATTCTTTTCTCTCTTTTGTGGCTGATATTCTGTTAGTCAGACGTTAGGCTGGTGTTAGCTTTTCTAAATTGTATTCCCTAATTATCTCGGAACCGTGATTCTTTAGTGCCATTGTCAAAGCCTCGGTTCAGATCTGCCTCAAATATTTTGGCTATTTCAGAGTGTGTGCACCCATCTTGCTGACATTCATCTCTTTCCCTTCGAGGCTACGTGCTGCCACTGAGAAGCACGTCTGGTTACCTGTCTTCGTTGCTTGACAGTTGTCATGCTCCACATTGTGTGTATCTAGTCCCATGTCCTACCTTTGGGCCAATTAATTGTCTTTCCTTTGGATCGTCTCTCTCATCCCTCACCTCAGTGACCCTCTGCTCTCTGGCTATGCCATAGGGTCTTATTCCTTGTCCTTCAAACTTCCTTTCACACTTTGACTTTTTGGTTCATGGTGCTTTTGGGCCCTGAAGGACCCTACGACACCCTCTAACTCAGCATCTCCAGCAACACCAGGTCCAGCCTCACTGCTAGCTCCTGGGTGAAAACCTCTTCCTTGTTTTCCATCCCAGGCTCAGGGCATTATTCTCTCCACTGTGCACAGGCACTTGTCCATGCTTTTATCATGTCCTGCACTGCACCTGCTTGTCTCCTTTACTACATCGGGTGCTCCAGAGCAGGGGGCATTATTCACTTTGAAAAATCTCCAATATCTAACCCACAGGGGTTGCTACATAAATGATGCCTTATTCACATGGAACAAAGTAGTGTTTGCTCACTTTTCTGCACACACCTCTGTGTGCAGACTACAAGTCTCCAATTCCTGGTTACAAGGATTGAAGGTGGAAGAATTTCACCCTAAATCGTAGCTAGGCTGTCCGATTGAGACCGTGGAAGAAATTTACTGGTGTAAAAATATTCAGTTGTGTCAGCGCTGCTGTGCTCTACAGATATTTACCCGCCTGCAAACAAACCTGGCACGTGTGAAAATAGAGATTTACAAAGCAGATGTACCCGTGCATTGTTGTCATTTTGTAAAATAAGTCACATAAGCATCTATTGCTCTTTGCCATCCAGTGCATGACACATGGGACAGAGAGCAAACTACAAGTCCGGTAGATTCTTCCTAAATTTTTTTAAATTTTTCTAAATTTTTCTACTTTTCTCTGCCTCCTTTGTCAATGCTCTGCTTAAGCCACTTCCCTCTCTCTTTGAGATTGCTGAAAACCCTCTGACTTCAAGCCTCAACTTTGATAGCACTTGCTATTGAAACCTATAGTATACTGAAACTGTCTTACCATTTCTGTATCCTCTATCCTAACTCGTCTGCCTGTAGTCACCACACTATATATTATACTATAGTCATATACTATGTCGTATACTATATATAGGATATAGTATATAGTATACGACATAGTATATGACTATAGTATATGTATAGAGTATGCCATAGTATATGACATAGTATACTATATATACTACATATAGGAAATAGATGTGTAGTATATAGCATACTATATACTATATATAGTATATGACATAGTATATGACTATAGTATATACATAGAGTACGCCATAGTATATTACATCATATACTATATATACTATGACAGAGTGTACATAATATATGACATAGTATACTATATAGTATACTGAAACTGTCTTGCCATTTCTCTATCCTCTATCCTCTATCCTAACTTGTATGTGTGTAGTCAGCACACTATATATAGTATACTACATATAGTATATGTATATAGTATACTATATATATAGTATAGTATATATATATAGTATAGTATAATATACTATATATAGTATATGACATAGTGTATGACTATAGCCACCTCTCTGCCCTCCAGGGAGGGTGAAGAAGAGAAGCAAAGGCTTCTTGGGACTTTGCAGAGTAAAGTGGATTTCTTCTGGGCCTCCCCTGGTGGCGCAGGCAGTTGAGCGCCACACTGTGAAGCTCTCCGCAGCCTCTGAAGCACCGGTTCGATCCCGGCCTGCCGGCAAGCATCCCACATGGTGCAACAGACCTCTCCTATGTCGCCCACTGCTCCCCTCAGCAGTGTATTTCGTCGGTCTGCCTGTTCTGTTCCCCTCTCTGTCTCTGGTGAATCCTCTCACCCTCCTGTGCATCTGGCCTGTACCCCATTTCTTGTATAAAATAAATAAATAAATCTTTAAAGTGGATTTCTTCTGGGAAAATACCAGGAAAACCAAATGGTGTTCACATCCATGAAACATCTGGCTCCTATCTCAGCAGAGCTAAAGCTTTCCATCATCTTAACAAACAGCGTTCATTGGCCCATGATAACTGTACACTAGCTGCATGGTCAGTTGCAAACTGGCCAGATAATCTAGCAGACATGTGTCATGACCTGTTCTGTTCCTGTCGGCAGAAAAACATCAGTGAGCTGGGCTGAGATGCAGTGAGGGAGAGCTGTGCCGAGTCTTTCTTGGGGTTCTTCTGTGCCTGGTCTTCCTGTACCTCTAATCCTATCATTTCTAATTATGAGGGTGGGGAAGGATTCAAAGCAGGAGCCCCAAAAGGTGCCCTTAGATGCCCTCTCTTCACTCCGCTGAATGGAACGTTGTCACTGGATTTCCTTCGTGTGAAGAGAACGCCTGTTAGGAAGAGGGCACGCATTCACATCCCCGTTACTGTTAAGTGATTCTTTGGAAGTGTTTCTTTTCTTTCTTTCTAAAAGCATGTAGAAAAATATGAATGCTAATTAGGTTACAATTATCCTAATAGAGGACCATTTTACTGCATGTGCCAAGTTGATGCTCACCAAGGAATAGTCTGGCAACAACATAATAAATTGTTTGTAAGAAAATATTGGGGAGGAGAGTGAGCCAGCGCATGAGTTTGAGAGCGCACAGACGTGTGCGCAGACAAGCTGGATTTTGGAAGTGCCTCGTTCCTATTTTCACATATAAATCCACCGAAACCTTAACCCTTCCTGCGGCTTCCTCTCGAAACACACGCTTTACATTTACATTTAGTCCTCGGGTCCAATAACCTGTTTCCAGTCTGTGCGATGCTGTCAAGTCCCACAATGCTTGAGATCTCGACAGAGCTGTTGGGATAGTCAATCAAAGTCATAGAGCAGGGAGAAAGTGCTAGATGGCATCCAAGCAAACAGACTTGCCTAAGGTGATCGTGGAGGAGCCTGGCAGGTTGGGGTTTATGTCACTTTACTCAGCTGCCCTTTCTCAGCGGGCCTCCTGACTCACCTAGGCAAAATCCCTTTCCATCTAGCAGGGAGCGGTCCTGATTCTTGTGAAAGGCAACGCAGCCTGGTGCTTAACAGCAAGAGCTTGGAGGCAGGCCAGCAGCGTTGTAATTCCAGATCCACCGTTTACTAAGTTTGTGAACTCGGGTGAGTTATTTTTAACCTCTTGAATCTCAGTAATCTCAGCCTTACACTTTAACCTCCACCTTCGAATGGACATAAAACTCATCGAAAGCAAAATGGAAAAGTTAGTGGAGGTGTATTCAGGGCATGGAATAGTCTGCAGTTCTGAGGATGAGAACTCTACAACAACACACAATACAGGGACACATACAACTACACACACCCACGGCACGGACCTCACAAACATACCAGTGAGGGGAAGAAGCCAGGCCTGACGGGGTACATAATGTGTGATGCCACTTACATGAAGTTCAACGCCTGGTGAAAAGAAATTTTGTTCTTGGAGGTTGGGGGTGGTTACCCTTGGGAGTGTGTGTGTGGGGGGGTGGCTGGGAGGGTGGCAGGAGTGGGTAACGATGCTCTGGTTCTGGTTCTATGCAGCTGTTAGTTGATGTGTTCAGTATGTGAAATGAACTTAAACTGTATGTAATTTTCCTTACTTGTGTTATACTTCAATATTTTTTTCTTTTAAAGATTTATTTATTTATTTATACAAGCACTGGGTACAGTCAGAAGCGCGGGAGGGTGAGAGAATTCACCAGAGCCAGAGCGGGGAGCAGAACAGGCAGACTGACGAAGTGTACTGCTGAGGGGAGCAGCGGGTGCAGCAGGAGAGGTCTGCGCGCCATGTGGGACCCTTGCCGGTGCCTGGGGATCAAACTGGTGCTGCAGAGGCTGCAGGCAGCTTCTCAGCCCAGCGCTCAACCGCTGTGCCACCAGGGGAGGCCCCTTCAATATTTTTTTTTTAAAGCAGCAGATCCTAATAGTACCCAGCTCATAGAGATGTGAGGATTTAATATCTATCCAGATAGAAGAAACCATCTAGCCAGAGTAGCGCATCATGCATGTGAGCAATTGATTATGGTTATTATTCTTATTATCCTGATGAAGGTGTTGGCGACAAATTCAGTTGCTCTCCGCTCTGGTATGCCTGCTACACTGCAGGATTTAAATAGGAAACTATGGAAAGGACCCAATTCTTTATCAGAGGTTTAGCATCGTGTCTCAGAGACCAGCACCCCAGTGGGTGGGGGCGGAGGGGAAATCAGACCCATGTAGTTGAATTTGGGATAAGCTGATTCTCTAAGCTTTTTCTTTTCCTTTTTTTTTTTAAAACCTTGATTATAAAAACAACACAAAACAAAAACTCACCCTGTATCTTCCCGAGTGTGCAAAAATAGCTTGGCAGAAAAGAGTAGGCCAATTTCTGCTGTTTTTAAACTGCTTTACACTTCCTCTAGTTTCCTCCTTTGATAAAAATAGCAGTTTAATCTATTGACAGATAAAAGCCTTTCCAAGTACTAACTCCATTTGGAGCTGTTACTTTTCATTGTTGATTTTCAGTAATACAGATGTTTTCGGCATAATGTATTCTCCAGAATGTCCTCTGTCAGCTCAGTATGAAGACAAACCACAGCCCCATCTTGAAAACAGAGCCCCTTCCTAAAGTAGCTGACATCAGCTCCGTGGCGCTTCACCCCACATACAGATTATAACACGCAAACCAAGCTGGTCAGCACATTGCTCCGGCATATTTAAACGCATCACATGCTTTCTGCTCCTCTTCACAGTTCTGCAGCTTTGGCACAAAACAAGGTCTGGGCTAACGGAATGTGAGCCTGAAAGGGGGGTGTGCCACGGGTATGGGTGTGAGATCGCTGAGCAGGGCTGAACCCGAGTTGGAGCTGGAGGGCTCAGGATGGCAACTTCTGAGCTGAGTCAATGGAGGAAGCCTGTGGGCATGTGGATGCACGTCACCCACAGAGTCTCCCCACGTGTGTGTTTTACCGTGTTCGCCTCCTCTTTTCTCTACAAGAGTTGGGTCGTCAGCTGCTTGTCTGAGTCTTCAGGCTCCCACCACATCTGTTCTGCTGGCTCTTGAGTCAGTCTCCCTGTATTCCAGTCCTGGCTCAACCACCTAATACCTCCATGACCTTTCTTTTTCATTTATTTATTTATGCATACAAGAGCTGGGGTGCCAGGAGGGGATTGAGAGGGGTCACCAGAGACAGAGTGGGGAGCAACACAGGTGGATCTATTGAAATACACTGCTGAAGCGAGCAATGGGTGAGACAGGAGAGGTCTGCTGCACCATGTGGGTCACCCCCCTGGTGGCCGGGGAATTGAACTCGTGCTGTGATGGCTGGCAATAGCTTAATAGTGTTGTCTTTAACCCCTGAGCCACCAGGGAGGCCCCTCACTATACCTTTCTGAAGTCTCATGCTTCATTTGTAAAAGGTGGATCTTTGCAGACAGAGCTCATGGGGCGGGTGTGAGGAACACACGTGGTTGCTTGTCCAAGGCTCGTGGAGGTGCATGGCCAGCTCAACACAGCACTCAGGTATGAGAATAGCTATTTGGTTCCTTTGGGCCCCACTTCCATCTGTGAGTGTGGTCGCTGTCCCGTATCAGTCACAGGGGTGAGGGTTGGTGGGGGGGAACCCATCACCCAGAGACAGCTTAGTTCATTACACCCAGGGAAAGAAAATTCTGAAATTTAGAGCAGAGTTTAGGTACTGGTGTTTTCTCAACATTGGCAGCACTATTTGGAATTTGGGGCCAGATGATCGCCATGGTGGGGGACTGCCTCCCGGAGAATGTTCAGCAGCATCGACCCACACCTGCTATGGCACCTCTGCCCTGCCCTGCCCCATCTCAGGTTTTGATATTTGGAAATATCTCAGCCATGGCCCAATGTCCCTGGGGAACAGAGTACTGAGCCTGGCTGAGAACCACCGGGCATACTCAATCCCTATTGTAGAGCCATGGCAGGAAGGTTTGATGTATGAGCTATGATGAACTGTGACGAGGGGGGACAGAGAGGAAAGTGCCTAAGACAAGTAAGCGCCTTTCTTACCTGATCGTGAAGCTTAGAAACCAGAGAGAGTGGGTGACTACTCCTCTGGGCGCTTCTCCCTGAAAACCTTCTTGTGTCAGTCAGGGCACAGAATGCAGAACTGAGGAGAGAGAGAGGGATTCCATTCCTGACAGGCTGCAAAAATGATCAAATCTTCTTTTACATTCACTCTTTGAAGATATATATTTACAGCATTTTATAACAGTCCCTTAGTTTTGCTATTTTCCTTTACCAGTTTAAATCCTGAGAGTGTTTAACCACATGGGCTGCCTGATTTCCAGCTTCATCTTGATTGTGTTAAGTTCACCAGAATTACATTTAAGGGCTTTCATTTTTCCATTTCCCCACTTATTTTTATAAAACCATAGGGGCATAATGCAATAAAAAATTTCAAATAATTGCAGAAAAACATTGCCGTGCAGATAAAATGGCAACACTGCCAAAACTCAGCACTTGGCTGACAGGACCGCCGTGCAATAGCTCAAAATGTTCACTTTGCAGCTGATTTATAAAGATCTGAATTTGGCAAACAAAAACTGGTTGAGAGGTGTCAGTGTACAATGTGGCTGGACGGGATATAGAGAAGACTCCAATTTATGAAAACTGAAAACCACCGGTAATTATGACAAGGTGAGACAAAGGCACGAGGCCAGAGTGTATATTTTATCTTCTAAATTAGATCATAAATACTTCAAGGAGAAGAAGACTTTCAAACTTTTTTTTTCCAGAATTCTCCTTAGTATGCATGAAATAAACTTTATTAAATTCTAATTTAATGAGTAATGGGTAGAGTAAGATGTATAGTTTCTTTAAAGGAAGAAGGCAAAGCTTAAAAATTCCTTAAATGTTTAGATATAATTTTAAGAGTGGGGAAATGTTGTGTGTGTTACACATAGAGATACCTATAGACACAGTTAGCTTGATATCTAGATGGATGGATGCAGACAGGGAGATGGGTAGGTCCATTGTGACATGTAAATTTTATCGGTTCTCAGCTTTTGGCTAATATCGAGTGAAATGTAGATTTTTGCTAATTTTATTTGCTGATATTCATTTAAGTCTTTTTTTTAAGATTTATTTATTTATTTATACAAGCACTGGGTACAGTCAGAAGCACAGGAGGGTGAGAGAATTCACCAGAGCCAGAGTGGGGAACAGAACAGGCAGACTGATGAAGTACACTGCTGAGGGGAGCAGCGGGCGTGGCAGGAGAGGTCTGTTGCTCCATGTGGGACCCTCACCGGGGCCAGGGATCAAACCGGTACAACAGAGGCTGTGGGCAGCTTCGCAGCCCAGCGCTCAACCACTGGGCCACCAGGGGAGACCCTCATTTAAATCTTAATAATGTTTCTCTTGGTTGCTAACAATAGAAATCAGCTTGAGTGAATTTAATGAAAAAGAAGGTCTAGGAAGGATGATGGAATATGGCACAGAACACAAGGGCTGCAGGACTCCTTGAGGGACTGGAAGTTGCAACCCTTAGGCTCTATGGGGATCGGGGAATCACGAGGAAGCCAAGAAGAACTCTTTGTGTGCCTGATCTTTGTTTTTATCTGGAATCTGTCCCATTCTTCTGCCTCCAGACTGACCATCTCCAGCCATGAAAAGGCAGGAAGAGGGACTCCTTATATCTGTAGCTTCCTTCTCTAGGACCCACCAGCCCAGGTTGCTTAGCGATCTTCATCTCAGCTTCAAGTTCCAGGAGACACCATGTGATTGGTCAAGTGTGGGTCAAGGCCCATCCCTGTCCCTGCTCCAGTCAATTCTAGCTAGTTTGATGGGGGTGTGGTGGAGGTGGTGATGAGTCATGTATCTCAGCTCTGTCCTGGGGCTCAGTCCTGTGACTGTCGGTGTGATTTTCAGAGAAAGGAACTTCAATTTCTGAGGACAGATGCCCTCAGCGACATGTGTAATGTATTGTAGTGAAAACCATAAGCACCTGTCTAGTACAATTCTCTAGTTCAATGGCCTTTTTCTTGTTACATCAAATTAGTAGCTTTTAAGTGTTTGTTGACTAATGGATAAGTCTAAGAGAGATGGCCAAATATAAAATGAAAGAAATATGTGACGCTTCAAATTTCAGATCTGTGAGCTTGATAATAGTGAGATTTGGCATTCTGCATCATGGAAATGTAATTTACAGCTGCAAATGAAGTAAAGCGTATGAGTTTCCCAGGGCTGCCTTAACAAAAGCGCACATACTTGGTTTGGCTTACAGCAACATGGATTTATTCTCTCACAGCTCGGAGGTCAAAAGTCTGAAGTCAGGGTGTTGGCAGGGCCTAGGTCTCCTGCAGAAATTCTGGGGGAGAACTCTACTTCCTGTCCTCCACCTTCTGGGGGTGCCAGACATCTTTGACTGCAGCTGCATTACTCCAGCTGAGCTCTATCTTCCTGTGAGTTCCCCTTCTTCTCTGATAGACACTTGTCATGGGATTTAGGGTCCATTTGGATAACCTGGGGGTGATCCCATCCCCAGTTCTTAACCTCAGTGTCTTTTGGAGAAAGACCCTTTTTCCTAATAAGGTCACATTCACAGTGTCTGGGATGTGGCCATGTTTGTGGAAGCCTCATTTAACCTGCTGAACTGACCAGTGGGCCTTCTTGCCCTTTGGTCTTACCATGGCCGTATCTTGCTTAGGGCAGTGCTGTCCAAGCTGCACTGCTGGCCTCGGACAGGAGTGGAAGTAGAGGATCACAACAGACACAGTCTGGAGCAGCCCGAGCCCGTAGGCTGGCCCTAGGGTGATGGATGGTATGACATAGTGACATTTTCCTAAATGAGATCTGTAGAAAGAACTCACTACCTGCATTTCTGTCTGGCCTTTGAAGGATGGAGTTTCTTGTGTTTTTATTTTACTTTTTTCCTGGTAGAATGACTTAGAAAGGAGAAATTGATTGGAAGTAATTCTTTTTTTTTTGTTTGTTTTATATATTTTTTACATCATTTTTCATTTTTGCACAATGTATGCATTTTCATCTTGGTTATAGTCCTTGTAAAATTCCCACCACCCTTGTTTTGCTCTTGCTCTTTTCTCCCCACGCCCCCACCCCACCCCTGTAGTGTGTCTCTGGTTTATAGTTGCCTGTTGATTTTGATTTTTACTTTATTATATTTGGTCTTTTTCCTGATCCCTTATTTGGGTTGTCTAAATTCCTACTATGAATGAGATCTTCCGGTATTTTTCTTTTTCTTTCAAGAAGATGTGGTACATATACACAATGGAATATTACTCAGCAATCAAAAAGATAAACTCGTGCCATTTGCAGTAACATAGATAGAGCTGGAAGGGATCATGCTCAGTGAAGTAAGCTAGAAAGAAAATGGAAGTAATCCTTATGGGGAATTCACTGGCATAATATAACCCATTTTCTGGGTGGGGTTACCCTGGTCGTTTAGAGCAACGTAAGGTCAGCATAAATCACCCTCTTTTGGTAAAGTGTAAACTGAGTGGGGACCTGGGAGTTAGTCATTTCCACCCATATCATTTCTCAGCTGTCTGAACAACTGTATGAAGCTATGCTGAGTATATTAGAGCAATTATAATAGTTAATGTTTATATTTGTCAAAATATATGGTCAGGACTTAACATGAGTCATTTTTTAGAGAAAGACTAGAATTTGCAATGTCCACTGACCTGAGGTTGACTGAGCTGAGTCACCAGAACATGACTTTCTAGGAAATTTTGCACTTGTGTTTTTAACTTTCTCTAGACAGTTGGTGGATCTTAGCCAGTTTTCTGAGAAACTCTCCCAGGACATAATTCTTTTTTTCAAAGTTAATGCCAGGATACCAAGGATGCAGTCATCTCTGTCTTATTCAGTGAGTTTCAATTATGTAAAAA
This sequence comes from Talpa europaea, assembly GCF_964194135.1. NCBI lineage: Eukaryota > Metazoa > Chordata > Mammalia > Eulipotyphla > Talpidae > Talpa > Talpa europaea. Next base: position 152,744,945 of record NC_140068.1, read on the forward strand.
AAAAATCAGAAAAAATGTCATTTTGCTACAAGATACTACATCTACTTTTTAAAATATAGAGTAAAGGAGTCATTCTGGCAAATAAAATTGAGTTTTATTTCTGAAGTACAATATTCCAGCCAATATTCTGCTCAATATTCCAGCCAATATTCTGCTCAATATTCCAGCCAATTTGCACAATGTCTACATGCCTCTCTCCTATCTATCTGTATTGTATCAGCTTTCAAGGATAAACACAACCACAATTTGCCTCCTAAGTTGTGGAATTCTTTAGATACCGAAAGAAAGCTTTGCTATGAGATAGGAACCTTCTAGAACCATTTGACAGAGTATATTTGCTTGATTGGTCTCCACCTGGCATGCATATCACCCTGAATAATGCCCTACATCCTCCCAACCCCCTTAGCTTTGAACACTCCAGAGAGGTTTTAGGATCTCTGTTTTGCAGCAATGAGCGCTGACCTTGTCTCGTGTATTCAGCCAGTCCGTCTGTCGCCAATCTACAGCTCTGCACATGTGCGGCTTCACGTGGGGGTCAGATACTGCCCCGCATAACTGAAGTATTAAAATGCTTAAACAACTCAAGAGTGAACAAGCGCGCTGGCTTTCTTGGCATCCGTCCAACTTGTCGATTTGTGCACAAATACGTAGAAGGCTTTTCAGGAAGCCATCACTTCTGTCCATGTGTGAACGATTTCAAATTCAGTGATGCTCTGTGCTCAGACTTCCGAAACATGATGCCCCCAGTGCACTGCTTTCTACTGAATGTCTACCCTCACTTTGAATACCCAGACAGACATATTCATGGCCTGGAGAAATGTCTTCAGGGAGGAAATCTCCCCTATCCCCCTGGATACTCTCCTTCTTCATCAGTTTTCATTTTTCTGGTTAAGCAGATTCAGTGACATGTGAACGACAAGAGAGCAATGCTGCTTGGAATATGGGAATTACAGGGAAACGGACTATGGAATTCTTGAGTGGAGGGACTTTTCCCTTTTCCACTGAGTTGTGCTGATATTTCTTCCAGGCTATATTAACTATTTGCTTTTCTGCCTGATTTCCCAGGTTGAGACCGTCTAGAGGTGCAGACCATGCCTGCCTCAGCTGGGACCCTCACTGCTGAGTGAGCACACGGCATCCAGAGCAGCAGGCACTCTGAGCGCTGAGTAAGTGAATCATCAATGAGCTGAAGTACAATGCTTCCATTCTGATTTTGGGGGTGAATACCATTACTAGAGAGACTGCAGTGGGCTGCACAGTGGGTCCCCAAAGATCTACCTATGTCCTATACCCCAGACCCTGTGATCGTGACTTACTGGAGACCTCTTCAGGTATATTAATGATGGATGTCCTTAAAGAAGGGAGAGGTCACTAAGAGGGGAGGGCATGGCATGTGAAGATGGGGGCAAGATGGGTTTATTTGGCCATAACTAAAGAATTTCCAGAACCCCCAGAAGCAGGAAAAGGCCAAGAAATCTCTCCCCTAGAGCTCTCAGAGAGGGCAGGACCCTAACAACACCTTGATTTCATATATCTGGCTCTGATATTATGAGAACATAAACGTCTATTGTTTGAAGCTCTCAAGTTGATGGTCAGTTGATACCAGTCACAGGAAACTAATACAGAGGGTTACCTGCCTTTAAGAAAAGTCACTAAAACCAACACACAAAGTTTTTTCCAACCTGTCCTTATCTCTGGGGTAAAGGTTTTTATTTCACATGTAAGAACAGGCAAAAATTATGGTGCCAGGCATCTTATGGGGGGAGGTTGCCAGACTTTTCTTAAAAGAAGAGGTTACAAGAGAGTGAGAGAAAGCTGGCCAGGGAGCAGCCAAGCCAGCTCACCTGGCCTGGGGGGGTGGGGGGGGTGGGGGGTGGTTGAAGCTGGCTTGGGGCCAGGTCTGCCTTGCTTTGATCATTGCCAGTGTCATCTCTGTGCAAAATTCTCAACAATCACCCTAACAAACCACTTAACAGAGGCTGCTGTAACCACCCTGACATTCAGGTGTTCATCAGCTTTCTCCTCCTGTGGCAGGCCTGAATGAGGGTTAAGATTTAATGGGCTTGGTTTTGGCAGGCGGTGTCTCCCCATCTTCCTGGCACACCATCCCTACTCTCTATCACTACTGAGACCTCCTGGAGGGACACCTGTTATTGAGGATGCTTCCAAATGGCGTGCAGGCCCCACACTCACACAGGCTCACACGTACTCTGCGGTCCTGGAGAAACAAAAACAAAGACAGCAAAAGAGTGCTTTAGGCTGAGATGCTTCTTTCACTTCTCTAAATTTTGTGCGTTTGCATAATTAAATGGAAATAACCACACACTCTACAGATGAAGAAACCAGGAGGAGTCCAAACATACTTCCTGTTTGAACTGGTGGACACACATTTGAGACAGGGGCATCAATGTAGGTAGAGGACAAGAGAGCTTGAAAATTCATTCATTAATTCATTCCCCTTTCCATTCATTCGTTCATTCTTTTACCTGAAAACTTCCAGATACTGTGGATACTCTGGACAAAACGTATTTGTCTAGAAACAAGTATGTTGCTGCTTTTCCTCCTTCTACTCTTTCCCTTTTATATACAATCTAAGGAATGAAGCAACATGCATAGAAATAACTTTAACAATATATGAGAAATTCTGTGGTTGAGGAATAATCCAGGGCACAGAAGCACTTCTCTGCTTGCAGAGGACCAGGACACGTTTTGAAATGGGCAAAGTCTGGTGTGAGTCTTAAAGAGTAAAGAGGTATTGTCCATCTGGGTATAAATCCACTAGACTCTGTCATTTGTTCCTTTTTTTCTAATTGTCACATCAGTTTGTCAAGAGCAAGAGTTGTGTTCAGTTTCTTTATCTAGCAAGAGCCCAGCCCAGTGCCTGGTGAATGGTTAGTTGAACAAAGGAATAATACAGAAATGGCAGGTACTGAAATTCTTTATGTGGCACACATTGGTGAGTCAAGATCAAGGTCTTATTTTGGCTTTAGGTGACAGCAGATGGGGTACTGGTGGCAAATATACAGTGCACAAAGGTTAAAGGGCCAAGGTGCTGTCCCCACAGGGCCTGATGACAGGTGATCCCAGATCTAACTCCGGCGGGGGGGTGGGCTTGCACTGGGGTGCTCTACTTAAGGGCTGGTTCCTGGGGAAGTCCCTTATGGCCAGCCTCTCTATCTCTCTAGCTATAAGTCCTGGATAGCATGTGAATAACCCAGCATTGACCACACTGAGAAAGGACCAGAAGGATGGGAAAGGTAGCACTGACCAGCAATTCTAAGTTTTCTTTTTTTCTGTGGCATCCTTTTATTTTCAGAGCAAGGTCTAATCAGGTTCAGAAATGTGGCATGTGTTCATTCAGCTCCATTTCTTGCCTATTTACCAAAAATCCCTAAAAGGGAGACACTTCAGGAAGGTCAGTCTGAGGCTTTCCATGAGCATGAGGTAGATGTTTCCAGGACTTGTATGAGGAGATATAGGAGATGCTGTGTTGAAGCAAAAAAAAAACCCATGCTAGGAGTCAGAAACCTCTCTTCTAGTTTCAGCTCTATCCTGCCCAATGAATGACCTTCAGCAAGTCCTTTGATATCTCTAGGATATAGTTTCCTCATCTGTTTCCAAAATCTACTCATTTTCACTCAAAATCACTCATTTTCATTTATCAGACACTCAAAGTACATTCTCATCATATATGTTTTGAACAAATATAATTTCCCAGAAAGAATAAAAAATACAGTTTCTTAAAAGGCCTGGCCTATCAATATTTCTGCAAACTGCACATTATTTCAACCATTCCCACATTTAGTAGTATCCCTGCGATGTGTGCTATTTCAAAGGGACAGAGAGACTAAATGGTGATATTCTATAGCTAAAGTGAAAAACATTTGTTGTTGTCAGCTATGTGACTGTTCTCAGGGCCTGCCTTTCCTCCAGAGAAGCCAGGAATGGACATGTCTGATTTCATTCATTTTGCTAGATTCCTTTCAATACACATTTGGATTTCTAACTAAAATATAAATATGTACATACAACATCAGAACTAAATCAATGCTGAATGATTTAGTTTATACTAAGGTGTAAATGACTAACACCAGACCTTAGTCTCAGACAGTGTTTTAAGTAATTGATGGCAAGGGGAAAAACAAAGCAAAACAGGGAAAGTGGAGAGAAGTCAAAGGTGCCAAGGACATAGAAGAGGGATAAGAACAGGGAAGGGAGAAAATGGAGTTTTTCAAGTATCACTTTCTCCTTTACTTACTGCTCTTTCACTAAGGTTAGACAGAAACCAATGGTTCAGGATCCTATTTCAGAGAATGTCATAGTCTCCTTGTTTTATGACCCAGGCTAATTTTCAAGACCAGAACGCCACTTCCGCAAAAATCAGATAAAGCTGCCAAAGCAAACCTCAGGCCCTTGAGGGATTTTATGAAACCAAAATAATTTTAGTTTTTCACATTATGCATTTTTTTCTTGAATATAAAATATACATCTTCACCATAAAACATTTAGATACCACAAGAGTATAAAGAAAAAAACCTTTCAATTCTACCACTGCTACACCATGGCACACTTTCCCCCTTTTTTTTTTTTTTTAGCTTAGAGGGAGATTTCATGCTGGCATCCATGGAGGTTTAGACTGAGGAGACTGCAAAGTCACCGCCGCCAAAACAGATCTGGGGCTGGATGTGCTATGGCAGCAGTACCTGGACCTTTTTTTTTGGAAAAATAAAACCACCCACACTGTGTGTATTCCATGAGGGTATATATATTAGTCAGGGGGTTGGCATAATCACTCACCACTTGTTTTTTCCATCCACTATTCCTAGGAAGCAAGTTACCTGAAGAGTCCACTTGCTGCTTTCACATGGGAACTGGTATTTAAATTAGGTGGAGAGGCCTCCCTGGTGGCTGGTGGCGCAGGGCTTAAAGAGAGCACAATCAAGCTACTGCCAGTCACTGCAGCACAAGTTCGACCCCAGACCAGGGAGGTGACCCATATGGCGCAGCAGACCTCTCCTGTCTGGCCCACTGCTCCCCTCACCAGTGTACTTCATCAGTCTGCCTGTTCTGCTCCCCGCTCTGGCTCTGGTGAATTCTCTCACCCTCCCGCGCTTCTGACTGTACCCAGTGCTTGTATAAATAAATAAATAAATCTTAAAAAAATAAATAAAGTAAAATAAATAAATTAGGTGGAGACTGAGGAAGCCAGCTCAGAACACACTGCAGGTGGGTGTGGTACTTTTGGACCCACACAGAGCTCAGGTCACCAAATTAGGAATAGGCCGATTGAGACAAACTTTTTCTCTGCCTGCCCTCCTGTTTTCATCTTCACCACTTGCAAGTGAAAACTTCCTTCAGCAAACAAAGTCAGGTTGTATGTGAGAGAACCAGAAGACTGTGGGCAGACTTTCCACACTGTGTGCTCAGCCCCGGACAACTCTGAGGACAGTGCTGTGGCCACAGGCTCCGGGCGAGACCTGGTCCTCCAGGAGCCGCAGGAAGGTCTGAGGGTGACAATACGCATCCTTTGCTGACACGGAGTCTAGAATGCGCTGCCCACAGGAGTCGTGGTCTCGCCACGCTGGGGCTGCTCACAAAGCAGGCATTTATGAAGTGGTTGGCTTTGCATTAATTAATTCCCCAGCCATTCACCCACAGTAACAATCCCTTCAATTAGAGTCCAGCGCAGGAAAGCCCTGGTGTTTATTGGAAGTGACATCTGCATAGCCCAGTGGGACTGTGGTCATACGGAGCAGCACAAAGGACCCGGAGCCCCTCTCTTGGCTGGTGCCTTCCTCCTCATGTAGCTTTTGAAGAAGAAAGAAGATCGCTTTGGGGAGAGCTCGATTTGTGATCTCCCTGTTGCTGGTGAATTTGTTAGCTAAGGTTTTCTCATCTGCATCTCCGCTGGGGTACAAGCTCTGTCTTGTGTCCTTAGAGTATTAAGGGGGTCTCGGATAACCCCAGATGCTGAAAGCACATGGAGTGGGACTCACTGGGAGGTGGCAAAGGTGGGCAAATTCTCTCTCCGTAAATACAAGAAATTGGGGGCCAACAAGGGACTTGGAGCTCCCTGGTTTTACTGTTGTAAAGGTTAAAAAGTTGGGGGGGAAATGTAGAAACTGAAGTTTGATGAGTGACTGACTGATGGCTTGATTAGATACCTGTCCTTTTAATCCTGCAGTTTGTTTAAAATAACTGCCCGATAGCCCTGTTATTTGGTCTCTTTCATTTCGGTTTTCTTAATACCTCGGAGTATCCTCATCTTCCTGCCAGCACAGAGGAAGGCACATTTGCAGGGAGACATTCCTCAAAGCCTCCTGCAGAGGCTGGCAGTGCAAACCGCCCCCCAAACCCCCATCCATGTCACGTTTTGGGGTTTCTTTAAACATCTCAGCAAATATTCACTGTTCATCAGTGATAACTTTCCAAGTTTCTAGTGATCGCTCTCAAAGTCTTCTTTTGTTTTTGATTTTGCTGGCATTTTTAGAAAGTAGACTTTTCGAATGCTTTGCCCTTTTCTAAGGAGAGACTGTGCTAGACACCAAATGATTAAGAGTTTCCTCTCACCGCTAGGAAGGGATTAAACATAAGCACGTTCACAAACAACTGGAAGGCAGGATTAAGACAGGCCGGTGCTGAAAGAGACATATAAATAAGGGCACCGGGTTTCCAAGGAAAGACATCACAGCTGCCTGATCAACAGGCAGGACTTTCCTTAGGCTTTCGCAGAGCCTTGGAGGTGGTCAGGGTCTTGTAATGCAAAGGGAGGGCAGCCTAGTCGAAGAGAAAGTGTCTAGGGTGGAAGTTCTGACGACGGTGAGTTACCAGACCACTCCGGGAGACAGCACAGATTTGGACTAGAGAACCAAGGGGTCTAGGACTTGAGGAGGTTGTCAGGCAGGGTGGGAAGTGTGTAGTTATTTTGGCAGACGTGGGAGCCAGTGCTCGGGGGGTTTGTCTTCTGTGGGAGGCGGGAGCAAGGTCAGGGCCAGGTTCTTATTGAAGGAGATGCTCATTCTGCACTCAGGGGACCTGACACTGAACCTGGGGCATGGAGGGGGCAGTGGTGAGCAGCAGTTTTATGATTAGAGTTGGATTTTTTTTTTTTTTAAGATTTATTTATGCATTCAAGAGCTGGGGTACAGGCCAGAGGTGTGGGGGGTGAGAGGATTCACCAGAGACAGAGTGGGGAGCAGAACAGGCAGATTGACTGAAATACATTGCTGAGGGGAGCAGCAAGAGAGACAGGAGCGGCCTGCTGTGCCATGTGGGTTTCTCTCAGGCCAGGGATAAAACTCGTGCTTCATAGTGCAGTGCTTAACCCCTTGCGCCACCAGAGAGGCCCAAGTTGGAGGTTTTAAACACCACCCTGAAATTTGTTTAGAATAGATTGACAAAAGTGTGTATGTGGGGGTGAGGTTGTGTAACAGTTAAATCTGTGACCTTAGGAGGTGGAGGGACAGCAAAGGGGTTCCTTGAAGTGTCACTACAGTTACAGGCTAGCAGTTTACAGCGGGATGCTGACCACTGCGGTGGGCAGGTAGGGAGCACTCATCACCAGCCAGGAATAGTTCCAAGAGTTTCACGCGTATTAACTAACTGGGTGACTACGGGCCGAAGTCCCTGGCCTAGAGCCCAGAGGGTTGAGGTCTAGCCTAACTCTGTTCTAACTATTGGGAGGGGGGGTGACTCTTTGGCCTCAACTTTTTGATGAATCCTATTGGACAGCTCTCAAGGTCCCCAGAACTCAGCATCCCATGTAACTCCTGATGTTTAATTAATATCAGCTTGCTAGAGAGAGACCCCGAGCCTGGGGATCCCAGATCTAGGGTTATAGAAGAGTTCCCAGATCTGGGCCTTTGGCACAAAGTCCATCTACCTTGTCTTCCATTGGTTCATTTGTAGCTGACTTCTGGCATTTCTAGAATGGCCCCCCTTGAAGACAGATTCCAACAATCCAATGTAGAATTCCGCCTTTTCCTCTGCTTCCCTTTTCACCTCTATCCACCATCCCTGCTGAGCTCACACTCCCCTCCCCTTTTATTGCTCTGTCATTAAAACTCCCCAGACCCTGCAAAGCCCCTACAGCAGCACTGCGCAGGGAGAAAAACAGTGGATTTAATAAGCTTCCCCTTAAATGGCCCCAAATCCCTTCCAGTGATGGGGGGGGGCCCTCAGTTGTAGACAGGACAGCCTCCTGGTGCAGGAGGTGAGAGAGAGAAAGAATAAAGAAGTTCCTGAGATTCTGGGCCTCGGGGACCAAATTAAAAAAGCGACACCCCTTATTCAAAATCAGATGAATGTCAGTGGGATGTTTGTCAAACAAACTTGTCATTATTTGTCACAATTTGAGGAAGTACCAGTCACCAGTCACACTTGAGCGCGTAACAGTTATTTATAGCTGCCAGTCTACAGTTATAACTAATGCAGGGCCAAGGTTCGACGTTCTAAACAGCTTTATTTATAATGATTGTGTGGCTATAAATAGTTTGGTTTGCTGGGTGTAGCAAAACAGCTCGTTCTGTTCTGTGGAGCCGGAGCCAGGAGAATTCGAGAGCAGGGAGGTGACTCCCATCTTGCCTCTCCTTGGCGGACCCTCTGCTAGGCCTCGGCTAGGAGGGGGTCATCCTCTTCCTCAATGAGCCTTTTGGGAAGAGGAGCTGTGCTGGGCCGTGCTCCCAGGAGATGGTAGAAGTTATTCAATTAATTAACATCTTGCCTGAGATCTCCGTGGGAGGGTTGCAGAGAGAAGGTTGCAGGGCGCCGCCTCCTCGGTGCCTGTTCATGGACAATGAGCTAATTACAGTCTGCTTCTCCTGCTGCAGGGCGGGGGGAGATATCCTGTTATTCTAGTGAGCAGGCGAAGCTCTAAAGGTTTGTTTACTGCTTCAGATTTAATTTGACCGACAGCTATAGTCTCTTCCTAAAGTAAGTGGTTGTCAGAAATTTAGGAATTCACTAGTTTCTTGTGTCAGCAGAACCTTGTCTGGGGAAGGGGTGGGGGGCAGGCGAGAGGAAAGGGAATATGTGTATCTAAAATTCACATGTAAAATACACAGGTATGTCAGCTTAAAAACTGGTATGTTACCGCTTTGCAGGGGGACAGTATTTTTACCAAGGGCAGGCCAACCTCCACTCCCCACCCTCCAAGATGCTAATCTATTTGTCACATGGAAATTTCTGGCACTATACATATCTCCACCGCACCCCACTCCCAAATGCCTGACCTGCAGTTTTAATACGGTTAGGATAAATATTATTTTGCTATTTTTTTTTTTTTTTTTGCAAAAGCAAAGGTGTGGCTCTGACAAAAATTTATTGGACCTTAATTTGCCAAATTAGTTCTGGTTCATTTTATGGCTGTAATTTAATATTCATAATGATTTTCTGACACATATGTTTTAGCAGCAAGATCTACTTCCTATTCATTTTTCATTTCAGTACAGCTGGAGTATATTAGACAGGATGGTACAAATCAGAGCGAGCCGTGCCCTGCGAGAAACTGCCACCACGTTGCCCACTTGGCCTCCTCCCAGACACACGCCGAGCGCCTGTGAACGTGCAAGGAGGCACATCCAGGGGTTGGGGCAGAAGGAGATAAGCAAACAATACTTCTCAGAAAAGAGATTACATTCTTTCTTTCTTTCTTTCTTTTTTAAGATTTATTTATTTATGCATACAAGAACTGGGGTACAGGCCAGAGGTGTGGGGGGTGAGAGGATTCACCAGAGACAGAGTGGGGAGCAGAACAGATGGATTGACTGAAATACACTGCTGAGGGGAGCAGCGGGTGAGGATCCCTCATGCTGCAGAGGCAGTGGATATCTACATAGTGCTGTGTTTTAACCACTTATGCCACCAGGGAGGCCCGACATTGTTTGTTTTTTATCAATATAGTATAGCAGCAGCAGCAGCTTTGGTATCATCATCATCATTCCTGCAATTCTTTGTCCAAGGGTGCTGAGAGAGTCATCCTACTTGCAGCTCTCCCACTGACAGCATAGAGAGGACCGTGCCTAAGCCAGCCAGTGATCACTCTGCAGGGTATGTGGATCACAGATGCGGAGGACCCAATGCCACGATTCCTTTAGGAGATGCATTTGGTCCTGACTTGAGTGCTGGGAAGACATCCTGGGGTTGGTGACCCCCTGGATGCTGGTTCCATGGGGCAGAAACTCTTTCCATACAGAAGCCTGGCATGGTGAGCACATGCTGTATATTTGCACAGAGCAAATGGAGCTCTCCTCTTTGGAGTTTGACAGTTCCTATTCGAGCACTTATGTTGTGCATTTGCAACACACAAATGAATGCATACATGTATTCACAATGGTTTAAAAATGAAAGCTTTTGAATCAACGTTTTTGTGTCCTTTGGGTAGATCCCTAGGAGTGGAATTGCTGGGTCATATGGTGGCTTCATTTTTAGTAGGCTGAGGAAACTTCACACAGCTTTCCACAGTGGTTGGACCAGTTTGTGCTCCCACAAGCAATGTAGGAGAGGTTCTTTTTCACCACATCCTCGCCAACATTTGTTGTTGCTAGTTTTTTGTGTTTTTTTTTTTTTGATAAAAAGAACACTTGTACCCCTGTGTTTATTGCAGCACTATTTATAATAGGTAAAACCTGGAAACAACCCAAATGCCCGAAACAGATGACTGGATCAAGAAGATGTGGTACATATACACCATGGAATATTACTCAGCAATCAAAAAAGATAAACTCATGCCATTTGCAGCAACATGGATGGAGCTGGAAGGAATTATGCTCAATGAAATAAGCCAGAAGAAAAAAGAAAAATATCTGATGGTTTCATTTATAGCAGGAATATAGTGGAACCAAATAAGACATCAATTTAAAAAAATAATAACAATACAAAACACAAGAAAGCAAAAACATATGATTATAAACCAGAGACATCCTGCAGGGGAGCAGGAGGGAGATGGATCAGAGGGAGGGAGGGAGGCGCACAGGGGACTAAGGTGATGGTGCACGGGTGCATTGGGGAAGGAAACTCTATGGGGACTCCACCTGAGGTGGGGGAAGCAAATATTGTTTAGAAATGAACAATGATGTAAAAAATAAATTAAAAAAATAAAAATGAAAACTTAAAGAGAGGTGAGATTTCTGGGGTCTGTGCGCTAGGCGGGGGAGAGGACCTCTTCTGACTGATGCTCTAGCATTTCCCATAAAATCTCGCGTTGGGTGATGTTGAGGGTGTCCAAGGCCACACGGAGGGAGTGAAATGGGACACTGTGCAGGTGAATGGATTTCAGTGGCCTGACAGGTCTTCCCTGCTCCCTCCCTGTTTATTCTGGGAGGAACTTTTAATCTTTCCTCTCTTGCCTGGGCTCCGATTCTGTGCTCCTGAAGGAGGTGGCTTTAAGCCAAAGAAGGGAGATGAAGACAAGGAGATGGATTCTAGCAAGTTTCTCCCTCATCTTGTCTTTCTTCTCCATGACTTTTTTGGATTACATGTAGCTCCATGATTATTTTCACTATTTTATTTTATTTTATTATTTTTTTTAAAGAGGCATGTATATTTATTTATTTATTTGTTTGTTTGTTTGTACATGCACTGGGTACAGTCAGAAGTGCGGGAGGGTGAGAGAATTCACCAGAGCCAGAGCGGGGAGCAGAGCAGGCAGAAGGACCGAAGTACACTGCTGAGGGGAGCAGCGGGCGGCAGGAGAGGTCTGCGCGCCTATTTTCACTATTTTAAAAAGAGCAATTCTCAATGTTTATTTTAAAATTGAAATAAGACATTTTTTCCACATTGCTTATTGGGGACAGAATTTAATATTAGCATTACCGAGCATATGATTTTAGCGAAGATTCTTGGAATTGGAAATGTGTTTCGCCAGTCAGAATGACTTTTATTCCAGCACAACCCTATTTCCTAGACCTAGAGGCTACCATTCAAAGAAAACACAAGAGCACAATAACATATAAATCTGGGGCCTCCCTGGTGGCGCAAGGAGTTAAGCACCACACTATGAAGCAATCCGCAGCCTCTGCAGCATGAGTTCAATCCCGGGCCTGCCAGGGAACTACCCAGAGGCCCAGCAGACCTCTCCTGACTCACCCACTGCTCCCCTCAGCAATGTATTTCAGGCTGCCTGTTCTGTTCCCCACTCTGTCCCTGGTGAATTCTCTCACCCCCCGCATCTCTGGGCTGTACCCCAGTTCTTGTATGCATAAATAAATACATCTTTAAAAAAAAACATAAATCTGGTAGATGGCTTTTACCTAATTTTTGTTTATTTCTATTTCTAAGAATAGTCCCTAATGCTGAAGACAGTTGAGGAGGATGTGGGGTAAATGTGTTAGCTTAGACTGTCTTGCCACTAATTCTTAGAATTGGGGCTGCTTAGTGCTTCAAGACACCATTCGCTTCTTGTACTCAATTTCTCTCCTTTTACAGATGAGGAAACTGAGCCTGGAGGACTAACTGACTTGCTCAAGGTCATTTGACTTCTAAGAGAAAGAACCGGGATGGAACCAAGGCCTCTAGCATCTCAGAAAAGATGAGTAATATTTGTTGGCAATAGGTAGACATGTGCATTGCAAAGATGCAGCCTGGAGATTAAGGATGAGGGCTCTTGAGCCAGCCAAGTCAGGTGTGAACCCTGATTCTGTTGCTACTTGTGAGGCAAAGGCACATTGCTTCTCTTCTTTGAGCCTCAGTTTTTTTCATCCCTTCAGTGGGAACAATAATTATTCAAAACAGAAGTGTTGGGAGGATTAAAAGGTATAATTCAGGTCCATTACTTAGCTGTGGTTCTTAAAGCATGGGGTATATCCATGCAAAATGGAAACAGCAATGAAAAACAAACCACAAAGCAAACAATTCTCTTTACCCCCCAAATAGGCTCCCTGTTCTTTGACCCGACAGCATCTGTCACGGACGTGTTCCTGGCGAAGTTTCTTCCTCCTGCATGTCCTTCTACTCTTGCTTATTTTCCTGGAGCGAGAAATACAATTGCCCTGCTCACCATTAGGCTTTGGGCGGACACAGATAGTCCCGATAGACTGGCGGTGGCAGGGGCAGGGATGGTGAGGGAGGGGTCCCGAGCGAGCAGTCCCATGAGCAAGAGAAATCCGATAAGTTAGCCAGGCCGGAAACCCAAAGGGTGGAAGTGATAGAAGGTCTGAGAGCTGTCCTGTGGGTTTCAGGTGCTTAGCTCAGCTACTGCTCATCATCACGACGGGAATTCTGCCCCCGAGATGGACACAGGGCAGCAGCTTTGAGGGACTGAACTCCATTTGGGAGACAGATAATTATAGAAGACGATCTCTGCTACGTCAAGCAAGTGAGGGCTTGGAACATTCAGGTTGGGACCACAATCTAATCACACAATCTATGTAATTTCACAGGCATACTGGGAAATACTGTTTGCACATAAAATTATCCCATTTAATCCCTTAATAACCTTTCAAAGTTTTTATGGTACTTTGTAGATCAGGAAAATGGAGGCCCCGACAGATTAAAATCACATGCTCAAAGTCACAGACATAAACGAAACCTGGATTGAAAACAAATCTCATTGATTTCAAAGGCTGCCCTGTCCATGTCCACTAACCACACGAAACTTTACCTAAATGCATTTTCACTATCTCCCCACCCCCTTTAGTTTACTGGTGGAGATTCACTGGTGAAGAGGTGGCTGTGATTGCTGTGCTTGAGCATGGCAGCAGCGTCTGGGTAAGTGAGCAGATGGTGGCGTGGGGCTGTGTGCATTTCTATTCTGCCTGCACCACTCACTGGCCTTGAGACCTTGGGCAAGAGAACTTCTTTTTGCTTCATTTTCCTCGTCTGTAAAGTAGGATGTGTTAGGATTCTTCATAGAAAAAGAACCAATAGGGGTGTGTGTGTGTGTGTGTGTGTGTGTGTGTGTGTGTGGAGAGGGAGAGAGAGAGAGAAAGAGAGAGATTATTTTGTTTTAAGGAATTGGCTTAAGTGAAATCTGCAGGGCAGGCCAGCAGGCTGAACACCCAGGAAGAGTTAATGTTGGAATTCAAGTCCATCAGCAGCCTGGAGGCACAATTCCCACTGGTCTCAGGGGATACCAGACTATTTTCTCTCTTTTTTTTTTAAAGATTTATTCATTTATATAAGCACTGGGTACAGTCAGAAGCGTGGAGGGTGAGAGAATTCACCAGAGCCAGAGCGGGGAACAGAACAGGCAGACTGATGAAGTACACTGCTGAGGGGAGCAGCGGGCGGCAGGAGAGGTCTGCGCGCCATGTGGGACCCTCGCCTGTGGCCGGGGATCGAACTGGCGCTGCAGAGGCTGCGGGCAGCCGCGCAGCCCAGCGCTCAACCACTGCGCCACCAGGGGAGGCCCAGACTATTTTCTCTTAAGACCTGCAACTGATTGAACAAGGCCCACCCATGTGGACTCTCTATGGAGAGTCATCTGCCTTCCTCAGTCTAAAATTTCAATGTTAATGTCATCCAGAAAGTACCTTCATAGTCATATCTAGACTGGTATTTGAGCAAGTATCAGGGCTCCATGGCCTAGCTGAGTTGACGCGTAAAATTAACCACGGCATGGGGCTAATATGCTCTACTGTCTAAGGTTGATGTGAGGCGTGAATGAATGAGCTGTTCCGTATAAAGAGAACTTACCTGACATGATTGCTCTGGCCCCAGAAATGGACATGCTCTCTCCTTTTGGCTCAGCCTCAGGAGCAGCTGAGGACAGCGGCCTGAAATCACAGGCACGAATTCCACTGAGAGAATCTTTGTTGTTGTTTATTCTCGTAGCAAGAAGCAAACACATTGCTCTTTAATTTTCCTTGGCAGGGGCTGTGGCGAGAGTGGATGCCAGCCCCGTGCTGGGCCCGGGCGGTGTGGACCCCCACCTCCTTCTCCAGCCTCAGGTGAACGGCCTCCCGGCAAACATCTTTCGTGGAAACCATCCTGCAGCCCCCAGCGCCTTGCCGCCTGACTCCCTTTCAGTTCAAACCCCTGCTCTATCTCCTTTACCCAGCTGCACCTTCCGTGGCCGCTCCCTACCTGACAGGGAGAGATACCTTTGATAGTCAGGCGTGCATCGCGAGCCCAGCGCACGCTCCGTTTGGAAACAGAATTTTCATTCTGCTTGGGTTTATGGGGGGAAGATTAAAACTGGAATAAATGCAAAAGATCCTGGAGGACAATGAGAAAGGAAACCTTGGAAGCAAGAGCAGAGAGGGGGGTGGCGTGGGAGATGGGACGGGAGGGGTCGGCAGGACCAGGGAAAGAATAAACTCAGCTTTCATCGTGGAGTCTGGTCCGTTTCTGAACCCTGATGGGGACGGTCATGAATTTTAAAATGTGTCTCTTCTGCCGACAGCTCCAGTCATAAAACCAACGCTCGGAGTGTTAAGGCTGCAGCGGAGCGGGGCTGGCCGGGCCAGGCAGGGGCCTGAGTAGACGGACTTTGAACACCGGGCCCTCGGCTTGCTCTGGAGGTCGCACCCTCCTCTCTGGCAGCGCAGGGAGCCCTCCGCAAGGCCTGGCACCAGCAGGTAACTTCCCACGCTGGCCTCAAGCCCTGCTGATCACTAGTGTCGCCCGCCAGCCACAGGCCACCTGCCTCGACCTTGAACACCTGGAGCCCCAGGGGGCCGGTGACTTCCTCACCAGGGTTTTGACAGCACAAGGAGAAGCTGCGTGGCTCCCGATGTCTCAGAGGAGGGTCAGAGTGAGCAACTCACCACCTGGGTTCTCGTGGGGTCACGGCTCCTGTCGGTGGGAGGTGAAGGTGGTGGCTGTCTTTTCTGGCCTGGCACAGGTAGGTAGTGGTGACCGTGGTCCTAGGAGCCTTGGGACGATTGTCAGTAACTCTTCCAAAAATGCAGGCTCTTGAGAAATGGAATTGCTTGTTTAGAAAATACGTCTTTTTGACATAGACGATAGAACAGTGGTGGCGCAACAAGGTTGTAGACATCGTTCTCAGGGGCCATAAAGTAGCCAGCGGCACCCCGACAATGTTGCTCCTTAACCAGAAGCTCAGCCCCGGAAGCAGAGGCAGGTCTCTGGGAAGAGAGCTGCACACACAGCTCACCCCGTAGAGACATTGGGGACTTCAGGGGACCCCTTGCTCCCGTCTGGGGGATCGCAAAGAAGCCCTTCACAGAGGATGGACATGTGGGCGGTGGGGGGCATCGCCTGCATTTCAACACTGGGACTCCTGAGTTTTTCACTTTAGGGGAGACTCTTTTCAGAGTACGAGACACGCAAAACGGCCTCCTCCTCATTTAACAAAAAAGAAGTACGACAGTAAACTGGTTAACATAAAATGTGATTTTTTTTTTTTTTAAGATTTATTTATTTTTTTGTTTATTTATACAAGCACTGGGTACAGTCAGAAGCGCGGGAGGGTGAGAGAATTCACCAGAGCCAGAGCAGGGAACAGAACCGGCAGAGTGACAAAGTACACTGCTGAGGGGAGCAGCGGGCGGCAGGAGAGGTCTGCGCGCCATGTGGGACCCTCCTCCAGTGGCCGGGGAGCAGCCGGGGATCGAACCGGCGCTGCAGAGGCTGCGGGCAGCTTCGCAACCCAGCGCTCAAATGCTGCGCCATCGGGGAGGCCCAAAATGTGATATTTTAACTAAGTTCAGTGACACCAAGCACTTTAACTGTCCTCACCCGATCCATCTCCAGGACTATGTCATCATCCCAAACCCAAACTTGGCTCTGAACAGTGACTCCGGTTGGCCTCCTGCAGCGCCGGCAGGGACCGTTCTACTTCGTCTCTGTGAACCTGATTCTCTAGGTACGTCCTAGAAGTGGAACTACACAGTATTTATCCTTTTGTGTCTGGCTTATTTCACTTTACATAATATCTTCAAAGTTTAGTCATACACCACACATTAGAATTTCATTTTTTTAAAAGATTTTATTTATGCGTACAAGAACTGGGGTACAGGCCAGATGCACGGTAGGGTAAGAGGATTCACCAGAGAGAAAGCGGGGAGCAGAACAGGCAGACTGACTGAAATACACTGCTGAGGGGAGCAGCGGGAGAAACAGGAGAGGTCTGCTGTGCCATGTGGGTTGCTCCCTGGCCGGCCTGGCATCAAACTCTGTGCTGCAGAAGCTGTGGATTGCTTCCCAGGGCGGTGCTTAACCCCTTGCACCACCAGGGAGGCCCTGAATTTCATTTCTTTGTTTATTTTTTATTGTGGTTAAATATACATAACATACTATTTATCATTGTAGCCATTCATGTGTATATAATTCAGAAGCATTAAGTACATTTGCAACACTGTCAACATTACCGTTACCCATACCAACACATTTTATCATCTGCGACATAAACTCTGTCCCCTTTAAGCACTACCCCTGTCCCGCCAGCCTCCGGTGTCCACGATTCTACTTTGTGTCTCTGTGACTTGCTCATTCTAGATAGTGCATGGAAGTGGAATCAGATATTTTCTCCCTCGTATTTGGCACAGATTATTTCAGAGTATGGATTGGCAAAGACTCCTCAAAGGCAGAAGAGCAGCAAACATGAGGATGACAGACCTGCACTCGGCTGTGTAGGTCACAGCTTCCTCAGAAGCGGGTGGGGACCTGCAGGGCAAAAACAGAAACCTGAGCAACATGAGGACAAGCGCCCTTAGGGAGATTGGCAGAGGTGCCCAGCTGTGGAGAGGGCTGCAGCTGCCACACAGAGAGGGTGCTGAAACCCTCTGGTTCTCAGCGCTTCCTCTGCCTTGAGTTCACGGACAGAGAACAACCTTTTGAAAACCTGACTCCAGGATTATGCGCTCGGCTGTGTCCCCGGCCTAGTGCTTCATCGCTTGCCTGGGCCACACGGAGGAGGGTAGAAGTGCAAAGGTGGGTTCACTTGTCCATTTGAAGACCAGCCGTGCCACGCCCAGTGCTGACACAGGGGCCAGTTCATGTGCTCGGGGAGGCTCAGTCGCCACCTGAGAAAAGTGGGGTGAGAAGCGCCCCGTCTCGTGGGGTTAGCATGAGGAATATATGACGTATTCTGTGGGCGCCTGACGCGCAGCGAGCGCTCGGTAGTGGTAGTCGTCTTGACAATTTGTTGTTGACATTACATATCCGTTTCCTGTAAGTTTTGTTAACACGACTCACTATCCTTGAGTCCAAACAACTTTCTGACATTGAAATTGAATTTGGGTGTGTGTCTGGCTGGGAGCCGGGCGTGTCTGTGGATTTGCTGGGCTGAGTGACACCTTGTGAATCTTGCGAAATCAACTGTTTTGTCTCCCTGTTGACATTTCAGTCTTACCACTCATTTTCCTTTCTGAGCATTAGTGGAAATGGAGAATTTGAAAGTGTAAGCTCGTTTGTGGCGAATAAATATTAGACTGCAACCTGACTGGTCATGTTGCTAGGACTGCACCTCAGTAGGCGAAAGACGTGGTAAATTTGCAACTGCCCCACCCCCCACCCCACCCCCCCAAAGGCAAATTCACCTGCAGTGGGACCCACAGGCGTATGCAGTTTGGACTCTCTTGTCTGTCCTGGGCATCTTCTCTGAGTGTCTTTGGGGAGTCTGCTCCAGGGGGTGTCTTGGGAGTGGTCTCCATGCCTGAGGGAGGAGTCTACTTTCTTGGGGACCTGCTTGGCAAGAGCTCAGATCCACTTGGGGGGGGGGTGGGCAGCCTCCTTGCAGACTCAGCCCTTATACACCCTTGATTTCTTGCCTTTGGCCTGGAAGCCCACCCTACGGGTCCTATTTCTCCAGCCTTGGGGGAATTCCTTCTCAAAGGCCTCCAGCTCACTTTCTGACACCCCACTCATGTTATCCAGATATTTTTATTAACTGCAAATCTCAAAACCAAGGCATCGTGGTCTCTATCCCCTTCCCCTGCGGTGCCCTGCGGCTCCTGTGGACATTTGCTCAAGCCCGGGGCTCCATTTAGCTATGGGTGTGTCAGGGCGGATGGTGAGCGCCCATCTGCCCACAGATCCCAGTTGGGTGGATTAATTAATGATTATAGAGTACTTTGAAGGTTGCAGGGCTGCTAATTATTTAGCCAGTTCCCTCCCTTCCTCCGAGTCCCCTTGACTGCCTTTTGTGTCTTTCCCTCATGGGGCGTCCTTTGAAGTGAATAGTGGGGGATGAATCAGGGGTCAGTTAATAGAGCTGACCATCCAGATGGCCGGCTGGAAAGCCCGTCTGGATGCCGCTTCTCCACGGGAGTTGGGATTTTCTACGAGACCTGCAAGGCCACATCCCTCTCTTTAGAGCAGACCTGGCCATGGCTCCAGAAAACCGTCTCCCAGACTGCCAAGTGGGGGTAACAGACAGCGAATCTTCCTTGCTAAGGCTTAGCCTGATGTCTTTGTTCTTGCAGGGTTTGCTCTCAGTTTTGATGTGCAAACCTTTATCTGGCCATGCATTTGCTCCTCTGCCTTTTACTGCTCTTTTCCCAGAGCAGCACCCCACAGGGAGAGCAGGGCAGGTTCTGCTCCTAGTCCTGGGTCAGCCGGGAGGGACCGGCTCTGAGCTATCCCAGGAGCCGTGAGTTCAGGTGTCCGTGGAATGAGGACACCGTCTTGTTTCTCTGCCCTCCCTCTCGCCCAGCAATGCACAATATTGAAATAAAGTATATTTTCTGTGATTTTGATGTCTGGATCTGTGCCTACTTTTTACATGGGGGCAACCCAGGAATTTAATAAATATTGCAGGAAGTGGGATCTTATGTCTATGTCCCTCTCCTGAGCCCCAAAATGGGTTTGGGCATACCCATGTGCATCTTAAAGGGAGAGAAATTTGGGGTACAGAAAATCCTGGTTGACCTTATGTCTCTCGGTGAGGACTGAGAAGCTCTTCTGGGGGTAGAGAAGTTAGAGGTACAAAGAGGAGGTGACACCCAGTTCTAAAGCTCTGTCCACTCTGTGGGGGAGGAAAGTATAAAAACATAGAAATATGGAGGATGAGACTTTGAGGGTGTCTTCGGCATTTTGCTCTATTTGTTTCCTTCTGATGAACGGGTAGACAGAAACTTTGCTTGTCCTTGCCTCGGGATACTTTCAGGACGGAAAACAGAAGCTGCTGAAAGTCTAAGGCTTTTGCAAAACTCCCCAGTTCTTTGAAGAATGGATGCTGGAGCCTCAGGGGTTGAGGAGTGGAAGGAGAAGCCTTTGAGGGGACCCCCCTTTCACCCCAAACTCCCCAGATGGACCTGAGAAGCTGCTAGACCTGGAGGCCCCTGTAGGTTGGGGTGATGGGGAGCCCTGAGGACCAGGAAGGGCTGACCAGCGAGAGAAGCGGCTCCCCAATGCTTCGGGGACTGAGGAGGCCCAGTCATGGCTGCACCCTGGCAGAGGAGGGACTCTCCAGCGTGTGCTGGAATTTCTGCTACCCCTGCAGGACGTGGCTCAGAGTGCACCAAGATCGTTTGCATGAAAACAACTGCAGGCTGAAGAGGTACTAACCTCTGCACAACTACCACACTAAAAAGGGGGCAGAGCAGTCACATTCATAGCAAGAGAAAGTGGAATGGGGGTTGCCAGGGGCTGGGCTGGAGAGACTGGAGAGTGGGGGGCGGGGAGACTTGCTGTTTCATGGGCACAGTTTCCGTCTTACAAGATGAAGAGTTGGGTAGATCTCCTGCACCACCCCATGAATGTACTTAACACCGTGGGGCTGAGCAACTGTAGCAAATGGTTAAAATGGAAATAGCA
This sequence comes from Talpa europaea, assembly GCF_964194135.1. Classification (NCBI taxonomy): domain Eukaryota; kingdom Metazoa; phylum Chordata; class Mammalia; order Eulipotyphla; family Talpidae; genus Talpa; species Talpa europaea. Next base: position 152,765,603 of record NC_140068.1, read on the forward strand.
CTTCACACCTGTTAGGATGGCTGTTATCAAACAAATAAAAGCTAACAAGTACTGGTGAAGATGTGGAGAAAAGGGAACACATATGCTGTTGGTGAGAATGTAACATGGTGAAACTATTATGAAAAACAGTATGAGATTGCTCAAAAAACTAGGAATAGAACTACGGAATGATCTAGCAAGCCCACTTCTGGGTATTCACCCAAAGGAAATGAACTCATTATCTTGAAGAGAGCGCTGCACCCCCATGTTCATTGCAGCGTTATTCACAATCACCAGATGTGGAAACAACCTAAGTGCCTGTGGAGAAATGAGTGGATACAGAGAAGGGAGCTCTCCCTCCCTCTCAGCCTCCTTCCCTCCTCTCTCTCTGTCTCTCCCTCCCATACTCTCCTCTCTCTCCTTCCCTCTCTGTCTCTCTCTTATTCAGTCTTAAGGAAGGTGATCCTGCCATTTGCAACAATATGGATGAACCTGATATATTTCACTTATGCTACGTGAAGTAAGTCAGACACGGGAAGAAAAGTTTCATGATAACACTTACATGTAGAGGCCTCCCTGGTGGTGCAATTGGTTGAGCACAGCGCGATGAAGGAGTCTGCAGCCTCTGCAGCGCGAGTTCGATCCCCAGCCTGCCAGGGAGCAACCTACATGGCACAGCAGACCTCTCCTGTCACACCCGCTGCTCCCCTCAGCAGTGTGTTTCGTCAGTCTGCTTGTTCTGCTCCCCACTCTGTCTCTGGTGAGTCCTCTCACATCCCTGCACCTCTGGCCTGTACCCCAGCTCTTTTATGCATAAGGAAATAAATCTTTTTTTAAATAAAAGATATTCAGAAGATCTAGGGCTGGACCCTAGATGTGCTGCATTAAAAAAAAAAAAACTTACATGTAGAATCTAATAAAATTGAACACACAAAAGCAGGGGTAGAGCAGAGCTTACCATGGCTGGGTGGGGGTTGGAGAGATGTTGGTTAGAAGTTCAAAGTGTCAACTAAGATGATTCTAGAGATGGGCAACCCTGCATGCTGACTAGAGTACTAGTACTATATTAAATACTGGACATTTGTTAAGAGATTTCAGGTGCTGGGCCTCCCCGGTGGTGCAGTGGTTGAGCGCTGGGTTGCGAAGCTGCCCACAGCCTCTGCAGCGCCAGTTCAATCCCCGGCCGCCGGTGAGCGTCCCACATGGCGTGCAGACCTCAGCAGTGTATTTTCATCCGCCTGCCTGTTCTGTTCCCCGCTCTGGCTCTGGTGAATTCTCTCACCCTCCCGTGCTTCTGACTGTGCCCAGTGCTTGTATAAATAAATAAATAAATAAATAAACAAACAAACAAATAAATAAATAAATCTTTAACCAAAAAAAAGAGATTTCAGGTGCTCTCATCACACACAGATAAATACTCTCTATTGCACTGATGGCATCAGGGAGCCATGTCTGGCATTGCTGGGGCTTCCTAATGCTGTTGTGGGGACGGATCGTGCATCATCTATTGCTGTTTATGGAGGCAGAATATTGCTATCCCTGGTGGCTGCAGGCAAGGGAGTCTCCCTGCCTGGGCTGAGCCAGTTCTGACACCACAACCTGGACAGGTTACACAACCTGACCTCGCGCCTGCAGCATAGGAACATGCATAGTCTTACCTCAGGGCTTCTTCTGAGGATTAAATGAGTTACTGTTTGAAAAGTACTTACAACAGCGCCTGCACAGCGTCAGGTGCTATTTAAGTGTCTATTAAGTAAACATCCACTTCAAAAAGTCATTATGGGGATTAACTGAGATGCTGTTCATAAGACACATAGTGAAAACCTAGTGAACAATAAGCACCAAACAAATGTTAAAGTTGCTATACCGTTTCGACCTTTACATTCACACTGTGAAGGTCAGGCCTCCCCAAGGTGTTCAGCACAAGCCTTCCAAGACATACCATTTTGGCATGTGGATTATTTTGAGCTGAGGTTAATCAAAGCCCTATAGACTTCAAGAGAAATGGTTACTATTCCCTTAACTACCAAGAAGAATAAAGCTGGGGAGGATTACCCAGATTTAGAGTTGTCTCCCGAAATAACCTTCCTCTTGGAGAAATTTATCTTTGGGGCAGGCAGATATCTGGTTACAGAGCATCTGGGCTTTGTCACATGAGCCTTCCCCTTCCTTCCTTGAAGCGCCATACCCTTATCTCATTCCTTAACCCACCGAATAAACTCTAGTTTTGTCCCATTTACTCCAAAATTTATGTCCAAGTAGATTCCCCGTGCATATGTAATTGAATTTGTTCTTTTTTAAAAAAATATTTATTTATTTATGTATACAAGAGCTGGGGTGTAGGCCAGAGGTGCGGGGGGTGAGAGGATTCACCAGAGACAGAGTGGGGAACAGAACAGGCAGACTGACTGAAATACACTGCTGAGGGGAGCAGCGGGCGCGACAGGAGAGGTCTGCCGTGCCATGTGGGTATCCCCTGGCCAGCCAGGAATCGAACCCAAGCTACAGAGGCTACGGACAATTTTACAGCACTGCGCTCAACCTGCTGCACCCCCGGGGAGGCCCCCCAAACTTCTTAGCATGATTTTTGAAGTCCACTATCTTTTCCAAACACACACACACACACAGAGGCACACACATGATATTTTATCCACACACAATGCCACACCAGACAATAATTCCACACAAATAGGAGCCTCTCCCCAAAGTATTTGTCATGGGAAGACATGGTTTGATGTTCACATTACTCATCCCAGTCTCCTGGTAGCTGGAGCACCAGAGAGACAGCTGAGGTGACCAAGACAGAGGGTGCTGGAGAAAAGTCAAATATCTCTGGTTGTGAAAGGGAGTGATAAGCTGGGGAAAAACTTGCAGGGTTGGGGATTTGGGCCTTGGGATCCTGAGAAAGGATAATCTGGGATGGTTTCCAAGAGACTGTGTAGCGGAGGACAGAAACACTGAGGGGACATTTCGGGAGAGAGATGCTGAGGGCTATGTGATGTGTGCCTTCCTTACTCGCAATTCCTATAAAACCTTTGCTGAATCCCATGGCATTCCTCGTCTCTCTTCTCGCCTCTTCTTCAAGGGTGGCACTGGATTACCTGCTTTCAGGCGTCCAATTAATCACCCCTCGGAGTCCCCATAGAGGCTCCAGTCCTTCTATTGTAGTGCTTGTCTCATCCTCTTTGAGGCTAGAGCCTGGTCCTAATTTATCTTTGCTGCCTCCCCCCACCACCACCCCTGCAGGAACCCCAAGTCTCGCCTGTAGTAGGCATTCCAGTGCTGTCCTGGAATTAGGTGAATAAAGGGCCTGGGGTGGGTGACAGCACTGGAGAGGAGAGGGCCATCTGTACCAAGAAGGAAATGAGTTAAAAAATGAGGAGTTGTAGCAGGGAGAGGAGAGTTAAATGATAGCTTTCCTCTAAGCACCCCTGTGAGAAGTCTAATTTACATAATTAAAATCCAAATAACTAGAAGAATGAATGGTGAGCCAAATCCTACATACAACTGCAGAGATGGGAAGGAACTAAAGCCAAGGACAAGATGAAGAGTGGGGATTGGAGGGATGTTTGCTCTAGAATCATTAAAAAGACGACCTGGAGTTGGAGGAAGACAGCAGGACCAGGATGGAGTGAAGGGGGGTGGGGAGACTGGGTCAGAACAGAGTTAATAAAAGGGCTGGGGGAGGGCCTACCTGGTGGTGCAAGGGGTTGGGACGCAGCACTATGAAGCTGTCTGCGGCCACTGCAGAACGAGTTCGATCCCCGGCCAGGGAGCTACCCACATGGCACAGCAGACCTCTCCCGACTCGCCCACTGCTCCCCTCTGCAGCGTATTTTAGTCAGTCTGCTGTTCTGCTCCCCACTCTTTCTCTGGTGAACCCTCTCACCCCCCTCAACTCTGGCCTGTACCCCAGTTCTTGTATGCATAAATAAATCTTAAAAAAAAAAAAAAAGGCGGGGTGGGGTAGGGAGCCTGGGACAAATATAAAACCCAGGGACAAAACTCCGATTGTAAAAGACAAGTGGGTGGTTGTTTGGAGGGAACTTGGTCTCCAACCTAAAGAGGGGTTCTGTCCACAGTCAAAGCGCAAGACATAGCGTTGCTGAGGGAATATGTTAGCGCGAAGCTGGGAGGATTGGCTGAGGCAGGACTCGAAAGAGCACAGAGGCTCAACGGTTGGTCTATTTTGTGGGGAGGAGAACAGGGCAGATAATCATATACTGTAGAGATAAATTAATAATACTAAGCTACCTCACCAGGGTGTTATGAGTGTTAATTAATTAATTATTGTTTGCAAAGCACTTTGAAGGTGGAAAGGCTCTATAATTATTATGAATAAAATGTCAGAGATAATAATCCGGCAGAAAGCAGTGACCTCATCAGCACTTCATTTGCATGGCCCGAAGTGAGGCAGATTCTCGAAGGTTCTCTGCCAAGGGGAGAGGCCTGCTGGGGACGGCAGATGCCCCCGCTGGAGCCCTGGTCTCTGCTCTCACGGCTGTCCGTCAGCGCCAACACTGTGGCCTCTGCTCCCTTGGCAGCAGGTTCATGAGAAACTGAGAGGTGACATTTTTATGGTTCTGGAAGCCGTGCATGTGACGAGCTGACGGCTGGGTTACTTTATGGGGCGGGCGGTTATCTCCGTCACAGGCCCGGGGAGACGCGTCCCACCGAGCAGCTCTGCGCTGTGCGGGCTGTTCTGTTTCTGCTTCTAGTGGTTTGGATCTGCCCTTGCTAGTGGACGGCCAGGGCTGTCAGGGGCTCTGGGCCGTGACGTGTCCACGCCAGCCTGCTAGATTTTGGGGAATATGGCAATGACCTGGAGCTGACCTTCCAGACATAGCGCATGACAAACAACCTCCCTTTTATTCGTGTGTCCTGTGTCAGGTGGAAGGAAAAGCATAGGAGGAAGAGAGAGCAAAGGGGGAAGCAGGGGCTGGGAGTAGATTGGATCGCCGTGAGGTCTTCCAGGGAAATTCAGGGGAAAGAGCTGTTTGAGGAAAGTTGCCTTTTCCTGCGCCCCACCCCTGGCCCCTGTCTCTGGGCTGGATGACCTGGCAAAAGACCCAAGCGGTATTCACCATATTTTGCTCAAATGTCTGGGAAATAAAACTGTTCTGCCAACAAACCCCACTTGCTACCTGCAGATGTGGAACAGAGAGAATGCAGCAGGGTGAAGGCAGAGGCATGAGCAGGGTTACAGGTGGGTAAGAAGCACAGAAGTGCGGACGAACAGCATTTCACACCGATTTAGACTAGAAAAATAGGACAAACAATGAAAATTCCTTTATCTCCTGGAGACAAGCAGCCTCGCCTGTGTGTGTCACACATACCTTGTGAGGGATTGCCACGCTAATCCCGCAGCTGAGTGTTGACAGCCCCGGGGTCAGAAGGCCCATGACCTTGTGTTGTAAAATCAGAAGGTCAGACCTTTGTATCTGGCTGAGTAAGTCTGCAAGGTGACACTTGAAGAGGGGAAGCCGAGCAGGCAGTGGCCGCCTTCATCCGAGAAAATCATCATTTTACCCCTCCAGTGTGGGCTGTTCACGCTTCAACCTCAGCTGAACTGACCCTTGGAGGGTCACCGTGATGCTGAAATGCACATGACCATTCAGTTGGTTCCTGACTCCAGCTGCAGACTGTGATCTTAGGAATCAGTGCTCGAAGCAGGCCAGGGTTTCCAAAGCACAAGTCCCAAGTGGGGAGGGGCAAGAATATGCATCGCTGGGCCTCCCTGGTGGCGCAGGCATTTGAACGCAGCCTAGGAAGCTGTCCGCAGCCTCTGCAGTGCCAGTTTGATGCCCACCAGCCGCGAAGCAACCCACATGGTGGGGCAGACCTCTCCTGACTCGCCCGCTGCTCCCCTCAGCAGTGTATTTCAGTCAGTCTGCCACTCAGGTCTGTTCCCCACTCTGTCTCTGGTGAATCTTCCTACCACCCATGCCTCTAGCCTGTACCCCAGTTCTTGTGTGCATAAACACACCTTTTTTTTAAAAAAAAAAAGAATATGCATTGCTAACAACTCCTCAGGAGGGCTGGTGCTGCTATTCAGAGACACCTTCCAGAACTGCTGATTTGGAGAACCCGCAAATCTGTTGTACTGGGGTGAAGCTAGTACATGAAGATAAAAGGGGAAGGTGGAGACCAGTTGAGGAGAGTGGCTTCCAGGAGAGCTCAGAGTTCTGGGCTTGGAGGCCCAGCAGGCTGTCCATGGCACAGGCTTGACTGGGGGCAGGAAAAAGGAGGTTGTGCTGCGTCTTCCACTCTGGGAGTGGGGGGGACTCCCCTGACCTTCTGTATTCCCACTGCTCCTACCTCCAGGAACAGTGCCTGCAGGGATACACACTCCCCTCCAAGGCAATGTCGACATTTTTCCTTCTGCCCCTTGCAGATATTTCCCGGGATGCAGGTGTTTCGGCTCCTGACACTCCCTACCAAAGTCCCAGCACCTGAGGGGCTGACAACAACAATGCCAAGTCTCACAGTTTAGGTGGTGGGAAGTGTTGATCAAGGTGTCAGTCCCCATGGAGAGTCCCTCTGAGGGCTGTGAGGGAGGCTGTGCTGCAGGCCTTCTCCCCAACCCTCCTTGTCTTATTGCTGACTTCCTTGTCTTCTTTCATCTTTCCTTGGTGCGCTCTGTCTCTCATCCCCTCTTTGTAAGAACACCAGTTACATCATTAAGGCCCACCCTACTGACCACCCCCTACTTAACCATCAGCAAAGAACCTATTTCCAGGTAAAGCTGCATTCATGGGGAAGACCTCAAACTCCTCCAGAGGGACACAAAGAAGCCCAGGATGTTTCCTCTTCTCCATCATGAGGGACCTGATTGCCACCTAGAAGTGGGGAAACTGAGGCAGAATAAGCTCTTGCTGTGCTACATAGGTACCACCTCTCCCCAAGTTGACTATAGCACATCAGTCGTGCGTAGGCTTTTAAACGGAGCGCTTTCTGAGAGGCAGAGCCTTCTACTTTTCTTCCCATCCCAAATGTTGGTCCTGCAGTGCAGTGCTGCTCCCTGCAGCAGAATCGGCCATCCGGGTGCACACGCAACTCGGCTCATCACAGTGACGAAAGATGAGACTGTTGGGAAAGGAAGGTGAGGCTGGTTTGGAGTCAGACTGAGGTTTGGGGATCAGCTCATTTCCTCATCTATGCTCCATCCCTCTCCCAGGGTTGTCGGAGTTAAATGAGATAGTCTGCAGGGGGGGGAGGCTCTCTGTGGGGGTGGCTGTTATTATAATTAGGAGCTCAACAGGAAATCTACCAGGAAAAGTGTCCTGGAGTAGGGGAGCAGGGAGGTGTTTATTTGCACCGAGCACAAGCAGGAGCTAAGTTCCTCCTGACTTCTCTCTCCCTGCCTTCCCCCACCGTGGCTGGGAACCCTGCAAGTCAACGGCTTTGAACTGAGACTTCAAAGAGAAGCCAACCCTGTTCTTCAAACAGGTTTATAAAGAGATTTTGATACAAGACAACAATGCATGTCAGCAGAGCCCAGTTAACGTCCTTCTCTTTGTAGTTTTATTAGGAAATAATTTCCCAGCCGGTGAGGCTCCTGCTGGCACGCCTTGTTTCTCTATTTGTGATTGGATCTGCCCACTGGCGGGGCTGCCCCTCGCACCGGGCAGTTTTGCCAGCTGGGGGCCCAGAGAAAGACACGGAGGGAAGGGCCCTGGCAGCCGATTCACCATCTGCCCCTGCCCTCCCCCTCTTTGTAGCAAAAATGCAATTTGTTTGACCTCTGGGGAGGTTTAAAATCTCAGCTTCTTAATTGTTCCCCCATTATTATTATTATTATCTTTTTTTAAGAGGTTAGAGAAAGAGAAATCATGGTCAGAAAATGAAAGAACCTTTAAAGCCTTCCTCTCTATTACGCCCTGCATGCTGGGCTTGCAATGGGGATTTCTAATGGATTAAAATGAAGGTGTCTGGTTCACAGGGGGTGTAAAGCAGGACCTTTTTGCAAGGGCTGCTTTTTCCAAGTAGAGGTAGGGGTGGTTTTCGAGGAGTGATACTTTCTTCTGCCCTTGGCGATGAGATGCTGTTTTCCTACAACTTGGGAGATATGACAAGTCTTCTTCGTTTTTTTTAAGATTCATTTATGTATGCACACCAGAACTGGGGTACAGGTGAGAGGTGCAGGGGGTGAGAGGACTCACCAGAGACAGAGTGGGGAGCAGAACAGGTGGATCGACTAAAAAACCCTGCTGAGGGGAGAAGCAGGCGAGACAGGACAGCTCTGCTGCACCATACGGGTAGCTCCCTGGCTGGGGATCGAACTCGTGCTGCAGTGGCTGCCACTAGCTTCGTAGTGCTGAGACTTAACCCTTGCACCAGCAGGGAGGCCCAACAATGAGTCTATGTGCCAAGTGCTGTGGTCTAGACTGAGGATACAGATGGGGAACACAAGGTTCCTGTAGTGTCGCTTCTTAGTGGGGGCTGGCAGGCTGGGTGGGGAACCATGCTTAGAGGGGTTGTTCTTCCTAGGGCTCCATGCCATAGCAGGCGTCGCCCAGGGCTGCAGGACCACCTGACTTGCGACCACATGCCACAACCACTAAGGTGGCTCGTGATCATCATCTTGAGGGAGTGGCAGGGCTCAGGAAGGCTGTTTGCAGTAGTGGCTTAAGCATGAGGTGAGTCGGGTACATTTCCACACTCCGGAAAGAGGAGCAGCAGGGAGAGTGGAGACGAGGTGTGGAGGATATAACTGATGGAATATGATCCAAGGAGAAATTGGGGCCAAAGTGGGCACTTAGTCCCAGAGGAAAAGAGTCTTCACTTCCTTTTTATGAAGCTGGGGAAGAAACAAGAGGGAAGATGTGGGAGCAGAAGATGTGGTCAAGGTCAGCTTTCCTGTCCTTTCATTTTCTCCAGGAGGTAGGAATTAGGGGCCTCTCCTGGGGTGAGGTGGCTTAGAAGGTTATAGGCAAAAGTTTCTCAGTGATCATTTAGTTGAGAGTCTTCATTTTATCCAATGAGTCCCAGAGGAAGTAGTAAAGCTCCTAAGTTAGTACGCTGATGAGCGATGGAGCCCACTGGAACACAGGTTGGGGGGCGCCCAGGCCAGGGACACTGCTCTGCAGGATGCTGGCTGTGTCCCAAGGCTGCCTTGCTGTCCTGCCTCTAGCTGGAAGGCCGGAGAAGCTGTGACTGACTGGGCCAGGCCTCTGAGCTCCTGACCAGCTCCATGATGAATCCTGTTCCAATGCTTTGGGACTGTTTAGGGGTGATGAGTGTGTACAAAGGGGAGTCTAGAGCAACAAAAGGTTACCCAGGGTCTTTCCAGATCATGCCTTTTAGCATCCCACACAGGATCCAGGGACCCGGTGCCAGTCCTTAGACTCTATTTTGCTGACCCAGGCTTACTCAGCTTCCCATCAATAATTTCCTTCTGTTGCCAAAGGAAATAGAAAATGCTTCCACAAAAAGCCACAGAGTAGGAACTGACCTAAAAACTTACAGTTTGTGAGCAGAATGTGCCAGGCCACAGGAGCACAAGGAACAAATTGGTCACTGCCCAGGCTCTAAGCCGATGTTCTTGTACCCATTGTACATATGGGAAAACCTAAGAGGAAAGATAGAAGCTTTCCAGAGTCATCCAAGGCAACCATAAAGCCCCAGCTTAATGTTTATTCCACTTACTCTGAAGTCTTCTTCTGCTGATGGCTTCATAGCTCCTTGGGGTGTGCAGGAAGCACTGACCAGGATAAGAACCGACCACAGGCCTTTCCTCATGGGGTCTGATGGGATCTGGTGGACCTCAACTCCAACCACTTACGTAATTTTTTTGAGGCAGCCATTAAAAAAAGGAAGCTCTAATAAAATTATTGTAATACATTTTACAATCATTTACGAAACAGCAAACTATGACTTGCAGACCAAATACGGCCTTCACACAGTTTTCAAGCAGTCTGTGAGCTAATCGTGGTTTTTACATTTTGAAAAGGTCATAAACAACTCCAAAAACACAGACTCTGTATGTGCCCACACAGCCTAAATATTTCCTAACTAGTCCTTCCAGAACAAGTTGGCCGACCTCTGCAAATAAATGAATGATCTTATCACAAAATGACAATGATACGGAATTGCATTATAAGCAAGATAATCATAGAATTGATTCAAATATTCACTGATTGAATATAAAAGTCATGTGGCCTTATAATGAGATATGAATTCCAAGTTGTTTGACCACTGCTATTTATTCCAATCATGTTGACTAATCTCATTATGGTCACTTGGACATAAGGACAAAGGAACCATGGGCCCCAAGGGTTGGCCACAAAGGCCCCCTGCTCCAGGGTAACATGTTTTGGGTTTCTTTGGTTTGGAGAGGAGACGCTTCGGAGCCTGGCGTCCGAGTCCTCTGTGCAGGCTTAGTTTGCCTGGTATGATTTAGGAAGCCCTGGCATACATGGGGTGGGGCCTGTCCTCATCCTAGGCAGCTGAGCCTTGGAGTGCAGCAGACGCGGCTGGGTCTCTCAGTGTGTGACTGAGAGATACCTGGTTCTGGCCACAATATACATCCAAAACCTCGTCATTTCTGTGGTAGATGAACTTGAAGGCTGGGCCACCACAGAGCAGGAGAGTTCTGTTTCTGAACTGCCAAGTCCGGCGGGCTTAAGCTGCTTGTGTGCTCTGGAATATCCTCATGAAGCAGCCAAATGAGCTAATGCCTCGTGACACCCAGCAGCTGGGCAGGATGATTCCAGGCACAAGCAGAGGCATCAGGTCACCTAAAGGCCACTGGGTCAAGAAAGTGCACTCAACTCCTCTTCTTGAAGCTAGAAGGCAGAGGCGTGGAAGCTAATGAAAGCCAGTGGTGAAGTCACAACAAATGGGGTTCAAATCCCACCTCTGCCACTCATTAGTCCTGCAACCCTGGACAAATGTCTTAATGTCAGATTTTCAGTTTCTTCATCTGTAATAATAATTCTACCACATGGGTAAAGGAAGCCAAAAAGAGACTTTGGATGCAAAGAAATCATATGAAAAGGCAAAAACAAAGCAGAAGTTATTGGAGTCTTATTCTGTCCCATCCTCTAAACATCGGGCTTACTTCTGCATAAATATTTTACCTAGATGTCTGAGGGTTAGGTATTCTCCAAGGAGACTAGCAGGGAGCAAGGGAGAGAGAGAGAGATTGTGCTTTGCAATGCAGAAATGGCACAGAGAGGACAAATTCTGGAGGAAGAAATTGTAGCTAAACAACCAGAGTTAATCAGTACCAGTTAGAAGAACTGGAGAGAAACAGCTGGCAGGTTCCTCAGTGGTTGTGGGGTCCAGCTGTCCTCATACATGTGTGAAGGGCTATTGCTTGGTGGTAATGTCCCACAAGCAGACAGCCCTGGGCTCGAACCCCAGCCCTGTCCTTCCCCAGCTGTAATCAGGCAACTAATGAAGTTCTCTAGGCTTCAGCGCCCTAGCCTATCGAGGGGAGAACAGCACCAGCCTAGGAGAACTCTCGCCATGGACGTGAGGAAGCTGGGCCAGGCATGACTAGGAATGTGGGTGCGGAGCAGGGGCTTTCGTGAGTCCCCCAGGATCCAGGTCTCTGTATAGAGGTGCAAACAAGGTTTTTCTTTGTACGGGGCTCACAGAAGTGTGCAGATCCATTAAATGACGACAGCAACAACTCAGAACCTTCAAGCCCGCGTCATTGAAGTCAAATCCAGGCAGTTAATTTCCTGTTTCTCTTGTGGGCTGATTTTCTTCACTTTCAGTTGGGGCAAAGTCAGTCTTGAAAACACCCCTTTTAATAGGTGTTTCAAAACACTGCACATCAGTATGAGTCTATTAAATTCTCACAGCTCTGCTGGCAGGTAAAACACGTTTATAAACTTAAGAAAATAACCATGCTGTTTGCCTTCGAACTGCCAGGACCATTCTGAAGAGATTCTGTGCTTTAGGTCATGGAGTTTTGAGGAATGGGTTTTGTTTCTCCATTCACTCTCCTTGTTGTCCTTCTACGCAGTAAAAATCGCAGGCTTGTTTATCTGCCTCTAGCTGAAACTGGTCTTGCTAAACTCCCAAACTCCCTGATCCTCTTCCACCAAATATTTCTTTCTTTCTTTCTTTTTTCTTTTTTCTTTTTTTTTTCTTTTTTTTAGTGAGAATACCTCAAAGGGTTTATGCAAGCTCTGGGTCTTTTCTATTCTAATTTTGCTCCAATATTTGAATGTTCAGAATATGCTAATCAAAATAATGATTCCAACTCTGAGACTCCACAGGGTAGGATTCTGGCACCAAATAGACTATTTGATAATGTAGTAAATATCCCAGACCCAAAACTTTTTGCTGAGGGGGAGGAATCAAGAATAGAAGACAGGGTGAAGCCAGGCCTAGTTTTCTGAGAGACAAAGCGAAAGGAGAGAAGATGATGAGAAAGAAAAAGTGCCTGGAGGGCAGCCTGGACAGGGCGGGTGGGGAGGGAAGGTAATGGTGCCTGTTGAGGCCGAGGGTAATCTACAACATTTATAAAAAGCTCCTCAGGCGTAAATCTTTTGGGGACCAATGCCTTCCCCAGCCAGAAGAAATTGCAGCAATGACGTGGGAGCTGGAAAAAGTTGAGTTCTAGGGAAGGGCATCCTAGGAGACTTCTTAAACTGTTTCAATTCACACGTTGACCTGTGGTTTTGAGTCAGTGAGGCAGCAAAGAATGCACTGCCTGAAAAACAGCTGAAGTTTTCAGCATGGTGTAGAGTCGTAAAATGATGTCAGAAAATGTGTTTAGACTGGACTCTATTTTCCTTTGTGGGAATTCAGTTCAAAGAATCAGAAATTTTTCATATGTCTAATGTCATTGATTTACAAAGAATTCTTCTCCCAGGCAAACATAAAACCCTCTAGTTAAACGCCTGCTCTCACCACAAAGTCAGACAGACTTCAACGTCTCTTTCATGCTCATAGCAAGAAGCATCTCTCAGCATCCACCAAAAATTTGAGCAGGAGATTTTCTTCCTGGATTCCTTCCTGGTACTGCTATCAAGCTAGACTCCACCTCAGAAGACAATGCCCAGTCAGCTCTTTTTGCTGTGAATGCCCACTACTGATTTGTAAAGTTTTTTCTTCTCTTTCACCCATTTTGGTGTGTTCAGAACAAACTAGAAGGATAGCATGGCCAGTAGGAGTGAATCATGAGTTTGGAGATGGGTATTCCTACCTGACTCCTCATCTTGCAGTCAAATGGAACCATTGTCACATGCACATAGGTGTAAAGATTTCAACTCTGTAAGGTGGAAAGGGGTCAGTGCTGTTGCCTGGATGTGAGTTTCCAGAAGGCAAAGGGATAAGTCCTTGGATGATTGCTGGAAGCTGCCTAGGAATTGTTCACACTATATTTGCCCCACCCCCTGCAAGTCCATTTCTTCAGATATCACATATCTCAAAGCTAGGTTGGATAGGCTAAATAATGATGTGCAAAGATAGCTATATCCTAAGTCCAAGATGTGTGAATGCTACCTTACATGGCAAAAGGAATTTTCAAGATGTGATTACATTAAGGACTTTGGTGGGAAGATTCTCCTGGATTGTCTGGAGACAATCCAGTGTCCTTGTAATCCCAGTGTCCTTGAAAGAGGGAAGCGGAGAAGTATTTGCTTATAAAGAGGAGGAATCAATGCAATGACACTTGCAAGGATGGGCATGATGGGGGGCACAAGCCAAGGAAAGCTGGAAGAGGCAGGGAACAGATTTTCTCTGGAGTCTCTCAAAGGATCTTGCCCTGCCAATACCATGATTTTAGCCCTTAAATATTTCTTCCAGACATCTGGCCTTCGGAAATATAAGGTAAAAAAACTTCTATTGTCCAAGTCATTGAATTTGGGGCAATTTGTTACAGCAGTTATAGGATACTAACACATTTTTCTTGTCAGATTTGCTGAAAAAGTGGCAAACATATCTCTGATTCTTAATAAACTATCAACACACTGGTGCTCTGGACACACTAAAGAGCTGCTTGCTTTGTGTAGAACACAATGGCAGTGAGTTCTGAGGGAGATACATGAACATGTTCTAATCTGTACTATTCTTCTGAGAATAATAGCAGAATTGAGTAGATGATGGATCTTTCAATAAAATAGATCAGTAGTACTTAAGCTCTGATCTTCACATGCTGGTCCAGGTAAAAAGCGAAGTGTTTAAGCATATGCTAGAGCTAAATCTAATTTTAAAATTAATAACACCATGGAATTTTTCCAAAATATAAAACCAAAATGTTTTGGACATTACTCATCTACCCTGCTGGCTTGTCCAGTGAGATACTGGAATTTTTCTGGAAACGTCTGAAATTTCTGGAATGTCTGAGCTTTGGTGAGTCCAGGAGCTGATACAGCTATTGTACCTGGACACCCCCTGCACTTGGGCAAAGGCGGCTAAATTGGATCAACACTTCATTGAGATGCTGGGCTTTCTGCAAAAGCAGCAAGCATTCAGGCAAACCAGAAAGATCCATTTAACCAACTTACAAGATGGGCATTTTTGCTTCCTCTCCACCCCCCCCCCCGCCCCAATACCTTATAAAACTGCTGCTGGTATGTTCACATCATTAACTGAATAAACCAACCTGTGTAGTCAAGAGAGCCCTTACCTCTTTGCCCAAAGAACCCTTACCTCTTTGCCATCTTAGTGAGCGCCTTTCTCATCATGCTCACATGCCTCTCAGAAATGGCACTGTTCTTGTTTGTCAGAGTCGATGATTTTCAGGGATAGAAGGACGTTTATTAAACACATCAATTCCAACTCCAGTGAAATAATTAACTTGGGCTTAGACAGCCTGGAGGAGGATTAATAGGGCCCAGGACCCACCACTGTTACACACACCAGGCAGTTGTGTGACATGTGTTATGTGGGCTACTCAGAAATGTTGGCAAGACTGGCCAGTCCATGGAACAGAAGCAAGGTGTTGGGATCTTCGTTTTGGGGGAAGAAACTCTTCATAACAAACACTCCAGTATCCCTTTCTCTTTGTTTTTGCAGAAGTAGTAACCAGCCTCGGCTATTGTCCTGGTCCGCCTCCTCTGGCTTGTGCTTGGCAGATCAGCACTTGGGTTCTGTTAGTACCCAAGACCAGGGAAAACTTGGACACCCGCTGCACTTGGGCAAAGTTAGCTAAATTGGATCAACACTTCATTGAGATGCTGGGTTCTCTGCAAAAGCAACAAGCATTCAGGCAAACCAGAAAGATCCATTTAACCAACTTACAAGATGGGCATTTTTGATGAGAGTATTAACCTTCTCTAGGCTGACTGTCATTTCCAAATGACAGCAGCGTGCCTGGCATTTCCAAGAAGTCTTTCATCTCTAAGAGAAGAAGGGAAAGCAAGGGTCACATTTAATTTATTAAAAGCAGAAGGAAACCTTTAAGCAATTTGGTACCCTTTGACCTGTAGGTTTTTTCCCCTCCCACTGGCATGGTACAGATTTTAAAAGACTAACCTAGGAAATGATTTGAAAGAACAGGTTAAAAACAAACAAAGCTAAAACTAGCTTAGACCTACCTTTAGAATGTCAGAAACTGTCCTATTGGTTAGGCAGGAGATAAGTTCTTGGGGGAGTTGGGCCTTGAGTCATTTAGGATTTTTTGGTTACAAGTGACAGAAAGCTAAGACTGTATTTCCCTGATTGGAAATGGGAAGGTATATGTCTCTGGTATCTGAACAGTCTCATTATAGATGTGTGTTTTTGTTTTTTTTTTTAAGATTTATTTACTTATACAAGGACCGGGGTACAGGCCAGATGTGTGTGTGGGGGGGTGAGAGGATTCACCAGACCCAGAGCGGGGAACAGAACAGGCAGACTGACGAAATACACTGCTGAGGGGAGCAGCGGGCGAGACAGGAGAGGTCTGTGCACCATGCCGGTAGCTCCCTGGCCAGCGGAGATCGAACCCACGCTGCAGAGTCTGCGGACAGCTTCACAGCACTGTGCTCAACCACCTGCACCACCAGGGAGGCCCTAGATGGAGTGGGGAGCAGAACAGGCAGATTAACGAAACACACTGCTGAGGGGAGCAGCGGGCATGACAGGAGAGGTCTGCTGTGCCACGTGGGACCCTCGCCGGCCGGCCGGGATTGAACCCACACTGCAGAGGCTGCGGGGACAGCTTCACAGTGTGGCGCTCAACCGCCTGTGCCACCAGGGGATGTGCCCTACAGATGTGGTTTTAAGCACAGGTGAACATAGGGGCTCAACGATTGGGGGTCTGTAAAGGCAGGACAGGGCACAGTGCAGGTTTTCTGATCCCATGCAGACCGGGTAAAGGAGGAGTCAGAGTCCTCAGTGGTTTTTTGCAGGTCTTTTATTGGGGTTCACCAGGCATATGGCAGGCAGGGATGCTGGGGGGCCAGGAGGCTGGCAGTCCTCCCAGCCCCCAGCAAATCTTCACTCTATCTGGGCTCTCTGGCCTTCTCTCCTTCTGCTTCGGGCTTCTTCTCTTTCGGCTTCTACTGGCATCCCCGTGACACCGCCCTTAAAAGCACAGTCTTAGCGCAGGTGGACCCACTCCAGGTGCCCGCCATCAGGCACGCATTCAGAATCACAGGGTTCCCTCATCTATCCTGATGGCGGGAGGGCAGAAAAGCCTGATTTTTTTTTTCCTTACCCTACAGGGTCTTTGGTCTCTTTTCTGTCGGGACTTGATTTTAATACAGGCTCTGCTTGCAAGGGTACTGGAAAATACACACTTGCAGGTTCAAATCCAGTCACTGCGAGAATGCTTCCCGTTACTTCCCTAAATGCTAATATAAAGGTTTGGGGATTTCCCTCCCCCCTAATTGGCCTAATTTGTCATCCTCAGGGCAGTTACTGGGAAGGGGTCATTGACTCCTGCCCCTCAACTTCAATGTGCATATGAATCACCTGGGAATTTTGTGGAAAAGAACTTGCCAACTAAGAAGATCTCAGATCCCACCTGAGATTCTGTATTTCAAATGAGTTCCCAGGTGAGGCTGAGGCTGCAAGCACAAGGACCAGACTTTGAGTAACAGGTGCAAGCTAGACTTGTTGGCTTCATCTAGGTGGTATTTTACCTTCTTGCAGCCTAAAAAACAGAGCTGAGACTTGGGGTAGTTGAGTGGGAGAGGGTGCTTCTTCAGAGCAAAATGTAACCTTGTTGCCACTTGAGTGCAGATTGGACTCTGATGGCAAAACCATCCATTTTGGCCACACTTTCCTTGGAGTCTTTTGTTAATGCAACCTAAAATTCAGCCAGGGATGGTGGGGGGTATATGTGTCATGTCTGTGCCTCAGTAGTACCCCAGAAACAATGAAAAAGTGACCCTCAGATGAAAGATAAAATATAAACACTTTTAAAATGTGCTCTTCATGATCATCATTACTGTTAATTTTTACTTGAAGAAGTGTAACAGGGGGGTCCCCAGGAAAGGGGGAGGTTCCAGGTTTCCTGCCCCACCCTAGGGAGGGTGGAGCTGAGCAGGGAGAAGAAGCTGCAGAGGAGACTGAGGAGGAAGGAAGCAGGATGGAGCCAGAAGGAGACCTGGGGGAGGCACATGGAGCCTAGAGACACGTGAGGAAACTACGCTTGCCTTGTGGTCGTGGACGGGGTGACACAGATGTGGGTGAGACCCGTGGGGAGGTGACTATGGCGGGTTTTGTCTTGATTTTGATTTTGCTCTTTTCCTCTGAGACTTGTCTGGTTGTTTCTGCTCCTTTTCTGGGGGTCCCCACTGGAAGGTGCTTTAGATTGTGGCAGGCTTTAGGGCCTTGCTCTGGGCCAGTCCTGCTTGGGTGGACTTTTGCCCACGAGGGGACGGGTCACTTTGGGTGCCTGATTTAGAAACTTGATTCTTTGCCTTTCCTGTGTTGTTTCCTAATTGTATGAAAGTTCCTTCCCATGAAAGTCTCATGTTTTGTGTTGATGCGGCGGATGGCAGAACCTATTTAGAGCAGGCAGGTTTGGGGGGTCTGGGGTGTCCCTCTCCCTGTCCTGGAACAGATGTGGCGTGTCTGACGTGATTTAGGACAGAGCCATCATGGTTAGTCAGCCCCCTGGGGAAAGTGGGCTTCCCCATGGCACTGGCTACCATAAGCGCAAATGTGATTTTTGGTTTCTCTAGTGTGTTTGCTTCATATGTCGATTTGCTGTTGAAAACTGGCTTGGGCTTTGTGAAGATTCTGTGTGTCTGTGTGTAATTTGTTTGTAGTGTCTTGCTAAGAGATGATTTTGTGGAAATTGTTCTGTGCAGCAGTTTTGTTAGGGGGAAAGGATGATATCGGGGTTGCCCTGTAACAGTTTTACGCAAAAGTTATTAGGCAGCACCTTGGACCATGTGGCCAGATCAAAGATGGTGTCTGAGGCCACTTGGCAGCTGTTGTGAAACTCAGAGGTTCTTGTGGCTAGGACTTTGGACCTTTTCTCTTTTTGTGATCTCTGCTGTCTCATTAGCATTTCTAAAGGCAATAATGATTCTTCAATGATATGTTGCTTTGTCTTCCACTACTTGCTGACCTCTGCCTGAGGGGTTTGCAAGCCAACTGTGGAGCTGTGGTGTTTAAATTAGCAAATGGATGCCTGGATGTTAAGGAAAGAGTAGCCTTAAGCAGTAACTGGTAATTGCTGGTAGCCTTGATGGATTCTTGGAGATAACTTGAATTTTTGCAAAGTCTGGATCAGAAAAATTAAAAAGGTTTTGTCTGAGTCTGAAAGAATTTGCTGCTGTGAATTTTGTCTACGTGATTTGTTTTGGGCATGTTTGCCATTTGAATTCTGGATTTAATTGCTGGTGTAAGACAAGATTCTAAGTTTCCGCTTCCTGCTGAGGAAGGTCTGTTGTGGAAAGCACTCTTCATGGTGCATCAGGTAACTGTACCAGGTTTTCCTACCTGTGTTGCTGTCCCTCCCTAGTGTGGGGGAGGTGTCATCTGTGCTTTGATGTTGAATCTGCTCTTTGAGCTTCTGTCCCAGAGTGGCTCACAGAAGTAAGGAGATGACTCCTTTTAATTGAAAGTTAATTGCTGATATTTAAAATTTGCTTTTTCGGGTTCTGTTCCAGGAAACCTGGAACCTTCCCCTTTCCTGGGGAACCACCCTGTTACAATAATGGCAAAACGATCCATTTTGGCCACACTTTCCTTGGAGTCTTTTGTTAACTGCAACCTAAAATTCAGCCAGGGATGGTGGGGGGTATATGTGTCATGTCTGTGCCTCAGTAGTACCCCAGAAGCAATAAAAAAGTGACCCTCAGATGAAAGATAAAATATAAACACTTTTAAAATGTGCTCTTGATGATCATCATTACTATTAATTTTTAATTGAGGAAGGACTAGCATGTGCTTGATGTGGATGGAGAATTTGTTTAAGCGCTAGTCCGGAGAGACCTGGGAAGGAAGAGGCATGAATTATAAATATAGATCCTGCCGTAGGAAGCTGCTGGCAACATGAGCACGAAGGCTGAATGGAGAAGGGTCTGGAGGCTGCAGGCTCCGGAACTGCCGGGTGGAGGTTGAGTGTGCACACAGGACCTGTCCAGAGCCATGTGGTTGGTGGTCTTGCAGGGGCCAGTGGTCACGCTGGAGAAAAAACGCCAGGCAGGAAACACAGCTTTGTGAATCTTCGGAGGGATTCGTGTTTCTTTGAACCTTATCATATAAGAAGGGGAAAAAAGATGCCTATAGTTTTGTGACTGAACTGCTTTGAATATCAGGGTAAAAAGGTAGGCCTGGGTTTACTCCAGAATTTGTTGGTAAACTATGATAAAGAGAGAAGGTAGTCTGCAAAGTATTTATTTAAGAATGTGGCATATGAAAAAGCACTGATGATGCAATTTAAGTTTTTGAACATCAAAATAGACTACATAATTAAAAATAACCACAATAATCCCAGGCTGATGGGGGCCCTGCTGGCGATAGAATGTTCTAGTTAGGTTACCAGATGGAGAACTGGTGATTAGGCTCATTCTCCACCAACTTAAGAAATGAAGGCAGCATCCCTTCTGGCCTCTCAGTACCTTTCCCTGTTTCATTTCTCATTCCCCAAAGGCCTTCTGGTTGTGGCAAGCAGTCTCTCCTACCTCTCTCTCCCCCTGCCTTCTTCTTTCTCCTTCCTACACCCCATTTCCATCTCTCCAGGAGCCTAGACTTCGTGTGTTGCTGCTGGGTGCCCTGGAATTATGCAGGTTTCTCCCATGCATCTGAGCAGGTGAGTCCTGTGCCGTCTCTCATCCCAGGTAGGAGGATGTGAAAGCATTGGCTATGGCACACGAGTTGTCAAGGAAGTTTCTAATGCTGCAGTGATCCTCTTCTGGCCCCAAACATTCTTGTTTTCACAATAAAAAAGCTAAGCCAGCAATTCCTTTTCTGGTTTGAACTCTGCCAGGGATGGGGTTCTAGAGCTGTTCTCCTATAGCTCCGTGGTGCCAGTGCCTGGGGTTCTGGGAGGCGACCATCTACCCCAGCCTTGGGTTGCTGCCCACTGACTTCAGCAAAGATCCCTTCTGCTGCTTCATGAATTTCAGCAACTCTCCTGCTTCCACGCTCCTGCCTCCATCTTCTTTACTAAACATTTTTTTCTTCCTGGGTGATCATATTAACTTCCTCCTTCGTCCCCTCATCAAGTATTTTAGAGCCCATATTTCTTGACCAGAATTAAGTCCAGTAGGAAATACAGAATCAGAACCAATTTTCTATGTTCAATTTGGGATGACAGGACGCAGAGAACAGTCAGTTGTCACTGTCTGTGATACCAACTGTAAGTGCAACTGGTCTTCAAAGGAAGGGTGAGAAACGTGGTCCTATAGACACCCAACTGCTGTGTGAATCCCCAGGGGCATCCTGACCTTCGCCCACCACTCATTTACCACACTTTCTGACAACTATCCTTAGCTGTGGATTCCCCTGGCTGGACAGTAAGTTCCCCTGCCAGACTGTTTTTCCTTTCCATGGCCAAGAGCATGTAGGTACTTAGCACACAGACAGACACACTGAATGAGTTTGTTAATAATTCCTTTTTTCAGGGAAGGTGTATAAGGATGAAGTGTGTAAGCTCTTCCACCTTTAGAGTAGCAATCCATTATAATGGAAATTTTTGAAAAATAAGCAAGATTTTTTTTTAAATCTATCACTTTATTTTTATTTTTTATAATTTATTTTATATAATTCTTACATCATTTTTCATTTTTGCACAATGTATGCATTTTCATCTTGGTTATATTCCCCATACAATTCCCACCCCCCTTGTTTTGATCCTAGTCCCTTCTCCCCCC
Source organism: Talpa europaea (assembly GCF_964194135.1). NCBI lineage: Eukaryota > Metazoa > Chordata > Mammalia > Eulipotyphla > Talpidae > Talpa > Talpa europaea. The sequence goes on from NC_140068.1 coordinate 152,786,803, forward strand.
GAGCCCCGTAGTGTGTCTCTGGTTTATAGTTGCTTGTTGATTTAGATTTTCACTTTATTATAATTAGTCTTTTTTCCTGATCCCTTATTTAGGTTTTCTAGATTCCTGCTATGAGTGAGACCATCCGGTATTTTTCTTTTTCTTTCTGGCTTATTTCGCTGAGCATGATCCCTTCCAGCGCCATCCATGTTGCTGCAAATGGCATGAGTTTATCTTTTTTGAATGCTGAGTAATATTCCATGGTGTATATGTACCACATCTTCTTGATCCATTCATCTATTTTGGGGCATTTGGGTTGTTTCCAAAGCTTAGCTATTGTAAACAGTGCTGCTATAAACATAGGGGTGCAGGTGCTCTTTGGAATTGATGTTTCTGTGTCCTTTGGGTAAATACCTAGGAGTGGAATTGCCAGATCATATGGAAGCTCTATCTTTAGTAGGTTGAGGAATCTCACATATACAGTACACACACATGTGGACACGTGCACTTGCATACTCTTTTCATCCATAGGCTCAAGACTTTTCTGATTTTATAAATTAGAATCGATTATTCTCATCGTGAATCTGGCCTTGGTCTCGTAGACTCAAAAGTATGTGGTTAATTTAAGTGGGAAAATTTGCTGTGAGCTTGGGTAGGCATTTTTTGTTCCCAATCTGAAGTCAGATTCCAAGCTGAAGAATGTTTTTACTCCTCCCTTTTATACTCACCCCATCTCCCTGCTTCACTAGACCCCGAGGGCAATTTGGGTGTTTTTGCTTCTTTCTTGGTTCTCTTTATCCCTCCAGGGCTTTATGCCCAAACTTCTGTATCTTCACTGCCATCTGCTTTACTTGCTTTCTTTTTTTCCAATCCCCAGTTTATTATTATCCCCAGCAGGAGTAACAGTGGATTGCTGTGGATCTACCTGTTCTGCTCCCCACTCTGTGGTGAATCCTCTCATCCCCTGCACCTCTGACCTGTACCCCAACTCTTGTATGCATACATAAATAAATAAATCTTTAAAAAAAGACCTTCATAAAAGCAGTGAAATTATCAATTTTTTAAAATCGCAGTACACACCATCTTTGCACTATGCTGTGGGACGAAATGGGATGAAAGAATGAGGGTTTCTTCTGTGTAACAAATACCAGAGAACTTTGGGTTCAACTAGACCCTTTTTTTTTCATGGAACACCATTTTTATTTGAAAGAACAACTGACAGGAAAATGATGATTGTCAGACTTGGTCATTTGGCAGATATTTTCTCAAAAATGAAGGGAGTGGGCCAGATACTGCAGGGGGAATAACTGACAGTATTTTTAGCCGATGATAAAATTTGTTGATGGTAAAAGTGAAAACTAGGATTTGGGGATACTTGTATTCTCCACCATGAAGGAACTGGGCTTCCTACCAATATCCATTGGTCATGGTAGTTCCACATGTGATTTTTGATCTTTTTTAACAAAAATGTCAACATTTGGAAGAACTGTGTAGCTCAATTGATCAACATTTTTTTTTTCCTCCCCAAAGGCATGATGTTACAAATGATGCATTGATAAAAGATCCACTTCAAGCCCAAAATGAACCAGTGGATTTTAATGTAACAGGATTAAAAAAAAAAGTCTTTAATATGGCTGCAGATTCACATTTTGTATTAACATCTTTAAGAAATCACCATTATCAATTTTTGGTGTAGAATCCAAAGAGTATCTACTGTTACATTAAAAGGTTATCAAAATACTTCCCTTTACAGTGACATACTTATGTGACTATGTGAGGCCAGATTGTCATCATACATTTCCACAAAGCTACAAATTGCAAAGCTTGATTACAGAAACCGATCTGTGATTCCAACTGTCTTTCACTAAGCCAGATATTAGAGGTTTCTAAGAATGTCAAATGTCGCTATTGTTAATATTTTTTGTTTGTTTTACAAAAACAAAGTCTATTTACATTTCATTTAAATATTTGCTAGCATATGTTAGCATATAATGGGTTTATCATTTTTAAATATTGTAGGGAATATGTTAGAAATGTCTCAGTTTTCACTAACATAGCAAATAGAAACGGCTCTAACTACTGAAGCAAAATGATTCCCAATAGTTTTTAAGATTGTCAAGGGATCTGAGACCAAAAGGTATCAGAACTAGGGTTTTGTAAGAGAGAGTCTATGTGATTCAGACACTGTACTTCTCACCCAGTAACCCTGCTAAAGTGTGTGTGTCCATGCACATGCATGTGTACATGTGGTAGGTGTGGGTGACAATATAGGATCTTTGCATCATAAAAATCATTTTTTAAAAATTTATTTTTTATGCATACAAGAACTGGAGTGTAAGCCAGAGGTGCGGGGGGTGAGAGGATTCACCAGAGACTGAGTGGGAAGCAGAACAGGTGGATCTACTGAAATACACTGCTGAGGGGAGCAGTGGGTGAGACAGGAGAGGTCTGCTGCATCACGTGGGTCAGCTCCCTGGCCCTCTGGGGAATCGAACTTGTGCTGTGCTGGCTGGCAGTAGCTTGATAGCGCTGTCTTTAGCCCTTGCGTCACCAGGGAGGCCCCCATCATAAAAATCTTAAGAAAAGGAGCTATAATGACTAATGTAAAGGGGTGCTAATGCTAACTTCAACCTCTTGAGAAAGATTGCTAGTGACTTGCAAAAATGTACAAGACTGGGTAAAACTGATGGTTGAGACAGAAGCAGAAAGAAGACAAGTGATGGTTCAGAAATAACTATGGTAAGAGAGAAGGATCATCTTCCTCTTCATAATGCACTGCTCCCCACAGACTCTCTGATGACCCTGTGGTCCCTGCCTTCTGCTGTCCACAGTCCCCTTGAGTATGGATAGACTAGGTGGTCCTTAGCAACTCACTTAGCAATTCCCACCCCCTTATTCTGACCCTAATCCCTGTTCTCCTCCCCCGACCCCCCATTCTAGTGTGTCTCTGTTCTATAGTTGCTTGTTGATTTAGATTTTTACTTTATTGCAATTAGTCTTTTTCCTGGTCCCTTATTTAGCTTTTCTGGATTCCTGCTATGAGTGAGACCATCCAGTATTTTTCTTTTTCTTTCTGGCTTATTTCGCTGAACATGATCCCTTCCAGCACCATCCATGTTGCTGCAAATGGCATAAATTTATGTTTTTTGATTGCTGGGTAATATTCCATGGTGTATATGCACCACATCTTCTTGATCCAGTCATCTGTTTTTGGGCATTTGGGTTGTTTCCAAAGCTTAGCTATTGTAAACAGTGCTGCTATAAACATAGGGGGGCAGGTGCCCTTTGGAATTGATGTTTCTGTGTCCTTTGGGTAAATACCTAGGAGTAAAATTGCTGGATCATATGGAAGCTCTATGTTTAGTAGGTTGAAGAACCTCCACACAGCTCTCCATAGTGGTTGGGCCAGTTTGCACTCCCACCAGCAGTGCAGGAGAGTTCCTTTTTCTCCACATCCTCACCAACAGTTGTTGCTAGTTTTTTTTTAATATGTACCGTTCTCACTGGTGTAAGATGGATCTCATTTTAGCTTTGATTTGCATTTCCCTGATTACAAGTGATGTTGAATATTTTTTCATATGCCTGTTGGCGATTTGCATTTCCTCTTTGGAGAAGTTTCTTTTTAGCTCTTCTGCCCATTTTTTGACTATTATTTTCTTTTTTTCTTTTTTTTTTTTTTAAGTTTCATCAGCTCTTTGTAGATTTTTGTGATCAGTCCTTTATTATTAGTGTTGTGTGCAAAATTTTTCTCCCAGTCTGTGGGGTGTTTCTTGTTTTGGTTATTGTCTCTTTTGCTGCAGCAACTCACTTTCTTTCCATGGGTTACAGCAGAAGGCATGGAATGTCACTACTGAGATTAGTTTGCAAAAAGACCGTGACTGTTTTGCTAGCCCTCTCTTACTCTCCCTGGCTGATTTTCAGGGAAGCCAGCTGCCCTGTTGTAAGCTGCCCTGTGAGAGGCCCAGGTAGCAAGGGATCGTAGATTCCCAGCTAACAACCCATGAGAAACTGAATCTGGCCTACTACCATGTGAACGAGTTTAGGAGTGTATTTTCCCTTGCTGTGGCCTTCCGATTTGACAAAATCCCCAACCAGTAACTTGACTGCTGTATTGTAAGAGGAAAGACTCTCAGCAACAGAGGCAGCTGAACCACATGCCTGGATTTCTGACCCGCAGGAGCTGAAATAATAAATGTTTGTTGTTTTTAGCTGCTAAATTATGTGGTAATCTGTTACTCAGCAATTTATAACTAATACAAATATATATGCATATTCATGGAAAACTTGCATATAATTTCAAGAGACTGAGAAATCCCTGAAGCCCATTAATGCATAGTCTATGGATCTTGTTAATAACCCTGCACTAGGAAAGCATTTAGAGAAAAGACAGCACAGGAAGCAAGAAAATAAGAACAGCAGAGTAAGGTGTAGAAGGGGAAATCTAAGCAGTGTAATTAGAGAGTTATATCAGGAAACTTAAAACAAGAACCTGGTGCCTTAATTGAGAAGAAAGTTTCACTAGAACTTTCCAGGGGTACATATCCCTGAGGACAGCAGCTGAATTGGCGAGGCAAGCACTTTCATCATAAAACAAATGGAAAGGATCTGTAACAGAGAGAATAAAAAAGCAGTGCTCTGTATTTAGGATGTGTGAAGAATGTTTTCCACCTAGTCTTGAGGGTAGAAGAAGTGTGATCTGTGGATTAAAAGTTGTGCAGTAATTGCGGGAAGGGTATTAGTGCAAAAGGCATGGTAGCAGCCCCAGTGTTTTGGAGGTTCAGAGATGGCCTCAGGCAGGATTGGATCCCAGGATTTAGACGATGTCATCGAGTCTGTCTACTTAGCTTCTGACCGACCTTCCAATGGCTGTGGGCTGGATCTGGGGTGGGCAAGTGTGCAGAGAGCGCCAGGATTTAAAAAGGCACAGAGAATGACACTCCAAGAAAAAGATTGTCTTCTCTCAAAGTCCAGGGAAGATCTCTGATGACTTTAATTGGGAAACCATTATTTCCCCAGGTACCCCGGCACTACAGGAATTGGCAGAAGGGTAATTACCTGAAGGAAAAGGGGGTGCTCTTGTCAGAAAAGGAAAAACAATGTGGGTCAGATAATCTGACATATGTCTACTGTAGTGAGTGACAGTAACCAGAGGCTGGGAAGATTGTTTAATATTTAAAGTTATGCCAACCTAATACAATAAGTGGAGACTTAACACAGCTGGAACGTGTTTGTGTGTCAGCAGTCACTCATTAGAGGAAATTTGGGTTGTGTATTTGAATTGACTTGGGATGATGGCGTCTAATGAAGAGAGTTCTGGCTGGGGAGCCACTGGAGAAAGGGTTTTAAGATGAAACCAGGAATTTAGAGGCTCAGTTTTTAAGGACAAAATTAAGCCCCTTGTCCTCGTGCATCAACAGCTGTTGTTTTTCTTCTAGAACTCAGGGAGACTCACAGAGTTCAAAACCATGTGAATAAGGACTGATCAGCCACTGGAGCAGAGGCTGAGCTGCCAGTGCTCACCCATGTGACTAGGTTGAATTCCTACCGCTCTCTCAGGTCCCTGGGGGAGGCTTTAGCTCATCATGTGGGGACTCCCAATATTTTTGGAATTGGGAATTTGGTTCCAAATGCCAGAGAGTTAATTCCTAAATACACGTCAAGAGATGATGTTGATTATTCAATTTTGATGTCTTTGGTTGTCAATAAAAATGTGTGATTTAATAAATGATTAAGAATCATTGTGAAAAAAATGACAGTTCAGCTGTGACCATCGCAAAGTAGAACTTGGCAAGAGAGCTCCTTTGCTGGGTTATCATTTTCCCAATTTGCCTGCAAAAGAAATTGTCACAGTGGTGTTTGGTTGAACACAGGAAAATAAAAATAATAGGTTAAGTAATCACCATATAATGACATATTTCTAACTTTTGAAAAGTTTTTCAAATTACAATTATCAACATCCTGACAATATAAAATCTGGACAATATATTGTGGACAATATAAATATTAGCAATGAACTTTAAAATATTGTTGTATTGAATTTGCTTATCTTATGAAGTACAAATATGATTAATATTTGTACTTCATAAGATAAGCCTGAAAATTAGGAAGACATGCTCTTTGTTTTATCCTATGCTTCCCTTCAGTAAGTGTTTGATATTTTACCACTTGCACTGTTTTTTTTTTTTTTTAAGATTTATTTATTTACACACACAAGAGCTGGGGTACAGGCCAGAGATGTGGGAGGTGAGATGATTCACCAGAGACAGAGTGGGGAACAGAACAGGCAGAGTGACCGAAGTACACCGCTGAGGGGAGCAGCAGGCGAGACAGGAGAGGTCTGCTGTGCCATGTGGGTTGCTCCCTGGCCAGCTGGGGATCGAACCTGTGTTGCAGAGTCTGCAGATTGCTTCACAGTGTGGTGCTTAACGCCTTGCGCCACCTGGGAGGCCCCACCACTAGCACTGTTATGGGGATATTTGCCTTTTCCTTGACATCGAAGACATCTTGAAGGGACAAATTTTATGTCTTCTTAATACTTGAATTAAATGGAAGCCCATGGCAAATAATTCTTGATCCAACTCAGGGAAGGAAATTGTGGGGCTTTCTGCTTGCTCTGTTTATCTTTACAATTATATTAGATATTAATGATGCCTTTTACTTAAGCTTGGCACTTTTGCTCCAATAACGATATTTTGGGTTTTTACCTACAGTCTACCCAGAGATTTATAGTTCATAAAATAAATATTTTGGATATCTGGCATATTTGTGTTCCATGTCCTGTCTGACATTTTCCACACGTGAATATCTCCCAAATTACAAGAGGAAGAAGCCAGAGAAGTGAAAGAATTTATTTTTAAATAACCATACGATTCAAAGCCAAAAATTACTGGAGAGATTTGTTTTGAATCTTTTGGAATATTTCCTTTAATTTTTGGAAATTACTTTGTAGTAAAGTAAAATTTCTTTGGAGATTCTGTCCAATATTGATGTTTATGAAGGGGGGTAAAAAACAGGTTCCCTAAATGTCCTTTTGCTGTCTTTTCTGGCAGTTCACTTTGTGTCAATAATGATTGATTGAGTCAACTATGTGTCACACAGAGCCAAGGAGGTGTGATCCCTGCTTTCTAGAATATTGGAGTCGAAAGATGTAGATGTAAAGGGGTCGGGGGCATGGGGAGACAAGGAAACTAATATTTTTTTGATTGACTAACTCTAGGGAGACATTATCTCAAGTACTCACATGTATTACTTCATATCAACTTTAAAATCACACTATGACCTTTGGCATTACATGCTTCATTTTAGATAATCAGAGATATTAAATAATTGTCCAGGCCACACCCTACTATGCCGGGAATTAGGATTCAAGCAAAAGTGGATTCCATGCTCATTTGCTATCTTACTTCCCCGAGTGATATTCAGTGTGCTGTATAATTAAGTCCCAGGAATTCCATTTCTTTCTCACTGCTTATGTCTGAAGCTGACAATGTTCAGAATGGCTGGGAAAACGTGATTTCTTAGAGCCTGAAAATTGATTGATCCTTATAGGTTATGAATTTCAAATCTCATTTGAACCTGTTGGGATATAAGTTCAAGTAAAGCTGATTTTCTATTTCTGAAGTAAAAAATTATAATGAAACTATGCACATATGTTGTGGCTTTTTAGAAAAACATCCTTCAAAAGGGGTTAAGGTGAGATTGAAAGAGCTTGTTGAGCAATAAATAGCTTTTTGCAAAGTAACATTTGGAAGCACTAAAAAATCAGCAATTAAGGACATAGGTGCTGGAAATATTTTCAATATATTTTTCCATTCTTAAATCACATCTGGATTTGCCCAGCATTATCAGACCAATCTTTATTCAAGACCAGTTTATCCAATGGATTTTGTCAAATTAAAGGGCTCAATCACATGCATTAGAATTAGCATCACAGAAACTATCCTGAATTGAATAGGCGAGTTCATCTAGTACAGTAGTTCGGAGAGTTCATACGAGGCCCTGTTTGATTTGAATGCAGATTAATCAGCGATTTGTGTTAGTAAACACAAACCTAACATTCATTATTTAAACATACAGGAATAATTGTATGAATAAAAGTATGTAGCATGATGGGCAATCGGGCTAGGCCATGAATAATACATGAGTCGGTGAGCCTTTCGCGTATTTATCGTATACGTCTAGGAGAGCTGGTCTGCTCTTTCTCTGCAGCTCTAGCCTGTTACTGGCATACTTCCATGACGACCCGAGTCAATAAGGAGTGTTTCACGACTGAGCATGGACCTGTGTTTGTTTAAAGAGCCTGATGACATCACATCAGCCTCACACTCCAGAAGTCTCAGGAACCAGCCACAGAGCACAGTCTCCCAGCCAGTGAACGCAGACCTACTGCAGAGATTTCTGTCTTCAGGTCTGGTTTCAAGGTGAACCAGGTCAGAGAATTCAAGGGAGACTATAGATTTCTTTTTGCATCCCACACTGGCTGATTAGGCCCATCTGTGGTATTTGATTAATGTCTGAGAGTTCTAATTAGCAATGGCTAATCAGGTCCACATACACCAGGATATTGATTCCTGCCTCCAGAAAAGTAATCTAATTGTGCTACCTATCATTAGTAAATGTTCGGTGTATTGAAATGATGACTCATCTGTACATTGGGAAATGCCACCCCACAGTGAGAGCTTTGGGTTGGGGTGGAGGGTTTGGACACAGGTATCCAAACTATGGCCAATGGTGTTAGGAAAAGCATCATGTTTTATCTCTGAGATTGTTTTGATCCCCAGAAGGGGAAGAGTCACAAATACTCAGGAGGAAGTTTTCCTTTTCCTTTTACATTTTCTTTTTTTATATTTATTTTCTCATATCATTGTTAATTTTAGACCTTACTTGATATCTCCCCTCAGGTGTAGTCCCCATGGTTCTGCCACCAGTGTAGTAGCACCCCTGACCCATCACCATAGTCCCTTGTGCTCTTTTCTTTCCTGTTTTCACCCTAGTCCCTCCCCCTCCCCTGTTGTATGCCTCAGATCTATGGTCAGTTTGCAAGTTTTGTCTTTTTCCTGACCCTCCCCTTGGTTTCTCTATATTCCACATGTAAGTGAAAACATTTGATATTTATCTTTATGCCTCTGATTTATTTTGCTTGGCATAATCCCTTCCAGCTCCATCCATGTTGCCCCAAATGGCATGAGCTTATCTTTTTGATGGCCAAGTAATATTCCATTGTGTATATATACCACATCTTCTTGATCCAGTCATCTGATCTGGGAAAATATCCCTTGACTCCTATGTTTATTGAAGCACTATTTACAATCGCTAAAATATGGCAACAACCTAAATACCCCTAAACAGGAAGTTTTCTTTTTAACTTTTCTAGAAGAGGAACATTAGCATCAGAAGCAAAAGTGTCATTTGAAACCTGGGGTCGGGTGGCAGCAGAAGAAAAGCAAAAGCCTTTGCTGGCATCCCTTGGCTTCCAGAGCAGCCATCTTGTGACCTGCACCTGCCTTCCCGCCACCCCCAGACACATGGGGTCTGTGGTACAGTAATTGTCTCACTGCTCCCCTTGCTGGCTCCCCATATTTAGGAATAATGAAAAACATAGTCCTCCGAAGGTGATCATATTAGTAATATTGGCCTGGTGCTAAAATGTGTGCCCAAAGAAAATATATAATTGAGGCAGATTTCCTTTTCTTGTTAAAACTTGCAAACTCATGTGGTGCTTTCAAATTCTGAGCACCGTCTAGAAAAGACATAGCATGCAGGGTCTTCTTCTTTGGCTGAAAATATTGAAATCTAAAATGTGATCATTTGGAAATGTTCTCTGGAAAAGCCCAAAGGCGTCATAACTGCTGTCACAGCTGAATAACCCACCAAGAGCCACGTTTGCTTGGTGCATTACCCGCTGCTACCTTTTGCCATCATCCTCACCACCTTCTATTCCTGTGAGATGAGGAATATCACTGCATTGCAATTCTTTGTTTATCTGCCTGTCTCTCTTACTGGGCTGAGAAGTCCCGGAGGGCAGAGGCTCTGTGTGACTCCTTGGTGTAAAACTCAATGTCTCAGGTGCTTGTCACCAGGTGGTGAGGTCACCTTTCTATTAATACTGCAGATTACAGGGGGCAGGTGCCCTGTCTCTTGCCGGCAGCCTCTCCCACCCTCCAGAGGCTCGTGGCCTCTTCAGGTGCTCTCAAGTCTCTCATGGCACCCCATGTTCTTGGCACTCAGGGGACATAAATCTTTAGGATGACTTTGCAACCACTACCCACCACCCCACGCCTTCCACAGGCTCCGCACTGAGTTCCTGCTGTTGGTCCCAACAGGTCCAGGGCCACCCACAGTCTTTGGGGTGGTGCTCCTACCAGTATTCTGTCATGTGGGGTGCAGTGGTGAGAATTTCCTCCCCCTGAAAGGACGACACCATGACAGAAGTGAGGGGAGAGGGTATAAAATGGAAATGAAGTTGGAGTCAGTGACAGTGAGGTGCTGAGAGGTTGGGTTTCTATTCCAAAAGCAGCAGAAGACCCTTAACTCAAAAGGGGTCATGATATGATAAAATCTATTTAAAAGATTACTCTAACAGCTGAAAAATGAGCAAAGTGAGTCAGCAATATGTCAGGCAGAGACACTGGGAGGAGCTTGTCGTCATTGTCTTGTGTGATGGTGGTGGCGGTGCAGATGGAAAGGAGTCGTGGGAGTGTTTTGAGATTGAACCAAGGCAGCTTTCCTGTCAGTTAAGAATGTGGAAGAAAAAGGAAGAATTCAACTTCACTTCCAGTTTTCAGTAGAGCAAATTGTAAGGCACCATTTCTTTAGAAAGGGATTAGCAATGGTTACGCAGGTTTGGGGAACAAATAATCACCCCCACACCTGGCCTGTACCCCAGTTCTGTATGCATAAATAAATATTTTTTAAAAAAATGTATAGACCACAGATACAGTTGCTGGATGAGGTTGTGGAGGGAGGAACACATCTCTACAGAGAAAGATCTACTCAGGGGATGTGAATCTACTCAGATCTACTCAGGGGACCAGGCCCTAAGATAATTGGTCTTGGGTGGAGAATGAAGGCCAGAGAAGAAGTTTGAACTAGAGAGAGCATCTGTTGACATAGGAAAACCCAAAAAGAGTGGCGTTTTAGAACCTGAGAGAGGAAAGAATTTCAAGGTAGAAGAATTCCACTTACAGTCAAGTGGAATGGGGAAGTTCGAATAAGAAGACAGAGAAAGGCTGATTGTTTTCCTCATCAGCCCAGATTAGGGCACTTTCCCAAGTACTCATTTTGTATTTCAGCGGAGCGAGGGCTAGCATGCTAGAACACAGTATGGTCACTGACGAATTTCCCAAGGTGTGTTTTATTTGGTCTTAAATAACACAGGAGCAGGACAGCCACATCCTAGTAAAGCCTGAATGACAAAGAACCCTTCCAGTTTCCCTTCTTTTATTCCTGATGTTAGGATTGTGCCTGCATGTCCTGCTCCCCTCAAGAGGAACAGAGATTTATGGCTGGGGCAGACCGCGTCCACACAGAGAAAAGGCACCTTCCTGTCACTCAATCTCTAAAAAACAAAAGAAGGACAAAAAGAAAAATCAACGAAAGCTTTGGCTCAATCACAGGTTAACAGTTTACAATTAAGTAAAGCTTTTGTTCTCATTCTAAAACATGGTATTACTGTCCTTTTATTCCTTGAGCTCAGAATAATGGGTGGGTGGTTGCTTTGCATTCAGATAATTAAAGAGTCCTTCCAAGTTGTTTATTCCAAGTATGGGAACAATCAGACCCAAAGGTGACTGACTTCAGGCCTCTAACTCTTTTGCTGACTTTGCAAATGACAATTTCTGCAGCTTCCAGCCAAGTTATTTCCTCAGGACCTCAGATAGTACCTACAACCTATGGTGTGATCTGTAGCTATTTGTCTCATGAATGCATGAACAAGGGAGCTAAGTGATGAAGTGGGGAAACACTTGATTTAATTAGAAGATCTGGATTCACGGGAAGGTCACTTACACTCTCTGAACTTGAACATTCTCGAAGGTGCCACCTTAAGTCCAGGAGCCTTGAAAGGATGTGTTGAAAAGGCGTAGCTTTACAGGCCAAACAAAAACAAACAAAAAAAAACAAATAAAAAAAACAACTAAACAAATTCTGTTAGTGTCTCACATCTCTCAAGTGAAGTCAAAGGAGATGCAAAATCACACTGTCCATCAAACACAGGCAAGGTCCTCTCCCGTCACATCCATAGCTGCCCAATGCTTCTCTCTCTCTCCAGAGGACTCACTTCCATCTTCCTTATGTGCCTTCCCCAGCAATTCAGTTTGTTTCCCTCCACCCCACTCACCCTGCATAAAAGAACTAGGGTACAGGCCAGAGGTACAGGGAGTGAGAGGATTCACCAGAGACAAGTAGGAAGCAGAACAGGAGGATCTCCTGAAATACACTGCTGAGGGGAGCAGCGGGCGAGACAGGAGAGGTCTGCTGCACCATGTGGGTAGCTCCCTGGCCGAGGATAGAACTTAGGCATTAGTGGTGATAGTGCTGAGATTTAACCCCAAGGACACCAGGGAGGCCCTGTGCTTTTTTTCCACAAAAGAGTCTATATCTTTAGGAGGGGAAGGAAGAGGGAAAATTTGACTTGTGCATAGAAGACTATGATAGCTGTGTGGAAGAAGAGGTGAGTTCTGGACAATACTCATGTCAATAGTTTTTGTACTATTGTAGGGGCAAAATGAGAAACATAATTTAGCCTGCTCTCTAGGATTGTTGGGATGATTCAATGAGATGAGCACTGTCCTTGTAAGCTCCCTAAAGACAAATGGTGTCTTGTTATCTTTGGTGCATAAACATTATCTAGTGTCCGACATGCCATTTCTTTGATCCATTGTCACAAATGATGTTTTATCTTCATAAATAACATGCATCTGCTTTCCTTATAAAAACTAAGTTCTTAGATAAATGACATGCAAATTGATGCCCTAATAAAAAAGAGCCAGTAAAGAAGCATCTAGAAGAAGCTTTAGATGCATTGTTAAGGTTTTGAGTAGGCTATGTTCATAGCTCAGTTCTAGCAGTAGAAATCTGTATTTTACCACCCATTTAAAAGTCATTTTAGTTACCAGTGGATTTGTTGAATAAGCGCAGCACCTTCACTGAAATATTCAAGGAATGTTTCGTAAGTAGAACTTCAACGATAAAAATTTGGAAATGTTATTCTTTCTATTAAAAAAGTGAGATTTGTATTGTTAAAAAATTATTGATTTCATGAGCTCTGTTGATCTCAATACAGAATAGACGATCTGGTCAATTCTGTATTATTTCTCTATTGTTGCACAACATGTTACTCTCCACCTCAGTGGGTTAAAATAACAGGCAGATGTTAACTCACAGTTCCTGTGGGCAGGTGTCAGGAATGCCAATGCTGGGCAGTTACTGCACGGAGTCTCACATTATCAGCTGAACTTCTGTCTCCTGAAGGCTTGGTTGGTGCTAGAAGGGTCTGCTTCCAGCCTGGCTCCCTCTCATTTGACTGAGGGCAGAAGGTCTCAGATCTTTATGGGTTATTGGCAGAAGGCCTCATTTTTCTCAGTGTCGACCTCCAGGTAGGTCTGCTTGAACGTCTTGTGACATGGCCTCTAGTTTCTCCAGAGGGTGTGATGGGAGAGTAAGGAAGAAGCCACAATGTCTCTTCTATCCCAATCTTGGAGGGCATACATTGTCACACTCTATTTTCTAGAAGTAAGTTACTAATTACAGCTCACATGTTAAAGGAAGGAGAATAAGATTCCAGTTTTTCAAGAGGAAAAATATCCAAAAAATGTTTGCCTTGCAAGTTCAACTGAAGTTCCTTGGCAGAAATTAGTTTTTAATCATTTGTCTTTCAAACAAAATAGGAGTTTTTCACTAGGAGTAGATGCTAACATTATTGGATTTTCAGAACCTGGTGCATAAATCTCTTATTGGTTATGGAAAAACTGAGTTCAGAGGCATAAGTAGCTTTTCCAGAATATAAGAAAAGTTCAGTGTTCAAAACTAGACTTGGATCCAAATTTTCTGATATATAATTCCTTTGTGGTCAGATCACATCTAAATGGTGGTAGCAAAAATGGGGTACTTTGCTACACTGTAATTTACTTTTCCAAATTTTGGCTACTTATATGAGCTCAAACATCTGGATTTATTGGAAACCTCTCATCAAAAATCCAGATGTTTCCAAATATAGTTTTTTTTTTTTTTAAAGTTATAAAAACCCTTGGAGAATGAGTAATGCTGAATACTGAATGGCTGGCCCCTCAAATGCCTGTCCCCAGGGCATACGTTCTATGGGGAATGCTTCTAATGTAATCAAATGTTAAACTGAAAGTTTGCAGTGAGGCACATAGCTATCAGGTAGCAATGTGAGGTATGTGGCAGGACACCAAGAAGAAAATTCTGGAAATATAAAAAAATATATAAAAAATATAAAAAAAATCTAAAAGATAAATATCTGAAAGAGCATATCTGGAATTGGATTGCACAACTTCTGTGTTCCTCTTCCAGGGTGAGTGGTCATGCAGACTATAGTTAAGATGGGGGATCTTTGAAGGAGGATTGTAGAGTATGTCTTGAGTTGAGACTAGGAAGATTTTAGAGTAGGTCAATTGATACCCCCAAAGGAATGGCAGGTGGTTTCGATAGGGCCACTGAGGTGAGAAGTGTCCTCTGTAGGCAGAAGCTACAGAAACTGCAAGTTAACAAATGTCTGCTCTTTTAACCCACTAATGTTTTGAGTAATATGTTGTGCAATAGAGAAATAATACAGAATTGGCCAGATTTTCTATTCTGTGATGAGATCAATAAAACTCACAGAATCACTGACCCCCTGACTATGAAAGAACCCAAAAAGTCATGGAAATTTCCTGAAGTTTCATCCAATATAATGAAATCATTTTCTCACAGAACAGATTTAAAAGGGGAGTGGCAAGTAAAAATGCAGAAACCTTTATGATCAATGCATCCTCGGAGCTTAACATAAGGCTCTGTTACAATGTGAATTGGGGTGATGGGAATTTTATGGGGAATACATCTGAAAGGGGAACGCATGCAAGCATGCGTAGCACAAAAATGAACAACGATGTAAAATATGTAGACACATATAAATAAAAAAATATATCACAGGCATCTTGTGTCTTTTATGTAACATATGGTGAGTTATTAAGAGAAGGTTAAGTTAGTTTCAATGTTATCATGATTAATACAATAATGATGGAAGCTTGGACTTGAATACTACAAAGTTCTATAAGAAATCAAATACAACAGTGTCCCGAAGATTTATAAAGATGTGTGGGGTGTTTACCCAAACCCACCATTTTTTCTTTCCTTTCAGTTTTATTGAACATGGTTTATGTTTAAGGGACACAGCGTAATGCATTGACTTGTACGTATCGTGAAATGATTACCAAAATAAGTTAATATCCATCCTCTCTAGATACAAGAACAAGAAAAAACAATGTTAGTTTTCTTGGGTTGAGAACTTTTAGGATCCAGCAGCGACACTTAGATACGCCACGCGGTGGTATTAACTATAACCACCATTACATCACAGCCAGGGTGCTCATCTATCTTGCAGCTGGAAGATTTTACTTTTGATTCCTCAATTCCCCCATCCTCACCCTCTGCCCCAGTCTCTGGTATCCACAGACCTGATCTCCGTTTCTATGACCAAGCTCATAATTAGTAGAACTTTGTTTCCATATTTCTTGCCATCACATTTGGTTGCTATACTGTCAATTGTCACTGCTGTCTTCTTTTTTTTAACATGTTTCTAGAGAGGTTGTCCTGTTAAGTGATAGTTGGTAGAGAAACAAACATGTTGCAATTGTGAATAAGTGGGAATAAATAAGGCCACGATGTTTTTATTTTCTTTCTTTTTTTAAAGATTTATTTATACAAGAACCGGGGTACAGGCCAGATGTGCAGGAGGGTGAGAGGATTCACTAGAGACAGAGCGGGGAACAGAATAGGCAGATCTACTGAAATACACTGCTGAGGGGAGCAGCAGGCGAGACAGGAGAGGTCTGCTCGCCATATGGGATTCTCGCTGGCTGGGATCCAACCCGTGCTGCAGAGGCTGCGGACAGCTCAACTGCCTGCGCCACCAGGAAGGCCCTATATTTTTATTTTCTTTGCACACTCACGAAGGTTCTACATAGAGAAAGTTGATGGAGAACTGACTTGTGAGTAAAGGAGTCCTGACTCAGTTTGTCCATGAGCTGCTAAACAGCCGAGGTACATGCACCTGAGGTAGGCATTGGCACTAAATATTTGTTGAATAATTTTGCCTTTATTTTTTGAAGGATTTCTCTCTACATGTTTGTCATTCATTCATCGATTTATCAATTGATCGGTATTTTGAGGGTCTGCTCTATGGCAGGTTCTGAGTTTCTATCAGTTCGCCTGGCATGGATTGAGATGTGGTCAACTGCTTCTAGTTAACTGCCTGTGCTCAGTCCTAAATACTGTGCTCTGTAACTTGAACCAAGAAATGGATTGTCCATGACTTCTGAGAATGATAAATCTATTTGCAACTTAAATGAAGAAGCAATGTGTTTAGCACCAACTAGGGAATGAATTCTAACCCCATCAGTGGCAGAGAATTTGCTGTGTGGCCTGTGAGTAATAAAACTATACGCCTTACTTTATCATGATGTTTCCATTTTCCAATTGTTTTGATCACTATCTTCATATTGTACTTTCACAACAACCTTCTGAGTGAGGTAAGACAGTCACTCTGAACTTGGGCACAGGGTAGGTTGAGGGTCTTAATGGCTAGTGGAGCCAGTGACTCCATCAGGGCCCATCTTTATTCTCTGAAATCCAGTTTTTTCTGTCTTGCATCAGGACCCTAGACTCCATTTCTTTGTGCCTTATTTTCTGCTTACATAGTATTGGATTGATTTTGATGCAAAGCAGATTGCATTTTTGGAGACAGACTGGACGTCTGTACAACAGAGTGGTTTCCCCAGAGCTTGAGATGTATCATTAGGGCCTCTGTTTTGGAGCCTGTGTATTTCTGACCTTCTGCTCTGCTGAATAAAACAGTTGAGATACCAAAAATGGAACCGGAGTTCAAGAATAGTTTTCATGCATCGAGTCCTTGTGAGCAAACCCCTGCCTTTCATGTGCCAGGAAGCTGAAGAAGGGCCTGCCGCCAAGGGCTGGACACTCTGGGAGGGAGTTATTCCTGCCCGCCGGGTCCTGGCAGATGCCTCCACCGAGGCCACGAGGAAAGGCCGAGGCTGGTGAAGGCCCATGGTGTCTTGACTGCTACTTCAGAAGCCCTGGTTTACAGAGCAGAGTAAAACCACAGGGAGAAGTGAATGCACCATGTAATCTGTGGTGCTTCCAAACAGTGGAACATTATTCAGCACTATCAAAAACAAGCTCTCGGGGTTGAACAGACAAGGAGGAAGCTTAATTGTATATTGCTGAGAGAAACAAGTCAATCTGTAAAGGCTACATACTGTTTGATTCCAATTATATGACATTCTGGAAAAGGCTAAAGTATACAGACAGTGAAAAAAGATCAGTGGTTGCCAGGGTTAAGGGAGAGGGAGGGATAACTATGTGGTGCATGAAGGATTTTTAGGACAATAAAAGTGCTCGGTATGAGACTGTAATAGCAGACACATGTCATTATGCTTTGTCCAAACCATGCACACCACCAAGAGGCAGCTCTCATGTAACCTATGGACATATGGACTATGGTGATAATGGAGTGTCAATGTAGTTCAGAGACTATAACAAACGTTCCCCTCTGGTGGAGGATATTAATAATAGGGGAGGGGATGCATTTGTGGGGACAGGGGGTAGATGAGAAATCTGTATCCTCCTCTCAATTTGGCTGTGAACCCAAAGCAGCTCGAAATATATATATATATATATATATATAAAATATATATTTACAAAAGAGAGAGAAACTGCTCACCCGCATGGCTCTCCACCCTTCCAGAAGCTCGGGTGCTCCTCGAGTAGGCTACATACTGTCAGATGCCCCTTGTAGGTCAGCACCGGGGAGTCAGTGATGAGCAAGCCACTGAGGCTGGGACACATTTAGGGTTTGCAGCCAACTCCAGCGTTTCCCTCATTGCATGTATTGTGTGGGGACAATGGTCTGATCAAATGTTTCCTAATTCCATTGTGGACTTCCTCTCCCTAATGAGTCCCTTTCTCCGGCTCTAAATAAAGAAGATGCTGAAAACGTGACACACACTACAGATGGGTCACCCACATCTGGGCTTTTCATTTTAAAAGGCGGGGCTGGGGGTGGGGAGGACAGTTAAGCAAGATGTGACTGGCTTTTCTTGTGAAAGGGGTGAGCGGGGGAAGGGGGTGGAACAACCAAGGAGTGAGACAGAATCATGCGCCATTGTCACTGAATGACAGACCATCCGTCAGGACTCATTAGAGTAACGATGCCTGTCCGTGGCTAACTTGGAGGCTGCGCGCCCCTTTCTATGCCAAGTTCTCAAATCTGGACACCTGGATTGCACCTATGAAGTTGGCATTTACCAAAGAAGCCGAGTGCAGATGGATATTTGCATGTGAAAACCAGATAATTGTGTGTGTGTGTGAGTGTGAGAGAGAGAAAGAGAGAACAGGAGGTTTGTGCACCATTATCAGCCTCTTCTTGAGATATTGGAAACAGTTTCTGGTCCTTTGGAAAACTGGCTTACAATTTGCTGGCACAGATTTGAGTTCTGTGCGTGCAGGAGACGCGTGCCCAGGTTGCAGAGAAGTAGCTCTGAGGAGCGGTTCACACATGTTCGCCGTCTGTGATGTGCCTTGCGCTGACTTGTGTCGAGCAAGAAGAGCTCAGACTATGAGATCAAACGGACTTAGATTCGGATTCTGGCAAAGACGCAATGGCAGCCCAGGTGGCGGGAGAGAGGAGCGTTTGAGAAGCTACCAATAACAGGAGACCCCCCCCTGAGCATCAGGTCTGCATGGTGGAGCAACCCTCGTAGGTCCCTGAGATTTGGGTGAGTGAAGTTGGTGGCAAAGCAATATTTGAACCAGGGCCATCGCTTCAACCTGCACCCTGCCGTCTCCCAAAGGTGCTCACTGAGCACTTGATGAAGGAAGACGGGGCCCAAAAACCAAAGATGTTCATCACTCTTCTGTAAGAATTTCCCTCTTTAGTTTGTGAGCCATGTTGGGTCCCGGGGAGGACTATTCTTTAAGCCCAGCGTTACAGGCTTGGGGACCATTTCCAGAGTCAGTGCTCCCCGAGGATCACACAACAAGGAGATGCCAGGTGGACAGTCAATCTCCCACCCAGACATGGTTGTGCCTTTGGCTGACCCCACTGGCTGGAGCATTCCTGCCCTTCTCCATACTAGGTGTGTTCCATGCTTTCTTCAAGTTCAGATCAAGAGGTACCTCTTCCTCATGAGAGGGGTAACAGTCCCATCCCCATGGCATGGCTGAGGCGACTGAGTCAGAGAGAGGTTGCATAATTAATTACAGATCATAGAGCCAGTGAGTGGCAGAACTGGGATTTGATCACAGGCAGACTGGCTCCTAAAGTCATTCTACTCTGCGACTGTTCACTTAGAATGATCTATTGTATTTATGTCTACGTCTGTATCCATATCTATGCCTGTATCTAAAGCTCTGAGGGCCCTTTGTAGGGGCTTGTTGCAGATCTAGATACTCAGTGAATTTTCTTTTTTTTAAAAGATTTACTTATTTATGCATACAAGTACTGGGGTACAGGCCAGAGGTGTGTGTGTGGGGGTGGGGTGAGAGGATTCACCAGAGACAAAGTGGAGAGCAGACAAGGTGACTCTACTGAAATACACTGCTGAGGGGAGCAGTGGGCGAGACAGGAGTGGTCTGCTGCGCCATGTGGGTTGCTCCCTGGCGGGGATCAAAGTAATGCTGCAGAGACTGTGGATAGCTTCACAGTGCTGTGCTAACCCCTTGCGCCACCAGGGAGGCCCAATATACTCAGTGAATTTTCCATGAAGAAGTTGAGGGGTTTGTTCTGACCCTGAAAGATCACTAAAAGTCTTAGATTTTAGACTTTTCAATATTATAAGAGAAACAAATTGCAAGAAGTTAATTGCAAAAAGTGGGGTGCTTGGATCTTGTGGAAGTTTTATGGCACAGCTGACTTGAGACAGTCCACCAGTCAAAAGCAGCTCTGGTGGAGGAGCAGCGAGGCTCAGGGGAGCTGATGTTGTTCAGGCTGTGGTGTGAGAGATGGTGCAGGACCTCTCCCGCGGCCAGCACTGGTGGAACTCCATGATACGCTTCCTATTGTGGCTCCAAGGTTTCTCCTAAAATCCCACTCACCTCTCCAGGGTCTTTCCACTCTGCAGCAGAAGAAATCATTGCTCTTCCCTCTCCTTCACAAGCTGCCACCAACCTCTGGCGTTTGTTTCTTTAATACCTTCCAAAGACAGATACAAGTGATCTTTTTGTTTTTAACTTTTACTGCTGATCACAAAAGAAAAACAAAGGATCAGAAAAATAAATTAGGTGGAGAGACAGAAAATAATTCAAAATCTTACCAAGTCCTTATTATCTTGATGCCCTGTATATGGTTTTAAACTCCCCTTAGGAGCAAGAATGGAAGGTTCAAAGGCATTTCATCTTCTTCTGAAGGTGGAGTTCACTGAACCTTTCCATTTTCTTCTGATTCTTCCTTTCATGACATTATAGGAGTCATTTCCTTCATGTGATGTGTCTCCAGGCTGAACATGCAGCTGTCTTGGTTCCCCGGGTACTTGACTTTGCTCAAGACCTCTACAGTGAGTTCAAATGACTGGTTTAATTGTTGCCCCTCTTGGTCTTTTCCTCCATGAGAAGAACCTCCCTCCTGCTCTCCTGTCTCTCTGCTTGTTGATGGATCTATTGCCCAGAGCCTGTTCTTATTGTCTACCCGGCAATGTACAGTTTATAGCTTGATTTGGGTCTTTATCATCGAAAGGATCCTAATCCTCCTATCATTAAGTTTTGCTTTTATCCTTATAGGAACCAAAGTCTTTAAGGAGATGGATATTTGTTTTTAAAACCTGTAGGAGACATTAACAAACACAGAAATAGGCCAGTGGGTTGAGCCAGCTTGGCTGGGTTTACTCAGATATGCTGACTTAGGTCATGAAATAAGGAATTCTTTGAGGCAATGGAGGATGGATGTGGAGTTGCAGGACAAGGACATCTCGATGCTCTTATTCTATTTATGTAGTTAAATATACTTTGATGATTTGGTGTCAGAGAATAGGGGGACCCAGCTTGGAGGAGGCAAGAAAAGAAGAAAGTTAGGTCAGAGGATTGGGGGAAGATACACCCTGATCTGATTGGCAGGGCCAGAGATCAGGCATCATTTGGAAATATGGGATTTAATGAGGCAAGAGCAAGGGGGGAAATGATGAAAATATGAGCAGAGACTGAACACAAGTCAAGAGAAAGCTTAGAGCCGTGTGAAGCAAGTATCAAGTCTAAGGTTTGCTCTTCCTTCAGTGTGGGTGGCCTTTTCCTGTTCTCTTGTCTGTGCTTCCTCTGGTGGTTGTGAAGGATGAGGCCACCCAACAGAAGCAATAGTTTCCTCCAAAATTGCATTGTTGCACAATTTTTCTAGTTAAGCAATTCTTCCCTGATATGGGGCAGAGAATGGTAGGAACTGTTCCCAGCAGACCACCATGAGCTTCTCAGGGGAGAGGCTGCTCAGAAAAGACATCAGATTTAGAGGACATAATGATCATCATCATCCTTTTGGCAGTCATGGAGGATCACATGTATGAGACACAAAAAATCTTGTGTCTCATACATGTGATCCTCCATGATTGCCAAAAGGAAATGAAAATGCATACATTGTGCAAAAGTGAAAAATGATGTAAGAATTATATAAAATAAAATAATTAAAAAAAAACTGCTATCTTGAATTAAAAAAAATCTTATGGTGCTGGTGATTCATTTTATGGGAATCTGGCACTGATTCAGACGACATTTTTGTCTGAATTTAGTAGTCAATCCCAAGGCTGTAATTTTAACAACTTAAATTATGACCCACTATAGAAGAATGTTAAAGAGTACAATGAATGGAATAATAATAATATTTAGCTAGTATAGTTGGAATGTGAATTTCTTATACTAATCTGCTCAGCACAGGATCTTTAGTCAAAGAAGGACATTAACATAATCATTGTACAGATGATAATACAGCCATAATATAGTTGTATAGTATAATAAGATAGCAATGATACTAGTTACATTAGATGACCAGTAAGTATACATAAAACCAGATAAATATTCCCCTAGTGCCATTCTCCTTAAAATAGCCCATATTTTAAGTTGGTCTTGGTCTACCTTACTAAGATCAGTATCTTAACCTCACTATCTGAACCTCAGTATCTTGTTGATTTAATATCTCCTGGGCTCTGCTTAGTCCACTGACTTTTCAACTTGAAGACTTAGTTACTTTTAGCTCCAGATTATTCTCCAAGTTGCTATGGGTCTCTTGGACCTCATTGTCAATCTTGGATGTGAGTGAACACTCACAGAACACTCTCTTTTAATATTCTTCTTGCTGAATTTAAGAGTTGGAAGTTCACTTCTCTCTGTGAAAGGTGTTTTCTGGCCTTGGGTCCTATGAGGTATTCATGGCACCCACTTTATTAAAAAATTTATTATATAAATGTATGATGTGTGTATATAATTTAATATTCAAATATAACTCTTACTGTTACTAATAAGACTCAATTTTACCTCCACTCTCCTTGAGGCAAAGAAATTCCACTCTTTCAAATGTTTCTCCTGGATTTCAAGTAATATATTTGTGTTTCTATTTTCTGATTTCAGTTCTCTGCACTACCTATTAGCTCTTCTACCAAAAATATGTACTTAGTTTCTCACTGTCCACTCATCATGCACACAAATGTGCAAATAGCCCTTGCTTTTCTCTCTTTTCATCCTTCTAATTTGATTATGCTATCAGATAGCTACTACTGCATAAGAAATACCTGTTGAAGTAAGCAATGTCCATGGGTAAAGGAATCTGGGGGTTCTGACTCACAGCTGTCTCATAAGTTGTGGTCATCTAAAGACTTGTGCAGAGCTGAAGGGTGCAATAATAAGCTCCATACCCTGCATAGACAGAGGATTCTGGCTCTTGGCCAGAGGACTCAGTTCTTCCCCATCTGGACTGTTCTGCAGGCTGCAGTGACCTCCTCAAGAAGCGGGTGATCTACAAAGTGTAAGCAAAAGTGCCAAGATATTTTTGGTGACCTTGCTTCAGGAAGCACACACCGTCTTTTCTGGTACCTTCTGTTCATTAGAATCTAATCACAAAATAGAAGGCAATTAAGACCTTTCAAAAAGAGGAAGATCAAATAACTTGTGTATTTTAAAACCTCCACAAATTCTTGACCATTTTCAATCAAATAATATTGTTTGACTAGCTAACTATGACTATTGTATTGGTTTTGTGTTGTTACTAGAGCAAATTACCACAGACTCAGTGGCTTAAGACATGAATTTATTATCTTACAATTCTGAAGCTCAGAAGTATGAAATGGGTCCTTCCAGGACTGTTGCTAGGCCTCATTCCTTCTGGAGGCTCTAGGAAAGAATGTATTTCTTGCTTTCACCAGCTTCTAGAAGCTGCCTGCTGGCCTCAGCTTGTAGCCCCTTTCCAGCTTCTAAGCCAGCAGTGGTGGGCTGAGATTTCCTCACACTTCATCACGCCAGCCTTCACTTCCCTCATCTTTCTCTGACTTTGACTCTCCTCTCTCCCTTTCTCACTGGTGATTACTGGACCTAGAAGGACCCTTCAGAATAATCTCACTGTCGCAAGATGAATTGAATCACATTGACTAGTCCTTTGTCCATGCAGATAGCAGTCACATATTCCAAATATCAGGACGTGACCAGCTTATTATTGCACCCTTCAGCTCTGCGCAAGTCTTTAGATGACCACAACTTATGAGACAGCTGTGAGTCAGAACCCCCAGATTCCTTACCCATGGACACTGCTTACTTCAACAGGTATTTCTTATGCAGTAGTAGCTATCTGATAACATAATCAAATTAGAAGGATGAAAAGAGAGAAAAGCAAGGGCTAGTTGCACATTTGGCCGTTATTCCGCCTCCCCTAGACATGCAAACACTGTTCACTGTGTTACACCATCCCGTGTGTGTTAGAGTGACTCATCCTAGATTCCCTTTCACTATGATTTCACTCATAGTGATTCCCTTTCTATGCAACCTTTTCTTTTCTTTGGCGCTCATCACTGCATCTTTTTTCCCCACTTTATTTCAAAAGGTATTTATCATTAATTCATCCCTAAACTGCTGGATAAAGTCGACAGTCTTATCTTCAGCCCCAGAAATGCCAACTGCTTTTTTTTTTTAGCTTTGTCTTTCTCTTCTGGGCCTCGCTCATCAAGAGTATGCTTTTTCTCCAGTTTGAAATTGTGTTCTTTGGGGACACAGTTGAGGCATTTTCCTGGAACTTCCCTTACTATCATTACAGGCTTCTTTTTCTCCTTTGTTTTAGAACCCCCCCATTTCCAGGATTCTCTGTCTTCTTTTTCCTTGGCTTACTTCCTCTTTTACTGACTCACATCTTTTGGCGGCCACCTGAGCAAGAGTACACATACAGGGTACTGTACCTCCCAGCAGGCTCTCCTGAGTCTTGGCGTCTCTGGAGCTGGTGTCCACAGACACCCCTGCTTTGGGCTTCTGGTTTGCTTTGGTCAATGAGGGCTATGGAAATGGATTGGAAGGAAAAGGAAGTTGGGTCAAGGGCATAAGTCCCCTGCTCATTCCGTTTTGAGCTATGAGTTGCTGGTGTCCACAGCTTCTGTCAGGTAACTGCATCTTGTAGGGACAGGGGGGAAATATTCCCTTACCCTTCTAGATACTTTTTGGGCTAGTCGAGCAAGCAAATCAGCACCAGACATAGTAGTAGGGGAAAAAGAACAAATTTGATCACATGTGTATGGAGAATCTGCTAGACTATAAAATCTCAAATAAATAGGACAAACTGAGGGCTCTTTGTCCTTGAGCTAGTGAATGGGAGAAGCATCCCTGGGCATCAAGGAATGAGGAGGAAGATTCACACGACGAGGAGCGGGTGACTCATAGGACAAAACCAGATGCTCTGTGACTGGGTGTTTGCTATAACAACAGGTTTCTCTAATAGAAAGGTTATTTCTGAAGATGACACTAAACCTGGGTAATCTTTAATCTTTTGTGTAGTTAAAGTAATGGTAACAATTTCTGTGTCCCTGGGGCCTCAGCTGGAAATTAGTCACATCCTAGCTGACTAGGAAAAATCTTGCCCTGGACATCCTGGGAAGGCTTACCCTCTCTGGCTGCTGTGCTCTCCAGGCACAATGCCTTCAGCACTTCATTTGGTAACAGCTCCCTGCACCTGCCAGCCTGAGTGCTTCACCTTTCTTGGTTAGATTCCCTTAACTCTGCCCATCCATTTGTAAATAAATTCTTCTCATTTAAGTAAGCCATCTGTTTCTTCCCCACACTGACTGGCACAGAAAGTCAAGTTTTGACCCATTACATATCTGAAAATATCTTTATCCAATCCTACCCTTGCCTGTTCTTCCCCCACTGCTATTTTATGTTGAAAGTCATTTTTCTTTAGCACTTTGGAGATGTTGTTCTGTCTTCCACCTTTTGGGATCACTTTTGATGACACAGTGTGATCTTTTGTTATCTGATCCTTTGTATGTGACTTATTTTTGTTCTTTGGGAGTCTTCTTTTTATCCCCAGTGTTCAAAAATTCCATGGAATGTACCTTGGTACATGTTTTATTGCATTCATAGTGCTGAGCACTCAGAGGCCCCTGTTAATCTGAAAAGTTCTGGGAAGTTAACATTGTGTTATTTCTTTCATAATTCTCTTCCACCCTTTCAATACAGTTTTTCAGGAATATTTTTAAGCTGAAAGATGAATCTCATGGATAGATATGTTCATTGTCTTAGGCTTCTTTTCCCAGTTTTTAATTCTTTTTGTTGTTGTTGGATTGGTTGGTTTTCTAAGAGACATTGCCATTGAACTCATTTTTTATTTGGGCTATCATATTTTAACACTCCTGTTTTTCTTTCATGGATGCAACATACTTTATATAATCTTCTCTTGTCTCTATGGCTGGAACTTTCTCCTCAAGTATGTGGTCATTCTGATCTGCCATTTTATGTTTAAGAATGACTAAGAGAACATTCTGGTGCTTTCTATCTATTAGAGCTTGTTGGTTTCATTCTGGGTGACCATGAATGTCCATGTCAATAGCTCTTTTCTCTTAATGTGGTTAGTTTCAGACTGGGGTTCTCTGATCCGTGTTGTCCCATAGAATTTTGGGTAATGATGGAGATATTCAGTGTAACGCTGTTTAATATGGGAGTCACTAGTCCACCTGGCTATGGAGTACTAGAAATATGATTAGTGTAGCTGAAAATGAGTTTTAAAATTTATCTAATTTTACTTACTATAAACTTAAATTGCCTACTAGTAATTTGTGACTACCATAGTGGGCAGCTCAACTCTAATCTTCCAACTTAGATGCCAATCTTCTATCTGCCAAGGCGGGGCAAAGCTGGGGGTCTCCCTGTTCAGAGTGCAGACTTGCACTTAAATTTCCTTTTTTGACAGTAAGACTTCACCCTTCCCTCAACTGTTTGGAGTGTATCTTCTCAATCTTTCTAAACTTTTGATCTTCTGAATCACTGGTAGAGGGACCATGAGAATATGGAGCTCTAGATTCTACTTGCAAAGTTTCCCAACTGTGTTAACTGTTTTTCTTTCCTTCTGAGAGGCTGTAACTGGAACACCTAGGATTTTCCAGGATTCCTTAGGGGAAACAATTTTTACGGCTTTCCCTGCTACAGGCTGAAGTTTTAACTTTCGCTGGTCTGCTCAGTCAGCTGCAATTGAACTTCCAGCTTTCAGTTTTCGTTGACATCAATTGTGTATTGTCATCTCCTCTCTAAGTCTCTTCGGCCTTGTGGGTTTGAGCCACTTTTGATTTCTTGCCTGCATTTTCAGTTTCAACAGGGAAAGGAGAATGGGTGTGTCAACAACTCCTGGCTGGCAGCTGTTCTCTTGGTTTCCACAATTACTTGGTCCAGCTCTCCTGCCAAAGGCGTGGAATTGTTTATTTTCCCTACAGATGGTTTTGTGATCTTCTAAAAAGGAAGCACTTGCCCTACTTGCCATCACATTATATATTTTAGCAAGCAGTGGGCTATCTGATGAGGTCACCAGAATTTGTTGTTCTATTTTATGGCACTATTGTCAGCCTTCTATTAGTGACTCTCACAAGACAATATGGGCTATTTAATAGGATCATCTTAGTCTCACTCGCTTGTTCATACAAGCAAAACATCTCATAAAAATACTCTTCCTGGCTGCAGAAAATGGAATTGCTTCCAGAATTATTTTCTCAAATTTTTCCCCTGAGAACTCCTAGGGGTATTCACTTGTGTTCACAAATCAGTTATGGTCATTCATGAATCCTTTGCTGGCAAAGCCAGGACCACACAATTATCCCAAGCTGGAAATTTCCAGTAGGGTGTCCTCTGCCCTTAAAACACTTCCTCCTGCTGCTGGTCCAGTAAGAGGTAACATTGTTGATGAAAACTCTCCCAAAAGCAGAAAACTGGGGCATCTCCCTTGGCCCAACATCAGTAGCTCTTGGCAGGTGAGTCAAGTTCCAGCGGTGGAGCACTGTGGACTGGAGGCTCTCAGATCTTTGTGTAACAACTGACCTCTGACCCTGGCGTGGCAGAGCTTTAACTTTCCAACTCGAGTTCTAACAGACCTGCAGAGATAGGACTCTGATCAGGTATTGACCTTGGCCTGCTCTCAGCAGATCTTTGTCCATCTGCTTAGACAATGACTCCACAGTAAGAGAAAGAATTTCTCTTCTCCCCCCACCAGCTCTATATTGTATCAGCTGGACTTTCGCAGTAACACTGCCTGGACCCAATGTAGTCTGATCTCATCAAGTCCCATGTCTCCACCACTCTATCCACCCCCCTCCACTTTTTTCCTCCGTGGAGCTCCTAAGTCATTCCTCTGTGGATATCTAAGTGGAAATAGATGCAGGGGAGACCTGTGCTCCCCCATCACCTCAATCCCCACTCCATAGCTTTCCATGTCCCATTGGCAACACCAGCTGAATAAGTGCAGGTTAAGTTTGTCTAAGGCCACGGTTTCCCAAGTGAACTTCCCAAGATGGTATGAAAATTAAAAATTGAATTTCTGTTCAGTTTTTAATGGTACCCTTTACATTTTTTGTGTACATATTTTACATATGTAAATAGAATGCATGGTCAAATTCTTTTCCTAATGAGGCTTAATCTTATTAAAGCAGACAAAGCAATGTTACCCACAATGTGGACCTTTGGAACCTGGAGGCCCCAGTCCACTCGTTATATCAGTGTATTTAATAATTTACATCTGATGGTTCACTGTGGTACAGTTTTTGCGTGGCTATTATGCCTGGTTTCTCTTTTTACATTTTTATCAATAGGGTGACAAAACTCTTTGGCTCTCAACTTTCAGAAAATTCACACAATGTGTGCCTGCCAAGTCTTCCAGGTCCATACACCATTACAATTTATATGTATAAAGTTTGAGCTTGTGCTATTAACTGTATCTTGTTGCCTATGTTGAGATAATTTCTCAGTATTTTTTTCAACTTGTGAACCAAATGTTTCCTTTACACTCTTCATGATTGCTGTGTAGTTCATAGCTTTCAGCTGCAGAGAACCTAGGTGTTATAGGCTTCCTCTTTCAAAATTTTTTTAAAATCTTGAAAAAACCTTGACAAATGAATCCATTCATCACAGTTAGTGGAGCTGTATATAGCCCTATCAGAGTCTGTGCATCATTGGCTGAGGTCACTGGCTTACCAGACTTAAGTTGACTTCCTGAGATGGACTCCTGCTGATGCAGTATTGAAACAGTGCTTAAATCAGCTACAACAGTGCTAAGGGACAGTGCCAAGGTCAGGGGACGTGTCACTGCTAGTGGGTTCTCATTGGCATGCGTAATTACAAGACCATTCAGGCTCAGGGGCCAACAACAGCATGGTTTATTTAACAAACAGAAGATAAGGGGAAAGGAACGAGTTTCTAAATGGTTCTCTGTCTCACTCCAGAAAGTGTCTAGAAGTCCCCAACTAAGACCACTTTTGGAAAATGAAGTGACACCGCAGCAGCCCACAGCAGCAGTCTGAAAGCTGGGCCAGTTGCTGCACCAGACAGTGACAGACTCAACAGCACCAGGAGGTGGTGCCAGGGAATCAGAGGTTGTGGTCAACTCTTTGAGATGCTGGGTTGAATCTGATGGTGCTCCTTGCAGGTGATGTCAGAGGCAGGGCCAGAGGCAGGTGCCATGGCTGCATCTCTGCACAGGTCTATGGAGATCTGGAAGTCATCGAGGTGTCCATGGCGTTCTGTGGAGGTCTGTTGAATCCCACAAAGGTCATTTGCTCAATGCTTTTTATCTGAAGTTGGTCTGATGAATCCTTCTTCTTTCTTTGGTTGTGTCTTCACCTCTTGCACCACCAAGGAGGCCCTGAAATTGGGCTGTATTGGACTGGAAGAGACAATAGGAGCTTCCAAAGACTAAAGATTCCATTCCATAACCCCTGGGACTAACAAGATCAGTTGTTGGATGTCATTCAAGCTCTTGACCATGTTTTCCAATGCAGCATTGATTCTATTCCAATCTCTGGCACTATCTTCTGGGCAACCTTGCCAAAACATCTCTCTGTATGTCCTTATTGGTTAACCAATTTCCGTATCTGAATAACCAGAGTGCTCTATAGATTTACTACAGGACATTTTTAAAGTGCCATGTCAATAAGAACAACGTGCTTTATCAGGAAGAGAGCACTTTGAAGAGAATAATTGATTGCATTCCAGGACCTCTCTGTAAAACTAAAGTATTAATAGATGAGGACATTGCCTAATTCTGGGAATACGGCAGGGGGTAGAAACGAACTCCAGATTGCAAGATGCCTCTTACCCCCTCCAAGTTACTCCAGTTAAAGACTATGTGGTCTGAATTAGCTCCACAGCAGACCAAAGTTGTCTCTGCTTAAGTGAAAATGTTGAGTTTGAAGCACTAACAGTTTAGGTTTGCTTGGGTTGCCATAGCAAGGTACAACATGTTGGGTGGCTCAGATACTCTATTCACTATTTTCTCACAGTCCAGGAGGCCAGAAGTTTGAGGTCAAGGTGTTGGCAAGCCTGAGGGCCCCGTGGAGGAATTTGTTCCATCTGTTCAATGCATGGAGGAATCTGTTCCATGTTCCATGTTTCTTCTTCTTCTTCTTTTTTTTTTTTTTTTTTTCCTGGTGGTCTGCTGTCATCTGTGGTGTTCTTTGACTTTAAGACACGACACCTTGATCTCTGCCTTCATCTTCACATGACTTTCTTCCCTTGTGTGCATGTCTGTGTCCAAATTGACACTTTTCATAAAAACACTGCTCTTACCAGATTAAAGTCCACTCTAATGACCTCATTTTAACTGGAAATTGCCGCTGCAGAGTCATTCTCTCCAAGTAAAGTCATATTTCTGAGGTACTGGGAAATAAGAACTTCAACATATCAGTTTTTTTTCAGCCCATAACAAACTTTATTCAAAGGAAAGTATTGGTATTTTGGGCCTATGCTTTTTATGTATGATGTAGCTTTGAGTGGCTTTCCTTTGTTGAGGAATAAATCCGAACCGATCTTACTTTCTTATAACTGCTACCATTTGCTTTCTCTCAAATGCTCTTTCTCCTCTGGGTCCAGGGACCTATTGTGATTCCATAAAATTTCATTGATTAGAATAGCCCCATTTGGTTATTGTAATTAAGATCTATTCTTCCCTGGATAAGGGCTTTGTTTCTGGTGCTATGACAGGGTTATAGAGAGCCAGCCTAGAGAATCTTCCCAAATGAGACAGCTAAAATATTGTTAAGAAAAGAAACATTTTTTCAAATGAAGTGCTGAGCTGGGATGAAAGCAGGAAATTGTCACAGTCTTCTTTTTAAATGACCTTTTAATTTTGGAATAATTTTAAATTTACAGGAAGTTGCAAGGATAGTACAGATTTCCTGTTTTAATTTTTCCTATCAAAATTAAAATAATACCACTAGATTATTATTATTAGCTAAACTCCAGACTTTATATAGATTCACCAGTTTTTCCACTAAGGTGCTTTTCCCATTCCAGGGTACCAAGCTCATTTGGTTACCATGTCACATTGGTTTCCTCTGGTCTGGACTACATCTCAACTTGTCCTTGTTTCTCATGACTTTGACAGTTTTAGAGAGACTGGTCAAGTGTTTTCTAGGTGATCCATCAACGTGGATAGGGCTGATGATTTTCCTAGGGTTTAATTAAGCAAAGTAAAAGGGACACTCTAAAATAAGTGACTACCAAAGCTGACCTTCTCCCCAGGATTTACTAACTCTGAAGACCTGAGACCTTAAGTGTTACTTTTGAGAGCCTTCCAGGATGTGTGGGGCCAGGCATAAAATCTAGGGCTTTCCCAAGGTGAAATATAATACAGAACCCCATCCATTCACCACCTCACCCTCCCATGTTAAGCTGGGCGTCCAAGGAACTACCATTCCTATTAGATTAATGAGAATTAAACTGTATCATAAGAAAGAGACAGAGAACTTGTCTGTCATAGCTCTGGTTGCTGAGTGGAGGCAGAAAGAATTTTCCCATGAGAACTTGTAACCATAAGCCAACCCTCATGAGAGTTTTCGGTCTGAATTCACACTGCCTGTGTGGGCTAAAAAAACCTCACACACATAATGGTAGTTGAAAGAAATACAGATTAGAATCACTACTATGAATATTTGGTATTATATTTAGTAGTTATATAATATGATTATATGTGTATGTGATTATATATGTGTATGTATATACAGATATAATGTCTAGAAACAAAAATATATAATAGTTGGATTTTCTTTAATTTAAATTAAATTTCTTAAAAAGACTGAAAAACATTGAGAAATTTAATACTAGAAGAATGTTCTAAACAAAATTATCCAGTCTGTGGTTCTCTGAGCTAAGGATTTGCAAAATATGAAAGAAGAGTTAAAATAAAACAGGAATAGAATGAAAAAAATCTGCTGGTGCTATCCAATAGAATCTTCTCCAATAGAGAACTGTCCTACAGAGCTGCATGTGGCTACTCCATTGGACATTATAGGATTGGCATCTGTGTAGTCAGTGTCCAGAAGGAGATATTTTTAGGGGAAGAGGTAGTAGCCAAAGAGGTAATAGCTAGGAATTTTCAAGAATTATTGAAAACCACTAATATTTATTCTAGGATACCCCTGAAATCTAAAAGAGAAATAATGATAGATAAACTGAGTCACCATAGGCAACTGTAGAACAAAGAAGGGAAGAAACAGGCTTTTATAAAGTCGCCGATGAAAAAAGTCAGGTCACCCACCAAGGAATGGCAATTAAACTGCTGGCTATTTTTTCATCAGCATTTTCCATTGTCTTTTCCTGGTATGTATTAGTGGCTCAATAAATACAGAATCACACAGGAGCTTAGCTAATAATAACAATCCAATGTCCATTTCCGCTGGACAAAATATCTCCAATGTGTTCAGGGAAAACTTGTCAATTGGCAATACTTTATCCTGTAAAATTACCTTTTAAGAATGAAAATAAAGATATATGCTGACATACCACATCTGACAGAGTTTACCATGGAAAGATGCCACCAAAAGTAATTTTGAAAGATTATTTTAGGCAGCGGGAAAATTATTTTAAGTAAGAGATCTGACATGCAAGTAGAAATGATGAGCAAAGATCCAGGCAATTCTAAATAGAATGTGTTTAAAACAATATAAATAATGTCTACTTCATGTGGAAAAATAGGCTGAAGAAGTTAAAATATTGCAGAGTAGCGACATGTAAGGCAGGAGAAAATTGTTTAAAGAGGATAAGGTCCTTGCCTTACTTAAAGGGAACACTAAGCACTAGAGAATAGATCAAAACCTTTAACTTCCAGGGCCTCCCTGGTGGCACAAGGGGTTAAGCACCACAATGTGAAGCAATCTGCAGCCTCTGCAGCACGAGTTCAATCCCCAGCCGGCCAGGGAGAAACCCACATGGCGCAGCAGATCTCTCAAGTCTCGCCCGCTGCTCCCCTCAGCTCTGTACTTCGGTCAATCTTCCTGTTCTGTTCCCCACCCTGTCTCTGGTGAATCCTCTCGCCCCCACACCTCTGGCCTGTACCCCAGCTCCTGTGTGCATAAATAAATAAATCTTAAAAAAGAAAAAAGAAAAAAAAAACTTTACTGTCCAAACAACGAGGGTTTATCAGTGGACTGGAAATGGAAATAATAACTCATCCAGAAGAAAGGATATAGAAGATGACTTGAACAGCACAATTAACCACCTTGGTCAAATGGACCTATTTAGAGCATGGAACCCAGCTGTGGGGGAAAATACTTTATTTTTGGAACATATGGAATATTAACACAAATTGCTCAAGGGCTAGGCCATAAAACTGGATTTCAAAAGACTGTATTCACTCATATTGTGATCTCAGACCAC
The DNA here is from genome assembly GCF_964194135.1 of Talpa europaea. Taxonomy (NCBI): domain Eukaryota; kingdom Metazoa; phylum Chordata; class Mammalia; order Eulipotyphla; family Talpidae; genus Talpa; species Talpa europaea. The sequence goes on from NC_140068.1 coordinate 152,820,373, forward strand.
AAATAAAGTCAGAAATATTCCATTAACTACAACACAGAAAAACTCTATTCACTTGGAAATTAAACTGAACACACACACAAGTTTCCAAATAAGTTATGGGTCAAAAAAAAGTACTAGTAAAATCTTAAAAAATATCTGGGACCAAATAATTAACCTATTATAAATTAAAACCTGAGGATTCAGTTCAACAGTACTTAGAAAATTTATGCTTACCATGGAAATCAGGAAGGGTCAGAATTACTGAGTTAACCATCAACCTTAAGAAGAAAAAGAGCAGCTGGATGAATACCCCACAAATGTAGGAAGAAAAGAAGATGTATTGTTTTTTATTATAATCCAGAATAGTTATGATCCTTATTATTGATTCATTTATTCAACCAATATATATTGAGCTTCTAATATATACTGAGAAAAGACAATGGAAAATAAATACAAAAATCTTATTTAAATGAGGCCTAGAGGGCCTCCCTGGTGGCGCAAGGGGTTAACCTATGAAGCCGTCTGCAGCCACTGCAGCACAAGTTTGATCCCTGGGCGGCCAGGGAGCTACCCACATGGCGCAGCAGACCTCTCCTGTCTCGCCTGCTGCTCCCCTCAGCAGTGTATTTCAGTCAGTCTGCCTGTTCTGCTCCCCACTCTGTCTCTGGTGAATCCTCTCACCCCCATACCTCTGGCCTGTACCCCAGTTCTTGTATGCATAAATAAATAAATCTTGAAAAAAAAGTGAGGCCTGGAACAGATGAATTCTTAGGTGCACTTGTGTAGCCACTGCACATTACAGAAACCAACTGAAGGACACACACCTTGCATCTCTGAGGAAATTGATGCTGTGCTGTTGCTCCGGAGGGAGGAAACTTCCCGCTCAGCCAATGACAGATGGTACAGCCCAGCAAAAGAAGAACCACTACACTTCGAGCTTCCAGTTTCCACAATGGAATCTTCACGTACAAGAGCCTCCTAAAACCTATGAAAGAGCGTTTCTTTGTTCTGTGCTGTGCCATGATACCTCGTTTCCTAGCTGCGTTAAAGCTGATGTTTCCAATAATATTTCACCAATTTCACTGGTGACATAACTGCTTATTTGTGTTGGTCAACACTCTCATGTCACTGCTGGTTGGGGAGCAGGCAGTTCCTAAGAAAATGAATGAACGAACGAATTATGATGACTATAATTTCAAGCGTGGAGAAGTACACCTAAGCTGCAGGACATACAGCACAGTGAAAAAATAGAGGGTGAGCAGAGGTGGGGAGCTGCTGGTTTTAGATTTCAGCTGGCTATTTTAGACTGCAGGATTTCTTCCAAGGACAGGAACCTCTGCAGCCACCGGGAAATGAAAAAAGCCGCATCTTACATAAGCGAGTGCTGATGGATTCCCAGCCTGCCGCCTTCGCGTGTGGCCGCTGGTGCCTGGGCCAGATTGTGGGCAGGGATAGTGCCAATACAGATGGATTAAAGGATGAGGCAGGTAGATTATTGCTCTTGTGGACCTTGGCTCCAAAAACTCTTCCTGACTCTCCTCGCCCCTAGACTGACGTCCTCATGTTGTCCCTGGCTGACACGCTTTCCTGACGGCCCAAACAGCCTTGTGTGGAAGGCTCCCATGCTCACACCATGGTCCCACTGCCTTCCTTTGTTGGGTTCTGTCCTTCACTCTAGGAACCCGATGAGATGGACAGAACAGCAGGCCGTAATCCCAGCCGCAAGTTCTAGTCCAGCGGTGTGACACTGGCTAAGTTAACGTCTAGGCTTCTGCGTCCTCATCTGTGAAAAGTGTGGGTTAGCACATGGCCACGAGGAGTCCTTCCATGCCATGATCCAGGACGCTGAGGGATGAATCAGTGTTCCAGGATATCTGCAAGTGCATCAGTGTGGGAAAAGGCAAATCCCTTTCAGCTCACAGATGCATTTTTAACAATGCTTTTCTACACCTTAGCCCAAAGAAGTGGAGTTTTATCAGCCTTTCTGTGCTTGTGAAGAAGGTGGGAGCAGAAAGGTGATCTTACTATTTGAGTAACTCAATGGTCTTCCAGAGAGCAGAGACGCCCATGTTTAATGGCAACTGGAAGCATCAGCAAAGATTTTATCTAGAAGGTGGTATTTGTATGGGGTTTTAAGAGATTTTATGGGATGTCAACAGACAGGAAAAGGCCTTCCAGAATAAGGGAGTGATGTGAGCTACATCAGGGAGGTGGGGAGGTGGGTGGCACATATGTTCTGTTTATATTGTCCCTGGCAGGGCTGTGCAGCAGGAAGCGCTGAAGTGGTGAACATTTCTTGCAGACGGGGTGTAATAATAGCAGCTTCTGCTTTCGTGCCAGCACTGCTCTGTGCTTTACAGATTTTAAAAGTGAAATCGCAAGTCAATTCATTGCAATTGAGAATAACCATAATCCCCACTTTACAGTTGTTGAAACTGAGGCCTGAAGGGAACTCCGTAGAGGGGAAGCTGGGATTTGAACGTGAGTCTAATTTTAGCTATAATTGACACGGAGAGCAGAGAAACAACAGGGCTGAGAGGGATGCAAACTCCAAAATCATCTGCTGGGAATTTGGGGAGGGAGTCAGCAGATGCAAAGAAGCGCTAGGTCTATGCATGATGTGACCAGGGAAGCCTAGAGTCGGCCGACTCTGGCAGTTTAGTGCCTCTTTGGAGTGAAAATGTTCATTATGAAAGTTCTGCTTGACAGATGATAATGGCTCTGGAGGGAATCGTGAGGAAAGACAAGTGTGTACTCTGCATTATCCTAAATGCAGTTACTGCGGAGAGCAGGCTGGTGCGAGGCTCGCCGTGCTGTCTCTCAGGGAGGCAGCGTGTGTTACGTGCAGTGATGGGCTGGTAAGCTGCTCTGTGAAATATTACACACACTCACATGCATGCAACCGTTGATTGGCGGCATCTCTGCTTTCATGGTGTGAAGGCTCCCCCCATGGCTGAATCCAAGATACCCACTTGATGTCTTAATGTGGAGTTTGGGAAGAAATGTGCATCGTCACCCGAGCATTTCTGGGACACCTCTCCACTCCTGGGGATGTGTCCTAGGAGTGGAGATTGAGTCTGGAATGAGATGTCAGAAGGGTTGGGTGTGTCTTCTTATTTGATAGGATCTTTCCTTTTGTGGAGGGATTTGTTGTGGGAATAAAAGGAGAGAATATGCAAAACTGAATTAAAGTTCAAAAGGCTTCGCAGTCTGCCTCCCAGACCACTATGTGGCCCATCTCCTCGAGTCTGCAACTGAGTCAGCTCAAGAAATAGGCTTTGAAATGAATAAGGGAATGACCCAATGAACTGCCTCAGAGAGGGTCAACTTCTCCATCCATGTGTAGTTGTGGCCAATCTAGTGCTTCCTTCCAGAAGTTAGCGATGTGCCCCCAGGACTTGGGAGCAGCAGTATGCCATGAGAGTCCAGAGCACAGTTGCGGAAGCAGACTGCCTGGGTCTAAGTGTAAGTCTACTGTGTATTAGCTGCATGACCTCAGATAGATGATGGACCGTTCTCTGCCTCAATTTCCTCATCTATTAAATGGAGGTAGTTAAAGTACCTGCTTCAAGGGGCTATCATAACAGCTCAACTATGATATAGAAAGACCTAGAATAGTGCTGGGCACATAGTAAGTGTCAGATGAGTGATTGATGCTCTTTTTTTAAAAAAAAAATTTATTTATTCATGCATACAAGAGCTGGGGTACAGTCCAGAGGTGTGGGGGTGGTGAGAGGATTCACCAGAGACAGAGTGGGGAGCAGAACAGGCAGACTGACTGAAAGACACTGCTGAGGGGAGTAGCGGGCGAGTCAGGAGAGGTCTGCTGCACCATGTGGGTAGCTCCCTGGCTGGGGATCGAACTCATGCTGCAGAGGGACAGCTTCATAGGTTGCATCTTAACCCCTTGCGCCACCAGGGAGGCCCTTGAGTGTTGGTGCTCTTTCTCATCCTTCTCTTTCCTCCTCTACTTCCTTCTTACCTATAACTATTACTCTCACTTGCTGTTTTTCTCTTTTCTATGTAAATGGAAGCTACAACGATCATTACAGACAAGTTACACTTTGTTGTCATGTTTGCTGCCTTAAAAAAAATATTCTGGGTTTAAAATAACTCAAGTTGAATATTCCTTAGAGATAACTTCTCCTTCCTGGAGTTGGCTATCATAGCCGGAGGCTCAAACCATTTGGTAGGAACATTTGGGTGGGGAATGTGTGATTAGTGTTTCAGCAAAGAGCATTAAGTTCAGCATCATTTACTCGATATGCGGCCATGCCGATGTCTTGTGGGAGTGTGGGTCGAGGGAATAATCTGGATAAATTAAATCTACCAATAATCTCTAGACTTTATTTGGCCACTACTTCCCTATCTTTTTCCTGCTAAGCTTTATGATCTATGCTAACCTAGAACGCTAGACAGATGGTTTAATGATGGGCTTTCCCCTCCCCCCACTGCTGTGTTTTCTGACCGGCAGTGGGCAGCCTGGAGATTCCCCACCTGGAACCATGAGTCAGGGTAAGATCAAAGGTCAGTTGCCTCTGAAGAAAACCTTATTTCATTACCAAGATACCTGAAGATGCTCATTTAAGCAGAACAAGTGGCTGGATCCTGTTCAGACAGCCGGGGTATGTTAATCGTGGCACCCAGCAGCCTGGGGAGACCAGGGAAGGCACCTGCCATTTTCCTGGATCACACAGGGGCAAACACAGCTAATTGAGTTCTTGCATTTTCACCATCTGGCAGGGGTGGGGCAGTGTGGGTGGGGGTGGGGTAGTGGGGTGGGTAGGCTGAATTAGTCTGTGCTCTCTAAGACCTGCAATCAGGATTCAAATTTGTGCTCACTTGGTCAACAACATATTTGTTGAATCAGTCAGTTTCAGGTTCTGAGGACACAAGACAGGTACAACATCTACCCTCGTAAAGGTTGTGTTCCAGAAGGGGACAACATAAATAAATACCAGATAAATATATAACAGTAGGCCAATGCAGAAAATGACAGCAGAACAGAGAGTAGAGAAAAACAGATCCTGGAAATCAGATGTGCTGGGGGAGGTCTGAAACCAGCCAGAGACCTGTTGAAGTGAGCCAGCAAGTCCTGTGTTGATAGAGGTGAGAGGGAGGAGCAGGCGCAGAAGTCCTGAGGGCCAAAGGAGCTTGACTGGATGAAAGGCTCATCAGAAGGTCAGCGTGACTGGGGCAGAGTGAATGAACAGAGACTATTAGGTCCTTTCTCCAGAGCAACTGGAGCGGCAGGCATTGCCCGGAACAGTGCAGTCAGTGTGCCTGGATGCAGTTTGCACTTTAGCTAAATGTCACTGAAGGCCTTGAGAATGAGATAAGTTCTGATTTATATTTCAGGAAATTCCCTCTGACTTATTTTTTTAAAAAAGATTTATTTATTTATGCATACAAGAGCCAGGGGACAGGCCAGAGATGCGGGGGGTGAGAGGATTCACCAGAGACAGAGTGGGGAACAGAACAGACAGACTGACTGAAATACACTGCTGAGGGGAGCAGCGGGAGAAACAGGAGAGGTCTGCTGCGCCATGTGGGTAGCTCCCTGACCAGCCGGGTATTGAACTCTGCAGAGGCTGTGAATTTCTTCATAGTGCTGTGCTTAACCCCTTGCGCCACCAGGGAGGCCCCCCCTTTGACTGTTATGTAGAGAATAAGACTAGGGGAGGGCAAAGTGCCATCAGGAAGATAAGTTGTTTGTTTTAAAGGTACCCTGGATTTGTTTTTCACTAGGGTTGGTAAGACACAGAAAGGACTATCTGGAAAGAAGATGTTTGTTTCATGTTTCCTTAGAAATAAAAGACAATTTGTGCCATGCAGGGTGGATGAGGCAGAGGATGGGGCGGAGGGTGTGGGCACAGCCTTGATTGTGCTTTTTGTAGGCAGGAAGGGAAAGGCAGGTAAGCAGACTTGGAATTGAGTAGTTTGAATAATTTTGGTGGACTCTGGGGCAAGAGGACCTGATACTGGGTGATTCAAACTAGGGAATAGTACACCAGAGAGAAGGGGTGAATAAAGGAAGCAGTGGGGGGCCTGCACTCTGGATTGGTGTGCAATTGTCTATAAATTCTTCACTTTCTTAAGAATTGGCTTGTCCCACGAGGAGCAGTGCCCCCGGTCATCAAGAACACAGACATAAAATCATAAGAATATAAAAAATAAAAGACATGGCTAATATAGTCATCAGGAGAGGATGTTTTTTAAAGATCTCACCAGGCAGGAATAATAATGAGTAATTATGAATAATAATAATAATATGAATAATAATGTCGACTAATAAGACCAGAGCTATCATTTTTCAAGGAATGAGTCAGAGGCTACTTCTTGGAGGAGAAGTATAGCCTCCCAGATTCAAGTTCATGGTCTTAGGCTGAAAGTTAATTCTTGCAATGCAAGTCTGTTTTCTGCAGGGACTTTTCAGAGAAAATGGCCAGAGGAGGAAATCAAATGCTAAGAAAAGTCAATTCTTCATTCTCTGCCATGTGAATCTCTGCTTCTGCTGCTTTCCATGTGTTCCCAACAGGAGCCAGCAGACACCTCAACTCTCAATGGAAGATTCTACTGACATTCAGCTGAATTCTGAGGCAGAAGCTTCAACCCACAAGAACAGACTGTACCATTAACCTTTTAACGGAAGGTGTAGAAGCATCAGGACAGGGGGCTTCAAATGCACACTGGGAGAAGAAACTGGGAAGGAGACAGGCGATGACAGGATGGAGGAGGAGATGTGTGCATGGGCTCCTGGAAGGCCCAGAGAATGAGGACTTTTTCTACTGTGTGGTTTAGGAGAGAGAGTTTCCCATCCCTGCCAAATCTGGGATATGACTTGAACCCTTTAGTAAAAGGTCAACTCAAACTTCCACTGGAATTCAGTATGTATTTAGTTTGGGTAACACCAAAATGGTGGAGTTGGAAACGTGATAGCTCCTTTGGTAGACCGTGGTCTATCCCAGTTAGGATTTCTAGGTGGAAAGGAAGACTAATCAATGGTTCCACCCAAGGAGACAGTAAGACTGGTTTCCTCCCTGCCCCCACCATCGTCACTAGAATGACATCCTGGACAGAAGTGTGCTAAATATGCTACACAAGTCTACTTTATATTCCTTGAGTCATAGCATATCAATAGGAGGATCTAAATGTTCCCCAAGGTCACCCAGTGTTATTTGATGCCCGCTTTCCCTGTATGATGTCTCTTGTAGTGAGCACCAGCTTCTGTCTGAATCCATTCAGTGATGGAGAACTCAGCATCCCAGGGGAGCTGGTTGGATTTTCAGGTAGCTCATTTGGTTCTATACCCAAGTCTTTCAACCTCCCGCAAACTTCCAGGTGTGTGTTCTCTGGAACACACAAGCTAAGATTAATTTCTTTTCTTGAGTAGGATAGCATTTTGGTTTTTTGAAACTAGACCCCTGGATCTTTTACCTCATAAGCAAGAGAGGGTCCCTCGTTTTTTTCTTCGTGTCGCCTGGTTATATGTCCCTAGATGTAGCTGGGGATTCTCCCTGAAATATTTTCCAGATTGCAGACCTCACTTTTAAAATGTGGGTATGGAAATGAACCCAAAATTCCAGAGTGTCACACCTTCCTCCATTATTAAAGATTCTTAGATTCTTTAGTTTTATTAGAGTCATAGTTGCTCACTTTCAGATTTTGCAACCACACTGCTCTTCATCTGTCGGGCTAATTTTTAACGAAAACTTGAAAGATTGTTAAAAAGTATTAGTTGTTTTTAAATCACATTTCTCCTTTCCAAGTACTACAAGATATTAGAGCTTGAGTACTGGACTATCAACCTCAGCAAATCCAATTATTTAAAAAATTTTCTTATCATGCCAGCCCACCAAAAGATCTTTTTAGAGTCTTTTCCACTGTGAAATAGCTACATTATCACACCAACCTCTTTCCTGTAGAAATGAGGAGCTTGTCCTTTGAATGTTCATCTCAGCCACTGATAAAAACACTGAGGCATGCACCGAGCTGTGATCTCTCCCTGGCAGAACACCAGAACACTAGGCAGCGCTCACCAGGTCCGACAGCAATCCATTAATGAGTATTCTTTGGATATGACTTCTGAACACTTAATAGCCCACCAGCATCTGACCCATTTTTCTCTGTCTTAACCACAAATATATCATTAGAGACATTACCAATTGTTTTGCCAAAGTCCAGATGCCTGAGTGGAAATGTGTGTACATTATCTTTATCTGCCAACCCCCCACCGAGGAATAGAAATGGGCTGGACTAACAGGACTTGTTCTTGTGAACCCATGCTGGGTCCTATAATCACTTCTTTGTCATTGGGTGCCTATTATAACATTGCTTTAGTCATACATTCTGGAATCTTGTCTGAGATCCATACCGAGCACAATCATCCACAGTTTACGGATTCATTTTCTTTTTTTTTTTCTTTTTTTAAATTTTATTTTTATATTCCCCATACAATTGCAACCCCCTTATACAGAATTCATTTTCTAACCATTTTAGAAAATTGGGAAGACACTTAATCATGTTCAGCCTTCGAAGTTCTCTTAACTTCTTCCCAAACAGCACGTCTATCCTGTCCCTGATCTCCCACTAGCCCTAAATACAGCTGTAAGGGATTCTGTTTTGTTCCTGCCTCTGTTTGTCTGTCAGCCTTAGGTTATTTTGATATAATTCTGTATCCCTTTCTCGCACACGTCTTTGGTTTGTGTCCTTCCCGACCTGTCCTATAAAATCAGCTTTCAGAGCAGTGGTTTGCGACTGTAATTGAATATTGAGATCACCTGGGGAGATTTTAAGACTGACTAATGCTGGATTCTCACCCTAGACAAATTGAATCAAAACTTCAAGGGGTGTTAGGAGCATTAGTGATTTTTTAAAGTGCCCCAGTGGACAGCCAGAGCTGGAGCTGGAGTGGAGTGACACCTTGGTTTTGTTTATGTCTGTTTTTATGTGTTGCTTTCTGTAATTTTGTGTTAGATTTCCTCTCTGTCACTAGCTTTACTCATGCCTCTCAGTGCTATGAAATTTGAATGTTTGAGAAGTTTCTGAAGTAGCTTGAGTAGAGTGAATTTGGCTTCCTTGGGTCCTGGAATTAGGCTTTTCTGTATCTGTGAATTTTATCTCTGAATCACGCTGCCCTTGTGTCTGCTGCCCCTACACGTGAACTCAGTGACTTTCCCCTAAGGCTCCTTTCTCAGCTTCTTGCTAGGCACTTTCCTTTGCCCTAGTAGTTCAGAATTAAATCTAGAAGAGTAGTTTTTCTACGTGTGCTCTTGATCTTGTCGGAAAGTTAACAAGGTAAGTTTTATGCTGTTCTCGTTCTGGCTGAATGAGGGAGGCTTCTGGCAGAAGTATAGAGAGTTGAAATCCATCATTATTACCAAGTCATGCCTGTGTGACGTTGACACATGTTTGGAAGTTATCACCCTTTTTATTCATCTGGTCCAGTGGTCCATTATTCATAGACCTAATTGATGCTTGGAACTACTTGGGGAGTTGTAAAGATACAAATTTTAGGATCCAATCTTCATAATTTATGATTGCATGGAAGCTTAAGAAATTGCATCTTGAAGGTCCCTATGCAATTTTGATAATCCACTAGATTGAAGAAGCTCTGACCTATTCCCTTATCCCTGTGACCTGCAGACAGCAATATCCTTCCTAGTCCTTTATCTGCTCGTCCTTATCGCTTTCTTTTCTGCACCTTTCCATTCACAGACTCATGGATTTCCACAAAGACGTCTGTCTTCTTGACACAGCTTTCTAGCAAATCTTTTCCTCTAACAGGCCTATTTGTCTTGACTAGAGCATATGCTTCCATCAGCATGTTTCAATTTTGTGTCTCTTCCCGCCCAAGCTTGGTGAAACAGGATCATATTTATTGCCCTATGTTGTAGGGATTCCTTTCAAATTATCTCCAATTCATTTGTTACTCAGCTCTGCTGACTGGCATAAAATAAGATTTCTAAGGTGATAACAATTTTTTCAATCTCTCTGGCTTTCTAGTAAAAAAAAAAAAAAAAATCACCAGACACATTAACCATTCTTATTTATTTTTTCAATGTCTGTTTTCTGATTTTCCCAACAATTAGTTTAAGAGATTTTTTTGGTTCTTTTATTTCTCCTCATCTATGTTTCATGTTTCAGACATTCTTGTCTCCCCCTATCAGTTCTCTTTCCTGTAAAATTGCATTGTGAAAATGCTCAAAAATATCCCAAAGTATAGAGAGTATTGTTTTTATTATTTATTTGTTTGTTTTAAATAGAGGTCCTGTTGGGGTACCCTCATCAGGTGTTACCACTGTAGTGCACCCACCGTCCACTCACCCGTGTTCCACCACCATGGTCCATTGTGCTTCCTTCCCTCTTTGTTCTGAGCCCTCCCCCTGCCCCCTGGTGCCTCAGTTGTGTCCTCAGTTAGAGAGATTATTACAATGAAATCACACGGCCATTACTGCCACTTGGTTCCTTGGGGAAGCAGGTATTGAGGTGTGCTAAGGAGTGCAAGAGAGTACCTGGTGAGTGCCACCATGGGAAAGTCTGGGGAAACTAGGCCTGGACAGAGGGGGTCACGGACAGTGGTGCAGAGCTGACAGTGTTGGTCACAGTCCACAAGGAGATCCAGGGCCAACACTGCCTTTGTAAAGGTCCTAGGTTGGTGGAAATGTCAGGCCCTTGGGCCACAGTCATACTAATCTTGACTGAGACTACCCTGAGGAAGACTATGACATCTGATATGCCTGAGGGGACTGATATCTGATATGCCTGAAGGGTGTCAACTTGCCACAGTCCTCACAGCTGGCAAAGAACTCATTCTCAGGTCAAAGTCACTACTTTTCCACTCACAATTGCAATTGAGCAAGTATGATCTGAGACACATCCGCAGAACATGTGTTCTTTTCTGCTTCTACTGTATAATGGCAGCTCTGGTTCCTTCTGCTGATCAAGGTTAGTTACCAATGCCAAGGTGGTGGCAACTTTTCTTTCCTGCTGGTTCCCAGATACAAGAGTTCAAAAGGCCAAGTGGAGGCCACAATTACTATTCAATGGAACCCTTTGGGGACCATGACTTTAACCCTGAGAAATCCAGAGCTGCATGGTGCAGTGGGTTATTGGGGATGATGGCTAGTGGAGCACTCCTGAAGTCATCTCTTGGCTCCCAGGTTTACCCCCTAGGACCATGACTTGGCCTATCAGATGCTTCTTAGTCTTGTCACCTGATGTTTTTGAAGCTGGAGCTCCATCTAATAAAATTTGAATTTGATCTTCAGCTTTTTCTGCTCTCCTACTACAGGAGATAAAGTTCTTATAAGATACAAGAAGACTCCATGGCCTTCCAACTTAGATTTCAGTAGTTTGTTAACTGCCCTAGGATAGCAGAGCAAGCTAATAACAACCAGCCCACACTTGACCTGTGTGCATCGCCCCCCATCCCTACATACACGCTTCAAATATGTGATTCTAAAGCTGAGCTGGACCTGAAGAAGTGAATACCTGGAGGCTGTCTCTAACCACCCCGTTTGCAACTGAGCCAAGAATGTTTTCTTACTGGCAACAAGCATATCTCTGTACCTTCCCTAAAAAGATTATGAACATCTTTCCAGTCTTGAATTATTTAAACATTCTTGATTGAGTCAGTGAGGGTCTGAGCAAGTTCTTCCTTCCCTGTCCTCATGAAATGCATTGTACTCTCCATTAAGATTCTGTCGTTTTGAATCTTAAACCAGGACTTGGCAATCCGGATTCTACTCATACAGGAGCATGTACAGAGCCTGCTGTTCACCTCCTTGACCTCCTATTCTTTTCTGAAAACCCAGTTGACATGAAGACACAATTAAAACACTGCCGGTGCTTCTAAATCCTTCAGCTTCTTGCTTCAAATTTCATGACCTTTAAATATACATTCCTGATCACTTCCAAAAACATTATTTATACCCCTAAAATATAGTAAAGATGGATGTGGTTTGCAAATTTAATAAATCTTGGCGCACCTTTCTGTACCATTCCGCAGGATCGTGAAACAAGACCACTCTGCAGGAACTTGCCTCTACTCCTCAGCAGAGTCCCAGCACCATTGCATGCTCCTCTGGCTTACGCTATTGGAGAACTTACTTGCATTCACCAGGGATTGGTCAGATTCCTCATCAACCTACTTTTTTCTCCAGAGGTTTGAGTCTCACCTTCATTGAATACATTTCCTATCACTTGCAGAGCTCTAGGGTGAGAATTTCTTCCTCTTGACTTTTTCCCTCTGTGTCACATTTCCCTAATCTCTTTCTTTTAACTCCTGTTTTAATCCCTCTCTCACATTTTGGATTGCCTGGTTTTTTTTTTTCCCCACCCCACACCTCTTGTATTGTCTCCAGGGTCACCTCTAATTTAGAGCACACAAAGAGTTCTTGTGTCTTTCGCCGGCTTCTGCTGTGAACAGTAGTGTGGATTTGCAGTGAACACTTCTACTTCCAAACTCTTCCCACACAGTGCAGATCGTAGGGCTAATGCCTGCTGGTTTCCACGGTTCCTAGTCAGGACTGAGCCATAGGGACTAACACCAGCCTCACGCCTTAGTAGACCTCACTCTCAGTGTTATGGGGAGACCTCTTACTGCCTCCCCGTCATCCAATACCTTCTCACAATTCCCTGCTCAGAGAGAAACACTGGGTGATTCAGCACCATCGATTCCCCACCGATTATAAATATTTGTTCAATGTTTATCTAATTGTCAATAATTAACACCACTCTGTCACAGCTACCAGTGTGCCAAACGCTAAGGAACCAGAGGGAAAAACTCTAAGAATTTCAGTGATTCATTCACCTTCTCCCACACGCCACCCTCTGCTGCAGTGTCAGATTTAATTTCTGTCTCCCTGAGCTCAGGCCAGCAAGAACAATTCTTCTAAATTGACTATCTCCACATGCAAAATGGGATCAACATTTTTGTCCGAGTGGAACAATCAATTCCTACAAAAAAGTAAAACAATCAGTTTGACTCTGTTTCTTCCCACTTAATTGCTGAGCTGAATTGACTGATCAAATAACGACAGATTCTATGGTAATGAAAACTACTGTTGGCACCTAGTCACATAATGCAAGAAGCTCTTCGGCAGGAATCCTGACACGGTCTTTATTATCCCGCTGAGTCTATGGGGTATTTGAATATTTCCAGTGAGGGAGAGAGCTCTACTTCACTGACACTCCACCAAGTCTATTTATTAATAATTCATCTGGACCCAGTTGTTCTGGAGTCAGTATCGAGGCATTTAATGGACACACACCTTCCTGTCACCAATAAGTGTTCCTTACAGCTTAGTGTCCCGGAACAGAGCACAGAAACTATAGCTTTCTATCCATTTGGGAGACGTCCTTCGGTGTCCTCAGTTTTGCCCTGGAGTATCCTTTTTGGTGCGCCATGGCCACCGGCTCAAGCCATCTCAGCAACCTCCAGGACTTTTCCACTGTTTCTCCCAGAACCATCTGGACTCCAAGCATGTATGCCCTAGGAACACTTGCTGGTGTGCCAATGTCTTGAGAAGGGCCTGTGAACACTACCCAAACCCTCACTGTACTAACCATCTCCCTGTAAGGGGAAGCCCAAGGAGTGATGCTGCCTTATTGTTGTGGGAGGGGGTGATGGCCCCCTTAGCATGACAGCATCATTGTTCCACATCTTGCTGAGTCATTCACCCACCCATTCAGTCTCTGACTTAGAATTTAAGGCAATACATATGATACATGCAATAAAAAGAGGAAAAATTAAAAGTGGTTATGGAAAAAAAAAACAGTAAGAGAAGAAGCTAAGGGGGAAAAAAAAGAGATAGGACTGAAATCCAAACAGGGAGGAGACTAAGAAAAATGCATGGGACAATGCCTTGTGCTTTTGCTTCTAATTAAATCACCTTTCTTTCTGAGCTTTCCAGTAGATGTTCACGTTGGTAATGAACAAGAGTCCCCCAAAATGAACAAATCTTATTGCATACCAAATGTTTGCTAGGCATCATGTTAGGCAAAGAAAGACACTGGAGTTATAAGATTCAATTGCAAAACAAAGGTTTCTATTTTTCAACCATCAGATTGGTAAAGAAAAAATAAAAATGGCTTAACAGTGGTAACCCAGGACTGAGGAGGAGCTTGGGCACTGCCTGGCTCAGCTGTTGGGACTGGGAAGTGCTATGGGGTTTTGTCATTTTGCATCAGAAATAGGTATACCTTTTGGTCTGGGAATTCTAGTTTTGAAAATGAATTCTAAGGAATTAAATGGACAAGTGTTATGTCAAATGATACTATGGATGTCTTGTTTTTAGCTGTGAAAAGAGAAAGCACTCTAAATGGATGTGTTGAGTAGGAAGCGAAGCTGCAATTGAAATGTAGTTTCATTTACACTGACCTGGACAGACATCCACAATATATATTCTTTGAAAGGTTAATAGATTATGTATTGTATATTTACATTTAAATAAAAAACAAGAAAAACTGTGAAAATGTCTCAAAGATATTTTGTTTGAGAATATACACGTACATCTAAAAGCTAATAGTTATTAAAAAAAAGAAACATGTGTTGGTGAGGATGTGGAGGGAAAACAAAGCCCTCATACACTGGGTGGGAATGTTAGCTGATTCAGTCACTATGGAAAAATTTGTGGCGATTCCTCAGAAATAAAATTAAGAATAGAAATTCTAAACACTAATTTGAATATGCAACCCTATTTTTTTTTTGTAGCAGTATTTTCAATAGCCAAGACTAGGAAACAACTTAAGTGTCCATTGATGGATGAATGAAAAAAGAACATGTGGTCTGTGTGCACAATGGAATATTACTCAGCTATGAAAAAAGAGATGAAATCTTGTCATTTGTGGTAATGGAACTGGAAGGGATTATACCAGTGAAATAAGTGATGGAGATTATACCAGTGAAATAAGTGAAATAAGTCAGATGGAGAAAGACAAATACCACATGATTTTATTTATATGTGGAAGAGAAATTGGAAGAGAAAAAAAAAGAAAAAAATAAATTATAAAAACAAAGTTGTAGTCACCAAAAGTGAAGAAAGATAAGGTGATGTTGGCTGGAAACTGCACTTTTGGTGGTGATCACAAAGGATATACAGATGTCAAATTTTAATGCTGTACACCTGAAACCTATATGTAATCCTGTGTCGCTAAATGATGGGTACATTCTGAGAAATGTGTTGGGTGATTCCATCATTGTGTGGACGTCATAGATGATACTTAGACAAGGGTAGATTGTACAGCCTGCCACACACCTGGGCCCTATCTAGGTATCACTGCAGCATATGTGGTCACTCGGTGACTGACTGGAGTGCTGTAAACCAATGCTACTCTTGGGGTTCTGTGTGGGGGATCTTGGATCCCTCTGAGAAAGGTTTTAGCTGAGTTTCCCATTCAATATCACATGGCAAATTTATTAAGGAAAAAGATGTTTCCATAAACACAAACCAGCAAAGGCTGCACTTTAAAAGGGAAGGTTTATTAGGAAAAAAGAGTTGCCTGCATAGACATAGGTGAGAAGAGAGCTGTGTTTGAAAAGGACAGGTTTATTAAGAAAGAGACACCTGGGCCTCCATGGTGGTGCAGGGCTTAAAGACAGCGCTATCAAGCTATCGCCAGCCACTGTAGCACAAGTTTGATCCCCTCCTGGCCAGGAGCAATCCACATGGCTCAGCAGACCTCGCCTACCTTGCCCACTGCTCCCCTCAGCAGTGTATTTCAGTAGATCTGCCTGTTCTGCTCCCCACTCCCTCTGGTGAATCCTCTCACACAACACCCCCCCCAACACACACACACCTCTGGTCTACACCCCAGTTCCTGCATGCATAAATAAATCAATCTTTAAAAAATAACGAGAGCGACACCTGCATAGACACAGTCTTGTGTCAAGATCTGCATTTTGTCAGAGCTAGGGGTGCCTAACAGGGTATCCTTGGGAAAGATTCATTCTTCTGTGGAATTTTATCACTTTGGGGTCCAGATAATCCTTTCTAACCCCACCTCAGATTCCTGGAAACGTCCATACCTGGTTTAACAACTGTTCATCATCCCTACCCTCACTTTCATTTCTGACCATCTGTGAAAATTTCCATGCCCATTTTTTCTACTCTAAGCTCCCATCACTACTTCAAAAATTTTTCAAATAAAAAATGTGAATATCGACTATTTCCAGAACGACATCTCAGAAGAATTTTGCTTTTTTATTTATATTTTTCTGAGTTGTCTTAATTATTTTACCATGAGAATTCCTTTTATTTCAAAAACAAGAAGAAAGCCTTGCTGGTGGCCCTGAGAGAAACTAGCATTTATTCAGTTCAGTCTCCTTATTTTATGGATGAAGAAATTGTAGAGAGGCGGTCATCAGGTTTTCATGAAATTTCTGTAGGTCTTTATAATCTATTTGTTGTCTATACAGTTCTAAACTTACATATTAAAGAGGAACTCGAATTATGTTCACCAGCATTCAGAAGACCACAGACTATACTCAATAGATTTTGACTTCTGTGCCTGGTCTTGGAAGACTCTGAAGAGATTTGCTGGAGTCTCCTATTTGCATTTGCCTGGCCTTGGCCTTGGGAAACTTGGTCTAAATTTGGTAACTAACAATCACAGGAGCGAAGTATTTCCCAACAGGGTCCACTTCACCTCTGAACCTCAATAGTCGTTGCTTCTTTCATCCATCTGGAACTTTGCCCCGGCCCCTGGGTTGCTAATCATGTCTGGGTGATGCTGTATCCACCCAACTTTAATGTTTGCTGAAATGGAGTCAAGCCCTGCTTTTGTGTCTGGCCTACAAAATAAATAACCCAAAACAAAAACCTCTTTCTGAAATGTGAATATAAAAGCTAGCATGGTGTCCTGACAATGTGATCCACTGGCAATTTGGCTCCTAGGTGTCAGTGTGACCACAGACACAAGAAACTGTTCTGATTAATAAAATGTGTTGACTTTGGGCGAGGGTTATTCTTAGGGTTACATAAACTCCGCTTGGAGATGCAAGTAATTCTTTTTTTACTTTCATAACACCAGGAATCATTTAACAGGCCAACTTTTCATTCTCCTCCCCTCTTAAAAAACATCTCCATAAAGCATTTACAGCTAAATAAACTCTTCTAGACGGGCTGGTAAGGGCCCTGGGCACCACTGAAAAGGCATTTTCTTCTGCCTGGCCTTGGCATTGGGAAACTTGAGAATAAAGAGAGTTCAGGAGAAGAGTACTTGGCAGAGACCTGTCTGCTAATGCTAATGTCTTGAGAAGCTGACTGTTCCTCTCTGCAGCTCACAGGCAGGGGACAGGGGTGCAGGCTCCAGGCAGCATTGGGTTAGGAGCTGAATGTCAGGCCTTGGAGGAGTAGGAGAGATTGCAACAGGTGATTTAGAAGAAAAAATATGTGTTTGGTCATTCAGATAACCAAAATATATTTCTCATATATACTTGGTCTTCTTCCATGGCTCCTGGCTCATAGCTCCCCAAACTCTTAAAATTTCCCCGGTGTAGACCTTGATAAAGGTGTCTTTTGTTATGTCAATGAAAGTAACTTTTGTAAAGAGCACCTAAGGACAGAACCATCACCAGGAGAACAACTGATCACATGACTAAAGGGTTGGAACTTTCAGTCTCAGCCCAGCCCTCCAGGGAACGAAGCAGGTCAAGGGGTTGGATGAATCACCCATGGCAGATAATTGAATCCGTCTTGTCTATGTAATGAGACCTTTATAAAAACTGAAAAGGACAAGCTTCAGAGAGCTTCCCAGTGGGTGAACACACAGAGATTCAGGGAGTGTGGTGGGTTTCTGGAGGGCCTGGAAGCTTCATGCTCTTTCCCCACACCTTGCCTGGCCTGTGTCTGTCTTCCATCTGGCTGCTTCTGAGTTAGATCCTATAGATGGTTAAATCTAGTAAGTAAAATGTTTCTCTGGCTTTTCTGAGCTGCTAGTATAGACAATAGGTCAGAAGTACAGGTGAAAACCAGGGCTGATGGGTGTGGGATGGAGGGAGGGTGAGGAGCTGTCTTGTAGGACTGAGGCCCTAACCTGTGGAAATTGTTGGTGTCTTTGGGTAGGTCTTGTCATCACTGAATGGAATTCAGGACACCAGGTATGGTTTGGTGTTATAAAGGGAAGGCCCCTCCCCCATGGAATTCGGTGATTGGGTCACCAAAACAGAAATGCTGACAGATGCTGCCTGCTGTGTTCCAAACGGTGCCTGCAGGTAGATAGACCATAGATTGTTGGGCCTATCTATGTGCAAGTTTGAGAAAAACCTGGAATGACCTCAGGCCCTTGTCCAGATCCAAAGTCCATTCCTTTTCTTCCCACTCACCAAAAAGCTGAATTGTGGGCAGGGCAGGGCCTCATCCAGTTTTGTGTCTTCTCTGCCCCTAATCATCCCAAGCCGAGCTCTGGAAAGCTCTGGAAAGCATGCTGTTGTTTTCACTTCACCCTCATAGACACTCTAACCAGTGGGGATGGAGGGACAATGAAGTATGGGCCTGAAGGAGCTGAGGAAGGGCCTTGAAGAGACACTTTTCTCCTTCTCTCTGCAAGTTCTACATTGTCAAAACCAAGCTCCTGAGAAAGCCCATATCCAAAATCATCTCTCATCCGTACGTGGCCATTTGGCATTCCCTGCTTCAGTCACTCATTCGCGATGTCAGGCATAACATGGCCGGGGATTTGATTGAGACAGACCCGGTTCTAGCTTCACGGCACACACACATGGCTTTGAAATGTTAGAAGAGTAAGAGGGAGAGCTACACAATGCCACAGGTAGTAGCATAAGGTATTGACCTTGCCGTGGTCCAGGGAAGGGTGGATCATTAACACTTGCTTCTTTTTAGTTCGAGGAACCAATTCTGGTTAAAATCAACAAGGCCTAAAAGGGGAGAAATTCAGGGAAGAGGGAGGTTGGTTTGCAACATGTGGGGTGCCTACTCTGCCAGGCGCTTCACAAACCTCATCCATCTCAGAAAGCACCATGGGGTGGGACCCATTATTCCTGATGAAAGTTCTAAAAGGAGAAGACACTGGCCCACAACTGCAGGCCTTGAGTGACGGAGCTAAGGTTGAAGCCCAGGCACATTACGGCAAGTGGGATTCATGAGTCCTTAGAACAGAGGAGGCATCCAGTGAGCCATTGTGACTTATAAGCCTGAGAGTGGGGCCAGAGAACAGAGTTCCCAAAGAGGTGGTGGGAAAGAGAAAGGATGCAGAATCAGGGTTCAGGTCAATTTAAAGTGAGCTATGACTTTCAGGGGCTCCCTGGTGGCGCAAGGGGTTGAGCACAGCACTATGAAGCAATCGAAGCCTCTGCAGCACGAGTTCGATCCCCGGGCAGGGAGATACCCGCATGGCGCAGCAGACCTCTCCTGTCTCACCTGCTGCTCCCCTCAGCAGTGTATTTCAGGCAGTCTGCCTGTTCTGCTCCCCACTCTGTCTCTGGTGAATCCTCTCACCACCCTGCATCTCTGGCCTGTACCCCAGTTTTTATATGCATAAATAAATAAATCTTTAAAAAAAAAGTGAACTATGACTTCACAACAGGGTCATCCCTGCCTTATCAACCTGTGTTGGAGGGTGAAATGGGAAGGCTTGAGAGCTCTTGTGGGCAGAACAGTGCTTGGCTATTAAAGGGTGAGTGTGAGTGTGTATCCACTGTATGCCAACCACCTGTGGGACGGCAGCCCCAGAACTAGGGGTGTTCAGACTCTGAACCAGGGGAGATCCCACAGGTCCTGGGAATGGAAGCACCCAGGGCTGTGAGGAGAGACACTGGGGAGGGGGCTAGGAGTAGGGGTGACATCAAGAGACGATGTTTATTTGCCCATTGATACATGCAAGTGTATTTCACATTTCACAACTACTCCCAGGCCCTCCTTTGAAGACAATTACCATCTTAATTATAGCTTAGCCAGAGGTAAAAAATTTTATTTTATTTATTTTTTTTTAACAGGTTGTTTTTTTTTTTTTAATAGAGGCATGTTTTATTTATTGATTTGTTTGTTTGTTTGTTTTGTTTATACAAGCACTGGGTACAGTCAGAAGCGCGGGAGGGTGAGAGAATTCACCAGAGCCAGAGCGGGGAGCAGAGCAGGCAGAAGGACCGAGGTACACTGCTGAGGGGAGCAGCGGGCGGCAGGAGAGGTCTGCGCGCCATGTGGGACCCTCCTCCAGTGGCCGGGGAGCAACCGGGGATCGAACCGGCACTGCAGAGGCCGCGGGCAGCTTCGCAACCCAGCGCTCAACCGCTGCGCCACCGGGGAGGCCCAGAGGTAAAAAATTTTAAAAAATGAAAATCAAAATATGTCTCTGTCCAATGTCTCTTGGGTAGAATATGGCCTGAAGTTTTGTATTGCTTAATTCCTTGGGTAATAAATAGAAATATGGGCTTTCAAAGTAGGGAGAATCAAAAAGCCATTTTCTTTTAAAAACAATCGCAAAGCCTGGTATCAGAGGCTTCTGGGGGCCCACAATTTTCCTCTGGCCCCAGTAGCTTGGAGCTCGACATACACTGGCCCCTGCACACAGTGTGGGCTCTTCAGGGTGACCTCAATGTCCCCTTCTGTCTGCCTAGCCCCGAGGTCAAGTGTGGGTGGCTGCTCAGCCTCCACTGCCTTCTCATTGAAGAGATTAGTGTCTATATCTATTAATATATCAAAGTGGAAAGTAGAGAGCAAAAGAGACATAAGAACAGGCTGTTTGAGGAAACATGGGTGAGAATATATTTCTTTATAGTACAAGAAACGCTTCTACTCATTTTTGATCTTACCAAACTGGGTCTGTGCCAAAACATCAGGCTCATCCCTCTATTCACCTTGTTTCCTGCCTGGTTTCTGCAGGCACTGAGCTGAAGACCCATCACACAAAGTTCCAGAAGGTCCCTCTGTTGCCCAGCTTGGACGAAACTGGAGATGTGAGTCTGCATGTCCACAGGGGTGGACAAACTCTTCCAGAAAAGGGCCAAATAGTGAGATGGAGGTTTTGTTGACCATATACTCTCTGCCACAGCTGCTCAGCTCCTGCACTGTTGTTCCAGAGGCGCCACAGACAGTCATAAATGAATGAGGATGGCTATGATCCAACAAGTTATCTACACAACGGGAGGTGTGTGGGCAGATCTGGTCCTGGTGCCCGTCTGCTGACCTCTCTTGGCTTCCTGGCACAGGGTGGTGTCTTAGGCTGAGATAAAGACCGCCTTGCTTGATGAGTGGACCCCATGAAGTAGGGCTGAGACAAGGACACTAAATAGGAGGGAGGGGGCCTCCCCTGGTGGCGCAGCAGTTGAGCGCTGGGCTGTGAAGCTGCCCGCAGCCTCTGCAGTGCCAGTTCGATCCCCAGCCACCGGGCGAGGGTCCCACATGGTGCACAGACCTCTCCTGCCACGCCCGCTGCTCCCCTCAGCAGTGTATTTCATCAGTCTGCCTGTTCTGTTCCCCACTCTGGCTCTGGTGAATTCTCTCACCCTCCCGCGCTGTTGACTATACCCAGTGCTTATATAAATAAATAAATAAATCTTTAAAAAAAAATTAAAAAAAAATATGGAGGGAGGGAGATCCATGCAAAGATGCACCATGGAGGGCCTCCCTGGTGGTGCAAGGGGTTAAGAAGCTGTCTGCAACCACTGCAGCAGGAGTTCCATCCCTGGCCAGGCAGCTACCCACATGGTGCAGCAGACCTCTCCTGACTTGTCCACTGCTCCCCTCAGCAGTGTATTTCAGTAGATCTGCGTGTTCTACTCCCCACTCTATCTCTGGTGAATCCTTTTACCCCCACAACTCTGGCCTGTACCCCAGTTCTTGTATGCATAAATAAATATTTTTTTTTAAAAATGCACCATGGATCTGGCCACCTCTAGGGCAACAGGAGACTTACTTCCCAGGACTCTCAGAAGTGGGATGGGACGTATCTCAGAGCTCTCTCAAGGTGTATGCGTTTATCAGGCAGCTTCCATGTCCTATTGACCCAGCTCTGCCCCATGAGTTCTCACTTCTGGTGAGTATGTGAGCTGATGAGTGGACTCTGCAGGCTTTCTGGAGTCAGAGATGCCCATGGATGCCCCTGGGAAGGATGAGGAACAGGCTGAGGGTGAACCGTGACGAGGTGGGGCAGGCAGGACACCTGCACAACTTTGAAAGTGACTGGGATCCAGAGAAGAGGCCATAAGGATTAGAGTCAGGACTGATCAAGCGCCAGCCCCTTAGCCTGAGGTCAGTCATCATTTCAGCTCATTCTTCTCGGGTGGAGATCTAAGCAATGGCATCCAGGCTTGTCATGTCTGGAAATGGTGCCAAGCGTGAAGCCTATGGAAACTCAGCCACTTACCTGCCAGCTTGTTTTTCTTTGCAAAGGTTGCAAAGCCCTTGGTAGATAAAATATGCAGACACTTCTTGTTTCTTTTTCAATTCAGTTGTATATTTCATTGTTGTAAATATTTATTGAATGTTAATCATCACAGCACCCTGTACCACTATTACTGCTTTCCATTTTACAGGTAGAGTTTGAAAGCAGAAAAGTGAAGCACTCGTGTGATTTAACTAATATTTCTCATCTCCTCTGTCCTTCAGCTGCGAACTGGCGGAGGGGATTTTAAAACCAGGCCTTCTGACCCTGTTCCTTGTTCTCTCTAAGTCGATTTGGGAATGAATGGAGAGCCCATTCCTTCAGACTTTGACCCAGTAAATCAGTTTCTCTTGGTGCACCCCCTTTGTTGAGGGGCATGATAACTTACCTGCCGGCTTGTTTTTCTTTTGAAATGCACCTAGTGGCCCTTGACATCTCTCATCAACCGCTGAGCAGAGTCCCTCTGGACACAGAAGAGGATATTGGGGTAACACCACCTGTTCCAGAGGGAGAACTTGTTCTCACCTGTTTACTTGGCTTGTGGAACCGCTGTGTGGAGGAGTCCCCAGAGGAAGGTAAAAGAGGGTGTGGGCTGTAAGCATTGCTGTGCAAGAGCCTGGCAAATCCGACATCTGGGAAAATAGTTGTTCTTAAGGGCATTTGACCCCTTGGAAGTCATCTCTGTTGAGCTTGGAAAAGACCCTGAGGAGAGAATTCTGGAGTCACCCCACCCCAGCCCTCTGAGCCATATTCGAAATTAGATGGGGCAGCAAAAAGGGCAGCTCAAGGGGAATGGTATCTGCGCGTAAATTAATGCCGACCTTGTTGGAATAACTTGCTCTCTTCGGCGTGCGCAGCTGTGGAGTCCTTAGGGAATTGTCTGGCTACATGTGATTTTACATATCTGACAGCTAAATCAGAGATCCAAATGCCAAATCCGGCACTCAGGAACATTATGTGGATTTGTGACACTCCCAGGGGGACTTTGGATCCATAAAGCAATGAATGGATTACAATGAGGCATAAATATAGCATTTTCATCTGTGACATACAATCCTGCTCTATTATTTCTCACATTGTTATGTGAAGGAAATCTATACTCGCTCTTTAAGGTCTGTTCTCAAAAATTAAAATTGAAAAAAAAGAGCTTTAAGAGGAAAAAAAAAATCTCTCAATGCATAAGTCATAGACTAAGAACAAATGGGAGACGTATGATAATTCCAAGGAGGTTTGCAAAGCAGCGTAAACGCCAGGATCCCTCACATTGTCACCAAGCAGCAATGTCACCAGTGGACCAGTGCCGTCCCCCACGAGCTGCGGGACTTTGCTAGAATCCCTCCATTTCTCTGTGACTCAGTTTCTTAATTTTTCCAATGGATTCCAAAGGCAAAGTGAATGACTGTGGGATGCAGGGAGACATTTCACCTTCTTTGTACTTTTATATCTTACTACATGTGTATATTTTACAAAGCATATTCTAGATTAGCATAGTAGTATGTGTCTATTATTTATTTGTTTTTTTAACTCGAGATAGTTTTTCGTTTTGGTTTTTCAAACTTTTTTTTAAGATTTATTTATTTATGCATATGAGAACTGGGGTACAAGCCAGAGGTGCAGAGGGTGAGAGGCTTCACCAGAGACAGAGTGGGGAGCAGAACAGGCAGATCTACTGAAATACACTGCTGAGGGGAGCAGTGGGCGAGACAGGAGAGGTCTGCTGCACCATGTGGGTAGCTCCCTGCCAAGGACTGAACTCTGCTAATTGCTTCATAGTGCTGACACTTAACCCCTTGTACCACCAGGGAGGCCCAGAAGTCTGACCACTTCTATCACATTCTGCCTTGCTCACCAGTTTCATCACCCTGTGTCTTCCCTTCTAGGCCCCTTTGCATCAGATGTTGGTTGTCTCAGCAAGAGATGATGTCCCCCAGAGTTTCAGATGTCTTTCTGGTCCTGACAAATCATGGGAAGCTCCTTTCCTAATCACCCATCCTAGAGTAGCTGCTTATCGCATTTTATCACTTCCCTGCTTCATTTTCATCATGGTCTTTAGCGCTGATAGTACCTGCCACATTGAAAGGCAATCAATATTCATGAATAAATGATAAATTATTTCATATTGATTATTAGCTTGGAGTTTTTCAATGCCAAGTGAATTTTTTTTTCTATTGGTCAGGGATTTTTTTTTGTATTGGAGAACTGGGGTGTAGGCCAGAGGTGTAAGGGGGGGGTGAGAGGATTCATCAGAGACAGAGTGGGGAACAGAACAGGCAGATTGACTGAAATACACTGCTGAGGGGAGCAGCGGGCGAGACAGGAGAGGTCTGCCGCACCATGTGGGTATCTCCCCAGCCAGCTGGGATTGAACCTGTGCTGTCGAGGCTGCAGACAGCTTCACGGCACTGCACTCAACCGCCTGTGCCACTGTCTATTATTTATAAATCAGTGAAGTGCATCTGCTGGCAGGGGTATGAAAACACTTCCCTGCTAGAAGCATGTGAACAAAAAGTTTGAAGGCCGCTAATCCTGCTGGTCCTGATCACTCCTTAGTGGATGGGAAGGCCAATTTGGGTCACATGGTCCATATTCCATGTAGTTAAGGAACATTCTCAGTTGTTTGCCTTAGATCCCCCCAGAGCTGAGGGCACCAGCTGTCACAGGAACAGGTTTGTGGTCGTTAGTGCCAGGCCACAGATGTGGAGTGTGGGCCGAGACCACAGATACAGTTCACGGGTCTTTTCAAGTTTCAGAGTCAAGCACTGCACTTCTTTTTGTTCGCAAGTAATTTTAATCCCTATTCGCTGGTACCAGAGAGTTCACAAGTCAGTTGCAAAAGTAATTTGATAGTATAGACAGCAAGGGGCAGGGCAGATATTATTTTGCTATTTTATTGTGAGGCAAGGGGTTCAGAAGAGCCCAGTGACTTCCCATCACCACCCAGCAAGTATGTGACTGGGTCGCCACCCAGAGATCCTATTCTCCAGGGTTCTGGGCACTTATAACCAAGCGCAAATGTGCTCCCTGGAATGCAGGAAGAATTAGGGGACAGTGTGTGCGTGGCGCAGGGCAAATGCAACCCTCAGCTATGTAGAAACAAAGCCACGCTTGGTGCCCAGTGTTGGCACATCAATAGCTTCATTCTTGTGCCCCTAAGACCGCACAGATGCAAGGGCCATGTGACACCAGCTGCCGTGGCTTGTCCCTGACAAGTGTTACTGTGACAGTCTTTCTCCACAGTTGCAGGGAGCAGCTTGATAGGTGCAGGGGCCAAGATGCCGGCTTGCAGAGAAGGGAGGAAACAGGCCACATATACACTCAAATGACATTTTCAGAGGGTGTTTGGTCCTGCCAGGTGTTAGCACTAGAGAAGGCCAGGTAGGGCCATCCCTGAACTGGCCGCCCTATAGCCCGCCTGTCAGAGGGACTGGCCACTCAGGAGAGAAGCTTTCCTCATTGCTCTTCTTCAGCCAACCACCAGCAACATTTTTTCCTTTTTACCCTAAAGTGGCAGCACGGTGATAAGAACTGTAATGCAGGTGTGTGGGAGCAGATACTGTCACAGCTTGTACACTTGTCACCCTACCCTCCCTTGGTCACCACCTGCTACAGAGCACTTTTGGGTTGTGCTGATGCTGATGAATTTGTAATAGATTTAAATACTTATTTGTCTGTTTCTTCTGCCAGACTATAAATTTCCTAAGGGCAGAGATCCTGTTTTATTTCTATATCCCTAGACATCGAATGAATTATAACACACATGTTGCTGTCCCTCTGGGAAGCCTCTCCTTTCCCCACTTTATTAACCTTAAAACAGGATTCACATCTTCCTGAAACTCACCATGAAGGAGGAATACTTTAATACTCGCCGGTATGCCAACAGAACATGTAAAGAATTTTTTTTTTTGGTTTTTATTTTTTTAATTTTATATATTTTTTACATCATTTTTCATGTTTGCACAATGTGTGCATGTTCCTCTTGGTGATAGTTCCCATACAATTCCCACCCCCACCCTGTTTTGATCTTACCCCCCCATAGTGTGTCTCTGGTTTATAGTTGCTTGTTGATTCTGATTTTTACTTTATTATAATTAGTCTTTTTCCTGGTCCCTTATTTAGAATATTGATAGAAAAAAGACAATCCATTTGAACAAATGGATAGACCAAAGGTTGAACAGGAAATTTGCAAAGGGTGGAGGAAACACATAGTCCATGAAATTATGAAATTACTGGTAAGAATAGAAATGAAAATGCAAGTTCCAAACAGCAAGAGACTGTTTTATTCTCTTCCTACTGACGAACATTCGAAAATCCTGACTGTACCAGGTTGGCAATGCAATGGACAGTGAAGCTCTGACATTGCTGGTGTGTGTGTAAATTGGTGCAACCACTTTGAAGAGCAATTTGTCACCGTGAAGTAAAATTGAAATTGTACAAACCCAGCAGCTATCCTGCCTCTAAGATGTATCCTTGGAATCTTTCTCAACTACTTATGTAGAAAAAACTAAGCCCTAATGCATGGATCACCATTACATGAAATGAAATAATTTCTTATTTACACATCAGAATGGTGCTAGTTATATTCATCCATAGGAACTTGAGAAATAGTCACTCCAAAGTCTTTTGTATTATGCAGTTCAGAGCAGAAAGTCTCTGGTTTGAGAAAACCCTCCCACTTGGTAGGTATGTTATAGGATAGCCCCGATATTGAGCGGGTTGCCTGGCTGTGGGTCCTCACCTGCGCACTTGCAAGGGACTTATGAATACTCCACTACAGGCACACACAAAAGGTTAATAAAAGGTTTATTTACAAGGGAAAAGGAAATAAGGAAAACGTACAACTCAGGGAGAAAAAAGGGAAATAAAGTCTTTCATGCGTCCTACCCGATCCGCCGACCTGGAAACCCAAAGGTACTCTCAGAGCTGGCCGGATGCTGCGAGCTGGTGGAGAGCCAAAATGGGGGACCCCCTCCAAAGCCCACGTGTCTGGCTTTATCCCAACCTGGCTGCTTAACCCCACCCTCAGGTCCCAGCCACCTTCCTTCCCTTTGGTGGTGATGGGATTTGGAGTTCCCAGTGTCTTTGGCTTTGGCCTGGGGTGGGCGGGGGGAGTCCACAAAGCCTGTATGGAATTAGCTTTAGGACAGCCTTTTCCCCTTAACAATTACACAGCAGATATGTGGAATGTTGTGATAACATTGTTTAAAAAATGCAATACTGCCAAGGTGTCTTCAAGAAGAGAAAAACAAATGAACCATGCATATTCTTGCAGTGGAATGCTATGCAGCAGTGAACAAAACATGACCAAGGGCTACAGGTATTAATAAAGGCAAATGTGAAAAAGCCTCATGGATAAAGAAGCAAAATTAACAGGAAACAATAAATCAGAGACATTCTGCAGGGCATGGGGAGGGAGAGGAATTGAAACAGGGGAAGAAGGAACAAAAGGGACTATGGTGATAGTGCACAGGTGAATTTTACATTCACTACACCTGAGAGGAAAAAGCATACATTGTACAAAAATGAACAATGAGGTCAAATATAAATAAATAAATAAATTTTAAGAAAGCTTCATGGTGAATGAAGAATAAACTGCAGTAAAATGCATATATTTTGATTCTATTTATATAAATTTTTTAAATAAACTACGTCATAATATGTTGCTCATATAAACTTACTTATCCATTGAAAGTATAAATAAAATGGCATGGGGATGATAAACTCCAGAGTCAGAAGACTGGTTGCCCTTTATATTATTCTTTCTATTATTTTATTAATACTATAATGTAATAATATAGATAAGTTATAACCATAGTATAGAATTTTATATTAAATATATGGCATCTAATTATTATATATTATTCTTATATATCCTCATATAATTATTATGTATTAATACCATATATCATTGTTTAATTATTCCCTCTGTTCTTCTGTACATTAAAATAGATGGTTCTAGGAATGCATCATGTTAGGTGAATATACGTAATAGATGTACTACCCTTTACCTCTTCCCCCAACTCATCTGCACCAAAGCAATTGTGATGGATAACTCTTCTTTCAAACGACAGGAAGTTTTTCTTGAAATTATTTTAGACAGGACCTGATCTTTTCATTCCCCAGTTCAAAAATGTATGCTGGTTTTGAGTGCTGCTTGACAAAGTCTAAATTCCGTAGTGTGGTATGCGGAGCTCTCCACAGGCTGACTCCAGACCACTTTAAAGGCAGCTCTTCAATCTCTTCTCTCCAAGCACTTCACATTCCATTCAGATTGGAGTGTTTGCCATTTTGCAGACCTCCCCCATGCTTTTCCAGTCCATGCCTTTGCTGGCCAGGTTTTCACTCTCTGAGAACTCCTTCCCTGTTCTTGCAATTTGATCTTATGTACCAAACCTTAAAAACATGCCTACTCTTTGACACAACAATTCTCTTCTGAGAAAAAAAATGCAGGGTATGCACAAAGATTTAGACATAGTTTAAGAAATGTTTACTGCAGCACTGTCTCTAATGTCAAAATATTAAAAATAACCTTAATGACCAAGAGGGTTTAAATAAACCCATTCCACATGGGACACAGCACATAAAAAGCACAGACTCAGGTCTAAAAGGCAGACTACCCAGGTCCAGTTCCAGTTCTGGAACATTCTGGACCATTCCAGCTCTATGATCTTAGCATTTCAATGTGTACTCTGCAAAATGAAGATAAATGAATACCTCCTTCGCGGAGTTGATAGGGAGATTAAATGTGTTAATATTTGCTAAAGCACTTGGAAAAGTGTCTGCACATGGTAAGTTTGTTTATAAATAGCTAATTCTGGGCATATCTTCTCTGCAACCCCTTGAAGCAGTCTACTTTGGGTCTTAGACCTTGCATGCTGCTTACCACAGTTAAGGACTTAAGACTCCTGAGTTGATTATAAGAATCAATTCTATCTGAGTGTTTTCAAAATGTGGGTTCTATAGTAATGAAAACATTTGGGGGGGGGCATCAAGGAGAAGGACCCAAGAGTTGGAAGATGAGCCACACAAGGATGATGTGAAGAATTGGATGATGATAGAAAATGCAGTTTCTCTAGGAACATAGAGTAGAGAACTAAAGAGGCAGTACAGGGGTCTGGAGTCCCCAACTCTGACTTCCACGCACTAGCTGGGTGAGTGTTGGCCCAAAGCAGGGCCGCTGAGGCCCAAAAGCCTGCCACAAGTCTAAGGCACCTTCTGGTGGGCACCCACAGGGCAGGGGCAGAAGGGGCCAGGCAAGTGTGGAAGGAAAAGAGCAAAATCAAAACCCAGGTTAGGATAAGGGCTGCCATTGTCAGACTCCCACGGGTCTCTCACCCACGTCTCTGTCTCTTTCAAGTGTCTCCTGCCATGTCCCCCGAGTCCCTGGAACAAGACCAAGAAGGAAGTGTGGCTTCTCCCCATGTCCCTCTGCTCCATGTGCCTCCTCCGAGTTGTCTTTCCTTTCTTTTTTTTTTTTTTTGCAGGAATTTAATCTAATAACAGATCAAAACTGGTGAAATTTTTTCCAGATAAACTTTTATTTATTTTTTAAATTTTAAAAAAAATTTATTTTATATATTTTTTACCTCATTTTTCATTTCTGTGCAATGTATGCATTTTCATCTTCGTTATAGTCCCCATACATCCCACCCCCCTTATTTTGACACTAATCCCTCCACCCTCATCCCCACCCCACCTTAGTGTGTCTGGTTTATAGTTGCTTTGTTGATTTTGATTTTTACTTTATAGTCCTTGTCCTAATCTTTTCTAGCTTCTCCCAGCTCAGCACCTCTTTTCCTTGGGTGGGGCAGGGAACCTGGAACCTCCCTTTCCTATGCGGATTACATTATTGGCACCACTTGGCAGATGTAGACACTGAGTCGCAGAGCTCACCTGACGGAGGGAGCCAGGTTTGAAGCCAGAGCTGCCTGCGAGGCTGGACCCATGACAGCCAGCTGGGTTCTGAGTGACGTCATCATTTCCTTGGGGACTTCCACAGTTTTCATTTTTTTTTTTTTAAAGATTTCTTTATTTATTTATACAAGCACTGGGTACAGTCAGAAGCATGGGAGGGCGAGAGAATTCACCAGAGCCAGAGCAGGGAGCAGAACAGGCAGACTGACGAAGTACACTGCTGAGGGGAGCAGTGGGCGGCAGGAGAGGTCTGTCGCACCATGTGGGACCCTCACTGGCGGCCGGGGATCGAACCGGTGCTGTAGAGGCTGCCGGCAGCTTCGCAGCCCAGCACTCAACCGCTGCGCCACCAGGGGAGGCCCCAAAGTTTTAAATTTAACTTTTACATTTGGATACACTTCACCACTCCTACATCCCAAGAGACATTATTCTGTGGAGTAAGAGTGATCTTGTCATGCGATTGTCAGAAACACGCCTGCATCAATCAGCCCAGCGGAGTCTGAATCATACAATGTTCAGGAGCGGCCCTAAGCGAGGTCCCCAAGCCTGCAGGGTGCAGCGGGTGGGTGCTAAGGCTCTGCCACCCTGGCTCTCAGGGAGAAAGCACAAACAGCTTATGCCTCTGGCAGCACAGCAGAAGCAAGCTATGAGATGCACAACACTATAGAGGCGCTGCTAGGAGGCCCTACCGACTTGAGGAAAGAAAAAGGTAGTGAATACGTGAAATCTGAATTGCTCCCCAAATTCCATTCCCCCCTGAAAGCTATGCCTGCTCTTTCCATCAAAATGATTTTTCTAATTGCAGAGATTAGAAAGACGTTCAGGTTTGCGCATCATCTGCCTTGACCCCATTTTCTCTGTGGAGATATTCAGGGCCAAGGAGGCAGGAGCAGAAGGAAAATGAAATTGTGTTTCCAGTCCCAGCACAGCGAGGCTTGTTTATTTAATTACGCAGGCCTCATACACCATGGAGCCTGACTGGATAGCTACTCTCTTCCTCCCTGGTTCTTTTTACCCCGTGACCTGCAGTTTTACCCCGACCTGGTTCCCCAGAGGATGTGGCAATACAACCCACACAGGAGCCCTGGCTCTTGGTTTCCAGACCAGGGCAAAGAGAAACCTGTTCATCGACCTTTGTTTGCTCCAGGCTGCATTAGGCTGTTATTCAGGTGATAAAAGCTTCCATCCCTGGGGGAAGACCCCCTTATCCGGGCAACCATGACCCTGACTCAAGAGTGTAACCTGAGCCCAGGCACACCTGTACATCTGACAAATGAGCCCGGCACAGAAAAGCCTCCACTGACAAGCTTACTGGACAGCAGACACCTGCAAAGGAGGCCCCCACCGCTTTTTCTGAGGGCTAGGATGGCAGTCTTCATCTAACAGGTCTGTGTGCATGGTCAGAGGGAAGAGTACGTGGAGATTCACAGAGGAGTTGGGTTATGCCAGGCCCTAAGTCATGCCTGGAAGGAAATACAACCGCCCTTTCGTTACACTGGTTCATCCCTCACCGGTTTTGATCCAAATAAAATCTTACCTTTCTCTTGCTGACACAAGAGTGATGGCAAAGGCAGTTTAGATGCTAAGCCCTACTGTGTGCCTGGCACAGGAGTAGGAGCTTTATACGTATTGTCCTGGCATAGGTAAGTAGGAGCTTTACATTTGGCATCTTCCCAAGAACCCAGGGGACAGGAGTGCTTTTACCTGTTATCCTGACTTTACAGACAAGAATAGTGAGCTTAGCAAGGTTAATTCACTGTAAGATTGCACAAATAATTAGTGGCCAGGAAGGATTTGGAAAGGGTTCTCTTGGGGTTTATGTCCACTTAATGGATTCCAAGCAAATCAGCTCAGGAAACCCAAGGCCCAGGAGTTGGGGAGATTTTGGGGGGCTCTTCTTCATGGGGCTCTTATTATGCAAGTTACCTGGAGTCAGAGCTCCCAATCGATATGCAGAGCAGCCTGGGGTGACCTGAGTCAAGAAGACCGGGTTGCCTTCAGACGCTGTGCTGAGTTGGGCAAGAGAAAAGTGGTCCTGCTATATCAATCTAGAGCTTTACATGTTAAAACAGTGGCCCTCACTGAAGGCCATATTGTCAACCAGGAGATATTTGGCCATTCTGGAGACATTTTTGGTTGTCAATAACTGGGAGCAGGTATGCCACTAGCACCTACTGGGTTGAGGTGAGGGGCGCTACTGAGCAGCTTACAATGACCAGACAGCCCCATAAGAAAAAAATGACCTGCACAAAATGCCAGCAGGGCCAAGATTGAGAACCTGCATTGAGGTCTTTTCCCCTCACACCTGTGATGTTCTTAGCACAGTGGCTGGCACACGGTGATCAACCAACTTTGCTAATTTATCATCAGTTATCAGTTTGCAAGTGTTACTAGGTGATGACTGATTGGGAGAGGCCTCATAGATGGCCTCAGGCGGGGGGTGAAGTCAGGCCTCCCCAAAATGTCAGGACAGATCATCCCAGGAAATGAATTATTTTGAGTTGAGGCCAATCATCTCTGAAACTTGTACCACTGGCTTACTTCGCTGAGTATGATCCCTTCCAGCTCCATCCATGTGGCTGCAAAGAGCTCAGTCTTGTAGTCAGAAGTCACAGCTCAACTCCTCAGCTGCCATTTCCTAGTGTGTGAAAAAGGAGCATTGCTTCTTACTTTCAGTGGTGGGTATGAGAATTAATTGAAATAGTGAATGTAAAGTGCCTAACACAGCAGGTGGCACAATAGACACTTAAATGGTACCCATCATTAGGGAAAGATTAGGACAGGCTAGCCTTGGAGGATCTCCTGGGGTGCGGTCTGTTTGCTTGGAGAGTACATTGAAGGCTGCTTTTAGAACTTCACTGGGCCCACAAACCCAGGGACTTGTGCAGTTTGGTTGGTCGCAGGGGTTGGAACTCTCTACCCAAGGGCCACTTGGAGTTTTTAGTGGGGAAGTTAATCTGAGGCGGGTTTTGAGAAATGGAAAAAACCTAGACGGCCTGAGGAAGTGCATGAGGATGGCAGCCTCAACCCTAGTCTCCTGCTACCTGTCCAGGGAGGTGGTGTGGAAGAGGGTGTGTGTCTCTAAGGCCCACCCTCACATGCCTGTGTGACCCTCTCTGAGTGGCTTCAGCTGACTGAACCTTGATTTCCTACTCTTTAAAATGGATAATGTTAACTACTTCGTGATAGTTATGACCATCAGATGATGAAGGTAATGAGAGTGAGGTTAAATAATCAATATGACAGAAACTGGTTCTAGTGGGAACTTGATAAAAATTGGTTTATATTATATGAAATATAATATAAAATTTTACTATATAAAAAATTATATATATTATATATGTGTATAATATACACACACACATATATATGGAATAATTAAATTCCTGATGTGAGTTAGGATCTGTAGGGTAAAGAAAATATCAAGCTTTTCTGCCCTTCCGCCATCAGGATAGATGATGGATCCTTGTCCTGAATGCATGCCTGATGGCGGGCACCTGGAGTAGGGTGTGGGCATAGGGAGATGGGATTCAGCTGAGCTAAGACTGTGCTTTTAAGGGCAGCGTCACGGGGACGCCAGGAGCAGCAGTAGAAGCAGCAGCAGAATCCGAAAGAGAAGCCGAGAAAGCAGCAGCAGAAGCCGAAGAGAAGCCGAGATCACCAGAGAGCCCAGATAGAGTGAGGATTTGCTGGGGGCTGGAAGGCCTGCCAGCCTCCCGGCCCCCAGCACCCCTGCCTGCCATATGCCTGGTGAACCCCAATAAAAGACCTGCAAAAAACTGCTGAGGACTCTGACTCCTCCTTTACCCGGTCTGCATGGGATCAGGAAACCTGCACTGTGGCCATTCCTGCCTTTACAGGATCTATCTCAATGATTTTTTAAAAAGATTCATTTATGCATACAAGAACTGGGGTACAGGCCAGAGATGTGGGGGGTGAGAGGATTCACCAGAGACAGAGTGGGGAGCAGAACAGGCAGACTGACTGAAATACAGTGCTGAGGGGAGCAGCGGGGAGACAGGAGAGGTCTACTGTGCCATGTGGGTAGCTCCCTGGCCGGCGGGGGATTGAACTCGTGCTGCAGAGGCTGCGGGTTGCTTCGTAGTGCAGTGCTTGACCCCTTGTGCCACCAGGGAGGCCCTATCTCAGTGATTTTAAGTCACCTGCCACATGGCCTAGGCACCTCCTTCTTTCCCTCGATCCACACTGCCGCCTGCACACCTTTACCATGTGGCCTCCCCAGAGTAGCCTTTCTCTTCCCATCTGAATCCTCTTCTCTTGCCGCTCAGATCCACTCTCATTTCTTGTGACCCCCACCTGCCCTGTAAGGAATGTGGTGTAACTCATGCTCTTTTTTTGCCTCCCACTGCCAGCTCCTGTGGCCTTCACCTGTAGCTTTGTTTTCCTCCCAGGATTCATACCCACGTATGCTATCATGTGTTTGCAAAAAAGCACTTAGGAATGTGAGCTTGTGGCATGTGTGCCTGTATATACAGACACTGGGCCAAGAAGCTGAGATTGTGGAGATCACAGGGCTACCGGTGGGGAGCTGGGGTTCGGGGGGGCTAGCTGCCTGCCTGCCTCCCCCGCTAGTCTGCCTGTGTATCCTGGCCCCTGCTTAAGCATTAAAGGCACGTCATCTATACCTAAGGCTCCAAGATCCCTTTTTCACTTTACTCCGAGTCAAGCATGAACCTGCCTGGCCTGGGACGGTTGCACAATATTCCCTAACAGCTTCGGTCACTATCCCCCCAGCACCCAAGGATGAGGATGACAGCTGTGCCAAGTGGAGCCACGTGCCTCATAAAGACTCCACAGGAAGATGGACAGACTCCCTGCTTAGAGTCGGATGACTGTCCCTAGGGGGACTATGACCCAGAGACACTTCTTCTTCTCACCTGCTATATCCTTTAAGTACCTTTGTCCAAATTGCAGCTAATACATTTTTCTTGCTAGGAAATACTATTTAACAGAATTAACTGTGTCCACATTGCTCTTCGTTCCTCTAAGCCTCAGGGGCTATATGGTATTTGGTTTTGTATCTCCAGACTTTAAAAAGGAGTCAGAAATGTGGTCGGCAGCCTCAGCAAACACAGACAAACAAATGAGCAATGCAAGGTTTGGGGGCTAAGAGACCTTCCCTCTCCTGTCCACCACCAAGTACCTCCCGGCACGGAGGCCTACTAAAATGACTCAGTATGTGGATGGGAGGACACTCAGGCCTCCTCATGGTGCTCCTGGGAATTACACTAGAGTCTGAGGTCTGCAGTCCACACAGCTGTCTTCCTCACAGGCACAGTCCACCATTTCCAAGCCTACCATTTCTTCATTTCCTCAGCACTCACAGGGCAGAGAGCTTCTCAGTCCACGGCGCGCACGGGGTTTTCCTCGAGGATTCAGTCTACAGGCTATCGTCCAAATTAAATGTTCCATGGTGCCTCGGACCTCTAGGGACTTAGGGTTGCCTGCCCATGCATGTTAGTCCCTCTCCTGTTATTCAGTGAGAGCATCATGCAGGCTTTGACATTCTTCTATTGGCTTTGTTTATTCGCTGTTTTATTTTCTTTTTCAGAGCATGCGTTCTGATGGAGGATACATTCTCAGAAGACAGGCATTGAACTTGCCACAGGGTCTTCCTCAGAGCAGACCACGGGATGCTCCATCAAGTGTTGCTGAATCCAAGGAATCAAATGAGGCCCTCCCTTTAGAAGTCTCCCAAGCTTACCCTGATGACGAAGGCCAGAATATAGCCAAATAACACTAAATGGGGATTTTTTCAAAAGGAAAAAAAAATGAAGGTGAATTGAAACATAGAAGAGAATAATAGGCATAGGATGAAAACACCAAGAGACTGACACCCACCCCACCTGCCCCTCTGCTCCGATGAAAAGAAACCAGAGCCATCGGATTCACTTCAATTGCTCTGGCCTGAAATGGCTCCCTCCCCCAGGCCCACAGGAAAATTCAATTAAAGGGTCCATCTGCGGAGGCAGCAGCTGAAGAGGAATGACTGTGGGGAGGCCCATATTTTCATCAAAAAGAGCCCTCTCCTTCCGGCCCACTCCCTCCCCCCGGACTTATTAGGCCCATCCTGACCTCTACACCGCAATTCTCTCCAATTAGGCCATTGTAGGGTAAAGAAAATGTCAGGCTTTTCTGCCCTTCCGCCATCAGGAGAGATGATGGATCTTGTCCTGAGTGCATGCCTGATGGCGGGCACCTGGAGTAGGGTGTGGGCATAGGTAGATGGGATTCAGCTGGGCTAAGACTGTGCTTTTAAGGGCGGCGTCACGGGGACGACAGGAGCACCAGAAGCCAAAGCAGAAGCTGAGAAAGAAGCCGAGAAAGCAGCAACAGAAGCCGAAGAGAAGCCGAGATCACCAGAGAGCCCAGATAGAGTGAGGATTTGCTGGAGGCTGGGAGGACTGCCAGCCTCCCGGTCCCCCAGCCTGCCACGTACCCACTGAACCCCAATAAAAACCTGCAAAACCACTGAGGACTCTGATTGCTCCTTTACCCGGTCCGCATGGGATCAGAAAACCTGCACTGTGCCCAGTCCGGCCTTTACAGCCACCCAGAGAAGCAGCTTTCATCTCCTTTCAGATGCATACGTGGACGGACTTGGTGCTTCCCACTGACCAGGGACTTGCTGGGAGACAGTGAGGAAAACTGCAAAACAGCCCACAGAGGTTGGGGTTCGGCAACCTCAGGGCCAATTAATCCCACTGTATCAGCTGGCTTGGTGATGAATTCTGCAGGCTCCTCCTACCCAAAATCCAAGATGCAATTAAAAATAAATAAAAATCAGGACCAGGGACTTTTCTGGCCTTCAGTGATAAAGAGAATGGCAGAGGGAAGCGTTCATGGAGTGACCACCCACCTGGGCCTTTACCCTCTGGAGCACGGCCTGCCTCCCCGCATCAGCCTGCATTGCTCTGCAGGACTGCGGCGGCCTCACTGCTGAAGGGACTGAGGGCCTTGCTGGCCCAGGAGCAGGTGAGAAACCCGCCTCCCCTGGCTAAGTGATGTAGTGCCAGGCCTCTAGAGAGGCTGTTTGAACAAGGAGGAGCTGAGTGTCTCCCGCTTCACCCCACCTTTCCATTCATGTACGCGCACAACAGTGTCTGTGGGCAGGGCAGGCCTGAGCACAGATCCCACAAAGACCCCTCAGCCCCACACCCAACTGTGTCCGTGGTTCCCTCAGCCGACTCCATGTTGAACTTGAGCTCTTGCTTCTTCCTTCCTCCTGGGAGCTTCCTTCTGCTTCCTCTGGTTATTTGTTACTGGAGAACGCAGTGAAGAGGGCAGCTCACTGCCTTCCTCTGGCCCCTCCAGGTCTCCCTGGAAGTGGAATCTTTTTGGTACGTGAGTGTTGCCTGATGCGTGCAGGTCCTGTCTGAGATTGGGTGCTTGCAGTGCTGACGCGTGGCTGGGGAAGGGCGTCTGTGTTCATCCGCTGGTGCTGCCATAGCAAGGAACCGCAGCCTGTGACTTAAACAACAGATAGTGATTGCTTTACAGTTTGGGGGGCTGCAAGTCTGAGATCAAGCTGTGGGCAGAATTAGTGTCTGCTGAGGCCTCTCTCCACTACTTGCAGACGGCCGCCTTCTTCATCCTCAATGGTCTCCCTGATGTGGCAACCAGGCACAGGGCAGGCAGGTTCACAATTGATTTGGGTAAATTGATAAGGCATCTTGGAGCCTTAGGTAGATTTGTTAGGCCTTTAACCAGATACAGGCAGACCAGCAGGCAGGCAGGCAGCATACACACAACCCTGCACCCTCGTGATCTGCGCATTCTCTCTATGTCTCTCTCTCTCTGTCTTCTTTCTCGTGATGATTTCTTGGCCTGGGTGCGTACTCACAGGTACACATGCCCCATGCTTACACTTCTAAGTGCTTTTTTTTACAAGGACACATTATCACGTGTGGGTAATGAAACCTAGGAGGGAAGCAAAGCCACAGGTGGTGGCTGTTCAGGCAAGTGGCGAGGGAAAAAACAGCCTGAGTAACTCCATTTTCCTTACACCTCCATAGAGGCCTGGACCGTATTTTAACTGAATTACTTCTTTGAAGATGCTCTTTCCAAATACAGTCACATCCTGAGGCACCGGGGTTAGGACTTCAACACAGGAATGGGATGTGTGCTGAGAAAGGTGCTACGATTCAGTGATAACTGTATGGTAGTTCTGCTAACCTAAAAATAGACGTTTGCTATTGGCCGATTTAATTGTTTCTCTTCAGGACATTGAGGATTTTGAGGAGATACCAACTTTATAAAGGACTAGGACCTTCTCCAGAAAGGCCTTTAGTCATTAGTATTATTGTACTCCTATTTTATTAAGTATAAAATGGTTCGGAACTCTCCTTACACTACTATGGATGGGAGAGATTCTGTTACATGAACAATATAAATTGGATTAAGACAGAGTCCAGAAAATTCATTTCTCACCTTGAAGAAGTTAATACTTCTAGCATGCACATAGAAATCCCACAGCCTCAACTCCCTTTCCGGGGTCATATTCTCCAGGCCCCACCAGGCTCATCAGAACCCTTGTCACTCTTCAAATTTGGCTTTGGTCCATACATCTTTCTCCAAGTCTTTCGCATGGGTTGCCCCTGTTCTCAAAACACCTGTGCCTTCTGGGCCTCCCCTGGTGGCTCAGCCCTTGAACGCTGGGTTGCGAAGCTGCCCGCAGCCTCTGCAGTGCCGGTTCGATCCCCGGCCTCCGGCGAGGGTCCCACATGGTGCAGCAGACCTCTCCTGTCTCGCCCGCTGCTCCCCTCAGCAGTGTACTTCGGTCCTTCTGCCTGTTCTGCTCCCCGCTCTGGCTCTGGTGAATTCTCTCACCCTCCCACGCCCCTGACTGTACCCAGTGCTTGTATAAATAAATAAATCTTTAAAAAAAAAAAGAAAAACCTGTGCCTTCTTAACCTGGGGTATATCATAGAAGGAAAAGAAAACAAATTTATAAGTGGGTTTTTTTCTTTTTTATTTATATATGCATAGATATATATATAGCATCATTGTTCATTTTTGTACAATGTATATTTTCTCCTCTCAGGTGGAGTCCCCCTAAAATTCCCTCCGCCCATTCACCCGTGCACCATCACCATAGTTCCTTGTGCTCTTCCCTCTCCTGTTTTGATCCCTCTGCCTCCAGCTCCCTTGCAGAATGTCTCTGATTTATCATTGCCTGCTAATTTTTTTTTATTTATTATTTTTTTCCTGATCCCTTCTTTGGTCCTCCTCTAAGTGAAAGCATCGGCTATTTTTCTTTTTTCCTTCTGGCTTATTTCACTGAGCAAGTTTCGACTCTTCTCCTGGGGGGACGGTGCTGGTACAAATACTAGCCCTTGACTGCACTGTCTCAGGCCTCTTCCCTGTCACTGTTCCCCTTCCCTGCTCCCAGCCACAAATGCCTCTCTCAGCATGAGGAATGTGAGGCCGAGTCCTGCGCTATAGATAGATGCATTGTGCTGGTGCTGCTTAGTCACTGTCCCCGGGGCATCGCCCCTCCCCGGAGTCTGAGTAAAAGCTCTTCTGCTTCCAACTTCTTTTAAGAGCCAAAACCACACAAGCCTTAAATCAAATTAAGCATGCTTGTCTGGCTGTCTGCTGTACTTTCAATTACATGTTGGACTGGACAGACGTAAGCCATTTCGTTCTTCTAGAGCGTTGATGTCATAGTGTCCCAGAGAAAGTCTTGCCTGCACGCCAACGTGCAGTCAGATCACCTCTTGATGGGGGGGAGGGCACTGCTGCAGAGGGGCCTTCAGTACCGTGAGCTTCAACATCTTGCTCTCCCTCCCCTTCCCATACACTGGGCCTCAGGCTCCCGGAAGCTGGGCTCCTTGCATGTGACAGGGCAGTGGAATTGGTAAAAACTTAGGCTGTTTCAGGATATCTGGGTTCAAACCTGATTCTGCTCTAGTGGTTATATGACCTTATTCAATCATTCTCTTCACTTCCCTGGACTTCAGTGACTTGGCTCTAAGATAGGGGTGTGAGCGCCCGCAACACATAAGGACCTCAACAATGGCTTGGAGCAGGCCCATGTTCCATGAGTTCTTGTTGTTATCAAGAAGTGTATAAGGAGATTTGAGAGACTTCTAGGTCTTGAGCCCATGATTTCAAGGCCTTTCGAATTTCAACAAATTGCAGTTTGGAATGTTTGGGGATGACATCCAGAAAGAAGCAACATGGAATGCTCTCCAACATCATATTCTAACCTTTTGTCTTCAAGAAAACCACATGAGACCATCTTTTCCTCAGATGAACACCTCCTGCTCTGGTTTTACCCAATACCTGGAGTCCCAGATGTAGCCTTAAATTTCTAGCTGTGCTCAGCTGGGATTTAACTTGGTTATTTGTGGAATTGGTCATTCTGGATCCTGTGGAAATACGTTTGCACGATTGATATGCCGTGTGGCTTCTGTGTGAATTGTGAGATAAGGGTGACTAGGAGAAGCATGACAGCTCTCCCTTCTCCCAATGCTGTACCAGTTTGGGGACTTGACAACAAGAGGGGCTAGAGGCTTAGGGAGCTATTTTCATGCTTTGGGTCTGGAAACAACCAAACACTGGGAAAGAAACTCTCCTCACTCTTCCATAAACCCTTATATTACAGGGACTGCTCAAGTTGATCATCAATGAAGGCAGGAGACTGATGCCTTGACAAGGTCATAGGTTGACCTTGACAAGGTCATCGGCAATGGCTACTGTGTGGTGAGGGGAGAGTCCACCCTGCAAGGTGCTTTGTGAGACAAAGATGTGCAAAGTCTGGGAGGCAAGTGGAGCAGACATGCTGATTCTTAAGGTTCTTGGGGTATGCAATGGAAGGGCAGTCTTCCCCAAAATATTCAGATGCCCACCCCAAGATGTCCAAAGAGCCATTATTCTTTTTCTTATTTGTTTTGTTTGTTTATTTAATTTTTGTTTTTATCCCTCCACCAAACTTCCTACGCCCATACCCCATCTGTCTCTCTCCCCTATCCCCTCAACCCCTTCCTTTCTTCCTTCTGGTAACAGTATCT
This sequence comes from Talpa europaea, assembly GCF_964194135.1. Classification (NCBI taxonomy): domain Eukaryota; kingdom Metazoa; phylum Chordata; class Mammalia; order Eulipotyphla; family Talpidae; genus Talpa; species Talpa europaea. The sequence goes on from NC_140068.1 coordinate 152,861,643, forward strand.
TCTTTTTGCTGAGTTTAAATTTTTATTTCTTATTTGCATGTAATTTTTTTTGGTATTTATATTTTACAGATGAGTGGAATCACCTGAAATCTGTCTTCCACCATCGCCCAACTTGTGCTGACTTCACTCAACAAAATCACCTCAAGGTCCATCCATCTCGTCCTAAATGGTACTGTTTCATTTTTCTTCACAGCTGTGTAATATTCCATTGAACATAACCTCCCCAGTTTCTCTATCCACTCATCTGCTGAAGGGTATTAGGTTGGTTCTATGATTTGGCAATTGTAAGGTGTTGCTATATACATGGGTAGAGCGATCTTTTTGTACTAGATTTTTCATGTTATTTGGATAAATACCTAAGAGTGGTGTTGATGCGTCAAATGGAATTTACATTTTTTTTTAATATTTGAAAGAGAAGTTTTATTAGGGAAAGGGACGGAAGAGTAAAAGACACTTGCATAGACACAAATGGGCAGGAAGAGCTGCCCTGACCAGGACAGGTTTGCTGAGAGAGGCCTGCATGGTCACAGGTGGGCGGCCCTGAGGACAGCAGACTCTGCTGAGGGAGGTCAGTAAAGTCCCGGCATGACACAGGTCACAGGCAGGCAGGGAGCTGCTGCCCTGCAGAGGGAGAGAGTCGGTAAAAAGAAGCACCTGCATAGTCACAGGTGGCCAGGAGGACTGCTGCTCCATTTTTATTTTCTTGAGAAATCTCCAGACCATTTTCCACAGGGGCTGTGGCTTTCATTCCCACCAACAGTGGGTGGGAGTTCCAAAGCAAGCCCTTTCCAAAGTGCCCCACCTTGACATATGGAACTAAGTTCAATGGAAGTCCAGAGGGCTTCAAGAAGCCGTTGCTGTTACCTTAATTATCTAGATGAATGAAGATTACCTAGATTTACAGTTATCTCCAGAAATAAACTTTCTATCAGAGAAACCTAGCTACATGGCCGGCAGGCATCTGGTTAGAACATCTGGTTTTGTTCTAAGTCGCCCTCTCATCATCATGTGAGCCCCCAGCCCCACTTTCCTTGACAGCCCAGGCCTCTACCCCAGTCCTTAGCTCAAGAATTAAACCCCTGGTCTGTCAATTTACTCTACCATGTATGGCCGTGTAAATTCTCCATACATATATAATTATTGTTTTTCCTTTTCTCCTGCTAATCTATCTGATGTTAGTTAGTTTGCTGGACCAGCCCAATAACATTTTCAGAGGGGTAGGGAAAAATTTCATCTCTGCCCTTACATGGTCATCAAGAAGGAATTAAAAACCGTCAGGTTTCCTGCTTAAGCAAGCCAGAGTTTTTAGCTAAAAAATCTGACCATGACTTATTTTGAACCTAGAGACTCTTGAGCTACATATTTTTAATGACATATTCTTCTTCCTCCAGTCCCCATAGATATGTCCAGGACACCTGGACACCTCTTATGACACCTCTTATGACTGAGAGTCCAGAATGAGCAGAAAAGAGAAGGCTGTGCTAGCTGCTTACTTCATTACCCCAAGAATGGAATTCACAAATGCTTCTTTGTGTATCTGTGACCCTGACCTTCAGTGTCCATTGCTCTGTCTTTGCTAATTTTCCCTCCGCCCCCGCCCCCCTCTCTATAATTAGAACAAAGGGCATAGCAAAGGTAAGAGGGGGACTCTCACTACCATTTAGAGCAACATTTTACCTGATTGAAATGAGAAATAAAAGCATGTGCCTCCATCATTTTGGGTTATCTGCAAAATAATAACTAAAATGCAGGAGGTAATGGAAATGTACTAATAAATCCAAGCACACTTGACCTCCAGATTTGTAATTTGGTGTTCAAGCCCTCAGTCCCCAATTATACTCTTGACTTTCAAGTCATTCATTTCAGAAAACACATAGTGAGCACCTGCTGGATGCCATGAACTATACGCTAAGCTGCATTTTTAAACAAGCAATTTATTTAACTAATTTCAGTTTCTCCGTCACTAGCTGCCATTGCATTCTATCCAGCAGAGGCATTAATACATGCAACAGGGTGGAGAGGCAGGTATTAAGTATATAAAATATAGAGGAAAACAATAACCATGTAAAACAGGAATCTGGGTCACCCTGAGAGATTCAACTGTGGTTTTTTTTTCTCTTGACACAATTTTCTTCTAGTGAAAGGCACAGATGTTACGGGTAGAATGACAAAGGTTTTGACAAACGATACACCCTCGTAACCCACTGCCTAGCTACTATGGGACATTTCTGTCACCCCGGAAACTTTTCCTGGGCCTCTTCTCAATCAAAACCCTTTCCATCTTTATTTTTAAGATTTTGAAAATATCTTTACATTTCAGTAAAAAAAAAAAAAAAAAAATCCCAGACAAAATGATCCCAAGGTTGTGTGGTTGGTTTGTTTGATTGTATTTCGGCGACATGCACGGAACTTACTCTGGGCATTCAGAATGATGATTTCAATAAGTGCTGCCAGATATTTCTTTTCAGGGAGGAAATTCGTAAAATTGACTCAGACCTACTGGGAACTTAGAAGAAAACCCAATCCTTAATTTTTCTCCCTTTAGTGTCACTCAGCAATAGTCCCTCCACTGACCCCAATCACTCTATCAACTCATAAAGAAATAAGCAGATTTGGCCACAGTTCTTGAATTCTGACTGTTGGGCCTGTTCCTCCCTTCTACCTGAAAAGGGTAAAAAGTGAACAGGTTATTGGGAAATAATTCTCTGTGGGTTTCTCACATTTCTGCATGTCTTGCCAATAGAGGTACTCACACATTTTGTCCCAGATCACTTGAAAGATATTTGCATAACCAGAAGTCTTACATAGTTAACGATAGTGTCTCAGCCTGAAGCAAAGGGCAGATTTGTCCAGTACACTAAAGATAATGTTCCCTCCAGGCCAGAGAGCTGGCTACTGTCAGCCTACTAACAAAGATCCCGTTTGATTTCCTAAATTGTTCTTGTTCTGAAATGCAACCTCCCTGCTGTGCGGGAGAACCTGACTGCACATTGCCTCGTGAGATTTGGGGCTCAAGGAACTGGCTCAAGAAAATAAAGTTCCTCTGAATATTGGTTATACTGGGGGAAATAAATTGCTCTTCCTCTTACCCCAGACTCTGTGTCTTCAGCCAGCATCCAGGAAAGTGTTGCACGTGTGGTGTTGGTGGGCAGGAGGGCAGAGTGGGCAGAGGGGAGTTCTAGAGGCAGGGGTGCCAGGGAGCCGGGGCGCCAGGAGGCTGATAGGCCTCCTAGCCCCTGGCAAATCTTCCCTCTCCCTGGGCTTTGACATCCTCCTGTGGTCATTCCAACCACTGTCCACCGCTCTCCACTGCACTCTGCTCCACTGTCTTCTGCTGCCCTGTTCTCTGCTGCCCGTATATGCTCAGTCTCCCAGTTCAGGTGTGCCCACTCACAGCCTACTCCAGCTGCCCACCATCAGGCATGTGTACCCCAAGCCCATGCTCCCAAGCACGTCCTGCATTCCAGGCCACAGGTGATAGCCATTGAGGACATTGGCACAAAAGCCTGAGCAATCTTCATTTACCCTAAACATGCTACCTGGTTACCCAGCAGGTAGAGTATAATCTTGACGTCTTCTTAGTTTTCAACAGCTCTAAGCCAAAACTGTGTCTGGTATGTTCTGCCCATTAAATCATAATTGCATTTTAATAGCTGGCCAAATGGATGGCTCCTGGGCTAACATTCACTGTCAGAGCCAGGGTACATGTGATTGTCCATCCTTCTAGACCAGATACAAACTGAGCACCTGTTTGCAGAGGTAAAATTAAGTCTTCTGGGTGGGTGTTTAGCTTTGTCAAATAACAAAAGCCCAACCAAGTTAGTTTTTAGGATCTAATCAGCCTTATTAAACGACCATTGATCAGGCAGTAACTCATTTAGCAAGTAGAAAGGTGCTGCGAAAAGCTCCTCAAAATGGAAGGTTTTTATAGGCAGGGAAGGGCAAGCTAGGAAAGAGAAGATTATTTCAGATTTAGGTCCTGTACCAATGGGAAATGGAAAAAGGTCTTGTGAGAGATAATCGCATTTTCCTTTGGGTAAAAGAAAAGATAACCTAATAGGTGCTGACCAGAGGATTCCATACTGACCACTTAAGACTATGTTCCTGGAAAGATTGAACTGCCGTGGGCATGAAAGTATCAGGCAGACTTAGCACAAGTGCCTCCATTTTGGGTCAGTTGTGTTTTTATATAACCCCAGCTCCAGCTTCCCTTATCTGCTTTGCCTCCTGCCATCTTGCATGACTTCTGTGAGCTAATACAGCTGGTGATCCCCTATTTGATACTCTTCCGTAACTAGGTCCCCCAGAAAGTCAAATCAACCTACTGTGTGCCATCCAGAAATCAGGCACTGAGACCATGAGTTGAAGTTTTTAACTGCAATACAATTTTTGCAGCTTTATTGTTTTAGGTACTTAAAACACAAAACATCCTGACTGTAAAAAACTAAGATTAAGAAAAATCACAAAAAGGCCTTGAAGAATGTTCATAATCACATTGTATAGAAACACTGTCAACAGTCTACTTATTTCTTTCCAGACTTTTCTATTCATACACCCAGTCACGTGTTTTTCTTTTTTGCTTGTTTTCTTCTTGTTCTAAAGAACTTTCTCTTTACGTTGAACAACATAGGGTGGATGTCTTTCCATATCATCAGGTAAAAATATAGAATGTCTTTTTCAATAATTATATGATATAAATATATTCTGCCCTTATTTATTAAATGAGTATCTTTTAGTGGACTTGTAGGTTGTTGATAATTTTTCATGATCACAACTAATGTTCTTTTTTCATCTATCGTTGTCTTTTGCATACTAATTTGAATATCTTCCCAGGATTAATTCCCAGGAATGGTCAATTGCATCCAAGTTTTTCTTTGCCCCAAGCTGGTTTTCTTATTATCCCGGTAAACGCTATTCAGATTTCATGGTTCATGTGCACAGGGAGCACATAATAGTCTGTGAAAGGGAAGTGCGTTAGCAGAATCCTAACCTGCTTCCTTGACCTGACAATGGGATGTAGCCAAACCTTATAAATAACCAGAATGGAGAGTCGAGATGCCATAATGTTTTTCTGACTTCATGTCTTTGTTCCTCCTGATTTTGACAAACTGGCTCCTCTCTTTCTCCAAGTGGGGAAATGGAAACAAATAGATCTCAAATTTTATATCCTATAACCTAATTTCAAAATTCCTGGGAAGAGACTTACTGACTTTGCTTCATTTTGGCACCTATCCCCAACCCTTTCAACCATGGCTGTGAGGTCAGTCACATTGCTTTACTATACTCATGGCAACCATGGGGATAAGACAGTCCTAGGAAAAAAGAGGCCATCTTTGTCAAACTGGACATCGCTTTTCACATGAAAATTGCTGTGACTTTATTTTGTTTAAAGATTTATTTAGTTATGCATATAAGAACTGGGGTGCAGGCCAGGGGTGCTGGGGGCGAGGTGAGAGGAGTCACCAGAGACAGAGTAGGGAGCAGAACAGGCAGACTGAGTGAAATACACTGCTGAGGGGAGCAGCAGGTGATCAGGAGAGGTCTGCCGGAGATAGAACTCATGCTGCAGTGGCTGCGAATAGCTTCATAGGTTGCGTCTTAACCCCTTGAGCCACCAGGGAGGTGCCCCTGCTATGACTTTAAAATGAAATTTATAAAATATCACATCTGAGACTATAGCAAGACATGGTATAATATAGGGAGAGTGTGCAGAAGAGCATCAGTTGCAAGTGTGATATAACATGTATAGTTACATGGATGAAATTGCAGCATGGATAAAACAGTGAAATATAAAATATCCTGTTTACATATCAACAGTGCGTTAGACTACAGTATTTTCATTTTGACTTTTGAAAGTATTCAGTATGATTAGTGTTATTAACTACATTGAACAATTCAGATCATTAAAATATACTTTTTTTTATTTTTTATTATTATATTATTTTTTACATCATTGTTCATTTTTAAACAGTACTGTTTCCCCTGCTCCCTCAGGTGTAGACTCCATAGAGTTTCCTTCACCAAGGCACCTGTGCACCATCACCTCAGTCCCCTGTGCTCCTCCCTCCCTCCCTCTGATCCCTCTCCCTCCTCCTCCCCTGCAGGATGTCTCTGATTTATAATTGTCTGTCTTTGTTTTGTTGTGTTTTGTACTGTTATTATTTTTTTTACACTGATGTCTAATATACTCTTGTGGAAAAAATATTAACAGTATGATTCTGTGACTTAAAGTACATTGAACTATAAAAAAACCACAGAATGAGTTTTCTTGGGTTCCCATTCCTGGGGCGCCAGGGTCTGCTAGAAAGTGTGTGTTTTGGGCCTAATGCTCTTTTCTTCTTATTCAAGTATATCACCTGCTAGTCTTCATCATAAACATCTCACTCCCTGGGCTCTCGGGTGGTGCAAGGGGTTAAGCATGGTGCCGTGAAGCTGTCCCCAGCCTCTGCAGCATCAGTTCGATCCCCGGCAGGCCAGAGAGGAACCCACATGGCGCAGCAGACCTCTCCTGACTCGCCCACTGCTCCCCTCAGCAGTGTAGTTCAGTAGATCTACCTGTTCTGCTCCCCACTCTGTCTCTGGTGAATCCTCTCACCCCACCTCCACCCCCACACATCTCTGGTCATTACCTCAGTTCTTGTATTCATAAATAAATAAATCTTAAAAAAAAAAATCTCACTCCCATTTTACATCTTTTTTTTTTTTTTTTACAATGTTTGCTTTCTTTTCTCAGGTGTGGTCCCCATAGAAATTCCACCACCAGGTCACCCTTGCACTATCACCATAGTTCCTTGTGCTCTCCCTGCCCTTGTTTTAACTCCTCTCTCTCTGCATCTCCTGCAGAATGTCTCTGATTTATAGTTGTCTGTTTATTTTTGTTTTGTTTTGATTTTTATTGTTATTATTTTTCCCTAATGCCTTATTTGGTTCCCCTATATTCCTGCTATAAGTGAAACCATCTGTTATTTTTCTTTTTCCTTCCAAATTATTTCACTGAGCTCGATCCCTTCTAGCTCCATCCACGTTGCTGCAAATGGCATGAGTTTATCTTTTTTGATTGCTGAATAGTATTCCATTGTGTATATGTACCCCATTTTCTTGATCCAGTCATCTATTTTATGTATAAAATAATTAATTAAAAAAATCTCACTCCCAGAAAGCACCCTACTCTTTGAAAAAATTTTACTCATCCTGCCTTCATATCTTTATTTCAGAAACTAGTTTGTCTCCTCTTTTCTGGAAACAGCATGGATTTGAGAATTAAAAAGACTTGAACTTCACTCCAGTTCTTGGGAGTGAAGCCGGGCATTAGCTGGGCATCCTTGGCTAGTGCTTCTTCTATCCTAGTTCTGTTTCACAGATTGACCATGTCAAGAGTCTTGCTCCTTCCCCCATTATTTGTGTGCCATCCATCTCTCCAGCTTGTTCAATATTCACCTCCCATTGAAGAGGTAATTGTGCTCCTGTTCTCATCCATTGAACCTATTCAACAACCGGCATCTCTGTGGTGCTCATTAAGAAACTAAAGTTTAGTGCCTTGTCTCCAGGGTGAGATTAAAAATATGTAAGAGCCTCTACTTTATGGTCACTGACCAATCACAATGGCTAGGGCCATGATTCACATGGCTCTGGAGGACACTTGCAGCGCAAAGCATTAGCACTTCAGTCGCTAATCCCAGGAATTTGGGAGAGGTCTGGAGCCTGGGGGTGGAGTCTGGAACACTGGGGAATGGAGAATATTTTTTCAGAAGATGTGAGGCAGGTCAAAGACATATTTCAGCAACTTAGCAACCAGTGTGATTATAACTGTGAAACAAACATAAATTCTACAATGTCATTTTCTTATGAGTATATAATCTCTCTTCCCATTTAGACTGGAAATCCTTTGAGGTAAAAATTATGCTTTAAACTTCTTGCTGTTCCTGGGGACCCAGACCATAATCATCCTTAGAGCAAGAATAATACTTCTCTGTCATGTAATTCAGAAGATGAAAGATGGGCAGCACCTGACTTAACATACAGAAACTTAAGATCCATCCTTCCTATATCTAACATTAAGAATTAATTGGATCTTTATTTCAGAACACCAGGAATGTGAAAATCCTGGAGGAAAGCTTCTTTAATGCAGATGTGGACTTGAGAAGACTTTTATTTTTTAATTCAAATGGAAAGATAAATTGTTAGTGCCTAGAGTAACCAAAAGTCACACCTTCTACTCCCTCTTTCCTCATTTGTGGTGGTGCTAGTGTTAGGGAGTAAGTGGGGGACGTGTATTCAGGATATAAACATGGAGTGAGGTAGGTGGGGTTTGGGCAATGGCGGATTGGTGGAAGGTGGAAAAAATATATAGCTAAATAAAGAAAAAATGTGTCATGCCATGTTGATGTCCTGAATGCATCCTTTGTACAACATAGCGTGTCCTTGGAAGAGTTGAAAGTGTGTCATTAGTGCTGCCATCGGGTATATTATGGGTGTCTATGGAGCAGGGCTGGGAATCTTGCCATTATGTAGAACATGAATTTCTCAATTATCTCATCTCCAAAAGGAAGATGTTGGACTTGTTTAAGCTACTTATGACTATTACCAACCACCTCAAAAGTCAGAGACACATACCAACAACCATTCTTCGTGGGCACTGTATAGTAAAACTGGGATTAGATGTGTGGTTCTTCTGCTGGTCTCACTGGTGTTGACTCGAGTGGATGCAATGGTTTGGAAGTCCAGCTGGGGGCAGGTGGTCCAAGAAGGCCTCACCCCCATGTCTGGTGGTTATTCAGTACTGTTATCCTGGTTGCCTCGATTCCCTCCCATGTTGTCTTTCCAGCAAGGATATACTGGGTTCTATCATGATGCAAGTGTGTTCCAAAGGACCATGTCCCAATTTGTAAGCCCTTATGAAATCTGCTTAGCCAAAGTGAGAACCCTGGCTAGGCCTAGAGTCAATGTGAGATGTGAGTCACAAGTGTCACTGATGTCACAAACCACCACAGACAGCCTGTCTCGAAGGTTCTTTCAGCTCCAGCTTTACATTTTTGTAAGGGTGTGAACTCTCATTTTTTTAGTATAAAATTTAGAAACATAATTCTGGAGCATAAAGAGCCTACAAATTGCTTATTCTCACCAAGATGACCAAAGAGAGATGGCGTATAACCCTTTCATACATCCCAACACTGCCTTTTTAATTTTAAATTTTGCAACCTTTAAGACTGCACAATGTGTTCACTTAATTATAAGTGTAACATGTGAAAACTGTGGCAGGAGTTTTAAAAAATGAAACTGAGCCTGTGTGTTTAGGAAGTGTTTGCTCATCAAGCTGTACCTAAGGTGCATTAGTAAAATCATAGAATAATAAAATCATCTTCTTGTTAATCTTGATAGCAGATTAATTCATGCATATCCTTGTCCTCTCTCACCAAGTCTCACAGAAGTTACAAAGAATAGATTTTAGAGGAATGAAGTCATATAAACACCAGGAAGAATTACAATCAAATAGAAAGTAGTTGGGATTAGATCAGAGTCTCTCAAAGCCAGCACTATTCTTACTTTGGACTAGTTAATTCTGTTGGGGGGACTTTCTTGTACATTGCAGGATGATATTCAGTGCCCCCGACCTTTACTCTCTAGATAACAGTGACCCTCCCTAAGTGGTGACAACCAAACTCTCCAAACACTGTCAAATGCCCCCAGAAGAGCAGAGTGGCTCCCAGTTGAGAGCCCCTTGATTGGGTGGATTGGCAGCACTGGACCTAAAACATGCAAGAGGAGGCTGCTGCAGAGGTAACAGCCTCTCAGAAAATTCATTGTCAACTCTGCCTAAGCAGGAGTGGGCTGGGAGGTGACAAGCAGTGAGTGATAGAAAATGACCTGTCTGCAGAATATCTGGGACAGCCAGAGCCTTCTCTCTTCTGGCCCATAGACAGTGAGTAGCTCCACGAGATTTACTCCCAAACCCACACTCCTGGAGTTATTATTTCAATGAATTGAAGGGTCTGGGAAGCAGTGTTTCTCATTTAGATGCTGACATGAGAGAGAGGAGCAGGAAACTATAAATCAGAGACATTCAGCAGGGCACGGGGAGCAAGAGGGATTAAAACAGGGGCTGGAAGAGGGGTAGGTTTTATAAGGGGCTTGTGAAGCCTAGAAACAACCTTTACAAAGGAAGTTAGCAAGGAATGTTAAATCTCCTAGAGTTCATAAAGTTCATACCTCTTCCCTTCAAGGCAAGGAAACTGAAGTCTCATCCTGGATCAGCAGGTGGAAGTCCTGATTGCTCATCTTATACTTTTCCCATTTACCATGTTCCTTTTAAACTTCTAGGAAGACAAGAGACTATGGTGATGGTTCATGGGTGACTTGGTGGTGGGAATTCTATGGGGACTACACCTGAGAAGAGAAATCAAGCATTGCACAAAAATGAACAATGATGTAAAACATATATATATATGTATATATATATAAACTCTGTCTTTCTCTCTCTCTCTCTCTCTCTCTGTGTGTGTGTGTGTATATATATATATATATATATATATATATAAAAAACTAAATATTAGACTACAAGAAATAAGAAATGTTTACACCAGCATGGAAGGAAAAGCACAGAAATAAAACAAAGTCTTCTTTCTTGGAAATTATGGAGCTGCTAGTTTTGTGCCAGCTCCCTACCAAATAATGCTTATGTCCACAAAAGCCCCCAATTCAGGGAAGAGGCTTATTGAGGAGAGAAAGATTAAATGATTGCAGAAGAAATGTAATCCAACTACTGATACTGCTGCATTTATTAATGCATTCATCAATAGGAATGATCAACACTGGATTACCAGACATTTGATGAAATCAATAGGTACAAAAGAGAGAAAGATACACAGAAGTCAATGCTGAAAAAAGGATTTTCCATTTTATCCAGTGAATTCAAATTAATCAGGGAATTTAAAACACAGGACAATACAAATTAAAACACTTCATGTTTTCCTATTAAAGAAGAAGCAATCAAAAAGAATGATAACACCCAGTGTTGCTAAAGTTGTGCAAAAATGGGCATGCTACGTGCTGTCAGTGAAATGGTAAAACCCTTTAGGAAGTTAACTTGGAATTACCCACCAAGATTAAAATATTCAAACTCTTTGACCCAGAAACTCTTCTAGAAACTTTTCTACAGAAATATTCACATACATATATAAAGGTATATATGCAAGAATGTTCTTGAAAGCACTAGATGTACTTTAGAAAAATAAGGAGCAATTTAAGTGGCTCTAGATAGAGGAATAACTGATATGACAATATATAGGTAGTGTGCCATCCATTAGTAAGGTGGAACAGATCTAAGTATACTGATAAAAAAAGATGTCAGTTATTGAACAAAAAGAGTAAAGCTGTAAACAACACTTACACTTTGATGTCATTTTATACCAAACCCAGTTCCTGTTGTCCACGTGTTCACACGCACTCACATGTGGGTGTAGAAAGGCATGAGGGGCCTGGTAGAGGAAGTAATTAGGAGGGATAGGTTTTATAAGGGGCTTGTGATACCTTCCTAAGCCTAGAAACAACCTTTACAAAGGAAAATTAAGCAAGGAATGTTAAATCTCCTAGAGTTCATAAAGTTCCTACCTCTTCCCTTCAAGACAAGGAGACTGAAGTCTCGACCTGGATCAGCAGGTGGAAGTCCTGATTGCTCATCTTGTACTTTTCCCATTTACCATGTTCCTTTTAAACTTCTAGGACTTCGTTTATTTAGCTATTTTCACAGCTATTATCTTAATCATAGTTTTATTTATTCACGACCACTGTGGCTTATAATGTATTTACTGAATATATTTTATAGAATATGCACGCCCTTTCCATGAGATTTGAAGTATTATGAAAAAGTCCTACATAATTTATTTCTCCAAGCATAAAATTTTCACGATTTTTAACTGTGGTTTCCCTGTAACAGATCAAACATACATTTATGCGTGTGATTTGTGCCAGCATTCAGAGTGAGAGGTAGGGAGACAATAGGAACATGTTAGGAAACTCCTAGAACAGATCCCTGTCTTAGATACTTTGGGGGAGACCACATATACACTTCAGGGAAGAAAAGATTTTTAGAAACCAAAGGATGATTATGGACAAACAAATACAGTTGACTCTTGAATGACATGGAGTTAGGGGTGTCACCCACCCTCATTGAAAATCCATGTATAATTTTCAGGGCCTCTCTGGTAGTACAAGGGGTTAATATGCAGCTCTATGAAGCTATCTGCAGCCACTGCAGCATGAGTTGATCCCCGGCCAGGGAGCTACCCACATGGCGCAGCAGACCTCTCCTGTCTCGCCAGTTGCCTCCCCTCAGCAGTGTGTTTCAGTCAGTCTGCCTGTTCTGCTCCCCACTCTGTCTCTGGTGAATCCTCTCACCCCCACACCTCTGGCCTGCACCCCAGTTCTTGTTTGCATCAATAAATAAATCTTAAAAAAAAAAAAGATAATCCATGTATAACTTTTGACTCCCTGCAAACTTGTTTACCAGAAGCCTTAGTGATAACATAGTCAATTAGTTCATAACGTGTATGTTATATGCATTCTATACTGTATTCTAGGAAAGTAAGCCACAGAAAAATTGAGAATTTCATAAGGAAGAGAATCATTAAGAGAACATATATTATGAAGAGAACATATATTTGTGGTATCGTACTATATTTATTGATACTGTAAGTGTGTGAGGCCTGTTTACAAGAAAATCTGCATGTAAGCGACCTGAGAAGTTCAAACCAATATTGTTGAAGGATCAGTAGTATAATCCTGTGCAGGAATGTAAGGGGAAAGGTAGAGATTTCATTTCAAGGGGATCAGATGTATGCTAAGAATTGACTTCCAGATGGAAAAATTCAAGACAGACTTAGAAGGGATGGAGGAAACTTCAGGGCAATAGATGTTCTCTCTCTCTCTCTTTTCCCCTCTCTCTGTCTTGGAAGAATGTCAGAGAATGTAGGTCAGGGGCTCATATCAGGTATCTTTTGCTTCACCTTCACTTACTCACTATGGTTGATTACAAACAAACAAACATAAAAACCCAGCTGATCCACACTGAAGCTGTGGGAACTTAGTAAGATCTTTTTCCTAAGACATTTATCAAACTTATTTGCAAGGCTAAAAATGGACTATCTTTAACCAAGAAGGACATTACTCGATATTTTAAATTGGGTGAAATTACACATACTTAGAATTTGACCAAGATGTGTACTACTTTCGATGGATCTTTAAAAATGACATTTTTATTTTCAAACATGGACCCACTGGAAGGACTCAAAGACTGGCCAAAGTTGGGTGCGTTTCAGAGACAATCTCCGTTTCTCACAGGGCTGGTTTCTGCTCTCCATCCTACCTAAGGTTTTGTTCAAAGGCAGGTGAAATGTGTTCAGGCAAACATGTATGTTCCATGTCATTTAGACCTTTTTGACTTTCTTTAAGAAAGTCAAAATAGCATCAAAGTGCCCCATAGGGAAAAAAATCATGTATGTGGGGAAGTTGCTAAATACCTCCTTTGTTTTATCTCTATTATATGCAAATCATGAAGCCATGCTCTTTAAAGGAGCAAGGCCTCTTCCTCACAGCCAAGCTGTTTCTTTTGGGGTATAGAGTCTTTGCTGATGGTGCTCATTGCCCTCAGAAGTGCTTTCTGGTTTCTCAGGAAGAGTAAGCTGATAAGACAAGGCCTCCAGGTCAGTAGGGATGCAGATAGCTACTGGGGTAGGTATTCTGGTGTCGCTCTGGTCTGACTTTCTTCTGGTCACAGTCCATTGCTATGGCCATGTGGGCAGAAGGAGAGAACTTGCCTAGATTTCAGGCACACTCAGCTCTTGTCCTTGATGTGACCATGATAGAAACTTTTTCTTTTTTTATTTAAGTTTTTGCATAGAAAAACTATGGTGTAGGCCAGAAACACAGGGGATAAGAGGAGTCACCAGAGACAGAGTGGGGAGCAGAACAGGCAGACTGATGAAATACACTGCTGACGGGAGCAGTGGGCAAGACAGGAGAGGTCTGCCGTGCCATGTGGGTAGTTCCCTGGTGGAGGCTCAAACTGGGGCCATAGAGGTGATAACGTGGAGACTTCACCCCTAGGTCACCAGGGAGGTCCATAAACTTCTAGTGAACAAATGAAAAATGGAATCCTCCACCCCAAACCAGGCAGCCATTTCTTCTGTGTGCATGACAGCCTTGCTTGTGTTGGGAGTGCCCCCGCCAATGTGGGACCTCTGACTTGGTTTCATGCCATCATTGTCTTGAAATTCTTACTCATGCCTTAACAAGGGGCCCCTCACATCACCTAGCAGGAGCGAGGCTTGCAGCTCTGCAACTTGGGAGCCCTTCTTCCCATTGGTGACCAGGTACTTTTGGCGTGTTTATGTGATGCTTTGACAGAGCTTGCTCAGGGCATTTGTAGAAAAGAAAAATTAGCTCACTGGACTCACCATCATGTCAGATGAATTCTCCAGACATATCTTTTGACTTCATCTACCAATAAAATGTATGGAACAGGAGCTGCAGAGGGCAGACTTGGAAGTTTGCAGAAGCCTTGAAAGTAAGGCTTTGCCTGAACTCTGCCCGGCGGCCTTCTGTGGGTGGGGCTGTCAACATCCCAGACTTTCTAGCTTTCTGTTTGTGCTTAGTAACACACAATCATGGTGGATGCTGCTATTTCCAAAGTAGATGATTACCCACAGATTTGGATGATTTAGACTACACGGTTGGATTTGCTTTAAAGGTTTCTGGGTTTATAAACTGTGGTTAAAAGTAAGCAAACCCCAACGAGCTCACCTTTTGGTCTGCACAGATATCCTGAGCTATACCTTCGGCTACACAATCAGGCAGACAAGACATGAAAAGAAATGTGAACTGCTTTTATTCACCATGTAACAGGGCTCGCTTGGAAGCTTAATTAAAACCATCTATCCATCAATAGTATTACTTTCTCAGGCATGAGAGAGTAATCACAGGGTGAAGAAATGCCCCTTCCAAGGGCCTATGTAATTCTAAACACCCCAGAGCATGGACATGCAGAACCAGCTGGTGGGCAGAGCTGAGAGAGCTCATAAATGAAAAACATGAATATTCAAAACTACTCTTAAAAAGATTTTATCATAGTTTTAATTTTTACCGAAGTAATATATGGACATAATTTACAATGTCAAAGAGCACTACAAGGCATATAAAGAAAAACTATCGCTTTTACCTGCCCTTTCCACCCCCAAGGCCACCAATTTTAATTCTTTTTTTTTAAAGATTTATTTATTTATTAATACAAGCACTGGGTACAGTCAGAAGCGCGGGAGGGTGAGAGAATTCACTAGAGCCAGAGTGGAGTACAGAACAGGCAGACTGACGAAATACACTGCTGAGGGGAGCAGCGGGCGGCAGGAGAGGTCTGCGCGCCATGCGGGACCCTCGCCCAGCGGCTGGGGATCAAACCGGCGCTGCAGAGGCTGCTGGCAGCTTTGCAACCCAGCACTCAACTGCTGCGCCACCAGGGAGGCCCAATTTTAATTCTTTTAGTGTTAACGCTGGTGTTATTTATGCCCACTTTTCTAATTAACGTATACTTTATTTTTTCCAATTTAGATGTTATCAATGGAGTTTTATATAAAAGATCTAAGGAAATCTTATACAGGAAATCTCTTAGGCACCCACAGTCACATACACCTGTACCTGTCCCCCTACCTCCTCCCAGCGCAGTTATGAAGCATCACATGGTCACAGTACAATGAGGCGCTTCCATGGTTATGACTGTAGAAATTTTGCTCACAGTGGAGATACATAATCACAGCATATTATGATGATGTTTTCTTTCTTCTACAGCTCTTCATTTCTCCTGGGGTTGTCTGGTTTCTTTATTGCTTAATTTTCTCTCTATATATAACTAATATTTCTGCCAGATTTTTCAACAAAAGAGATCCTTTGTTTTTGTTGGAAATATCTTACCCAGAGCCGTCTACCCTTCTAAACTTGATGCATGGCTGTCAGCCTGGCACATCTTCATTATCTTCTAGGGGATTTTTTCATCCCTCTTTTTTGGGGGGGCTCCCCTGCTCCTGGACAACATCTTTCTTTGGTCTATTGTCTTATTTTGGTGAAACATATTGGTCCAAACATTGAAGGTTGTTCCAGGCATTGCATATTTGAAAATGTCTTTATTTAACCCTCATACTTGTTTGGTCATTTGGCCGAAACGGAGTTTTCCATTGGAAAAATTTCCTCTCGGAGTCTCAGAGGCATTGCTGCACCGGCTTCCAGCTTTCAGGTTGCTTTGAAAAGCCCACAAATGATCTGGATTCCTGATCCTTTGTCACTTGCTTCTGAGTGCTTCTGGCACCTTCAGAGTTTTCTGATTCCTTTCTTTTCTGTGCAGCCTCATCTCTTCATCCTTCGTGCCTGTTGTCCCAAAGCCCAAGGCCCCTGTGCTTGAATTTCTCCGGGGACTCAACTTGTTTTCTCCTGCAAGAGTGGGGCAGGGTAGTCATGAACGAGAGGCTTTAAATCAGTCTCCCTGCTGCCATCTTGATAGCAAACGTCTTGCCTCTAGGATGGAAAGACATTAAGTTTCTATCGTTTAAGCCACTAAGCTTAAGTTGCCTTAGGAGAGTACACTGTCAGAAATTCTAACATAAGAACTCTGTCTGTGTTCATAATCAGTTTGACCAAAGTCTGTTTTAGAAAAACAGTCACTGACCAGGGCATACCAATGAGGGCTCCTGGGCAGGCACTTCCTCTTGTGAGTTAGCAGGACTCTTGTCATCAGGAATTTGGGCATCGATCCTACCTCATTGAAGGCAAGGACATTGCCCTTCCCACGCTGTCCCTGATGCAGAGATGTCTGGATAATTGAGGTTCTGACCACTCAGAATCAGGCAAAATGCTACCAGATGTGCCAATCACTGAGTCCCAGGGCTTGGCAGTGGGGAAGAGCAGGGCCCTGTGAGGAAGGTTGGGCAGATAAGTCATAAGGCTTCATAGGATGGACATGAGGTCATGAGGACATGCTGGTGTACTAGACAGTGTCCATGCAAGAAGGTACAATAAGAACCCACAGTAGCACACACACAAGAATGGGTAGAAGAGAGCCTCCCTGGTGGCACAAGGGGTTAAGTTGCAGCACTATGAAGCTATCCACAGCCACTGCAGCATGAGTTCGATCCCCGGCCAGGGAGCTACCCACATGGCACAGCAGACCTCTCCTGTCTCGCCCGCTGCTCTCCTCAGCAGTGTATTTCAGTCAATCTGCCTGTTCTGCTCCTTGTTCTGTCTCTGGTGAATCCTCTCACCCCGCACCTCTGACCTGTACTCCAGCTTTTGTAAGCATAAATAAATTAAAAAAAAAAAAAACCAAAGAATTCAGCGTAGATCTACCTGACTCCAAAGCCACGCACTTCCCTTGGCATGCCAGGGAGGGAATGCACTGAACATCTTGAAAGATCACTTTAGACTCTGTGATGGTAAATTGTATGTGTCAATTTGTCTGGATCTTGGGGTGCCCAAATATTTGGTCAAACATTTTTGGGTATGAAAGTGTTAGCATGAGATTGACATTGTCCTGCCTAGTGCCTGTGGGCTTATCCAATCCCTTTTAGGACTGAATAGAAGAAAAAAATTAAGGGAGAATTCCCTCTATTTGCCTGAGTGTCTTCAAGCTAGGACATTGGTCTTCCCTGCCTTCGGACTCAGGCTAAGACTAGAACATATGTTACCATTTTTCCTAGG
Organism: Talpa europaea; assembly: GCF_964194135.1. Classification (NCBI taxonomy): domain Eukaryota; kingdom Metazoa; phylum Chordata; class Mammalia; order Eulipotyphla; family Talpidae; genus Talpa; species Talpa europaea. The sequence continues at coordinate 152,879,376 of NC_140068.1, forward strand.
TCTCTCTAACTTGTCAACTGCAGATCATGAGATTTTTAAGCCTCCTTAAGCACAGGAACCAATTCCTGTTAATAAATCATATACACATGTGACACAATAGCAGTGGTATATGTATGGTATATGTATGTAGATCTATCTATTATCTATTTATCTGTATCTCCCGTTAGTTTTGCTCCTCTGGAGGGCCTAGACAGACTGGTACAGACTCAAACACTTTACAGATGTTTTTTCATATGAATTAATAAGCTATTTACAAATGATTCTTGTTAGCCTAACAAAAAATTTAATAAAATGTGATTCAACTAGCATTTGTAGTGACTCCATCAAATTGAAAATAATAATTTTGTACATTAAAAAATTGTTCTTTATTCAGACTTTTATGATTTAAGGCTTACTTTCAAATAAGCAAAGCTAGTGGAGAAGCTTTTTACTTCTCTTTTAATTCTTAATATCAAATTTGTGCTCATCAACTAAGACGATGAAAATGATGTTTGCTGAGCAACTACTTGGTGCCAGACAGGTGTATGAAGCCCTGCATGTCACAGACGACCTTGACAAGCATCATATTATTTTCTATCTTTCTTGTGCCTGCGGGGTGTGATGGCTTCCTTGGGAGCAGGACAGTTACAAAGAGAACCAGTTTCTTTGCCAGGAGAGTGCTTCTGATATTGTGATTAATAAGAAATACACATTTGGTCATTCAGATTACCAAAATATATTTCTCACACATACTTGTTCTTTAAACATAGTTTCTGGCTCACAGCTCCTAAAAATGAGCAAGGTGTCTTTTGTCATGTTAAAGAGGTGGTTTTTGGGGAAGCACTTAAGCACGCGGGCTGATAGCCAGGTGAGTCCACTATATGATTAGAGGGTAGGAACTTCAAGTCCCACCCCTAGATCTCCGGGAAGGGAAAAGAAGTTGGAAATCAAGTCCATTGCCAATGGCAGGTGATTTAATCAGCCACGCCTATGTAATGAAGCCCATAGAAGCCTTGAGGAGGGGCTTCAGGGAGCTTCTGCTCTGGGGAACACATGGCAGAGCTGGGAGAATGGCATACCTGGAGAGGGCATAACAGTTCCACACCCTTTCCTCATGCTTTGCCCTATATATCTCTTCCATCTGGCTGTTCTCGAATAATAAGCTTTGTAATAAATTGGTGATCCAGTGAGTAGATGAGTTTCCTGAGTTCTGTCTGCCATTTGAGCAAACTGAACAAGCCAGAGGTGTTGTGGCTCAGAGCTTCTGATCTGTAACTTGTTGGTGAGAAGCACAGGTAACCACCTGGGCTTACCACCTGGGATCTGAAGTGGTGGGCACCTGAGACTGTGCCCATTACCTGTGGAACCTGATGCCACTTCTGGGTAGTGTCAGAATTGAGCTGAACTGAATTGAGTTCCCACATAGTTCAAGGATTGCCTCAAGCCTTGGGGAATCATCCACACACTCCCAAGTTGCAACTGGCTCTGGAAACCCTAACAGTGCTCCAATTGGTCAGGATTTTATTCCTCTACAGAGTATATTTAATAGGAAAAGGGCTGGATTCCAAAGAGGGCTGGATCTGAATGAATTTCCCTGAGTCTTACCAATTGGATATGTGGGAGATAGTAGCACACATTGTGCAAAGAATCCCAGCTGAGCGACTTCTCCCAAATGATCCCCCTCCATCCTCCCGAGTTGTGTGCTTTGGAAGTGACATGCCCATTAAGGACTTCCAACTTCAGATGACATCCCATAACTGCCTGAGTCCTGTGGTTGTCAAAACCCTGAGGTGTGCATTCAGCCTTAATCACAGTTCTCGGTAGCACTGAAAAAAAATGTAGTTGATGAATTTAACAAGAAACACATGTTTTCATTTAAATTACAATTAGCAATTAGAGAGTTAAGTGTGCCCTAGATAGAATATATAATCGTTGCTGAGTTTGTGGCATAGCTACTTTACTGTTGCCATTCTCCTTTTATGTTTTGCTTTATGATTTTATAGTAAATTTATGCAGAAGCTGAGAGAAACCCAAGCTAAATAAAGCTGCTGGGTTGGAGTTATTTGCCTTCCAAAACCAGGTCGCCTGGGTAGCCCTCTTGCAGGCGCCTTGTCTAGTGTGATTCTCTTTGTTTTAGAGAATGTGAGAAGGCTTTTTTGTTTACCCTTTTAGCAATATAAATTGGATAATTTGTTAGTAAAGATTGCAGTGTAAATTACAGATTTCTGAGCAATGATAGATCGGCTATCCTTACCTACTGCTTGTGATGATTGCCTGAGAGTTCCGAAAGGAAAGGCAAGCTAACTTCACATCCAGGTCCTCTGGAATGTTTCAAAGAGAAATTAATAGTCACTTTTGCTTTTCAGTGGAGATTATTTAAAAAAGAAGTCAAGGAAAAGTGCCAATGCATACAATTTGGGGGACAGTCAGGTATATTCCAGATGGCAGGGGGATCTGCTAACACAATTGCCAAGAGGGAATCCATTGGGCTGAATGGCCACAGCGTACATTTTCAATGCATAAAAGGTTTTTATAGCAAAGAAAGTTGGTGGTCAGAATGAAGCCATCTAATGAGAAAGCAATACTGGTGCAGAGCCCCTCCCTCCAAATGAAACAAAATAGGAGAGAGACATGGTTTATGGTACAATTACCACTGGGACTGAGTACAGTACAGATCGTAGCCAAGACAAGTAATCGTAGGTGGCTTGGACACCGGAATATATAACTCCTTGGCACCATCCAAAGAGCCACGGCACTTTCTAAATTTTAGCAAAACCAGACATAGAGGTAAGGTGAGGAATCCTTGACTTTTGGCAGAGTTCACTGGACTGGCAAAAGGAAGGAGGCCATACATGACTGGTAGACGTGAGAGGGAGTGATTTCTGGATTTCTTTAAAGGGGAGCAAGTCATAGGAACTGAGGGAAATGGAAACAACCCCTCATTTCTACAAAGCCACCAGTATTTTATTTTAGCTTCTCTTATAGCCTCTCACTCAAAACAACTCAAATAGAGAGACACCCTTGTTCCCAGGGCATGATAAATGTTTCCAGGTCTAAGTGCTGGTTAAAAAAAGACAAGTCGCTGCCCTGGTGGCTCAAGGGGTTAAGCACCACACTTTGAAGCAATCCACAGCTTCTGCAGCAAGAATTCGATCCCCAGATGGTCAGGGAGCAACCCACATGGCGCGGCAGACCTCTCCTGACTCGCCTGCTGCTCCCCTCAGCAGTGTATTTCAGTCAGTCTGCCTGTTCTGCTCCCTGCTCTGGCTCTGGTGAATCTTGTAGCCCCCCCTACCCCCGCATCTCTGGCCTGTACCCCAGCTCTTGTATGCATAAATAAATCAATCTTTAAAAAAAAAAGACAAGTCTTCCTGTTACTGGGGAGCAGAATGGCTCAGCGGTCACCCCAGGGCTTTCACTGCCTCGTGCGGAATAAGCTTCCTAGAGCAGCAGAGCCAGGTGTTGCTTCCTCCTTCTGCGTTGTTTTTCATCTCATGGAATTGTTTGTCTCGAGCATCAGAGACAGGAAGTAAATTTTCCTCGACACGCTGACAGGTCTCGTGGAGCATCTGCATAACGATGGAATTTATTTTGTTCATTATGACTGCCGCGTAGTGCAGGCCTCTATTTCACTCCCACAGACTAGTTCTGCTTTCATAAATTATCTGGCATGCTCTTGGTGCAAATGGCCGGCAAAAGAGCCCCGAGTTGCCTCTGCTTCTTCTTTTTGGTTAACTCTACGTCATAAAAGTTAGGGTATCTCAGACAGGAGAAGGATCCAGAAGCCCTCGAAGAAATACTTTTTAGCAAGCTGTAGGGTGAGTAAAGTATCAGGCTATTCTGCCCTCCCGCCATTAGGTTGGATGAGGGACCCCTGTGGTCCTGAATGCATGCCTGCTGGCGGGCACCTGGAGTGGGATGTGGGCATATGGCAGTGGGCACACCTGGGCTGAGAGACTGGCCTTATAAGGGTGGCGTCATGGGGACGCCAGCAGAGTGAAAGGAGCAGAGAGGCAAAGGCCATGAGAGAATGCTGGGGAGCCCAGAGAGAGAGACTTACTCGGGGCTGGGAGGCCTGCCAGCCTCCCTCCCAGCCCCCCTGGCACCCCTGCCTGCTGTGTACCTGGTAAAATCCCAATAAAAACCTGCAAAAGCCACCGAGGGCTCCAGGATGCCTCCTTCACCCATCTGCTCAGGTCATAGAGACTCTGCTCTGGCCCATCCTTCCCCTACACAAGCCCAAGGCAAATTAATAACAGAGCCACCAAGGAGTCAAAGAAAACTCTAAATGCTTCCCCAGCCCTGAGGACTCACAGGCGGTGGGCCTTTCTGAAGAAATCTGCACCCATTTCTGCTCCAGGCACTTTGTTTTGTGTGCAATGACAGAAGCCTCCTCTTGCTCACTTGCTAACTGTCTAGCTCTGTGATGATCTTTGTGTTCCCAACAATGCATCTCCCCTTTGATTTTTTGGAAAACATATTGCTATAAATGGAAGCCTCAGTGCAAAACCAAACAAGGCCCAGAAGTTTCTGGACAAAAGCTTGACCCATGGAGGAGCTACTTCAGATGTTCCACATCCATCAAAGCCTCACACACTATTTTATTTCCCTTCTTACTCTCATTTATCATCTTCTTAGGATTTGGCACCAAAACCACAGGTCTGGAACCAGAGTTGTAATTTCAAACAGTTGATTTAAAGTTCCTACTATTCTCTGAAGAGTTTCCCAGCATTGTGTTACTAACATATGTATCGTTCCATGGAAAGAGAACATTTGATGAAGAGGGCGCTGGACCTGGGAACTGGAGGGGGTGTATCAGTTTGGGTTCTCCAGGGAACCGTACTATGGAGAGAGAAAGAGATTTATTACAAGGAAGTGGCTCATGCAATTATGGAGACTGGCAAGTCCCAAGATCTGTGGTGTGAGTTGGCGAGCTCGGGGCCCCGGGGAGTTGACGGTGGAGTCCAGTGTGCGTCTAAAGGCCTGAGAACCAAGGGAGTTGATGGTGTCCTTCCTGCCCCAAAGCTGGCAGTCTCAGCAGCCCAGAAGAGTAAATGTCATTGAATCCAAAGGCAGAAAACGCTGATGTCCCAGTCAGAAGGCAGTTTGTTAAGAAGAAATTTCTCCTAGTCAGGGATGGTCCACCTTTTCTATTTAGGACTTCAACTGGTTGCACGGGGCCTCCTCACATCAGAGAGGGCAATCTGTGTTACAAGCGTCTTTGATTCCGGTGTTAAGCTCAGGAGAAGAAAGGAGGGGGTAGGGGAAGGGAAGAAATAGGGCATTGGGACAGGAGGTGTGGCGGAGGGAGGGTGAGTGAAGCTTGTGTGCATATGGAGGAGCAAAAACAAAGCCCTAAAGTTACATAGACATGTAAACGACTGGCAAATTTAATGTGTCCTCATCCCAAAACAATCTCATGGAAATACCCGGAGAAATGTTTGGCCAAATATCTGGATGCCTGTGGCCAGTTGAGACGGAACATAAAATGAACCATCTACAGCAGCTGACATGGAATTAGGCCACAGGGAACCTGCTTGCTCTCTTGTTTATGGGAGACTCTCTGGAAGCAGAACCAATGGCAGGATAATTTGGGGATGTGGTTGTCTAACCAATGAAATATTAGTGAGCGAGAAATCAGGCTGCCCAACCTACACCTCTGTGTTCCCCCTGCTTTTCTAGCAGGAGAGATTCCTTTTATAACTGGATAATTTGTTCTTATGGTCTCAGAGTTTGAGGACGGGGTAGGAATGCAACAAAGGGAAGGCAGCACAGGGGATTGCTTCTTTGTCCGTGGGGATCAGAGTCTTCGTTGTTGATAGTTTACTGCACAATGTGGCTGCTTCATAGCACCTGAGCAATGCCCTGATGTCACAGAGGCCTCCATGGAGGCACCAGAACATGGCAGAAGGCTGGTTCTCCTGGAGACTCAGGTAGGCTTGCCGCCTTCGAATATTGTCTCGGAGCAACGCCCAAGTCTTGGCCACTATTGGGGTGCCCATCTCTCCCCATCCACTCATTCTCTTCCCAGCCTCAGATACTTCACGTTTAGAGCCACCTGCCTGTCTGCTCACCACAAAAATGAATTGTCCTAGCTGAGCTTTGGCTTGCTAAGCAAAAATCTGGGTATCTGTTACTTTATTTTTTTAAATTTTATATATTTTTTACATTGTTTTTCATTTTTGCACAATGTATGCATTTTCATCTTGGTTATATTCCCCATGCAATTCACCCCCCCCCTTGTTTTGACCCTAATCCCTCCTTCCCTCCCCCCCATAGTGTCTCTCTGGTTTACAGTTGCTTGTTGATTTTGATTTTGACTTCATTATAATTAGTCTTTTTCCTGGTCCCTTATTTAGGTTTTCTAGATTCCTGCTATGAGTGAGACCATCCGGTATTTTTCTTTTTCTTTCTGGCTTTTTTTGCTGAGCATGATCCCTTCCAGTGCCATCCATGTTGCTGCAAATGGCATGAGTTTATGTTTTTTGATTGCTGGGTAATATTCCATGGTGTATATGCACCACATCTTCTTGATCCAGTCATCTGTTTTTGGGCATTTGGGTTGTTTCCAAAGCTTAGCTATTGTAAACAGTGCTGCTATAAACATAGGGGTGCAGGTGCCCTTTTGAATTAAGTTTCTGTGTCCTTTGGGTAAATACCTAGGAGTGGAATTGCTGCATCCTATGGAAGCTCCATCTTTAGCAGGTTGAGGAATCTCCACACAGCTTTCCATAGTGGTTGGACCAGTTTTCAATACTGCAAAGCCATAATAATCAAAACTGCATGGTACATGGTACAAGAACAGACACATGGACCAATGGTACAAGAACAGACACATGGACCAATGGAACCAAATAGAAAATCCAGAAATAAACCCACAGATACAGTAAACTAATCTTTGACAAAGGAGCAAAGAATATGCAACAGAACAAAGAAAGTTTGTTCAATAAATGGTGCTGGGAAAACTGGGTCACTACATGCAAAAGAATGAAGCTTGACCACTACCTCACATCATGCACAAAACCCAACTCAAAATGGATTAAAGAACTAGACATAAGACCTGAAACCATAAAATACATAGAAGGAAATATAGGCGAAACACTACGTGACGTGCACCTCAGCAATATTTTTAAAGACTCATCACCCAAAGCAGTGATAGTGAAGGCAAAGATAAACAGCTGGGACTACATCAAATTAAAGAGCTTCTGCACAGCAAAAGAGACAATAACCAAAACAAAGGGGTATCCATTAAACACAGCACCTCAAACACATGAAAACCAATTAACTCCCCTTGGGCAGCGAAGTCCAGAACTCAAGACGGCCAAGATTCACAAGACCTTACACAGTCACGTAAGCGCAGGCAGGGGTAGGGGATGGTGGAGCGTAGACATAAAAGGAAAAGAAGAATTTTTATTTTGTCCCGAAGTTACAGAGGTGGAGACAAATAATAATTATTACATAAATATTGTTGATGCTATTATTTCTCAAACTCCTCTTGTTAAATGACTTCCATATATCAGATACAATACTCGATGCTGTGATGTTTTCATTGAATCCTCATAACATCGTGAGGCAATTATTTCCCTCATATCACAGATTAGGCTAGAGACAGGAGTGACATTTGTATTGTAGGCATTGCAATGGGTATTTTAGGTATTTTTCATTAAAATTTTACAACTCTAACATTTGTCAAATTAGATCCACTTTATAGGTAAGGTGGCCTAGGAGCTGTCTTATTTAGGAATAATGCAAAAATGCTTTTAGCTGTCAATTTGGTGGATACTCGGGGGGGAAAGCTCTGAAATACTGGACTTGAAGACCAAGACCACAAGACCGATCCTTTGGGAAGTCAATTTTAGGTTAAGATGCCCTGAATCCTCCACTCTCCTCTTGGGGATTCTTCTGGAAGTTTCTCTAAATCATTGGCTCTGGTATCTCTCAATGTGAGTGCTCAGACCTATGGGAATTATTTGGAAAGAGGAGGTAGGGGAGGGAGAATTAACTTTATCATAACTCATAGTGCGTATTAAATAGATACAAGTCAAAGGCAAATGCATGCTAAATGAGAGCTTTTATTTTTAGTTCTCACTTCTGTCTGCTGGACTGCTTTGCGCTCTCTATGGTGTAGCGATGCTAATAATATCAAAAACTGCATAATTTCCTTTCATCACCACTGAACACTATATACGGAGTCTCTATGTGGAAGTGCCAGTTGCCTGAGAAAATCATGCTACTTGCTGATGGACACACTCGTATGTGCTTGAGGCTGGGCCTGTGGGGGCCTGGGTGCAAAGTTGCAAGTTTTGAAATAATAAGGATTCAGGAATTCCTTTCCCAGAGCATCAAGCAGAGCCATCTGTCCTTCGCCAGCCCCCAAAGCACACTGAACAGAGCTTCCCTCTTGCCATCAGTGCCCTGCTCCCCTCCCCTCCCCAGCTCTGGCTTTGAGGGGAAACACTAGGCTATTTGTTTCTCCAAAACCACAGCAGGAACTTTTCCAGCAAAGGCAGGAAAAGGTTTCCCTGTGGCCCGCCTCCTCCACCCCATCCCCTTCTCCAATTAATAGCAAAGGTTTCAATTATCCTGGAAACACGAGCTCTGGTGTGTTTTTAGACTCCATTGCAGAAAAACGCGTTCTCAAGCTCCCATGTCCTACGGAGATTTTTCCGTTTTCCAGAAGCCACTGGGGCAGGCCTGTTACCTGAGATACTTGGAGGTTTGTTTTCCCTCTTGCATGGTTGGTTTTCCTAGTGCGGAGCAGGCAGCCCAGGTGACAGGGTCTGCACCGCCTGGTGCTTAGCAGTGTGAGGAACTTGAGATTTCCCTCTGGGTGCTTGAGGCCAGGGACATCACGGGGTCTAATTCACCGGAAGCCCTCACCTCCCACCAGTGAGTGAGCTGCCCTGGGGATGAGCCTTTACCTAAAGGGACTTCTCCCACCCTTTTCCTTTCTCCTCTATAGTATAACTTCAGTAAAGACAAGATGGAATGCCTTATCTATTTTTGTTTTATTTAATTAATTTATTTATACAGCACTGGGTACAGTCAGAAGCGCGGGAGGGTGAGAGAATTCACCAGAGCCAGAGTGGGGAGCAGAACAGGCAGACTGACGAAGTACACTGCTGAGGGGAGCAGTGGGTGGCAGGAGAGATCTGTGCGCCATGTGGGACCCTCCTCCAGTGGCTGGGGAGCAGCCAGGGATCGAACAAGAGCTGCAGAGGCTGACGGGCAGCCTCGCAACCCAGCGCTCAACCGCTGCGCCACCGGGGAGGCCCTGCTTTATCTATTTTTAAGAATAATGGAAAACTAGGTATAAGGGAGATGAATGTAAAGAAACTCTGCCCTTGGAACTAGAAAGAACGATCGCATTTGTCAGATGCTGAACTGAAATCAAGCAAAGCCTGCAATAGATTTGCTACATTTGTCCCAACGTAGCCCTGGACAAATACTATTTTTTTTTTTTCCTAAATAACAGATACAACTCTTTTTTGAGGAAGCCCCATGATTGTGGATAGACCGGGATAAATAAGAAATCCCCAGCTAAAGGTATCATAGTCTCTTTCTATGAACTTCAGACCTACCCCAGAACCATCTCATCCCTTCTGGTTAAATCAGATTTCTGGTCATTTATTCAGTCACCTGAAAAATAAACTTTTAAAAAAAGATTTATTGATTTATTTATTTATGCATATGAGAACTGGGATGTAGGTCAGAGGTGTGGGTGTGGGGGCAGTGACAGGATTCACCAGAGACAGAGTGGGGAACAGAACAGGCAGACTGGGAGCAGCGGATGAGACAGGAGAGGTCTGCCGTGCCATGTGGGTAGCTCCCTGGCTGGGGATGGAACTCAGGCTATGACACTGATAGCACTAAGACTTAACCCCGTAGGCCACCAGGGTTCACCCTAAAAATTAACCTCCTCACTGCAGTAGCCAGCCACGTAGACAGTCCTCAAAGACCCCCTTTCTGGCATTCACACTTTGAGGTGGTCCCCACCTCCTTGACACAGATTGTTCTCTACAAGCAAGAGAAGATACAGGTCCTGAATGTGGCTTCGGAGACAATTTTTTAAATTAAAGCCATTTAAAACATTTCTGTTTCCACCTTGCTGTTTGGTTCACTTTTCCTGCATGGTAGCTGCTGTGTCATACTTAAGATACTTAAGCAGCTCAAGAAACTGAGGCTTCCTGTCAATAATCCACCAATTTGCCAGTCAGGTGAATGGGCCATCTACTAAGTGAGCCCTCCAGGCCCAGTCAGGCCGCCAGATAACCGTTAGGCACTGCTAAGGGGAGCACCTCCACCTTCACTACATCACATGGGAGACCCCACGCCAGAACCATCTGGCTGGACTCACCCATCCTCAATTTCCAGAGTCACAAACCATCAGACAGTGACTGACAGTTCTTAAGTAAGAACTTTGGGGTAATTTGTTACACAGCAGTGGATAACTATTACATCATCTGAGGGGTTCCGACCCCTCCCCTTTCTCTGTCCATACTGTCTGGTGAGCCAGGGGCTTGTGTGACTTCGCTGATGAGGGAGAGGATTCCTGGGTCTATGGCGCCTTCTTGGGAAACCCCAGGTCTCTGACACTGCGGGTGAAGACGAAATGCTGGCTGGATCTGTCTCTGTGAGTGGCCTCTGTCAGCAACTTTTGTTGCATGCTCTCCGGGCTCCAGCAGGAGAGTGGTTCCTCCTGGCTGGTTCAGCCTGTTTAGCTCCTGTCAGTTCTGCAAACTCCTCCACTAGGTTGTCCCTCCTGGTCATAGCATGGCCTGGAAATTCTGCCTCGGGCATTGAGGGCTCCTGTTTACTCCGCCGTGGTGATAGCAAACTTCCGGTCAGTTCCTTTGGCACCTTTCTCGTTCCCCACAGGGTGGGGAAAACGTCCCTCTCTTGCATTACGCGTGGGAACACCAAGGGAGGCCCAGGAGTCTCCTTCAGGCTTTTGCGTTGACAGCACTGCTCTCTCTTGTACGGTTTTGTTCAGCAGCCTACGTTGCCACAGCCCATTCCAGGGGCTAGTCCTTGTGGAATTCCAGACAGGAAGCAGGGAACAAGCCCCTCGGCCTGGGGCTCCAGAGGGTGGAGATGCAGACCCCTGACCGTGGGCTCTGATATGGCTGATATGGTCTCTCCTGCTACGCTCCCCAAGGGGGGTCAGGATGGATTCCCACCTCCACGTGGAGCTCCTTTCCGGCCAGGTCTGCCTCCTTCCCTGGGGCATCAATCCTTCTGGCCGGGCAGGCAGGCAGGAATGGCTTCTCTGTCCTGCATGAGAAACCTAAGTGAGCCTGGCAGACTGTGTCTGGGAGCTACTTATGGTGTGGTGGGCATCAGGCTATGGAAGATGAAAATATATGGACTTAATATGCTCAAATTATTATCCTTGTTAGCCATTAACTTTGATTGAATTATAAAAATAACTCATTTCCCCCTCAATATATAAACAAATCTCACACACGCATATGCCCATGCAGACATGTACACTCTCTCTCTCTCTCTCACACACACACACACGGGCACACACATGGAACCAGTTCAAACTGGAACTATACCAACATATTTTCTTTAACAAGTTTTTCTAAAAGAACAAAATCTGGAATATCAAAATCACCTCCCAACTGAACCTGAACTTGACTGTCATTCACTCAGTTCCATATCTAGTGTCTCAAGTCAGACAGGTGTGGGGGCAGGTAAGGACAGGATGCATATGTCCTAGCTGGAGGTAAATATAAATACTGCTGCTGTTTTGTCTCACCAGTGAAGTCTCAAATATTTTATCACAACTGCCTTTTAAAAAATGACATTTTTTTATATGCATGGCATTATTATTATTTCATGGCATGAGCTCCAGGAGATGCTCCTCACTTCAGGAGATATTCCTCACTTCAGGAGATGCTCCTCACTTCAGGAGATGCTTCTCACTTCAGGAGATGCTTCTCACTTCAGGAGATGCTCCTCACTTCAGGAGATACTCCTTTCTTCAGGAGATGCTCCTCACTTCAGGAGATACTCCTCACTTCAGATGATTCTCTCCTAGAGTCCTCTGCTCATGGTTCAATAAAATAGTTAGCGGAGCTGATCATGCTGAGCTGATCTTTGGGCTCTCGGACTCCTTGAATGCCACCATGTCTACTCCAACTTGTTGTTTAAGAGTTCTAGTTTAGGAGATGCAAATTCATAATTTATAGGAGAAAACCAGCCCTGAATACTGGTTTGGCCTGCGCACAATCACATTAGTTTCTGTGCATTTGAGAGCGTTCAGATTGTCTAAGTACCCAGCGGGCTAATACATGCCGTCAATCATATGTGATGGGGATTAGAAGGAAGTCTATGCTGAGCGAGAGGGAGGGAGTGGCCATTTGTAGCTGGAAGGATCAAGAAAGAAATCATTAGGATATTATACTTGAACTAAATGTGAAAAGATGAGGCAGGGTTTGCCTGGAAGCAAGAATCTGAGGGACATTTCAGGAAAGAATGATCTTATGAAAGGAGGAAATTTTATTTTTTAAATAATGGGTGGGTGTAGGGGAGTTGAATAGTCAGGAGAGTCAAACATCACAGAAAGGGAAAGCCAAGTGTTCCCGGAAAAAAATTCTATTGCATTTATAGCATGAGGCTATCATGGGTGACCTTTGTGTGAGCTGGCGGCTTCCTTGAAGTGTCGGGGGGTGGGCAGGATGGAGGGATGCCCTGGATAAAATATGGGGGGTGAGATACAGACTGATTTTTCCCACAGGTTTGGATGTTAAGAGAAGGAAAGATATAGAGTCTGGTAAATGGAAAGTTGACTGATTTCTTTGACAGGGTGCCTATTCGGCATATCTGCAGGGTGTGGGAAGGCACCATGGAGGGGAAGGTAGGACCACAGACACAGAATGACGGTCGCTTTCAGGTGAGGAGGGATCTAGGCTCCAGCAGAGCTCATCTGTGCAGCCACAGGCACAGAAGTGGTGGACAGTTAAATTTGTCTAAGGCTGAGCAGGAGTCCACGGCAAGGTGTGGAGGACACTGGAGGACATTACAGGCCGCGTGGTTGAAAACTTTAGGTCCCAGGTCCGACAGGAAAGTGAGTAAAGCTGTGAAGGGAACATTATGGCCTCGATGAGAACCTCTTGCATTATAGATTGGGAGGTCCATATTGGAAGCTTGTCCCTGGTCATGTGTACCCAGATCAAACTGGGAGAACCCCTAAACTCATTCATATCGATTGCAGTTCATTAGAACTAATTTGAGCAAAATAGAAGCAGCAATCCATTCCCTAAATGAGATTCATTCTCTGATTTTTCTCTGCATTTTTGAGCAAACAAAACCACATTCTCCACGCCTAAGTCATATTATAGTTCTACAATATATTTATATCTCTATCTATTGATATAAAATGTTATATCATATCATATCATGAAAGCCCCCTTATATTTCTACTACCGTGGAAGTCTTCTTAGAAAGATATCATTGGGAAAGTGATACAGAAAGATCCTAATTTATAAAAGAGTATTTGTCTTGGGCCTCCCTGGTGGCGCAAGGGGTTAAGATGCATCCTATGAAGCTACCCACAGCCACTGCAGCACATGTTCAATCCCCAGGCAGGGAGCTACCCACATGGCACAGCAGACCTCTCCTGTCTCGCCCGCTGCTCCCCTCAGCAGTGTACTTCGGTCAGTCTGCCTGTTCTGCTCCCCACTCTGTCTCTGGTGAATCCTCTCACCCCCCACACCTTTGGCCTGTACCCCAGTTCCTGTATGCATAAATGAATAAATCTTTTTTTTTTTTTAAAAGATAGTATTTGTCTCAATGTGTAACATGAGTTGAACTTAGGGTCCAAGTTTCCCCAGCACCTGTGCTTGGATGAGGCCACCTCGGCAGTAGCACCTGGAGTTTCTCTGGCATCTGTCCAATGCTTGTGTGAAAGCCACAAGACCTTCAGATTCCCCATACCTAGGGGGGCCTGGAACGTTTTCATATGGACCTGTGAAGAGTCCTTCTAGATTACTTGCCCAGGGTAAGGTCTCTGGGTCGCCTCACAGCTGTAACCTCATGTGTTGCCAATGTGATACAGTTTTCCTTTCAGTAGAGATGGGGAAAATGCCCCCTTCCTCATGCCTGCCACCTTGTCACTTGGTGAAGAATCCTCTGGGAGACACCCACGCATCCCACAAGCCCGTCTCTCTTAAGAAGCTCCGATGAGTCATAGATACCCAAGCAGAAAAACTCCTCACAGATATCCATTCCCTCCAGACAATTTAACACTCAAAAAGGTCCTACAATCTAGTGGCCCACTGGGTCATCCCATAGGATGACTTTATTTTTTTTAAAGATTTATTTATTTATTTATACAAGCACTGGGTACAGTCAGAGGCACGGGAGGGTGAGAGAATTCCCCAGAGCCAGAGCAGGGACCAGAATAGGCAGACTGATGAAGTACACTGCTGAGGGGAGCAGCGGGCGGCAGGAGAGGTCTGCGTGCCATGTGGGACCCTCGCCGGTGGCCGGGGATTGAACTGGTGCTGCAGAGGTTGCGGGTAGCTTCGCAACCCAGCGCTCAACCGCTGTGCCTCTGGGGAAGCCCAGGATGACTTTAATCTCACACCTCCGCTAAATTCATAGGATAGCAGTTTGGATATGCTTATTGGGCCTTTTAAATTGATCATCTCTGTCCCTAACACCAAATTCCCCTACAGGACACTGTGCTAGGTATAGTTTTTCCTGGAACACTGTTCGTCACTGAGGATCTTAATTTGATTATTCAGAAGCGTCTGGTTGTACTTGGTGAAATCACTGAGCAGCATCTGGGAGTAGAAAGGATGAAGGCAAGCGAGAGAAGGGCAGCGGTGAGGAGGGACGGCTTCTAACATGATTGTGTTGGTTTGCTGGGGCGGCCTTAACAAAATTTCACACTCTGGTGGTTTAAACAACAGAAACCTTTTGTCTCACAGTTCTGGAGGTCAGGAGTCCAAGACAAGGTGTCTGCAGGGATGTTTTCCTCTGAGGCCTCTCTGCTTGGCTTGCCCATGGCACCCTGAGTCTTCACCTGCTCTTCCTGCACACGCCTGTGTCCTCACCTTCTCTTCTTATAGTGGCACCAGTGAAACTTGATTCAAGATGACCTCTTCGACCTCATTTTAATTTAATGATTCTACCTTCAAATAGTCGCATTCTGAGGTACTGAAGGTTATGGCTTGAGCATATGAATTTGAGGGAGACTCAGTTCACCCATAACACTGGCCTCAGGAGAGCACAAGGAAGGTGAGATTGTTGCTGAGTCTTCCTGGGAGACTCTGAGGTCCCCTAGATGAACAACCTTCCCTCAGCCAAGTGGCTGGCAGAGTTGGGTGGCGTGTTCTCCCTTTCTGTTGTCTGAAGTCAGTCATTGTGGGAGAACCAAAGGTGTGTTCTATCCTCAGGTGAGGTCTGGGAAATCTCCTGTGCAAGCATGAGCTGTTCTTCATGAAAGTTTTCCCAAAGACATAGCCTCCTTGATCTTTCTTTGTGACCCTGTGAACCTTGAGGGGAGCTAACTGAGGGAAGACTTCCACCATCTCAAGACTCAAGATCAGATGCAAAGGCTCTGGACAAATCTGGAACAAGAACACCTCTTCCTGACAATAGTGTGAATGAAACTGAGACACAGGGGTCATCCCACAGGGAGGCCCTGGTGGCGCAGCGTGTTGAGTGCCACCCTGTGAAGCTGTCTGTAGCCTCTGCAGTGCGGGTTCAATTCCTGGCCGGCCAGGGAGATTCCCACATGGCGTGGCAGACCTCTCCTGCCTCGCCCGCCGCTCCCCTCAGCAGTGTACTTTGGTCCGTCTGCCTGTTCTGCTCCCCACTCTGTCTCTGGTGAATCCTCTCACCCTCCCGTGCCTCTGACCTATACCCCAGTTCTTGTATAAATAAATAAAATCTTTAAAAAAAAAAAAAAGAAACTGAGACAAAATAATTCTGGAGGTGTGAAGTGCATGAAGAATGGTAAACAAAAATTGTACCTGGGCCATAATAAAGACTAATCAATGCCAACTATTGCCTATTGATGTTTTATTTTACTTAAAACATGTTTAATGTGTTTACTGGAGATCTTGGTGCCCAAACTTTAAGCCCTATTTTCTCTACAAAGATTTTAGCTACAAAATGGCACATGCTCGTGTGTATCTACGATGGCAGGGAAGAGGCCATATGGCACATTTTGTGACCAAGCCCAACATACTGTTTGGGGGGAGGGAGTGTCACAGTCTCTTTTCTGATTTAGACAGTCTCTTTTCTGATTTATGACTCAGTCCTTAAGATACACGCTTTTTGCTTTAGATTTTCAAGATTAATGTAAAAATGTCTTTCAAGCACATTGAGCACTTGGGAAGGATTTCCTGCAGTATATTCCTGTGTATAGTAGTAAAACATTAGTAGGATTCCCCCATGATGGCCCCAATGTGCTGTTCAGGATTCCTTCATTCAAGAAATATTTCTTAGGCCCCTTCTATACACCAGGCACTGTGTCCCCAGCCAAGAACATGACAGGCCTCTCCCTCTAAGGACTTAGAGTGTTCAGTGCCGAGGGTGACATAATTGGGAGGAACTAGAACTAGGGGAGGCAGCAGCAAGAACAACATAAGATGAAATGGACATCGAGGCAGAAACCAGATCAAGCAATGGGAATTGCTGAAATGATTTAACACGGAGGAGTAAGAGGTTCCAATTCACATTCTTACGGGTCATTTGGGCTGCCAAGCGGACACATGATTGTACGAGGTCAGCGTCAATCAGGGAAGTGAGTCAGGAGGCTGCAGTGGTCCAGATGAGAGATGAGAGGGCCTGGGAACAGAGGGTAGAGATGGTCGGCTGAAGAGGGCAGCTGAGAGGAGAATGCAGATGGCATCACAATGAGAATATCGCCTTCAGGCAGGAAGAGAGGAGCCGGCGCTTAACAGGTCACACTGAGTTCAGACTAGGAAGGACATGCTTAGAGCAAAGGGCTACCTCGTTTGGAAAAAGCACCAGGAGAGGGACTGCGATGTCAGTCATGCTTTGGGTCATCTAGGACAGTCCTGCTGGGAGACAGGAGCTGCAGTGGAAAAGCCCTCCCCTGGGTCTCAACTTGCTTTGGGCACCTAACAGTCTGAGAGAGTCTTGGAAGGAAAAAAAGAATACCAGGCCTATCTGGTGGACTGAGTGGGGGTATGCAAGGGAAATGTTTGCTGGGACACGACTGTCTAGAATATTGTTCTCCATCTGCTGCCCCAAGGTCTGTGCTGTTTTACCTGCACATGGGTAGAGCGGTGGCCCATACGGTGGCCACTAGCCACATGCAACCACTTCTATTTAAATTCAACATAAAATTAAATGTAAAATTAAGCTTCTCAGTCACACCATGATGTTTCAAATCCTTAATCGCCACACATGGCCAATGGCTGCTTCTCTGGTGGGCTAGCGTGCTCCAGTCTTGCTGTCGTCACCGGAAGGCCCACACCGGGCTCTGCTCTCTGGGCGATGTCCAAGCACTGCCTGCTCATCCCAGCTCCATCTTGCCAGGTCTCTGTCCTTGATCCTTTCGTTTGGGGTGCTGCTATAGGCTGAGTGTTTGTGTCTTTCCCAAATTCTTTGTTGAAATTCTAACTTCTAAGGTGATGGTATTAGGCCGTGGGGCCTTTGCGAGGTTATTATGTTCTATTTTCATGGAGGTGATTCATGCCCTTATAGAAGAGACCCAGAGCACTCTCTGCCCCCCATTCTGTGTGGATATAGCCAAAGGCGGCCACTGATGTACCAGAGCATGGATTCTCCCAGACCCCAAATCTGCCAGGCTCTGACCTTGGTCTCCCCAGTTCCCAGGACCATGAGGAACACATTTCTGTTGCTTATGGACACTCAGCCTCTGATATTTTTATTACAGCAGCCTGAGTGGACCCAGCAAGTGCCTAGCTTGCCCCCTGGCCCACGTTAGACTTTCCATGGTGCCTGACTTGCCTCACCTGGGGTGCGGATGCCAGGTCTCTACTTACTCCATGCCTCAGCCTCACACCAGCCCTGCCCACTCCTGGCCCCAGAACCAGCTCTTAGAAACTCCTGGGGCCTAGCCTCGGGCCCCACTCACTAGGCCTGACAACCTGCATATTCCAGAAGAGGCCGCGGCACAGGAGCCAGGAAGCCTGGACTGAAAGCAGGAACCACAGCCTCTCTGAGTGTCCAGAAGACGGGCTGGGTTTCTTCAGGGTGAGTGGCCCACGCTCTTCAGAGGCAGCAGCCCACAGAGGAAAGTGGACAGGGAGGATGTGTCCTTCCTGGGGCCGCACAGAGGAAGTTAGGCTCCGAAGAGAGATAGCAAATAACAGAAAAGGTGTGAGAACTTCGTGCTCTCCCCATACTTCACAGAACACGTTTCATATCCATGTCAACACCCGGTGTGCTCAAGAATGGAGCAGACATGCACGTGCCTGCAAAACCAAAACACAGCTGGCAGGCCTAATTTTAGGTCCCTAAGCATTGGCAGTGTCCCTCTCGCAGCGAGTGCTGTCTGATCTCCCAGACTCTGTGCCAAGAGCTCGACTCAGCCGAACTCACTAAAAGCCCCCGGGGCAAGATATGGGGCAGCACCTCTCCGAGTCTGGGGTGCCTAGGAGGGGTCAAGAGGCCATGCTTGCTTAGGTGTAAACTGTGAGGACCAGAGCAAGGGGCAAGACTTCCCACAGGCCCTCCCCTGGGTCTCAACTTGCTTTGGGCACCCTAAAAAACAGTCTGAAAGAGAGTCTCGGAAGGAAAAAAGAATGCCAGGTGGTATTCTTACCTGGTATTCGTATCTGCTGGACTGAGGTGGGTGGGGGTATGCAAGGAAAATGTTTGCTGGGACACAACTGTTTAGAATATTGCTCTCCACCTGACCCGGAATGGTCAGAGGAACAAGGATTCTGGCTGATGAAAGCTTCTAGAACCATGCTGCTTGGGGTGAAATCTGTTTCTGTCATTTTCTAGTTATATAAATTTGGATCACTTACTTTGCCTCTCTCTGCCTCAGTTTTTCATCTGTAAAATGATGCTAATAATAGCACCTACTTTATATAGTGTGGTTGTGAAGGGCCAATAAGTTAACGCACATGAAGCTGGAAGGGTGCCTGGCACAGAGCAATCACTAGGTGACTGTTAGTTACTATGATTAGCTGGTTCATCTGACTTGAAGCACTTAGTGCTGATGGTATAAGCAGACAACAGATAGGTAGTGGTTAAATGCATTTGCTGGGTTCAAAGCCAGTTCTACCACTAACCAGTCCTGTGAACTTGAGCCAGTGAAGTGCTCCATGTCTCAGAATACTCAGTTTAATGAAGTTCATAGTACAGGCACATTAAGAACGCCTTCTTCGGGCCTCCCTGGTGGCGCAGTGGGTTGAGTGTGGCGCTGTAAAGCTGTCCCGCAGCCTCTGCAGCGCTGGTTCAGATCCTGGCCAGCCAGGGAGATACCCACATGGCGCAGCAGACCTCTCCTGTCTCGCCCGCTGCTCCCCTCAGCAGTGCATTCAGTCCGTCTGCCTGTTCTGTTTCCAGCTCTGTCTCTGGTGAATCCTCTCACCCTCCTGTGACTCTGGACTGTGCCCCGGCTCTTGCATAAATAAATAAAAAAAAAAGAGCACCTTCTTCAGGGAATGGTTATGAAGACTAAAGGAGCTCACGCATGTGAAACAGGAGAATACCAGAACTTGATAAAACCTAGCTGCTCTGCGTGTTATGATTATTGTATGGAATCCAACTTTCAAGGCAAAGAGTGCAGTGGAGTTCACTCAAGGTTGAAATGAGACTAAGCCTCATTTCCTGCTTTGAAGAACCAGAAAGAACTGCAGGATCTTCCAGGCACCAACTCAGCTAATCAATAAATGTATGTGGAACACGAACAATGTGTCTAGCACCGGCCGCTGCTGTAAATATTCGATGGCGTTGTGCTGGCGAGTTCCTGGGGATGTGTTGCTCCCCGCACAGAGCTCATTCCAGTGCCATCTGAGTTGTCCAGCAGCCCCAATGCTACGAGGACCCTGGAGTGTCTGGAACACAGCCAGTCTCAAAACCACAAAGATCCCAAGAAAAGGAAGACCTTATTTTACACCCTAAAACACTCCTCTTGTGACTGCAAGTGTAGCCAAGGTCCAGACCAAGGAGACTATCAAGTTGAAGCCTTGAGGAGTCTCTCGCTCCCCCCATTCACTGCCATGCCATTTCCTGTCACAAGCCTCACCGCTGCTGGCCTGCAATGTCGCAAAGACCACAAAAGAATCCAGGACACTAATGATGACAGTGCCCCTGGACAGCATTGGTTCTGTCCCCTCAGGAAGCCCCGTCAGTGGCAGGTGAAGCAGCAGTGAGACAGAGGAGGCCATAAAGGGTCCTTCTACTGAGGATGCACAGCTGCCTCCCTTTGCCTTGTGCCCCCCATGAGCCACGATCGTAGACAACGTTTATAAGTCCTTGCATTCTATGACCCTCACTCTGTGAGGAAGTGAAAATTAAAGGCCAGGTGTGTGTTCTCCGCGGAGTCCTTGTCATCTGTTGTCCACAGGGCCCCACACATGCCCCTTCCTTTTTGGGGCTCTGTTTCCTCCAGGAACAGCACCCCGTGGGGGGAGGTACCTCCAGCCTGGTTCCCTCACCTAGACAGAATGCCTGAGGGAGAGGGAGAGACGTGAGGTTGTCCAGGCAAAGAGGAATGTGGCATCGCTGGCACTGCAGGTGGGAGCAGGACGGGGAGAACGCTGTCCCCCGTCTCTCGGGTGCCGTGTGATGGGAGTCGGCCTCTCCTCCCAGCCAGGCCAGCCCCACTTTCCAGAGCCTGCAGCGCCTCAGCTCAAGAGTCAAACTGAGCAACCAGCAATTGGTCGCCAGGCACGGAGACCGGCCAGAGTCCACGCCCCTTCTCCTCAGGAGTTAGACACGAGGGCTTGGATTCAGGGTCCCTCTCTCACTCACCTCCAGGATACACGGAAACAGCATCCCTCTCTTCTTCTCCTTTGCCTGCCTTCAACTGAAGGCAATTAGACAGAAAGCGAGTCCGCAAAACCTGCAGCTGAACATGCCTGGGGTTCTTATTTCTCTATCTATCTATTTCTTTATTTATTTGCCTCTTCCTCTCTCTCACCCCCAGCCCCTCCCCAGCAGCACCTGGTTCTTGAAACTTGTCTGGTTCAACATTTCACCGGCTTGGTTAAGTATCTTGTAAGGAAATCATTTATAATAAAGCTGGGATGCTCGGGTTTATCATTTCTAAGTGTGGGTCAGGATTTAGTTCGCTGTGTTAAACTCTCCATGCTGCATGTGATTTGTCAAGCTTTGTCAGGAACAAAAAGTTCTGGGATGTGCAAAGCAGGACTGCTTGGTTTCCATGGAGATACTGCTAGTTAGGCTATGGAAATCCCGAGAAGGCCAGAGGATGAGTGACAATACAAGGATTTAGCGGCTGATCTGAAGAGCCAGACTGCATTAATGAGATTTTGCACAGAGCGTTATTAGCAAGGAGAGCGCCGTGCGGCTCGCAGGCCCTCCGCTTCTCAGCTGCAGTCTCGGGCAACAGCATTGGAAAGATTTAATGGCTGTTTTTTAAACCCTTTAAGATTATTTTAACCTATAACATTTTAAGGTGGTACTAAACAACACGGTTCTTTTCGGTTGCTTTTTTCATGGCTCCGTTACTGTGAGGACTGTTTGGGGTGGTGGTTACCCTCCCTCTGCATGGAGATGGGGGTTCAATAGGACTTATTATATTGAGCAGTTAATTCCCACATACTGTGAACACATTACTGCTCCAAGTAGGTTATCTGGAGTTCCATTTAGAGCCGAGGGAGAGATACCATGTCCCTGGCTTTCTCCCTCCTAGGGCTGTGTTCATTATTTATTACAGCCCGCTGATGGAAGCTGTTCCCTCTGGCAGGTCAAAGTTGGTACACCTGTGCGCCCAGCGCTCTGGACGCTGCTTTCTGGAAACCAGCCATCTGTGTGCTTGTGAGCATTTATTTAATGCCACAGACTGCTCTGGGGCAGTTAACACCGAGGGAAGCAGCAGCGGAAGGCCCGTCCTCAGCAGCAATTTCCTGCGAAGTTTGGGAAGGCTGCTATTACCAGGTCTTCCTCTCCCTCTTTCTTTGCAGCGACTGATGCCAGAACTTCTAATTCCGGCTACTTTTTCACCCTGCCATGTGAACCGGGCTCCAAGGGTAGAAATTATGGGTGTGATTAGCCTGGTTCCCTTTGCTTTTGCAACACGTTTCCCTGCAAAATGTCAGTGCCGGCGCCCGAAAGCAGCAGCGTGGTGCAGAGCAGCAGCCCGCCAGGAGCTGCTCTTCTTGCTGGTTTGCAGAAGGGCACAGGCACATATGTTCCTGGGAGATGTAAAACCATAATGTTGCTGCTGAGTAATCCACAACAACACACATGCGCCCGCATTCCCGGCATTGCTGTACAGTAGGCTAATCCCCTTAATCTCACTGTTCGCTTCCCCGGGCGGGAATTTCACAGTCTTTTGATTTAGTGCTTCGTAAAATCTCTGATTATGTGCCTTTGCCCTCCTATGATTGTCTGTTCCCTAAATGATTTTGTGAGGGAGAAACCAGGAAAGTTGAAATAGGGGTCAACATGCCCTCTTTCTACCTTAGCTGGCTTTTCTTATTATTGTGATTGTTAAAAATTTTAATTTTTTTTTTTTTTTGCTTGCCTCTACTACCCGGGGACAGCATGTTACTTTTCAAATGTGTCCACTAGCTTGTCAGTGTATGCCGGGTCCTCGCAGCTAAGCTGATCACAGATTTATCTCTGTTAGGGGTTTGTATCTTGGCATCTAAGCGTGTCTGCTCGTGTGTCTTTGAAAGGGCCAGGTGAGAACCAGGGTCGTGGACGAGATGGACCTGGCCTTGAGAGGATGTCCTGTCATTTAGCAACAGTTGTGGCTGGAGACATTAATTTAATTTAACTTCCCTAGTCTTGATTTCTTCACCCAAAAGGGGACATTAAATGCATAGCATATATAAAATACGAGCAGCTTTCCCATGTAGCTATTCAACAAATGATGAAGTCATCCGTCATATAAGTAGATATAGATTTTACACGGGAGTCATTTATTTGAGGGCATTTTTCTAAGCCCTTTGATATGATTGTTTTTCTGCTTTCTCTACATAGATTAAGCTTCCTGAGGTTAAGAGCCCACACTTTCTATGTGTTTTGTAAATGCTAATTACAATCAATTTGTGTGATTGTCTACCTGTTCTCTGCCTCTTATAAATGTTGATGAAAATATTTGGGGAATTTACCGTGGATCAAGTATTATAAATAATAGAAATAGTAGATAATTTAGTGGGAAAAGCTACTTATTATATTAAGATTCTTCATTAAGTTTTAAATTGAGGAATAAAGTAGTTGAACTCTATCCATCCAAAAGGAGAGATTCGAAAGGAAACAAATAAAAGGCCTGTGAGCTGGCTACTAGCTGGCCACTCATGGGCAACTGTGACCTATTTGCTGTCTACAAATCACAGCAGAACATTCCTTGACTGCCTACTGAGTTTAGCGCGTCTCAGGAAGCAGGCCTGGGGATGCCCAGGCCGCTGTTGACCTGATGATGTGACTCTCTCCATGGCGGTTTCAGGATAACTCTGCCTGCGATAACATCAAATACTTTGCTGACGCAAATACCTCTTGACCTACCTTGATGAGGTCCCCTTCCCTGACCCTCAGGAAGCTTTGTGCCCCAGTCCTATCCCACCCTCCAGACTTTATTCCTCATACCACTGTCACATGATCAGTTTTTTCTAGCCTGTGTGCTTTCAATAAATGGCACAAGAACTTCTGCTTAAGTAGCAGAGTCCCGCCTTGCAAACCTGCTCCATGACTCCTGTGTCCCTCATCACAAAGCAGCAACAAAGTTCCTGTCGCAACAAAGTCAAAGTTAAGGGAATTTTGTTATCTGTTCTTTCTTTCTTTCTTTTCTTTTCTCTTTTCTTTTTTTTTTTTTTTTTTTTTTTTTTTTGGCTCATGGAATGATCTTCTCGAACTTTCAGACTAATGGAAGCATTTCTTCTGTCCCGGGGAGAGAGTGATCTACTCTACATCCCCAGGGAAGAAAAAATTGAAGATTTTCTTCCATGGATATTTCTGGATGCAAACCATTCCTTTTTCATGATAGCCATGCTCCAACTCATTCCAGTTCTACAAATAATCTTTGGGAATAGAAAAGAACTTTTTTTTTTAAGATTTATTTTTATTTATTTATACAAGCACTGGGTACAGTCAGAGGCACGGGAGGGTGAGAGAATTCACCAGAGCCAGAGCGGGGAGCAGAGCAGGCAGGACCGAAGGACACTGCTGAGGGGAGCAGCGGGCGGCAGGAGAGGTCTGCGCGCCTTGTGGGACCCTCCTACAGCGGCCGGGGAGCAGCTGGGGATTGAACCTTCGATGCAGAGGCTGCGGGCAGCTTCGCAACACAGCGCTCAACCGCTGCGCCACCGGGGAGGCCCTAGCCTAATTTTTTTAATAAAATAAAACAGAAACAAAATCTGGGAAGATATGGAGAACTTCATGAATAATTGATGGGTTTTCAATGGATTCAAACACTATAGAAAACTGACATTATTTACTAAAGATTAACAAACATCAGTTTGTAACTAAGCAATTTCATTTATACGTATAACCCCAGAAATCTACACCAATAGTATGTACAAAAATGTTCAAAACCAAGCTATGTATAAGAATCCCAAATTAAAAACACCGAGCAGACTGAATATATTTATACGGCATTGTACTTCAATAAAGTACTCATATTATACAGCAATGAAAAAGAACAAGATCTTCCATGTAACACCATAGATGAAGCCTAGAGATATAATATGGAGCAAAAACCAGACTTGTGGAAGTACTTACATGTGATACCATTTATATGAAGTTCAAAAATAAGAAAAACTGATCTACGAAAATTCATGTCAAAAGAATTTTTACCTTAAGGAGGAATAATAAGAAAGTTCTGGACACCTACTAATTTTTTGTATATCTATCTGGATAGTGGGTCCATGGGTATGTTCACTTTGTAAAAATTCGTTCAATTTACAAAAAGTTCAAAAGCTAATTCAGATATTTTGCTTATGGGATTAATTTTCATGCTTAACAGAATGGCTAAAAAAGGTTGCAATGACCCCACTACTTATTACATGTTCTTCTTCATGTACCATGATGCTAATCTGAGTGTGGCTGAGAGCTTTAAACCTAATTGCTGTCTGCAGCTGTGTTTAAACTGCCCTGCTCCACCTCCCTCGACTGCACACCAGGCAAGTTTTTGCATTAATGTTGGTCCCTAGCATTCTTTCACCCAGCCTCATTGCTTGAAGCTACCAACCAACACTAATGAAGTACTGAATGAAGACCAGCTTAAAAGTGCCACTTCTTCTGCAGATAAATCTGCAGTGGGAAGCAGCTACCACCTTCAACACACGTCTACCTGGTGAAGATGAAAGGAAGTCTCATGTGGACTAAATGATAAAAACTTTGTGAAAAAAGGAGGCAAGTTTTTCTTATTGTAGGGTGCTCCGCTGGCTCCCACTCTGTGACTTGCTCCAGAACCACCATTTTCTGAGCTTTCGGCAGCAAACTTAATAAAGATTGATATCAGCGACAAATTCTGTCAACTTCCATGCTGCAAAACTTAGTCACTGTGCAAAATGGACCAAGGAAAATAAATAACCCGTGGAATGATGGAGTGTGTAAATATTGATGTGGACACCAGGCACAGGGAAGTTGGATGAAGTAAAAAAACAGCTTAGTGAAGGCAAGTTCCTATACCCTGACTGGATGCAGAAAGGTCTTTTTATGTTGATTTTAATTTTCTGGTATTATTTTCATGGTGGGATTGTGTATTTAGACTAAATGATAAAATCGTGGATTCCCAAAAAAATTCCAGAAAAAGCATTTTTTTTTTAGTTATGTGAAAATGGCTCCTAAAAAGTAGTAAAATAAATAAATAAATACACATAGGAAAGACAGAGTAATAAAGAATATCCATCATTCTATCACCCAAAATGTAGCTAAGAGCATCTTTCAGATTTTTTTCGGTGCTTATGTACACATATCTCAATTTTTAAGATGAGAATTTTTCAAAGGTTGTTATCTCCGAAATCAGATTAAATTCATGGCTACATGTAACATGACAGTATTTCCTTTTGTCAAAAGGGACTGTTATTAATGTTGTTTCCTAAAAAAAATCCTAAAACCAAAGAAATATGTAGGTGTTATCTGCAGAGAGTATTACAATATTGGGGCCTCCCTGGTGGCGTAAGAGGTTAAGACGCAGCTCTATGAAGCTACCTGCAGCCACTGCAGCACAAGTTTGATCCCTGGCCAGGGAGCTACCCACATGGTGCACAGACCTCTCCTGCCTCGCCCACTGCTCCCCTCAGCACTGTACTTCAGTCAATCCGCCTGTTCTGTTTCCCACTCTGTCTCTGGTGAATCCTCTCACCCCCCACACCTCTGGCCTGTACCCCAACTCTTGTATGCATAAATAAGTAAATCTTTTAAAAAATATATACCACATCTCTTTATCTGTCAATGATACTTGATTTGTTTCTACCTTTTGACTATTATGACTAATGCTGCTATGAACATGGTATACAGTATCTATTTCAATCCCTGTCTTCAATTCTTTTGGGACTATGTCTAAGGGTAGATTCGCTGGATCAGGCTATAATTCTGTTAACTTTTTGAGGAAATGCCAAACTATTTTCTACAGCACTGATTCCATTATACATTTCTACCAGCCAAGCATAAGGGCTCCAGTTTGTCCAATTCACAAGTAACCTAGATTTGTCACCTTCTATTTTTTTTTTTAAATAATAGCCATTCTAACAGATGAGAAATGTTTGTAAGTACTATTGGTAATTTGAAACCTGCTTTTCCCTGTTAACGATATATCCTGAACATTTTTATTTTCCCCTGTCAGTTAACTTTCCTTATAATCCATATCAATTGTTATAAATAGAACCATCTAGTTTTTCAGTTGGATGTGTGCACATTCATACTTTTAAAACAATTGTTTTTAAAACAACTCATACTGTTAAAACAATTTAAACACAATCCTCTATTGTTGAATATTTAGGTTGTTCCCAGTTTTTTCTTATTTAAATTCTGATGATGTGAATAACTTAATACATCACCCAAAGTTATCCAACCCCTCATGGGTAAATGCCCAGCCAAACAGGGTTGGCCTAAAGTGGGACTGCTGATGTCCAAAAGCTCATCATTAATCTAAAGCACCTTCTGGTGGGGAACCATAGAAAAGGGGCCGAAGGGGCTAGGCAGGTCTAGAAGGAAGGGGCAAAATCAAAGTACAAGTCAAGGTAGAGGCTGCCATTGTCAGCCACCCCAGAGGTGTGTCACCCACATCTCTTCCAAGTGTCTCCTTCCATGTTCCCCAAGTCTCTGATGCGAGTCTAAGGCCAAGAAGAGCATGGCTCCATCGTCACATGTCTCTCTGCTCCATGTGCCTCCTCCAAGTCTTCTTTCCAAGGGGAGGTCCTTTTCAGCTTCCCCTCAATGCTTAGCTCCACCCTTCCTTAGGTGGGGCAGAGAACCTGGAATCTTCCTTTCTATGGCAATTACACTGTTACAAACCCTGATAACTAAATTTTCACTGTACTTATTTCAGGGACTCTAGGTGCTAATGTTTATATAATATGTCTGAATAGTACTGGTGGATGGCTTAAAAATCTGTCTCCAAATAAAATTATATAATCCTTGAGGCAAAGACCTATTTCCTACTGCACCAGAGCTCCTGGCCTCTAGTCAGTGTTTAATACAGATTGTTAACAAACTCAAGGTAAGGGATTCCATCCATAGGCACATTGGAAGCATTGGAATACGCAATTGGGATGGGAGGTGTGCTAGACTCTTCCATACCCTGGTGTGGTCCTATCCACATTGACTCTGGACTTGGCCTTGAGCCTTTCTTTGGCCAATGAAACAGCAAATGTGATGGAAGAGAAACTTGATGAGCTCTTGCACACAGAGGCAAGTCCTTTTGAAAAGTTTCCTCTTGGACTCCATCCACAATGCTACAAAGACTTTTGGATGAGATCTCTGAATGATGAGCACCCCCATGGGGAAACACCTCAGAGGATAAGAGCTCACTGAGGTTATTCTAGGTCCAGCTCCCAGATGAATGCAACCTGGTGAATGAATAACTTCAGCTACTGTGCTTGGTGCTGAAGAACCGCCAGCTGACTCCCAGCAACTGCAAACTCCCAAGAAATAATGGGAGGACATCATGACAATGTACCAGCTCTGTGAAATAGAGAAGAAAATGTAGTTTAAAATCTAAAAAATAATTCAGTCATCACATATGAGTTTCCCTTAGCATTTCTGCTCTGTGATACTTGTATGATAATCCTTTGTTGAAATCTGAGGAAAAAACTAGATGTCATGAAATTTTCATTCACTTATTTATTCACTCAGCAGTCTTTTATTGAGCTTCTATTATAGAAGCCATGCTCTGGGTGAATAGAAAAGACAGGGTGGGAAGGACAAGGATGCCAATAAAACTAGCAAGGTGGGTGAGTGCTGTGCCAGGGCGTGGTGGGGGAGGGTGGAGAGGCACGTCAGAGCAATCCCAGAAGGGGAATTTTGCTGACTAGTGACTTCTGTGAAACCCTGACATAGAGCGATTTAATTCCAGACTCTCATCATGGAACTTAGGGTACAAAAGCAAGCAATTAAAAAATACAAAGACGGCAGGAGAGGTAGGCAAGAGGGAGAGTTGAGTTTTTTCTATTTATTTAAAGTTTCAAATACAACTGTTCACAAGATATGAGCAGTCCCTCCTGGCTTCCTTAAAGCACATCCTGGTCACATGGCCAAGAAGTCTTTCCTCAGTCACGGTGACAGAACGGCGCCTGTGACGATCCAAGACTGCCTCCACCTCCCTTCACAGGCACTAAACGTCAGAGTTCAGACTCACAGGTTCGTGTCCTGCCCCTGACACTAATGACCTGGGGATGAGTAGGAGAAACGCCCGGCGTGCGTGGGGGCCTGGGAGAAAGTGCTCCAGAAGAGAGGTGCTAACTAGTGAAGACATACAACGCTGGGCACTATTTCCTAATTCTAAGGGAGGGAGAGTCTGGCATGGGGCCAGGAAACAAAAGGCATGAAAGGAAGAACTAATTTGGAGCTGGCGAGGAGAGTGCTTTCTGGCGGATTTAAACACATAGATAGAGAATTCAAACAGGGAGGAGGGATCTGACAACCAGATGGAGCCGCTGAGTGAGGCAGGACGTCCACAATGGTGTCCACGACGCCCGAGCTTGAAAGGATACCTTCTGACAGCCGGAAGCCATGGAGAGGACTATGCTTGGTGGATGGGTGGGTTCACCTTATACTCAGCATTTTATTCCACTAAAATTACTTGGAGGCAGAGGTTGAGGTTATTGGCTTGGCCTCACAGGAAAGAAAAACCATCATCCAGCCCTTCAAAGACCATCCTGGCTACTTGGCAAATAAAGCAAAGCCATGGCTACCAGGCAGGCCAAGGACTCAGCAAACACCCAAACACCAAAGTGCAGAGCGCGTGTTAGGAGGCAGGCACGGTGCTGGTTTCCAGGGTGACAGGAGGAGCAATACTGTCGGGTTCCTGCTCTCAAGAAACATCCACTCACACTGCATTGAACGTGACTTGTGGATGGAGGATGCAGGAAGTAGATGGGGATCAGAAGGGTGGTATGGTGCAGTGGGGGGTTCCCCAGCTGTGGCTCCCCAGCACCTCTCAGCAGTTCATGTGCTCTGAATTGGGCAACCCCTTGCAGCTGTCTTGCATCGGTGACACACATTGGTGACACCTGCACAGTGATGGGGTTGCCCGTGTGCCCGAAGCTGGAGGGTGGAGGAAGGCCAGGCTTTGGAGGACAGAAAGGCTCTGCGTGTCAAGCTCTTGGCGGTAGGGGGACTTAGCCCCCCCATGCTGGAGCTCTGGGGCCTGGTCACCCTCATAACAATGTGGAAATCAGAAAGGCAGAGCCAGCAGGAAAACCCAGAGGCCAGAGTCCGAGAGAGCAAGCATGCTGTCCGTCACCGGCGTAATTTTGTTGAGTGTGGATTTCACTGCCTCTCCTTCAGCATGATTTTGTGATCCGTGCTTCTCCAAGTGATGTCATGTGCTCTGCGGTGTTTATTGCACTGCATTCCAGGGACAGTGTGTGGAGTCATGGCCAATGTCAGAACTCTTGGAAAACCGTCCTTGGTTTAATTTTAACTCTGTATAAACAGTGACCTAATTTGAGAAGGGCTAATCTGGCCAGGCCTCTCTGCTCCAACATTTACTTTTCTCTTCAGCCCTTTTTTCTGCACTTTCCTCAAACAGCTCCTTTAGCTCACGTACGGACTTTGCAAATAAGCGTGGGGTCATTGGTGTGCTCAGCTAACTTGAGACACGAATAAGTGTGTCAGCAAAGCAAAACACTCCCGCCAAGTCAGGAACCTGTGCAGGAGCAAGCACCTCCTCCCTCCGGAGAAATGTTATGTCAGCGGGGAAGGAGGCCAGGCCAAGGACACCAACCAGTGCAAACAGCAGACTGTCCAGAGGGAGGCCCCTGCCCTCCCTCCCAGTCCAACTCCACCGTGTTTTTCCCTTGAGTTCTCTCTCTAGCCTTTCTGTCAGTTGAGTGAGGCAGGAGGGCAGCTCGTGGCTGTGGAAGCGCCTGCGGGAAGCAGAGGAACCCAAAGTTCCCTTCTCCTTGCGCAGATACAAACAAAGCTTGAAGCCTTGTACGGGGCACCCACTGGTGAGGCCTGAGTTCCAGTCATCTAGCCCAGTGACGGTGGGAATGGGCTCGGGCAGAGGGGAGCAGGAGAGATGTGTGTGTGCCCAGGGAGGAAGGATTGGGGGGACCAGTCAGCGTTAAAATGTACTACCAGGTATTGACTGAGCAGTGCTATCCCAGGTCAGAGGTCAGCAAACTTTTGCTGGTAAATAATTTGTTTTCTTTGGGGGCAGCCAGTCTCTGTCGCAACGCTGCCCTGGCAGAGCAAAGTCCGTCATAGGCCATCGGTAAACAGATGTGGTGTCTGGGTTCCAGTGTATGATGGCTGATCACATCTTGGCAGGCTGGTCGGCCCATTGGCTGTAGTCTCCCAACCCCTCATTGCCTTTCTGCATTCTTATCTTTTCTTTTAAGATTTATTTATGCATACAAGAGCTGGGGTACAGGCCAGAGATGTGGGGGGTGAGAGGATTCACCAGAGAGAGTGGGGAACAGAACAGGCAGACTGACTGAAACATACTGCTGAGGGGAGCAGTGGGCGAGACAGGAGAGGTCTGCTGCGCCATGTGGGTAGCTCCCTGGCTGGCCAGGGATCGAACCCATGCTGCAGAGGCTGTGGAGAGCTCCACAGCACTGCAGTCAACCCGCTGTGCCACCAGGGAGGCCTGCAAAGTTGGCTTCTACTACAGTTTACGTGTGCAGAGAAAACTTAGCTTTACTCTTTGCTTTCTTGCCTGTAGCCAACCTCTCTTTTGGGTGAGCTATTCAGAGGGGATATAACAGTCAATGACACAGTCATTTAAACAGACCCTTTAGCTACTACTTAGCCTCTTAAAGTCAAAATGCTCACTCTCTCCATTTTTCACACTTACACTGCTCTCTCCCACTGCTTTCCGTGCTGGCGTCCCGGTATATAATAGAAGGCATCATTTCTCCATCTGCTCTGTAGAGGGAGAAAGGGACACGTTCTTTCTGCTTCCTGTGGTCTCCAAATGATGATTCTTGACCACCTACTTGTGATCTGCTCTATTGCCTTCTACAACTAAGGCTGAAGGCCAGGATGACCTACGTTCTGATCCTCTAACTTGGTTTAGGCCTAGTGGTTCTCTCTGGGTAAATTGATCTTCTCAGCAACAGTCATTCATGGCACTTACATTTCACAACTTGGATTCCCCATTCTCTTACCCAAGGCAGGAGGTCTATACCCTGTGTGCTAGTCCACTCAGGCCGCTGTTGGGACACACAGGAAATCATCCCAAGTCCCTCTCAATACTTCTAGTCTTGCACATAATCAAATAAACATCAGACAGATTGATAAAAGAAAAAACTCAAGAAGTCTAGTAATAATACATATACTGGGCCTCCCCTAGTGGCGCAGGTGGTTGAGCGCAGCTCTGTGAAGCTGTCCGTAGCCTCTGCAGTGCTGGTTCGATCCCGGCTGGCAGGGAACTAGCTATCCAACATGGCACAGCAGACCTCTCCTGTCTCGCCCGCTGCTTCCCTCAGCAGTGTGTTTCAGTCAGTCTGCCTGTTCTGCTCCCCACTCTGTCTCTGGTGAATCCTCTCACCCTCCCGTGCATCTGGCCTGCACCCCAGTTTTTTGTATAAATAAATAAATAAATCTTTTTAAAAAAATATACTTCCTGCATACAAGGGAGAGAACCATGATAACTGAACTTGCTATGTGACTCCACACATCATCCTTTTTTTAAAAGATTTATGTATGTATGCATGTATGTATTTATTTATAAATAAATAAATAAATAAATAAATAAAACTGGGGCATAAGTGAGAGGTGCGAGGGGTGAGAATATTCACCAGAGACAGAGTGGGGAGCAAAACAGACAAATCTACTGA
Source organism: Talpa europaea (assembly GCF_964194135.1). Classification (NCBI taxonomy): domain Eukaryota; kingdom Metazoa; phylum Chordata; class Mammalia; order Eulipotyphla; family Talpidae; genus Talpa; species Talpa europaea. The sequence goes on from NC_140068.1 coordinate 152,911,964, forward strand.
AATACACTGCTGAGGGGAGCAGTGGACGAAACAGGAGAGGTCTGCTGCACCATGTGGGTAGCTCCCTAGCCGGGGATTGAATTCCTGCTGCAGTGGCTGGTGACAGCTTGATAGTGCTGTCTTTAACTCCTGAGCCACCAAGTAGGCCCCAGACATCATCTTTAATAGCTTAGACAAAGGAAGTTGGGAGGCAAAAGGGGAAATCCAGTTATCAAGAAAGTATGCAGATTTTAAGTATGGGACAAACAAAAGTATGTAGATTTTAAGTCCTGTTTTCTTCACTTAAAAGAGATAAGGAGATTAGTTCTTCCTGGAAGAGACCCTTCTAGAGAAAATTTTATATATAAATAATTTTTTGAATGCCACCCTCCTAAACCTTCAGATCTCGGATGAAATAAATTTTTCTTAAAAAGACAAAAATTTTGGGGTGGCAAATTTTTGCTCCCATGCACTGCCAGAGCAAAATAGCACAGACTGTGTGACTTATAAACAACAGAAATTGGTTTCTCACAGTTCTGGGGGCTGTAATTTCAAGATCAAGATGCCAGCATGGTTGAATCTTGCGAAAACCTGCTCCAGGTTGCAATGGCCAACTTCTCACTGCATCCTTGCATGCTGGAAACTACAAGGGGTCTCTTTTAAAATTATTGATAACAAAAGCACTAACCCCACCCATGAGGGCCCCACCCTCACAACCTCAGTATTTCTCAAATGTCCTCACATCCTTAATGTCTTTACAGTGGACATTAGGATTTCAATGACTTGCTCCATTCTTAGTTTCTTTACTGTAGAAATAAAGACTAAAGTAATGAGAAAAGCAAAGGCTATTTATTAAGAGCTTGATATAATAAGAGAGTCAGTCATCATCTTTTGTACTTTGGCAGAGGAGTGGGAAAAAATTGATAAAGGGAAAATAAAGGGAGGCTTCAGGTGTATCCTGACTGGACTCTGTGGGTAAGCTGACTAGAGGCAAGGCTTCTCTGCTCTTGGTCAGTGGTGCCTACTTAGCTTTCACAAGTTGGCTATTTTTTTTGAAGATTCATTTATTTATGTATGCATACAAGAGCTGGGTACAGGCCAGACATGCAGGGAGTGAGAGGATTCCCCAGAGACAGAGTGGGGAACAGAACAGGCAGACTGACGAAATACACTGCTGAGGGGAGCAGCGGGCGAGACAGGAGAGGTCTGCTGTTCCATGTGGGTAGCTCCCTGGCTGGGGATCAAACTTGGGCAGTGGTGGTGCTAACGCTGACACTTAACTCCCAGGCCATCAGGCACGTTCCTCAAGCTGGTTCTAAGTTGGAAGCAGAGACAAAAATTAGGGAAGTTGCCAGTCATTTACCAAGTTGTGGCCAGTTGGGGCTGATTGTTAAAGTTATTTTTTAGCTTTCTGGGCTGCCACTGGAGATAGGCATCTGAGTTCCTGTAAGACTGACTTATAGCAGGGTGGCTTCCTAGGCTGATTATTATAGATAAGGTGTTGGTTTTCTGGGAAGATTGCTGCAGATTGTGGGTCAGAGTTCTGTGTTAAAGTGTGGTGTGGGACCTCCCTAGTGGCTCAGCGGTTGAGCGCTGGGCTATAAAGCTGCCCACAGCCTTTGCAGCACTGGTTCGATCCCCAGCCACCAGCAAGGGTCCCACATGGGGCACAGACCTCTCCTGCCGCCCGCTGCTCCCCTCAGCAGTGTACTTCGTCAGTCTGCCTGTTCTGCTCCCCGCTCTGGCTCTGGTGAATTCTCTCACCCTCCCGCGCTTCTGACTGTACCCAGTGCTTAAATAAATAAATAATAAAATAATTTTTTAAAAAAATAAATAAATAAAGTGTGGTCTGAACATTGTCTGCTTCTATATTCAGTCTTTCACTTCCATGTAAGGGCTGACCGTATCTACCAGAAGGGCCAGTTAGACCCTTTATCCAAGCCCACCCCGCCACCTTAACAATGCTGGACTCCTCTATTTCAGCTTAGTAACTCCTGGCCCTTGATATTTGCATCAACTCTTCTTGGCTATTTCTAAATCTATTGCTGCCTGATCCTCTCTATTCTCTTCATTATTCCTCTCATCATCTCTTGGATCAGGAAAGGCAGGACTACCTACCTTCGCCGACGGCCTCTCTTTCCCCCTCCCTCTGCCCACCCCAAAGCAGCCTCAGGTGTAGCCGAAGGAACAATTTTTCTACCTGCAAGAGAACTGCAAGATCCTAGGTGATTCCTGTTGGTGCTTAATTGGTCAAAGGAGGAGATAAAGGAATTCAGATGGATTTCAGAGAAAACAGTATTCTTGTGAGACTAAGATCTTGCTTCACATCTGATTTTATTGAATGTCAAAAGCTGAATATCAACTCTTTCTTTCTCTTTGCATGCCATATGTGATACACCCACAAACCTCTGGGCAAATGACTCTGGAACCAATTAGGAAGAAAGACCTATACTTGTAAATTGAAAGCGAAAATTACACTAATATTTTTTTCAAAATATGGCTCCCAATTCAGAAGGTGTTCTTCATTATACTCGCATAGAATTCTTTTGTCCTGCTTCCCTCAACTGGCTTTCTTTGGGGGAACAGAGGTTAATAGAGAGAAATGAAGCTATTTCTTATCCCCTGTTTAGAAATGATCTTTTTCTCTTCATTTTAAGTGCCGGAGTATAAAGTCTCTTTTATCCTCTCAGCACCAGGCTCCATGTTCTCAGAAGGGTCTCCATTGGCTTTTCTATTTTTCCCCATAATTTGAGCTCCCCACCCCCACTTGCTTGAATCTTAATGGAAAATAGATCTGTAACCCATCACTTTTAAGGATCTCGTTCATAGGGCTCCCCACCTACCACCCCTTTTGTTGCAAGCTCTCTTTAAAGTTTGTGTGTGTGCATGTAATAATAAGCCCTCTATCCCTTCCTTCTCTTCATCGCTCTTACAGACTGTGTGTAATAATAATTTTATATCTGACTTTGGCTGTTACTTCATTCCCTCTAGTTCTAACCCATTATTTTACATTTTCAGAGACTCATTATGACTCATTGGGCAGCCGAAGAAACATAATGAGTCCAAGATGATTGCACATGGCGGTGCTCCACAAATAGAAATTAAACAGCTCATGAAATCTATAAATGTCCTTACTATCCTGGGTGTATTATAAAGCTATGAATCAATGAATCAGGCAAGTTTTTAGTCCTCTTTAAAAATCAAGCTTCCTGGACTTTTCCTCCTGGAAATGGAAGCTACACACATTGGGAAAAAAAAAAAAAGGAAGAAGAAAGAGAGAGAGAGAGAGAGAGAGAACACAAAGGAAAACAAGAAGCAAGTCGAAATATTTTAATAGTATAAGCCCTTTCTCATGGTGTCTTGACGGTTGTCCACATAAAGAATAAACAACAGTAAGCACAAAACAGGCTTGCTAAGAGAGCAAATCAGTTTTATGACTGTTTGGGATTGAGTTTATAAGTTGGTTTGATAACTTTTATTGAATATTTATCCTTTGCATGGAACAGTACATGCATTCACTCATTAATTCTTAAATGTGAGGAAAGAACTGATATTATTCTCCTTATCTGGGTAGTAAAGCCAGAAGCCAATGATGGAAAAACAATATAAAAACTGAATGTTGGATAAAAGCGAATAATTAGAAGTAATTCATTAGGGTACTGGGAATAAAAAAGAAAAGTGAATTGAATTGAATTAGATTGGATTCACCTTTAGGATTTCCTCAGTTGACGAATGATTCTATCATCTAACAACCTGGCAAAGCCAAAAACCTGATATCTTTCTAGATGCACCACCATTGCACAGCTCTCCACCCCATTCTCTCTATTTCTCAATAATCATCATATTTACACCCTATTGCCCCTATACCACTGACAAACCCCAACTTTTCGTTGAATCTCACCTTGGTCATAGAATGAACTTACGCCAATCTCCAGCTTCCAATACTATTTTGTTTCACACTGCTCATCAGAATAATTTTCTTTTTCTTTTTAAAGATTTATTTATTTATTTATTTATTTATGCAAGCACTGGGTACAGTCAGAAGCACGGGAGGGTGAGAGAATTCACCAGAGCCACAGGGGGAACAGAACAGGCAGACTGATGAAGTACACTGCTGAGGGGAGCAGCGGGTACAGCAGGAGAGGTCTGCATACCATGTGGGGCCCTTGCCGGTGGCCGGGGATCGAACTGGCGCTGCAGAGGCTGTGGGCAGCTTTGCAGCCCAGCGCTTAACTGCTGCACCACCAGGGGAGGCCCAGAATAATTTTCTTAAACACAGACCCAATTATGTTACTCTTCTGCCTAACAATCTTTCAATTATTTCTCACTGTCTTTAGGATAGAGTCCAAACTCATTAACAGAAGGCACAGAGCCTGCCCTCACCTCATCCTTCCCCATCCCCTGTCCTCTCTTGTGTTTACATTCCCCTCCTCACAGTTCCTCCCTCCGGGCATTTGGAACATTGCCTCCCACAGGACACTCATGTCTCTCAACATCCAAATTATCTCTCTCCCGTCTCATCATTTCTTTAGCTTTCTGTCTGCAAGTCAGGTCAAGACTTAGCTGTGTTTTTCTCTGGGGTACTTTCTGGTTCTGCTGCCCTACTGCCCCCTCTCTCTCTTCACCTCACTATTCCCATGACTATACATCTCAAAAGTGGGTCTCAGGCCTGTATTATTCAGGGATTCTAAAAGAAACAGATGGCTCCCATGGATGGCTTTAAATTCAGGCATTTCATAATATGGGACTATCTGTGAAGTAGTGAGTGGAGTTAATTGGAACCACAGGAAATGAGGTAGAAATGGAGCTGGCTCAGTGGCACCGTCATCACCATTATGATGTCAGAAAAGAGGAGGTGAGCGAGAGAGCGGGCCAGTTGGGGATGAGCAGTGACTTGTGAATGAGGCTTCTCAGGGAGGGCAACAAACACCTGCGCCCCGCTTCTCTCTCCCTCTGATCTCTCGGAGTTCTCCCCATTGATGGAAGCCAACAAAAGCCAGAAGGTCTGGGAGACTCACGGGCCATCCAGTTAAGACCAGTCTTCCAGAGAGAACAAAGCGCAGAGAAGGACAGGGTCTTCCTCCACCTTCTTAAGTTCTGTGACTGGGCCTGAGAGTGACATGGATAACAAACAGATCAACAGAAGAGAAAAAAATAGAAATTTAAAAATCAGGTGATAAAAATAATCACCGTTTACTGGTCCAGGCAGGGGACTCTTCTCTTGGGAAATTGGTGCCCTGTTTTTAGGTGAAAGGGGAGGTAGGAGTGGCCTTCTTGAACGTACAGGTTCTTAAGCACTTCTCAGTTGAAGCAATTAAAATGCCACAATGGCATATTTGCGGTGACACGTTGTGACTGCTTTGCCTGGAGGAAGGTCAGGGGTCGTTCCAGAGAAGCCGGTGTCCTCTTGTCGTTCCCATGAACACCTCCATATTCTCACACCCCATGCTGACCTGTTGACCCTCTCTGTAGTCCATCGCTATTTGGAAAGGGCTGGGGACTTTCATCCCTCACCCCAGGGCCTCCCACCGTGGCTGGCATGTAATATGTGCTCAACACAGAGCCTCTAAAATGAAATCACAAATTTGGGGATGTGTAGAGTACCAGAATTATTAAAAATCTTAGAGATAATTTAATTCACTCATTTCAAGATGGAAAAACAAACAGCCAGAGGTAAATAGACTCATCCGACAAAGTAGAACACTGTCCAAGGGTTGTAATTCATAAACAGTAAATTCAGGCTTGAATTTAGCTTCTCCTGATTCCCCACCTGCCTCCACTACTGACTTTTAAGTGTAATCTTAGGTAACTCATTGGAAGGAATTCACGTGAGTTTCCCATAAAACCTAAGAGTCTGATATTTTGGCAACGAGACAGATGCAGGGAGGCTTGGATCTGCCTGTTTCGGGTCTTTTTGCCAAAAGCAATCTCTGATCTCTCTGCATAAGCAACACTTTCAAACCTAGCAAAGCGCCAGGAGTTGGAGTCATGAAATGAAGTGTGTGAATCTGGAATAAACACATTTGCACAAACTACCTCTGGTGGTGGGTGGTAAGAGCAGTGTCACTTTAACAATCTATTAGCAAATTATGTTAGTTTCCAAGCCTTTCTTGGTTCACAACCTACAGGTGGTGGTAGTGGGCGGGAGGGAATTAGGTAAGATGTTCCTTAGTTGGGAGACAAAGCCGTTGGTACCTCCTCCCCTGATGATTCGGCCATGGGCTATTGTTGCTGCTGCTGTTGTCTTTCTGGAAAGGCAACCATTGCTTTGGAAGTGACTGCATGTAAGAGCCAAAAACAAGAGCATTGGTCATGGTGGATCAGAATCATCTGCTTACTTATCTGCCCGCAGTGACTGTGTGCTCTTTGAAGTCATTATTATCATTATTTAGGGAACCCCAGATCCTAGTTAAGTGTCTACCGCATAGTCGATACCGCTCCAAAGAATGAAGACCACACTGGGAGGGTTTGAGGACATAGATTTAATATTAACAGACTAGATTCTAAGACCCGGCCCTCTTCCGAGTACTCGTGTGCCCACTTGCCTCTTTAACAGAGTGGTTTGGTCACTGATGCGATGACCCAGGAAGATCATGTGTGACATAAACAGACACCACTGTATGTAGCTTAATTGTTCAGAAGCCATTGCGTAGGTGCATAGTTTTGGACGATTTGAATCACCTTCATGAACCTTGCTGATAAAAATAGGAAATTGGAGAAGATGACTTTTCTTCTTTGAAGGAATTCTCTTAAATTTTGCTGCTGTCAGACTCTCAGTTTCTTTGGCAAGAGCGGAACCTGTTTACAGAACTCTCACTAAAAGGACAAAGGGAGAACTATGTGGATTTTTGATCCTAACCAGTTTTTTTGCTACATAACTTTTCCACTTATAGATAGAATTTCTAATGCATTTTTTTTTTTTCTTTTCCGGAGGTGTGAGGGAGAATTCCCATAGCTGCAGGAGTGTGGAAGTCAGGGGATTGTGAGAGGAGGCAAGTGTGATTGTGGGGCTACATTCACATCATTAAAATGTGTGGTTTATGAAAACCATTTGCCAAAAAATGAGCTTTGTGGGAAGGAGAAGGCAGCAAGAATATAGAAGGGGGTAGGGAATGTAATAAGTGCCAAGAGAGAAGGAAATCTTATTTGTTGCTAAATGTTGAATCCCACATAAGAGTGTGTCATTAACCAATTCACAGAAATTAAAATGCAAATTGGGGAGGTGCAAATCTATTAGGCACAGGTATTATGTGTTGACATTATTACTGTCCTGGTTTTATACTAATTGTGCATATTCTCCAATAACTTACAGCAGGTTGAGGAAACTTCTTTTAAGTTACCCTCTCCTTTCATGTTCTATCTTTTCTCAAAAGAATTGGCAGTAATATAATAACCCTGAACTTTTTTTCCTATCAGTGAGTAGCACTATCAGCATTGCATTTTCCTATCAGTAGTTAGGGTAGCACTAGCTGCTGTAACAAATAAACCCAAACGTTAGTGACCTGATACCACAGAACTTTGTTTTCACTCACAGAACAATCCACTGCCAGTATTCCTGTTTGACATAGCAATTTTCTCCATGAGATAACTCAAGGATTGTTGGGCATCACATTTTTTGGCTTCGCTATCTCTTAGGACTTGGAAATCCTTAGTATCTGGCCACAGAAAGAGAAAATGAGGGTGGAGAAGCTGCACCTTCTGGATTGTCTTGGCTCAGAATGACAAACGCTGATTCGACACATATTCTCTTGGCCACCCCAGCAAAGTGGTTAGGAGGGGTTGGGAATCTCCTGGAATGGTTTTTTCCAGGAGCAACATTTTACTAAGAAGGACCAAGAATTTTGACAAATAACCATGGCTGCTCTATCTGCTTATCCTTATCACTCCTAGACTGGAAGATAAATGGCAACACTTCCTTGTCCATTGAAAGCAAATTTTTCTCTAAAGACTTTGAAGGCAGAGTCCTAATCCATCTCTTTTGTGAAAACTGTGATTCAGCGGAATGATCCTACACAGATACTACCAGCTTCATCAGACATGTGCCTCTGGCCTTTCCCGTCAGCCTTTTCCACCTCTGTATGGAATCCAGCTCATCTGATACACCAGTACCCAGCCCCTGGGGTTCTTGCATTCACTATGCTATGGCCTATTGTTACCTCAGGGGTCTCCCCTCTCAGGGACATTTCTTTGAAAATCGTTGTCTCTATCAAAGGCATTCTAAGTGTTCACAAACCAGTAATAACTTTTCCTTTAAGAAACCCCTGGACAGCAGAGCTCCCAAATCATACCACACATCCCTGACTCACCAGTAACTAAAGGATTCCCCATCCACACTTATAGGTCAGAAAACCAATAGATCAACTCACATTTTAGAGGTGGGAAAACTGAGGTCCAAGGAGGTGAAGCAGAGCCTTGCGTGATTTTTCACAACTACTTTGTGACAGTCCACCAGGGCTTTCTCCTTTCTATCATGCAGTCTTAAGCTCGTGCAAACATGTGAGTCAGTAACAGCGGACCAGGTGTTCGAAAGTCATGGAAGAGATACTTAGGTTAGTATGTCTATACAAGGCAATATCCTCTTTTTTCATCTAAATCTTTTTATTTCTTAGAACATGGGTTGTCAATTTAGCCTCCCACACTTTCATTAGGGTATGGCATTTGGTAGTAGTTGGTAGTAGGCATTTACTTAGTAGTTGATTTGTTTTTTTAAGATTTATTTATTAATGTATACAAGAACTGGGGCACAGGCCAGAGATGCGGGGGCTGAGAGGATTCACCAGAGACAGAGTGGGGAGCAAAACAGGCAGACTGACTGAATTACACTGCTGAGGGGAGCAGTGGGCGAGTCAGGACAGGTTCTGCTGCACCACAAGAGTTGCTCCGTGGTTGGGGAGCGAACTCGTGCTGCAGTAGCTGTGGATTGCTTCGTAGGTTGTGTCTTAACCCCTCCCGCCACCAGGGAGGCCCTCTTTTTAAAAAAACAAACGAAACAAAACAAAAACACAAAAAGCTGATGCAAACACAAATTTCCAATAGCATCAGAAGTACCTATAAACTCATCAAAATATGTGCAATATATCAAAGTTGAAAAAAATCTAAATATTATTGAAAGAAATTAGGGGCCTCCCTAATTTGATGAGTTTATAGTATTTCTGATGCTATTGTAAATTTGTGTTTGCATCAGCTTTAGTGTTAAAAAAAAAAAAAAAGGGCCTCCCTGGTGGTGTGAGGGGTTTAGACGCAACCTACGAAGCGATCCGCAGCCTCTGCAGCATGAGTTTGATCCCCAACCAGGGAGCAGCCCACGTGGCGCAACAGACCTCTCCTGACTTGCCCGCTGCTCCCCTCAGCAGTGTATTTGGTCAGTCTGCCTGTTCTGTTCCCCGCTCTGTCTCTGGTGAATCCTCTCACCCTCCCTCGCATCTTGTATAAATAAATAAAATAAATCTTCAAAAAAAAATGCCATTATAAGAATGAAGAGGCAATATATTGAGGAAGAGAAGTTATAACACCTATGACTCAAATCCAGAGTGGATAAGAACTACAAATCAATAAGGAAAAGATAACCTAATGAATGACATGGTTATGGTTAGCTGCATCATAAAAGAAGGGAGTTAAATTAACAGTAGCAAAGTACTGGGCCCTATTAGATATCATGGAAAATTTAAACCACAATGAAATCCCATTCTGCACCTACCAGAATGACCATCATTTTAAAAGAGCAAATGTTAGTAAAGATTTCAAGCATACATATGGCTAATGGAAGTGTAAATTGGCACACTCATTTTGGAAAACTCTTTGGCAAGTTTCTCTAAAGTAGAATATTACTTGTACTCTGACTCAGCAGTCCTAGTCATCATTATGAAATGTGTGCCAAAGACACATACAAGAATGCTCATGGCAGAATTATTTTTAGTAATCTCAAACTGTAAACAACCTAAAGCTCCATTAAATGGACAGTAGAGTGAATAACCAATGGTATGTTGTCATGTTTTGCTAATGACATTTCAGTCATTAAAACATGTATGGACCTCATAGAGGACAGTGTCCCATCAGGTGTGTAGTAGGCCACACGACCTAGGTTAGCAGGTCATGCTGCTAACTGAGGGTGCACTTGTAACTTGTCCCAGTTACATCCTGCATTTATAGATTGCCTAGAGCAATGAAAATAAACTATTACTCTATACAAATACATGCAACACTTTCACATATAATGCTAAGTAATAGTAACCAGACCTGGAAGAATAAAGTATTATGTTATTTGTATGGGGTTGAACACAAATGAAACTAATCTACGGTGTTGAAATTCTGGATCGTGGTTAGCTCTAGAGACAAGGCACGAGGTGATAAATTGGAGGGGAACTCCAGCAGACTTCTTGGGGCTCATTATGTTCCAGAATGTTCTCTTCTTTGACCTGAATGGTGTCTGTATAGGTTTTTTTTTTTTTCATTTTGTGACAGCTCTGCCCTTCCAACCACATGTTTCAACCCTCAGAGTAAGGCAACGCTCAGTAACTGTAAAGAACTAAATAATATTGAAAAGTAGGCAGACAGAGAAATTTGATTTGGAAATATCCACACAAGCAAAGACTCAGATGGCTGGCTCCAGCGTTTTCAACTTAAAAGTTCATCTGGTCTAGGAGCACCTCAGAAAAGAAAGAGCTTCTGAATATATCCAGAGAGGTTCGTTCTCAGCATTATAGGGTTAAGAGAACAAGCTTGAAAAGTCAGAACTATAATGTTATTCTGTTCTTCTAGCAACTGTCTCACATTGGTATCCCGCTTTCTTGCTGCTAAGTGAGGTTGTCTTATAGGAAGTGGTTTCACTCACAGAAGAAGTAGGTTTCTGTAACCAGATGACTAAGACTTAAGTTTCCCTAGAGACGTGTTAGATGTGTTGAATATATTGGGGTTTCTATTGTTTTTAATATGTGGTAGCTGAGAGCCCTATTCCTGAGTTCTAAAAATTTAATGTTTATAAGACAAATCAAAGGAATTTTGATACCCCCCAGAGTAGAAAAAATAATTAATTCCCTCTCTTTCTTATTTTCCTCTTCTAATCCTTGAAATTTTAGGAGGTCTCTAATTGAGGCCTCCTAAACTCATTTCCTCTGAGTATTCCACAGTAGCTACAACCATGATTGGTGTTGAGAGCTTTCTTTGATGGAGGTACAATTGCTCTTCTGTCAGTGCCCAGTGGATGCTAACCCCAGTGGCATGTTTTTGTAAGCTTTGGTGACTGAGAGAACGCCGCCAGGATGGCAAACAAGGAAAGTTCCAACATCTCCTTGAGTGGAGTTTAATGGAAAAAGCACATGCTCTGAGTCAGACAGACCTAGGTTCAAATCCAGTGTGCGGTTCTAGTCTCTTGCGCATGGACAGATTCAGTTTCCTCACCATAAAATAAATAAAATTGGGGCCTCCCTGGTGGTGCAAGGGGTTACGTGTCAGCACTATGAAGCTATCAGCAGCCAATGCAGCATGAGTTCCATCCCCGGCCAGGGAGCTACCCACATGGCACAGCAGACCTCTCCTGTCTGGCCCGCTGCTCCCCTCAGCAGTGTATTTCAGTCAATCTGCCTGTTCTGCTCCCCACTCTGTCTCTGTTGAATCCTCTCATCCCCACACCTCTGGCCTGTACCCCAGTTCTTGTATGCATAAATACATAAATATTTAAAATAAATAAAATAAATGAAATTGTGTCTCTCTTACAGAGATATTGCATGTGACAAATAAGACAATGTATGTGAAGTGCCTGGTACAAAGACTGACCCAGAGCAGTAAGAATACTGGTAATAATCATAACATTCAACAACACTTCACACCTACTGTGTGCATGTGGCATTTCTCCTTGTTCAATATATGTTGCCTCATTGAATTGTCACAAGAAACCTGCAAGATAGATTCTGTCAATATTACGAATGTTTATATATAAGGAGATGAAGCACAGAGAGGTTAAGTGACTGCCCTGAAGTCAGACAGCTATAAAATCACAGAGTGAAGACACTGACCCAGGGTCCAAGTTCCTATCCCTAACAACAAATTGGCTAAAGTAGAAGAAATCAAACAGAATATTTGCTTCAAGAAACTTCTTTCATTTTCTTTCTTGCAAATCTTCACGGCATATCTCATTTTTATGGTTAGAAAGCGGGAACTAAAGATGATACCACTGTGTTTTCCTTCATTTAGTGTCCCCACCCCTACTTGCTTGCACCTCCTCAGTGAAAACTCACAGAGAAGACCGCCCTGGTAAGCTCCCATCTCTTCTGCATGCACACATTGTGCTCCAGCTGTATGCAAAACTCTGCTAGGTGGTAACAAAACAAAGGGGCTCCCTCCCCACCTGCCCCCCACCCCCTGTTTGTCATGGTCTGCCCGGAAGCTCTGTGATTTAAAGACTGGAAAATAAGCTTTGGACTCTTCCCCAGGCCAGAACCAAACCCAATCCCGAGTTAGGCCAAGAGAGCTTCTCCAGCCTGGATACACGTTGCTCCCTAACAGCAAGTACATTGTTCTTAACTCCTGGACACACTTGCCAGCAACAACTCTTGACCTTCCAGAAATTGCTGTTTTTGTATAGCCAGCTTTAATTTTTAGCTCCTCTTTTTTCACCAAAAATTAATTAAAACACTATTGCAAGCACACAATTCACTCACTCTAGTTGGCAAGAAAGGAACAAGAAAAGAAAAGGCGTGTTTCATTGTTTGCCACACTGGGCTTGGCAAAGTCTCCCAGAGTTTTGCTGAGGCTGGAATTCAAGAAATCCTTCCTCCAACTCAAACACTCCTTCTGAGGGTGGACGTGACTAGCTGGGCTTCCCTAGGGTCTGCGTATGGGGAAACACAAGGCCCCAAAGGGCATAGCGGTAAAGTCAGGCGTAGCTGCGTAATTGCGACACACACAAGGCAAATTTTGTTGTTGCCTGTGGCCTTCTCCCTTCCTTCTCTCACTCCACCTCTCTCCTTCCCATGCAGCTTCTGTTTCCATTGACAAACCCAGCACACACACACCCTTATATGTGCACCCAGCCCCCAGCCCACCACATGAAGCCATCAGGGTTTGACATGAAAATCACGTGGAAGAGCGGGGACTCAGCGAGCTTTCCTGGGTCTTTCTTCCTCTCTCTTCTGCTCTCCCATGAGCCCTGGCGCGAGTGGTGTGCGCCCAGATGGAATAACTCATAGGGATTCGGAGTATTTGCCAGCAGACTTCTGGGCTAAGCTCGTATCTTTAGAATTTTTCCAGGGTTGTCTTTGTGACCTACGGGAAGTGCTTGTCATGGAGGAGCAAATGTGATGTTTCCCCTAAACTGGAAGCTCTTGGAGTTTATGGACAAGGGAGGCAGAATGCACCTGCCCACCTGTTTCCCTCTTGGCCTCCTGCTCTGAGCAGTCGAGAGAATCCCAAGGCTCTGAGCAGGAGAGGCTCCCCACGGAGAAGCACTTGATGCCTGTGCAGTCTGCTTGAGCCACAGGATTGATTTTCTGCTGGACTCCCCAGGTGTCAATGACTCTATAGTTCTTCTGGGAATTATCAGACTGTGGAAAGCAAGAAGAAAGGAACAAAACCTACTTTGGAAAAGTTCCCAAGTTGGAAAACGCCATACAAGGGACCTGCTGGCTTTGGTTTCTGCTGGGCTGGAGGGAGAGGGAAATCAAGGTCCTTGTGTGTGTGTGTGTGTTGGCTGGAAATGTTGGCCAAGGCCTATGTTACTAAGCTAAGACTGCAGAAGCAGAATTGCTCCTGAGACCCTGGTGCTAACTTCGATTTGGGATCTTTCAGAAGATTGGCTGTTTAGGTGGGAAAACAGGCACCCCTAAGGCTTCTGCAAGAGGATCTTTCACTCTAAGGACTGTCTTGTGATGACTTAAGAAACTGGAACTTTAAAGAGATGAGAAGAAGCCACATGAGCTGAGGGGAAGCTGGGGTGACTCTGGGTCTCAGAGCAAACACTGCCACTTGCAGCTTGTAGCTGAGGTGAGATTCCCCAGAAACAGACCCTGAGTGAATTATTTTCAGAATATTGCCAGAAAACCCTGGCAGAATGGTGGGCCATAGAGGAGGGATGCCAGGGAAGGTGGGGCAACATTACACAAAGTTCCAAGTGTGCCTTATACCCTCTCCAGATCTTCCCCTTGACCCTCACTGTGGCCCAGGTCAGGGGCCAGGGAACCCAGAATACCCCCTCCCACCGGCCGTGCACTGGCTAGGGGGGATGGTACCCCTAGAAAAATGCAGATTTCCATTATTGCTTGCTTTAAGTAGGTAAAGCGGTTGCAGAATCTTGAAGGTTCAGGAGACACAGGTGCAGCTTGGCGCCCCTGGAGCTGGCATGAAACGCCAGTGTGCATGAAAATGATAAAGGTTCCCAAGGGTGTGGGCACAGCACTGACTGCACGAGCTGTATCTTCTGTGACCCCAAGTGCCTTAAGCTGGCAGGAAGAGGCCAGACATATCAGAGTAGGTAGACTCACGTGCAAGGGAAGCTCTACGGGAACACTCGATGGGGCCCAGCTGCAGAGGATGCAGCGCTCACTGCCGGCGTGGGAGTGCCCCAGATCCAACCAGTCACCCTGCGTTCCTGTGCCAGGGGTTCTCTGGGCTAGTGCCCCCCACCTGACCTCCACTTCCTCTAGTTCACATGCCCTCACCCTTCTGCTAGACCGCGCAGAAGTGCATCCAGGGACTGCTGCAGTAGCTGGAGGCCAGCAATGTACCTCTCTCCTTCCTATTCATCACATCCAAAGAGAACGCATAATGCCAGAAAACAGAGAACCACACATCTTTCTAAGCTTCCTGGTCATGCTCAGTCTGGGTTCCCACGACAAAGTAGGAGCCGTCTGGGGTGTAGATATCCAGCCAGCTCACTTGAGCTCACAGGACCTGGGCACTGCAGGCAGAGACTTCTGCAGACACAACCTTGTCAAGCAAGAAAGGGCCTCTTGAAGGCCAGGGCACAGCCTCTACGTGAGGCAGGTCGAGTGGCTGGTAGCTGCCAGCCTGGCGGGAGCAGAGAACGACGCAGAGAGACGGATCTGGGACCCATTTGACCTCATCCTGCAACACTAGGAGACTGAAAATAAGGGAAATGAGGCAACAACGGAAACAGAAGCCCCCAAACGACTGGTTTTGTGCAGGTGCAAATCCAGCTAGCTAAGTCATGCTGCTTCGGAGTCTCTAGATCCTTGTCAAGTCCTCTTCCTCAGACTAAAAATAATCACTTGCTTATAAACAGGCACATATATTTTTAACATGCTTCAGAAAACCGCCTTCCTTAAGGTGGGTTTTGGGGCTCGCTCTCCAAGTCAACTGGCAGATGACAAAGGCAAATGCAACTGCTTGGAACTTTCCATCACGGGCGGGCGGCGGTGACCCTCCGTGACATCTGATTGTTGGTGCCAAAGTGACTCTGCGTGGAAAGATTAGAATCTCTAACTGCTTTGTGGTTTCAGAAAGCAAGAGAGGCCAGAACCTGAGACAGGGGTGAGAGCTTAAGACTTCAAGGTGAGCAGCGCCAAGAAAAACCCACGTATTTTGAGGGTCATTTTTGTGGCTTCCTGAGGAAAGCTTCCTAAGCCGGAGCAGATGCTGCTGAAATGTCAGTGTGGAAACAGGCGCAGCCGTTACTGTGCAGAGCAGCAGGCTGCCTGGCCGCTGCCTCCGGGGAGGGCGTGCAAGAGAAACTGACCAACTGACACCGATCTGAAAGAATCTGCCCTCGCAAAAATGCATTTTCTTTAAAAGGCGTATGCAGGGCCTTGCCTGGTGGCACAGCAGTTGAGTGCTGGGCTGCAAAGCTGCCTGCAGCCTCTGCAGCAACGGTTTGATCCCCGGCCACCAGGGAGGGTCCCACATGGCGCGCAGACCTCTCCTGCCGCCCGCTGCTCCCCTCAGCAGTGTACTTCGGTCCTTCTGCCTGCTCTGCTCCCCGCTCTGGCTCTGGTGAATTCTCTCACCCTCCCACGCTTCTGACTGTACCCAGTGCTTGCATAAATCAATCAAAAAAATTTAAAAATATAAAAAAGTGTTCTAAAAAGTAAATAAAATATAAATAAAAGGCGTATGCAGAGCAGATGATTCCTAAGGAACGGCTGATATTGAATAAAGTAACAGTGTGTTCCCGCCAGACATCAGACACCTCTTACCTCCTCTTGGAGTTCCTCATCATGAAAACAAGAAGTGGGGTCCATGAGAGGAATTTGCAATGAGAGGACATGATGGGTTTTTCAAAGAGTGACTGACGCACACCCCCAGGGGCCAAGATAAGAATAGTTAGAAAAATGTGTAGAATAAAGAGCAGGAGAGGAGAGTTCAGACCCCGGCCCCAAGTCCAGGCTTTCGAGGCAGAGGCGTTCTGCTGGGCACCCACGTTGGGGTGGCTCTTCGGCGCTGCCTTCTGTCCTCCTCACGATGTGATGCTTAGTCCAGAAGGCAGCAAAAGCATGGCCTTCCTGCTCCGTCCAGCCCAGCCACCCAGCCCGGCCCCGCCGACAGAACTGCTGACTCCCTTTGGCCTTCAGCTTCCGACTTCATGTGATTTCTCTGCTTGTGGGTAAGAAGAGGAATTCCTCTCACGAGACAGCATCACCCTCCTTCTCGCCCCGAGGAGAGAGCCGGAGGATGGAGGGTTTGGAGGGCACCCGAGACTGCGCCTGCCCAAAGATGGAGTTTCAGGGTGTGAGGTAATGTTGGTTCCCCATCTATGGCTGACACCACAGGGAGCTTGGCAAGGCATGTGGGGGAGACAGTGTCGGCTCTGAGATTTTCTTTCAGCTCGGCCTGGGTGGATTCCAAACTTCAACACGGAGGAAAACTTTAGAAAGTTCGTATGACCACAATGTGCATGTATGTGTGTTTTGGGGTAAGGGTGAGGGTTTGGGGGATTGGGGAGAAGCCGGCTGAAATGCAACCAAAGTAGCTGCAGCATTTGGGCCATGGGGACCCACACTGGGGTGGGATCCCTGCTGCACAGCCCTACAGTGTGTGACTGGAGCCCCTGGGGCATCTGCCTCCCACTCACCAAAGCTCTTCACTTCCCTGGCCCTCTACTTCCTCCCCTGGGAATCAGAGACACAAATCAGAGCCCAAACAAACAGCTTTCTGTTTCCAGAGAGAGGTTCTGGGGCAGTCCATGGCGAGGGTGATCGGTAGGTATCAGTCACCATGCTCACAAGGGGAGTATAAATGGAGAAGCCAAGTGGCTAATGCATTTCTTTTCTGTCTTTTTCAAAGGACCTTCCCTACTCCAGGCACTGCCTCTGCCATGAGCACTGTGTGTGAAAGCATATGTTTGCAAAACAGATGAAACATTTGCGTATAATAGCATTTTCACAGCAGTTAGTATAAACAGGGAGAAACGTATCTTCTGCAAGTGATTAGGAGTGGCTTTTGTGGGTGTCTGTGAAATGACAGATTGTGCAATTTTTCGAAAAAAAAAGTCAGTAGGAAAGAACCCTACCAGCAATAATATTTTGACCTTGAGGGGGGGAAATATGCTCGCTTGTTTGCAGAAAATAGACTCCGCTTCAAAGTTTACGTTTAGAAAAACCTTGGTGGCCTGCTCATAAATAGAGAACAGAATTGTTGATTACTGAGGTTAATGTTCTTTTACTCAAATGAAAATATTGCATGTAATTAGATTAAGAAGAGATTTCAGAAGAAAGGGTGACGATTTGAGTCATCGTGGAGTCAATACCAGCACATTTTGATTTTATTAGCCAGCTATTAGCGCAGGCCCTGGCACTTTGTGTGTGACAAGCAGTGTTAGGATGTTGGTATTGAAAGTCATTTGTGTCCACTGTGTGGACTAATTGAGCGACAATAATAAAACGCTGTTTTTAGGTAAACAATGGGTGGCAGAGCTCCATCAGACCCCGCGGGGAGCATGTTTATGCCTTTCAAAGAGCGAGCGGCTGGGCTTCCACGCCACTGTCATTTCACAGAGGAAAGTCAAGTCGTTTCAATCAACTAAATTGAACTCAGTTTTGAAATGGAAATCAGTCATCCCAGTTTGGAGCTGCCTCGCTGGCGATGGGAAGCCGAGACACACATGCTGGTTCTCTCCCAAGTCTCATGCAAAGGAAGGAGGCCCCGAGCGGCCTAGATTGCGAGTTTGCAACACAGGGAATGAAATATCACATATTATATGTTCTGTGGAGTATGTGGGTGCCAAACAGGCTGACATAGAAATACCATCGTAAACCCCAGTCTCCCACTTCAGTTCCCTCCCTCCTGCAGACAAGATGGACTGAGTCAGACAGACAGACAGACAGACAGACACCAGGCTGCAGAGGGCAGTTAAGCGGCTCACTTGCTCCAGCAAGGCGTCTCCTTAGGAGAATAAGCCCTCACTTACCTTCTCTCTCCTCCTCAAAATGTGTGCCTTCTCCTTGGGACCTTTAGAATAAAACATTTCCAGAAGCAAACCTCAACTTTATGTAGAGATTAGGATCTCTGGCTACAGGCTAGAAACCAAAAAGCACTTTCAGGCTGGTGGTCTTGAAGTCACATTATCTTCACACAGGCTCCGGCAACCACCGGCTTCTGCAGTCGCCAAGGGCTGGCTGGGGTGTTTGAAGGCTTCCCTCTTGTCCGCTATCAGCTGTCCCTAAGCCACGCCAAACAACCACCCGATCGAGGTAAAAGCTCTGTGCTTACGTGGCAGGCACGGCTTCATGACAGCTTTCCCAAGCTTCACAGGCTAAATTGCAGCCTCCCCCCACCACCCCAGTTCAGCCTCCCCCAGCCCCGCCTGGGAAAGTGGGTGCAGTCCATTGACATTTTCATTCAGCTGCTCTTACTGGAGCACCCCCTGGGCACCAGATCTCATGCTTGCCCCTGAGGGGGCCGCCTGTCAAAAGACCAGCCCCTGGAACTTACGGGAAAATGGACAGAGGAGCTGACATGTTTCTCTGGTGAGGCGTGTTCTGGGGGGCCCCCTGTGTCTTAGGTAGCTCGGGCTATGATGACAAAGCACTCTAGTGATTGAGCAGAAATTTATTTCTCCTAAGGAGCCCCCTATGGAGGCTGCAGGTCTGAAGCAAGGGGCCAGCAGACTGGGTTGTTGCGGGTCTTGGCAGAGACAGGAATACCAGTCAAACAACAGGACAGATGTTCTGCGAAAGTGTGTTTTAGTTGTGGAGAGCAGAAAAATCAGTGGAATTTGAGGGAAGCAGATTACCCCCAGAATGTGGCTAGGCTCGCAGGAAAAACACGAAGTCAAAGAAGATTATTCTCGAGCCTTCAAGACTAATGGAATTCACTCCCCCAGGTTTCCAACTTGCTTGAGGCCCATGACCCTTTAACCCTCCCATCTTCTCCCTTCAGGAATGGGAGAGTCCAGGCTGCATCTACCCCACCCATGTAATCTGGAGCAAGTAGCTTGTCTGGTTTCAGGGGTTCACAGGTGGAGAGGACTTTTGCCTCAAGGTGAACCATACTCCTAGTCTCATTCACCTCATTTCCATGGGATTTAGGATTTAGAGGTGATGCTGAAATAGATTGGCTTTTGAGGTGGTTGAGATGGGATAAATGTATTCTGCATGTCAGAAGGATGTGGATGTGGGTGGCCAGAGGGTGGGCTGTTATGGGTTGTGATATGGCCCCCTAAATTCATGTGTTGAAGCCCTAACCTCAGGATTCCACTATATTTGGAAGCAGTTACTGAGATAAAATTAGTCGTGATGAGGTCATACTAGAGAGGTTAGAACATGAAGCCGATATGACTAATTTGTGGTCATTTGGACACAGACACACAAGGGAACACCCATGAAGACAGGCTATGCTGCTGCCATCCAGGGGGCTGTGAGAGCTGGGAGAGAGGCCTGGAACAGGCTCCTCATGATCTTAGATCAATGACTCAGAAAACTCGTGGCACACCATCACCCTCACTTATAAATGAAAGAAAGAATATATATATATATATATATATATATATATTTACATCATTTTTTATTTTTGCACAATGTATGCATTTTCATCTTGGTTATAGTCCCCATAAAATTCCCACCACCCCCTTTTTTGATCCTACTCCTTTCTCTCCCAATCCCCCCTAGTGTGTTTCTGGTTTGTAGTTGCTTGTTGATTTGAACTAGCTCTGAAAAGAAAGATCCAGAATATTTCTTCTTCAAATGAGCGCCTCTGATGAATCAGGGCTCTGGATTAGAATAAGAAGCACCATTTTAGGAGTTTGAGACCTAGGCTCAAATATTGGTTGGGACTCTGCCCAGCTCATGATCTTAGATAAATGACTCAGCAAGCTCTTGGCATGTCATCTTCCTCACTTATAAATGAAAGCAAGAAATGCCACTCTCAAGGATGTATGCTTGCTCTTATGGCACTCTCTTGTGTTCTTCAGTCTCTCAGTTCATGAACTCAGGGCACAGCTGGCCCTTGAACAGCATAAGGTTGAAGCACATTCATCCACTGACACAGGATTTTTTTTTTCCAATAAATACAACTGACCCTCCACATCCACTGGTTCTGAATTCCCACATGCAATACCATGTTGGATGAATCCTCAGATGTGGGGCCCATGGATATGGAGGGCCAGCAAGAAGAGGCTTTTTGTATCTGTGGGGATCCTCCTGAAACTAATCCCCACAGATACCAAGGGACTAACATAATTGATTAATTTTTGTGGGAGTCAAATGTTACACACCACCCCCACATTGTTCAAGGGCCAGCTGTATCTGAGCATGAAATATTCAGGTGATGCAGAGAAGCTATTGTTAGCATGAGCAAGATTTGAGCAATAGATGCTCCACCATGAAGATGAAACACTCAAGACTTCAGGGAACCATGGCTGGTGTCCTGGTTGGAGCCAGGAATGTCCACCTGCTTACAGGAAAACCCAATGTTTTGGGAGTCCTGAGATTGATTAATTTGGGGGGCCTCTTTGGTAGAGTGGAAATCCTTAACACAAATGCAAACCAAAAGTATACTCTGGGGCCTTTAAAGTGGCTTACCTGGTGACAGGCCACAGAACAAGAATTCTCTAGCTTCAGGATAAATCCCACCAGAGAAGAGCAAGTGGGCAGTGGATAGAAGGGGAGAGTAGGGAAGCTAAAATAAGGGGGATCTGGAATACCCGTCTGGAGATGATTTGCTCTGACTGGAGTGTCAGTAAATTCAAGGTTCTTGTGGGCCTCCCCGGTGGTGCAAGGGGGTTAAGCACAGCACTATGAAGCTATCTGCTGCCTCTGCAGCACGAGTTCAATCCCCAGCTGGCCAGGGAGATACCCACATGGTGCAGCAGACCTCTCCTCTCTCCCCTTTGCTCCCCTCAGCAGTGTATTTCAGTCAATCTGCCTGTTCTGTTCCCCACTCTGGCTCTGGTGGATCCTCTCACCCTCCCGCACCCCTGGCCTGTACCCCAGCTCTTGTATGCATAAATAAGTAAATTTTTAAAAACATTCAAGGATTTTGTGAGTGACTACTAGCAAGATTAAATTCTTTGTTTTTGCTTTTTTTCTTTCCTGCTAACTGACTGTGACCTAAATGCCCTCTCAGATCTGAAATTATTTTGTCGGTTTTATCTACTTATTCCTTAATGTGTTACTCAGGACAGCGTTTGTGTTAGTAAGCGCCCACATCCAGTCAGGCCCCAACTTTAATCCACGTGGGGATCAATAGTGATGAACTGAGAGTGACCCTGGGCAGACCTACTACAGCCTGTTTGCTTGAAGCCCGGGGCAGTTACTCTAGAGAGAGAGGAGCCAATCCTGTTACAAAGCCCCAGATGGGAGGGGAAGACATTCAAACTTTCATTTAGCACATATTCACTGAAATATGCTGAAGTCCACCATCACGAATCTGAAGCCCTTGAGGCCAGATATGTTGCAGGATTGAGAATGTTTCATCTTTAAAGACCGTGTGGTACATAAACCAAATATCATTTGATATCTCCAGAGCGGTCTGCAGCAACACCCTGAGAATTAAGCATTTAGTATTTCCATGGTCCTGTATCAGCAAATTAGACATAGAGTCAAACTAAGTAGGATAAATGGAGCCTTATATCATTTCCCCTCACATTTCCCACCAAAGCAGTTGTAAAATTCTTTTTTGTTTCCAGAGCCTTTGGAATTTAGAATTATGTTTATGGGATGTGGACCCAGGCCAGGTACCAGGTGTTGTTCCAAGTGCTGGGGAAACACAGGCGAGGGCCCTGCAGGTCCATGCAGGAGCGGGGAATGTTCCCTGGCCATGCCACGTCAGATACAGGTGTAAGCGTCATGGGGAGAAGGCAGACTTTGGAGGGAAGAAAACACACCAAAATAACAGAAGAGGTGTTACATGAGAGCTTTAGAGCATAGTAGAAAAAAGTGGGAATACTCCGAAAAAATATACAACAAAATCAGAGAGAATAGAGGACCTCCCCGCCCCAAATACACATATATACACACTCAGGTCAACAGGGACTCAGTGACTTTGGTGTTCTAGAACCAGGAGCAGAGCAGTGGTTGGAGATGTGAGAGCCTGGCAGATCGGCAGGGCACAGCTGATGCCTGCTAGATGCAGACCCAATGGGAGGAGACTTCTTCCAGGTGAGTGTGCACCTGCGTGTGTCAGGGTGGGGTGAAAAGGGACATTGAGGGACAGATTTCAATATTTTTAGGTCTAAGAGGTAAGAGGGCCTGCAGGTGCTGTCAGCAGAGTATTTGTACACACGTGTGTCTATCTATATACAGCAATATACATATAAACCTTTTTTATCTATATATAAAGTATATGACACATTTTACCCAAGTAGGTGGAATTTCTAGTCACGAATAACTAAGTCACTAACAGGGATAAGGTTTATATACCAACTTAAGAAAGAGGACAGTTAATATCACCAAGATGGAGCCTCCCTGGTGGCGCAGCAGTTGAGCGCTGGGTTGCGAAGCTGCCCGCAGCCTCTGCGGCGCCGGTTCGATCCCCGGCTGCTCCCCGGCCACCGGAGGAGGGTCCCACATGGCACGCAGACCTCTCCTGCCACCCGCTGCTCCCCTCAGCAGTGTCCTTCGGTCCTTCTGCCTGCTCTGCTCCCTGCTCTGGCTCTGGTGAATTCTCTCACCCTCCTGCGCTTCTGACTGTACCCAGTGCTTGTATAAACAAAAAAACAAACAAACAAATAAATGAATAAATTAAAAACATGCCTCTATTAAAAAAAAAATATATATATATATAACCAAGATGAAAACGCATACATGGTGCAAAAATGAAAAATGATGTAAGAAATATATAAAAATAAATAAATAAATAAACACGGAAAATAAAATAAAATAAAATAAAATAAAGTAAAATAAAAATGGCAAAAAAAAAAAAAGAGAAAGAAACAGGATGGTTGGTTTAGGGCTTCAGTGGGAGTGTAGAAGTTTCTGTTAGGTTTGTCTTCATACTAATAGGAATGGGCTGTCTGTCTCCTTCCTGGAATTCACAGGAAACCCCCTTGGAGGGGGTTGGTAGCAGCTGTGTTCATCGGAAGCCTCTGCTTTATTCAGATAAGGGAAGTTCAGATAAGATTAAACTCTTTCCAATTTAAAATTATCCTTATGCCAAAGCTGTCACAGTATATACACGCACACATATGCGTAGACGCATATAAACACAAACATGCACATACATACATTTAAGGTACATTAAATATATGACTTAAATATTCAAATATATAATTTATAAATTATATAATGTATCTATATGTAAATAGATGAGAGAAACAGGTAGAAAAATCCTAGTATTTAATCATGGGCACATTGATTCTGGGTGATGGAGATCAGCATTTCTACACCTGCCAGGTATGTACTGAATGAGCCTCAAACCCAAGTGCTTTATCACTATTTGTTATTTTTTAACTCTCCCTCTACTTTTTCTCGCATTCTCTCCTGCCCCCTCCTGGGGTCCTGGCCTGCTCCCCGGAGGCTGCAGGGCCAGGACTGGCAGGGCTGCTTAGGGATGTGTGTGGAGTGACCGGCTGAGGTTTTCCCAGGCATGACAGGGCAGCATAAGGCCGTAGGCCTGTGATAACTGTTGCATGGCGTCACATCTGTATGGCTCAAGGTCTTTACCCTCAACAGCATGCGCGGGACACGTGCCAGGAACTGTCAGCTAATGTGGACCAGAGCCAGCAGAAATGGGATTCCCACATGTAGGGAAACTCTGTGTGGGTGCCCTGGTGAGGAGCCTCCTTGTAAACTAATAGGGCGCTCCCTCTTCCTACACTGGGCTGTCCTCGACACCGCACAGTCGTCCAGAAGTCCTTCTGGACTTTTCCAAGAAACTACTTTAGGAGTGTTACCTCTCCTTTCTCTCATCCTTGGGGACATTGAGGGGTTCCCTTCCCCCCAACCCCACCTCAGCACTTTCCATGGCATCCTGGGTCCTTCATCTTGTTCCTCAGCTAAACTTCCCACACTCCCCTGTGGGCCTGCCCTGCCCATTCTGGGTGTTTCCCAAGGAATTTTCACCGGCCAAGGAGAGACTCTGCCAGTCGACTGATGGGTTACTAATAAAAAGGGGAAGCAATTTCTAAAAATGGTTGCATTTCAAAAGGCAAAGTCAACCCTGGTCAACCCTGTAGCCAAGTCTCCTGCGAGTGTTTTGGTGCTCGTGGTAGTTCGCTTCTGCTACTGTTTACCCAGCACAGGGGAAGTGCTTTGAATAGATGTCTTGGCTGACACGGATCCCTTCGCTTTGTGAATAGGGCGATTACTAAACAATGAAGCTATTACATAAGGAGCGAGCTGGCTGGAGCCAACAAATCTTGTACTCTAGGTTTACAGAGCTATAATTATCCAAAGTTTTAAAACACAATGGTATCTGCTGAAAGGGAACATCTGGGAGGGAACCAGCCATCCCAATTAAGTGAATGATGCACATCTCGTGGATTGCATGACTCCATGTTAATGGGGTGGCAATTTTTTTCAATGTCACTCAAGTTAACAAATGTGTTGAAAGGTTTAAGCAGAACAAATGCAACGGGTAGAGAAGGGGGGAGTCAGATCAAGCAGAGAGATCTGTTTTATAAGATCAACTACAAATTGGCTCGAGAAAGCATTCCAGGCTGCTGTTGCAAACACTAATCAAGAGAAATAAATGCCTTATTTCTTTTGATTTTTCTCTCCCATACGAAAATAAAAGCCTTTTTTCTGTGGCCATTTCACTTCAAAATAAACTCTTTTGCTGCAGGGGCCCCTGTGTGGGAGAATGCTATGGGGAGGTCTGTGGGGTTATCTCTAAGACTGTGCTGGGTTTGGGGCACAACATAAGGGTTAGTGGAAATCAGTGGTTACAGGAAGTGGAGCCTTGATCCCATAAGTAGATTTGAACCACCTAGTAGCACGGGACTCTACTTTGAAAACGAAAATGATAGTATGTTCTCTTCCGTAATGATGTGACACAAAACTAAGTATATTCCATGTGCTTTAAGGCTCCTAGCACATGGGCAAGCTCTACCACCTACCCACATAGTCCTCACAGGTGGATAGTTCTTTCAGGTTTAAAGAAGGCAGTTCTTTCATGTCTAAAGCTAAAGGAACAGTTACAAAACCAACAACAAAACAGACTAGACAGCATCTCCCCTCATCATCTTAATCCTAAGAGAGGGCTTGCTTGAATGGAGTGAGAGTTGGGGATGAGGGCTGGCGGTTGTGTGCCTGGGGATTCTTTTTTCCACTGTTCTACCTTCCTATGTGCTCCAGTCGAAGCAGGGACACACTGGAGCCAGGCTCAACTCTGAGGACAGAGCCTGCAAAATACTTTTATTTGGGTGACTTTGGGTTGATGATACAGCAGGACTGACAACAGGCGGTAGATTTTCTGGGTTTTCCCTAGCTGTCCCTTGTAGTCTTTTGCCAACCCCCCCACCTTCAGTGTTCTACCGATCTGATTGCCTCTCTTGACTGTTTCGTCCATAAACACACCAAAACATGCTGACGGAGCACCTGCTTCCGAGGGCGAAAATGTTTAAATCTATTTATTTACGTTCCCATAGGTATTTGTATCTTAACTGCTGCAAAAGCAATATTATAGAAATGTGAAAACATTAATAATTAAAAACAGCTACCAATTAACCCATCACCCTCATACCATCTGAGTTGGCCCTGGGCCTGTTTGTCCTCTTTTCTCCCCTGTTTTGTTAGGAATTTGCCTATTTCTAAGTTTTACTGTTAAAGGTAATACCATCATCAATCCGTGCATTACTTTTACCTTCTATAAAAGTTCTTTCTAGCAATCAAAAAATCTGTATGTTGCAGCCCTAACCCTGACACGTCACTATATTTACAGAAAGAAACTCCAGGTCATTATAATGATATGAGATTATTAAGGCAAGGTCTTAACTCTATGGACATACAAACATGATGTTGCTTGAACCCCAAGATGAATGCTCCCACGGGATTCTGGAGAAACAAAATTGCCTGCTCCATTGTGTATTAGTTAGCATGACTTGGACTTAAAATTTTTTAAGTAAATCTTGACCTAAGCAATATAACTATTTCTTTCATTTGATAAGAAATCCAGAAGGTAGACTACTAAGCTGATTGATTCCACCACTTAAAAATATCTCTACGGATCCAGATTTCTCTCTCCTGGGTCTATTATCCTTAGTTTATATTACTAGTCACAAGGTCATAGGTGGCATTTATACACTCCTCTTTCACTACCCATTCTGCATTCCCTTTGCCTTCAGCAAGCACCTCAGCTGGTTATGGTTCTTTACCTGGTAGAGTGAACCAAAATGTCATGTCCAAAACTGGGCATTAGTAGCCTGCTTGGATCCATTGTTGAGTTTTCCAATGACCTTAATCAAAGGGCTTTATGCTACTAATGACTCCTTAAGGGATTGCCTGCATTCCAGAAATCATCTTCCTTTCTTCCATTTTGGAATAGTAGTTCCATTTTTTTTTTATATTCAAAATCAGTCACCCAATCAGCACAATAAATCCCTTCTTTATTGGTTGAATCAGAGATATAAAAAGTCCAAAGCGATTGAATACTCGTCTTACCATAAAATTCAATGGAATTCTTCAGTGTCTCCAGGAAGCATTCTCCCCTTTGAAACCAAAACCACTAGACCAGAAGATAACTTATGGGAACAGGGAATAAAAATTTTGCTAGTTGGCTACTAAGAGGTCATAGTGAGTGATGCCATTTCCAATTCCACTATTTGATTCCTTTACTTCTGAAAGTTGGTTATGGGAGAACAACATTGTATATTAGACACTGTTTCAGATTCTGGAGGAACTTGCTGAATCTTTATGAGATTTATTTCCTGCCCTCTGACACAGAAATGTCTTACCAAAAAGGCTACAATAGTTGCTGCATCTTGCTCACTAGGTCCAATCAGCATAATGTCATCAAAGTCTATCTTATGTGAGATCTTATGGAAGGGAAGGGTGATCAAGATCCCTGCAAACTAAACTGTGACATAGGGCTGGAAAGCTGATATGCCCTGAAGTAGGACAATGAAGGTATATTGCTGGCCTTGTCAGTTGAAACCAAACTGCTTCTGGTAGTCTATATTCACAGTTATGGATTAGAAAACAAACAAGCAAAAAACAACCATTTACCAGATCAATAACTGCATATCAGATATGAGACAAGGTTATAATTTGTTCAGGAAAACCATGCCACATCTGACTTAGCAAGTGCAATTGCTCATCTAACTGGTCAACCTTACAATAATCTACTGTCATTTTCCAATCTCCATCTGTCTTCTGCACAGTGAAAGCAGGAAAGTGGACTAGGACTTCCTAGCAACTTGATGGTGGCACTAGTCTCTGAAATTCCTCCAGGAATATGCCATTGCTTTTCATTGACTCTTCTGAATAGGGGCATTTTTAGAGTTTTTGATTTTGCCTTTTCTACCATATAGCCTTCCCTTCAAGGAACCAGTGGTGCAGGGAGGGAGGTTCTACCAGCTACTGAGTATGTATTTTCCAATAATGCATTTTGGAACTAAAGAAATAACCACAGAATGAGTTCAGGGATCTATTGGGCCCAGTGTGAGACAGGCCTGGGCTAAAACTCCATTGATCACCTGACCTCCACGAGCCCCCTATGGACCACAGTGACGCTCTGAGTCTCCTGGAATCAATGTCAGTTCAGAGCTAGTGTCCAGCACGCCCACAAAGGTCTGATTATTTTCTTTTCTACAGTGCATATCACCCTGATATAAGCCACAGATCCTTTGGGGAAGACTGGGAGAAAGATTAACAATATAAAATTGTGGCAGTTTACTGAGGTCTTTCTTCAAGGGGACATGACCTTTTCCTTCATTCAAGAAATTATGGGTTTGTAAAGAGACTCAAGTGTGGGAATTGACAGGAAGGGAGGGGACTTGAATCTCTGTTTCAAAGATTCAAGTTAGATTTTTGTTCACTTAATCTAGAACATTTCTACTAATTCAGGCTCTCAAATGCTTTCCAACACCTTCAAGCAATTCTCCCATTCTTATTAGCTACCACCTGGTATTTTACAAGTAACGCAATTGTGACACTATCCACATGGAAATAACATGAGATCCCAAGGTTAGGTGCTCAGTCCCACAAGACTGGTCCCACATTAGATGCCAATCGCAAGTGCAGGTTTTCACTTATGCTTTTGAACAACTTGCTATAAATCAGAAATTCCCATAACCTACTCTTTAAGTTTGACCATTCGTTAGAGCAATTAGCAAAAGTCAGGGAAATATTTATTTATATATAGCAGTTTATTATAAAGGATGCAAATAAATAGCCAGGTGAAGATTTTCAAAGGACAAGTTCCAAAGAGTCTGGAAAACAGGAGTTTCTCTCCTCCTGGAACCAAAGGAGATCACTATCCCAGCATGTAGATGCCTTCATCAACCAAAAAAAAGCTCATCAATCTTATGGTTTGAGAGTCTCTAGAGTTTAATATCCAGCCTACACCCCACTTTACCCACAGATCAGTGGGTAGAACCAACCCTTATATAAGTGTATAATTAGAAAACTCAATTATGGCCACTTGGTCTTCCTAGTAACTAGCACCATCCTGAGGTTATCTAGGGTGCCCACACTAAGTCACCTTATTAGCATAAATCCAGTTATGCTTAGAGTAACACTCCTGTCAGGGAGTTCCAAAGTTCTAGGAACTTTTTACTGGAAACCAGGAATATCAATCATATACATACATACATATATATATATATATATATATATGAATGCAAAATATATATTGAATGCATAAATGCATATATATATATATATATATATATATATATATATATGATTGGATGCTGGAGCTCCTGCCAAGCAGGGTGAGTAGGACGTAAGTGACAAAGTCATCCACTTCTGTAAGTCTTTAAACTCTTTCCTCTATATTAAAACAAAGCAGGGTGGCATTTCTAACTTACTAACTGTGCCTCCTTAAGTCCCTGTTTCTGTCAATAAAACAAATGAACAACCTGGATCCCTTTTTAGCTCTCTAAGCTTCAAAATTCAATGCAGAATCTCTGCTTAATGACCCTTGTCAATAAATTGGGCTTGATCTAAATTTTGTTTCTTCTGTCATCATCCCATGCCCTTTAAAACCATCTCCACCTTTCTTGGATTTCTGTCTGTATAAGAGAGCAAACTCAAGCAGTTCCTTCAGAATGTAGCACATTCTAAATTCCTTTATAATCATACACTGTTTTGCACAAACTTCACAAGTTGTACTTTACCTTTATAGTCTTGCTGGGCCTTGAATCTAGTTAGAAGTCTAGAAATCTAAAAAGGTAGAGTGTGGCTTTTAGGGGAATCAGCATTGTCTTGTCTGGCAACTCCCTCTGGGGAGGTCTTTTAGAGTTTCCTTAGACAATACAGGATTGATTCTCTCAGATGAGGGTGGAGGGACATAAAGGCCACTATTAATGGGGGCGGAGAGTCCTCTTCCACTGACAAAGAAGACGCATCAAAACTTAGGAGCTCAATGCCCTCAATTTCTTCAGGGTCTTCCCACATATCCCCATTTATGCATTCAACTATATTTCCAATTAATGTCCTCATTTGAACACCAGCGTTGAACTTGCATTATAATTCATCCGGTCATAGGATGAGATTATATGTTTGATCTTTCTGCAACCTCAACCCCATGACTATAGGATATGTGTCTTTCAGGCATACATAGCTTTCAAATTATTTAAGGGGCACTTGAGCTGAAATTTTAAGTAATGGACTCATCCTGTTCTTTTCCCACTTTGTCCAGTGGCATTGGAGCAACCAGTCAATCTCACTATATTTGTCAGTTCACCAGAAATGTTCAAAAATATCACATACATGGTTACCAACTCCTGCTTTTTAGAAGTGATTGATTGGGAGTATACAATGAAGCTCTCTTACCTCTCTTATAACCAGATT
Source organism: Talpa europaea (assembly GCF_964194135.1). NCBI lineage: Eukaryota > Metazoa > Chordata > Mammalia > Eulipotyphla > Talpidae > Talpa > Talpa europaea. Next base: position 152,942,281 of record NC_140068.1, read on the forward strand.
ATGCCAAGGACCCTGTCAGTGCTCTCTGTACTACTGGAAATAGAGTCATTAGCATCTTTAAATATAATCAGAGTAGAGTGTCAATTCCCAGAACCAATTCAGGGAACTTATCCTTAAAATTCTGTTCCTCTAGAAAGGCTCTCAGTGGTGGGCCTGGTTATGAATACACTTAATATATTCAACATTGAGAGTGTACTTAATACCACTGAGTTATACACTCAAAAATAGTTAAAGTGGCAAATCACATTAAAGTATATCTTACCACAATAAAAATAGTTATAAAAAAAGAAAAAAAGGTGAAGAAAAGAAAGTACCTGGACCTGAATCATAACAAGCAGAGAGCAGAAAGTTCTAGAATTCGGAGTTTAGGTCGATAGAAAGTGGTAATAAATTTGATGGCTGGATAAGGACAAAAAGTTTTAAGAATAAAGCATGAACCTAAGTTTTTCTGTATTTAAGTTTTCCTTAATCTTTTTTTCTCCTTCCCCCTATTTCAATAATTTGATTTCTTCGATGACTTAGTCAAAGTTATTTTAGTTTTTAGACTTATGATTCCATGCTAATTTTCACACTGTTTCAACATTTCTACTCTAATATATTCTTCTTGGTAAAATTAAAGATTTACTATTAGTCAACTTCTCCAGATTTGCTCTAGGGAAGAGCATAAATTGTTCTCAGGAATTTTACAAGCACGTCTTCCAATGTAAATCCTAAAATCTGCCGAAGAATTCACTTGACCAGGTTTGAGTTTCAAGCTTCAATCTCCCCCCTGTTTCCATATTGCTGAACCTATTTCTCTTGCCTATTTTCCCAGAGATGAGCACTGGGACTTGGTATTCTGTCTTCTGCTTCCCCCCTAAGGCTCTGCCGTAGTGACAGGAAGGAGTAAGGAGTCACTGGAATTGAAATCCTCTGAGCTTTTCTTCCGACCTCCAAAAATCTGCAAAGTTTTTCTGCAGGGAATGTCCAGTTCTTACAGACTCATGCTAAGTGTGCTTTCTGCCTTGTGTACAATTGCTGCCAAGTGCTTGGGGATTATCCTATTACTTTCCCATCCTGAAGCACCATGAAAAGGGGAGAGATTCTTCACCCTTCCTTACCTACCTCCGCGCTCTGCACACCCCACACAGCCCCTGCCCAGAACATCAATTTGTTGCCTGTATTGCATCTACTTCACAGCTCAAGACATGCCAAATCACACACGTTCTAAGTACTTGTTGCTAACAACTAATCTGTCTTCCTAAGAGGCCCGGCAAGGGCTATATTTGGAATGTCAGAGCAGAGCACCTCACTTTTCCCTGGCCCAGGTCCTCAGCTGAGATCCAAGTCTTAAAGTAACCTCACCAATGTTTCCTGTTTCTGCTTCTTGAGAGAGGGACTCGAGATCAACCCTGTAAAATGCAAAGTGACACAAGGGCAGAGAAAGAACTGGGGCTTTCCCCACAGACTCCTTTTCCTCTGTAAAGACGAGTATTTGTAGGGGCTGCCATGGTGGTGCAAGGGGTTAAGATGCAACCTATGAAGCTATCAGCAGCCACTGCAGCATGAGTTCGATCCCTGTCCAAGGAGCTACCCACATGGCGCAGCAGACCTCTCCTGACTCGCCCGCTGCTCCCCTCAGCAGTGTATTTTGGTCAGTCTGCCTGTTCTGTTCCCCACTCTGTCTCTGGTGCGTCCTCTTACCCCCCACCACATCTGGCCTGTACCCCAGTTTTTGGATGCGTAAATAAATCTTTTTTAAAAAGATGAGTATTATTAGAAATCCCTTGTTATCAAGCATTGAGATCATCAAAAAATTAAAAATTGTCAGGGTTTGGCAATTGTAAATCTAGCACAAGGTATGTTTTGCATACCTTCTCTCATGTTCCTTCTCTCATGTTCTCCGTCTTTTTAGTAGGTGAAATTCACATAATAGCAAATTTACCATTTCAAAGTGAACAATTCAGTGGCATTTAATGCTCTCACAGTGTTATGTAATCACTTCTTTATCTAGTTCCAAAATATTTTTATCATCCCAAAAGGCAATCCTGTGTCCTTTAAGTAGTCACTTCCCACTCCCCTTACCTCCCAGGGCCCTACAACCAACAATCTACTTTCTGTCTCCTCGGATTCTGGACATTTCATATACATAGAATAATTTAATACATGGTCCTTTATATCTAACTTCTTTCACTCAGCATAATGGTTTGGAAGTGCACACATGTGTCATGGATTAATTTTTCTTTCCTTTTTATGACTGAATAGTATTCTGTGGTGTGAATATATACCTTGTCTTTTCATCCATTGCTAGAAATTTGGAGTTGTGTCCACCTTTTGGTTTTTGTGAATAGTGTTGCTATGAGAATGCATGTACATATTTATGTTTGAGCACCTATTTTCAATTCTTTTAGGTGTTTACTTAGGAGCAAAATTGCTACTCCCTCTCTGTTATTTCTACTATTCATCTCTCTAGGGTGTTTTAAAATTCTTGGCATAGTTTATTTGTGTTTCTCTATTTTAACTGCCTTAACAGCAATTTTTCAATTTCAGTAGTATTTCAGTGAACCCATCTATGGGTTTGTGGATCTTATATATTTATACATTTCAATTGGCTATAATTATTGTGCTGCCTCTGTATTTTTTGTTTGTTGCTTGATCATTCTGAAACTTCTGGGCATGTTTGCACAGTCAATTCAATTGGGATTCTGCCTATATGCCCAGGGACCCATTTGATATTCTGTGTACACCAACCTGAATTCCAAGGGCCAGCACCCCATTATTTGCAGAGGGCTGCCTTTGACTTTCTCACCCCACTCAGTCTATGGACATAGGGACTAGAAGGGCCTGGAAATTACAGCCCCTGGGAAAACCCTTAACCAGAGATCAAAGTTGCAAGGTATAAATACCGTAGCTTCTTGGCCTCCCTGGTGGCGCAAGGGGTTAAGCACTGCACTATGAAGCAATCCACAGCCTCTGCAGCATGAGTTCAATCCCCAGCCCACCAGGAAGAAACCCACATGGCATGGCAGACCTCTCCCATCTTGCCCGTTGCTCCCTTCAGCAATGTATTTCAGCCAGTCTGCCTGTTTTCTCTCCACTCAGTTTCTGGTGAATCTTCTCATCCCCCCATCTCTGGCCTGTGCCCCAGCTCTTGTATGCATAAATAAATAAATCTTTAAAAAATAAAATACCCTAGCTTCTTATTCTATGGCCAGAATAAACCTGAGGCATATTTCATATGGTTTTCTAGAGTTTTCATTGGTAATCAAACTGCAGTCCCTGTGCCTTGATAACATACCTTTTATTGGCAGCCCTCCCTTCTTGTCTAATCTCTCTGTTATGGATTGAATTGTGTCTCACCAAAATTCCTATGTTTAGATCTGAGCCAACACTACAGAATTTTTTGTGTTTGACACAGGAACTTTAAAATGACCAGTGTCTTTACCAGAATAGATCCAGACACAGACACACAGAGAAGGGAGATCATGTGAACACACAGGAACAAGATGGCCGAATATAAACTAAGGAGAGAGACTTCCGTGGAGCCAACCCTGCCAGAACCATAATCTAGGACTTCTAGCTTCTAGAACAGTGAAGAAATAAATTTCTGTTGTTTAACCCATCCACTTTGTGGTACATTGTTATAGCTGCCTCAGCAAACTAACTCATTCCCAATAAACTGTTTGCCCTTGAATGCTTGCTTTGGGGCCTGCTTCTGGGGAATCTAAACAAAGATTCAGAGTTTATTGATTTTTCACCATTTCTTCTTTATTAATATGCATTTGAAGATATAGACTTCCTTCTAAGCATGGCAATAGCTTTGCTATATAGCATTTGATAGTCTGATGTATATTTGTATAATAATACAATGACATAATGATACATATTTAATTAAAACTTTTGATATATAGTGTTATTTAATTTGAAATATCTTCTGTTTTCCATTGCAATGTCCTCTTTGATCTATGGATTATTTTGTCTTGTGCCACATTGGCTGTGTTTCTTCTGCTAACAGGTCAGTGATCAGACTGGCCATAAGGTTCTATCTAGTCTCAAGGGTGCTAAAAGTTCAAGGCATACTACACGCCTGGTAGAGACAGGAAAACCATATTTCACTGAAAGCATCTGTGACTACCACATCAACCAGGCTGCATGGAACATCCTTCTATGCCTTTCCTCTTGCATGTGTGCTAGAATTTCTTCAGAATAGAGACTAAATCTGGGAATGGAATCATAGGTCATCTTATAAACATATCTTGTATTTTATACAAACATATCTTGTATTTTATCTTGTATTTTATACAAGATACAGAAACATATCTTGTATTTTATGCAAAGCTTCTCTCCAAAGAGGTTGTGCCAATTTCCACGACCACAAGGCATGTACGTACATATTACTCTGCACCCTCTCAAGTCTTCCTATTAACAGATTTTAAATTATCTGACAAATTGATAGGTGTGAAACAGATCTTGTGGTTTTAATTAGTGTCTCTATATTATATTATATCGTATTTATTATGTTATATTATAGCATATCTTAGGACTATAATATTAATATATTACACCACTTATCCCAAGATCAGTTTCTTGTTTATAAAAATTATTAACAATTATTTTTAATAAAATTTCCCAATAGAATTAACTCATTCACTCATAGATTACATTGCAACCATCTAAAAATTATCCAGGCATTTGAACAAGCACTTAGGCATCGATTTAAAGTCCTAGGTGGAATTTAAGAATAAACTTTATCAGGGGTCAGAAAACTTTTTCTAGAAAAGACCAAATAGGAAGTAGATTTTTAATTTTTGTTTTAAGTTTTTTTTGGCTTTGCAGGCTTTATGGTCTCAGTTGCATCTGCTGAAATCTGGCTATGTGGCATAAATGCAAGCTTAGTCGATATGTTATTACTGCTCCAATAAAATCTCATTTATGGACACTAAGATGTGAATTTGCATATTCTTATTTTTATTTTTTCCCCAATAGTTTAAAAATGCAAAAATCATTCTTGACTCACAGGCCATATGAAAGCAAATAATGGTCTATGTTGGCTTGTTGACTACTGAACTCTACCAAAACTTGACCTAAAAGATTAAGAATGGATTGTAAGGCATTCCTGTCACTAGAACACCCACTGCAATTGACTTTGAGGGTTAAAATCTTGGCCACATCTTTTAATTCTCTTTTGTACCTTTCAAGAATTTTCTTAGATGAGTTTCATGGGTACAGTTGCATCTCATCATCCCAGATGATTCATACTGTGTTCTGGCTACACAAGCCTTGCAGTTTCTGGATAACCAGACCCAACTCATCTTTCACCAGTGGTTCAAAAATACCTGTCATCTGAAAACAGCTATAATGAGCTTTACAAAATACCCGAAGAGCAAATGGGTACCGAGTTGTGTGGAAGAAGAGTTGATGCAATAACAACAAAGGTTTTTCTTGTGAAAAAAACAGAAAAGCTTATGAAGGCCATCAGTCTTTGGAGATTTTTCATATCCTGAAGGGCTTGAAGTGCTTCTACAAGACAATACAGAGAATTTGGAACATCTGAGACAGTTGTCTGTGAACAAATCCCTGGAGTTGATTTTGAATATTAGTAGATGATGTAAATGCTACACAAATCTGACTTAGCCCAGGGCTCTGAATTTGCAAGGCTGATATAGTGATCCCTCCACATCACTATACTTGATCTTCTCTTAAAAACTCTGGGATCTATTCAGTGTGTAACTGAATATTTGCTACTGTTTCATTTTTATCAAGTAGAAAACTGCATTTAGACCAAACATGTCTTTGGTCTCTTCCAAGTGTGCAATAACCTCCACTCTTTGGTAGTCTTGACTGCGGAGGTTCAGATGATACTGTCTGGTGCTCTAGTCTGTCCCTCAGTAGCTGAAACTCTGTCTAGTCAACCCTTGAATAATTTTGCTTGAGTGCAATATATTTCCTGAAATTATCAACTTAGGTCATTGCAGAATATAGGCATGGGCACTGCATTCTCCCAAAGGTTGAGCAGAACTGTCTTTCTGTGATCAATTTCAATAAATGGTTTTCAAGGCAAAGAAGTAGAGAGTACAAGGGACCAGATTCAAGGAGGATGTTTTTTCTTTCTTCTTTTACATCTATAGTAGAAACATTTATCAAGGAAGGCAGTTCTCTTTTATTTACCAGATCCAGAGGAGCTCTGGTCTCTCTCCTATTGATTCTTTATTCATAATTTATATTAGTAACAAGGAACCTGGTGATGGCAGTTATTGATGAATACAAAAGCTGATAGCTTTCTGAAAGGAATCAGGCTCTCTCAAGAGAGTTGTGTCATGGTTGTACTTCTCTGTCTATAGCTTCTAATTGTCTTTTTGAGAGAATTTTCTCCTATTTTGTGCCTGAGTTATTTTCACACTGTGAAAATTAATACACAGAAACCCTATTGAAATGAGGTCAGGGGGCTAGACGAGAGTTTCCATGCATGCCTAATCAGCAAACTACAAGACTCAACTTGCCTTGCATCTCTGATGAGAGGTGATGCTGCTTCCCCACCTCAGAAAGAACAGGGGGGCTAACCATGGCAGCAGCCCCTCTAAAAAGTGTACAAGTTGTGCTGGCTTTGGGATGCTAAAGAAATGCATGTATGTCTTGAATGAGATTGCAGTTTACAAATTGCTTTTATTGTTGTTGTTTCTGAAGATGTCCACTTTGTTGGTGAAATGATGGACAAACAATGCTAACTGATGGTGGTCAGTTAGCTAAAGAAAGAAGGGAAGAAGCAGAAGATACCTAATGTGTTTCTGTGATGTTGAGGTGAATACAGAAATCAAAATGTTCCCTTCTTCCCAACGGTACATGATCCCAATATTAATGGTAAATGATTTCAGGTTTCAGAAGTAATACACAATGACATAATTTCTAGGCCGTTAAAGGAGTAGAAATAATTCTCATGGTAATCACTGTAGTACTAGTCCTGAACTGCCTGCACATCAATCTGTTGTGAGATAAGAGTCAGACAAGCATTTTTGTAACCTAGAAGTGAATGAGAAACAAATCCATTTATCCATGGACCATTAATTGAATACCTATTATTTTAAAAGCATTGGTTCACCACTCTGTGTGTGTATGTGTGTGTGTGTGTGTGTGGGTGAATAAAAAAAAAATCAAGTAGAGAATATGAACACAAAAAATATGGCAGCTGATGGCATGAATACTGAAGAGGCGTAGCCAGGATTCTGTTTGGTGTTTCCAATGGTAGATAGAACCATTAGATCATTTTCATATACCTTTTTTCTCCCTCTAATTCAACCCCCATTGACCAAGAATCCATTTTTCATTCATAGAGGAGTTCAAAACTGATTATTCCCTAGGACCAAAAATGGAAAGATATATCTTATCTCAGTCTCTTGCTTAGGGAAATAACTTATTTTTCCCCATGTTAAGATTGATATTTTCTATGAGGCTATAATTAATATCTCCTGAAAAACAGAAATTTAAGTGTGTATATGTATGGGGGAGTAGAGGAAGTTTGTTTCCAAAATTGCAATTTTATTTTCTTACATGATAATTTTCACATTTGCTAAATTCTGAATGAATTGAGATTATTTTGCCTAGGACTTCCTTTTCCACACTATTATCAGTTTTCTGTTCTAGAAGATTTTGAAGTTGAAGTAGGCTTTGATCTTAGCCCACTAATTGCCAAGCAACAATAGTCTTTCATTTAGAAAATGAAACACTAAAGAAGCTATTTTCATCAGAATTGACTCTGTCATTAAAACATTCCACATCTAACCCGTTAGCAATCGAAAATGTTTGCATTGTCTTATTTTATGTTGGGGCATCTCCTGCCAAGTGTTTGGCCATCTGCATATAGTTATGGCATCATTGTCTCTTAGGAGTCTTTCCTCTGGCCTGAGCTGGTGAAGCCTAGGGGAAATCACTAGAATCAACTCAAGTCTCTATTTACTTGGATGTGTTTCACAGGGAATCCTTTGTATCTACTGACTTGCTGTCATCAAAATATCCATGGGAAGTTCACATAACCTCATTTCCCTCTGTTAATGTTACTGAGTTAAGCACAAGACAGAAATATTCTTAGAAGATATATGGCTTCCTCTTAATCACCGCTGGCCTAGATTGGAGAAGCAAAGTCTGAGGACAAAGCGAGCCCCTCGTGAACTCTGGTCACTGTAAGACAAACAATGGGGACCTTATTCCAAATTTAGTTTCTAAGCAAAGGTTTTCCCAATGACCTTGTTTCCTCTGGAGTGATCGCCCTGCAGCACTGATGGATTAGCAACTTGCCATTGTACTGTGAGTCCCCACTTTACCTCTTCTCCCACTTTCTTTTCAGACATCTGGATTTTTCTTTTAGGTACACATTTTCTCCACAATTCTGCATAATAACAAAAGTAAACATATCTTGCTTCCTCTTAAAATCTGTTCAGATGTCTTTGAAATTGATCCATATCTTCTCTCTACTTTGGAATTACCATTCAGCTAAAAGAGCTACTATATGGTACAAATAGAATTAGTCTCCATGTGGTGTCCTGCTTAGCAATAGTCCCAGACCTTAACTCATAGTGAGGATGACCCAATGTCTCCTATGCTTAGGAAATCACCAGCTGTGGCAGCACTTAGCTGGATGTAGCATTTTTATTGCACAGGGGTCTGTGAGCCATGAGGGGTCCATATTGTTTACCTGAGCTTAGAACTCACACCCCAAACTGTGCTACACCAACTTCTCCCTTCAAAGAAGCCTTCTACCTCATCTTATGGTCTTATGGTCATCTTATGACATGAGGAATATTCTCTTGTAAGAAAATTGGAAAAGAGGGAAGAAGGAAAGGGAGAAAGGAATGTTAGAGGGAAAAGGCTGTCCTAAAGCTAATTCCATGCAGGCTTTGTGGACTCCACCCCCACCCCAGGCCAAAGCCAAAGACACTGGGAACTCCAAATCCCATCACCACCAAAGGGGAGGTGGCTGGGACCTGAGGGTAGGGTTAAGCAGCCAGGTTTGGTATAAAGCCAGACACGTGGGCTTTGGAGGGGTCCCCCATTTTGGCTCTCCACCAGCTCTCAGCGTCCAGCCAGCTCGGAGAGTGCCTTTGCGTTTCCAGGTCGGCGGATCGGGTAGGATGCATTAAAGACTTTATTTCCTTTATTTTCTCCCTGAGTTGTACATTTTCCTTATTTCCTTTTCCCTTGTAAATAAACCTTTTATTAACCTTTTGTGTGTGCCTGTAGTGGAGTATTCATAAGTCCCTTTTAGGTGTGTGGGTGAGGACCCACAGCAAGGCAACCCGCTCAATATCGGGGCTGCCCTATAACAGGAAGAGTAAGGTGTTTTCCATAGACACCTAACCTTCCTCCTGTTTGTATATGCTAATGGTCTACAAGAGGTTTCTGAGAGGCACTGGGCTAATTCCACACACGCCTATGGATACCCCATGGAAAATGAAATGTCAGTTTTCTTCCACCAAGGAAGGTCCTATAAATCACCCACAAAGAACAGAATGCATGCCTTCCATATGCACCATCTTGCAATGGCACGTATATGGCCATTTTCCTCTTCTTAAAAGTACATCTTTCTGTGGTCCATATACACCATGGAATATTACTCAGCAATCAAAAAAGATAAACTTATGCAATTTGCAGCGACATGGATGGAGCTGGAAAGGATCATGATCAGTGAAATAATCCAGAAGGAAAAAGAAAAATACCGGAGGGTCTCACTCATAGCAGGAATTTAGAAAACTTAAATAAGGGCCCAGGAAAAAGATTAATTATAATAAAGTAAAAATCAAAATCAACAAGCAACTATAAACCAGAGACATGCTATGGGGGGTGGGGGAGGGAGTAGGATCAAAACAAGGGTGGTGCGAATTGTATGGGGACTATAACCAAGATGAAGATGCATACATTGTGCAAAAATAAAAAATGATGTAAAAAATATATAAAATAAAAATAAAATAAAATACATTTTTAAAAATACATCTTTCTCTTTTCTTGGGGATCAGATAAAGTACATTTATGGATTATGTTACATGATGGGGACATTGTTCCAGTGGTGTATATTTTTCCCCAACCAATTAGCTGAATGTGTGTTTGTGAATGTAAGATATGTAGCTACTATAATGCAAAAATACTATAGGGACCTCTCGCTCCAATCCCTGGAGAATTCTGGAAGAATATTGGTGACATTCTAAACTTGATATGGTCACACAAGTGATTTGACCAGGGAGAACTACATTTCCTTTCTTGCCCAGGAAATGTCTGGTATTCATTCTATGTTACATCTTTTTATTCCCCTCTATTTATCTTAGCCAAATGCTCTCCCACTTTAATTATTTGTCCAGAAGAGGTCATCATTTGAGAACCTAGTAAATACGGTCAGACTTGGATTTCCATTGCAACCTTGTGACTTCCCACATGATCATTTTATGTCACAGAGAAGGAAGTCTGGAGGACGGGACAAAGATAACTGAGAGAGGTTTCTGCTGATGTTTACTCAGCTCCACATGAAAATATTCTTCCCTGCTCTCATATCTTCCCTTTTTAAACACACAGACATCCATGAAATGAACAGTTTTCATTGATTACTGCTACAAACAGTGGAGACAACAGGCTCAATTTATAGTCCTCTCTGAAGGTTTGGGGAGACATGGTAGAGACTAGAGGGGAAAAATGCATGTGAACACAATAGAATAATGTTCTATATGTTGTGATTTGTTAATAGATGTTGATTGACCTAAATTAGATAAAATTAGATACTTCAAATATTTGTCTTCTGCCAATATCTTAGAAGTGGGATTTTGTTTCATTATCCCTGTCATCTTGCAACATCTCCAAATATTACTCAAAATTTTGTAGAGGGCCTCCCCTGGTGGCGCAGCGGTTGAGTACTGGGCTGCGAAGCTGCCTGCAGCTTCCTCAGTATCGGTTTGGCAAGGGTCCCACATGGGGTGCAGACCTCTCCTGACGTGCCCACTGCTCCCCTCAGCAGTGTATTTCGTCAGGCTGCCTGTTCTGCTGACCGGCTCTGGCTCTGGTGAATTCTCTTACCCTCCCACGCTTCTGACTGTACCCAGTGCTTGTATAAATAAATAAATAAATCATAAAAAAAAATTTTGTAGCGCTCCAATATATACTTTGTATTGGGGCAGAGTGCTGTAATGTTGAAGAGATTGTCATAATTTTATGATTAATTCCAAGGTTGACACAATTATTGAACCTGAAAGTGTAAATACAGATGGGTGACAAAATCAAAATTGGAGGTTGAGAGAATTTTTCTCAGTCCAGTGCCTGTTTTCAATTAAGATTTGGGATATTGTTTTAGGGAATTCCAAACCAAGACAGTATGAAATAAAAACCAGATGAGTGAAACAAGTCAACATCTATGGGAATGGAAAGGAAGAAAATATGGGCATGTCTGTGAGAAAGTTCTGAGGAAACACAGATAATATTGGTCCATACAAAGAGCATGGAGCCCACTAGTTTTGCTTTCCATGGTACCTAGAACCGAACTTAAAAATTAGCATGTTCTCGGAAGTAGTCATTGAATTTGTAATGGAAGAAAAGATAAAGAGCTAAAAACCAAAGCTATCATCCTAGAATTAAGCAAATTAAGGGCAGTAAAGGAAAAGTAAGATGATGTGAAGATTTCAAAGAAGTTAGAGCAAAATGAAGGTCTGCAGAAAATGAGTCTGAAAAGTCATGTTGAGAGTTTTTTGACAATGTTTTCTAATGCTGTAGAATAGTTCTATTTAAAGTGTGGTCATCAGACCAGCAGGTAAATATCACCTGGCAACTTTTTATAATTGTAAATTCTTGTGCTTATCCCAGATCTACTAAATCAGAATCTTTTGAGGTGGGGGCTGATAAATCTTTGTTTAATAAGCTTGCAAAGTGAGATTTATGCACGGTAGAGTTTGAGACACATTATTAGAGCATATTTTTTGGAAGATAGGTTGCTACTGAGGTAAGTTTTCTGATTCTGAAAAGATTTCAAGGGGTTAATTCAAGGATCTTCCCAGAACTAAGTTGCAGAGAAGTGGTACTAAATCACTAAATTATTTAAACTGTCCCAGGTAAGCAGTTTATGCCATGCTTTAGTCTTTAAACCTTCCTTAGCTTGTCTTACTTCAGTGAGAGTGAGAAGAAAAACAATGCTAACATTTCTCAGTTGAAAATACCTAAAGACCACTCAGATTTATGAGAGAATTCAGTTCACATCTCTCAGCTACAGTCTCAAGGAAAATTAGAAAATAGTTTGAACTGATCATAAATGAAAATACAAAACCTCTAAATTTGTTGCATAAAGGTAAATTGGTGCCTGGATGGATATTCATAACATTAAACACTCTTATTAGAAAAGAAGAACTCAATTCAAAAATCTAAATCTGCCCATTAAGAGACTAGGAAGAAAAAGCAAAAGAAACCCAAAAGAAGCAGAAAGAAGGATATAATAAAAACAGAAATCAACAGAATATATAGAGAAAGAAAATTCATGAAAATAAAAAGTATGGTTCATTGAATGACCTATAAAGTTGATAAACATTTAGCCAGGCTCACATAGGGAAAAAAAAGAAGAGAAGGCACAAATTACTCCTAGTAGTAACTATAGAGGGCACATGATTACAGGAGGCACACAAATTTAGAAGATAATAAAAGACTACCCTGGTGGTGCAAGGGGTTAAGTCTCAGCACCATGAAGCAATCCGCAGACACTGCTGCATGAATTTCAATCCTGGCCAGGGAGCAGAACCAGGTGGCAAGGCGGACCTCTCCTGTCTTGCCCGCTGCTCCCCTCAGCAGTGTATTTCAGTCAATCTGCCTGTTCTGTTCCCCACTCTGTCTCTGGTGAATCCTCTCACTGACCCCCCCCCCCCATACCTCTGGCCTATACCCTATCTCTTATATGCAGAAATAAATAAATCTTAATAAAAAGATAATAAAGATTTTAAAAATTACAGTAAGAGCTCCCACCCACCAGTGCCAATGGCCCGGATGGCTGAATAGGACCACCCTTGTCCCAGTAAGAGACCCCAGAAATCCCACCCACCAATACCAGCAGTCTTTCTGGGGGGCCCATGTCTAAATGGGAGCCATAGGAGATCCTGTCCACCAGTGCCAGTAGCCCAGCCAGCCCAGACACCCAGCAAGACCACCTTAACCCCAGTACAAGTGATTGGAAATCCCACCTGCCAGCACTAGCAACCTAAAGGACCCACACCTAGAAGAAACCCAAAAGCAAATAATGGGGAGAAAAAAATGGCCAAGTAAATCCTCGTGGGAACAATATACACAGAAAGAAAATCAATCTCCAGAACCCAACAACACTGACTCGGGAGAATTTTTATACTTGTCAAATAAAGAATTCAAAATTTCCACAATAATAAAACTCTAAGCTACACAAGAAGTCACAGAAAAGGGAAAGAGCGTTATGATAAACATAATCAATGAAAATAAGAACAAGATTGAAACTTTAAGTAAGAATATAAAGGAACTGCAAGATATTAAAAAATCAATGCAGAATCTAAAATATTCTGGGAAAAGCCATGAAAATAGAATACATGGTATGGAACAATGAATCAGCACTTTCAATATCGATACAAAAAGAATCAAGAAAGAAAAGTAAAATGAGCAAAAAAAAAAAAAAAAGAATAAGAATGAAGAAACACTTCTAGAATTATCTGACAACATGGGGAAAGGAAATGTAAGAATCCCAGAAGATGAGAGAGACAATGGAACTAAAAAACTATTCAAGGACATAATTGAAGAGAACTTCCCTAATTTGAACAAGGAAGTGAAAATAGACATACAGGAAGCCAGAAGGATGCCAAACTATCATAATTAAAGGAAAACTAAGACAGACACATAATAGTAAAATTTTTATGAATCCAAAACAAAGGAAAAGTAATGAAGCTGATGAGAGGGAAGAAACAGATAACCTAGAAAGGAGAACTGATTAGGCTGACATCAGACTTTTCTGAAGAAACACTACGGGCAAGAAGAGATTGGAGCAATATATTCAAAAAACTCCAAGACAAAAAAATTCCAGCCAAGAATACTTTATCCTGCAAAGTTCTCCTTCCCTTATGAGAGAAAAATAAGGGCCTTCTCAGACAAACAAACTCTTCAGAAATTTGTTACTTCTAACCCCTCACTCCAAGAAATATTACAAGAAGCCTTAAAATCTAAACCCACAGAGCAGTGAATAGGAGGAAAGGAACAAGAGAATCACAAAACAGAAAACAAAATGGCAATAAAACACTTCCATGTACAATAATCACCCTAAACATAACTGGACTAAACTCACCAATAAAAAGACACAGAGCAGCACGTTGGATAAGAAAACAAAATCCAGCCTTCTGCTGTCTCCAGGAAATACACCTAAGTTCTAAAAATAAATATAGATGGAGAGTAAATAGCTGGAAACAATTCTATAAGGAAATGGCCTCCAAAACAAGGCAGGGGCAGCCATACATAGAACATATAAAATAGATTACAAGTTAAAAAAGTTAACAAGAGACATATATGGGCACTATATAATGATTAAGGGAACGATACACCAGGAAGACATAACACTCATCAATATATAGTCACCAAATGAAGGAGCCCCAAAATACATTAGACAATTGTTTTAATGTCCGAAAATAAACATTGGAGAAAATACACGTATAGTAGGAGACATCAACACTCCACTCTCACCAATGGAGAGATCAATGAGACAAAAAATAAACAAGGACACAGTAGCCCTAAATAAAGATCTAGAACTTATGGACCTAACAAATATCTATAGTTCACTGCATTCCCCTAAAAATTAAATACGCATTTTTCTAAAGGTTACATGGATCATTCTTCAGGGTTGACCACATACTGGGTCACAAGACAAATATCAATAAGTACACGAAGACTGAAATCATTCCAAGTAACTTCTCTGACCATAAAGACATCGAACTAGAAATCAACTACAAAAAGAAAGTAAGGAACTCCCACCCCCATTATTTGGAGACTACTGAATACTCTACTAAAAGATCACAGGATCAATGAGGAAATCAAAGAAGAAATTTAAAAATACCTAGACACAAATGACAACAGGGAAACAACCTTCCAGAACATATGAGACACAGCAAAAACAGTAATAAGAGGAAAATATATAACAGTATAGGCCCACATCAATAAACAAGAAAGAACCCATTTGAAACAACCTAATCTCACATTTCAAGAAACTACAAAATATATGACAAAATATCTAAGAGCCAGTAGAAGAAAGGAAATGACAAAAATTAAAGCAGAAATAAATGAAAGAGAAATTAAAAAGACAGTCCAAATCATCAATGAAACCAAAAGCCAATTCCCTGAAAAAATAAACAAAATAGACAAATCTCTAGCTAAGCTCACAAAGAAAAAAAAGGCAAGAAAACTTAAGTAAATAGGGTCATAAATGAAAGGAGAGAAATAAAAACAGACACAGCAGAAATCCAGAGGATAATTAGAGATTACTATGAAAAATTATATGCAAACAAGTTCAACAATCTAGATGAGATAGGCAAATTCCTAGATGTATACCATCATCCAAAGTGGAATAAAGAAGAAATATAAAACTTAAACCAATTACAAGAAGCAAAATTGAAACAGTATTCAAAACATTCCCCAAAAACAAAAGCCCAGGACCAGATAGTTTCACAAGTCAGTTCTACCAAATATTCAAAGATGAACTAGGGCCTGTCCTACAAAACTCTTTCAAAAAAATTGAGAAAGAATACTAACAAATACATTTTATGAAGCTAATATTACACTAACAACAAAGATAATACAAAAAAGAAAACTACAGACCAATTGCAGTAATGAACACAGATGCAAAAATCCTCAACAAAATCTTAGCAAACCGAACCCAACAATGTATCAAAAGGATTACACACCATAACCAAGTGGGATTTATACTAGACTACTATCTCACGCCATGAACAAAAACCAACTCAAAATGGATTAAAAAATTTTGAATATAAGACCTGAAACCATAAAATAAATACTAGAAAACATGGGCAAAATCCTCCATGACAAATACCTCAGACACATCTTTGAGTGTTCATCTTCAGAAGCAAAGAAAAAGAAGGCGAAGTAAACAATTGAGACTATATCATGCTAAGAAGCTTCTGTACAGTAAGAGACAGTTACTGAAATGAAGAGACACCCCATGGAATGGGAGAGAATGTTCTCACAGTGTACAACTGATAAGAAACTGATATCAAAGATCTACAAAGAACTTACAAAACTCAACAAAAACAAAACAAACAACCCCGTTTTTTTTAAAAAAATGGGCAGAAGAGTTAAAAAGACACTTCTCCAATGAAGATATGTAAATGGCCAGCAGGCCTACGAAAAAATGTTCAGATCACTAATTATCAGGAAACGTAAATAAAACCATGATGAAATACCATCTCATACCAGCGATGATGGCCCACATTAAAAAAATAAAAGTGGAAACAGCAAATGCTGGCACAGATGTGGAGAAAGAAGTGTGAAGAAAAAGGAACTGGTCCAACCACTATGAAAAGCTGTGCTCCTCAAAACACTAAAAATGGATCTACCATATGGTTCAGCGATTCCGCTACTGGAATCTACCCAAAAAACACAAAAACAAAAGGAAATCTGCAGTCCTGTGTTTATTGCAGCACTATTTACAATAGCTAAGATATGAAAACAACCCAAATGCCCCCAAATAGATGAATGGATTGAGAAGAAGAAATGAAAAAAAAATGTTGTATATATTGTGTTGAAGACAGTATTTGCTAGGTGTTGACACTGGGAGAACAATTACTCTTGCTCTGAAGCAGTTCATTTTGCTATTTGGTTTTCCACTGGATTTGCCTCCTCTTATGTTCAAACATTTTTGTGACCCTGCTACCTACCATATATGTGTTTCAAAGATTTAGAAAGGTCTGTCTTGGGTAGCACCATTCCATGAGCGTTCTTCCATCTGCCTGCTCTAGAAATCAGAATCTTGACCAAATATTAAGTTGATACCCTGAGTTCTGTTTAAATAATGCATTCATGAAGCACTTATTAAGCATGTTGTACTATATTTGTGTTTGGATTAGAATATGATAGTTTCCCTTCAGGGTTACCAGTTCAGTAGATAAATCAACTGCAAAGTGAAAAAATGATACAGAATTAAAAAACAAGACAGAGGTCAGATAATAAAAGGCCTCAACTGTCATGGTAAGGTTGTAATTTTATAATCTAGGTAATGGCAAACCATTGAAGAGTTAAAGCAAGAGCGTGTTCCCAAGATGTTTTGACTAATTTTTTCACTCGTTCATTCAATAAACCATTGCTGAGTGTCCACCACCATCAGGTGCTACACGGGTTTCAGGGACTCCAAAGATACCTAAGGCATGACACTGCTTCCAGCAAGCTCACAGTGCCAAGAAACACAACTACTGGTGACAAAAGTTGTCTTACAGGTGAAGCAGGATATTATTTTTAGGAAATAATCTGTGACCATTTTCTTCTTTTTCCATTACCTCGTTCCCCTTCACTTTCTTTCAAGCATGCTTCAAGTTAACATCCTCAGGCAAGCAAGGGGCTGGATGACAGAAGAAATAGGCTGGTGTTCTTCCTGGCTTTTTTTTTTTTTTTAATCTAAGTCCAGGAGTAGGGAGAATATTAAGCAATAGACAAATTCTGGTGGCCAGATGGAGGCTGAGGATAAAGAATAAATGTGCTCTTCCCTAGCCCTCTCCCTACCAGACTAGAATCACTCTCATATTGCAGAGAGAGGAGGTGGGAAAGAGACTGAGGCCTGTGAGTTTCAGGGTAGTGGGGAGTCAGACCTGGCCCCCTGGTATTCCAGGGAGAAATGGATGCATGTCTCCATTTTAGAGGTAAATGAGACCAAGGTATATTTACATAGATGTTCCTATTCCAGGCATGGCACGAAAGCAGCAGAATGCCAACATACCCAAGGGGCTGCATGAGGAAAGACTTTGCTACTTAAGGGTATCACTATGAATGATGGATGGCCAAAAAGAGGGGCTCCCATCCTCACCCCATCTCAACACTGCAGCTTCAGACCCCTGGCACAGTCCAGGGCTAGGAAGAGTTACCCCAGAGCACCTGAATTTAAAGATTTTCCTAGACTGGCAAAGCAATACTTGCAATCAGAAAATTATGCTCAAATGAATGCAGTGATATATCCTGCACAGCTGAGTAGCAAACTGAGATTTTGCCATGCTGCGCACATCAAATTGCTCTGTGACACAAAAGGTAACAAATTCTGCTGGGTCACAAGAGTGACTGACTGTACAGGAAAGGTGAGTGTCTTCCCAGAGCTGAGCTTTGAAGAGTAAGATGAGAGCGTGTGAATTGGGAGGAAAGTCTGACAAATAAAAAAAAAAAAAATAGTTCAAAAGTAGGTAGGTATCTACCAGGAAATTTAAGTTTTCATCAAGGTATATTTGAGACATGCTGGGAAAATAAGTTGGAAAATCAGACACGGGAACCAATACAAAGGGCCTGGTTTCTAAGGGTGGGGGCTTTGTACTTGAAGACAGACGAGTTTCAGAGAAAGTAGTAAAATTAGAATGTGATAGATAAGAAAAATATTTAAATGATATATATTTTAAGGATTTTATTTGTTTATGCAGAGAACTTGGGTATAGGCCAGAGGTAGAGGTTGAAAGGATTCACCAGAGACAGAGTGGGGAGCAGAACAGGCAGAGCTACTGAAATACACTGCTGAGGGGAGCAGCGGATGAGACAGGAGAGGTCTGTGGTGCCATGTGGGTAGCTCCCTGGCCAAGGATCTACCACAGTGCTATGGGCCTTCATGGTGGTAGTGCTTTGACTTACCCCCTAAGCCACTAAGGAGGCCTGAAAAATATTTAAATGATATTTATTAAATCTGTGCTATGTGACAGAAAACTGCATATTATTTACTAGTTAACTTAAGCATATTAATACATATATATGTATGTATTACTCAACAAGGCAAAAAAGAATTATCTGTTTTACTCATTTTAGCTTCTGGCAAAGTCACTGATATACTAAGGTACTCAACAAATATTCATTAAAATGATAGAAAATAAATATTATCTGTCTTAATAACTAAGATGTCTTGGTTATTTAGCATTGTATTCTAATGGCCAAGTGTAGATTTTGGCACTTAGGGGCTCAGTAACTATTTGAAGGTAGGTAGGAATTATTCTATGAGTATAAATAATGAATGCATACAGGGCCTCCCTGGTGGTGCAAGGGTTAAAGACAGAGCTATCAAGCTATGGCCAGCCACTGCAACAGGAGTTCAATCCTGGCAGGCCAGGGAGCAACCAACATGGCACAGCAGACCTCTCCTGTCTCACCCACTGCTCCCCTCAGCAGTGTATTTCAGCAGATCTGCCTGTTCTGCTCCCCTCTCTGTCTCTGGTGAATCCTCTCACCCCCCGCACCTCTGTCTTACACCCCAATTCTTGTATGCATAAATAAATAAATCTTTACAAAAATAATGAATGCATAAGAATATCAATATAAAGATGCAACTACTGTGAATATCTTTTGAGGACCTCATTGCTTTTGGTAGGGATCAGATGAAACCCTTCATGAAGAAGCGATTGCTCTGACACATACTACAACATCAATGAACCTTAAAGACATACGGCAAGTAAAATAATATGAACCCACATGTGAGAGGTACCAAAAACAGTCAAATTCATAGAGACAGAAAGAATAGAAGTTGCTAGCAACTTGAAAGTGGGGATAAAAGGCAGTTATTGTTTAATGGGTATAGAATTTCCTTATGGGCTAATATAGAATTTCTGGAGGTAGATGGTGGTGGTGGCAGCATGACAATGTGAATACATTAATGGCACTGAACTGTGTGTTTAAAAATTATTAAAATGGTAAATCTTGTACGTATTTTATCATGATAAGAATTTTTTAAATTAAGTTATTTGGAAGCTCTGAGCGGATGGATAGGGTTTATAACAGTTTGAAGTCAGTCTTTTTCTTTGGTATCCCTTTTTTTTTTTTTTTAAGTTAAAGTCCTTCTTCTTAGATTAATTGCATTCTCCAGAGAAAGAATTCTCTGCAGAATAGGGACAAACAGCCAACATTCTAGAAGCAGAATAAGGGGAATAGAGCGAGAGTCTCAGCAGTTAGTATGTAAATAGCTTCACCTCCTTCAATCCTAGTGAGTCTTCCTTTCATTAGGTATCACTACCCCACACTGTAGCTGATGAAACCCTTGTCCAGGGATTCTCCTAGAGATAACTGATGCCACCATTTTCTGAATCTTTTGGGATTCTTGAATGTCACCTGGTTTGTTTATCTTCTGAACCCTCTGTTGATTTAAGATTCCTCTTTCTTAAGATCTAGTAAGTCGATTGCTACTGATACATCTGCTTTCCAGAATCCAAAATGTCATTACTACTTCCATTTCTTTCATTATCTTTATTCTTACAGATTTACACATGTGAAAAGAATCTTCTTTACTGTTATTTTCCTAGGGTTTAGGATAGAGCATGAGTAAACCTGTATACTTAATCCATCATCTTTACCAAAAGTTATCTTCTATAGTTTTTACAATTTTCAAACAATGGTTGTTATTTTTTAGACTCTATTAACAGAAGGAAACCATCAGAAATGAGGAAAATGAGGATGTCAGTGAGCTCTGGAGTAATGTTTTTAGTTCTAGGCTCAACTCTGAAAACTATCAACATTGGAATTATTTTACAGGCAAATATTCTTCGACGATTGAATGAACTTGGAATGTTTTCAACAGAGAATGGGAATTCCCAAGAGTTGACCTTAAATATATGAAAAGCTAATATTCATTTTTCATTTATTCACTCATTCATTTATTCATTCATCTGAGTTCCTGCCTTCTGCTAGGAAGTATTCTGTTAGCACCAGTGCATGCAGCAAACATGATGGATTCCCAGATCTAACAGAGCTTAAATTCCAGTGGGGAAAAGAATGATTTGCTCTGGATGGGCCTATCCTAGAAAAGGAACAAATGGATCAAAGCCACTGGAGATGAATTTCAAGTGAATATGAAGAATGAGTAAGTGTTAGAATTGTTGAAGTGTTACAACAAATTGTTCAGCTCCCTCAGAAGGTGATGAGAACTAGGACGGCCCCAGTAAAAGTTTAGTATATGTTAATGACATGGGCTCTGTTTGGAATCCCAGCTCTTCCTTACTAACTGCTGACCTTAGCCAAATCTCTTTTTTTTTTAATTTTTTAAAAAAGATTTATTTATTTATACAAGAACTGGGGTACAGGCCAGAGGCGCAGGAGGCTGAGAGGATTCACCAGAGACAGAGTGGGGAGCAGAACAGAAAGACGGACCAAAGACACTGCTGAGGGGAGCAGCAGACCAAACAGGAGAGGTCTGCTGCACCATGTGTTTATCTCCCTGGCCAGCTGGGAATCGATCCCATGTTGCAGAGGCTGCGGACAGCTTCACAGTGCTGCGCTCAACCTGCTGCACCACCGGGGAGGCCCCTTAGCCAAATCTCTTAACCTCTCTCCTGTTTGATGTATAAAATGCTGCTAATAATTATAGACTGTATGGGATATTATGAGAATGAAATTAAGGATAAAGTGTTTGGAAAAGTTGTAAAAATAGTACAATGAACTTTTTTGTAGTCTTTATCTAAATTTCCTAGTTGTGCAAATTTGAAGAGAAAACCGCACTCCTATGATTATTGTAGCACTGTAATAGGCAAGTTATGGAAACACCTTCAGTGTCCTTGAACAGATGAGCAGATCGGGAAGATGTGGTATATATACAAAATGGAATACCACTCAGCCATCAAAAATATAAACTCATGCCACTATCAGTGACATGAATGGAGCTGGAAGTGATTATGCTAAATGAAATAAGCCAGAAGGAAAAAAGTCAAGTACCAGATGGTGTCACTTACATATGGAATATAGAGAAACCAAACAAAGGATGAGATGAAGACAAACTTTTAAACCAACCCTTGAAAGTTGACCTCAGAACTGCAATATTGGCTGGGGGTGGGAGGTGCGAGGGAGAACACAATGGACTATAGTAGGGGACTATGGGTGATCATTTAATCAACTCACTGTGGAAGTTGGAGAAAGAAGAAATAAATGGACACAGACAGGATATAGGATTTTGCTTTACCATGAATCAGATAAGAGAAACAAAGGGCATAAGGAAGAACAGTGTTCAAATAATCCTTGAATGATTTCTGCATTCCCACCGCTCTAAGGCTGGTTGATTTAATCAAAGAGTGATACTCACTTTAATGGGAGATGTAGATATGGGGAAGGCTATGCATTTGTGGGTGCAGGACATATGTGGGAAATCTCGGTACCTTATGCTCAATTTTGCTATGAACCTAGAACTGCTCTAAAAAAATAAAGACACTGCAAAATAAAAAAAAAATAAAAAATAAAAAACAAAGAGTGATACTGAGGACTAAGATTTACAAGTTACATTATGGAAAGTGTGGTGTTGTCCCCTAGTTTGGGGCATGTTAGGAAGGGCAGAAGTAGGGAGAAGGAATAGGAAGCACTTCATCTTTGTCATGCTCAGCCTGAATTGACAGTGATATCTTTGGTCTTAAAAACAATGAAGATGGGTAAGAATCAATGTTGGACTCTTGGCATAGCAATCACCAAGGAAGTTTATAAAAATCATATTTGTAAGTTAAACTGTCTCTTCATAAATTCTGATTCAGTATGTTTTGGGTAAGGTTTGGCCCATTGTCAGTATAAATAAAATATACCATAAGCCAAGAAGGTCAACTTGGGGTATCAAGTCAACTGTGGGGCATTTCAACATGTACATTACTAAGAGAATTGATCCAGGAGTAGGTAGAAGTCTCCAGTCAACTCTTAGTAGTTCAGATCTGTGCTGTCCAATGTGACCTCTCACCATATGTGATTGAACTAGAATGAAAGAAGCAAGAGTTGATGAACTTTTAAGATACAGTTCTCTGTGTACTCAGGATCATTAAACAAAATAACTTATTGTGGAAAATTCACATTAAATTGAATTTGCATTGAATTTTGAATTAATGAATATCCTATAACTTAAAAATTCTGCTCCTTAGTTAAACTAGTGCATTTCAAGCGCTCAATAGTCACAGGTAGCTAGTGGTAGTTAGCAACATAGAAAGAACTGTATAGAACATTTCCATCTCTGCAGAAATATCAATGGATAGCACTCCAGAGAAGTATTGACAACCTGCCAAAAGCCCACTCTCAGGTAAAAAAAGAGTAGTTGTTACTGGCCTCACTCTACACACCAGGAAAGACTTGATGTTAATTGAATTAACGACCATTTTAGTTGGTTTTATTACCAACTAAAGGAAGAAAGACTATATATCAAGCCAGGAGATGTTTGATGAAGTGAAGAAATGACAACCATTTACAGTATATCCATTAACCTCTCTTTGGTGTGGAGAGAATGAGGCCTGGACTGAGATTCTAAACACACTGTCCCCAAGAAGCTAGTGTGGGGGTGCCAAAGAACATTCCCTCCCCATCCCTCTGGGTCCTTCTTGGGCTGGTCAAGCAAACAAATTAACATCAGCAGTAGGGGTAAAAGATAAAATTGAATCACATAGTATGAAGAATTTACGTGGCTACAAATTCTAGAATAATTGGGATAAAGCTCAGGTTTCTATCCTGAGCAAATGAACGGGATAGAACCTGTGGTGCCAGGAGAGAGGAAGGTGCTTACGTGACAAGGAAGCGATGACTTCCTGTGCCAAAACCCAGATGTTCCAGAGGTTTGCCCTGCCTTTCGATACGTTTCTCCAACAAAAAGGTAGTTTCTGGAGATGACCTTAAATCTGGGTAATCTTCATTATTTAAGGTGATGGTAACAATTTCTCTCAAGACCCCCGGGGCCTCGATTGACCTTAACTCCGCATGCCAAGGTGACCTGTATTGGGAAAAGCCTGCTCTAGATTCTTGCGAAAAGCCCATCTGAAGATTTTTTGGAGGTCAATCTTACATGAGCTACCTAAGAATATCCTCTCTCGGGGGACTATTCTGTGAGCCAGTGTTGGATTTCACTCTCCCCTGGCCCATGCCGCCCCATTCCCCAGGCAACCTGACTGCCAAGATGGTTGGCAGTGCCCAGGTGTGATGCCAGGTAGCTGCATTTCCTGTCTCTGTGTGCTCTGTTGGCCGTTTCTAAGTATAGTTTGCCTCCATCTGTTCCTCTCGCCCTTCCATGCTACCCAGTTAGGTGTTGTTTTGTCCCCTGGAGGAAGCCCATATTGTTCTGTTCCTTCCAGAGAAGAAACAAATCAGGAGCAACAAGGAAAAATATGGAGTGCAAGCATGTGTTTCCAGGCCATCAACATGCAAGCAAACGTGCATGAAAATGAGTGTTAATTTACTGCATGATTCAGTGTTTGCAAGACTATCAAGTCATTTCCCATAGGCAGCCCAACAGCCATCACATGGTAATGAATTTCTATTATAACCATGTATGATGGTTGAACCAGCAGACTTATGATCAAAGAAAAGAACAAAATAATAACAATGGTGATAATAATGATAGTGTAATAATTAGCTGGCGAAGGCTTTTACAACTGGGGTCAATTAGGTAATACAGTTATTTGGGACAGTTAATAACAGGTCTGATTTTCTCATTTTAACATTTGTGGTTTCTGCCGCCTTTGTTTGAAAAATAACATTTTTAACTATGAAAATAGATCCAGCCTAACAATCAAAACAGAAACAATTTGTATGGGTAGTAAGTTGGGTTTTTGTTTGTGTTTCATAGTAGGTTTTAGAGGTCCATTAAAATTGATCTGTTCTGTTCTGTAGAAATTGTTAAAACCAGAAAAAGACTTCAACGGTTTGGGATTTTACATTCAATATTGAATTATATTGTTCATGATCAATTTTCAATTTCAATTTTTTATCAACTTTTATATTGTTTATTATCAATTTTCATATATATGAGAAATATAAATATATGGGATATATATGCAACAAGTATATATATATGAAAACTGAAAAATTGGCTTCGCTTTAGTTATCCATAAAACCCAGGGTGCCCTTTTTCTTTGAAAGGAATCAAGTCATTTGAAAACAAGATCCTTTTAAAGATAGTTCGGTATATATATCACTCTCTATTATCGTCCCTCTGTCCTTGTCTTTCTTTCCTTTGTTGTCATCAAGTATATTTTAATATCTGATTGAAAAGAGAATAGATCTTATTTTAACCATGTAAAATACATGATGAATTTAAAGTGTCCAAAAGAGAATTTGGAATAATGCAAATAGACTTGAATGTTTAGTTAGCTCTTTTTCTTGAAAAGTTGCTGAAGCAGACGCATTTTCTTTCATGAAGTGTTCTTAGTTATCTCCTTCTAGTGACTATCCATTGCAGATTTCAGAAGAGCAAATATTTACAGTTAACTCCCTAAAAGCCAGAAGATGGCATTGCATGTGTGCTGGAGGTAGGGTGTAGGCTCAATGGAAAGGCTGACGTTGTCTTGGCTTTACAAACACAAATGGAGTCACTCAAGAAATCATTCAGAGACGCTCAAGGGATGTTTGTTGCAAGAATGCTTCCCTCCCTGGAGCTAAGGTAGAGGGTTAAGAGGCTAGGGGGCTGTGATCCCACATAACTCATGGGCACACTTTGTACAGACAGAAGGGCCATGCTTTAGTCATAGTGGTAAATCTGTAGTGACAGACGTTTGTTCTATATTTGTGAATGACCTGATTTGGCATGCATGCAGCTCGTTCTACTGACAATAATGGTAACATGGTGTGAGGGAGAGAGAGGAAAACCAGTAGAGAGAACAGAGAGACCCGGGCAGGCAGCGAAGGAGAAAGAGAAAAGGAATATGAACAATTGAAAATCATGACAATTGGGGGGTGACTCCGAGGAAACCTGCGTTTCGTCAAAGACGATTGTAATTTGGGAACAAGTCTTGAATTCATTCCTAGTGGACTAGGGGAGATGCACTTCCTTCCCTCTGTGCGCCCTCCCTGTTTCTCTCACTCCTCTCCCCTGTAAGCTCTGGGGAAGACAGATCCTCAGACAGCTGTCAGACATGGTAATGGGATGCTTCTGCATCCTGCAGTCCTCTGTCATTTGCAAAACTTGCCTGGCAGTGCCCCCTTTGCTGCTGTCCTGCTACCTGAAGACCCCTCAGGTGAAAAGGAAACTGTGGCCAAGACACAAGAAGAGAGGGTTGTCAATAATTGGAAGAGAAGGATTGTGATGCTCATCGCTCTCTCCCCTTGTAGGGGAAGGAAAAAGTGTCAGGCCTTTCTGCCCTCCCGCCATTAGGATAGATGAGGGAACCCTGTGGTCCCGAATGCATGCTGATGGCGGCACCTGGAGTGGGGACACCTGGGCTGAGAGACTGAGTGTATAAGGGCGTCGTCAGGAGGCTTCTGCCCATCAGCAGAAGCAGAGAAACGGAAAAGCAGGAGAGTAAAGAAGCAGACAGAAGGCCAGAGAGCCCGGAAAGAGTGAAGACTTGCTGGGGGCTGGGAGGCCTGCCAGCCTCCCGGCCCCCCAGCACCCCTGCCTGCCGTGTGCCTAGTAAATCTAAATAAAAAGGCTGAAAAAGCCACTGAGGGCTCCAGGACTCCTCCCTTACCCGGTCTGCTGCATCAGAAAACCTGCCCTGTGTCCGTCCTGCCCCTACGCCCCTCAAATGATTTTCTTCTCAAATCAGCAGATGGAATCCAAGGCAAGAGCAATTATGACCCCCAAAGAGAACTCAGGTGAGGGGGAGCTGGCAGTGTGGGCGGAGCACTGCCTGAGGGGCCTGCAGCCCTGCTCCTGCAGCCCTGCTCCTGCCTCTAACGTGCTGTGTGACCATGTGCAAGCCCCCTCCCCTCTCAGAGTCTGTTTCTCAACCTGGAAAATGCAGCAACACAAAAGATGATCTCTAAGGATCTTTTAGCACTAAAAATCATCTTCTTATGTAGGGTACTTAGGTATGAAGGCAGGTGGGCTCAATGCCATCTCCTCAAAGGTCCTCCTTGACCATCCTATGCAGAGTATTGCCCTGCCCATCATTCTCCAACGCAGGCTTTACCATCACCTGAAACCATCCTGTTGATCTCTAGGTTACTTCATTAACCTAGTAAGATGCAAAGTCCGTGCCAATAGGAACACTGTCAGGTGTAGCATTTCTTCCTTGGTGAATTTTATTTATATGCATGATGTGTAATGTATATAACATAGATTACATGTAGATTCGCCTGTATGTTTCATTATTTATGTTCACATTATAAAATAAAAGCTTGAGGAGTAATAAATGATTCCATCCAGCTATTTTTTCTGTGTTGAATTCTTACGGTTTACAAATAATGGAAATACGCTGGGTTACCTCAATGAATGAGTGTTTACAATGGCCTGCCAGTAGGAAGGGTTCAGAAAGCCCCAGTACCCGCACCAGGCCCACCTGGCCAGCACTGTGCATGATACCCCTTCAGAGGACACAGCTTCTATCCTGCTCACTGTCCATTTGGATAAAGCAGATGCTTTCTGACCACAGCTCTGCCATTTTAATGAGACAGATCCATGGGCTCACCACTTACATTGTTCTAGATGCTCCATCCTCACAAACTCTCATGGATTCTTAAACTCTTCCAGAAAGTGTTTGATTGGTTTATCAAACTACTATCTGGTATTGGGAATCCCTTTTGGGCAAAATTGCCCTGAAGCCTACAGATAGGGGTTTCTTACCAAAGGGACACATTAGAAGCATATGTATAACTTTTCCACAATATGCTTTCTGGGGACCCATTAATATGTAATAAATTAGAATGTGCATCTAGTGCTACACTGGACATCTGGACATCTTGGACATTTTGCAAAGTCTCCTGTTTTGCACTTTGGACATGAGCCACTGCCATTGATGACATCCTTCGGGCTAGGTGCTCATCTGTGTTCCACTGAGCTATGCGCAGAGAAGCGGAGTTCCTAGTTCAGAGCGTAAGGAGTAAGCATGGCAGACACGAACAACTCCATAAAGCCTTCCAAATAGTCTGCCCACCTTTCCATCTATCTGTTTGGCCTCCCTGCTAACTACATATATATTTATTTTCCTAAGATTTATATTTCAATATGGATTTTGATTCTAATATGCTTCTCCTTTGCAACAGAAATATTTCTAAGGATTGATTAAGGTGAGAGTGGTTCTAAAAATTGGGAACATAATTGTGTATATTCCAGTTGTGGTTATAGAGAACAGAGGACATAATCCTATATCCCATTTCAGGATTAGAGTTAAGCTTCTTGAAATAATAATCTTTTATTCAATAGTCCTTCTCATTCACATTCTCATCTAAGGCCAGAGTCCCTAGAATAGAGTTTATCCATTTTGGGGTCACATAAGGAGGCAGTCAAATAAATTACTTATGAATTACAATTGCTATTCATTTCATTTACAAGAAAAAAAACACCACAACAAAAAAACAAAGATCAAGAAAGCGAAAGGAAAATAATACCAAATATGGGCCAATTTCCATGACTGGTATCTGGAGCCCCTTGCAAAGAATGGGCTAGCAGAAAGTGAGAAACACTGGACATTCATTTGTCCCACATCATATCTGATGAGCTCCAATTTGTATGATTTCTAGCTGACAATCTAATATAGAAGATAGATGGAAAGAATCTACACTAATAAATAAGGTAATGTATATAAAGACTCTAACAACTGCCAAGACTACCCTGTGATCTCAATAAATAATCCGATTAAACAATAGCTGGATACCAGGCGTACCTACTCTCCATTTCAACTTCCTTCCCCCTCGCCTACTGCTCTTTGCTTTCCCAGACACCCTTGCAGCTGGGATGACCACATGAAACAGAGAAATCTGTTGGCATTGTCTCTATGGCTTCCATACTGAGTTGAATAGTGTTCCCAAATAATTTGTGAACAAATATGACCTTATTTAGAAATGGGGTTTTTGCACATGTAACCACGTTAAGATGAGGTCATTCTGATCAGGATGGGCTTTACCTTGAACACAACTGGTATCATAAGAAAAGGGAAATTTTGACACAGAGTTGCAGACACCCTGGAGAAAAAGCCATTTGAAGATGGAGGCAGTACTGGCGTGATGGATCTACAAGCTAATGAATGCAGGATGGCTGGCAACACCAGCAGCTAGAAGAGGAAAGCAAAGACGCTTCCCTAGAACCTTCAGAAGGAATGAGGCCTTATACACGTTTTGGTTTTGAACGTCAGTCTCTAGAACTATGAGAAAATAGCTATCTATTGCTTTAAGCCACTCAGTGTGTGGCCTTTTTGTTATGACAGCCTTAGGAAACTCCTTTTTCTTCTTCCTAGAATGAGGATTTGATGCCTTGAGTGTATATATGATCCTCTTAGAATATGAGGCCACACAGAGGCTAAGTAAAGAGGGTAGACCAGGAAGACAGCGGGAACCTGCTTCCAAGTTCCCCAACTGGAGATAAATAAATCTCCAGGTATTTCAGTTGTTGTCACTTGGGTTTTCTGCTAAAACGATGGCACATTCCTAATATCCTATGGTCCAGAGGAAGGACATGAGAGTAACTTGTGTTCATGTCTCAGCCACATTTTTATGTAGATGTGTGGCCTTGGGCAAATCATAAAAACTTTTTGAACTTCATTTTATTTCTCTGTAAAATAGAAACAATAATATCTACTTGAGTCTTAAATGAGATGTTTTATGAGAAAGTCAGGGGTCATCAACAGGGCAAAGGAAGTTAATACAAATTACCAAGACCATGGTATCCCCAGGGGCCTGGATTCTGTCTGTGCTGCATTTGAACACAAATGCTCTATAAAGATCATTTCCCCATCTCCATCCTTGTTGGCAGGAGGCAGGGAGGAGTTAGGGGTTGGGATCAGAGGGTGGGTAAGAGGTTTTTTTCCTTTTCCTTTTTAGCAAGAAGCGGCTCTTGGCAATCCTTTAGAATAATAGGTGCATTATAAAATGTAAAGGACCATACCAAGATTGGAGTACACATTTAAGACCACTTCATCATAGAAGTTACAAGAAGAGTTACTGGACAAGGAACTCCAACTTCTGTCATCCAGCAGAAGGGATCAGAAGTGATTGCTTGAAATCCTTTCTGGTTTTGCCCCAATACATGAACTACATCCTGAGCCTTGCCTTGCATGCCCTACATCTGTCCCTCTTTTTCCTGGATTCTTCCTTTGGTTCAGAGTAAATATAAGGCATGAGTTTGTAGCTTGTGGTGTAGACACCCCTCATCAGAAAGCAGCAGAAAGATAAGAATGGAAAATTGTTCTCAGTGCTGATGGTTCCTGATGTAATTGCATGCAAGCCGCAGGGTCGGCCACAAAAGCACACCATGGCTCCCTAGAAATCTGAGTTGCTATCTGGGCTTTCCCAGAAGGACACATTCAACAGACTCTGTCTTTGGCCATTCCCCACTTGGCAGAGGGCCCCTCCATGAGCAAGCCCCATTGTCCTAGAGGCGGGAGTTTGCCAGTGTTAAGGGCTTCAAGGTAGAGGTTGGCCCTTGGCGCGGTGTCCTAGCTTCACTTGCATCGTCTTTCTGTCTGCATCGAATTCAAGTCACCTGTTTGCATATGTGAGTCTAAACATAGGCAGGCCCTGGTTTGTCTTTTCCTCCCCCTGCCACCCTTTCACACCCTTTCACCACTTTAGATCTAAGTGAATATGGTTTTCTAAATATAGTTCGGCAGCCAGTGTGTTAGGCCTTCTAATGAGCCACGGTAATTGCTTCTGCTATTTTCCAAAATGAAAATCAACCTCCAAAGAGCAGCTGCTTCGTTGTACTGTTCCCTTCCCTTCGATTACTTCTCCCATCCCTACAAGTCCATCAAGCCCTCACCCTGACTGCTTCGTCTGTGAGCAGGGCCTATGGGACTGGGCAGGACGAATGTGCGGATGGTAGGAAACTGAACAAGCAGGCTCTTGTGTGCTTGTTATATTTAAGGGCCTAGGGCAGGAGGGGGAAAGACATGCCTTAACTTCTGGTTTCTAAGACATCCTGTGATGTGCTGTGCTTGTCGATAAATCTGAAAAGTTAACCAGGTTTTTAGATGACAGAGCAGAGAGGTGTCCACCCTCCCTCCTCTTCCATGAATCCTCCAAAACAACAGAGAACAAGAAGCAAAAACACATATCCTTTATTATTTAAGGGAGGGAGATGTCTGTAATCTGGAACCACAATGAATGGAGATGAGAAACAGACAGGGGAATGGCAAGGCACTCAGTAGAGGTATGGAAAGCCCAAGGGTAATACCTTTGTGAATCAAGCCAATTCACTCAGAGGACAGGGATATATCAGAAGAAGAAGACTCATGGTGCAGTGGGTGCAGTGAGTGCAGAGAGTGCAGAGAGTGGGGGTTAGCACAGGGCTGCAAACACACCCTGTGGGGGAAGTAACACTAGCTGCATTCATGATGCACTTGTTGGTGTCTGATCATGACAAATCTTCTCTCCTGCAATCTTCTTAACAACTGCAAAGGGTATTATTTCCCCCATTTTCTAGGGGCAAAAACTAAGGCTCAGAAGAAGTTTAATGCCTATGGAGCTGGCCTCCTCTGAAGGGTCAGGTAAGCTTATCTCAATATGTCCAAGTTAGTCTCCTCCGGTAAGTGTCACCATGAAATGGGACTAAAGGTGAATGCAGGCCCCGTGGGCCTTCAGGAGTCCATCACCTTGCTGAGAGAACTCAGGAGCTAAGTGCAATGAAGGCCCTAGAGACTAAGGGAAGGTTTGTCCTCTTCTCTGTGGTTTGCCCTTTTCCTAATTGAAGAAACAACCACTGCTCCCCCTTCTAATGACCTGGGAGGATACAGGAGGTATCACCTAGCTGTACCTGTGACCACATCCTTCCTATCAAGAAACTCATCTTTTGACGGATGAGGTCATCCACTTCTTGTCATATAAAGTCTCTTTCTTTAACACCTCACATCCTTAAACACTGGATAAATATTCTTGGTTCACCCCATTTTGTTTTAGAGTTAATGTCCATGCAAATTCTCTGTATATAGGTCATTCAATTTACATCTTTTTCTACTACTAATCTGTCTGATGTTAGTTTTTATTTTTTTATTGAGGTAACATTGGTTTATAAGACTGTACATGATTCAGTGGTATGTTACCCCTTCAGATGTATGTTGCCACACCACAACTACCACCAAGTGGTTAATTTGTTCATCCATGGAGCTTTAGAAGAACCCAGATGGGGTGGGTAATTTTTCCCCGGTGCCTCGACACCCCAAATAACAGAAAGACACTAAACTGATGTATTCTTTACTCCAAAGACTGGTTGCTCACCTTCACCACGTTCTCTGTCCCTGACACTGAGTCTTGAGTAGCGTCTGGATCTGTGTGAACTTTGAGGCCAGTGGCTGTGTGGTTGGTAGGAGTGAAGGGCGTGACAGAGACTGGACAGGACTCATGCTGCTAGAGTCTGGCTTCCCTCCTTGGCTCAGCCATTTTTCCTTAGCTCCCCTGTTGTTTTGAAAAGTCCCACAGAAATTCAGGATTCCTTGCCATCTTCAACAAGAGCTAGTCTAGGGGCCTCCCAGGTGGGGCAAGGAGTTAAGATGCAGCACTATGAAGCTATTTGAGCCACTGCAGCATGAGTTCTATCCCCAGCCAGGGAGCTACCCACATGGCGCGGCAGACCTCCCCTGTCTCATCCGCTGCTCCCCTCAGCAGGGTATTTCAGTCAGTCTGCCTGTTCTGTTCCCCGCTCTGTCTCTGGTGAATTCTCTCACCCCTCATGCCTCTGGCCTGTACCCCAGTTCTCATATGCATAAATAAGTGAATTTAAAAAAAAAAAAGAAAGGAACTCTGATGATACAGATGAAAGCAAATGGATACATGGGACACCAACATAGGCTCTTTATAGGAAGCAAATAAAAAGGCAGAAAATGGGCAAAAGAAGTATCTAGAAGTAAGTAGATGTTCTGATCCAGATGATGCCAGTGAATCTAAATTCCTATGTTGCAAACATAGGGCAACTATTTTAATGCACTTATTTTTACTCTGTCAGGTCAGTCTGAGCATTACTTGGCTTAATTTGAACCTCAGGCAGCTTGAAGAGTCTTTACATTCAATAAAATGTACTGAAAAAGGGGGAGATTCTTTTCGGCATTGAACACATCCTAGTGATGTGTTCCCATTTGCCATTTATACCGCCCCATCCTGTGACCAGGATAATACAAACCAA
This sequence comes from Talpa europaea, assembly GCF_964194135.1. Lineage (NCBI taxonomy): Eukaryota > Metazoa > Chordata > Mammalia > Eulipotyphla > Talpidae > Talpa > Talpa europaea. The sequence goes on from NC_140068.1 coordinate 152,975,447, forward strand.
CTTCTGCCTATGCTACTGACAGGTACATCGAATTGGTGGTTATTCCTCCATTCAGTAAATATTTATGAGCATTTATCATAGATGATCTGGGAGCAAACTGCACATGTGAGGTTGAACAGGACATAAAAAGACAAGACTACTGCTTTGTGGACCTGGGGTCTCTGCAAAGCCACTCAGTTCTGTTACCAGCTGAACTTGCTTCTGAGCCAGGGACTGGCAGGCTAAGATTCACAGGTCAAGTTCATCTCACCACCTTTTATATATATATAATATATAAAATATATATTATTATATATTAAAATATATATTGCATAAATATATATTTATATAAAATATATTTATATAAATATAATAATATAAATAATATATAAATATAAATAAATATATAATGATATAAATATATAGTATAATATATAATATAAATATAATGAATATATAGAGATATATTTATATATTATATTTAAATATGTATATTAAATATATATATTACATCATTTTTCATTTTTGCACAATGTATGCATTTTCTTCTTGGTTATAGTCCCCATACAATTCCCACTCCCCTTATTTTGACTATAATCCCTCCTACTCCCCCCACATAGTATATATCTGGTTTATAGTTGCTTGTTGATTTTGATTTTTACTTTGAAATTCTTAGGATACAAGGAACATACCTTAACATCATAAAGGCCATCTATGACAAGCCAACAGCCAGTATCATTCTCAATGGCGAAAAGCTGAAAGCATTTCCGTTAAGATCTGGAACAAGACAAGGATGTCCACTCTCACCACTGCTTTTCAATATAATACTGGAAGTCCTAGCCAGAGCAATAAGACAAGAGAAAGACATACAAGGAATCCAAATAGGAAAAGAAGAAGTCAAACTACCACTCTTCACAGATGGTATGATAATATACATAGAGAACCTCCAAAACTCCACAGAAAAACTGATCAAACTAATCAATCAGTTTAGTAAAGTAGCAGGATACAAAATCACCACCTATTTTTATACAACCTCCAAGCTAAGATTTTTTTTCTTTCTTTTTAAAGATCTATTTTTTTTAAATTTTTAAATGTTTGGGAAATGTCAAAGATTTTTCTGACACGTGGAAATTATATGAAATTTAAATTTCAATGTTCAGAAATACAGTTTTGTTGGAACACAATCATGTCCATTGATTGGTGTCTGACTGCTCTCAGACACAGCACAAAATGGCCACAGAATGTATGTCTTTCAGGGCCTCCCCTGGTGGCGCAGCGGTTGAGCTCTGGGCTGAGAAGCTACCTGCAGCCTCTGCAGCGCCAGTTCAATCCCTGGCCACTGGTGAGGGTCCCACATGGAGCGCAGACCTCTCCTGCCACACCCACTGCTCCCCTCAGCAGCGTATTTCTTCAGTCTGCCTGTTCTGTTCCCCGCTCTGGCTCTGGTGAATTCTCTCACCCTCCCGCGTTTCTGACTGTACCCAGTGCTTGTAGAAATAAATAAATACATCTTTTTAAAAATATATATGTCTTTCAAAGCTGACATGTTTCACTATTTGTTCTTTGGCAGAAAAAGTTTGCTGAGCCCTGTTCCCAGTTAACTTTCTCCAAATACATCTTCATAAAACATTAATTCTGAGAAATATTAATAAATGTTCAATTTTTTAAGAATTCTATTATAAATGTATTTAAAAACAATGTTATAAAAGCGAGAGGTTTCTTTTCTCAATACTTCCCTAATTTTGAGTATGGCACAGAACATACTGACCCTCTACGACAGAGCTATAGCATGTGGAGTGTCCCAGACCTGTTCAAACATTTATTTCCAGAGAATCTCATGGCTCAGAGGGGTGAGTACAGCACTCCTTGGGAAACACTGGTGGAAAAGATTTCTTAGTCACGGGCTTTATTGTGTATTTTTCTGAAACCAGATGCCAGAAACAAAAGCAGTGTGTCTGAAGAGTGAAGTGAGACATCTTTCTCCCCCAATGCATAGTCCTGTCCTCTTGATCATAGTGTGTTTACCCCAAGGTTTGCAATTTGATTTTTGCTCAAGAATTAAGTATGGAATATTTTCCTATCACACTTGAAGAGTTTCTGCATGCGAACTGAAATGAAAACTGTGGGAGAGAATCCAAATCCTCCAGTTGTAGGGTAGCTTGACAACATGCTGCTCTTGATTTATATTAAAACCATGCACTGATTCATCCACATGTGTGTATAATGGGTCTCAGAATGCGCCCAGGAGGGGTCAGCTGGGGTTCAGGCACTCTGGGACACATCCAGAGAACTGAAGTTTATTTGCACAGGGGCTGAGGAGCCTCCTCGGGGAGCATTAAGGCAGAAATAAGCCAGGCACGATGAATTTAACTCAGTACAAGAGTCTCCATCATTCTCGGGGAGTACAGTGTGGTCTGTATCATGTAGATAAGTCTCCTGGTCCAATACCCACTGGCCACTTGTTTGAGTCCAATGAGGAGCTAGCAGTGGGGGGTGGGGTGTAAATAAAAGCAAAAACGAGCTGTTTCTTGAAATTCTCAAAATCTTGAGGCCTGAGTGACTGTTCTACAGCGAAGGAGAACTTCTAACCCGCCGGGGTCCAGCAGATCCTCTGGCCACTGGGGACACTGCTGCCCAGGCACCAAGGCCAGCAGTAGCACCACCTCCTGGGGGCTCTGTTTGCCATGGGGCAGCTGCAGCATCCCACTTTCTTGGCCAATCAGCAAGAGACAACTTCGCCTGATGGGGCAGCAGACAGGATGGCCACTAAGTGGGGATTTGGTGCCAGGTGGTAGACACAATGGGACCAACAAGCACAGGGGAACTGCAGCAACATCTGTTGGAGCACAGAGGACACCATCTACTGTCCCTCCCAGGAAGGGGGGTGTGCCAAAAATCCTTGGGTAACGTACATGTGGCTGCCATTTTGCATTAGGCTTTGTTTTGAAGAGTTGGAGATGTTTGATCTCATCCCTAGACCTGGCTAAACATGTTTTGTGCAAATTTGGATTTTTTTCTAGGTACTCATATAAACTCACACAATTATCTCCTATCAAAGACTCGCTATGAATGTACATGCTCACACATACCACAGCTGTGCTTATAAATGAACTCATAAATTGTTAAAATGAGGTGGAAATGGGTAAGACTTGGGTGAGGAATTTTAGTGGGTGAATCTTAGGGTCCTTGAAGGGTCCTGCTCTAATGTCTCGTATTCACTGTGCTTCTGCCTGAGGTTTGTTTTTAGTTTCCATGTCTGAGAAAAACTTGAAAATCCACTGGATATATTCTACCCCTATCTTTTCATAAATGAAGAAATGGGGGCATAGAGTCACATGAAGACAAAAGTAATAGGTTGAGGCTCAAGTCCAGCAGTTTTGTTGGGAACTTTTCTTAAAAGAAATCAGCATTTTTGTTGTTTTGTTTTCCTACTACAGAGAGAAAGCAGAGGCCTGTGCAATGACAATAGATATTTATAACCAAAGAAATTACAGGACTCTGTGTGTTTCTCAATTTTAATGGTTAAGAACCATTAAATTAAAAATTAGGTCTTTTAATTTTTCTAGTTATGATGTTACAGCAAGAAAAATATTAGCTATGGGGGCAGTAACGTAGATTAAATTAATACAGTTATGTGTCAAATGACCACAGTTAATACAATTTTAATTTCAACTTTAAAGTTGAATTTGGTTTCCTGGACATGTCTCCTGGACATGTTGTATTCATCAGAAATACATAACAAAGTGAAATCATTGTGTTTTAGACAGGGCCTTGAAAAACATTCATGTTTTAGGCTCAAAAGAAGCAAAAAGGACAACAAAAACGTTTGAGAAGTTCATGAGCAAATGTTAAAAGAGAATAGAATTATTCACTCTGGAGATACAAAGCAAAAGTGACTAACATTTCCAGAAGCAGAAAGGATCTTTTAACTACCATGATCTACTTTTCTCATCCACAAGGAGAACAGCCTTTAGAAAGACCATCAGAGACTGGAGGTGGTGGACTCTGGAGACACAGTGACACATACCTTCAAGGTTGTCCATGCCTTGAGAGTGTAAGGATCAGAGAGAGGGCATGTTAGTGACTGGTGCAGGCAGGAAATGGTAGCTATGACTCTGATCTCGGTTATTATTTCAGAAGATATCGAGCAGCACCCTATGATAGAAGTGAAAGGTAATTCACCATATGATAGAAAGACACAGAGGTAGGGAGTAGGCTGTCCCATCACTCTCTATATTCATGTAAATGTGGTCACTTGGCATACAGGGCTGCTGCCTTGAACTGGTCCCTGCCCCTGCCTCTCCTGCTGCCTCGTTAAAGGTTCCCAGCCACCTGAGGGTCCTGTGGCCAAAATTCATAAATGGGCATTGGAAATAAGGCAAAACACTTCTTGAAAAAATTTTGGGCACATCTGATTATACCAAATCCCACCTCCATGCCACCTTTGTCTTTCTCTTATTAGAGAAAGAATTTGAAGCTGGTGGCAGTGGGACCTAGAAGCAGCTAGCAAGTAGATGCAGGCACATCTCCCTGGAGGGGATTATGATAAGAACATCCTCATGTGAAATACGAGGGGGATTCCTTGCCTAACTCTTAGTACCACGGTAGTGTCCTTGCTAGAACAGTCCACAGGGCCACTTTCCAGGTTGCCTTTACCTCCGAGTCCAGGTGCGATGTTGCTGTATCATATCTGTGTCTAGCCTTGCAAACCCAGGTCCCAATGAGAGATATTTATGACCAAAAAAAACATAGTTTTAAAGAATTATTGTGAGTATTCACCCCCATTTGAACAAACCCAGAAGATATAGTGTTATTTTTGTGACTGACTTGGTGAACCCTAAATCATTGGCATAATTAGAAAGTCAAGTCAAAGATTTCAAAAAGGTGCATTTGAAAGTTGTTAATTATGAAATCCACCAAACTGGAAGGGATCATGCTCAGTGAAATAAGCCAGAAAGAAAAAGAAAAATATCAGATGGTTTCACTTGTAGGAGGAATATAGGCGAACCAAATAAAAGACCAGGGGAAAAAAGTAATTATAGCAAATTAAAAATCAAAATCAACAGGCAACTATAAATTAGAAACATTGGAGAAAGCATGCATTGTACAAAAGAGAAGAATGATGTAAAATAAAAAAAAAAGAAAGAAAGAAAATAAGAAAAAAAGAAAGAAAACCACCAAACAACTCAACTCAAGAATAAAACTCCAACTCACAAGCTTGCCAGATGCCCTAAGATTCTTGCATGACTTGGTGTCAGGTGTCACATTCACATTCAGAGAGAAGGAAATGAGCAGCTGAGCCCGGCTCCCTGGGACAGACCCTGACTAATTCTCTTGTCGTTAGCACCTTTCTCAGTTTGGGCAAAGTCGTTAGCTGGAAAATTCAGCTTCAGCTGGTGAGGCGCTCACTTGCGAGTTCCAAGGATTTAGCTGAAGTGGGTATTAATAATTGGAAATGTCTGGTGGTGACTCAGGTCTCTGCAGGCTGGCTGTTTAATTTGCAGCCAAGCCCTGTTTCTCTGACTGCAGCGCTGGTCCTCAGCCTCTCTAGTCTTGGGTTAGACATGCCTCAGTCTTCACGCCTCTGGAAGTCTGAGACCCTCGGGAGGCAGCACAGGCCCCTTGGAGTGTTAAGTTCTTGAATCAGCTGCTTTGGCTGATTTTTTGTGTGAAGTCCGCTGTTGAGTGCAATCAGGCCTAAAATAACTCAGCTTTGAGAAGAAGACAACTTCAACTGATTTACTTGAGGAAGCAATCGGTAACGTATCTGTATGTTCTCCCTCTTTGGCCTCTGGAAAGGACTTAGAGAGATTTTGCTAAATTTGGAGCGTCTGGTTAATGACAGCAATTTTTTTATGCATTTTAAAATGCATTTCAGATTGAGCTGAATAATGTTTACCTTGGTTATTAAAGTGCAACAGAAAACAGAAGAGAGCAACAAGCTCCTAGGGCAAAGATGGAGCAGAAGTTATGACAGTTGATGGAATGAATTATAACGTACAAATGTTTCTTTAAGTAAGCTACAAGAGTAAGGCAGGATGGTCATTGCTAGCATTTACCCAAAGGTTAATTGAAACTACTCGCTTGAAATGGGGTTTCATTCTGAGAATGCTGCAAATTCCTTTAGAAACTTTCTCATCCTCCCAGTAAGCACCCCCACCCCTTACTTCTTTTCTTTTTTCTAAGTTCCTTAAATATCTTAAGTCCACCCATGTAGCTACTCAGGCCAGGCCAGGACTCCACTGCTTTTCTCAGCTCCCTACTGAATTCTGCTCCATTAGAAACACAGTCCTCAGGGGTCCCTGGTGGTGCAAAGGGTGAAGTCTCAGCACTATAAAGCTATTGGCAGCACGAGTTTGATCCCAGGCCAGGGGGCTACCCACATGGCGTGGCAGACCCCTCCTGTCTCTCCCGCTGCTCCCCTCAGCAGTGTATTTCAGTCAGTCTGCCTGTTCTGCTCCCCACTCTGTCTCCAGTCAATCCTCTCACCCTGCCCCCATACTCCTGACCTATACCCTAGCTCTTGCTTGCATAAATAAATAAAATAAATCTTAAAAAAAGAAAAAGAAACACAAACACAGTCCTCCTCAAGGCACATCACCAGCCAATCTTGGTGTCTCTCAGTCCTGCATCCTGGGTCTGCAAACGTAGACTCAGAAGCCAGAAGAGCAGGAAGGGTGTTTTTTCAGACAGGTGGAAAGGAGATGAGGCTATGAATAATTACTGATTTTATTTATTTATTTATTTTTGCTGTCACACATGAAATGACTTTGCACAGTTTCTGGCCCCATTGTAAAGGAAACGATCAATAAATCATTCATAAATATTAACTGAAAATAAATTGGGGAAACTCAGGAGCGATCAGAAAAGGAAAAATATATATATTGGGCGCTTTGCAGTTTTGTTGAGATAACAAATTTAAAGTGACAACAAGATTCTAGACAGGGCTTCATCTACACCAAAATTTTTAAAGAAAGATGAGAAGCTATGACAAAACTTTGTTCAGAACACTACCTGGAAAGAAATATGTTAAAATTATCATGAGTTGTTTAGGGAGATAGAAATCAAAGAAATGTAATTTTGAAATTAACAGATACTACCCATGGAGGCAAACAGCCTCAGCCCCCACTACACTATTATTAAAACATACCCTTCAGTGGGCTTCCTCCTCCTTCCCTTCCTAGCCTACTGTCTCCCTGCCTCCTTTTTATCTTCTGGGGACTATCACATTCTATTTGGGCTGCTCGAACAAAACTCCATAGTGTTATGTTCTGTTTTGTTCCATAAACAACAGAATTTCTTTCTCAGAGTCCTGGAGACTGAAGTCTGGGATCACAGTGCTGGTAGATAGGGGATTTGGTGAAGAACTGTTCCTTCATAAATAGCTCATAGAATTATGTGCATAAAGAATGAGAGGAAGAAGAAAGGACTTCAGATAATAGTTTCTCAGGGCCTCCCCGGTGGCGCAGTGGCTGAGCTCTGGGTTGCGAAGCTGCCCGCAGCCTCTGCAGCACCGGTTCGATCCCTGGCCGCCAGCAAGGGTCCCACATGGTGTGCAGACCTCTCCTGCCGCCCGCTGCTCCCCTCAGCAGTGTATTTCGTCAGTCTGCCTGCTCTGTTCCCCGCTCTGGCTCTGGTGAATTCTCTCACCCTCCCGCGCTTCTGACTATATGTACCCAGTGCTTGTAGAAATAAATAAATAAATCTTTTTTAAAAATCAAATAATAGTTTCTCAATAAAACTCCAAAAATTAGCCATCCCCTCATGGGCGAGTGCCCAGCCAAATAGGCTGTTCCTGAAGCTGGGCCACTGAGATCAGAAAGCTTAACACATGTCAAAATCGCCTTCTGGAGGGGAACCACAAGAAAGGGGTTAGGCAGGTCCCAGTGAGCTGGGACAGGACAGACTCAACATTCAAAATGTACCTTATAACCCACCATATAATCCACTTAATCCATCATCTAACAACTGGTTTTTCCCTTGCCTTCTTAAGCCCCAGGACTATTTTGACAATTATCAAGGTCCAGCCATGCTGGTTATTTTGGGCCATCATCCATTGTAAGGATGTCATCATCATTCCAGCTGGTGGACACCCACCCTCTCACCCATGCCTCACTACTGCAAAATATCTTGACTATCACCCTCCAATACTCAAGGATCTCCTGTGGTGATTACATTTGCAACATAATACTATGGTTATATGTGACAAAAATAATATCTTAAGTAATTTTATGATGTCTTGCCTACCTAGCCATTGGCAGGCACTGACATCTTCATTTTCCAGAGCCAGGAAACTGAGGTTCAAAGAGCAGCCTTGCCAAAGACAAGGAACAGTCACAACTTAAATACTCCCGGCACTGCCTATTTTCATGCTGGTTTTCAGGCACTGCCCACAGTCTTTGCTAAGAATTGAGGGTGACAACAGGTGGCAGTCTTTGTAAAGATGACTGAGCCACAGGTGTGCGTGTAAGAACAAGCCAAGAACTCAGCATCTTCCTTGGCAGACCTGCAGCAGAATCTTCAAGCTGCGTCACGTCAGGGTCCAGAGTCACCTATGGCATCGAGACCCCTTTCGGGGCGGTGTGTCTGCCTGTTCTGTTCCACCCCACTGCTCCCACTAATTACATTAACCACGAGGGTGACCCGAACGCTTCCCTTGCAGGACATTTCAGAGAAGAGCAAGATCTCCTGCCATCGCTTTCGATGTAACCAGGATATTCAAACCATTCAACATTGTGTTGAAAAGTGTGTTCCTTCCCCTCTGCAGCGTGGGTTCAATTCCCAGCCGGCCAGGGAGCTACCCACATGGCGCAGCAGACCTCTCCTGTCTCGCCCGCTGCTCCCCTCAGCAGTGTATTTCAGTCAGTCTGCCTGTTCTACTCCCAGCTCTGTCTCTGGTGAATCCTCTCACCTCCCACATCTGTAGCCTGTACCCCAGTTCTCGTATAAAAATAAATAAATCCTTTAAAAAAAAAAGTGTGTTCCTTCCATTATGCTTATTAGCAAAAGATCGCATCAGTGGATATACACCGAGGAATGATTTTTCTGCAGTTGAGTCTTTCAAGCAGCCGTTCAGTTATGCAGGCGAGATCCATGCGGGAGCGGTGTGCTAGTCAAAGTTTAAAGACCTTGTTGCCCCCCCTACTGTTACCCTCTTCTAGGCCCCAGCTTTAATTCTGTTAAACAGCAACATTAATTGGCTGTTAAGTAAAACAGGAAAGAACACAATAGATTTATGATATTTTGAGAAGCTATACCAGCTCTCAAGCATTCGGAGAAACAGGCTTGGCTTTTATGAGGTAATTATGATTTAGTGTTTTCTCTCTCCCTGTTGAGTCTGTGGACTGCCTCGAAAGTGGATCTGGGATGAATGTCAAAATCAGGATTTATAGTCAAAATTTTCAACGTATAAAGCACAGGAGAAGTTTATTGTTTGTTTGTTTGTTTTTCCTAAACAGTATTTCCTTCTGCATTTCTGTGCTGTTAGGCTTTGCTGGATTCCTCTCTCCTCTCTTGGAAATGGTACTTATAATTTACTTCTCCTGCTAAGGCTGCTGTGTGATCAAAAGTGTTTTCGAAGGTGATCATGAGAAAGCATGTCAACTTGCATACTTACAGAGCAGGCCCTGGGGAACTTGGGGCTCCAAGGGGTTCAGCCTCGGCTCCCCACTAACAAGAGGAGTTCTTAAGCTGTTACTTTTCCTCCAAGGCCACTCTTTTCTCTTTCTTAACTTATAAAATAAGGCAGGGGGTGGTTTCTAAGGCCTCTTCCAACTCTAAAACGTTCCCATGATGGACTGTCTATGGCCCTGTAGTGATATATCAGGCCAATTTGGTATATGTTGTTAAAGGGGATGTCATCTCCAAATATGCCCCTTTGGCACAAGAATTATTTTGCACTGAAGGCATTTGAGTACTTGAAATCCCTTATCTGGCTGCAAGCAGAGTCTCCCCAAAGAACTCAAATGTCATAAATCCTCTCCCTGGGAGCCACTCTCACCTCTTCTCAGAGACCTGCTGGTCACAGACGGACAAGGTCACAAAACTATCATATTTCACATCTGGCTTCCTAAGGGCCCATTCAAGCCAATTATGTTATGTTATTAAAACAGCATTTAATCCCTAAGTTGTAACCACCTCCTTGAGTCACATTTTTCTGGAAATGTCCAAGTACAGAGAATAAAAAAATCTGCTTTTACTCTTGCTAATCTATCTTTTGTTGGTTTAATTCGCAAGCCCCTGACAACAGAGCGAAGAGGTATCTTCTCCCTGACATGTGCCTATTGCCTGTGGGGGAGTGTGTGTGTAGAGGTTACAGGGTGGGGGGAGACAGTGACTCAAGGAACAGTATTTTCCTTTAAAAAAAATTTGTATGAGGGAATTTTGTGAGGAGTCCCCTTCACCAGGCCTTTTATCTCCCCTGGGAACCTCTATAGCATCCTCATCATTACTCTCCTCCTTCCCAAAGCAAGGGTTTTTTTGTTAATTTTTGTTTTTATTAATTAATTTTTTTTCAAAACTTTTTTAAGTTTATTCTATTTATTTATGCATACAAGAACTGGGGTGTAGGCCAGAAGTGAAGGGGGTGAGGACTCACCAGAGACAGAGTGGGGAGCAGAACAGGCAGACTGACTGAAATACACTGCTGAGGGGAGCAGCGGGCGAGACAGGAGAGGTCTGCTGTGCTATGTGGGTATCTCCCTGGCCGGGGATCGAACTCATGCTGCAGTGGCTGCCAGTGGCTTCACAGTGTTGAGACTTAAGCCCTTGTGCCACCAGGGAGGCCCCTAATTAATTTTTTTCTTACATTGTTGTAGTGTCCATAGTTCTCCCACCACCATATCACCCCTGAACCATCACCATATTCCCTTGTGCTCTTCCCTCCCCTGTTTTGAAGCCCCCCCTTTCTCCCCCTCCCTTGCTGTGTGCCTCAGATCTGTGGTCAGCTTCCCAATGCCATGGTTTAATATAAGGATGACAGGCACTGAGTTTGGGGGCAGGGATTGGAGTTTGGGGGTCTAGTGGAGAAGGGATAGATGCCAATTCAAGGTCAGCAGCTTTTCAGTGTGGGCTCAGACCACAACTATTTCCCTGTAAAGATTTTTTGTTTTACTGCAGTTTCTATCTTACTGGATGAGGCTCCATGGCTGTGCTCGGAAGCTGGCAACAGGACATCGCGCTTACTCCCTCATGGAAGAGATCATTCAGAGACTCAGACCAGAGTCTAGAAATAGCCCTAAACATTTCATTAGATTACATATTATGTGCAATATATTACGTATTATATGCAGCACCATCAACTATGTAATGAACCTACGATGTCACCATATATTATAGAGAGCTTTATAATATGACATAGTTTATTATATTCAATAGCTGCAATCTATGGAATATTAACTCTGTGCCAGGCATGCTATCGAACATTTTGCCACTGTTTTCTCATTTAGTTTAAATGATGTACTTTATATAAATGGTAATTCCAAATAACATTTAATATGAAGAATTTCTTCCAACGGTTTCTTCTGTCTTTAGGAAAAAGAAGTTAAGATACATGGACAAGAACCCAACAAGGATGTCTTGCAAACAGATGAAAATAATGAGTCAGGGATTACTAGAAATCCTAACTATTCCTCTTCCATTGACCTCCCACCCCATTCACCCTAACCAAACACACACACACACAACGCACATGCACGCACACATATGCACACACATATGTACACCCATCCTTAAAGACCTAGTATAGAATAATTCAAGGTCCCATTATATTCTCAAATCTTCCCAGCTGGGATAATTGGCTTTGGAACCTCCCTCATCCCCATGACTGTCCTCTCTCATATGCCAATATTACCAACACATAGATAATTTATGAAAACAGAGTAGACACTTTTTAATAATTAAGTGATAGATAATAGGAGCTTTTAAAATAAGCCGTAAGCTGCTGGAAAAGGCATGCTTCATCCGTCATCCACAGATTTATTTGGAACACCTGAAAAGGCCCTTCATCTTGTACCTCATCATCCCCATCTAGAAGCCCCGAAAAGTTTGCTTTATTTGCTAGCTGGGGTCTTTTCCAGCAGGCACACGCGAGCCGCAGTCTTTCAGAGAGAGGAACAGATGCCTGCCCCAATCTCAATCACGCAGCCTCACCCACTCCATTCTCTCTGCATATCGTGTAAACAATAACACAGGTAAAATTAGCCAAGACACTAATTATGGAGCCCGAGTGTGTAAAGGATACAGAATGATAAATGGCAAATGCGTAACATGGTGTATCCTATCATGTCATCTCTCTGGCTGCCGAGCACAGAACAAAGGGAGAATTGTGTGCTGTTTGTCTAACACGCTTCATATCACCAATTGGAAATCCTTCCTAATTAAGATATTGTTAAATGTCCTTTGTTAGCAGATTTTAACAATGTTAATTAGGAGGTTAGAGTGATCATTGTTCATCTAGCAAACAATTAGGGCGATTTGCACTGTAGCTTTTGAAAAACTTCTGAGCAAACCAGGAGTTTCCTTTCTGCCAGGAGGGGAACTGCAGAGGGGAGCGGACAGGAGGGGAGAACGGGTAAACGTTTCGCTAACAATTTTGGGCTTCAGGCCAAGGTAAAGCATGAGGCAATGTGAGCTGTGGGCTTGGCAGCTGTTCCAGAGCAGTGTTGGCCTTAACCTTGCGGAGTAGCAATATTTGCAGATGTCAAGGCTGTCCCCGATGTGGTTCTTGTCTTAATAGTTCAGGAGACTGTGGACAGACAAAGCCGTCTTCAGATGTCTTCATCGTGTGGTCACCAAGGGGTGCCCTTGCGGGTTCCAGACTAGTCACTCACAGTGTGTCATCGGGAACATTTTACGCCAAGGAATTTGAGAAAAACAATAGAAGCAGGAAGGTGACTCTGACCTGCCCCCAACTTTCTGCCCTGAAACAGGTCATAAAGCCCTCCCAGGAGAGGTGCCCTCCCTGTGTGCTTGGAGGAGAGGGGCCTCCTTATCTCCAAAGATGGGGGGACGCTGAGAAAATCCACAGACCTTTCTGAGTGTTCTCGAGTTCACTACTTTGCCTTTACCTTTCCTCAAACCTGGCCTGGAAAATAGTCAAGTCTCCTTGTGTTCTTTTGGGGGCAGAAAGACTCCTGTGTCATGTAAACTTTTTGTTAAAATAAATACTCACGCTTCTCTGCTAGTAATCTGTCTTTGTTGGTTTAATTCTCAGACCCAGTCAGGGACCTTGAGCTAGTCAAAGAAAACTTTTTCCTCTACAGGATCTCAGGGAAATGAAAATCAGGCCGCAGCAGTCATGGAGCAGAGTTTGCTAAAGTTTTAATTGATTCTTTTAGCATCAGATGAGTGGAACCCCTCCTTCTACAGCCAAGAGCCCCGCCACCTCAACACCCCTACACGCCCCCCCCTACACACACCCCCACAACACAAAACAGTTGACAAGATTTTCCCTCTGTAGGGTAAAGAAAATGTCAGGCTTTTCTGCCCTCCCACCATCAGGATAGATGATGGATCTTGTCCTGAATGCATGCCTGATGGCGGGCACCTGGAATAGGGTGTGGGCATAGGTAGATGGGATTCAGCTGAGCTAAGACTGTGCTTTTTAAGGGCGGCGTCACGGGGACGCCAGCAGCAGCAGTAGAAGCCGAAGCAGAAGCTAAAAGAGAAGTCGAGAAGCAGCAGAACCAACTCCAGAGAGCCCAGATAGAGTGAAGACTTGCTGGGGGCTGGGAGGCCTGCCAGCCTCCCGGCCCCCCAACACCCCTGCCTGCCATATGCCTGGTGAACCCCAAATAAAAAACCTGCAAAACCACTGAGGACTCTGACTCCTCCTTTACCCGGTCTGCATGGGATCAGAAAACCTGCACTGTGGCCTGTCCTGCCCTTACACCCTCTCTTGAAAGGTAGCAGAAGACGCCATCTCAAAGTAAAGCTGTAGGGGTTTAGGATAGAGCTGAATTCTGAAGACACTTCTTGGAGGTATTCATTTTCCCCAGGTATGCATGCTGACAAATGTTTCTGTTTATTTCTTGTTAATCTGTCTTTCGTTATGGGGGTCTCAACTAAGAATTCAGAACATAGAGGGGAATTGTTTTTCTCCTGCTTCATTTTCTTCCAGGCCTTCCCAGGGTCACCACCCCATCAGCCCAACATTTGCTGGGTGTAGCAGCAGGAAGGGCACAGAGCAGTTTCCCTATGATCCGAGCAGACGGGTAAAGGAGGGATGCTGGAGCCCTCAGTGGCTTTTCAGGCTTTTATTGGGATTTACCAGGCAGGGGTGTGGGGGGTGGGGGGTGAGAAGACTCACCAGAGGCAGTGTGGGGAGCAGAACAGGGGGACTGACTGAAATACACTAATGAGGGGAGCAGCAGGTGAGCCAGGTGAGTCTGCTGCATCATGTGGGCAGTTTCCTGGCTGGGGATCGAACTTGTGCTGCAGTGGCCACAGAGGACTCCAGAGGTTGCATCTTCACCCCTTGCGCCACCAGGGAGGCCCACCAATAGTATTTTGAAACTGTAAATATGAGCACAAAGTATGTTTGGATAGAAGGCAAGAACTAACTCCTGGAAAACTAGCAGAGTATTTGAGTTGCTTTGGAAATTTCATTCTCTTTTGGCAAAGGTATTTGTGGAAAAGAAAGGCAGGCATCCCAGCTAGAGGAGGTATTGATTGGAAATCAAACACTCAGACTCTGAGTTCTATTCTGGGCTTTGCCAATGATTTCTTGATACAAAGTCAGGTCGAGTCACTTAACTAAAAGTCACACATACTTGGAGAGGGTAGCAGGTAACTTAGTGTTACAGCTTTCTAACCACGTACACCCAATTCAACAAAAGCTTCTCAACTCTAGGGGAGAGGAGCTTTCTCCCCAAGGCTAGGGGAGAAAACATCTAGCAGATAACTAGCAGGTACTCCACACCAGGCACTATGATAGACACTTTACATAAATTTAATCACAGCTCGTACTTCACTTCGCTCTCAAAGGGCCTGAGGCCCATTTAAGTAGCTCTCAAGTCTCATTTATCCTTGGGGGACTCAATCTGCTGGGGGGATAAGAAGCCCTTTCATGTTCTACAACCACACAGACCACCCACCCAACAGTTTGTGCTTTGTCCAAAATCCCTCCATCTAATTAACGGAGCACACTTTTGATGAAATACTAGTGAAATAAATGATTCATGCGTGTCAGAAATCAAATATAGATCAGGTCAGCCTGTAAATTGTTACAATGTCTATAACTTGCTTTAAAGTACTTTAGCATAACATATACACCATGGAATATTACTCAGCATTCAAAAAAGATGAACTCATGCCATTCGCAGCAACATGGATGGCGCTGGAAGGGATCATGCTCAGCGAAATAAGCCAGAAAGAAAAAGAAAAATACCGGGTGGTCTCACTCATAGCAGGAATCTAGAAAACTTAAATAAGGGACCAGGAAAATGAATAACTATAAGAAAGAAAATATCAAAATCAACAAACAACAATGAACCAGCGACACTCTGTGGGGGGTGGAGGGTGGGAAAAGGAGGGTTTGGGGTCAAAATAAGGGGATTGTAATTGTAAGGGGAATATAAAGATAAAATTTAAATAAAAAAATAAAGCACTTTAGCATAGATAATATAATATTATGCACATTTTAGCTAATTCATTCACTACCTAAATGTGGAAGTTGCTGCAATAAGAATGTATCATTCGGATATAGATACAGACAGACAGACAGATAGATAGATAGATAGATAGATAGATAGATAGATAGATAGATAGATAGATAGATAGATAGATAGATAGACAGACAGATAGATGGACAGTCAGACAGACAGACAGACAGATAGATAGATAGACAGACAGATAGGATAGACAGATAGATGGATATCAGCTGCCCTAATATGCAAGGCACGATTCTCTCTTGAATCTGCTCCCACTCACTCTTGAGAGCGTCCTCTCAACTACAGAAAATCTTCCCTTCTAACTTAACCCAGTCTTGCTCCTGCATGAATTCTTCCCTGCGCTAAAGTCTAGAACCCCAGGGTCCCTCAGCACCCCAGGTCACATCACTGTGTCGAGCCAAGTGGAATTTCTTCAAATTCTATGCTGTGAGTTGTTCTCACTTCCTCTTTTTCCTCTCATCTTTCAGGAGACTTAGAACATTATCTGTCCCTTTCCTGTGAGTACAGCTCCCCAGTCTGCCGGGCGGCTGGGATGTTGTCCTCTGCCCTGCAGATTCAAGAGACCAGTGGATTTCGCTTGACAGCAGACCCCGGCCAGAGGGATGTCCGGGCAGCAGCCCTCTCTATGGGAAGGAGTTCACCCCGCCGCCTCCCGATTTCCTTTTGCTCTTTACCACGGGGATTCCCATGCCCCGTCTGCCCCCCAGAACCTACCCTACACTTTGGCCTTCATTTCTGCTGCCTCCTGGACTCCTCTGGTGAATGTCTTTCTTTTCATGTACTTGCTGCCCACGCCAGACTACTCCCCCTTTGCCAGGGCAGAGCTGTGATATTTGTCTCTCGCCCTTAACTGGGGAAACAGCCTTTGTAGATTTTATGGTGCCAGGGAGAGAAGCCCCACACCAAGTCTTCGGCCTGTCTTAGAGGGCACTGCTCTTTGTGCCTCCCCCGTTCTCCTGCTACCCCAGAGTTCCAGAAACTCCAGCATTCAGGATTCCTAACAAACCCAACTATTCGCTTGGCTTGTTTGCTCTTTCCTGCCCATGAAAACATTAGCGTGGAAGGAAAGCTGGTTTTTAGCCCTCCCTCTTTGGAGTCCCTGGCCCTTGCCACTGTGTTATGGAAACTGTTCTTTGAGGTGTGGTTTGATCAAGTTCTGTCTACCCACAGGTAGGATGAAAAGGGAAAAACATGGATCTCCAGTAAAAATGTCTTTCCCTGGAAGGAAGGACTCATGATTTTCCTCTGGCATTATCAGACCCAGGGATGCCTGGGTACCTTGCGACCAAAGCGAAAAGAGACAGGGCACCCTCATCTCTGGTTCAGACGCCAGGAAGGAGCCAGGCGCAGTTCCGACGCTAGGATGCACACGCCGGCATCTGTCTCTCTTTATCTCTCCATTTTATCCTTCTTTGTGCAGAGTGAAAGGTCTTCTCCACCTGAACTCCCCCCAACCTGGGCAATGACTAATCAGCCCCTCATGCCTCTCCTTTGGGCTCTGTATTAAAGATCTGGAAGCATTTCAAGGGTGAAGGGATAAGCAGAAGAAGACTAGAGATCTTTTGCAAGACCACCTGGCTACAAAATAAATGGAAGTTTTAGGGGAAAAGGCTGTCCTAAAGCTAATCCCATACAGGCTTTGTGGACTCCACCCCCACCCCAGGCCAAAGCCAAAGACACTGGGAACTCCAAATCCCATCACCACCCAAGGGAAGGTGGCTGGGACCTGAGGGTGGGGTTAAGCAGCCAGGTTGGTATAAAGCCAGACATGTGGGCTTTGGGGGGTCCCCCATTTTGGCTCTCCGCCAGCTCGCAGCATTCAGCCAGCTCTGAGAGTGCCTTTGGGTTTCCAAGTCGGCGGATCGGGTAGGACGCATTAAAGACTTTATTTCCCTATTTTCTCCCTGAGTTGTACATTTTCCTGAATTCCCTTTCCCTTGTAAATAAGCCTTTTATGAACCTTTTGTGTGTGCCTGCAGTGGAGTATTCATAAGTCCCTTTTAAGCGTGCAGGTGAGAACCCACAGCCAGGCGACCCGTTCCATATCGGGGCTGTCCTATAACAGCATCAGATGCTCTAGGGAGTGCAGCGCAGGCCTGAGGGTAAGATATAGCGATTGGGCCCACCCTGGAATCTCTGGTACCTCTCTAGTGTTGCCTGTTACCCAACATCAGCAATAAGCAGCCACTCCATGGAGGAGTGACCCTCCCAAAGAGAAAGCAGTCTCCGCACAGCCTCAGGGCAGCTGTCCCTCTGCCCACCTGTGACTATGCAGGAGCCTCTTCTCACCAGCTCTCTCCCTCTGCAGGGCAGCAGCTTCCTGCCTGCCGTGACCTGTCAAGGCCGCCCACCTGCAACCATGCAGGCCTCTCTCAGCAAAACCTGTCGCTTTCCCTTCCCCTGGATAAACCTGCTCTTTAAATATAACTCACATCTCTGGCTCATGGAGAAACTCGCCTGGGGAACTCACCACTGAAAGGGGAGCTCTGGGGACAACTTCCCCAGAGTAAACCCAAGGACCCCGCAACTCTACAAACAACATCTTCACAATTGGGAAAAATCCAGATAGGGCGGTAGCAAATCCACCTTTTTCAAGACTAGATGGTAAAACCTGGCAGGTGTATATTTTACTTCTTAGCAGGGATCTCAGTAGGTACCTATATTGCAGTTAGAATCTTTATTTTTTAAAGATTTGTTTATTTATGCTTACAAGAACTAGGGTGTAGGGTGAGAGGATTCACCAGAGACAGAGTGGGGAACAGAACAGGCAGCCTGACTGAAATACACTGTTGAGGGGAGCAGCGGGCAAGACAGGAGAGGTCTGCTGCCCATGTGGGTCAGCTCCCTGGCCGGCCAGGGTTTGAACTCCTGCTGCAAGAGGCTGCAGATAGCTTCACAGTGTGTGCTTAACCCCTTGTGTCACCAGGGAGGCCCACAGTTTGAATCTTTAGAAACACTAATAACCCTTTACTTCCACTCAGAACTCTTGGTCCTCTCATCCAAATTTAGGCACACTATACCCAGGAGTAGTAGAGAATTCAGACTAGGAAATTCTGATGGCTCATTACCATGACAAAGGTAGTAACAACTTGGACAGGAAGCTGAACAAAAGGCATCCACCATTCTATTTGCAATTCTAGGATTGTATTTGTAATCTCTCTTTGCAGGAGAAAGAAGCTGCCAGTAAAAGACTGCAACACAATGGGAAGAGCGAATCCACAGAGCTGAGAGGCCAAAGGACCAGAGCTCACGCTCACACGCAAGGTCTCTGTGTGTGTGTCGTCCCCGTGCATGTACACATTTGACAAAAGTAAATTACTATCACGGGTAAGAGTTTAACATTATTGACCTGTACCATGGCTTTTAAAAAGTATATGCAACATGGCTGGAATGCCAATTTGAAGTGGAGATGCATTTTGGGAAAATGAATAGGCTGAGCAGCAGTGTTTTCCTGGAGCGGAGCGAGCCTTTTTAATTTGTTCGCTGCAGAGACTGAAAGTAAGCTAACACTGTAGCCTGCTAAATAAGGCACCATGACCGTGATTAATAATGCAGAGGGGAGACTCGAGTTGCTGTGCTGCTTAGGTTTTGGTGTCAGGGAGGCAGTAATTGTTCCAAAAGTCACTGACAATTTTGGTTAACAAGTGATACAAATGGAACAGTTTAGTCTAGTGTTCTTTGGGGGCCTCTCTTGCCCAAAGCTGCTAAACGCACACATTCTGATTCATTACCGTTTGCCCCCCTTTTGTTACCTATCCAGCTGGTGACTATAATCGGGAAGTGTGTGGTGGCAGGGACCATTCAAAAAAAAAACTCACTATCCCTGGAGCTTGAGGAGCTTTTGTTGAGCTGGAAAAGAATGAAACCCACATTCTATTCTATTGTCCCCCTGCAAACCAGGCTTTAATTGGCATGTGAGCTTCAGTATTTTAAAAGGTGTGCGATGAAGGCTTAGAAGTAAGGCATTGCTGGGGCAGAAGTGACTTCACCTCCAGGTTAATCCTGCCTTGACATGCTTTTGTGGGCTACGCTATTCCCCTCCCAGGAAACGTGTGAGGTGGCTGTCGGTGGACAGCAGAGAGGGCTGCAGCGAATGCTCCGCGCCAGTCATGGGCTCTGAGGCATCGACCCCTCTTTGCCTTGCACACCTTTGGCCCCTAATGGACATTAACAAAGTTGGCACATAACCACACTTCTCATCCTGCTTCCACTGGGTTCCATCTTGTTAGCTGCTCATGAATAAAAATGTCAGTTTGTCAATCCCATTTGTGCTTACAAAGTGCCTCTCATGTGAGCACCTGAGGACAAGAGACAATTATCACTGAACAATTCAATGCAACATTTATTGAACCTCTGACTGTAATTGATTAAAAGTGCTGAGTCATGAACAGAACCACTTTGGTGACTTTCATGACAAAGTCAAGATGATTCTCCCGGTGAACCATGTGTGCTGATGTCTGCTGGTGGAGTCGTGGAAGTTTGGTGTTGATACTGTTTGTGAGAACTGGGATTTCTTTCTTCTCAAGGAGTGCCGGGCTGCTATTACTTAACTTGCATCAAGACTAGCTCTGCAGGAACCATGATGTGAACTGATGGAATGCTACCACGTAGATGACTGTGGAAAGCACATCTCTACTGCATAAGTACGGAAGGTGTGGGTTCCAGAGGTGGGAAAGCTAACGTTTCGAGCTCTAATTTTTATTTGTTTATTTATTTATTTTGCATGGAAGAACTGGGAGGTAGGCCAGAGGTGCGGGAGTTGAGAGGATTCACCAGAGATAGAGTGGGGAACAGAACAGGTGGATTCATTAAAATACTCTGTTGAGGGGAGCAGAAAGAGGGCTCTGCTGTGCCATGTGTGGCTTAGCTCTTTGGCCGGGGATCGAACTCAGGCTGTGATAGTCGAGGGATAGCACTGAACTTAACCCCTAGGCCCCTAGGGAGGCCCAATTTTCTAGCTCTACTCTTCACTTCACACAGAGCTGCCAGACCTTGAACCTTGAGCATCTTCAACTCATTTTCTGCACATTTCTTCTACCCTCTCAGATTGCTGCGGTCTTGTTAATTAGACTCTAAAAAGACAGATTATGATAGAAAGGCACACAAATGTATTTTATATACTTTTTACATGACTCAAAAGCTTTCATAAGGATATGAAGACCTGAGAAAAGAGTTAAACTTAGATATTTTTATACTCGGTGGGTGAAGAGTGTATGGATGTGGGAAAACATAATAGAACAAAAAGCGCATGAGCTAAAGGTTGGAAACCTGTGGAAACAGCAAAATCATTACACTTCGAATCCTCTCAAGGTCACTGTGTCTTTGGAAATGCTCCTTTCCCCGAGTTTGGATAGGGTCACATGAGTGTCTTAGGACTTGCTTCAGGGAACACGAAGGAAGTGAAACTCAGTATTTGCTCTTTCTATGACCTGCAGTTTCAAATGCTCAGTATTTCAAGTTGACACATTTTGGGATGATTTGTTTCCTCTCTTTCTCTCTCTTTCATTCTCTCTCTTTACACACACACACACACACACACACACACTCACACCACACCCTTGATTTTGTTTCTTTGACTAATACACAGGTTAAAGCAAAGGTCATAGGTATAAAACTTTGGTGCCCTAGGAATAGCTGACTGGGTGACTGGGTTTTTGAAGGAGTAGCATTGGTTGGGGAGCAGTAATGCACCCTGCACTCCTCTTAGAGGAGAGATGAGCTACCTACAGCAATAAAGACCTCAGTGGCAGCAAGGCCTGCAGTTTCTTACCTGGCCATGCTAGCCACGAAACATCTGGGCCTCCCTGGTGGCGCAAGTGGTTAAGATGCAATCTATGAAGCTGTCCGCAGCCACTGCAACACAAGTTCAATACCCGGCCAAGGAGCTACCCATACATGCAGCAGACCTCTCCTGTCTTGCCTGCTGCTCCCTTCAGTGCATTTCAGTCAGTCTGCCTGTTCTGCTCCCCATTCTGTCTCTGGTGAATCCTCTCACCCCTCACACCTCTGGCCTGTACCCCAGTTTTGGTATGCATAAATAAATGAATCTTAAAAAAAAAAGAAACATTCATGATGTTCCTTGGCACACAACCACCCTTGGGACAGAACACAGGTTTTAGAGCTAACTTAGTCTACTCTTTCATTAAAGAAGTAAGTTGTGAGATCCAAAACCTCAATCAACCTCCTGAGCATTCAGCAACCAAGAGACCCTGAAGAGTGTTCCGCCAGCCTTACACACAGTACCCAGCACCTGCTGTGCCCCTAGCAAACATTGTTGAATAAATGAATGAATGAATGGAAGCTTTTCTAGTTTAGGAAAAGTCAGCACAGGTTCATAAATGGAGACCAACTGCAGAGGTTGACAGGGTGTGTCCGGCAATGCAGCGTATGCAGACACAAAGTTTTAATTAGCACATATGTTTCCTTTCCTAGCCACATGTGGCCATGACTCAGTCACATCAACAGGTCACACACAGCACTTCCATGGGCCCTGAAATCTCTCTTCTCTCTACATAAATAAGTAAAGCAATCAAGGAAAATCACCTGTGCAACACAGGCATTGCTATCATTCTGTTTCATTTTGTTAAGAAACCAGGCAGAGAAATCTATAAAGATTGGGGAGAAACTTGAAGCACATTGTGAATACTGTTTTAGCTTGTGTTCTTATATAAGGTAATTGTAGAGATGGCAATTGGCAAAGGGGAAGTATGCATTTTTTTAAAAAGATTTATTTATTTATGCATACAAGAACTGGGGTACTGGCCAGAGGTGTGAAGGGTGAGAGGATTCACCAGAGACAGAGTGGGGAGCAGAACAGGCAGACTGATGAAATACACTGCTGAGGGGAGCAGCGGGTGAGACAGGAGAGGTCTGCTGTGCCATGTGGGTTTCTCCCTGACCAGCTGGGAATCGAACCTGTGCTGCAGAGGCTGCAGCAGCTTCATAGTGCTGTGTTTAACCCCTTGCACGACCAGGGAGGCCCGGGAAGTATGCATTTTTAATGGAATTTCCGAAAAGCAAAAACAGACACCAGTGTATGCTCTACCCATCGGCAAAAAGACCATGGCAGATGTGCTATTTAACAAGATACCCACGTCTGACATTGCCACACTTGCATGGGCAGTCAGAGCTCCTCCTAACAGCTGTTTTATACTTCTCTTGACCTTCGATCTTCATTTCATTTTTCCTTTTACACTATATCTCTTCAGTTTCTTTTCCTCCCACTCAAGTGTTATGCGGTCCTGTTGCTATTAACAGTCATGCTCAGATTTTCTAAAATAAGAATGAGGACATAAGCTGAAAAGTGTAAATGAAGCCATGGGACCCTGAGGCTGGCTCCTTCAGGAAGCAGAAGGCCCAATGGGGTTAGAATACAAGAGATTTATTAGGGTGTTACCATGAGACATGAAGAGGAGAGGGAGCAAAGGTGGGGACAGTCTTTAAACGATAGGTCTGACACTTGTCAATGAAAGGTCAGGGAACTCCAGAAAATACACAAAAGGGAGATAAAGATGTAGGTGCAGATAAACAGGGAAGGGGAGGGGCAGGCCTAAGGATGGAGGTACAGAGACTGACAGATAAAGAGATTTATCCTAAGGAATTAGCTCGCGTGATTTTGGGTACTGACAAATCTGAAATCTATAGGACAGGCCAACAGGTTGGAAACTCAGGCAGCCCAGGTTTTGTTTGTTTGTTTGTTTGTTTTTTGCATACAAGAACTGAGATGTGGGTCAGAGGTGCAGGGGGTGATGAGAGGATTCACCAGAGACAGAGTGGGGAGCAGAACAGGCAGATTCACTGAAATACCCTGCTGAGGGGAGCAGTGGGAGAGACAGGAGAGGTCTGCTGTGCCATGTGGATCAGCTCCCTGGCCATGGATCAAACTCAGGCCAAGTGGTGATACGCTGAGACTTAACACTAAGCCACCAGGGAGGCCCCCCAGGCTGCCCAGTCTTGAGGCAGAATTCTTTCTTCTATAGAAAACCTCAATTTTCACTCTAAAGGTCCTCTGCGATTAGATAAGGTCTACCCAACACTACTGGGAATCAACTTGAACTCAACTCATTGTAGATTGTTAACCATATCTACCAAGTCCATTGTGAACTATCCAGGAGCCAGGCTAGACAGTGGGGTGGAGAATTAGGTGCTCCCCAATGGGTCAGGCCAGAGAAGTAGCAGGGGTTGGTGGGGGACGACATTGGGTATGATTGGGGCTGCACTTGACCTGTCCCCTGCCCACCACTTACTTAGGAGGTGCTGTGGTCTAGCCAGACATATAAAACTAACCATCATGAGGGGGATGGAAGTGAGTTTTGGTAAGAAGGATCTCCACGTGAAGGGTGACTCAGAAAACCTCAGTCAGCCCAGGGGAGAGCTCGGGAACAGTCTGCAAGAGGCAAAATAACCAGGCCCTAGACACCCACATGCGTGGCCATCTGGCTGGGAGCAGCCCTGAAAGAGTCTGATCTCAGCTCAAATATTGTTGTACGTCCCAAAGGTGCTGCAACTGGAAACTCCCAACTGCTTACACCGTTGGCCAGAGAAGAACAAGGGATCTGGCACACAAAGACATTGCACAACCTCTTCATCATCTTTTTATCTCTCATTCTGTCACCTACTTTCATTCATTTTGTCTCTAGTTCTCTCCCACTTTCCTTTTGTAGTTTACAAAGTCTGCTGTGCCAATCCCTTTTCCTGACCCTTCGAGGTAGGGGTGGTCAGGATCCTGAACCTGCTTGAGAGCGCTGGAGTAGGCTTCTCAGCACCCCTCCTTGGCTGTGGTGAAGAGGCACTGGCTGGCACCCACCCAAATGCACACTTAAATAATGGGCACACTAGTGCCAGAAAATTAAAACACAGCATGGAATTGCTGAATTCACAATTTTATTGTCACTGATTGCCTAGTGGCTCTGCATATTGAGAAAATCTTCACAGCTTCTTCCATTTTCCGTGACTTGGTTAATGTGTAGATAATTCTAGTTGTAAACTTTTTATTCTACTCAACCTATTTATCTCTTCCTTCCCTCCCCAATCAGGCAAACCAGGGAAAAATAAAATCACAACTGTCATCAACATGCTTGGCATTTCATCTCATCCCTCACCTTTAATAGATACTTTATGCCCGAGAGATTCTTACAAACCACCTGCCTGAAAACCAGTCACACTTTGCACATAAAGAAAGTGAGGCTGGGCATGGACACCTGACTCGTTCAAGGTCACATAGGAAAGTTGAACAAGCCAAATTCTTGACATCCAGCTCGGTGACTGTTGATGACTTTCTTTGGAGGATTTACAGAAAGACCTAGACAGGCAAGATGCCAATATTTTCCATTAGAGATGAAAAAACTAAGTCTCAGGGCTTGGCAGGAAGAAGGGGCATAACCAGTTCTCCTGAGCATGTTACTACTTTCAACATATGACACTGCCTTTTGCTGAGCACCTGAGTCATCAGCATCCTTGTTAGAATTTGAGGGGGTGCCTGTGCCCATACGCTCAGAAATACAGTACCTGGGAACCTATGCCTCATGGAATAATGACAGTTGTGTTGTAGCATCTACCAGTTGTCTAGCGCTTCTGAGTTTTCAAAATCCTCCCTTGTTATTATTTCAGTTGGTCAACAAAATCCCTGCAGGAGGGCATAAGGGAACAAAAGCTTAGGAAGTGAGCCACATGTCCAAACCATATATTAAGCGAGAAACCAGGACGTGGAGCCTGGATATTTTGATGCCCGGTGGTCTTTCTGCTTCTGACCTGTCAACTAGCTGGTGGGAGCTTGGGTTTTCTGATGGAATATACATACAAGAGCCAAGTGACTTTAACAACCTGCTTCATAGTTAGCCCTTTCTTTCTGTCATCAGCGCCATCATTCTGGTTCATGTTACTGTCATTTCTGCTCCGATCATCACAACAGCATCTTCACCAGACTTCTTGTCTCCATCCTTGCTGCCTCCAGTCCTTGCTCCACACTAATACTCTGTAGCCAGAGTGACCTTTCTAAAGCAGTGGTGCCTACACTTTCAAATATGCATGTATTTGCAAATTACATGCATGTAGCACTGGTACCAGATTAAATGCATATATCTTTTACATGTATAGAACTAGAAAAATTTAACCCATGCATTATCAACAATGTGATTAAAGGATCTAGTGTTTTCTTATTCTGTCTTGCAGAAATTACTCAAAATTGCAATTGCGATCTCTGCCTTTGCTAAAAATCACCATTGACCTAAGATTAAAATCTTAAGGACATGTGGTTTATGAGGCTCTGTGGGATGTGACCTTATCTCTCAAACCTAAGTTCTTGCCATTCTTCACCTTGAATTTCACCCTCCCAGCAAGTGAACAACTTGCAATTTCCTGCTCTTGCTCATTTATCAGGGGCTTTATTCCTGGATGTCCTTTCTGCTCTGAACAAAGCTCCCCCCACTCTGCTGTCTTTCTTTTCATCCTCTTTTTGCCAATTAATACCTACTGGTCCTTTGTAGCTCAAATGAAGCTTGACTTTCTGTGGGAGGCCATCTGTCATCATCTGAGCCCAATCTGGGTGTCGATTTTGAGACTTCTCCACCAAAAATCATTTCCATTTTCTAGTTACTTGTCTTCATTTCCTGGTAGACCATCAACTCCTTGAAGGCAAAGCATAACATTTGTTAACATTTTCTCTTCAGTGCCTTCAAAGTGCCAGGTATGTCAACAGCTATTTGTAGAAGGAATCCCTCACTATCTGCTCTTAACCCCAGGGTTTGTGTCTAGTGGAAAACAGGGCATGTAACCAGTCTCTTAGTCATGCGGTTCTCCTGTGGTGTAATATTTTTGACACCCATTTGCTCTTTTAAACCGGCCAGCAGGTAATCTTTCCCTCGTTCGGTAATAAAAACATGAATATTCTATATCCCACAAGCATTCTGTTCACACTTAGGAGGAGAAAAACCATACAGTCTTTTTATAGCTCAGTCACGTCTCCATTAATTTAGTAAATAGTGGTGTGTAGCCACATAACAAGCACAACTTCAGTAGTCACAGGAAGATTGTAGGGGAGGAAAAAGTTCTGTTTGGTTTTCTTAGGGTAACTGGGTGGGTCTGAAAACTAAACTGACAAAGACAAATCAGTAGGAGAAAAGTATACAAATTTATTTAAGTTTATGTGTCAGAGACTCCTTCACCAAAAAAGTCAGGGCCAGAGGAAACTACTAGATCTGAATATTTTTATTGCAGTTTTGATGACAAGAGACGGTGTGGAGAAACAGCATAAGTTAGGGAGTACAAGGTGAGCGTAGCACATTGGGGAAGACCCAGCAAGGCCTGTGTGTGTGGGTTTTTTCAGAGTCCCTTTGTCTTCAGAGATAAGGCTCTTCCTGTCCTCTGGATATAGGGCGGGTTTCTCTCACAGGGGGATTTATGACCTGTGTCAAAGGGGGAAATTGGGGAAGTTCAGAGTAATTCCTTCAGCTTAAATTATTCAAGATGCTGCATTTTTGGGTAACATGTCCTGAACCCCATCAAGATACACTATCTTCTTCACTAACTGCACTGCCTTTGTTAAGGAGGATATAGCTGACTTTCCATTTCTAGTCAATCTTCAACCTCATCCACCAGCTATAATTTCTAACCCAATGGGTTGGATGGGTATGTAGGAAGGAAAGGAAATAGTAAAGTTCTTGATTGAGTGATAGGGCCAGACAACGGACAGCCTGACCTTGAACCTCACATGTTTTCCAGTTGACTTCCTGCAGGCACAGCCCCATGTACTCTCTTCTTGCCTCTAAATGTTGGCAGGATGCCTCTGAACCAGCCCAGACCAATATTACCAAGCTGGGCTGCACCTCACGCCCCTCAGATGTATGTGGCTTTAACCTGCCACTGGGGAGAAAGCAATGACACACCCCTCTTTCTGGTGACCCACAGGTCTCAAAGGTTTTTCCAGGTAAGGAGCAGGGGAACATCATCCATGAGGCCCCAAAGGACATGTGTCCAGCTCTCAGAAATCTGTGGAAGCCCCTCTCACTGGGTATGAAGGAAGGGTCAAAACTCGACTGAGAGACTTGAGTGGTCTCCAAGGTGGAGACCACTACACTGAAGTTGCAAGATTTGACTGTGTAGCAGCTCCCTGGGGTAGACACAGGATTTGCCCAAGTGCCAGGGATGAAACGTCAAGATCTCCAGGGGCGCCCCATGCAGGGGTCGGCCTGGCTTTTACAGCCCCTTCCTGTTGCAGGGGGAGAAGCATTCGTGGTGGTCGAGAAGGGTGTCATCTTCCCGGCTCCCTCTTCTGCTCCCACCCTGTGATTCTTCAATTCCATGAAAACGAACAGATAATGGGAAAGTTTCAGTCTTAAATTTGAATTTCCTTTCTCAGTTGTTGTAGACATTGGTTTAAAAAGCTAAGAAAGGTGAACGGAGGCTTTATCTGCCACGTCTTCTTTAGAACTGAATTTGCCAATTACAGATAACTCCTCTAAATTTCCAAGGCAGGGAGTAAGGGGAGCAGGCTGTGAGTCTGGGTGAGCTGCATTTCATTTATCAATGCTACACCTCTTGCTTATTTAAAAGGTGGAACTTTCCAGAGTGATCCCATTGACTTTGTAACAGGGTGGTCCCCAGGAAAGGGGGAAGTTCCAGGTTCCCTGCCCCACCCAAGGGAGGGTGGAGCTGAGCAGGGAGAGAAGAAGCTGCAGAAGAGACTGAGGAGGGAAGCAGGATGGAGCCTAGAGACCAACTTTGTACCTAAAGCCTACATCGACCGGATGCCATGGGTTCGCTCTGATCCTATATGGAGTATTTCAGTGTCTTTGGCTTTGGCCTGGGGTGGGGGTGGAGTCCACAAAGCCTGTGTGGAATTAGCTTTAGGACAGCCTTTTCCCCCTAACAACTTTAATGAAGTTTTAAAATACATAGTTATCTTAAATTGACTGATTTGTTGCCCTACTGTGGACATTTAGGATTCCATTCCTCAGAATTTGTTGCAAGATAGCAATTTTATGTGGAACCCCTCTCAGGCAACCATAGCAAGATGAGACTTCCTGCAGCCTTTTAGAGTAGAAAAAAAAATTTTTTTAGGGGCTCTGCTTAATCAGCAGTTCCCAAAGACCAAATGAAGTCATAAAGTGCATGCCTGTCTCTAAAGGTATGTTCACAAGAATATTATGAAAAGGTCTCCCTAAAATACTTAGCCTAGAATTGAGAAAATTAAGGCATTTTCTCCTTGAAAGCAGCACAGTGTTCTTTGTTTCTCAATTTAATGGAATTCTAATCGGATGATCCATTTAAATAACAATGCCAGGTCTGACACAAAAATTAACAAATACAAAGAAATCAACATTTAGGACTGAAAACTCAGCACAGCCATGCTGCCCTCTGCTCAGACTATTGGCCAACAAATTTAAAAAAAGAAGACTCGAGCTCTGGCAAAAATGTGTCACTGCGCTTTTTGGACACAAATGTGCAATTCCTGCCTTTGATAGTCATTCAAATTTTTACTCCTTAGGAAATGATTTTGAGCTCAGTTCCTTTGTTTTCTTTGAGGAGAAGGGTGTGTGTGTGTGTGTGTGTGTGTGTGTGTGTTTAAAACTAAATGGCATTCGAGGGCTTAAGTGTTTGAGTCCACAGAAGAAAAGTGAATAGACCATATGGTCTATTGTAGAATAAGTAATTACAGACTTATTAAAAATACATGTTAATTTTACTCACTGACACTACATGATAATGGCTTCCTCAGGAGCTAATCCATTCTGCCGATTATACTTCTCTATTTCTGGATCAGGAAACTCTGTCTTGAGCAAATGGCTTGATCAAGTTCAAGCTGACCTAGTCTCACACCAAAAGATGAAATCACTACTTCTCAGTGAGGTAGACTATTTAAGATTACTTTCTCTGTTGACCTTTAAATTTTTATTTCAAGCCAGAAGCAGGTAAAACAGGAAAGAGGTTTGGACCTCTCAAACTGAAGGAAACAACAACAACAAACAATAATAATTTCACTGAGAATAAAAAAGAAATTTCCTTGAGTTGCTTTCTTAAGGCGGATAGTACTCGCACAGGTTAATGCCCCAGAGCAAATCGCTGATACCTGAAATGGGTTACAAATGTTGTCCCAATCTGATTTGGGGAAATTAGCCCTGACATTTCTTCCAGTGGCTAATGACCAAGCTACGTGTCAGTAATTCTCAGTTTTAATGTGCTTATGAATCACTAGGGAGTCTTGTAAAAATGCAGATTCTGACTCAGTGGGTATGGAGTGCATTTCTTTTTTTTTTCTCAAGATTTATTTATTTATGCATACAAGAACTGGGGTGCAGGCCAAAGATGCAAGTGGGAGAGACAGGACAGGTCTGCTGCACCATGTGGGCAGCTCCCTGACCGACCGGCCGGGGATCAAACCAGTGCTGCATTGGCTGTGAATAGCTTCATAGTGCTGAGTCTTAACCCCTTGTACCACCAGGAAGGCCCCGGGATTGCATTTCTAACAATGCAGAATCTCTGGGATGATGCTGATGCTGCAGTTCCAGGGACTGTTCTCTGAGTAGCAAAGACATGGCTAACTGACAAGGTTTGTACTCAAGCTTGTAAGTAGACCAACTGGCTGTTTTAGTGGATTATTAGTTGAGGATAGACTATAATCCAGGTCTTCACTCAGAATATTAATCTTTATTTTCTTTGACTTTCTTTCACCATTGAAGTCTCTTTAGAGTGGTCATTTCCACCAGAAGACTCCAGTCACCCATGGGATACCATTCCAGAATACAATTACAGTACATAGTTCTCTTTTTCATAACCTGAGCAAGTCATTAATTTGAAGTCAACAGAGCACTCAAGCTTTGTAACCTCTGAATATATATAATTCAAATCAAAGCCATGTTTCTTTTTATTTTAATGGAAATACATTTATAATTTTTGATGATTACAGGTGACACATGCTTTTTGTAAAAAATCAAACAATTAAGAAATAATCTGGTATGTATTCTGCTCAAGGCAATTTAAATTAGCATCTCAGCAAAATACAACCCATTGTGGACATTTGAATAGCTGAATAATTAAATGCCTAGTCTAACAATAGCTTTAGGCACCATGGATCACAGCCTCCTTTGATGAGCTTCCTTCTACTGCTTTGGCTGTATTTAGGCACTTCCCATATTGTAGTGGTCAGGGTTGCTGGACCAAGCAAAAGACATATGAACTCTGAGCAGAGAAAGAACATATTTGAACAGTGCCAAAGTTCACTGAAGACTAGAAAACAGAACTCTGAAAATGGGCAGAAACCAAAGAAAGCTGGGTTTGAGGGATCCTGTCTAGAGCCTGTCATAGGATCACTGTGGTTGAAACCCATTTCTGACATCAGCACCATCAGCCTCTGGAACCCTAATGTACCACTTGGAGTGATTTCACAGCTGTCCCGCAACAGGAGAAACTCGGGGAGGGAATATTCAAAGGTTCAATTTCCCAGCGTAGCCCAAATCCTGCCTCCTTCAACAGGATTCACATCCTAAAGGATTCCCACTGGGCTGCCACTGTAGAGGTGGAAAAGAAATTCCCTGTACCCATTGGCTTCTTCCTGGGCTGCCTGAGCTGTCAAATTCACATCACATCACACAGATTAGTAGGAGAAAAGAAAACAAATATAAGTACATATGTGTGAGAATTAACACAAATGTAGATTCTAAAGCAAATAGGGCAAAGTCAGGGTATATATTATGACCTATTACCTCACATGGTAAAGACCTCACACTCTAACTAGATGTTTGCCCTACCCGACTGCTAGGCTTGTCTGATAGAAAGGTTATTTCTGGTAAACATTCTAATTCTGGATAATACCCCCAATTTTTTTTAGGTAATTAAGGGAATGATAAAAGATTCTACAGCGCCTGAAGAGCTTCGATTGACAGCTCAAAATAATCCATATGTCAAGTGTCATCTTGGGGAGGCCTGTTCTGAACATTTGGGGGTGGTCTGTCCTTTATTACAAAACACAAAACAAATTTCACCATTTTTCATTATCTTATTTAATCTTTGAAACAAATGATGATGGGGCTAGGACCTGCCACCCCAAAATATAGCATACTGAAAACTTCAAGTTGAAGAACTTTGAGAAACAGCAGGTGTAGAAAGTACTTTCTACCCTCGCCCTGAAGCAGGTGGTAAGAAAATCCGCATGGCCAGAGGAAGGGCATGTTCTTTCTAAGATGAGGGCCCCTGAGAAGAATCTGTCTGGCTTAGTGTCCCCTAGTTTACTACATGACTTCCTACCCTCATCTTTCCACCACTGTGCACGCTTCCTCAAACCTAGCTTGGACACAGGGGGTTAAATGTTTCTTCAGGTCTTTATTTCTTTAGGAAGACTCTCTTGTGAACCAAAAAATTTATATTGAATGAATGTACATGAATGCTTTTCTGTTAGTCTGTCAACAAATTCAAAGCCTTAGAAGGTTAAAGGGAAAAGATATTTGTCTTCCACTACGCTAGGGAGGCTGGTAGTATCTCTGCCCTGTTCATGAAGATGATACCAGGTCCAAGAGGTGAAGCGATTTGCCCAGGAAGCAAAGGGTGGGCCACTTGAAAGTGGCATTCTGTTACCTTAAAGCCACGCTCCCTAGAACCCTGATTTTTTACTTTACTCCTCATTCAATGCAGGAAGTTGCATATCATTCATCTGTGTGTCTTTTGGATCATAAACTTACTGGATTTCCAAGAAGAAGCAGGAGGAGGAAAATCTAAACAATCAGGAGAGGGGAGAGCCAAGGTTAAATGTAACGGCCCACCACATCTTCCTTTGCTTCATCCCCATGAGCGACCTTAGTACAATATTGCATTATCGATTTCATGCTAGGAGTTTAGGAAATGACATTAGCTTTTCAGACTCATCTCTGAGGGAGATCTTTCTCCTTCCTCTTTCCTCTCTCCACCACCAGTTCCACCTCCTGAAGTGAATTCACAGGTGAAAGCTGTCAGTACCTAAAAACATGTCCCTTTGCCATGCTAGGATGCAGCAGCGGAAGGAAAACCTTTTAAGTAGAGATCACTCTGGAAAGACTGACCTCTCGTTCTAATGGAACTTCTGGCCCAGGCTTTACCTGGGGGGTCGGCTTTGTTTTTAAATGCTCACAAAAGCAAGATAAAGGATGCTGTTGATAAGTGGAAATCCATGGCTCCAGGCCAATCAGGGAACTCTATCAAGATGCCTGTGTGAAGCTGGAAAACGAGAGATATTACATTTCCTGGAGTCTGGAGATGAAATTTCCCCCCATTACTTTCGTAGTGGTCCAGATTTCACTTCTACTCCCAGTCCTCTTCCCACTTTGGTCAAAAAAAGATGCTGAGATCAGCACAAAAGATTAATACATCAGCAATTCTGTTATTGTGTGTATTGATTCTCGGGGGGCCAGAACAGAACCTCCAAGGTGAGTGTAAGTGGAAAATACGTATAGGCAATATTCCACCAGCTGTATTTATGAGCCATTTAGGGTGTCCCAGGAGGCCTGCGGTTTCAAATCTATCAAAGCTTTGGGTTTTTCTTTTCTTCCCAAGGAGATGCCAACAATTGTTCATTTTGCAAGTTTGTGTAAGATCTGAATGCTTGCCACGAATGGTACCTGAAAGCAAAATAGTGATTGTCCTGGCTGTAAATGAGAAATGCTTTTGTGTTTCATTTTGTGTTTCATTTTGTACCTATCATCTTAATACTCAGAATGTGTGTATTATGGGGCCATGACATAGATGTTACCTTTAGTCTTAAGTATAACAAGCTTTGTTAATACCATGGGCTTGCAATTTTTTAAGGACCAAGAGATGGAATCCAATTTCTTTACTTTGTTCTTTTCCTTTTTCTGATTTCCTCATGCTTTGGAAAGGTCTCCAGTCTGAAACAGGTTCCAAGAAATAGGACTGCTGAATACTGCACAAAATAAGCTTGGTCACTTAAAGATGGATCCAGCTATTCCCATTAATTCATTGATGTGTTCATCCAGAAGAGTTTTTAGAACATACTCTCTGTGCCAGATTTTGTTCCAAAGTTTTGGGGATAGATAAATACTCATTAAAGAAACGTTGCAGTCCTGAGGGGATGACAGGCAGGTAAACATGATCACAGAACAGCGTGGGCACTGCCGTGATCATAAAAATAGCTACCGTTCTTGAGCATTTACTATTCTGGTAATACATATGTTAATGCATATTATCTCAAATCCTCCCACTACTGTTCAGTAAATTTTATTATTCCCTTTGTTTAAGGAAATAGACTGAGATTCAGAAATTTGCCTAAGGTTACACTGCTATAAATATTAGGACTGAGATTCAATCCTGGGCTTTGGGGATGCCAAAACTTCCATTCTTTGCATGCTGCTCTGAGAGAGCAAAGACAGGTAAGGCAGGGAATGTTTTCCAGAGCAGGAGGAGCTGGAGGGAGGGAAGTTTCCTTTTACCAGACTTCTTTATAACCCCTTAGACACAGCCTTGAGAAAATATGCTAGCCTCCAGAATTGTGGAAACAGGGAGGTGACAATCATGGCTTCCCTTGGCTGCTGGAGGAAATGTAAGAACTGGCTTGGGGAGGAAACAAAGGCCGTGATCAGCAACAGCAGTAGAGCTAAGAAAGAAGTGTCTCTGGACCAGAGTGGGTCCAAGGAAGAAGTGTTTTGAGATAATGGCACCCACCCAGCAGCGTCTAATCCCACATAACTTCAGTTTTGTCATTTTGAACAACCACATCTCCTTGCCAAGGCTTTGAGTTAGCTATTTATCATATGGCTAAAGAAAGCTGCAGAGGAACTAGAGCTAAATTAAATAGGATAAAACCTTACTATTTTGAAAGACTGGCGATTATATGTCTCATTTGGAATAATTTTTAAAAAATATTCTAACTCTAGGGTTTATTAAAAGGAATACTGATAATTAGGTTATGCAATTTCTCTCTCTCTCTCTCTCTCTCTCTCTCTCTCTGCTATAAACTCAGGAACGAATGGGGTACTAATAAGGAAAATTAGGTTAATGAATCTAAAATTACAATTTATACAAACACTGTGTTATATGTGTGGATCTCATAAAAGTATAGATTTCTAAATTACAACCATTCATTCAAGCTCCTTATCCAATAAGATCACAGTGTCTTAATGAACATAAATTCCAAAATGCTGGACCCAATTAAGGAAATTTTACTGCATAGCAAATTATGAGGCCAGCTCTTGTAATGCTATACTTTCAAGAAAGAACTCTCAGAATAGAGTGAAAGTTCCAAAGCTCTGGGAAAGATTTAATGTCTTTATGGAGCATTGTGTCAGAGGCCCAGCAATTGCCCTGGCCTGCAGAGCTTAGCCCTGAGCGCCTGCCGTGCACCGGGTCCCTGTAAACATGACCTGGGATGGGGCTCTCGATGGGCTCTCCCCACAGAAACTCTGCGCGTGATCAACGCTACAGCTCTCACCACCCCCATTCTCCTCTGGCCCCATTTTCCTGGGGAGTGAGCACTTTGGTCGTGTAGGTTTGGCTTTTCCCAAAAATGCTCAGGTAGGTTTTAATTCCAAGATGTGTGACCTTGGCATGTGAGCCAAAGTCAAGGTTAGCCCCTATGGGTCTCAGGAGAAACTGTTGCCATTTCTTTCAGAAATGAAGTTGACCAGGACTTGTCAGGTGAGCCCAGGAAGCGAAAACCCTTTAAACTTCTAGGAATTTTAGATGTTGAAAACATCCCCTGTGCCCGGGATTTGATATTCCATGGTTCATTAGGATCTGTTGTGGCTGGCCTGGGACATTTTTTGTTAACTAGGAGAATTAGAAGATCATGTGATGTTGGAGTAGGAGGATTTTTCTTAGTGACTTTGGGATGCTGGTTCCATTGTAGGTATAACTATGCAAAACAAAGAATCCAGGAAAGAATTGCCAGAGAAGGAATTAAAAATAAGATTTTATATGAAAGTAGCCACCTTGATCCTGAAAGAAAACAAACAAATGGCAACAGCAGCAGCTGAGCAATCTTGGGCCTAGAACACCCAAATACAAGTCAGTGTGAAAAAAGCTGAGAGCAACTATAAAAAACCTACCTTTTCTGTACCATAAAGCCTTCAATCAAGTAAATAATTTGTGTAAATTGTATTTTATTTACCTACTGCCAATATATCATGTAGTGGACTATGTTTACAAGTGTTTCCTTGGGCCTCCCTGGTGGCACAAGGGGTTGAGCACCGCTCTATGAAGCAATCCAAAGCCTCTGCAGCATGAGTTCGATCCCCGGCCAGGGAGCTACCCACATGGTGCAGCAGACCTCTCCTGATTCACCTGCTGCTCCCCTCTGCAGTGTATTTCAGTAGGTCTGCCTGTTCTGTTCCCCACTCTGTCTCTGGTGAATTCTCTCAGCCCCTACCCTGTGTCTCTGACATGTACTCCAGCTCTTGTATGCATAAATAAATAAATCTTTAAAAATAAATAAAGTACCTCAGTTATGTTGATTTTTAAGACCAGTCTCAATCCAGGACGTGATGACCTAGAAATAGGACTGCTGGAGGGTGGGGAGAGAGGGTTTCACATCACCCCTCCACCCCCCACTGACCATTGTTTCCCACTGGATCACTTGTCCAGTGGTCCAGACCCACACAAGGGGATCCCACCCCGGCTGGGGACACCAGAGACAGAATAAATCAACTAGCATGCCCCAGACTGCTCACTGGGATTTTTCTAACAGTGGATAGAATTATGCCATGACTTAGCCACGATTCTCAAGCCTTTGATGAGCTTGAGACTCCAAGTGGCCAATGATGTTTGTCTCTCCCTTGGGAGAGGTGCTCTGTGCAGCTGGACAGGTGGGCGCACCTCCCGCTGACGCTCCCACCACCTCTTCATTCTGCAAACACACACACACGCACCTTTTCCCTCATGTTTGCAAAGTGAGGTTTTTTTTTTTTTTCACTTTAGGACTTAATTCACCTATCCCTAGAACAAACTCATATGAAACACCTGTCGATGTCAAATTCTGGGTATGGCCCTGCTCCCTCAAATGCTCACCATCTACAAGTGGCGTAGATGTCCCCAGCTGACTCCAAGGTTATGCGACCTCCCTAACCCCAATTAACACACCCCAACACACATCTGCTGGCGTGTGTGACTGTTCTTACTAGTAAACACGATGGTGTGAGACGCATAAAATCTTTATAAATGTTAGGCATTTTCATTGAATCATGAAGATAATTTCCAGACGAAACACTATATGGCTTGAGTTTTCTGACAGCCCCTCGAAATTCAGTGTTGCCTCTTCCTATTTGTGAAAAGACCTCTTTTTCCTTCTTAGTTCTTTCCATGGATTCTTCCCTCATCCTCCCACTTGTAACAGAGCTTCATTATCTTAGTCCAGAGGAATTGTTTTCTCTTTCCTCCTACTGCTCCTGCTCCTTCTGCTCCATCATTACTTTGTTATTGTTGTGTTGTTGTTTTTTAATTCAGAAAGAAGATTTTATTTTAATCAGTCAGATTTACTTTGCCAGTAATTAGGTCAGTTGGGATAAACCTGCATTTTCTCCCTCTTTTTAAATAGCCATCAATTTATGAAAAATTTTATCCTATGATTATGCATTTAAACATCATGCTAACAAGAAATACTGTTAAGGGGTGTTATTCCTTGTTAAAATGAGATAGGTAGATGGGAGCAAACGCTATCCTCCTGCCTTTAGGGGGGGGATTTTTTTCATTGAAATAGCAATCCTCTCCATCTTTGTATTCTTCTTTTCTTACTACTAGTATTATTAGTTTTTTCTTTTTTGAAAGAGCTGGGATATAGGCCAGAGGTGCAGGGGTAAGCGGATTCCCCAGAGACAGAGTGAGGAACAGAACAGGCAGACTGACTGAAATGCACTGCTGAGGGGAGCAGCGGGCAAGTCAGGAGAGGTCTGCTGTGCCATGTGGGTAGCTCCCTGGCTGGGGATCTAACTCAGGCTGAAGAGGTGACAGCACTGAGACTTAATCCCTAGGCCACCAGGAAGACTCCTACTATTATTATTAACTCTTCATCAAAGCCCAGCTGTCCCAGATTGATTTTAACTTAAGCAGAGATCTAGAAGAGACAAAGATACTGGAGGAAATGGAGAAACTGAGATACAGCAGACAGTCCAAAACATAAGTTACCAGATCAGTGGTTGAGTTATTAGATGGCAATACCTGTAGGACACGACGGTTAGAGCTTTCTTTGGGGCAATTTAATGACAATAAGAACAACGCATTACTTCTACCCCGGCCTGCAGCCAGACCAGCTCTGGGAAGTGTGACCAGTGTCTGTCTCAACTCAGCATCCAGAAATCAAGCTAAACATCTCCAGCCTTATAAAGGGCTCCCCTCTGCCCACTACACTATTTGCATGAGAAAAGACAGTGAGAAGAATACATTTTGAAGATCATAAAGTAAAACTAGGCAGCTCTTTTCTGGTCACAGCCACACCAGCATCCCCAACCCCTTATGTCACCCAATCTCTCCTTACCTGTACCTCCTTTCTCTGCTCACAGGGTAGCCAAGTGCAGATTGAGCCCCATATGAGGGGTTGGAGGGTCAGCATCCCCCATATGAGGGGGTTGGGCTGCATCTGCTGTGGGGACACCTTTTTCTTTTTCTTTTTTTAAAGATTTATTTATTTATTTATGCACACAAGAGCTGGGGGACAGGCCAGAGGTGCAGGGGTGAGAGGATTCACCGGAGACAGAGTGGGGAGCAGAACAGGCAGACTGACTGAAACACACTGCTGAGGGGAGCAGCGGGGAGACAGGAGAGGTCTGCTGTGCCACATTGGTAGCTCCCTGGCCAGGGATGGAACTCATGCTGCAGAGGCTGCAGACAGCTTCATAGGTTGCATCTTAACCCCTTGCGCCACCAGGGAGGCCCCGGGACACCTCTTTCTAATTCACACAAAGGCAATTGGTGTGAGTGAACGCACACATTTTCCTATTTTTGGAGAAAGGTTACTTTGCTTGTTCCTGCGTGTGTTTAAAACCATCTGGATAGTCCCCACCTTCTCTCCCTTCCTGGTAGCACATGCAGCGGAGGAAGAGTCACCATCTGGATGTGGACTGAACCGAGCTGGCATTCTGCATCTGCCCCTTCCCATCCAAGTGACTTTTAATAAACAACTGCTCTTGCTGTGCTTCCACCTCCTGTCCACAACAAGGGCCCAGGGAGCTCTTCTTGAAGGATTATTTAAAGGATTGGAAAGTGAATGATTCATCTATTTGCTACAAAATGAATATAGCCATCCCAGAAAGAAAAAATACCTTTCTTGAAGTTTCTAGGGGAAAAAAAGGGGGTCTCCCTGGTGGCATGAGGGGTTGGGACGCAACCTATGAAACTGTCCACAGCCACTGGAGCATGAGTTCGATCCCTGGCTACAGCAGACCTCTCCTGTCTCACCCTGCTGCTCCCCTCAGCAGTGTATTTCAGTCAGTCTGCCTGTTCAGCTCCCCACTCTGTCTCGGTGAATCCTCTCACCCCCCACACCTCTGGCCTGTACCCCAGTTCTTGTATGCATAAATTATTTAAAAAGAAAATCTGTGCCTGGCCCCTATCTTAGACAAACTATCAATTTCAGTGGGCTTTTAGAAATAATTGTTGTTACATCTCAGGTTAAAGTGATCTGAATGTATAAAACCATAGCTTTGCCAAACCAAAATATATTGTGAACATTTTCATTCCTTCCTTATAATAATGCCCGCAGGCCTCCTTGCACAGCCACCTCCTCACTGTGCCTTCACATGGTCTTTCTGTGTCAATCTCTTCTTATAAGGATGAGGGCTCGCCCTCAGGGCCCCATTTTAACTTAATCACCTCTTCAGAGACCCAATCTCCAAATAGAGTCACATTCTGAGATACTGGGCCTGGGGGTGGAGGATGGAGAGGGTAAGGGGTGGATAGACCTTCAACATATGAATTTGGGGGAGATAAAATTCAGCTTATAATACCCATGTGGAGTGAGTAAAGAAGTTAATTCTGTCAAGGCGCGAAAGAAACCATCCCATACACTCCGGGTTCTTCTTGGGCTGGACAAGTCATCAAAGCAGCATCAGACAGACTAGCAAAGGGAAAACAATTTAATAACACTTTACATGGTTGTAAAATCTAAAGAACAATGGGCTGAACCAAGGATATTTGCCCTGATCTAGAGACCTGGGCATTGAAGAGTTGGGGCGGGGGAGGGATGCTTCATGTGACAGACAAGTAGGGGTGACTCATCTTTACTCTGAGAGTAAATATGAAATTCTTAGAACATGCTTGTGATAAATCTATAACTGCATGAGACCCCCCCAAACTGCTTTCTTTGAAGTCACTCCTATCTGATTAGGGAGGAGTGGAGGACTTTGGTAAGGACAGAAGCTCTTCCTAGCCTTCAGGGCCCTCACTGCCCTCAAGCCAAGACAGTCTGTGACCTCCCAAGGTTCACATGACCTTGATTAACCTCTAATTCCTATACCAACGTGACAATAGGCCTATTCCGGGCCTATTAACCATTTGGGGGACACTTTCTCCAACTAGCCTACAGTTATGTGTACCCTCCAGAAAGAACACAATACTGAAGTAAATAATATTTATTAAGTATCTGCTATGTGCAGACACCATGTTAAAGGCATAAATATCCTTATTTAATTCTCACAGTTGTTTATATATTATTTTCCCTATTCCCAGAAAATTGTGTATTTAAGAGATTAAATAATGAAGCCTGACATCACAGAATTAAGAACTTGTGAAGCTAGAATTCAAACCCAGGTGTGACCAGCACCTCACTTCACACTCTTACCTCAACACTGGCTTCCTCCATTTTCCAGGTTTTCCTTCTTAGCACCAAGGCACAGTACAGCATGCTGGGTTGAAGGGTGATCTCCCTTTGGACCTGAGAATATGAGCTTGCTTGGGAATGAGGTCTTTGTAGGTGCAATGAAATTAAGGATCTTGAGATTAAGAGATCATTCTAGATTCCTCTGTGAGTCCTAAATCCAATGACAAGTGTCCTGATATATGAGAGGCAGAGGGTGATTTGAGACAAACAGAAGAGGCACACACTCACAGCCCAAAGGTGACGTGTCGATGGCGACAAGGATAGGAATAATGCAGGTACAAGTCATGGATGCCTGGAGCCACTTAACGCTGGAAGAGGCGAGGAAGGATTCTCTCCTAGATCCTCCAGAGGGAGCGTGGTCCTGCTCACACCTTGAGTTTGAACAGACCTCCAGCATTGTGAGAGGATCAGTTCCTGTTGCTTTGTGCCACTCAGTTTGTGCTAACATGCTGCAGCAGCTACAGGAAGCCAAGACATCCCCAAAGACATGACCAGCCACTCCCGGTTTTGTGCCTGTTCAAGCCATCCTGTCTCTGCCTAGGAATGGAGATCCCAGCAGTGTCTAGGCTCAGGCTGATGCCATGAAGTTTGCTGAGTGGCCACAGACTTTGCTGCTTAAAGAAGACACTCCTTGCCCCTGGGGCTAGAGAAAGCAAGGTGTCCATCAGGCCCTGGACGGGTGACAGGGACGGGTTCGACCTGAATCATCTGCACTGGTGGACCAGGACCAGGCAGCCAGAGGACACCTGTGGAGGGAGACAATACAGAGAAGGCCCCCTGGTTCCTTCTTCTGGAAGGACTGCACTCTGGATAGGCCCCACCTCTGTTGCTTGGTGGAGAGTTCCAGGGGGCAGAGCCATTTTCTGCAGGAGAACATCTCAGAAGCCAGGTTGCTGCCTACGTTGCTACCAGCATCCTTGATGGGAGGATGCACGGCTCTTGGCAGAGACGCCCTAGACAGCCTGAGGGAATGAGGCCTCTCAAAATCGGCGCTTTGTTATTTCTCAAAGTCCACAGGGAGCCCCTGTTTCCAGACTGGGTTCAAGTGCAGGCTGCAGCTGAGAGCCGCCCAGTTCCCCAGCAACCCCAGTGCCTGGGTCCCTAAGTTTCTTTACGATGTGTGTGTTCTTAGGACCATGCATCCTAAGCTTTTCTGTGCACTGCTAAGCAGAGGCCCCCTCCTGGATTTGGACTTATCTTTCCTTTTTAAAGCTCTCCCCTCAGCACTGCGTGCTCCTCATTCAGATTAACAATAGCCCTGGCAA
Source organism: Talpa europaea (assembly GCF_964194135.1). Taxonomy (NCBI): domain Eukaryota; kingdom Metazoa; phylum Chordata; class Mammalia; order Eulipotyphla; family Talpidae; genus Talpa; species Talpa europaea. The sequence continues at coordinate 153,017,146 of NC_140068.1, forward strand.
TAACGAGGCGGCAGCCGGGAAGAGCTACGATTTAATAAAGCTGAGGCCCAGCGGCCTCCCACTACCCACTCTGAGGGCTCGAATAAAGCCCTTTCATAGTTCCAGGGCTGCCATTTCCACCCCGCGTCAGTGAATGGCTTTTTTTGCTGAAAAGATGCTTTATTTGTACCTAGGACATGGTTGAGAGCCGGCACAGATTTCAGCCACCCTGGATGGGGTGGGAAAGCTAGTCAGGTGCAGGATTGTGTCAGGAGAACCCAACTCCCAACCTCATCAGGTGACAGGACTTCCTGAGGATCATGAAAGTTCTAGAAGTCTCTAGGATGGCTCCTCTCCAGTTCGTCTCCAGTCAGAAAACCAGAAGGGCTTCATCACAACCTTAAGACATAAATAACTTGTTTCTCCAACTTTGTTTTTGTGTAGAGAAACAGCCTTTTCATTCTGCCTTCTGAAATCACGTAGGAAACCAGAGTAGAGCCCCCTCTGAGGCCTTCCTTTCTCCAAATCCCACCATTTCACAGCACTTTATAAAATGTGAGCCAAGAACTTTCATCACCCTTGTATATTTCCTCAGTGAGTCGCTTGTTCTAGGACTATGTGTGTTTTTATAGCGTGTGTTTATGCTATTTTTATAAAGTGTTACTTTTTTAAGTTACAAAGTCATTCATGACATTGATTACAAATTCGAGCATTCACGAAATGTAGAGTTAGAGACTGAAAGACCCACACAATCCTACCCTTTGGAGAGCTGTGTAATATATACATGCGGGATTTTTATTTTAATTTTCCATCTTAGTGAAGGGAAAAACAAAATCATGGCTGCTCAGATGGAAAATCGACAGGAAACCACAGCAGAGGCAGGTAACGCTCCTCAGCCCACCAGGCCTTGAGCCTCCTTCCCAGGAAATGGGAATGACTGTCACCTGCACAGCTGCCTTCTCCACCCACACAGCACCTACTTTCAGCTGACAGGGCTCTTGTGAGCATTGTTTGGTGTGCTTTAGGCTGTGCGATGAAATGGGGTTGTAACGGATTGAACTACACTCCCTCACAGTGTTTGTGTTTGGACATGCAGCTTTATGGAAATAATGAAGGTACAATGAACTCCTGATGTTGGGGCCCTGATCCAATAGGGTGCGTGTCTTTATAAGAAGAGACAGCAGAGAGTTTGCTCCCTCTCCTCATATGAGCACATCATGACAGGGCAGCTCCAGAAAGGTCAGCCAGGAGTGGGTTCTCAGCAGAACCTGACTGTGCTGGTTCTGACCTCAAAACTCCTGATTTGTGAGAAAATAAATGCGTTGGTTTTTAAAATTTTTTTTAAAAAAAATTTTATTAATGCATATAAGACCTGGGGCATAGACTAGAGGTGTGTGGGGTGTGAGGGGGAGTGAGAGCATTCGCCAGAGAAAGTGGGGAGCAGAACAGGTGGAGCTATTGAAATACACTGCTGAGGGGAGCAGCAGGCGAGACAGGAGAGGTCTGCTGTGCCATGTGGGTAGCTCCCTGGCCGGCCAGGGATTGAACTCGAGCTGCAGCGGTTGGCTATAGCTTGATAGCGCTGTGTCTTTAACCCCTGTGCCATCAGGAAAGCCCTAAATGTCTGTTTTTTAAGTCACCCAGCTTGTGGTACTGTTATGGCATCCCTAGCTAAGACAGAGGGGAGGAAGAGCATCTCATCCAGGCTACTTGCAGATTCCACCTTCTCACTGTCTTCTAGCTGTTCCTGCATCCCTTCCCTGCTCTCCGTTGTACATTCACATTCCTTCCTTGCCACCACCACTGGGACTCTGGACATGGGGTTGGGGAATAAGAGCATCCTCTTGGAGGGATGTGTGTGTGTGTGTGTGTGTGAACTCAATCTCCTTCCTCCTGGCAGGATCTGCTTCTCCTTTCTCTGCTGCAGCTCAGGGGCCAGATGTCCCCATGAGAGCACTTCAGACACACAGGGGACACCTTTGAATGCTATTAGTGTGTGGTTCTCCGCTCTCAGGCAGCTTAGATCTGATACACATTTACTCAGCAAAGTCAGAGCCTCTGATGGCCTTTTTTTCAAAGTTTAAAAGTTTTCATTTCACTCTGGTAAGTTTCAAGCCTGCTCCAGGCTTAAAATGTTGAATTATTAATAATTTAGCCTCTCCTCCACCCTCTTGTCCTCACAGGACCCACGTATGCTGTGCAGGTTTGCCTCACCAACTCCAGATCACACAGACCTTGCAGCCAACTCCTGCAACATGAAGCCTATATGTAATTCATAAACTCATGCCATGAAATAAACTAAAACCCAGGAGGCACATCTTTGCTGTCTGATCTTTAGCTGAAGATGACTAGTCTTTGCTGTCAATCATTAGCATCTATAACACTGAGACCCCCTAGGAGTATTTCAAGGTGCAGTGGGTCTTTTGCAAGTGGCCACATGTGGAGAGAAAGGCAACTGGAGGTTGCTGAGTGACAGAGAGGGCTGGACCCTAAGTGGGTGCATCTAGGGCTTTTCTGTTTCTTGTTCTGATTCACAATAAATAGAATTTTATGTACACACACACACACACACACACAAATTAACTTTCTCTAAACAATAACTACCTTTATTGTCTGAGATGCACTCTGAGTTATTATCTAGCCTAGTCTATTTCCCTAAAAGTGTTGTCTGGGAGCTAAATCATTGAGGTAGTTCATTGTATGTGTCAACTGGGCTACAAATGATCAGATAGCTGGTAAAACTTTATTTCTGGCTGTGCTGTAGGGGTCTTCTCCCAGAAGGACTAAGCATTTGAAAGAGCAGACTGTGTAAAGAAGGTCCCCCTCACCAATGTGGGTGATACCATCCACCCTCTGAGGGCCTGAACAAGACGGCCAAATACGTAATCTTGGAATGAGTTGGCACATCCATCTTCTCCTGCCCTCTGGCATCAATGTCACTGCTTCAAAGGGTCTGGACATTCACCCAGGGACTCACACCTTTACCTCCCCAGTTCTACTGCCTTGGACATGTACTGAATTATACCCCTTTCCGGGTTCTCCAGTTTACCTACAACAGGTTGTGGGACTTTTCAGCCTCCATACCATGCAGATTCCTATAATAATCTCCACTTACAGAAGTCTGTCTCTCTACCTCTCATTGGGTTCTCTGTCTCTAAATCCTGATGAGCACAATTGACTTCATTTAAAGACAGCGGTATGTGCTAGTATCTGCAAGGAGGCAGGGAGGATATGTGGTTACATCTTAGAGACATACTCTGGACAGAAAAAGCACAGCACAGTGGTTAAGATCCCTGCCTTTGGAGTTCTGTGGTGGGTCTGGGTCTGAGCCTCGCTTTTCCCCAAAGGGTGCAGGCTGGGATGGTCCTTTAACAGCTCATTCAGTCAGGGGCAATGATAGGAATTTGGAAAGAGAAATTAGACAAGATGCTCAGCACAGCTCCCCACAAGCAGTAAACTCCGACCCGCTTAATGCCCAATCAGCACCCAAAGATTTGCTGTGGTGCGGGGCTCTGCACCCTGCCTCTGGGGATAGAAGGATCTGGTGTTGTGGGCACCGGGATGTTTATTAATAATAGTAATGGAGCATCATTCATTTCAGCTGCTAAGAGTGTTCATGTAAGACAGATTCAAGACCCATGTGGGTCTTAAATCTTGGCTTCTGTTCTGCCATTTTGGGTCACTTTCCAACAACAAGATCGTCTCAGCATTGGGCATTGGGAGGCTGACTTCTAGTCTCTCTCAGATGCTAATGTGTTATGTGAGCATACAGAAGGCATTTCAATTTTCTGTGTTGGTTTTTATAATAATGGGAATTATAATACCTACCCACCCTATCTCACCAGCAGGTTGAGAGACATGCGTGCATTAAAAAATACAGCAAGAGGCTTTGAATCACTCACAGATAGGCATATTATCAATACAAGGGTTATACTATTTATTATTACTGTCTATCTTTCCTGGGTATTCCATTGTGAAGATTTGTGGTTGGCACTTTATCATTTTTTCTTCCTTTGTAAAGGATAAAATTCATTTCTAACTACCTTTTGAAAGCCAATTTATGCTTTGGCTATTTGATTAATAGGAGTGGGGAAGTCCAGCTTCCCAATCAAAGCACTATTGAATAATTCAATGCCTGATATTGAAAGACCAGAGGCATTGCCTGACATGGTTTACTCTCCACGTTGTGAAGAAAATACGACGTCCCCTTGCACTGGGACGTGTCCCAGACCAGCCACCCACCTGGCTCTCCCGCTCCCTCATTCAGATGACACAGGACCGCCCTGCAGCATGTGCCTAAATGTCAGGCCCCAGTCAGAGCCACTCTGTGCCTGCATCCTGCCTGGGGCTGAGGTCACAGACTCTCAGGAAGGCATGTCTCTTTCCAACTGGTGCATGGGGAGGGGTGACCTTTTCACATGTGCATAAGATCACTGTACAGACAGAGAACCTGCTAGTAAGTAGACAAGTTTGGGAAAATGCAAGCCTAGGCAGTGTCCCTGAAGAGACTCCAGAGCTAGAACAACATGTGCCTTGAACACACCTGGATGGGACTGACCATCTGGGCTGGGGGTTTCCCCTGTGCACAGGTTCCAGTCCTTGGGGAAGGAAATGAGCCTCAGTGTTCCTAGGTCAAAACCTGTAGTCTTCCACTTCCTCTCCCCTTCTCCTTGGCCCCTTCTTGTCTCCTCCTGACCCCTCCTTCTCCCTCTCTTCTTCTCTCCTCCCCACTCCCAGGACTCTGAAGTGTCCCTAGAGACTTCAGCTGTGTCTTGAATCTACAAAGATCTCTTCAACTAAATGTTCAAATTTGCCTCAGCCTCCCTTAGTTGCCTGGCTTTCTTTCTCGTTCTTCAACTTCTTTCATTCTAAGGCAAGATAAATGAGAGTACAGGTGTTGAATTATTTTTCTCTTCTATTCTAAATGCCTCCAAACAAAGGTCCTAGCATATTCTCCATAAATGAGGCCAGGGAACCCCAAATGTTGGTAATGGTGCTGTTACAGGGCAACTCCTATATAAAAGAGGTTACCTGACTGTGGGTCCTCACCTGCACACTTAAAGGGGACTTATTAATGCTAAACTGCAGACATACACAAAGATTGATAAAAGGTTTATTTATAAGGGAAAGGGAAAATGTGGAAATGAATAACTCAGGGAGAAAAAGAGGGAGATAAGTTCGTAAATGCGTCCTACCTGTTCCGCTGACCGGGAATTCCAATGACCTGACAAGCTGGCGAAAAGCCTAGCATGCCATGTGGCCAGGAGAGAGACATCCCCCACCACCACATGGCTGGTTAAATACTCAGACAGAGAACATGGCTGCTTAACTCCACCCTCAGGTCCTCACAACCTACCCTCTGGTGATCGTGGGATTTGTAGTTCCCAGTGTTATGCGGGTGGAGTCCACAAAGCCTACATGGAGTTTGCTCAGGACATCCTTTCTCCCTAACAATGCCACTAGGTACTTTATGGTGATGGTGCCCCCAAATCTGACTGGACCATTTTGGAGCTGGAGGAGAGATTCAGATAACACCCATTTTGGATGCAGGAGAGTTAATACTGGTTTTAGACATGAGCAAAATCTTAGTCTTCAATATAGTGTGTTTTGAGAAGTATCTAAATATCTCCCCTGGTAACCGACTGCTTCATGTTACATTGGCAAAGGTGTTTAATTTTGCCAATATAGTATGTGTTGCTTAGCGATGTTTCATTTTACACTATGGGCCACATGCAAGACAGTAACCCCAAGAGGCTATACTACAGAACCTCAGTGTTCACTACAACATCTGGGTTTGTGTAAGTACCTACCGACTATGACTCTCATACAGGACCAAGTCAAATTATGACACATTTCTCAGAGTGTGTTCCTGTCGTTAAGCAATGCATAACTGTAAGTTAATTTGTCACATTTACTGTGACATCGTTCATCAGATTGTAAAGTCTGGGAGTGACAATTCTAACTAACAGTGACTGATTTTACCAGAAGAAATGTCTAAGGGCAAAAACTGTTGTCTTTGGGCCTCCTCGGAGGCGCAGCAGGTTGAGCGCAGCACTGTGAAGCTGTCCGCAGGCTCAGCGGCCTCTGCACATTTTATGAGGCCAACATTATGCTACTACCAAAACCAAACAAAGCTAACACAGAAAAAGAAAACTATAGGCTGATTTCTTTAATAAGCATAGGTGCAAATATCCTCAATAAAACCTTAGCAAATTGAATCCAATGATGCATTAAAAGGATTACACATTATAACCAGGAGAGATTTATAACAGAGATACAAGGATGGTTCAACTTCTGAAAATCAATCTATAGAATTCACATCTAGACAAAAAACAAATAAAAAGCATATTGATCATATCAATAGATGAATGAGATAAGATCCAGCATCCATTTATGATGAAAACCCTTGAAAAAATGGGAGTACATGGAACATATCTTAATAGAAACTCACACTTAACATCATTCTGAAAGGTGAAAAACTGAGACTTTCCACTAAGACCTGCTACAAGACAAGGATGTTCACTGTATCACTACTATTCAACTTAGTATTAGAAATCCTAGCTAGAGCACTTTGGCAAAAGAAAGCTATTAGAGGAATCCAGATTGGAAAAGATGAAGTAAAGCTATCATTTTTGCAGATGATATGGAAATCTACATAGAAAAGACTCCACTGAAAACCGAATTAAAATAATAAACCAGCTCAGCAAAGTGGCAGGCTACAAAATCAACAAACAAAAATCAGTTTTTTTCCTATTTGCCAAAAAATGAGCCAGAACAAGAAGGAATTATGAAAGCAATCCCTTTTACAATCACACCAAAAAACTAAATATCTAGGAAAAACATAACAAAAGAGGTGAAGAATTTATATGAAGAAAATTATAAAACAGTGTTAAAAGAAATAGACGAAGACAAAAAGAAATGAAAGATATTCCCTGGAAGAATCAATATTGCCAAAATGGCCATCCTACCAAAGTCAATTTATGGTTTCAATGCAATCCCAATAAAAATTTTAATGCATTCTTTGAAGAAATGGAACAAATATTACTAAAATTCATATGGAAACACAAAAGATCCCAAGTAACCAAAGTTCTCAAATAAATAAATAAGGGAAAGTGGTGGGATTGTACTTCCAGGCTTCACACTATACTATAAAGCTATAATAATGAGTACACACTCATTTAAAAATACCTGGAATATGGCAAAATGTTAATTTTGCTATTTCACAGTGTTGCATACTTTATTTTTATTAATTTATTTTTATTTATCTATGCATACAGAATTGGGGTATAGGCCAGCAGTGCAGCGGTTGCAAGGATTCACTAGAGACAGTGGGGAGCAGAACAGGCAGATATACTGAAATACATTGCCAAGGGGAGCAGCGGGCGAGACAGGAGAGGTCTGCTGTGCCATGTGGGTTTTTTTCCCTCTCCAGGGATAGAACTCATGCAGCAGTAACTGGCGATAGCTTGATAGCTTGATAGTGCTGAGACTTTAACCCCTGAGCCACCAGGGAGGCCCAGTGTTGCATACTCTAAAGTTTGACATATTCTCAGTAGTTTTCTGTTATGCCTAAAAGAATCTATAATTTTGAAATAGCTAAAGAAAAATAGAATGTTTGAATTATTAGTATTATTATTAAAAGTGTTATTAGATAAACTTTTGAAAATCAGCTTCAAAAAGCAAACTTAGAAGAGATGAATAAAATAAATAAGATAGAAATATCTTTTCTTGTTTCAAGAGTGATAGACTGAATAAATGTCAATATTCACTAAATTAATATATAATTATAATGATAATCTAATTCATTAGCAAGAGATATTTTAGTAACTATTTTGGGGAAATAATTTTGTTTCCAAAGATTTTGCTGAAGAATAAGCAAACATGACTTTTCAAAAAGAATATTGTTAGGGACTTACATGTTCAGATATCAAAATTTTATAAAATTTCAATAACTAATATAGTGAGTTATAGATAAGCAATTGACAGACAAATCAAAGAAATAGCAGTGATGCTGCTGAAATTTTTGCTAGTCTATGTGCTGATAAAATATTATACTAAGAACAAGAAAAATATATTGTAAAGAAGTGCTTTATTTAAAAATGACTAGGACAATTGATTAATTCAACAAAAAAAATATTAGATGCTTTTCACAATTTAAGTTGCAGATAGATTAAAAAGTTAAGGGTAAAATAAATATAAAATTAAGTAAAGATTTGAAAATATTTTGGGGATCAAAAACAATGCCATTTGAAGTTAAAAACAACAAAACGACAAACTCATGACATTTGCAGCAACATGGATGGAGTTGGCAGTGATTATGCTAAGCAAAATTTGCCAGAAGGCGAAAGATAAATGCCAAGTGGTTTCATTCAATGTGGAATATGGAGAAACCAACTAAAGGGTCAGACAAAGACAAATTTTTAAAGGAACGCTTGAAAGCTGACCATAGATGTGACGCATTCAGGGGGAGAGGTGGAAGGGAGCACATTGGACTAGGGTAGTGGATTATGGATGCTCTGGTAGTGACAGAGCCATGGTGCCCACATCTGAAGAGGGAAATCCTTTCATGACAAAATATTAACAGGGATGCACAACAATGGTGCTTCATTCCATGTAGAAAAAGATTCAGTCGCTTCAAAATGACCTCTCCCCCTCATGCTGATTTGTAGCTACCAATGGACTTCAGTCAAGTGCCCATTCCTCTTAGTCCTTAGTCTCCTTATTAACAAATAAAATTTTACTCCTTTGTTTTCAACCCCATTCTCCACAAATTGATATAAGCTCTCCCGCTTTTCTTGGGAATGAGCACAGATTTCAACTCTAGTTCTTCTTTCTTGCTGGTCACCTTTCAAATAAATCCTTTATTCAAAATGGAGGTGATATTAAGTTGGGCTTCTGCACATCAGGCAGTTACTCTCTTGCATGTGTCACAGGGAGACCCATCACTCTCCTGGCTGAGCCATCCCAGAGTGGGGACACACTTATCCTTCCTTCTTTCTCAATCAAAACTGTGAAAAGAGGGGCCTCCCTAGTGGCCTAGGGGTTAAGTCTCAGAGCTAACACTGTGATGACCTGAGTTCAATCCTCAGCCAGGAGGTGACCCACACATGGCGCAGCCAACCTCTCCTGTCTCTCCTGCTGCTCCCCTCAGCGGTGTATTTCAGTAGATCCACCTGTTCTGCTCCCCACTCTGTCTCTGATGAATCCTCTCACCTCCCATATCTCTGGCCTGTACCCCAATTCTTCTATAACAAAATAAATCAATATATCTTTAAAAAAAAAACTGTGAAAAGACTTCAAAATTCAACTCTGCTGATTTTTGTTTGACCATGTGCATGTGGTTGAATTTTCTTTCTTTTTATTCTAGCCTGTGGTGGCCCAAAACATTGCCATGATCTCAGTATGCTTAATATGAATAAAAATTACTGGGTTTCCATCTAGACCTCCTGAATTATAATCTTCGGAGATGGGGCCCAGAGATCTATATATTATTAATGCGAGCATCCTAGATAAGTTTTTATTAATTCATTGACATTATGTTTTGGATTTTGCAGATAAACTGAAAAATAGCACTGAATACCCACATCCCCTGCATGCGATTCCCCCTAGTCTTAGCATATTATGATCACATATTATCATTAATGAACCAATATTGATATATTATTGTATTTGCATACACATCATGTCCATAATGTATTCAGATTTCCTTAGTTCCTACTCAATGCCCTTTTCTTCTTTTCCTATTACACCCTCCAGATGTTTTTTGCTTCTTTTTATTAATTTTAATTATAAAAAAAAGTGAATATATTTTCTCGTTGAAAGTTAGATATTCCTGACGAAGACTACTTTTGGCAATCCCCCAGTGCCTAACCTTTCCTCTAGAGGTTAACAAGGTCAAAAGTTTACGGTATATCCTTTCAGTCATTTTTCTATGCCCCCATATTTCTAGACAAATTTATAAAGGGAAGTAGCATTCTTCAGTATTTCCTAAACATAAAGGATATTTATGTTCTGTGCACGTCATTCAGTTCCTTCTTTTTCCCCCTCAGTAATAGTGATTGCTGAATGTTTTATGTCTGTATAATGACACCACCACATTTTTTTAAACTGAGATTGAATATCCATAACATGAATATGTATATTTTATTTAGCTACTCATGAATGCTTAAGTTGTTTGTAATTATTCTTCAGTTATTACAAATTTGCAAAGAATACATCCCTGTGCATATTTGTGATGGGTTCTCTCAGGCATTGTATTCATTTTCTGTGGCTGCCATAGTAAAGTACTGTAGACCACATGATCTAAACAACAGAAATTTACTGTGTCACAGTTCTGGAGTCTGCAAGTCCAGGCTCAAGGTGTGAGGAAGGCCATGCTTTCTCTCAAGGTGGGAGACCTCACTCTGTGTTTCTGGTAGTATGGCAGGGTGGTCCCCACAAAAAGGGGAGGTTCCAGGTTCTCTGCCCCACCCAAGGAATGGTGTTGCTGAGCAAGAGAAGAAAATTGAGAGGAACCTGGAGGAAGGAAGAAAGATGCGGAGCAAGAGGAGACTTGGAGGAGGCACCTGGATCAGAGAGACATGGGAAAAGGCTGCACTTGTTTCTTGGCCTTGGGCTGGTTGCAACAGATGTGGGTGAGAGATCCGTGGGGAGGATTACAAATTATCTTAATTTTGATTTTGTTTCTTCTATCCCAGATGTGCTGGGCCCCTTCTACTCCTTTCCTATGGGTGCCCACCAAGAGGTACCTGTGGCAGGCTTTTGGGCCTCAGTGCCCGGCTTTGGGCCAACCCTGTTTGGCTGGGCATTTGCCCCACGAAGAGACGGGTAACTTCAAGTGCTTGATTTGGAAACTTTATTCGTCCCCTTCTCTTTGTTGCACGCTAGTTGTATTAAAGTTCCTTTCCATTAAAGTTCTTACACACCAGAATATATTTGTCTTGATGTGGCGGATGGCAGAACCTTTTTAGAACAGTCAAGTTTGGCGGTGCTGGGGTGCCCCTCACCCCGCCCTATAACTGTAGTTTGTAGGCAGGTCACAATTGCCCCAATGTTCACATGGAATTCTTCATGTGCACTTGTGTTCAACTTTTACAGGATTCTAATAATATTGCATCAGTGGATCCACCTCCCCCTGTATCATCTCATCTTAACTAACTACACCTGCAATGATGCTCTTTCTAAAAGCATCTAAAAGCATCAAGGTTACATTCTGAGGGACTGGGGGTTAGGACTTCAACATATGAAGTTGGAGGGGGTACAATTCACCCCTTAGCAGACATTGATCTCTAAACTCCACGGATCATGCAATCCTATTTGTCAAGTACATTTTTGAGCATATGCAAAATATCAGTGCACTTAATATATTTGCAAATTATATATATGTGCTTTTGTACCAATTTTAAGACTTTCTTAGGTTCAGTTACATAAGAAACTGGTGCTAGACTTGAGAGTAAGTGGGGGCTGGGCCAAGAAAAGATGGTTCAGCTTGTCCTGCAGGAGTTCAGGAGCTGGGACAGCCCATTAGAACTCTCTAGATTTGAGACCAGAGTCTAGGCTGTCTACATTCACCTCACCTGTCATTGGACACAGGTTCTCCAGGGATAGCAAGGGGCTTATCTTGCTTATTTCCTGAAATGTACAAAACCCACCTTTTGACCATAGCTGGGACATAGAGAATAGTCATTTTAAATTTTAATAGAAACTGTCTTCCTAAATGACTGTATCACCACTCCCATGGAGTATCTAGCAGATCCTTGAATAATGTCACTTCGTAATAACATTTATGAGAAAAAGCAATTGATTCCTGGCCAGGGCAACCTCTGTGTGGAGTCTGCGTGTTCTCCCCAAGTCCACATGGATTTTCTTTGGGTATACAGTTCCCTCCCACACCTAGAAGGAAAGGAAGGGGGGCCTCCCTGGTGGCTCAAGGGGTTAAGACGCAGCCTATGAAGCTGTTCGCAGCCACTGCAGTGCGAGTTCAATCCCTGACTGGCCAGGGAGATACCCACATGGTGCAGCAGACCTCTCCTGTCTCTCCCTTCAGCATTGTATTTCAGTCAGTCTGCCTGTTCTGTCTCTGGTGAATCCTTTCACCCTCACAGCTCTGGCCTGTACCCCAGTTCCTGTATGCATTAAAAAAAAGGGAAGGAAGGTCCTCCTGTGCAGGGTAGATTCCCAGCTCATGCCCTGATCTGCTAGGAGAGACTCGGGCCACCCCAACCCTCAACTGAAATAAGAGTTGAATGAAAATTGCTTAAATGAATGAGTGTGTGTCACATAGTGGAAGTGTTTGAGGTCTTTATTTGGAAGTTTGGTGATGTTTTTGTGACCAGAAACATGCATTGGAACTTAATTCTTATCTATATGAATTAATTTATAGTGCTACTGGTTTTTTTTTTTTAATATTTTTTTATTTATACAAGCACTGGGAACAGTCAGAAATGCCAGAGGGTGAGAGAATTCACCAGAGTCAGAGAGGGGAGCAGAGCAGGCAGACTGATGAAGTACACTGCTGAGGGGAGCAGCGTGTGAGACAGGAGAGGTCTGCTGCGCCATGTGGGTTTCTCCCTAACAGGCCGGGGATCGAACTCATGCTGCAGAGGCTTCAGATTTACTTCATAGTGCAGTGCTTAACCCTTTGTGCCACCAGGGGGGCCCCATACTTATGTCTTTAAAGAATGAGCCTTGGGCCTCCTGGGTGGGTGCAGAGGTTAAAGACAAGGCTATCAAGCTATCACCAGCCGCTGCAGCAGGAGTTTGATCCCCTACTGCCAAATTCGATCATTGTGACTTGTTTTTTATCATAAAAATATTAGAGTCCATATCCATCCTCTCCCCTCTAGCTAGGATACATCTATTTGTCCATTACTTAGTAAATGGAAATTTATTATTACTAACCACCAACTATGTTAAAGCATTGGTAGAAAATATGGTTTCCCTCTGGAGGAAAGCAATGGAGGAAATAGATAAAAAATTAATTAGTCTTCTTGTTAAGGTTAATGGAGAAACTATTCCTTCTCACATTTCACTCTTGGACTCCAAGGAGTACTTCCACCCTTCCTAGAGGTGGGAATGGAGGAAGAAAACTATACTTACAAATCCAAAGCATCCTGACAGAGCTGCCATGCTGCTGGCCCTGGGCAGGGACGCTCCATTATAAAGACGTGCAGGAAAGTCCTGGCTCCTCTTTGCACACCCAGCCCCAGCAGCAAGCTGTTTAGGCAGCCCGCCCACCTTCCCGGCGCTCTTGCCCTGTCTGCCCAGTGAAGGTAAAGAAGGCTGCTGGCTGCCTGACAGCTGGTTGCTGGCGGGGCCCAGCACCTGCAGCTCGGACCATATCCTTCTTTCACTGCAATTAAGTCAGACTTTTGTGATGAAGGGAGAAGGACAGAAGGGACTGTTCAAGAAACAGTGAGAAATTTCATGAAATGGAAGGTTTACTAGAGTTCAGAAAGGGAACTGGTGGAGGTCTTGCCAAGCTATGGAGCTGTAGATGTCACAGTGATTGAAGCAGGAACAGGACATGCTTAGATTGAATTTTTCAGAGCACGGAGATGGCATTCATGGCATGGAGTGACACACGATTGGCAGGAAACTCCCCTAGTCAGCATATTTTTCTCCCCCTTCCCTAGCCGGCACCACCATGTCTTTTTCCCAACAGCCCCAGCGGTATTGGAAGTGTAGTGTGAAGGAGCCAGCCGACTCTCCTGGCAGCCTCCTGACCACAAGGGGAAGAGAGAAACATGGACTCCACGGGACATCAGTGTGAAAACGACAGGGCAGAGAAGAAAGCGCAGAAGCTGAATTTGCCTTTGCAACCTGAGTTCCATTTTTCAGACATCTTTTCTTTCGCTCGCAGAGGTTGAAGCTGCATTGTCCAGGCACTGGCCCCATGATCTCTCCAGCTCCAATGTCAGACTCTTCTGTGATTTTAGTTTCTTGTGTTTTCTCTTCCTAGCGGCCTTTTACAGTCTTCTGTTTACATACAGCTCTCTGCTTTAAAGTGTTGGTGTTGTTCTTACGTAGACACAGTGAGGCCAAGAGTACGAGACAACTGCTGCCATTGAAAATATGGCTTGTCAGTCCCCACCGAGAGGAGGGGGAAAGACATGCCACAAGTGGGAGTGAGGGGGGACACATGGGGAAGCACTCAGGTTGTCAGGAGGCAGACAGAACAAGGGGAGACATGCGCCATATCACTTTATATCCATATCACTTTCTGCGGAAGACACGGGTGAGGTGGGGTGCGCGTGCTTTGGCTACTTTGAATAATTTCAGCAGGCTGTGAGGCATCGGGGCTGTCACTAGTGGTCTAGTACCTGGATGTCTCAGTCATTTTGTGTTAGGATAACAGAATACCAAAGACTGAGTGATTTCAAGAGCAAACATTTCTTTCTCACAGTTCTGGAGGCCTTGTGAGGTGCTGGTGAGCAAAGGTTGCAGACTACAGCTCCCCTAGGAGCAAGATCTAGCTAGCCTTCTGGCCTCATATAAGGGCACTAATTCCACTCGTAAGGGCGCTACCCCCATGGCCCAGTTGCTTTCCAAAGGCAACTCCAAAGACCATCACATTGAGATTAGATTTTTAACATGAATTTGGAGGGGACACTGAACATTTAGTTCATTATAGTGGCCATAGGATGATTAGGGCAGGTGGCTAGTGGCTCAGAATGTAAGAGACCAATCAAGGATGAGTTTGGGGGTGTGGGCCCCAATCATTTGATTTGCATGTGAGTGATGTGTTTATAGGTGAGTCCTTTACTGTCTGCAGAACAGCAAGATCCAAGATGTCAATGCTTCAGAATAAAATGGCGTTGAATGATGAAGGATGAAATTGGACATGTAGTGGCAAACTTACTGTAATATATAAACATGTTGATTTTCAATGATGTACACCTGAAACTTAAGTAACGTTATACTGCAATATTATATCAATACAAAATAAATGAGTACTACCTCACATTCTTTATAAAGTGGAAAGAGTTAAAGGGCAATAATTTTGTTTATTTGACATTTCCCTCCCTTCCATATTTCAGAAAGTATATTTAAATCCTCATGTGCTAAAAATTCTGTTTAGTAAATCAACACACTAAGAGAAAGAGTTGTTGCATGAAGAAGTTCCAAATATAGATAACACATCAGCATGCACATGGATCCTTTAATGTGTTACTAGCTTTTGCATGATATTTTCAATTAGTTATTCTCAGCCCCTGAGTCCCTAGACAGGGAAAGACATGTAACCCAACTACTACTAATGGAAGACATCTAGCCCAACCACTTGGCTTTTATGAGGGGAAAGCAGGGTCTTGGGCCTTCCTGGTGAAAGTAGAGGGTGTAGTAACCATTCAATGGAGAACAGTGGACTAGCAGAAGATTACTGGAAAGAAGGTAGCCACTCAGTCATGGGTTGTGACTCCATCCCTAATTCATTATGAGATCTTCATTTTCCTACTGTGCTCCAATTTTTCCCA
Source organism: Talpa europaea (assembly GCF_964194135.1). Taxonomy (NCBI): domain Eukaryota; kingdom Metazoa; phylum Chordata; class Mammalia; order Eulipotyphla; family Talpidae; genus Talpa; species Talpa europaea. The sequence goes on from NC_140068.1 coordinate 153,032,598, forward strand.
CATACAAAAGGAGAGGAACCATTGCTGATTCACATCACTATAAAGATAAAATGAGTCTAAATAATGAATGAAAATATTCTTTTAAATTAAAGTCTGAATGTAAGATATTATTATCAGGCTGTAGTTTTGTGGCCTCTAGAATCTATTCCAGCCCAGATTCAGCTCCCAGGATACAGCTCTTGGAGACTCTTCCTCCGCCCTTTCTTCTAGCAAAATCACACTTTTCCCTTTCTCTGTAACTATTAGGGAGTTCAAATATCACAGGCTCCACTGTGTAAAATTTAAGCAACCTCAGTCTGTTAGGCAGAATGTCTTCAGATCTGAAAAATCAGTCTACTATAGCCTATCTAGTCTACCATAGCCTATCTAGGCCACACTTATGTAAAAATACATGAGACCTTAATTCCTAAAGACATTGGAAAGCAATTTTTCTCTTCATCTACAGCACTACTGTTTAATTTTTTTCCCACAAAATCCACTTCAGTCATCTTCTTTAGTTGTACATTCTCCTGCCCTTCTTTCTAGTGCTTTACTGGATTTCCCCAAAAATGTTTTTGACCAATCCCGTTCAGCTCAATTCATAGAGCTATGCCAGTTTCTTCTGCCTGTTTCCACCTGTTTTCTTTTCTCTGTTTCTGAATTGGTAGATATAGATCCATAGAGATGTCATATCTTTATCTATGTTTTTATTCCACTTCAAATATTGAGCAGCTGATTCCATCTTTTAGTCCCTTGTTTATATGCCACACAATTTTGTTCTGTTCTTGCTTTCTTCTTAGCGTGGATGCTTCTTGAGTCAGGATTAATTCTGGTACTTTGGTTGAAATCATCCAGGACCTAGAAAAGTGCAGTTCTCTACATAGAAGAAGCATTTAATAAATAGTAACTGACTCATGCAGATAAAGAAAATGAAGATGCACTCATGATTGGTAGAGGAAATACACTGTTCTCTACTTTTTCCAGCTATTGAATCCCTTCTTGCTAGGTTATTTTTTTCTCTGTGTTATAAGTTATTTTCTAGAAATCTTCCCTTATGGAATAGATATCACATTTTAGACATTTTCTCCAGATGTTACAAGTCATTGCATATGTAAAAATATATGACCCTGGTATGGTTAAACAGCATATTAATAAGAAGCCAATTATTCTGGCTCATATAAATGCATAGTAATTGTATATTATGTGCAAATATTTAGGTATGGTCCATGTACATACACATCCATTAAGTAGTCAAACACCTAAATTAAAAATGGCAAGCTGAAAAAAAGTTTGGAGGGCAAAGGTGTGATTGCTTGGAAAATAGCCTATTTAGAAAGGAGTTTGGCCTTTAATTGGCCAAGTTAAACAAGGTACAATTAGTACTAACTTGGTCTCCAAAGAGTGGCTCTAATCATGTCATGTTTAACTTGGCTGGTTAAACTGCAAATAGCGTTCCTTTTTCGGATTTGGTCCATTTGGCCAATATAATACCTTTCTATTTCTGACTTTTCTTTCCTGACTTAGGCCTTTCTATGAATGGAAACTCCATGGATTAGGAAATACTATATCATTTTTAAAAGACTTTAAATTATCTTTGATTCAACTTTAGAACGCACAATTGTACAGATGTCAAATGTACGTCATAAAATTAGTGTCTATATGTTGAAGCTCTTTATACATTTGATATCTGAAAATACTATTGCAGATTTTTGTTTTGCTTTATGTCATAAAGAAGAAGCATGTTCTTTCTGCAAACACTTTAACCTCTTCTGTTACTGAGAGATGAGTAATTTAACATCTACATTCAATGTTCAATTAGTCAGCTCAAGGATTTCACACAGATCCATCAGGGCATAGGGAAGGATGGTTAAATATTTATCTCAATTTCTGTCTAAGAGAATCAGAATTTAGAGAAGGCCAATTTCTTTGTTTAAGATAGTCAGTTCCATGCATAGTGGATGAAAAGGGCATCTAATTTCATATATAATATTGGAATATAGGAATGCAGGAATCCATCAACCTAAAAACCTTTTGCTTGGTAGAAAAACATGCATACAAATGCGTGTGCATTAAACATTCACTTGTTTACTCAAAAATAAGTACATAGGCACCAGATATGCAGAAATTAGCAAGTCAATCTTTGCTTTCAAGAAGTCTATGCCATATACTATATTTTTGCATGGGGTTATTTGCCCTACACATGAGCAAATTGGGAACAAAATGACTTCAGATTCCAAATTTTAGCTCTTTTTGCCTCTTTTTATTTCATAATATAGATAAAACTTTATGCTCAGCATCTCTCTCTTGCATCGCTCTCAGCAACATGCCTCTTCCATTCCAGGTTCTACTGTTGTAGTGGTCTTTCCAATCTTGGATTAAACTCTTAGGAAAGAGAAATTCATCTGTCTGTTACAAAAAGTCATCAAACAAGAACTCTTGGCATTACCTCTCCCATGTTAGTTTGCCTTGAGGCATAGCCAGCAAAACCATATGCCTAGGAAAGAGATAATTTTCAGATACTGTCAGGTATATTATTTACTTATGAATAAGCTGTCAGGTATATTATTTACTTATGAATATTATTTACTTATGAATAAAATGACCACCAGGTCATTTTTTGCTTGAATTTGTACCTTAAATTCCAAAGTCTGACTACTACCTCACACCATGCACAAAAACCAATTCAAAATGGATTAAAGAACTAGACATAAGACATGAAACTATAAAATACATAGAAGGAAATATAGGTGAAACACTACATGACATGCACATCAAAGACATCTTTAAAGACGCATCACCCAAAGCAGTGATAGTGAAGGCAAAGATCAACAGCTGGGACTACATCAAATTGAAAAGCTTCTGTACAGCAAAAGAGACAGTAACCAAAACAAAGAGAAACCCCACCGATTGGGAGAAAATTTTTGCACACAACACTAATGATAAAGGACTGATCACAAAAATCTACAAAGAGCTGATGAGACTCAACAAAAACAAAGAAAATAATCCAGTCAAAAAAAAAATGGGCAGAAGAGCTAAAAAGAAACTTCTCCAAAAAGAAAATGCAAATGGCCAACAGGCATATGAAAAAATGTTCAACATCATTGTAATCAAGGAAATGTAAATCAAAACTACAATGAGATACCATCTCACACCAGTGAGAATGGCACATATTAAAAAAACTGGCAACAACAAATGTTGGCGAGAATATGGAGAAAAAGGAACTCTCCTGCACTGCTGGTGGGAGTGCAAACTGGTCCAGCCACTGTGGAAAGCTGTGTGGAGATTCCTCAACCTGCTAAAGACAGAGCTTCCATATGATCCAGCAATCCCACTCCTGGGTGTTTACCCAAAGGACACAGAATCATTAATTCAAAAGGGCACCTGCACCCCTATGTTTATAGCAGCACTGTTTACAATAGCTAAGCTATGGAAATGACCCAAATGCCCAAAAAGGGATGACTGGATCAAGATGTGGTGCATATACACAATGGAATATTACTCAGGAATCAAAAAGATAAACTCATGCAATTTGCAGCAACATGGATAGAGCTGGAAGGGATCGTGCTCAGAGAAATAAGCCAGAAAGAAAAAAAAAATACCTTAGGGTCTCACTCATAGCAGGAATTTAGAAACCTAAATAAGGGACCAGGAAAAAGACTAATTATAATAAAGTAAAAATCAAAATCAACAAGCAACTATAAACCAGAGACACACTACTGGGTTGAGGGGGTGGCAGGGAGAGGAGGGAGTAGGATCAAAACAAGGGGAGTAGGAATTGTATGAGGATGATAACCAAGATGAAAGTGCATACATTGTGCAAAAATGACAAATGATGTAAAAAAGTATAAAATAAAAAAATATATAAATACCAAAAAAATAATAGTGAAGCTATCACACTTAAGATATTTGGATTATTAATTTCATTGTATCTCCTGTTTTTAATTCATCTATTATTGTGTATATATAATATGTACATGCATTAGTACCTTATTACATTATCTCATCTGTGAAGCTTGCATTTGATTGCTGATTCTTTTGTATAGTTTTTTTGTTGTTGACTGTATCATGGAAACCCCTTGGACCTCACTTTACCTCTAATAAAAGTGTGCTCAGTTACCAAAAACAAACAAGCAAAAAATAAATAAATTAAATTAAATTAAATTAAAAAAAATCCAAAGTCTTCCACATTTTCTATCCCACAAAGTCAGAACCTGCTTTTCAGGTTGTGGGTGTGCATGGAAGGCTAGAAATAGAAGGGGATGCCCACAATATTCTGGGTCTACAGATTAGGTGTAAGGGTGGTTCACTGTGTATATTGATTATCAAAAGTAATATCCTTTTTAAAAAAGTAATATCCGATGTGGCTTTATCTGATGTGTTATTTCTGAAAGATGCAGACTTATAGTCTAAACTGATAAATTCTCTCCATCAACATATTGCCTATTGTAAATTTTTGACTTTCAGTAATATGTAGGACAATAATTTTTTAGCTATGTCGATCATTCAAATATTGGAGCAAATGTGTCCATAAACAAAAGCGGGTCACTACATAATGAACAACACATGTGAACCAGAAAGCCCAGAGTTAGAGGTGGCAGTAACATGACTCTATACCATAAATAATAATTTATTATTAAGATAGAATGTTTTCTTCTAGATTTCAGAGGAGTCTATGAGATATTCTGATGGGCATGACAGGAATGCCAGATACCAGAGGCATTTTTTTTTTTTTAACAAAGCCTTATGAGGAGCCTAAAATGTTGGAAGGCAAAAAAGAAAGTAATTTTGTCAAAGTTGGGGGAGCAGACGCCCTTCTGCTACACCTACTCCCCCATGAACACATCTGTTAAGCTCCTGAGGAGGCTTTCAGAGAACAGTCAGAAAATCTCTACCTGTATTTACTCTGATAGAGCCTGAAACAATAACAGTTGGGCTTGGCTCTGTGCCTAAACTGTACATTTGTAATTAGTTCCAGGGGGAAAAAAATGATCCTTGAATCAAGACTGAGCTTGGGAGAGACAGAAGAATCTGATTTGGAATGTCTGTAAGTGTTTACAAAAGCATACGTGAAATACTGGGAATCTTGAGTCTTGGATTTTAACTTTGGCTACCCCCTACTCTAATTACTTTGAATAGGTCACTGAAGCTAGCTGTCCTTTATTTTTTTACATATTTGTATTGAGGAATTACATGAAAGGATTTCTCCCCTACAGTTCTTTATGCAGATGTTGTGTGTTACCATTTGTAGAAAAATGCATTCCAAAGACAAATACTAGGGCCCCCAGAAATTATTTCCCATAACATTCAGTTTATTGGACAATAAATAGAAGAAGAAAACAAGATAATTCTGCAAAATACAGTCTGTCATTTTGAATGACTCTGATGCATCTTTCATCAAGCAGTCTCTTCTGGTTCTGGAGCTAATTCTTGGATTTGGAAGGAACTGACAACATGGTGTTTCAACTTCATCAAATGTGTTTAGCTGCCTTCCAGCTAGGAAAGGGAACCAGGGTGGAACCAATCATAGTCTAATGCTACAAGTTGTGACAAATCACCGTATGCCCAGATTTTGATCCCACCCCTTTTCTGGATTTCCAAGTGGATCAACCATAAAGCATGAGCTATGGTATTACTGGAGAACAACTCTGGTGTGGGCCAAACCCTCGCACATGTTCACGTATTCAATATCCAACTACGGGAAACAGCTTTGAAGCACATAACTCCTTGGAAAGGCCATAAAACATACTCAGTTACCTTCTATACAAATTTGTCTTGTCCATCTCCAGTTGAAACTCTTGATTTTCTGCTCTTATATTTGGATACTCTTCTGTTTGTTTGTTTTTTTCCCAGTAGAACAAAAAGCTTGAAAACTGGGCCTTCCCGGTGGTGCAGCGGTTGAGCGCTGGGTTGCGAAACTGCCCACGGCCTCTGCAGCGCCGGTTCGATCCCTGGCCACCGGGTGAGGGTCCCACATGGCGCGCAGACCTCTCCTGCTGCACCCGCTGCTCCCCTCAGCAGTGTACTTCGTCAGTCTGCCTGCTCTGCTCTCTGCTCTGACTCTGATGAATTCTCTCGCTCTCACACGCTTCTGACTGTATCCAGTGCTTTTATAAAGAAAAAGAAAGAAAGAAAGAAAGAAAGAAAGAAAGAAAGAAAGAAAGAAAGAAAGGAAGGAAGGAAGGAAGGAAGGAAGGAAGGAAGGAAGGAAGGAAGGAAGGAAGGAAGGAAGGAAGGAAGGAAGGAAAGAAAGAAAGAAAGAAAGAAAGAAAGAAAGAAAGAAAGAAAGAAAGAAAGAAAGAAAGAAAGAAAGAAAGAAAGAAAGAAAGAAAGAAAGAAAGAAAGAAAGAAAGAAAGAAAGAAAGAAAGAAAGAAAGAAAGAAAGAAAGAAAGAAGAAGAAAGAAAGAAATCTTTAAAAAAAATTTAAAAAAAAAGCTTGAAAACTCTCTCATTGCAAAAAATATTGATGATATAGCTGAACATTGTGATCAGCCATATAAAAGACACTCGGTCAGCAGGCACACTGGAGCATGCTCTGAGAGAACCCCAAATATATACACATAAAATTCAATTCATTCTCAACTAAACCACACCTTTAGGGAAAAATCTGTGGACACATATCTCATTATAATAATCCTAATACCATAAACTTCTGGAACTATTTGTGAATCAGCCTTCCTTAATTAGCTTGGGCAATGAAATTTTTATATATAAGATTAAGACTATTTCATCTTGACATTGGTTTTTATAAGTTATTCAGGTTCAAATGAACCATCAGGACAGTTCACATATTGTAACATCATGTTCCACCTGAAGAAAAAAGGGAAATAGCGGGTTATCTGTCGTTCATACTATTATAACCAATCATTTATTCACTCTATATTTATCAAGCAACTATGTGTCTAATGTACAAGGCATTGAAACAGAAAGAAGTGAAACAATTTGCTCTTGGGAATCTTCTTTATAAGGGTATTTTGGAGATAGGGAACATGTTTTGTGGAAGAATCAATTAGAGAAGTTATATTTAGCTATAACTTCTTCAAGTTTTAACATCACTGCAATTCTATGTAATAGAAATGAGAACTCTAATATTTTATCCAAAATTACCAGTGCATCAAATATTGGCCAAAAAAAAAAAATAGAACAGATGGAGGAAATTATCTAGATTTGATTCCTATAATATTAGCTATTTTTACTCTGCAAATTCTCTCCTGAACTTAGATTTTTGTGACAAAAAAAAATCAAATTGATGTTCTATGTAATACGATGACATAATATAAAAGGCAACTGCTAATTCCTCTAGTGCAGGGTACAGGAGCTGTCTCTGACCCCAATGAGTCTGTTTTCTCCTGGATAAAGCTGAAGTGATTGATGTCCCCCTTTGTTTCTTTTTTTAAGATTTATTTTTATTTATTTATGCATATAAGAACTGGGTTGTAGGCCAGAGGTACAGGAGGTGAGAGGATTCATCAGAGACAGAGTGGGGAGCAGAACAGGTGAATTTATTTAAATACACTACTGAGGGGAGCAGCAGGCAAAACAGGAGAGGTCTGCTGTGCCATATGTGGTTAACTACCTGGCCAGGGATCGAACTCATGATGCACGGGTGATAGCACTGAGACTTAACCCCTAGGCCACCAGAGAGGCCCTGATGTCCCACTTTGGAACTAAGTAAACTTTTAATTAGTGTCTTCTTTTAGGACAGGCTAAATTTGTGAGGCAAAGACCACGGCTGTCTGTTCTCCATATTACCTACCTCAAGCTCTAAAATTTATGAGATGCTCAGAGATATTTGTTGGAGTACTGTAAACATTTGTTAAAGAGTACTATGAGGTTGAGATGTTAAAACATTTGACAAATGATTTGCACATAGTGAAGCATTAAGTTAAAGAACTCACTTCATATCCTACTTTTTTTTTTGAGCTTTGGCAGTGTGAGTAAATGTTTGATCTCTCTTTAGGCTAACTAAGTTGCTTACCAGGAAGACATCTGGGCTCAACCTTTGAGAAGAAAATCTGGCTGGATAGCTATCTGCTTCTGCCCAAAGATGATCTATCATCCCCCAGGCAATTGAGACAAGATTTCAAAGTGAAACTCATCCAAGTCTCTGAAGCCTCATCTTCCACTGGCACCAAAATAGATGCTGCAATGTCCCTTGGCCAAGCACATTTCTGCATATTCCATGGGGTCCACCAAGTCTGATTTTGAGACAAACTGTCTTTATGTCATGAATGCCCAGGATGGAAATTCACAGATACCCACACAGAGGAAAGATATGGACAACTTTCTGAGAGCACAGTCACAGTAAATCACAATGGTTTAACCAGTAGTCCATGCCCCAGGTTGTTCTTTTGGAGGGACCACATTCCTTTCCAGCTGCCAAGCACAGAGTTGCCTCAGCCAAGCCCACTGCAGTTGGTTATGTCGACCACGGTGTTCATCATTATGCCCCCAACCGGCCATCCTCTGGGCAGAAGACCCTGCTAATTAATCACTCTAAGGAAGCTCTGTGTGTCCACAAAAGTCATTTTATTGGAAAATCCCTTCAAAACAACTGCTCTCACAAATTACCTGTGACATCTCTGGTCCCTACGTCCCTACTCTCTTCTTCCTAGATTCTACCCTAGATGTGAGCTTCCTGTCTGTGAGTGCCACGTTTCTGTAGCAGACCAACTTGCTATCAGCCAGCAGGCTTTGGCCTCATGACTAAGCTGATTCCCAGACATGACCATCTCTCCATCACCTTCGCCTGCCAAGTCCATCTCAGGCCAAACCTCATCCAGACAGCCACTGGGTGAGGGCCCCTCTGAGCGCTCATCACTCAGCACCCGGGGCGCCTCCTGCCAGTTCTGCATCACCGCCCAAAATTAAAACAAGTCGAACAGTGGCGTGATGACCACGAGGCCTCAGACCTTGTCTGAATGTTTCATTTATTTCCCTTCAGGGATGCCAATATATGAGTTTGCCTGCTCTCAATGAATGCCTTATTGAAAACCCTAAGGAGAGACAACTAACTGTGAAGGACATTCACCATCAACATAGAGCTCCAAGGTTTTATGATGTGTCTGACAGAACCAGACACAGATATCTTACTCCGGGCACTTACAATTTCCCAGAAGCCCGGCAACTGGCCGGCTTAACCTGGAGCCCTGCTAAGTGTTCCTGACTGGCAGTTGTGCCCAGATGTCACACTTAACCTTCGATATTCCATTTCCTTCTTTTCGTTGAAGAGGAAGGATTTTCTGGAAGTGTCAAGTTTCCTGACAGGAACAAAATAATGTTAAAGAATCTCTGTGCTGAGCTTTGTAAGACTGAGATGGGCCCACAGGGCAGCCTCATGTGAAGACGTGTCCTTAGTGTGTGTGTAGGGGAGGGAGTAGAGTGGGGGATGGGGTGGTTCTGAATTCTGGCATGAGAGGAATCATTCTCCTGAGGTACAGGAAACCCCTGAGTGGACATATCTAATAGTGATGGCTTGGGGACAACTTCTTAAAACCTTTCTGCAGGTTGACAGGTTGTTGCTGGGGGGAAGCATAAAAGCCGGGATATTCTCTCTTCCATCCACCTCCTTTCCTTTGCATTGTCTCAGGTTATGATGGGAAGGGAGCAGCATTCTTCTCTCAGTCTGCCAGGCTTCCTGAGCCAGGACAGTGGCCACTCCCAGCCCCACACACACCGGCCCGTGTGTCCTGGGTGACACTGAGGTCAAGGGTAGGGGGTGAACAGATTAAGACTTCTGTAGACCAAATTCTCCCCCATGGGCAGGGTAAAGGACATGCCTCTTCTCCAAAACCCTGCCAAGGATTAAAAAAATATCTTTCAGGGACCGTTTTTCTTGACTTCAAATGCGTTACAGTCTTAGTGTAAATTAGTGAATCGGATCACTTTCTGCTCAATGGAACAGTTTAGAAAATATCAAGTACTGGGTTTGGGACTATGTAAGACTTATTAACAGGGTTTAGAAGGTTTCCATGTGGGAGGAAGGAGAAGACAAAAATCTTTTGTCTTGAGGATGTTGAATATTACTGAAGGCCCCTACATTTTGATATTGTATGTCCTAGTTTTGTTTCCTAGAGAGGAGGCAATACAGGGGGGTACTAGCAGTAAAATGAAGACAGGGCATTCATATCTCCCATTCTGGCTGTCTTGTACAAGAAAAAGAATGAAAACCTGAGGATGAGCAGAAGAGTGTAGCTCATGGACAGTGTTATGGTTGCCTTGTAGGGCGCCCGGGGGCCTTTGGGAAAGGAATTGACAAGTGACATGGACAATAAAAACATATGGGTTAGGAGGAGGCGGGAAGAACTATTATTTCAAGACTAAGAAGGGTTGAAAACCAAAGATATTAATCATGAAGTCTTTCCAGGCAGTTAAGTTAAATTAAAACTCATCCTTTTATTCTTCCCAAACTCTCTCTCTCTCTCTCTCTCTCTCTCTCTCTCACACACACACACACACACACACACATGCACAAATGGACTGCATACCACTCCTCAGTCTCTGCCTGTGGAAACAAAATCAATATTGTGTTGCACATAAAGAACCTATTTAATTTAAAATAGCATTTTATAGTCCATTTACTCCACCAGAGTAGCACAAAGTCAGTCACTTCTTTCTGTTCGCTTCCAAGCTGCAGCTCACTTTGCATTGTTCTCCCTGTCAGTGTTAAGCTGTGAAGGGGGCTTTGAAACAGACAAGAAAAGCTCCAAGCGAGAAACTGTAGCTCTGAGACCGGGTGAAAAAAGAATACACACACACTCACACTCACAGCGCTAAGCTGGCACACATTCTTTATCGTTTTTGTCCTTCCAATTCACTGTGGCATGAAGAGGGAAGGAAGAAACAGAATAATAGCTCAGCAGAGGGGTAGGGGTGTGTGTGTGTGTGTGTGTGTGTGTGTGTGTGTGTGTTTATTCACCCCACACGACTCTGACTTGGGCATCTGGACTGTGATGTCAAAACTGCAGACATATAATTAAAGTGATGTCCATCAAGTGTATTCTCTGCCTTAGGGGCCTTGCTTTTCTTGAGTAATCTTCTGTCCTTCAGTCAGTTGATTCGCCCCTTGCATGGGGCATCACATGCAATTCCTTCTTTATATGAGCAAAGAACCCTTGGACAAAATAGCAACTATGCTGAGCTTTACAAGCACCTGTTGTCCAGAGTCTATGCAGATAGTTCGGGGGTTTCTACAGGACCTTGTTTACACTTTCATGTGCCAGCAACAAACTCAGTCTGCAAATGCATGTGGGTGAGAAATTTAACTTCCTTTAATTCCACTTCCATTCTGAGTCTCCAGCTGCCTAGGTACTTGGAACATAGGCTCCATTGAGACATGTTTGCCCTTTTCTCTTGGGGCTGCATATAAAATCCAGGGTGACAAGGTACTACCAAGATGCCAGGTGGGATATGGGTCTCCAGTGCTCACTCTGTACCAACTGGTCTGGTCCCCAGTGGGGGCCACTGTGTCTTCACTCACATTGTGCGGAGAGAGCCAGAAGTATTCCAGAATCTCTATCAAAGTCTCTCCCTCCCCAGCTGGCCTTCAGCCAAAGACTGAGGGGGGAGCTCTGTTATCTGGAGTAGTTATCAATCGTTTAGGTTGAGGTTGAGGCTGTAGCCCCGCTGTTCCTAAGCTTCTGTATGTAGTGGACTCCGCGGCATGCAGCTCAAGCTGCCTTCCAGACAGAAAGACCGACACCCCACCCCCAGCCCCCATCCCAGCTGTGGGGAGTCTCCTGAAGAGTAGGTGCAGACAGCCCTTAGCTGAGAACTGACTCAGTAGAGAGGTCCTGCCCTCTTAGGGAGACCCTCATCAATGACTGGCCTCAGGCCTGCACTGAGCCTGCCTGACTGCCAATCCCTCTCTCCAACCCAACCCGCTGAGGTCCCTTCCGCTCACTGCTGGCCATGCGGAGGCTTCTCCCGTGACTTCCTCCACAGGAATGAGCCGATTGGAACCAAGATGGGGAAGTGAGCTCTGGAAACACGTCCGGCTTAGTGGCTGTGCTGCTGCAGAGGCCACATCTGTTCTGGGGATCTAACAACATAGTATAAACTACAGCAGTTCTGGAGTCTGGGAGTCTAAGATCCTGACGCAGGCTGACTCACTATCTGGTGAGGGTAACTTTCTACTGTGTCAAGGCAGACAGTGACAGACGTCTCTTGGGTGTCTTTTACAAGGGTACCAATCCCCAAGATGAGGACTCAGCCTCATGATCTAGTCATCCCCCACAGGCCCCTGCTTACTAATATCATCCTCTTGGCAGTGAGAATTTCAAAATATCCACTCGGGGGGTGGCAGGGAGGGACAGAAGGATTCAGCTGATTGCACAAGAAGTGTCATTTTGGGCAAACAACGCTATTCCTCTGTGCTTCTGTCTCCTCATCTGTGGAACAGGGATGGTAATCAGATTTATCTTACTGGTTTGCAATGAAAATTAAAAGTTAATTTTAGGTGCTATAGCACCTAGTCCATGGAATTTTTCAGCAAATGCTAGCTATTTTATAATGCATACAAAGCCTTTACATATTTTTCCTGAGAGTAAGACTTTTGAAATTTGAAATCTGGAGAAGACTCCAAAGTTCACCCATGTCATCGCCTCCTGAGATAATGAATGTGAAACCGTGTAGCTTCAAAGAAGAAAACAGTACAAGGAAGAGAAGGCAGAGGGCAAAGAGAGAAATTGGAGAAATTGTTTAACATTTCAGAATATCATCCTTCTATGTCGACTTCGACTCTTTTATCTTGGAATAAGTTTATGCATTTACCATGGAAAAAATCATCCAGCAATCCTGAGATGAATTTTCTTTTCTTTTAAATCAGAAATCACAATGCTGGATGACCATTTGTGCATCCTTACCTTGACTTCTCTTGTGCTATTCAAATTCAAACTTTCCAATTAGGGCCTCCCCAGAGGCACAAGGGGTTAAAGACAGCACTAGCAAGCTACTACCAGCTACTGCAGCACGACTTCCATACCCAGCCAGCCAGGGAGCTACCCACATGGCACGGCAGACATCTCCTGTCTCGCCCGCTGCCCCCTCAGCAGTGAATTTCAATAGATCTGCCTGTTCTGCTCCCCACTCTGTCTCTGGTGAAACCTCTTGTTACAGGGCAGGGAGAGGGGCACCCCAGACCCCCCAAACCTGCCTGCTTTGGGAAGGAACTTTCATACAATTAGGAAACAATACAGGAAAGGCAAAGAATCTAGTTTCTAAATCAATCACCCAAAGTGACCCGTCCCCTCGTGGGAAAAAGTCCACCCAAGCAGGACTGGCCCAGAGCAAGGCCCCAAAGCCTGTCACAGTCTAAAGCACCTTCCAGTGGGGACCCACAGAAAAGGATCAGAAACAACCAGACAAGCCCGGAAGGAAAAGAGCAAAATCAAAATCAAGACAAAACCCGCCATTGTTCCCTCCCCACGGGTCTCACCCACATCTGTGTCACCCCGTCCACGACCACAAGGCAAGCGCAGTTTCTTCACGTGTCTCTCGGCTCCATGTGCCTCCTCCAGGGCTCCTTCTGGCTCCATCCTGCTCCTTCCTTCCTCAGTCTCCTCTGCAGCTTCTTCTCTCCCTGCTCAGCTCCACCCTCCCTTGGGTGAGGCAGGAAACCTGGAACCTCCCCCTTTCCTGGGGACCCCCCTGTTACACTCTCACCACCCCCACCCCCCCAACTCTGGTCTACACCACAATTCTCGTATGCATGAATAAACAAATCTTTAAAAAACAACAACGAAGTTCCAATTAAACAGGCCCAGTTCTGAGCAGGATCACAGAACAAAGACCATCAGATTAGCTCAACCAGTCCAGGAATAGCTTTATTTGGTGAGAGAGGAAGAGGAACAAGGCGTCAATTCACTGTTAGTTTCTCTCTGACAAGGAAGCCTCCCCAAACAAGGGGTTTCAGGGCCGGAGGGCTCTCCTGGACCACACAGATGTCAACAACCAGGCCTTTTCCTCCCCGGCAGATGTGCAGGCGATGCTTGGCCCCGGGCTGCAGGGCAGCCTGGCCTCTCCAGCTTTAAACGACAGCTAAAGGAATCCCCCCACTGCCCCCCCATGAAAAACAGGTCTAAGACCCTCCACCCTGCTAACCTCCTCAGCAGTGAGCATCAGCCAATTCTAAAGCCAGCAACTTTGGGGAGACACCTTATTGACAATAGAGCATGAGAAGTGGGCTTGGATTTGGAATAAAATATTTCTAATCCCTCTCTGGGGGCCGTGAGCTTAGCACAATGAGTGTGCGGGCTTCCGCTGTCCTGGGGTATTTTTCTCATTCTCTCTGGCACGGATAAAATCTAAACTGTACTTAAGAAACGGTGTTAAATGTGTTAGTTGACTGAATTTGGCATTTATAATGCAATTTAGCAAAGTTTTATATTGACAGCATGACATTTTTAAAGGGCCCTTTCTGATTAACAAGGTTTAGAATCACTCCCTTGATTATGCTGCAGCGTGAGCATAAAACGCTACAGGCTCTGGAAGCGATGAATTGAGGTTCTGTTAGCATTAGATGCATGTTGCTTTCTTAGTGACCATTTTGAGGGAGGATCAGGCTGCGGCTGCATTTTCTAGGATAGAAGAAAATCTGTTTTCTTGCTTTGGGGGGACTTTCTGCAAGAACAAGAGCTCAATGGGCAGAGGAGTGGCCGCAGATTCCAAGCCAAGACCGAACAAGCGGTCCCCTCATGAGGCTCAGACACGGCCTTCTGTCTCCGTGTCTGGATCTGGTTGAGTTGACGATATCCAGCTTGGGGCAGGCGGGAGGCGGGCTGAAAATTCTCTTCTCTAAAGAACAAATTGAGAAAGCTCTTGCTTTATCTCAGCTCCATTACCGTTCCCATTACTGCTACCCTAAGTATTTCCTGATTCTCCCCTAAATAGCTAACAAGCTCCTTTGGATCTCACAGAGGAGAGAAGAGAGACATGTCAGTGATCTTCAACACATGGAAAAAGAGCAAATGTAATCCAGAAAGGGACGTCAACCGTCCCAGCTGCTTCACAGTGCAGCCAGATGTAAGTGTCCACTTTCTGAAGACAATAATTGTAGCAGCCGTGAGCTGAGCATCCACCCATGTGCTAAATCTGCTACCTACTAACTTTTGTATTGTGGTGGATTATACATGATATAAATGTACCATTTTTAAATGTAGAGTTCAGGGGCATTAAGTGCATTCATATTGTTCTACAGCAATCACCACCACCCCCCTCTAGAATTCTTTGCATCTTACAGAACTAAAACTCTGTATGGACTATAAAATAATTCCCCATTCACCTCCTCCATGCCCCTGGCAACCACCCCGGCAACTACCTTCTGTCTCTATCAATTTGATGATCCTGAGAAATTTATGTAAGTGGAATCGTATTTGTCCTCTGGGGCCTGGCTTCACTCACGAGAATGTCCTGAAAGTTCATCCATGGTATAGCATGTGTCATTGTGACCTTCCTTTTTAATCACTGAATAATATTCCTTTGCACAGCCATACCATATTTTGTTTAGTCACTCATTCATCAATGGACAATTGGGTGGCTTCCATCTTTTGACTATTGCAGATAATGCAGCTGTGAGCATGCGTGCAAATGTGTACCACCTGTCCTGCCCGATTCCTATGATGACCCTACAGTAGAGGTATTCTTCCTCTTTTACCGGCAAGGAGACTGATGCTTAGAGAAGTGACCTGCTATGACCATGCATGTAGAGAATGGTGATGCTGGGATATGAAGCCATTGCTGCCTGCAATGGTAGATACACACTACCTCCATCCATTCCCACTCCGTCCCCAGGTACACATTCAACCCATGTCTATACTCCCCTGCTCCCCAGCACCCATATCTCTGTTAGATGATAGTGTCCTTCAGGACAATCTCTTGTCTTTATCACTGGCTGTGGCATGGTTTCCTATTTATGCATGGACCAGAACCTGGCAGCAGCCAGGGACGGTTGCTCAGAGAGTTCAGAGGTGCTGATGCCCTCCACCGACAGAGAGGAGTGCAGGAGTCAGAGGCCCTGGGGGCGGTTCCTGCACGTGCTGGAGACAAGCCCCATTCCCTAAACTGTGTGTCAGTTAATCTGAACCCAGAGACCAGAGACGCTACACCAGACCCAGACAGGGGCACTGCAAAGCCTGGGGCAAGGGATGCTGAGATCAGAGCAATAACACGGATGTTCCTGGGAACTGACATCACTTTCAACCCTCGGAGCCTTGGACTCTGTCCTGGCGTTTCAAGGAATGCCAGTTTTTAAGCTAAACAGAGGGCGAATGGGTCTGATTACTTGTGGGCAAATTCAGAACAATCCAGTTTACAGATGCTGACTTGCACAGGCTTCGTTTTAAGCGAAGGAGGAGGAAGTTGGTCGATGCCCAAGTGATTAAGAATAGGGGGTGTGTGATGGGGAGCAGCCTCCCCACCCTACAGCTGTAGGTGCACCGGGAGTTAAGTAGAGGGAGCTGCCCTGTGAAGGGACATGTTCCCAGATGACAGGACAGGGGTGGGGGAAGAGGAACGAGCTTGACTCTAGTGTCCAAAGCCCCAGACCTCTGGGCGCGCTGGGCAGTGTGGGCATTTTCCAGTGAGGAGCGGTGGTGGGAGGAATCCTCAGCAACTTCGGGGGCAAAGACTGTCACCAAGTGAGGGTCACTGGAGACAAGGAGAATGGCAGGTGCTGGATGAATGTAGCTGACTCACAGGACCTTCCAGATGCAAACTGGCGTCCTATTGTCTGTGAGGAAGGAGGCAAAAGTCAGGTAAATGTGGGCCATTGCATTGTTCCCTTGCCCCCCCACCCACCTGCAGCCTATGGCCGGGATTTTGGATATCAGATGACCCTAGAGCATCTTGCCAATGATTCTTTAGCGGAGACATGAGAAGAGCTCCACAGAGTAAAACAAAGACTAAGAAGCCAGTCGGGCGGCAGGAAATCAGACAGAGCACATACCGTAAACATCAGGACGATGTCAGTTCCTTGAAAACAAGTTTTACAACATGTTGTTTCTGACGAGCCCGTGGCTTCGTCTGCTGATTGCTGCACTAATGTGGGACCCCTGGGCCCAGGCACAGCATCTGAGCTCAGCAACCCCTTCCCACCCCGTCATCCTGATGCATGGCATCCAATCCCCCAGGCTCTGCATCTCCGTGTCAAACCAGCGCCTGGCAGCGTGTCACAATTAAAGGACCCATCAGCCATTTCCATTCTAAATACCCCCTTCGGAAAGATTTATTATTTGTCCATTAAAATAAGCTGAAGCATTGCTGGGGCACAGGAACTTAGCATGTCAGCAATTTGTAGAAAGGGTTTTATTTTGGGGGATGTGTGTGTGTGTGCAGGTGTGTGTGTGTGCGTGTGTGCACACCTGTAGGTGCAAATCCAATCTGTTTGCAAGTTAACAGAAAACCCCAAGAAAGAATGGACAATCAATATACATCTCCCACACCTAGGACAGTAGTAGATGACAGTCAAGGCGTGCAAACCTACTCTGGAAAGGAAACAGTTCCCTCCCCTCTGACCAAATATCAAAGCCAAGTTGGCCTGTGGGTCTGCCCTCATGAATTGACTGATTATCTACGTGGCAGAGCTGTAGGCAGATGGGCCGCTGTCCTGGGCACTTTCTCTGGGAGGTTTCTTGGGGTAGGCTGAGCCCCCCAGCTCTGCCAAAAGGGCCGCACCCTGCTCGCGAGGCCACCATTAGCGGGAACTTCGTCAGAACCCCAGCAGGCCATGACCTTCCTCACGTGTCATGACTGAGGAGGCGAGACCAGACCCCAGCCCTAAATCACTCTCACCACCAGAGAACCTGCTATTCATGTCTGGTTCCAAGCGGCTCAGGGGGCGGTTTGGACAGGCCAGTTTTGTTTGGTTTTGAACCTGAAAAATGTGACTAAACAAACCCAGAGACTCCTATTGGAATTTCCAAAGGTCGTTGTCAGGGCATCTCTTAGCCTAAGTTGGCAGGACCAAGAGCCAAGAGGAGGAGGGACGCAAGCTCAGCAAAAACGAAGGCAGAGGCTTGCCCGACGCTGGCGCGCGAGGTAATGACAGCTAACACGGGGTAGCGAGCTCCTGTTGAGGACCTGCCTATGTATTCGTCCTAACCAAAGCCTTGTGAGCCA
This sequence comes from Talpa europaea, assembly GCF_964194135.1. Lineage (NCBI taxonomy): Eukaryota > Metazoa > Chordata > Mammalia > Eulipotyphla > Talpidae > Talpa > Talpa europaea. The sequence goes on from NC_140068.1 coordinate 153,050,689, forward strand.
GGAACTGCTAAGACCCCATTTTTCTTATATATATTATTTATTTATGTATATATATTTTTACATCATTCTTCTTTTTTTTTTTAAAGATTTATTTATTTATGCATACAAGAACTGGGGTGCAGGCCAGAGGTGCGGGGGTGAGAGGATTCACCAGAGACACAGGCAGACTGACTGAAACACACTGCTGAGGGGAGCAACGGGCGAGCCAGGAGAGGTCCGCCGCGCCATGTGGGTAGCTCCCTGGCCAGCCAGGATTGAACCGGCGCTGCAGAGTCTGCGGACAGCTTCACAGCGCTACGCTCAACCCACTGCACCACCAGGGAGGCCCCATCATTGTTCATTTTTATGCAATGTTTGCTTTCTTTTCTCGGGTACAGTCTCCACAGAATTCCCACCCCTGATTCAGCCGTGCGCCATCACGCGAGTCCCCTGTGCTCTTCCCTCCATTGTTTTGATGCCCTTCCCTCGCCCACCCCTGCAGAATGTCTCTGATTTACAGCTGCCTCTTCATTTTGTTTTTTATTATTATTTTCCCCCCTGATTCCTCATTTGGTCTCCTTATATTCCTCCTATAAGTGAAACCTAAGACCCCACTTTTACTGAAAAAAAAAAAAAAAAAAAAAACCCTGAGGTCCTGAGAGATTGAGTGGATTTCTCCAGAGAGGAACAAGGGCAGCTAGGATTGGGCCCTGGCATTCAAACATCCACACAGATGCGGGCAGGGAGCCCTCACCTCTCATTTCCTGTGCCCAAAAGGACAGAAAAGATAGTCTGACCCTTTATTTTTCACCTTGGAAATGAGTTTGACCATTTACTTACCATGCAAAAGAAGTGAGTGGGTTTTGGTGTGTGTGAGTGGGTGTGTGAGTGTGTGTGTGAGTGTGTGTGGCTGTGGGGGGTGTGGGGGGTGTGGTGTAACAGTGCAGGGGAGCACAACACAGGCCTGCTTGTCCCATGGGCATTAGCACTAAAGAGACAGGACAGCCGGGAGAAGGCACCTGGGCCAGCAGCACCAGGTGACCTGCGCGCAGCCCAGCCCAGCCCACACCACCGTGGCGGCGCCAGGCCCCACCGCTCCTGTCTCAGCCCAGAGCTCTTCTCCCTGCAGAGGAGACACAGCAGTGCCTTTGATAAAAGGAAAAGTGCAGAGTTTGCCCAAATATCAGGGGCACCAGATGAGAAGGGAATTAGCAGCTAGTCTGTGGAGTTGAGGTTTTCTTCTAGCAAATTCTAATCCTCACATAGGAAACATGTGTTACTTTTGGCAGATGGAGGAACATAGAAAGGGCGTCATGCTTCACTTGATCCCCCTCTATTCCCTAGGATAGACCACCCACCATCGAATCAGGAGAAAGACATCAACAAATGCTGCCCAGGCATTGCTCCAAGGGTCCTGGAAGCCCTTACTCCCAGCTTCCGGGAGCCCAAGAATGAGCCCCACTCCCCACCTCTACCCAAGGATCACCCCGACTCCCTGAAGAGGAAACAGAGACTCTTTCCAGCCTTGGCACCCACAGTCTAAACAATGAAGCCCTTCCTCGGGTATCGCTGGGTAGAGTAGTTAGTGTCTTCCCCAGGTAGTTTGCTTTGTGATTCCTGGACAACGTATTTATCTATCTATCTATCTATCTATCTATCTATCTATCTATCTATCTATCTATCTATTTATTATATAATTCTTACATCATTTTTCGTTTTTGCACAATGTATGCATTTTCATTTTGGTTGTATTCCCCCTACAATTCCCAGCCCCCTTGTTTTGACCCTAGTCCCTCCTCTCCTCCCTGTCCCCCCCATAGTAACTGTCCTTTAAACCCTCTTTGTTTTGGTGGGGGGGACACTGCACTCATGTCACTTTAGAGAACATGGAAGCCACACAGCTTCTAAAAAGCACAAAGTAGGGGCCTCCCTGGTGGCGCAAGGGGCTGGGACACACCCTATGAAGCTGTCGGCAGCCACTGCAGTGGGAGTTCAATCCCCATCCAGGGAGCTACCCACATGGTGTAGCAGACCGCTCCTGTCTTGCCCGCTGGTCCCCTCAGCAGTGGATTTCAGTAGATTCGCCTGTTCTGCTCCCTGCTCTGTCTCTGGTGAATCCTCTCACCCCCCACACCTCTGGCCTGTACCCCAGTTCTTATATGCATAAATAAATAAATCTTAAAAAAAAATAAAAAAATAAAAAGCACCAAGTAGAACCTCCGTCCAGTAGGGTCTTCCTCTCCACTCTCCTCACCTCCCATAAAAAGAACTGTCTCAAAGGCCTTTGAGAGCCTTTGAGGGGACCTGGCTTCCCCCCAGGACTTTCTGCTTGCACCCAGGAAGCATGGGGGTGGGGGACTAGGCTGAAGCTCATTCTTCTTCCTCTGAGTGCCCCCAGCCTGGGGAGGATGGTCAGAGACACCCTGCTAGGTGTGACAGGCTGGGGTCTGACTCAGCTCAGCAACTAAAATCTCTGCGGACAGGTTAACTCACTGTTCTTCACTTTCCTCATTTATAAAAGTAGAAACACAATGGGGATTACACAAGATGATGATGATGGTGACATATGTCACCTGCCTGGCACCTAATAGATCCTTGGGAAATACTGGCTGTATTAGTAACCCAAAGCAGAGGGAGGGGTAGGGCTGAAGCCAGGCCTTGGAAAGCCAGTCATCTCTTTTCTCTATCTGAGGCACAGTGAACTTTCCTGTCCCAAGGAGACACCGTAGGGCAGCTCCCACTGCCACATCCTCCTTTTCTCAACTTGCAAGAACCACCAACTGCTTCCCTGTTAGTTTCTAAAGTGCAAAACAGTGTACAACTGTCAAATGATTAAGTTGTGCACCTGAAACTACAGTAATGTTGTACATCAATTAACTTCATTTTTTAAAAAGTGCTAAATAAAAATCACCCCCAATTGTGCAAGTAAAGTGGGAGAGAAGATCCCCCTTGAACACCTGTAGAGAGTTTGTTGACCCAGGCTGACCTGGGGTGAGGGCTTTGAGCAAACGTGTGACCAGCACTCTAAGATTCTTCTGTAGCTCACATACATGCCCAGACACCCTGAAACACAGGCCCCCCAGGGCCAGGGGTCTCTGTCTGTTTAGGTTGTCGATGTATCTAAAGCTCCCAGAAATGTGCCTGGCAGATGGCAGGTCCTCAAAAATATGTGTTGGATGAATCTATTTGTTGATTGAATGAATACTTCTGAGGCAGAATGGCTTCAAAAGTGATCAGCCTCAGATATGAATCCCAACTCTACTGCTTATTAGCAGTAAAGCTTCTTGAAAACCCCTTATCCTCACCCTCCCTGTCCTCTTGTCCTGAAAGTAGAGAAAATCCCATCAATTTGGGGGCGGGGGCTGTCCTTTGGATTGAGACTACTCATACAAAGCCTGTAGTGTGTGGAGAAGAAATAAGAGTAACGTGACTCCCTTAGATCTTGAGGACCTGAAGTTAGGAGGGCCTGGCTCGCCCTCTGGGAAGAGAAAAGTCATTCCAATGTTGGTGACCTTGAAGTATTATAGACCTTTCAACCCCACAAGGCAGAGAAGGCAGCCCGTGTGTCCATGATTCTTTGCCTCAGCCAGAGCGTCACAGGGGAGATCATGTTGTTGTAATGAAACAACGCATCTTCCTAGCCGATAGCCCTTGCAACAAATGATCCACATTGACAAGGCATCATCCTTGCCAGCCTTGGATTCACTGTCAGTTACCTCATCATCCATTCATTCTCAGCCCTTTCTTTCTCTTGGTGGTTCAAGGATAGAGCTACCTAAGGGAATCTCCCTTACCTCAGTGGGGGTTGCTTGCTACATTTATGGAGTCTGAATCTGCAAAGCAACTTGGTCAACTGTCTATCAAATCTAGAAATATCCTGTCTGGCAATATCAAATTATTTCAACCATATCAACATTCACAGTCTGTTTGCACTACCATGGCTTCCTTCGATAGAACTTGTATCAGTATAAATATTACTTTAGCTTTTAACTGCTAATTATATCAACATAAACTTAATTTATAGTGATAATCACAGTCATAATGTGCTGCTGCCAAACATCCCCACTGATGCTTTGAGGCATCGTGTAAACTCAGCCATTAGTGATCACGTAAATGCTCCCATTACTCATTATGATACTGGCTAAAGAACTTCTCTAATTGACTTCTTCCCCAAGTCCGAGCAGGCAAGAACAGCAGAAAACTAGACCACGTTGATCAATTTATCACAACAACTTCCTTTCTTACAATAAACCATGATGGTAAATAAGAAGTTGTGAAGCAGGACCTCAATCTGTCATGAACATATTCTCAGTTTTGAACTTAATTTTGGTCACATTCTATCAATTAAATCATAACACTCTCACACAGACAAATGCCAAATAACACTTAGTTCACAAAACATGCTACTCTACGTCGGTATTTAAAAAAATTTTTTTTTTCTGTATGTTGCAAATTCATGCTGCCTTTAATTCAAGAGATTCAAAGTGTTTTCCTTATTTCAACGATGGCTTCATTCTCTCTGGCAGTTGAGTAGATATTTGTTATTTCTGCCATCCAGCATCTACTTTCCCGTCTTGAGGCAAGAGTATCCCAATTTTGCTCCAGGAAACTTCTACCTGACACTCTGAGCCCATATTATTCTCGGAAGCCAACTCCTCCTCAGGCTCCAGGAGTGGAGTATGTGATTTGGGATCACCCGATCAGCAACCTCCATGCACAACCTGTCACAGTGTTTGGTTTGGGAGTGGGCGCATGACCCAGGTCTGGCCAGTTAAGGTCAATGAGAATCAAGTCTAGGAAGAACAATTTCTCTCCTGTCTGTGGGGAAGGCCCGATAGGTGATGCTGACTAAAAATGAGGCAGCCTCCTGAGGAGCGAATGACTAACCCATGATAGTAGGAAAGAAACAAGGGCCCATGATGGCTCAGCCTCTAAATCACTCTTACTCCTGGACTTTTCAATTATGGGAGTCAAGTATCCCTTTTTTGTTTAATCCAGGTGGCTTATTTACCGTCACTTGCAACCAAAACAATCCTAAATAAGATAGGCAGTAGGTGTATATTAAGAAATGTGATCATGAAGAATGATGTCCAGCTAATAAAGGAAATGTGTAAATTAAATATGGAAGAGTGAACAGATCATAAATATCCCAAAAGTAAATACAAAAGAGGTTTAACAAAATTGACAAATCAGAAGCTGGAATTCCAGGCTGAAAAAAGAAAAAAGATCTTTCACTTTTCAAATATTTCTGATTTTCCAATTGGTTTAATGCCAAAGAAAGGGAAATCTCTAGAGAGACAAATAGACAAATAGCTCTAGACAAATCTCTAGAGCTTCTGGAGACAAATAGAAGCTTCTGGAGAGATATAGGGAGTTGTGGGATTGCAGGTATTGAGGGGGGTAGTTTTTATACAGAGTCTGTGAAATGATCGATTCCAAATTCAGAAAAGTTGGTGAGGGACTACAGTAAAATTTGAGAAACTAGATATGTCAGATCTTCTCGTACTTGGGAAATCTAGTGCACTGTGCAAAGCTGGATGAGTGTGAGGAAAATCAAATCCTCTGGGCTTTGAAGAAGCAAGTTTTTTTCATCTCTGAATTCACATTCCCAGCATCCTACTACCCCTACCACTCTCTGTGGTGCTGGGGCATGTTATCTGTCACACTCCCCCCCAATTAGCACTTTGAATGCAATCATAACAATGGAGACCATGCCCTCATCTGCCAGGGGCGGGCTGGTTTCTGCAATTAAGCTAAAGTTCAGGTTTTGGCTAATAACAGGCGAGGAATGTGACAGTGAAGCGAATGCTTACTCATTAACTCATGCTAATGGGCGCTAGAACCAAGCAGCCACCAGCCCAGAGTGAGAGCCAGGCACGCCGTGTCACTCTGATCTCCGAGTGTTTGCAGGTTTATTTCACAACATTACTTCAGTCTGGCAGTTCTCTAATCGGGAGCGGTTTTGAGGGAAAAGAAAAGGATAATCTTGTTTTAAGTGCCAGTCTCAGGTCTCAATATTTTATGAAATCGTCATTAAATTTCAATAAAAGGCTGATCGTGAGGTCTGCATGTTTCCGCAGAAAACATTCCCTGGGTGTCCCTAAGACTTTGGTAAATGGAGGGAGGGAGGCAATTATCTCCTATTTATGTAAGGCAAATGGTAATTATCACACCAGTCCAAGTTGTCTGAGAAGACAGGTCATTGCCAAGAAGGGGATGGACTGAACTTGACACTGGGTGATAAAGTGCAGAGGAGGAAGCTGTTTTGCTGGTTGCAGAAACCACAGATGTCATCCATCAGGTCACTCGTTGCTTCCACACAGATGGATCCAGTACCTACTAAGTACCAGGCACTCAGTAGGTGCATTCAATAGTAACAGAGCAGAAACTGGCCTTGTCCTCTGGGAGTTTACATTCTTTTGGCCACAGGGAATCAGGTCTACCCCAGGAGGTCTTGTGTGCAGGGAAAATTGCACTGGAGCACTTGCAGACTTCTGATCAGTGTTTTGCTATTTCCCGCCCAGTTCTAGGCTTTGGTGACCTAGAAAAGTGTTGACGTCCATATAAACACTATAATTGAGCATTTGGGATCATAGGGATTAACCTAAACTTTGTTCCTTTGAGGTCAGTCGCATCAATCAGGCACGTGGACCCAATCTTCTTTGTCCCAGTTAAATCTTTCTCTATCACAGAGTCACGGCAGCGCGGAGCCCAGCACCCTCAGCTGCCTTGCAGGTCCGGGAAGAAGTGCACAAAGGAGATGCATGAATAAGACCATTTTTGTTCTGACTAGGAGATAAACAGCTTAAATCCACTGCCCCCAACATAATGGGTCATTTGTCAAAAATGATAATGTCTGTGCAAACCCACTGAACAGTTTAGGGATGATGTAAATCTGCAGCGTTCACAGGGGTCAGCCATGGAGGGGGGCATTTTGGTCGGCCTCTGTTACAGCAGCTGCAGATGCACCCCTACCTAGGTACTTCCATGTTAACTATAATTAACAGGAAGGTAAGTCCCATCTCCCCTCTAGAGCACTATCTACTCAAAATTAATTTATTAAAAATGCATTCCAGTCATTAGCGCTAAGCAGCAGATTGATGAAAGTAGATCATCCAGGATACATAAATGTGCAAGCCCTGAGGTTTACGTCTGTGCCATGGTTTTTCTATCATTTATGCAGAATCCTGGCCATGTGTGTCAATATTTGTAGACGACCACTTTGGAGGTTATTTATTTCTCCTGGTTCATTTCTCATGGTGACACGGCTTTCCAGCTCCGCCTGACAGGTGGTAGTTGACACCAATCTATATTAACTTCAGTTTATGCTGAAAATATTCCACTAAGTGAAAGCAATGTTAAGATTACTGTCCTGTGCTTGTTGACTGCCAGGGAGGGTCTTAAAATTTCTTCTCATTTTTAAAAGATAAGTCTTTTAGCTTTTATTTTTTGATCAGAGATTTTACTATTTTCCTTTTTTTTTTTTAGGTTGTCAGCTGATGGACAGCTGGTAACACAATTTTCAAAATCTATCTATCTATATATTTAATTTATTTATATATATTACATCATTTTTCTTTTCATTTTTCTTTTTCTTTTTCTTTTTTTTTTTTTACAATGTTTGCTTTCTTTTCTCAGGTGTGGTCCCCACAGAATTTCCACCACCAGGTCACCCGTGCACTATCACCATAGTTCCTTGTGCTCTCCCTGCCCTTGTTTTAATCCCTCTCTCTCCCCTGCCCCTGCAGAATGTCTCTGATTTATAGTTGTCTGTTTATTTTTTTTTTTGTTTTGTTATGTTTTTTATTATTATTATTTTTTTCTCCAATGCCTTGTTTAGTTCTCCTATATTCCTCCTATAAGTGAAACCAGCCAATATTTTTCCTTTGTCCTTCTGACATTTAACTGAGCATAATCCCTTCCAGCTCCATCCATGTTGCTGCAAATTGTATGAGTTTATCTTTTTTGATGGCTGAGTAATATTCCATTGTGTATATGTACCCCATCTTCTTGATCCAGTCATCTATTTTTGGGCATTTGGGTTGTTTCTAAGTCTTATCTGTTGTAAATAGTGCTGCAATAAACATAGGGGTACAGGTATTCTTTTGAATTAGTGTTTTTGTGTCCTTTGAGTAGATCCCTAGGAGTGGAATTGCTGGGTCATATGGTAGCTCCCTTTTTAATAGTCTGAGGAACATCCACACAGCTTTCCATAATGGTTGGACCAGTTTGCAGATTCCCAAGAAAGGTCTTTAACAAGCACTAAGGTACAGCCTTGTATAGAGTTTCTCTATAAGCCACTTTATCACCGGAGGAATGGATTGTGCTACTGGAAAAGCTGAGGGGGGGAAAAAAAAAAAAAACCCAAAGATGTTTTAATTTTAGAATAGTACTCATAAAAAAGAGTTAATTTAGGGGACAAAAGTTTAGTCTGGGATGTGCTTTCAGTGTAATTATATAATTCAGTGACTATTATGAAACATGTCAAACATTTTATCATTTTAGAAAGAAAAATATGTTCATCTATTTGTTATTGGAATTTAGAACTGAAGTGAGGTCATGGAGGCGGCTGGTGTGGCATCTGAGCAGTGAGGAGTAAGGAGTACGTGAGGGCCTCACAGTCCCGTGGCTGTGGCTAGACAGCTGTATTAGTTGTATGGCCGGAACGCCTTGGCCCCCTCGCTCCCAGCTTATCATCCTTTGTGCATATAAACTTTCTATTGCCTTACTTTACTGCTTATTAATGAGAAATAAATGGAGAATTTTAGATTGAAAGGCCTGATCTACCCATATAAATCGCATAAGATTGAACATAGCCCCCATGATGCAGCAGGCATTACATAAGATATTACAGAAACTCACATGAATAAGTCATTTTCCGGCTTGAAGTTTCCATGATTTGGAGTGTGGGGGGTGAGTGTTGGTGTCAGTGCAGGGGTGGGTGTGGAACTTGGCTGGGACCATGGCAAGGGAGCAAAGCCATCTACATGATGCCAAGCCTGGCCTGCGGAGGAATCCAGGATGCAGTGGGCACACACCTGTGGTCTGCAGCCTCAGCTTCTGCAGCCCCAAGGGACTCTTACTTGTAAAATGTACAGCTTCCAGAGCACATCTCAGAGCCGCTGAATTGTAATTTTCAGAGCCCCAAACTTGCGTTTTTAAATGCTTTCTGCATGAGTTTGCCAACCAAGTTTGCCAACTTTTCTTCCATTGTAGCCAGGAGTCAGGAGGGGCCAATTGGGATCAATTTATAAGAGCAGTGAGTGTCTCTTGCTCTGAAAAATGAAAGCTGAAGAAAAACGTTCTAGGCCAAAGTGGGATGGAGCTTAGTTTGGAGTTCCCAGTCACCCTCTGTACCAGTACTGTTCACACCTCCCTGGCAGAACAAAAGCTGAGGGGTGACTGTGCCCAATGCCTAGGAACTCAGGTGGTGCCCCATCTGATCCCCAGTGACTGGCAGACCAGAACTTCCTGGGGAAGAGCTCTTGAGACAAAGCTGTGGGAAAGGATAATATCTTCCAGAAATATTGGTCCTAACACTAGGATTAGAAATAGGTCTCCCTAGGGCCTCCCTGGTGGCACAAGGGGTTAAGAGTCAGCACTATGAAGCTATCACAGCCACTGCAGCATGGGTTTGATCCCTGGCCAGGGAGCTACCCACATGGCACAGCAGACCTCTCCTGTCTCACCTGCTGCTCCCCTAAACAGTGTATTTCTGTCAATCTGCGTGTTCTGCTCCCCACTCTGTCTCTGGTGGATCCTCTCACCCCCTGCACCTCTGGGGTTATAATGACTAAAGAATGAGGTTTACCAAATGTTCCTAAAGGAAATGAGCTTCGCAATGCAGCAGTGTTAATTAAAGAGCACATACTACGGAGTCACCCAGGCTCCAGTTCAAAGCCTACCCCACCCCTGGACAGGCAAGAGGCACTGGGTCTGGGGTCTGGTCAATGTGTCTCAGAGATGCAGTTATGTTACAGTGGCTGCCGTGTGACCATGAAAAAAAAGTGAATGTGCTTTGGAAATAAATGTATGTTAATTGCATTACATGATTGTAAACACTTGAGAGGATAAATATTAGAAAGGGCACATGTTTTAAATAATGTATGCATAAATAAATAAATAAATCTTAAAAAAAAAAAAGGAAATAGGTCTCCCTGGAACCCACAGTAATTTAAAGTAATTGTTTGTATTCCATTGCTAAATCACAGTAAAATGAGAAAATAAAGGACAATGAGGTGAGTTTCCTTTAAAATGAAATGTCTTCTAATTTTAAAACTAAACATGAAAATGTCTCCACTATTTAGGGTATGCCATGTCATTATGCAAAAAAAAAATGAGTTAATAACATTATTTAGATGTCCTTTTTGGAGAAATAAAAAGTTGTTAACCATATGTCAGTCCCTGAAATTTAAAAAAAAAAATTTACTGGTCTCTGAAAGCCAGGAATCTGGGGCAACCACTCCAAGTCTTTTAAACAGAAGACCTTTTTCTTCATTCATTTTATTCACAACACTCTTTGTCTTAGGTACATAAAAATCACACCAATGGTAACTCTGAAACTTCACAATTAGCTCCTTTTTAGAATTTTTGTTGCTATTTTGACAAATGTTTATTTTTGTTCCCTTAATTTTATTCATTATTGTTGTTCTTCGTAAAATCACTCTTTTGCAGACATAAGTGAAATCACGTATTTAAACTTTTATTAGGAACATGGCGATGCATCTGAACTCCTATAATCACTAAACAGAATTTAGACATACTGAATTTTCTTCTTACCAACAGGGGTTAAAAGTTGTTATTCGTCTCCCACCCCCCAGACCAGTTTCCTCTGGAGAGCTTCTTTTTTCAGTCATAATATTTGATGTCATCCACTGCTCCAGAATTTTAGATTAGCGAGTAGAAGTATTTGTCTCCCCCATGACCAGGAGGCTTAATTTATGTGGATATGAATAAGATTTATGGTGTGTAATAAACATTACTAAAACGTGACAAAAGAGTGAAGATTTAAAGACACTAACTAATTTAAGATGACATTTTAAACATTCAGGGTCTTTACAGCAATACATATTTCAGGTCTTTATACAGATTTCCAGGCGGAATACCTATTAAGAAATGAAAATCATCTGTGTTCTTGCTCTCTGTTGCTTGGCCCTCAGCTCTGTTCCTTGCTGCTCAGTAGCTACCCTATCCATCAGTGTTTAGTAGTGCCTTTATGCTCAGCACCTAGATGTTAAACAAATTAGAATCTTAATATACGAGGTGTGACTATGAGGTCTAAAAGGAAATAATGAAGGAGAAAAAAAAAAAGGCTGGCCAAGACTCCAGCTATGGATGCCCTGTTAGAACTCTTAAGTTTTAAAGGACTGAAATTGACTTAGTGCCAGTCTTCAGGAAAATACCGCCAGGCCCATTTTTCTCTTACATGGGAAACTATACAAGTAGGTCTGCTGAGAAAACATGTCATGGATTTGGAAAGTTGGTGCTTGGCCATTTTTCACACATCTGGTTCTCCGGGCAGTCCCCGCTCATCAGCCAATAAGGACTTACGTGAACCCGCCTTAGTCCAGGACCGGCCCCTTGATCCACATTTGATCTCACCTGGATGTCGCCCTCAGCTCTGGCCTAGCCCTCTCCATTCAGGGCCTCTTTTATTTCCCACACAAAATGATCTCGTGTTGTTAAATGGGCTCTAATTTTTCTAATAGTAGACAGTAGAGTTTCTTGCTGCTTTTCAGTAAGCGTGCTTTATTTTGCCTCCCTAATTTGCTCCCAGTTGAATCTGATTGCATTTACTTGGGCAAAAGGGAGGGGTTGTGGCTACTGGGAAAGCCACGGACTTGAAGTAGCCCTAATGATCTCATGGGGTGTTGTGTGTAATGCAAACCCCAGGTCCCCTCCACTCTGTGTAGATGCCAGTCTCGGTGACTGACATGTACTTAAGCACTCGGGCCAGGTTTTTTAGTGTGTAATTTACGCTCTCTCTTTAATTACCCAGGAAATGGCAACCCAAGAACATTGGAGATTTGGTTTTCAGGGTATTCCCCGGAACAGGTCACAACAGTGACTTGCCCTTTTGGGACCGGAGATAATTCAAGGGAGGGTCTCTGTGACAGCCTCCAGGATGGCCAGTCTCTGCATTTCTAGCAATTTCAAAAATATCCGTCTAGCAGAGAAACTTCGGTAGTGAGTTACTGTCAGCCACAGAAGAGAATTTAACTGGCTCCAAGGTAGCCCATAATGTTCAACAACCCATATTGTAGAGGGCCATTTTTCTCTCTTTTCACATAATGCCAGCCAAGGCCCATGTGCAGAGGCTTAAGGTGGTTGCTGTCCTGTGCCAGTGGCATTGGCTGGTCCTGTCACACCATCATGAATAAATGAAATTTAAATCGTGACATCATCTCTAGACCCAGTAATCTACAAGGGCACCATTCAATCTTGGAAGCACAAGAAAGAGGTAGGGTTTACAAAAGGTGACTTTTGATAGCTGAGGGTTTGCATCCCCACATCTCTGAACTTTTTTTTTTTTAAAGATTTATTTATTTATCTATACAAGCACTGGGTACAGTCAGAAGTGCAGGAGGGTGAGAGAATTTACCAGAGCCAGAGCAGGGACAGAACAGGCAGACTGACGAAATGCACTGCTGAGGGGAGCAGCGGGCAGCAGGAGAGGTCTGTGTGCCATGTGGGACCCTCGCCGGTGGCCGGGGATCGAACCGGCGCTGCAGAGGCGGCAGGCAGCCTTGCAGCCCAGCGCTCAACCACTGTGCCACCAGGGGAGGCCCCACATCTCTGAACTTTTTAGATGAAATGAGCTTATTTTCTGTCACCCATGTAGATACTGAGACTCACCTAGCATCAGGTAGATAGATGGGTGGAACTGTCTGTCTTACAGCAGAGAAGGCACACTGGCAGCCAGGCCAGCCTTTTTCCATCATGGAGTCCCTGAGCTAACCGAGCCGCTGGGAGAGCCTCTTCCTTGAAAATGGCAACCTCCATGTATTACTGGTAGTTCTGTGTTATGCTGCAGTGGGTACCAATCTAGTAAGTATTGGTTATAAACAAAGCAAATGTTTCCCTTGAAGAAAACATCGACAGTTAAAGGTGCTTGGTTTTAGGCGCCTCCAGACACCGTACAGTGAACAGTATCTATTTGGCACCACGTTTGCAAAATTCCCATTTTTCAAATTGTGTTCCTCTTTACTTAGAGTTTTGGTTAGACGGGTCCGATGCTTGTTCCTTCCATTCATTCATTCATTCATGATGTTGTCTGGCTCCTTTCGCTTTTCTCTCAAAGCAAATGAAGCTATTCTCATCTGTCTTTAAGTGGAGGTGCAAAAACTAGCTACTAAAAGCAACTATAACTATCAAGCAGCAATTGTGAAAATCAATACTAGATCCATTCACATAATATAACTAAGTGAAAAGGGCCATTGAAAATTCTATAGAAACCAAGGCCCAGTTTCTCCCTGGTGGTGCAAGCAGTTAAGCACAGCACTACAAAGCAATCTGAAGCCTCTGCAGCACGAGTTTGATGCCCGACTGGCCAAAGAGCTACCCACATGGCGTGGCAGACCTCCTGTCTCGCCCGCTGCTCCCCTCAGCAGTATATTTCAGTCAGTCTGCCTGTTCTGTTCCCCACTCTGTCTCTGGTGAATCCTCTCACCCCCCACATCTCTGGCCTATACACCAGTTCTTGTATGCATAAATAAATAATCTTTAAAAAAAAACAAAAAGAAACCAAAACCCGTAAAGCCCAAGCAGGGCCAGACTCAGGGAACCCACACATGCTTGGTCAAGTTCCCATGCCTGGGCTAAATGCTGCCTGGGATGCTGGCCTCCTCTGCCTGTTTAGAAGATGAAACAATATTATATTGAACAAAGAAAATGGAGGGGGAAGATTAAAAAAATAGGGGTGACACAATATTGATAATTGTTGAAACTGGGTGCTAGATCTTGAGTTCATAGGGCATCATTCTCTTTTCTTATGTGTATTTAAATCTTTCCAGTACAATTAAAGGAAAAAGAAAAAGCCTCTTTGCAGGTCCTAGTCAAGAACTAATCTCAGAGGCTGCAGAAGGAAAAGTGGAAGACTCTGGAATCAATCTGATTGACGGCACGGATGAGAGAGGATGCTGAGTGTCCATGTTTCTTCCACTAACAGCTTTGGGAATCCCAGAACAGCCCCTTAATGATTTTACTAGCGTCGGAGTTCCTCCTTAGAGAGATGGGATTGTTGCTGAATCATATCTGAAGGTTGCCCATAAACCTGGATGAAATTAATTAGACAAGTCCCAGGAAATGATTTTCTTGTCCTTCATTTAAGTTTATTTGACCTCACCTTCACCCACTGAGGAGTAGTCTGTGCGCATATGCGTGCGCTGTGGGTTTTTCCTCAGATGTTTCTAAATGTGGGCTCTGAAAGTTCTCAACCAAGCTAAATTGGGCGAAGAATGAAGAAGTCTCATTGCTAAATACCCCTTTTAAGTGCCTGTTTCCCTGAATAGACAGTGAGCTACTCATTTTCACATCTTCTCAGCTAACACAGACCGTCCTCACTGGTTGGGGCAGAAGGAATGCCCATAGAATGGGGTTATAATGACTAAAGAATGAGGTTTACCAAATGTTCCTAAAGGAAATGAGCTTCGCAATGCAGCAGTGTTAATTAAAGAGCACATACTACGGAGTCACCCAGGCTCCAGTTCAAAGCCTACCCCACCCCTGGACAGGCAAGAGGCACTGGGTCTGGGGTCTGGTCAATGTGTCTCAGAGATGCAGTTATGTTACAGTGGCTGCCGTGTGACCATGAAAAAAAAGTGAATGTGCTTTGGAAATAAATGTATGTTAATTGCATTACATGATTGTAAACACTTGAGAGGATAAATATTAGAAAGGGCACATGTTTTAAATAATGTAAGCTATTTGTTGAAGAACAGCAAATGTCCTCAGGTATTTTCTATAGCCAAAAGTCTGCAATGTAGGTCCAAAAAGCTCAAAATTACTTAGAAGTGAAGATGAATGGATAATTTCTTTCCATATCAGCTTAAAATGGAAAGCATAGTTTCTACTTTGAGAAATTTGTAAGGATTTCAGAGTCTGAACAGAGGTGCGAGCAGTTTTGAGGTCTGCCACCAGCAAGAATTGCAAAAGTGAGGCCATGTTTTTTTCTCCTGTCCCTGACTAAATCTTTATTATTCAACTACCTTGCTGATACTACAGGAAAGCTCTAGATTTCCATCCTTTTTGCTGAAGAAAGAAAAATAAAGGAAGGGTGATTCCTACCCCATTCCCTCATTGGGGTTCCACTGGGTTGACACAACCGCACTGGGAGAACAATAGAGCCTGAATTATCTCTTTACTTACAAGATATTCGCAGCCTAGGAATTTGTTTGTTTTTGTTTTTGTTTTGTTTGGATTTGGTGTCAGTTATTTTTTTTTTAAATATTTATTTATTTATGCATACATGAGCTGGGGTACAGGCCAGAGACGCAGGGGGCGGGGGTGAGAGGATTCACCAGACAGAGTGGGGAACAGAACAGGCAGATTTGAGTGAAATGCACTGCTGAGGGGAGCAGCGGGCGAGACAAGAGAGGTCTGCTGCGCCATGTGGGTAGCTCCCTGGCCGGGGATCGAACTCGTGCTGCAGAGGCTTCGGATTGCTTCATAGTGCGGTGCTCAACCCCTTGCGCCACCAGGGGGGCCCTGGTGTCAGTTCTTTATTGTAGTTGCTACAATAGTAAGATGCCTCTTTGCTTCCAGCAGAGTTGTGTGGGGGCAAAAAGCCCGCCAGAACTGCGCAAATATTAAAAATTGGCAAATACACAAGTCTAAAAAATTTCTTAATAAATGCATGCGTTCCAGCTTAACAAGCGTGGCATATTGTGGCTACCCTCTTTTAAAAAAATACCGCTGATCATTTTTCACAACTTATTTATTCTTGGTGCCTGTTTCCTTTCCAAGGAAAGAGGGGGGAGAAAAGAACTTTAACATTTTTTTTTCTTTACAGAGTGCTTTTTACATTATTCCTGAAATTCATTTCCACATGGAGAACATATTTAGGAGTCTGCCTGATGAATGTTTTTTTAAATCTAAATTATCTCCTATAGACTTTTAAAGCATTTTATTCACCTAAATGTATATGTTTCTGCTCTAATTGAAATTCCTAAATAGTCACTTTCTGAACTGTCAAAATTGTAAAGCTGTTGATGGGCACAGCGCTGGGGTTTCCATGGCAACCACTTTCATTGCCTAGGCGACGCTGGTCTGGTGATATCACCACTGAACTGGCTCAACTCTTGAAAACTTGGCGGCGCCCAAAAATGTGCAAGCATGTCCTGAAAGTTTAACGGGCTTTTATTTTTAATGGCTGGCACCAAGCTTGGAGCCTCCAGGACTTGGGAAGCAGCAGCTCTGTTCTGAGGCTCTTCGTTGTGTTGGCGATGGGAGGTTTGACAAGCATGCTAATATTACCAGATCGTATTTGGATGGTGACTTTTTATGTGACTAGCTCCCAAATACCATTGGCATCCCTGGGTGCTGCTGGGATGGAAGTGGAGTTAAGTGACAGAATCTTAGTTCACTCATGAGATAACAAGATGCTTTGGAATCTAAGTCAGAATTTGGATAAAACTGTCTCCTAACCCTTCCTTCTTACCTTCCTTCCTTGTTTTTCTTCTCTCTTTCCCTTTTGTCTTAAGAGACAAGGGACACTTTAAAAGCTGGCAACACCATGATCTGTTCGTTCTGGCTGTTTGAATCTGATGTGCGATTCCTAAACTTCCTCCCTTTCAACAACTTGTGGGCAAGTTACATGAAAAATAAATCATTTCTTGATAAGCAGTTTTATTGATGAGTGGTCAAATTTACCCAGGGAGAGGGAGATCATTTAGTTTGCCTTTTTTTCTTATCTGTGGAAGTCAAGTTTCTTCTAATTATATCCGGAGGATCATTTAAACAGGGTGGTCCATTTAAAGCAGTCACATTTAAATCTACTTTGCATTAAATGAGCTTGCTTTTAGATGAGTTTGGCTGGCTCAAGAATACATCACAAAATGCAAATCTGATGATAAATAAAGCTTTGGCTGCATCATAGAAATGGGGAGCGTTTCAAAAAAGTGATGTTAGCACTGCCTGCTAAGTGAAATGGCATCCCTTGAACACTTCTCATATTTTAAACATTTAAATGTATGCTACCGAATCCAATATGTCCATTTGATATGTGGCAATTTGTAAGGAACACAAAATAAGAAGATGAGGTGCAAGCTTTCCCTCACAAGTTAACACTGGTAAAAATACAAGGGTGGAAAAAAAGGGCTGTTAAAAGTCAGGAAAATGAGGAAATGGCTCTGCATATTTATTCGTGGAGTCATTTTGTAGTAACTAGCAGGCGGAATGTGAACTGCTGTGAGCCATTCGCTCCACCTCTCCTTGGGACCCGAAGCTGTTGAGTTATTGCCACTCTTGGCTTGGTTCTCAGGAGAAGGAGGTAACTTAAAGGGCAGAATAATAGCTATGCCTGAAAATAATTTAATGGCCCTTTAAAATAAACATTTCCAACTTTATGCACACAAAAAAGTTTATTTCCTTTAAAGTATTAGTCTTGTTGATAGCCAATCTAATGATAGCGATGCTGCCAAACCCCACCCCACAACCCTCCCTGGCAATTTTTTTTTTTTGAGGTTGTCTTCAAAGACTATAACACATCTGTGGCACATATTTCAATTATCCACCAAAACCCATTCTTTCTTCTCCTAAGAAGTACAGAGTGAGTGTGTGGCTTCCATGTTTCCATAAAATGGTCCCTAGACACCTGGCTTCACAGCTGGTGTCAACCAGGTATGGCCACATGACCAAGTTCCCAGTGGAAACTAAAAGAACAGTGGGTTATTTCCAGACCTCAGTTTAAAGTATCACAAGAGATTATCGACGACCTTTCCTATATCCTCCAGGAATGGTAGAATCCAGCGCTGAGCATGCTCTGGAAGAAAAGCGAGTAATATTGTGGGTTCCTGGGTCCCTGAATGGTTATGTGGAGTAGAGCTGCCCTGCCAACAGGTCCTGTCCTCTCCAGTTTGTTAAACCACATGCCAATTTCTTTTATTTTTTTCTTTTTAAGAAAAAAGGTCTTTGGTTATAAATTGTGCAAAGTATAGGCACTGAAAGGAGTAACTCTAATGAGTAACAAAACCTGTTTGGATAAGTAAGTCCTTGTGTGAATATTTAGGAAGAAGTTTCACTCATTTGTTTTTGGTTCACAGAGTGAGTGAACCAGGACATATGGAAATACATAAAAGGCAATGACAGGAAGTCAGAGAGAAGACACACCAGAGAAAGCCTGTCGGAATTAACCAGGCTTACTATTGTGACATTTTAATATAAGACATGGACCTCTTCATTTGTCTGATGTTGATCCTCACTTGAAAGTTCACTCTCTGTAACAGAATTCTGTGTAACTAAAATGCTTCTGGGAAGGACATTTTGTGAAGGTCCATTTTTCCAAAATATTAAACTATCAGAAGGATGTCATTGAGCCCAGGCTTCATTTATTTGCTTCTATGTAACAAGCCACCAAAAATTTAATGGCTTAAAACTGAAAACTTATCACTCCCCACAGTGCTGTAAGTTGACTAGGATCAATAGTTGGGGAGACTGATGTGGCTGCATTTAGCCAGGATACTGGCAGGGACCAGATTTCCAAAATGACCCCTCAACCTACAGGGTATCACTCAACATATTCTGTGGTCACGCAGACATGTAACCTAAGCTCTCTGAAAGCAAGAAAGCTGACTTCCAAAGTGAATATTCCAAGGGAGAAAAAGTAGAAGCTATTGGTTTGTTTAAAACCTGGGCTCAGAAGTTTTGGAATGTCACTTACTTTGTCTTGTTAGCCAAAGCAAGTCATGTGGTCAGTCCACATTCAAAGGAGGGAAACTAGATCCACCTAGGAGGTTGGAGGCAGTTTGTACTCACAGGGGAGGTTATGTTGGTGGTCTTAGTTGGAACTTCACCTTCTATAGAACTCTGTGACAGAATAAAAAGTATTAGGGATCTTTGTCCCCAGCTTCAAAAGAAGTCATTTATAATGAGCCCATTTATAGCATACCTGAGTTTATGCTAATGACTCAATAAAGGTCCCCTAGATGGTTTCAGGAGGTTATCAGAAAAACCAACCACGTGATTAGAGGACTGGCATTTCACAACCCCACCTCTGAGAGGGACTGAAAATTGAGTTCAGTCACTTGGTCAATGATTTAACTTTTATTATGATCACAAAATAAAAAGCTTGATTTTAAAAAATAAACTAAAATAAGGAGATTTGGAGAGGTTCCTGGGTGATGAATACATTGATATGCTGAGGAGCATACCTGGATTCCATGCAGAGAGGGCATGGAAACTGAGTCAGTGTCCCACGAGCCTGCCCTATGTGTCCCTTCATCTGGATGTTCCTATGCATTGTTTATAATAAAGTGGTGCTTGTAAGAATAGAGCTTTCCTGAGTTATATGAGTCATTCTAGTGAATTCTTAAACCAGAGAGGATCATGGGAACTTCCAAATTTGTAGCCAAATCAAACAGAAGTGTGAGTAGCCTAGGGGCCCCACGCAGCTGATGTCTGAAATAGAAGCCATGTTGCTGGGGTCCTTGCACTTGAACTTGTGGGATCTGATGCTAACTGAATAGTTAGTGTCAGAATTGAATTGAATTTTGACAGCCAGTTGATATAGGCGAAGTGGGTTCAGATTACAAGTCACCTGTGGCTGAAACAAAGGTCCCAGGATGTACGTGATTTGGGTTAAATTGCCCCTGCTGGTGGTGTCCTTTTGGCCTCTCATAAAGATTTGTTGTTCTCATCAGATGTTGGTAAGAGAAAAATACCTTTATTCAGGTCTAACATGAAGTAAAAATATCGAAGAAAAGCACTTTATGAACTGAGAACACAAAGCAAATATTAGCTACTATTATGGCCCAGACTCTAATGCATAATCAAAAATCTTATTTATAACCCAACAGGAGCTTTGTGGCCAGATTTTTACCCTTTTTCAAGTCAAGTAAGAGAAATAATGAATATAGATTCCCAGAGCTAAAGATATAAATTTGGTTCTATGTGTCTTTTGTGTGCATGTCTGGGATTTTTTCAACCAAGTTTTTTCCATTCAGTTCCAGGCAGAAACTCGACAAGTTCTTCTCATGAATCATCTCTGTATGGCACTCTTCCACACCCAGCAGAAAAATTATGTGAGGCCACGGTCTTTGCTGGCCTGCACTCAAAGCAAACATGCAAAACGGAGCTCCATGTGGTCTTTGAGTCATTCCTCAGATCCTGAATTCTCTCAGCCTGTGAACCTGAGTTGGGTTAGTGGCAATCCCAGCTGGGTGCTATGGGGATGACTGCTCCCAAAACTCAGCAGAAAGGGTGGTGATGAAGTAGGTGAGTAAATAATGGGCATCTGCTGTGTCTTCTTTGAAAAGTAGACTCTCAGGGCCTCCTGGTGGCGCTAGGGGTTAAGCATAGAGCTGTGAAGCTGTCCGCAGCCTCTGCAGCACGAGTTCAATCCCCAACCATCCAGGGAGCTACCTACATGGCACAGCAGACCTCTCCTGTCTCGCCCACTGCTCCCCTCAGCAGTGGATTTCAGTCAGTCTGCCTGTTCTGCTCCCCACTCTGTCTCCGGTGAATTCTCTCACACACACCTCCCACCTCTGGCCTGTACCCCAGTTCTTGAATGCAAAAATAAATAATTTTTTTTAAAAAAGGGAGACTCTCCCCAAAACAAAGGTAAAATGAGCCTGTATGATTTGAACAACAAACCGGTTCATAGTGATCAGTCCAAAGATGATCAAGGGAGGTAAGATTTTATAGAGACAGCAAGAATATTTTACATGCAGATTGTGTTCCTGGAGTGATTCAATTCAGCAACTGAATGCAAGCATATTTGGCCAGCACTGGTCTACTACCAGCACGCACACTGGGCTGTTTCACTGTGGTTTTGGGCAGACAGGTAAAGAGTTTGGAGCCCTCGGTGGATTTTTAGGGGACTTTAATGTTGAATCAGGAAACCAGGTACACAGGCACACCAGGCTGGGGAGCCGGGCAGGAGAACTGGCAAGCTGGCAGGTTCTTGGCCCCCATGAATAGGCTCTCTCTCTCTCTCCCTCCCTCCCAACCCCTTTCTCTCTCTTCTGTCTTCTCAGTCATCTTGTAGACTCCTTGTCATCTTGCTTCAGAGTGACAGTGCCCTTTAGCCCTCTATTCTAGGCCCAGGTGTGCACATGAACACATGTGCACACGCCCGTGCCCTTGGCGCCCAGCTGTCCATACCAGTGGAGTGGTGCAATACCACTGCTGCCAGCCATAGGGGCCAGTGGCGGGAGGGTAGAAAAAAGCCCAGTTGGCTCATGGACCCTACAACTGGCAATGCATAAAATGCAAATTCTCTATGCATGTGCACACACAAATATCTTAAAAGGGACAATATATGATAAATATATTGTTACTTTACATTATAATCATCAAAATCTTACAAAGGGGGCCTACCTGGTGGTACAGGCAGTTGAGCGCCGCACTGTGAGGCTGTCCGCAGCCTCTGCAGCGTGGGTTCGATCCTGGCCAGCAGGGGAGATACCCACATGGCGCAGCAGACCTCTCCTGGCTCTCTTGCTGTTCCCCTCAGCAGTGTGTTTCATCAGTCTGCCTGTTCTGTTCCCCGCTCTGTCTCTGGTGAATACTTTCACCCTACCAAATATCTGGCCTGTACCCCGGTTCTTATATAAATAAATAATAAATCTTAAAAAAAAAATCTTAGAAAGGAAAAATACAAGAAAAGTTCCTTAACACTCCAAGCGCTGGCTTCTCATCATGCATCCGGAGACCTTACACACTGGGCTCAACTTGCCAACTCACCAAGTCCAGTTGATATGCAGAGAAAACCACCTCCCTCCTATTAAAGGACCTCATCTCATTAAGAAACATAAAAAGAAAGCTTCCAGATTACTAATCTCCATTGTGAAACTTATAAAAATGAGATTTTAAAAGAAAGTTAAATTATTTTGGCCCTTAAATTTCAGATGGGGTTGTGTATTTCCCTAAAGGGTCAAAAATAGAACATTTATTAAATGGCAAGTTACTAAAAAACCAGCACAGGCCCTAGTTGTCTCTCCAAAGCTCTGATTTACAGCATAGTTCTCCCTTGAGAAAGGCCTTTTTTAAATGTTCATTTCCATTTTAAGAGATCCAGGCTTTGATCTGTTGGGAGAATTCTTTCTCTCTCCCTGACTGGGGACTGCGGACTCCTTCAGGCATAGCTGGAGCCTTGCTCTCAGGGCCTGCGGTTTCCCGTGGCCTTCCCAGCACCCACGTAGGGTCTCCTGCATCTGATGCACCCTGGTCAGAATTGGTGAGTCTCCACCGGGAGGCATGGAACACGTTCTTTCTTCACATCTCAATCCAGAACCTGCTACCAGGAGGTAAGACAAAGGCTAATTGGAAAGGGCATCCCCACACTTAATGCAAACTGCCAGGCCTTTCTTTAAGTTATTCCAACAGTCATAATACATTTTATCTTATTTCCCCAAATAAGTCAAGTCACAGTCATTGTCAAATTAGAGCATCTTTTGCTTTCGAAAGATTTGTTATCTGATTGATTGATTGACTGATTGATTGGCCGTGATGTGGGTGATATTGATATGTGCATGCTGGGGATGAGATGTTTCTATGCTAAACTGCTTGAAGATAAAGGGTGACACAAGTCACTGTTAGCATGAAACCTGTTACCCAGCTTTGTTTTCAAACAACACTGCTTCTCTAGGCCTGCAGGACCACCTCTGGTCCCCACTGTGCAGTTAGAGAGAGCCCCCCCTTAAAAGACACAGGTCTTTGCCAGGGTGCGCATCTGGGAGAGTCACCCAATGCTCGGTTTCAGCTCCAATTCACAACAGCATGTACGGTTGTGCCTGCCCCCCCATTTTATTTCATTTATTTATTTATTTTAAAGATTTATTTATTTATTTATACAAGCACTGGGTACAGTCAGAAGCGCGGGAGGGTGAGAGAATTCACCAGAGCCAGAGCGGGGAGCAGAGCAGGCAGAAGGACCGAGGTACACTGCTGAGGGGAGCAGCGGGCGCAGCAGGAGAGGTCTGCGCGCTACATGGGACCCTCACTGGCAGTCGGGGATCAAACCGGCGCTGCAGAGTCTGTAGGCAGCCTCGCAGCCCAGCACTTAACCGCTGTGCCACCAGGCGAGGCCCCTGCCTCCCATTTTAACCCCTTGCACACGTTTGCCCCAAACACACACACCATACACACCACACACACACACATATACATGAGCCATACACACTGCACACACACGTGTACATGCACACACACTGTACATACCACACACACACGCCCCATTCACACCTCACATGCACCAAACACTCACGCACATAAAATCGCTGGAGTAGCTCCTGCACTTCTTTATACAAGCTTTAACTCCAGCAAACCTAGAGATTCACCTCCAGCGGTTAAGGGCTGGCCACACTCAGAGGTAACTGTCACTCAGCATTTTATCAGCGGCTGCTCCTTTCTCCACTGCTTCATATGCTAAGCGATTGTTCGGAGAAATAGGATTATGAGGGAGCGGAGACAGAATGAACAATTGATAGAGTCGGCCCGCCTGCCACGGGCTCCTGCTGCCATCCCTCACAGGTAAATGACACGTACAGGCTTAAAAAAACAACTCTCCCATTTTCTTGTAGCACATTTTTTTTGTTTGTTTGTCAGATTACACGTTCAATCAATTGTGACAAGCTGCTGTACTATGCAAGCACTGGGTAATCCACTGTAAACCCTGGGCTCTACGGGCGGAAAGGAAACCGATCCAAACTTTTCTCTAAAGCCGTAACCCACTGCAGAGGGAGAAAGCATTAACGAGGGTTTTTTTCCGACTGAGTTTCCACGCAGGGAGGGAAAGAAATTGTGTTCCCCAGGAGAAAGTGCTTAATTTTATTTTATTTTATTTTATTTTTGTAGCTGCAGGCAGTCTGTGGATAAGTGGGTATTACAATCCTGGTACAACTCTAATTAATAAGATCAATTGCCACTGTATTTTCTTTTACAAACTCATTTAGATATGTCAGGGCTGCAATTATTTTGAGAATGATCTGGCTTTACGCTTATTCATCTTTCCTCTTCCTCAAGGAGAAAATAAAACTGTCAGCTTAAATGCCCTTTGAAGTCTGTTTTAGATCCTTGATTGAAAATTAAAAACAAAGTCTCGAGCCTGGTGCCATTTACAGGGTCAAAGTTCCTGTCCTCACTGAGTGTGTGTGTGTGTGTGTGTGTGTGTGTGTTAATTTCTGTTTTTAAGCGGATCACATGTTGGCTTCCTAAGAATATGTTGCACCCTTTGCTTTAACCCTCTTAGATCTTAGATCACTATTTTGATTTCAGTTCTGAGATGACGCTGGCCAGGAGGACGTGGTGACTCCTGCTGCAGTCCTGAAGAACAGGTCAGGAAGCTTCGCTCAGGCCTTTCCTCATGCAGCCTGCAGGAATGACCACCCGCTGGACTTGCAGAAGTCCACCCCGCTCCAGGGGCCCCAGCCATGCCACCTCGCCCCGTGGCAGCGCCCACATGCCCATCTCCAAGCTGTGCGCTCAGCTGCAGCCGCTTCACCACAGAAAGGCAGGAACCTGCCTGGTCCTCCAGGCCCTCTTGGAGAAGCCTCCCAAGGAGCAGGCCGACAAATAAACTCAGGAATCGCAGCAGCCTGAGGAATGCTTCTAGACTCTCCATCTGGGGAGGGCGAACCCAAACTGTTTCAAGGGAGATTTAAACCTTTTCTTGGAGAAGACAGCGGCTGGCACGAGGCTAACAAATCAAAGAAACTGCGCTGAGCCAAAGCCGCCGTCTCTCCCCGGCCGGACCCTGCCTGCTTCTCCCGCCCCTGCCTTCTGTCTGATTTGTCTTTAAGGTTTTAACATTATCCCTCTGTTGACAAATGAATGCTTTTCTGGAAAATGAGGTATTTCCAGAAGCTGGCAGACACTGACGGGGGCGCACTGAGTGCTCAGCGGTGCGCGGGGCTCCCCCAATTCATTATTGGAACAGGAGAGGCCTGGAGCTTGTGCGCCAGCATTGCATGCGAGGTGATGATAAATAGTCTGGCCCGCGTGGTAATAAGGGAATTTCTAGCCAGGTCCTGTCTAGACCACGGCTTGTTATGGAGTAAAAGCCACAAGGCTGGGTAGGGGGTGCGCCTGTACCTGCTCCTTAGAGAAACAGTCCCTGGGGAGCCCTGGGCACATTTCAAGTGCAAACCTTCCCGGCCCCTCACCGGGGCTGCTGTAAATAACATCAGCCTGCCTTTCAGCAAGCTCTGGGAAGCTTATAAACCGAACACGCTTTTTGTTGTCTGTAGTTGTGCATTAAGCTCAGCACTGTCAAGTCTAATTATTCTCATTAAGGCCTGAAAGTTTTAGGGATTAATTAAGCAGAGAGCAAAAGCTTATGCAGAACAGCAATATTTCCCCCTCAAGGATTAGCCCATCATTCTGGTGGGGTTTCCCTTGAACAGCGCCCATTACTTCATAAGATAGTAAAGTGTGGAGCTCATATAATATGGATTAGCAACAGCCTACATTTCACGAGTGCTATTCAGCCATGAAAATAAGGCCCGGCCCTTGTGCCCATAACCCAGAAGGCGCACTAATGAGAACCAGGCAGTGGGGCTAATGAGAAATCCAATCCGGCTGTCTCTGCCTCCCATTTCCTTTCAATTTACCTTGCGCGGAGCCGAGGTGTGTGGGAGGAGTCTGAGTGGATGCTGGTCTTCTTCTCTTGATGGGAATCTTAGAAAGCTAATTCCATTCCCTTTCCCTACAGATGGGGAGTCTGGGATTCAGGAGTGTAGGGTAAGGAAAAATGTCAGGCTTTTCTGCCCTCCCGCCATCAGGATAGATGACGGATACTTGCGGTCCTGAATGCATGCCTGATGGCGGGCACCTGGAGGAGGGTGTGGGCATAGGAAGATGGGATTCACCTGGGCTGAGACTGTGCTTTTTTTAAGGGCGGCGTCACGGGGACGCCAGCAGAAGCTGAGAAAGCAGCCAGTAGAAGCCGAAGCAGAAGCCGAAAGAGAAGCCGAGATCACCAGAGAGCCCAGATAGAGTGAGGATTTGCTGGGGGCTGGGAGGCCTGCCAGCCTCCCGGCCCCTCAACACCCCTGCCTGCCATATGCCTGGTGAACCCCAATAAAAGACCTGCAAAAAACCCACTGAGGACTCTGACTCCTCCTTTACCCGGTCTGCATGGGATCAGAAAACCTGCACTGTGCCCATTCCTGCCTTTACAAGGAGCTTGCTCAAAGGACCATGTTATTGACAGATAAATACCTGAGGAGGAGAAGGCAGAAAACTTCTGGAAGCATTGAGAAACCATGGGGTTGTGAGGCAGGGGCCTTTTGTGCCTTGGGTTTGCTTTGACCCAAAACTCAGCAGAATTGGAGCGCCCCACAATAGAAGAGGATACTAAGGACCTAATTTGCATGGGCGCCTCAGGGAACTGGAGGTCACCAGGAGGAGCCAGCAGGTGTCCTGTATGCTGAGGGGGTTCCAGACTGCCTGAAAAAATGGGTTCAGGAAGGCCCCAGCCCTGCCAGGTGTAAAAAGGAGAAACACCCATGGGCAGCCACCCTTGCCTCATCCCATTAGCTCAAGGTTGCAGCAGGACAGATTTAAAGGTAAGCATTTCTGTGCTTTTGCTCTCTCACTTCACATAAAGGTGCTGGTGCCTTCTGAGGCCTGAAGTGAAGCGTAACTGCTGCCCGTACTCCCAGCCCTGGCATTCACCCACCTCTCCAGTTTGGACACCTGGTGCAGGCCCAGCGCTGGGCCGGAGCAGTGGGCTAGAGCAGCACCAGTGTCCCTAGGCCTTGTTTGTGCCGGGTGTGGCTTCCAGGGAGTGGGACTGTGGGTGTGTAAGGAAAATGGCACTTTTCGCCTCCTGCTGCCAGCCTCTATGGCCGCCACCGGTGGCTTTGCTTCCTCCCATTTGGCTGCTCAAGCACGGGTCACACTCACCTGGCTGAGGAGCGTGTGCACTGGGTGTGCACATATAAAATACGGACGCCTGGGTCAAGAGGTTGGGAAAAGAGAGGAGAGACGCCAGAGAGAGCAGGGAGACCACGGGGAGAGGGAGGGATAGGAGGGAGGGGCAGGTGGCTCTGAGAGGCTCAGCTGCTACCTGCTTCCCTCAAGCCTGCCCCCCTGCCTGCTGGTCTGGGTACCGGGTCCCCTGCTTCAGCACGCAAGGCCTGTCAGATCTATCTAGGGCTCCAAAATTCTTTTTTGTTTGCCCAAATCAACTGTGAACCTGCCTGGCCTGGGGTGGTTGCCCCATACAGGGAGCCACTCTCACTCAGAGCCCTGTATACCCTGCTGGTCTCTACCAGGCACACCCAAAGGACTACCCAGTGTCCCAGGTGGCAGGAGAGGGCACCTTCTGTGGACACCAGCTGGGATACAACCAGGGGGAACCAACTTGGCTGGCCTGTGGGTCAGGTGACTCAAAGCACCCTGCTTTCTTGTCCCTGGGGAACTGGTTTTGACTCCTCAGAGAAGTCTGTAGGGAAAGTGAGGCTTGTGGCAGCAGCATTCACTGGGCAGCTACACCCCCAACAGGGCTGGTCAGTCAGAACAGGTGTGAAGGGAAAAACGGGAGCAGCAACGGCCTGGTGGATTCAGGCCACGTGGGTGGCGCCCACTGCCCTATGGTCAGTCAGCATGACCGCCTGAAGCTGACTCTGCCCTCCAGCCCCTGTGCTCATGAAGAGCTGCCATTCCCTCCACAATGGCCCTTGGCTTGTAGCTAGTTCTGTTTTGTAGACACTGCTTCTGCTCCTATGTCTCTGTCTGTGAACTGGATCTCAGGGTGACCCAGAGGGGCTTCCCACCCCTGCCGTGTGGTAGTATTTGGAGGTGAAGCCTGTGAGGAATAATTAGGGTTACATGAGGAGGTCACAAGGGTAGGACCCCCATAATGGGAATAGGGCCGTTGCACAAAGAGTACGAGGCAAAATGTATCTATCTCCTCTCTCCCTCTCCCGGCCTTCCCTCTCTCTCCCTGCCTGCACTCACCCAAGGTTGAGTTAGTTCATGACCAGAAGAAGCTTCTTACCAGGAATCCAATCAGCTGGCACACAACCTCGGAATTCCAAGCTCTAAAGTGGAAGAGGTAAATGTTGCTTAAGCCACAGGCCCGTGGCTGCTGACCGTAGCTGTGTGAACTGGCCTTGAGCAGTGACCTCGCAGGTGCTTAGCAAACCTGCTGCCTGGCAAGCTGATATCTCTCTCCCCTGCATCTAAACAGCGGCCCAACGATGAGTCTGAAAGTATATCTTCAACCTCGCCCATGGGAGACAGCAGTGATCAATAACTTCTCTGCAGAATCAAACCAAAGGTCCAAGGAGCTTAACACAGCATCAGTTTTTCTTCTTCAAACTGGTTTGTCATTACAGGGGCGAGTGCTGTGAATCTTATTTCTAGTGTCTACACTGAATAATCCGAGAGAAGAAATCAACTGCAGAGAATCGTGGTGCTCATAGCGTGAGTGATCTCAAGTTTTCAGTGTGAAGTTACAACCACTTGACCTGAACAAAGTGGGAGGGATGCATATTTTTTAAATATTGAAAAACCTTGGGTCTCCCTGGTGGCGCAAGGGGTTAAGCACAGCACTGTGAGGCTGTCTGCAGCCTCTGCAGCATGAGTTCAATCCCCGGGCAAGGAGCTACCCACATGGCGCGGCAGACCTCTCCTGTCTCACACGCTGCTCCCCTCAGCAGTGTGTTTTTGCCTGTTCTGCTCCCCACTCTGTCTCTGGTGAATCCTCTCACCCCCCCCCCACCTCTGGCCTGTACCCCAGCTCTTGTGTGCATAATAAATAAATCTTTAAAAAATAAATATTGAAAAACCTTGCAGGTAGGGGCCCTAGAAATGTGTATGTGTAAATATGTGATTTCTGTGTCACTTTAGGGTTTTAAGCCTCAATGCTCAAAGAGAAATATTTTATATATAATACGACGAATGGATGAGCCTTAATTATTTCTAAACGCACCCAGGCTGTTGACGTGATCCTGAGTTGCTCACGCCATTTTCTCCCCGTTGCTTGTTAAGCACAGCGACTCCTTGATGCTGTAGCTCACAACTTCCTGTCTTTGTGTTTCTTCTTTCTCTAACTACTTTTGTTGAGCGAGCGCCCTGATGGATGCTGTAAGATGCGTTTGGGTATACTTAACGACACTGCGGGGTAGCCTGATTTAGCACAAATGGTGCTCTCTGGCCACTTTAAACTTCTGACACGTGTAGAGAATCACGTGCACTTTGCCAACACATTTTCTTTCTTCTGCTGCATTTTCCTCGTCCATTCTTGACCACATGCCTGCCAGGCTGTCGTTGCTAGGGAGCTAGAAAGTGACAAAGGGCCTGGATGCTTGGAGATCAGAAGGGCCAGAAGCTGGAGCAGCAGCCAGGGAGACAGCAAAATGCCAGCTCTGCCCTCGCTGGTAAAGCAACATCTGGACCTGAGCCCATGCCTGCCCATACCTTCCCCACCCCAACACTTCCTTGCTCTGCCTCCCCAACTCCACCAGCTGCAGGATGAGTGAGCAAGGCAGGAGCGGGCACCTCACCAAAGAGCTTAAGGAGTTTATTGCCAGAGGGGAAAAGGCACTTGTGACCTCCTACATTTTTCAAATGATGCCAATTATCTGGATTTTTGTGAAGGTACTGACCGATTTCTTAAGAATTGCTAAGTGATAGAATACTTGACAAACGCATGCAACCCAAAGGCAATGTCTCTGAGCGCCCAGGCTGCTGCACTGCTGGCGTGAGGGCAGCCCAGCTGGCCGCCTCTCCTGTCCCAACTCCCCCAGGCCCTCGGCATCCTCATTCGGTGCCCATGCTGCTCTGTGCTGGGCCAAGGGCCAGGAGAACTCAGGCGAAGGCCTGCCCCTGGTGTGTCACATTCACTGCGGGGCGAGAGCAAACAGAACGCGTTGGAGAAATGCATGTACGTGTGCCGTGGGGAAGGAAAACAGGACGGGCCATCGTGAGTGTGGGCTGGGGTCCGCTTTTGAGGAAGGAAATCGGGGAAAGTTCTGGGGAAAAGGCAACACATCAGCAAGGGCTTGCAGGTGGCTGCCTCTCTCACCACATCTTCACTTGGCCTCTCCTCTGTGTGCAGATAAAGACGAAGCTCAGAAACGTTCTGAAGAACAGATAAAAGTGTACTTAATCCTCAAGGACAAGTCTCGGCAATGGTCTAGCCTGACTCACTCAAAATCAAGTCAGAAATTTCTGTCATCTGAGTAATTTGAGATCTCTAGCTACAAAACCAGGCCATGAAATACATACCCTCTTGATGCACGGCTCATAAATACAGGCCTGTGTTTACCTTCCTTCTAGAAACATGCGTGGCCTTTTTAAGCATGTGTTTTACAGCAGGCACGGGGCGGTGGGGGCACGAGAGGTCGCAGTGTGTGGGGACGGCTGTGTTCTGCCACCGTCGTGGGGCCCTGTGAGCTGGGAGAGCCTCCTCTGGTCTGAAAGCAACACGCCCGTTTGGAGCGCATGCTGACAGCAGTTGTTTTTCAAAGGCACTGAAAATTCCAGCTCATTGTTCTGTCCAGTTTTCCATCCAGAGGCACAGCAAGAGGTATTTGGCAGGCCATGAAATAAAGCTGCACGTGTCCTAATCCGTTTTCGGGTGGGTCTCAGTCTTCCTCTCTCTCCCCTCTCACCCTCTTTAGTCTTTCAACTTTCTTCCCTTTTCATTTTGCTTTGAGCTTTTTTACTAGGTGTGGCTTCATGTGCAATAGTCCTGTTAGAAACGAATAGGGCTGGGCCTCCCCTGGTGGCGCAGGCGGTTGAGCGCCGTGCTGTGAAGCTGTCTGCAGCCTCTGCAGCGCCGGTTCGATCCCGGCCCGCCCACCGGCGGCGAGGGGCCCACATGGCGCAGCAGACGTCTCCTGTCTCGCCCGCTGCTGCCCTCAGCAGTGTGTTTCGTCAGTCTGCCTGTTCTGCTCCCTGCTCTGTCTCTGGTAAATCCTCTCACCCTCCCATGCATCTGGTCTGTGCCCCGGTTCTTGTATAAATAAATTAATTAAAAAAAAAAAAACGAATAGGGCTATTGCACCATGTGAGGAGAAGGAGAGATGGAATAGATTGCTTTGATCCAAATTCAAATCCCAGGGCCTCCCCGGAGGCGCAGTGGTTGAGCGCTGGGTTGCGAAGCTGCCCGCGGCCTCTGCAGCGCCGGTTCGATCCCCGGCTGCTCCCCAGCCACCGGAGGAGGGTCCCGCATGGCGCGCAGACCTCTCCTGCCGCCCGCTGCTCCCCTCAGCAGTGTACTTCGGTCCTTCTGCCTGCTCTGCTCCCCGCTCTGACTCTGGTGAATTCTCTCACCCTCCCGCGCTTCTGACTGTACCCAGTGCTTGTATAAACAAACAAACAAAAAAAAACCAAACAAATAAATAAATAAATAAAACATGCCTCCACAAATTCAAATCCCAAACCTGATCCTGTAGAGCTGGGATGCTGGCTGTGGTGTGAAGGAAAATGGAGAGATGACCAGAGATGGCAAGTCTAGAAGGATCCACTGGCCAGGCTTCTACATGCCGGGTGCTGAGGATGCAGCATGATCAAGGGAGACCAGTCCTCGAGGAGGTAGAACCCAGGGGCTATGCTCTGCCTGACGTCACCTCCCTGAGAAGGAGGTGCTGTCTCTCAGTGTCCAGGATGAGCAAGTTCAGGCGCAGGGCAAGTTAGCACATCCCCAACAGAATGCTCAGGGCTCCTTGACTCTGCCCTCTGAGGCCACTGCCTGCTGGCTGAACAAGGTGATCCTATCAAAGATTTTTTTTTAATTTTATTTTTATTTTCCCCATACAATTGCAACCCTCTTTTTTCCTATCAAAGATTTTGAATGATCTTTACCTGCTGTTAAGCAAGGCAAAAAAATTTAAGAACCAAAACTTCCAGCTTAACTCTACTTTCTAGCTTTCCTTTAAGTTCAAGCTTGAAGTTGCATAGAATACCTTGAAATTTTGCCCTCTTATCCCAGTCCCCTGTGATTAAAGCAGGCTGAGACAGTGCACCTTCATGAGCAGCCTGCGGTGCCCAGGGGAAGGGGCGAGGCCACTGCACCAGCTCCACAAATGCCAGATACAGGGTTTTTGAAGGTTCATAGGGACAGTATGGTCACGTCTCCATAGTGACTGCCATCCTACATGCCGTGTGTGTCTCACTCTTATGACTGTGTCCTTGTTGTCACACTCTGACCTAAGGCCACATTCCAAGCCTAGGAGTGGGTGACTTGTCATATTGCTGGTAGGACACCCCAAAAGAAACTTTGCCAAGTTTGTCAAGTAAGAAGAGCTGTGGGGAGACAAGGCATCAGAGGGGATTTCTTTTTCATGGTTGTAGCAGGGTGGTCCTCAGGAAAAGGGGAGGTTCCAGGTTCTCTTCCCCACCCAAGGGAGGGTGGAGCTGAGCAGGGAGAAAAGAAGCTGCAGAGGAGACTGAGGCAGGAAGGAAGCAGGATGGAGCCAGAAGGAGACCTGGAGGAGGCACATGGAGCAGAGACATGTGAAGAAACTGCGTTTGCCTTGTGGTCGTGGACGGGGTGACTCAGATGTGGGTGAGACCCGTGGGGAGGGGACCATGGCGGTTTTTGTCTTGATTTTGATTTTGCTCTTTTCCTTCCAGACTTGTTTGACTGCTTCTGACCCAGATCCCCAGGCAGTAGAGGTTGCTGAGGAAAGCGTGAAGTCATCCGAAGCTAGGAGAGGTGAGTAAGGATTCCCGGGAGCCTTCAGAGGCCCACCCCTGGCCCCCACCTACACCTGATGTCAGACATTCGGCTTCCAGTACCGCGACAGAATCAATTCCTGTTGTTTTAATCCCTCAAGTTTGTGGCCCTTTGTTATGGTCCTGAGAGTTCAGCCCTCCTTGGTCTTCTTCCTATCTCTTTCTCCTGTCTCCTACTACTCTATACCGCTCTACAGACACTAGGTATCCCCCTGAGTGGGGAGAATTGGAGGCACCTTGGAGCCAGGATGAGTCACTCAGTACTTGGGATGGAATTAAACAGGAAGCAATCCTTGTCAGGAGGGCCACGTGTGTGCCACAGCCCAGGGGCTGCCTTGGGATCAGCAACAAACAAGCTCTTTCGTGTCCCCACAGAGGCCTCTCCCCTGCTCCACCTGGCTCCTGAGCTTTACTGGCAGGTCAGCAGGATGCTGTGAGAGGCTGTGGGTGTGTGCGGCCCACTGCGTGGTTGTGGGGTCAATGGGGCTGAATTGCAGCCCCCACCTGTTCACCAAACAATACAGTCAGGCCTGGGCTTTGACAGCCCAACAGGAGGGGCCTCTCTTCTCAGTTTGTCTGCGTAAAGAGGGCATCATTTAAAGTCATAAAAAGCCATAAAATGACAATGTTTTGGAAACAGATCTTAGTGATGTTTCTACAACGATGTGAACATAATCAATGCCATTGAATGGGACACTTAAAATGGTTCAGAGGTGAGCTTTACGTTAGAAATATTTATCACAATTTAAAAAGATTGGTAAGGTAACAGGCCAAAATCATAAAATTGTACTCTTTCAGAGAACAACCTGTATGGCATGTGAATTGCATCTTAATAAAGTCATTTTTTTAAGTACAAACAAATATAAAGATACTTTCTGTAAAAAACTTAAGACTCCCAACTAAACTTGCTCTGTAAAATAAATATTTAAAACAAAGTCATGTGCCAGCAGCGTCCCTTGCACTGGCTTGAATTGACCTGTTCCTGAGGCTATTTCCTTTGCCCTCCACCTTCCAGACTGGAGCTCAGGTTTTGGTGAATTTCTGATGCAGGTGATGGTGTTTGGCTGCAGGCAGAAGCCTTGATTTGCAACCTGGCTGTGCTAACCACCCAGTTCATGGAGTGGAATGCCCATCGCTCAGACTCTGCCCTTCAAAGTCAAATATCCTCTCCTTTCTGTGTCCTAAAACCCCAGCGCAGGCTGTTTCCTTGTCTTTCTATCTTAATTAGCCAATCCTGCATTTTCTAAACCATCTCTCCTATCCTTGGTTTTCACTTTAAGCCTTTTGACTTTCACTACATCACACCTTTACTGTTTTAACTTTGGAGAGCTGCAAGCAGGGTCAGTGGAATGTTTTGACTGAAAACATCATTAAGTAGCAAGAAATTTCAATACACTCTTGTGTATTTGTACACATGAAATACAGGTAGGCATCTAAACAGCAATGACTCGTCAATGTATCTCCTCCACCTACCATGGGAAGGAAAATGTGGAATTCCTGAGACCCTGCATGTATTGTAAAGGCATTGTGAAAGAGAACTGGAAAAATTCACCTAGCAAAAACAAAAAAGTCGGTTGTAAAAGCATCTAATACATAAATAAGTATCTATTGTTCATGGGGAGATGCCATGTCCAGATCAGGGTGTAAGCTGAGATTAGATTTAATAGTAGTGTAAGCAGTCTGCAACCTGTCGTTTTCCTCTGCAGGATTTGGGCTTTGCCTACCAAGACAACCAGCAAAGAGTGGTAGAGAAGCACAAAATCTGGGGGAAGCAATTAGGGTGAAAAAAAGACGGGGAAAAATTAAAACCTTGAAAAGGGAACATCCTACTGCACATAACAGGCTGTGTTTGGGAAGATTTAAAGAAAGAGAAGAGTCACAGTAAGAGGAGTTGTAAGCATGTTTTATCTTATTGGAATTTTTAGAAAGTCAGCAATTTGCATACCGCACCTGTATTAATCAGATATTTGATTGAGCAGAGCTTCTCATTCCTTCCTTCTATCAAACTGTCTAGAATGACACTGGGGGGAATTGATTCTGATGTTCAAACAAGTAGCAGGGAGGAGAGTCTAAAGTCTCCACTCAATGAAATAATTTGGCACTTTTATTAGGAAATCATTATATTTACCAAAGGAAAACCTCATTTTGACTGCAAACACAGGAAAATCAAGCAAGTAATTTCAAAGGCTGCCTGGGAGAGATTAGTCAAGTACATATCTGTCCCCAAAGGAAGACAAGCTGAACAGGTAAATCCAACTCTTGATTATTCAGAGTTGTGGGTGGATTATACAACATCTTTGCTTCTCTGTGTTATTCTGAATGACTCTCTTCTGACACCGTCGATTGGTTGTGCAAAAATTATTATGAATCACCAAATACTCAACTTTCCAGTATTTGGCCAAGAGACACTAGAAGTGTCTCTTCCTAGTGAGAGTGAAAGTTGGGGTGGGCATGGGAAGGTTTTCCTTCCTGATAAAAGAGATAGTAAAGAAAAAGAACGAGCTATATTGTTATCTCTTCTTACATCTGGTGTACATGGTTTTGATGCCATGAGCTCAATGTCCATTTTTGCAATCACAAGATGAAAGGGTAAGGACAAAGAGTCAATAACTGAGGATGCCAGTGAACAAAGAAAGAAGAACTATTTCCCTGGAGATTCAACTGAGCAGTTGAACCAATACCAGCCTACACCTCCCTCCAGAATTTTTAAGTGGAAAAGTAAATGCCTATGGATTTAAGATATTGTTGACTGGGGCTTCTGTTACTTGCAGCCGAAAGCATTCTCAACCTTCACACCTTGTGGCAAGGGTCCCAATGCACCTAAAGCAGGAGCTGGAACATGGGTGTCTGATGAACTGTTGTCACAAGTAGCCTGCAGGCATGTTTTTGCACTTCCAGGAGGTTAATGATAGGTACCAAGGGGGAAAGACAGATAAAAGGGACAGCATGGGGTCTGTAGCCTTGGTCTACAGAGAGAGGACTAACAGGTAGGAATAGTTGAAAAGTCAAAGGTATTTGTGAGAATGTGGACACAAACAAAACCTCTTTGGAACTTCTGTTAACAATTATAGATACACTATTAGGAGGGACATGTTCCCATGTCTGAAAGAATTCAGCTTTGCTTGGCCAGTTAGGATGGTAGAAAATGCATCTCTGTTTGGTCACCAGGAAGACTTGAAGCTTTTGAAATCTAAGGAGATGGCAGAGAATGGCCACAATGAGGCTCTGATCTGGGTCCCCCAAAACACTGGACATCTGCAAGGGAGCAGAAGCAGAACAGAAAGAAGGCAAGTGTGAGAGGACTACTGGGCAAAAGCTTGGAGCAGAATTGCTGAGTCAAATGGTACGTGTAGGTTCAGCTGTTACATGTTACTGACATGTAATTCTCCAAAGTTCATACCAGTTTGTACTATATGACATAGACAGGATATGAGAATTTTTTATTTATATACTTCTTGCATCAGTGATCATTCCCCTCTCAGGTGTTGTCCCCATAAAATACCCACCACCGAGACACTGTGCACAATCACCACAGTCTCTCGTGCTCTTCCCTCCAATGTCTTGGTCCCTCTCCCTCCCCCTCCACTGCTGAATGTCTCTGATTTATAGTTTACCTGCTAGCTTTGTCTTTTTTTTTTTCCTGATCCCTTCTGTGGTTTCCCTGTGTTCCTCCTGTAAGTGAAACCATATGATAGTTTTCTCTTTCCTTCTAACTTATTTCAGTGAGCATAATCCCTTCCAGCTCCATCCATGTTGCTGTGAATGGCATGAGCTTATCTTTTTTGATTAATGAGTAGTATTCCCTTTTGTCTATATACCACATCATCTAAATGTACCCTACATCCTCATGAATAGTGGAGTCAGTCCTTTACATTTTAAACATTATGGTTGTATGTATAGTGGTAGCACCTTATGTATTAAATCTGCATCTCTCTCAGGAAATGAAATGCAATACCTTTACATATAATTAGCCACTTGGATAGCTTCTTTTCGAAATTCCGGTGCACAAATTTTGCCCACTTTCTATTGGGGTGTCTGTATTTTTCTTATCAATTAATATGATTTCTTTGCTCTGGATAGGAGACCGTTTGTCATGTGGCTGTGTATTTCCCACTCTGGCTTGAATTTTCTGTCTCTTTATGTTTCCTTTTCATGAACAGAAGTTCTTTTTTACATAGTTAATCAATCACTTATTTTAAGGTGATTACTTTTCTGTGTCCTGTTTGAGAAATAATTGCTCATCGTCAGGTAACTAAGATCACTATTTTTCATCTACAAGTTAAATTATTTTAGCTTTTACATTTTAGATCTAATTTTTCTGGGACTGGTTTCTTTAAAAAGGTGTAAGATAGGAATAAAGATTGCTTTTGGGGGTACCTCTTGGGTTAAGTCTCAGCACTATGAAGCTATCAGAGCCACTGCAGCTCCTGGCCAGAGAGCTACCCACATGGCACAGCAGACCTCTCCTGTCACTCCTGCTGCTCCCCTCAGCAATGTATTTCAGTAGATCCGCCTGTTCTGCTCCCCACTCTGGCTCTGGTGAATCTTATCACCCACTGCACCTCTAGCCTATACCCCAGTTCTTGTGCACATTAATCTTTATTAAAAAAATTGCTTTTTTTTGCCATATGGATAGCTAATTAACTCAGACCACTGAAAAGATCATCTGTTAAGCAATGCATTATCATGTTAACTTTGTCATAAATCAAGTAACTTTACATGAATGAGTCTTTTGTTAATAATTTATTGTTACATTGCTTAGTATTTTTATTTTACATGAACAATGTTCTCTTAATTGCTGCATTTCATAATGTATCTTAATAGAACAGACTCTCATTTTTATTTTTCTTATTCAAGTAGTACTTGGTTAATATCGTTCCCATTTTTATATAAATTTTATCTTCACTGTCACTTTCCCCAAAAAGAAAGAGACAAAACATCCTAAAATCCTAAAGCCTCCATATTTAGATCAATCAGTTGGCTTCTTTACAATGTCAAATCTTCTAATCCATGAGTATAGTCTATTTCTCCTTCATTTAGGCATTCTTTAATTTCTCTCACCTTTTCTTGCAAAGTTTTCATTAGATTTATTCCTAGTGTTTGATGTTTTGGGATAGCATTATAAATATTTTATTTACAAATAAAATCCATTGTAATCCAAAATGATATCCTTTGCCTTTGTTACTAATAATTAGGAATATAACTGACTGGTGTACTGACATTGTATTCAGTGGCATTGCTAAATTTACTTAATGATTCTAATTGTTTTTCTATTAATTCTTTTGTCTTCTAAATGCACTATTGTTTCATCTATAAATAACAACAGTGTAATATCTTCCTCTTGGAATATAGATATATAAAAAAGGAAGATATTATACTGTTGTTATATATATATAAATTTGTCTTTTTTCTTTTTTCTTGCTAGGAATTTCAGCAGAACATAGAAGAAACCTAATTCATGTGTCTTTTCTCATTTCTAATCTCAAGGAATGGCTTTCAGTATTTTACATTTAAGCACAAAGTTGCAGAAGGTTTTTGTAGATGTCTTTTTCCAGATTAAGGAAATACTTCCTTTTTTTATTTTGGCAAGTAAGGATTTTATCAGGAATGCATGAAATATTTCATCAAATGCTTTTTCCACATCTGTTGAGATAGCCACATCTTCATTCTATTTATTTTCCTTTCTCTCATATTTGATTTCAATTAATTTATTCTCTTAATGAGATTAGATCATAATTGCTGTTTCAATTATTGAATCATTTTCATAATTCCAAAAATTAACCCAAATTGGTTGTGATATATGTATATTATTTTTTACATCACTGACCATGCAACTCTAGAGTTAGATACAACTTTTTTCTCCCAAACAGTATAAAGCAGCCATCATCCTTTCCAGACTTCAGGAAGGTTTCATCTTGGTCTTTAAATGATGCCCAAAATGATTTGATTGATTTAATAAAACACATCTTAACTACCCCTTCCCCCAAAGGGAAAAGAAATAAAAATTAAATCTCATGCTTGTTATTGTTAACTGAAAATAAAGTCTCAATGATAGTTAGCCAGAGTTTATTAGATAATGTGAGAATTTAAACCCGGGAAGCAGTTCAACAGATTTTACCTTATTAGAGCTGCTCCAATAAGCTTGAGTTTGGATTGAATTTATATAGGTTGGAACAGTGAGTCATTGACCTTAAGAATATAATTACTCTTGATAGGAAGGAATTCTATTTCTAAGTCCTCCCAACTGAAATTTTTATGCTGATTCTAGAGGAAAGCAATGCAGGATTTAACCTTTTCCTTTGCGAAGAATGCCCTGCAGAGAGGGAAAAGCTGGGTAGCCATTGTTTGATCTTTTTCACCTGGCTCATTGGTCACCTGTGGGAACAGACTGTCTACCTTTAGGCGGTAGATTCCTCCTCCTAGGGTGGAGACTGTGAAGATGACTTTGCTCTCCAGCCTTTTAAATTAAGGGGTGGGAGAGTGGTAGGGGGAGGCGGTCATCCCAGAAAATTTTACAATATGTTCACACTATATAGTTCCTCGTGTTTACCCCATAACCTACGGAAATACATTTATTATCTCTGCCTTAGAGTGGAAAAAAGTATAGATAATGGAGGTAGACAATGGAACAGGAAGGGCTTGAACCCCTGTTAACTGGGGTTTTAGAGATATAAAATTCCCCTCTCCCACACCTTCTAATCTCTACTTTTTTCTTCCAAAAACACACTCAGGATCTAATAACACTCAGTGACATGGGATCAGTGTCAATTCAGGTGTAAGCACCCCACACAGATCTAACTGGTCTCAGCAGCACCCTAAGACCCAAGTTCTGCTCACCCAGTAATCAAGTTTTAAGGCTTTTGCTTGGATCTGTGAGGGCACCTGCCTCAGCCTCTCTTACTCTTTCACTTCTCAGTGACTCCAGACGATTTCTGTGCCTGTGATCAGTAAGGGATTTTTTTTCCCCTCCAGCAACAAAGAACTTCAGCAAGGGTTAACACACTTGTTTAATGAAAATGCAGACACTTTGTTTTTGTTGAGTCTCGTCAGCTCTCTGTAGATTTTTGTGCTCAGTCCTTTATCATTAGTGTTGTGTGCAAAAATGTTCTCCCAATCCGTGGGGTGTCTCTTTGTTTTGGTTACTGTCTCTTTTTTTACCTGCACCCCTATGTTTATAGCAGCACTATTTACAATAGCTAAGCTATGGAAACAACCTAAATGCCTCCACATAGATGACTGGATCAAGAAGATGTGGTACTTATACACCATGGAATATTACTCAGCAATCAAAAAAGATAAACTCATGCCATTGGCAGCAACATGGATGGAGCTGGAAGGGCTCATGCTCAGCAAAATAAGCCAGAAAGAAAAAGAAAAATACCGGATGGTCTCACTCATAGCAGGAATTTAGAAAACCTAAATAAGGGACCAGGAAAAAGACTAATTATAATAGGGTCTCCCGGTGGCGCAGGCGGTTGAGTGCAGCGCTGTGTAGTTGTCCGCAGCTTCTGCGGTGCCGGTTCGATCCCCGCCGGCCTTGGAGCAACCCACATGGTGCAGCAGACCTCTCCTGTCTCACCCGCTGCTCCCCTCAGCAGGGTATTTCAGTCAGTCTGCCTGTTCTGCTCTCCACTCTGTCTCTGGTGGATCCTCTCACCCTCCCGTGCATCTGGCCTGTACCCCGGCTCTTGTATAAATAAGATAAATCTTTGGAGGAAAAAAAAAGACTAATTATAATAAAGTAAAAATCAAAATCAACAAGCAACTATAAACCAGGGACACACTGGGGGGGGGGGGGAGAAGGGAGGAAGGATTAGGGTCAAAACAAGGGGGGTGGGAATTGCATGGGGAATATAACCAAGATGAAAATGCATACATTGTGCAAAAATGAAAAATGATGTAAAAAGTATATAAAATAAAAAAAAATTAAAAAGGAAAAAGAAAATGCAGACACTTAAAAACAAACAAAAGCAACAAAACCAAAAAGGCAACAGGAGAAACAGTCACAGATGTGTCAAGAAAGCGCACTCAGCTCAGGAGCTGGCTGTGCGTGCTCAGAGCCCCTGGAAGTGTGGACGTGCATTCCTGTCCATTTTGTTGGCTGCCAGCATGGACAGAACTGAAGAAGGGGTCGGGTGGGTTTGACAAGGGTGGGTGGGAAAGAAGAAGGGGTCCTCAGGTGGGGAGGCTGAGGTGGGGGGCTGTCTCCAGGCAGCACTCGAGCTGTTCCCAGCACACTGACTGACTGATTCTGGGCCACCCGTCACCCGCGCGCCCATCATCCTGCCACTCAGGCTGGAGAGACGCTCTGTGCTTATCCGTCCGGAAGGCCCGGAGCAGGCTGGCCTCTGTCTCATTGGGCAGGCCGTCGAAGCCATCACCGTCATCCTTCCAGAGCCTGTCACACGGCCCAACAGCCACCACGACTCCTCGGAACTTGAGAGACACCAGCTTACTTCTCAGCAGGCCCAGGGTTCGCAGTAGAGCTGGGGCAAGGCCTCTTGACTCCTTCCTGGTGCTCTCCTGGCTCCCCAGGAGCCCCACAGTCCAGGGCAGAGGCTCCCAGACACCAGCAGCCTGGAATTCTGATTCCCACTGCCTTGTTTTCAAGTCAGGTGTGAGGGTTGGGGGCTGAGGGGTGAGGCTGCTAATCAGTTAGGAAACCCTGATTGCATCTTAATAACAAATGCAAAGCACCCAAGAGCAGCAATTTGCAGTAATGGGGAAAATCAGCAGTTCCCTGGGGTCTGACAGGAAGTAAACACTCTCCAGGCTCAAACTGGGGGGAGAAAAAATCGTTTGTGAGAGTGCCCTAGCAATGCTCAGAACTGCCATGCTCCCGGCCCCCAGGGGGGAGAAAGTGGAATCAGAAGAGACCGCAGCAGGAGCAAGGGAGAAGGAGGTGGAGCCCGGAGTGGCTTCTACCTCCTGGCAGGTGCCTCCACCCTCCCTGCCCCCCATTCCAGCGTGAGACTATTACATTCCTTCTCTGCATCTCCCACCAAAGGCTGCCAGCAACTAAGGGAAAAGCTCTTCTTCACCAATAAAATCTGGCCAACCACGTAGATTCAACTAGAAGCATCCCCCATGGAGGAAAAGGCTCGTGTCCCCCACCAGCTTTTCCCCCTCATCAGCGGGGCCTGGGTCCTCACCATGAAATGAAATATCTCTACGGGGCCAAAAGATTCCTTTCTTTTACCACGTCCTTGGAATGAAAAGGGGAGCTGATCCCCAGTACAAAGTGAGACATTTTTCTCGGTGTCAATTTTTCTTCCTCTTTGAAAATGTTGCTTGTAAAGAACACACATTTTTCTTACATGTAATTTGATTTGGATGGTTTCTTGACCTGCATCCAAATCGAGCCGTGGGTAATTATTACTGTCACTATTGTTATTAATACTGATATTTATCCTAATCTCACAAATTCCCGGGGACAGCCCTTAATCTTGCTGTTTTATTTGGTTGAAAGGAAAATGCAAGGCCCTGGCCTCCCTCCCAGTTTATCCTCTTGTACTTGCTTCTACCCACCCCCTACATGAATAATTAGACCAGTTACCAGTGATCTCAAGTCAGCTATAACTCTGAATTCCATTTAGAGAATAGAGAAAAGCCTAGAGGGTAGAAGTGAAAAGAAGTCAGATTTATCTCATTATAATGAGAAAATGTCTCCGAGCAGGGCTTCATTCTAACCAGATGTCTTGTGAAGTAGTGAGCTCCCTGTCACCAGTAGTATTCAAGTGCAGAACACAAAGATAATCCTGCAGGTATATTACTTAGAAAAACAATTAATTGGGACCTTGGTTTTCCAATTTTAGGTCTACTGCAATCACCTGGAAGACGTGTTCAAAACTTGCAGTGTCCAGAGTTCCTCATTCAGTAAGCTGGAGGCAGGGCCCAAGAGCTTATGTTTCTAACAACTTTCCAGATGATATGCTGATGTTGCTGGTTCACAGCATACCTTGATAACCACCAAACTAAGGGAAAGGCCAGAGTAGATCACTCAAAGTTCTCTTCAAAATCTAAAATTTTAAGATGCCACAAACTAAGAGTCGCATAAGAAGCGACCTCAAGTTACAGCGATAAGATCTGTCTGCTATTGACAAACTTAACACAAATATTTAACTTTTGTCTGCACCTTTTAGCACTATTGTATCTCCATATATGACATGTTTTTTTAAAATTTATTTTTTTATTTTTATATTCCCCATACAATTGCAACCCCCCCACCATTCTGACCCCAATCCCTCCCCTCCCACCCCCCACCCCCCAAAAAGTGTCTCTGGTTCATAGTTTTTTGTTGATTTTGATTTTCACTTTCTTATAGTTATTCATTTTCCTGGTCCCTTATTTAAGTTTTCTAGATTCCTGCTAGAGTGAGACCATCCAGTATTTTTCTTTTTCTTTCTGGCTTATTTCGCTGAGCATGATCCCTTCCAGCGCCATCCATGTTGCTGCAAATGGCATGTGTTTATCTTTTTTGAATGCTGAGTAATATTCCATGGTATATATGTACCACATCTTCTTGATCCAGTCATCTATTTTTGGGCATTTGGGTTGTTTCCAAAGCTTCGCTATTGTAAACAGTGCTGCTATAAACATAGGGGTGCAGGTGCTCTTTGGAATGGATGTTTCTGTGTCCTTTGGGTAAATACCTAGGAGTGGAATTGCTGGATCCTATGGAAGCTCTATCTTTAGTAGGTTGAGGAATCTCCACACAGCTCTCCATAGTGGTTGGACCAGTTTGCACTCTCACCAGGAGATATGACATGTTTTATCTCACTCATGGTCAAATGTTGGCTTATTATATTACTGGAAATTTTCTACTACCTCATTTAGTTCAGGTAGAAAATCTCACTTATTTAAGAAGATAAACCGTGGTTTTTACTCTCCCTGTAATAAATACACCTTCTGACTTCAGTGCCTTAACAAAGTAAAAGAGCAACAAAAAAAGTCCTTCTTCCTGTTACACGAGGAGCATAACATACCACAACCATCTTGTGATTTCTGTCACCCTGCTTATTGCTGGAGCTGTGGAATCCCCTGGAGCAATGTTTTCTGCTAACCATATAGGAATCCTACAGGCAGCCATAAAGGGGGAATAAGAGGAGAGGAATCCCAACAATATCTCGTATTTTCCAAGTCTATTATCATATTTGACCCCCACAAAACCATTGGGGAAAGCAAGACAGTTATCATTAAATCCATGTCATTGATAAGGAAGTCAACTTTGAGAGTTTCTGATTTGCCCAAAGGTCACCCATTGTACAACAAATATTGTAAAAGAGAAATTCACGATTTCTGACTCCTGGATGATCTTCTCTATTATCCAGCCAAACTGATCTTGAAACAAAGCAGTAGGAAAATAGAGCAAGGAAGGTGGGATAGGAAAATGACAAATTTGCAACAGATACACAGGACTAGAGCACTGAGCACCAGACTCTCTTCTTTCACCACAGTCTGTTTCACAAACTTCATCACCTTCTTATCCGTTCATCCCTCCATCTACCCACCCTTCCATCTACCCACCCTCTCTATCTATTCACCCACCCCTCCACCCATCTATCCACACATCCAACTTTGTCTGTTCGAGGGCATTTGCATTTACATATGAATTTTAGAATCAAAATAAAGCCTTCTGGGATTTTGACTGGAAAGACATGAATCAATTTGTAGAGTACTGA
This sequence comes from Talpa europaea, assembly GCF_964194135.1. Classification (NCBI taxonomy): domain Eukaryota; kingdom Metazoa; phylum Chordata; class Mammalia; order Eulipotyphla; family Talpidae; genus Talpa; species Talpa europaea. The sequence goes on from NC_140068.1 coordinate 153,095,199, forward strand.
CAACATTGAGTCTTAAGAAAGAAAGTTTATGAATATGGTATATCTTTCCATTAACGTATGTCTTCCTAAATATTTCTTAACATTATTTTGCAATTTTATTAAATTTATTCCTAAATATTGTATGTGTTGGTGATATTATAATTTTTTGAATTTTATAATTTTAGTATATTAAGATAAAATAAATTTGTACATATTGATCTATACCTTGCAAATTTGATAAACTTATTTGCTATTTCTATCAATGATACCACACAGTCCTTAGGATTTTCTAAGTATGTCGTTTGTATCTGTGGACAGTTTTTAATCTTCCTTTTTTATTCTTTAAATCTTTTGATTCTTTTTCTTGCCTCATTTCAGTGGTTAGGACTTTCAGTATAATGTTAAACAGAAGTGATAAAAGCAGGTGTTTTTGTCCTGTCTTTTAAATAGTATGGGCTCAATAATTCTTTATGAAGTATGATGTTAGTTGTATGATTTTTGTCTTTGCCGTTTATCAAATTTAAGTTAATTGCTTCTTATTTTGCTAAGGATTTTTGTCTATCAATGGCTGTCAAATTCTGTTGGCTGATTTTTCTTCTTCTCACTAGCTATGTTTATGTGTATTTAAACAGGTTCCAAATATTTTTGCTACTATTTACTGTGCCCTAATATATGTGATCTTTTAGGCAATTTTGCTGACTCCAACAAACATTAAGCTGGATTCATGAAACAGGACTGAAATCTGGTACTTCCTGACAGCTGTACTTTTGTAAAGTAGCTTCTGTTTTCACTCAAGTTGTGTTCATTAAGGGAGTGGTCTTAATTTGGGCCGAGTCATTCTGGAATTACATATTTAACTATTAGAAATAGTTACTGCAGAGTTCTTTTCACCTACCACATTTTTTGAGACAAATGTTGCCAGAAGTGTCAGAACTTCGCTGTTTAACAGAATCAGTCCACAAACTGAACAAGAAATTCATTAAGGATCACAGGTCCTCCCATTCTATCAAAAGCCAAGGGAGATTGGATAGGAAATCAAGCACTGAGCTGAGCTTTGGGGCAGCCAAGTAGCATGTTATGTGTGGACAACCTGACAAAACCACATGCATTAGTGGGCAGCTTGGAAAGAAAGTTAATGTCCTTGCCAGCCTAGATCTTGCTAGGAAAAATAACTACCTCATCCCCAAGGATTGCTAGAAACTTATTATACTCTTCCCTTAATAACTGTCAGTCTCAAAGGAGATAGCCATATATCATTAAACATGACAAGTAAATGCTTAAAGGCAAGCTTAACGCAGACTAAGAGTTAGGGTTTTTTTCTCCATGGCTTTATGCTTTATACTTTATACTTTTTTCTTTTTACTTCTAGCTTTTTCTATCAACTAAGCATACCAACTATTTAGAAAGTAACTTTTGTTGATGATTACAACAGACATGTGTTCAAACTCGACTTGCCTTTCATGATCAACATTCTTATTCCATTGAGACTCTCAAATCTCAAAATATTCTGGAATGAGAATTCCTTTGAAATTATCTTCAGGACCAAGTTACCCATGAAAATCAGGCTTGGTACTTAACTTTAGGGCTGGATTTTGTATCCAGTGAGAAAACTGCAAGACTGAAGAGCTGGCATCAAATAAGTTTAGAAAGAATGAGATATGACTAAGTTTAGGAAGTGTGACAATAGATTTACATATTATATTGTATTGTATTGTATTGTATTGTATTATATTATATTATATTACCTCCTGGAAATTTACAAGACATATTTGCTTATCAAAAGCTCTCAGATAGGGCCTCCCCTGGTGGCGCAGTGGTTGAGCGCCAGTTCGATCCCTAGCCACAGGAGAGGGTCCCACATGGTGCGCAGTCATCCCCTGCCATGCCCACCGCTCCCTTCAATAGTGTACTTCGTCAGTCTGCCTGTTCTGTTCCCCGCTCTAGCTCTCGTGAATTCTCTCACCCTCCCGCGCTTCTGACTGTACCCAGTGCTTGTATAAATAAATAAATCTTAAAAAAAATCGTTTAAAAAATTTAAAAAACAAAAGCTCTCAGATACACATTTTAACTCACAATTGACCTCAGTTTTTTTTTTTTTTTAGCCACAGAAACTACTATTTAGTTTTGGTCTGACTTGGTTGATTATCACCTTTTAACTCCCACTGCACAGAGCACACACTGACATTATAATTTTATCTTATATTTACTGGACTCTGCATCCCACTGAAAGGCAGGGAAGGGAATCAAGCCTCTCTCAGGTCAACATTTCACACTTGATCATGACAACCATCTATCAAGTCCCTTCGATCTGACCTTGCCAATACGGCTGTTGGCTAGTAAGGCGCCCTGTGAAAAGGATCACCTCAGGCCTCTGACTTGACCTGACAGTTGAAGGAAGCTGAGGGTGCAAAGAGTAAATTTTTTGCGACAGAAAGTACAGGTACGAAGAGAATGGAGGTGGAGGAAGGAGAAAATGGGAAAAGGATGAGGCAGGTAAGAACATGTGCTGTAGAGACCTGTTTTGTCTGTGCGGGGGACTGAGCTGCTTAAATGTGTGGTTCACTCCTGAGGGATGAGGTGGGACTTCATCCACCCTGGGACCAACAGTCTTCGTGAATATAATAAATGTGGCCTTCATTTAACTTCATTGAACTCTGCTCAGAACATTCTTATTGTGAGCAAAGAGTACCTGTTTCTTCTTTTGCCTTTCCTCCTGTCTTTTCTTTGGGCTGGTTGAATATTTATTAAGATAAATTATTTTCTTTGATATGAAATTCTTGATTCCATGCTACATGTTGACTTTCTTTTCTCTTTCTCTGGGTATGTTTCCTCTCTAGAGAGACCTACCAGGTTAAGGTCTAGTCTAATACTGTGCAATAGAACATATAACAATGGTGGACATGTGTTAAGTCTCAGTTGTCCAATCCACTGACCACTGGCCACATGAGGTTACTGAGCACTTGAAATGTGGCTAAGATGAGAGAGGACCTGAAACTTTAAGTTTAAAGGATTTAAAGTTAAGCAGCTATGTGGCTAGTGACTACTATATTGGCGAGCTACTGATCTGGATACAGACCCTTGAGAAGAAAAAGAGTGTTTCATATAGTATTGGGGTGGCTACACAATATTTTGAGTACTGTAAAACTGCTAAACCTATAGCAGGCCTCCCTGGTGGCGTAGGGGTTAGAGACACAGCGCTATCAAGCTATTGGCCACTGTAGCATGAGTTCAATCCCCAGCCAGCCAGGGAGCAACCTGCATGGTGCAGCAGACCTCTCCTGTCTCGTCAGCTGCTCCCCTCAGCAGTGTATTTCAGTAGATCTACCTGTTTTTCTCCCCCACTCTCTGGTGAATCCTCTCACCCCCTCCCACACCTCTGGTTTGCATCCCGGTTCTTATACACATAAATAAATAAATCTTTTTTAAAAAACTGCTAAACCTATAGCTATTACCCCTCTTTCTAGAATAACCTGTCATGCTATAGTAAATCTGAACATACATAGCTCTCTGCAGTATCCATGTTTTTTTTTTTTAAAGATTTATTTATTTATGCACACAAGAGCTGGGGCATAGGCCAGAGGTGCGGGGGGTAAGAGGGTTCACCAGAGACAGAGTGGGGAGGAGAACAGGCAGACTGACTGAAATACACTGCTGAGGGGGGCAGTGGGTGAGCCAGGAGGGGTCTGCTGCACCATGTGGGTAGCTCCCTGACCGGCAGGGATCAAACCTGAGCTGCAGTGGTTGCAGATAGCTTCATAGGTTACATCTTAATCCCCTGCGCCACCAGGGAGGCCCAGTATCCATGTTTATGTATATTCAAGGTCTATTTATCCTAATTATTTGATTTTTAAAATAGCAAGGAGGCTGTGCATGTGGCAAATGTGAAAGAACTTTGGAGTCAGACAGATATGTGTCCAAATCCTCATTCTGTCACTCACTGTCTCAAAGGGCAGTTTACTCACTTTCTGTCTGCAAGATTGCAGCAGGAATGATGATATTCCTAACAATGTACTCCTTTCTCCCTTCTCTCTCAGACACAGTTGATTCTATAGAGGACAAACATCCTAAACTGGGTCAGCTTGTCCTCTCCCTGGGAAATTTGGAAGAAAGAGAAAGCAAGAGAGTTCAGATGCCTCGGGTGACTGAATCTGTAATATCGAGTGCTATTGGTGTCCTTGTTTTCAACATATGTACCACAAAATTCAAGGTTGTCAGTGTGCAAGAGAGAGAATTATACAACAGGCGGAATGAGGCACACATAAAGATGAAGCGAGGACAGGAAGATTTATTTAACCTCACTGTGGTGGACATCATAGTGCCCACCAATATCTGGTCTCTTTCTCTTTCCCGAGCCCTAGCATATGACCAGGGCTATCTACCTAGAAGGAAGATGTAGCACTTCCTAGCAGGGCATTTAATAGACGTTTAATAGACATGACTCCATGCATTCATGGCAGCAGCCTTAACAGAACAAGCTCATTCCCATTCTACAGATGAGGGAATTAAGGCTCAGAGAGAATATTAGCCTGAAGAAGCTAAGTCATGCTGTCATAACAATCTCAAAATCTCAGGGGCTTCTGACAATAAATGTAATTTCACACAGAGTCCCCCATGAGAGTCTCTAGTCTCTCACTTCCACTTTTGGGGCACATTTGAAAGCCTAGGATCGAGATGACATACCCAATCGTATCAAAGCCCTTGGATCTCTGAGTCACCATGTGTAGGAGAGGCTTTCTGAGATCCACCCAGAACTGCTAACCGTGTGAAATTACATTTATTGTCAGAATCCTCTGATATTTTGAGATAGTTATGACAGCATGACTTAGCTTCTTCAGGCTAATATTCTCTCTGAGCCTTAATTCCCTCATCTGTAGAATGGGAATGAGCTTGTTCTGTTAAGGCTGCTGCCATGAATGCATGGAGTCATGTCTATTAAATGCTTTCCACAGTACCTATCACAGAAATGGCTTATAAACAAGCATCGTTTCTTTACTCTTTAGCAGTTATGGTCTTTATTCTAGTATTTTCTAGTACAGTCTCAGTCTACCACACACTGTAGTTAGTGTGATTCAATCAGTGCAACTCCAGTGTCATCTGAAATACATTTTCATCAGCCTGAGGAGTTCAAGCTAGTCTCAAGAGGGACACATCTCAGAAGATAAATTGTCCTTTGTCAGGGAAGGCACAAGGAGATGAGTGTGGTGCAGACCTCAGTCCACTTATGCTACCATGGACAGCTGCAAACCCCTTGCTGTCCTCACGGCAAATCAGGGCAATACCCAGGGCCTCATGTGATGTTCTCCTCCATCTTCTTGCTACTGGCAGATGGGTAGTGACTCACAGAGCCAGCCCTTGAGGGAAAGAAATTGGTTTTTCCAGCTGGTGGTTAAAAACTAAGGAAGGGAAAAAATAAGGCTCTGGAAACCTGCTAGCAACACTTAGGCAGATATAGGTCATACTTCCCACATCCCCACAGGCTCCCTGCAGGCTGGCCTGTGCCACCATGTCTGCCAACCTTCACACCTGAGCAAATTCGGAATGTTCCTGTCAGCGTGTGTGAAAAAGAGGAAGAAAATTGATGCTTGGGGCACAGCAAGGGGAATCCATTGACTTTCTTCTCTGGCATTCTGCTTGGCACTTTCTGCACTTGGTATCTGCTGTTGGAAAGTTGTCCTGTCATGGGGACCAGCTGCCCAAGCCTGTTGGGTCGGCCCAATCAGGACCAAAAAAACAAAAAAACCAAGAAACAGAAACATGGTCCAGTGGAATAAAACAGAGGCCTATACTTGGGACTTTATTAGGATGGCAGCCCTGGGAACAAGACCCAAGAAGCTCTTGAGTCATGTTCCAAGTTGCCTGGGGATGGACAGAACTTAGATACACAAAGAAAGTCATCATTCTCTCTCTGTCCACTATGTAAATTACCCCAAAATTCAGTCCAGTTATGATGGGTGCAATAACATGTAATGTAGGAGGAAAGCTAGTTGAGGTGGTAATTGGTTAGTTTCAGTCCTGGATGGTTTGTGGCAAGCTAGCTTTGTTTTAGTTTCCTATGCGAGGTAGACATGTCTAGGTATGCCTGAGGCATTTTCATCAGCCCCACACTCTGCTTTGGTCAACTACTCATGGACACCTCTACTTTCTATTTCTATTTTTCCTTATCATACACATCTGCGAGGTGCCCATTTGAAAATGAGAATGAGGTCACTTTGACTCTAAAACCTATGGAATCGATCTTATTTTTCTATAGTCATCAGTTGGAGACCCAACAGAGAATAGTTCCTGATACTAAGAGGGTTGTCTGTCTGTGGTGGGAGGTTCGCAGCAGGTGAGGCAGAAGATCCCACTCTTCTTTACACAGGTCAGGAGCCGCTTTCAGCCCTCACTGGATGGCAGGACAGGCACTCAGGAGGACTGGCCATTTCTTCAGATGAAGAGATGCATTGCTGGCTAGAGGATGCTCTCCATCCAGAGGGGTCTCTAGTCCACTCCCAGGCCCAGGTGTGCGGCTTCAGTTCAGTCTTTTTTTTTTTTTAAAGATTTATGTATTTATGCATATAAGAGCTGGGGTACAGGCCAGAGGTGTGGGGTGAGAGGATTCACCAGACTGAACTGAAACCAAAGGGAAAGAGAATCTGTGTATCTGTTTGTGGTTTAAAGGTCAGAAACTCCATTTCCTTCCTCTGGTGCTTGAAAGAGCTTCCTGTTCCCTCTCCAGGAGCATTTCATTTGTGGGTGAGAGGCATTTGTTTATGTTAAGGGCAGCATATAAAATTGAATGAGTGTCTGGTTATTTAGTTTCTAGCACATAGGCGTTTTTTTACAGTGCAGTTATTCAGAGAGTTTATTTTGTTATTTGCTTTCTTTTTAATCTCAAGGGGGATTTTAACGAGGTTAGCTCTCGGTTATTCAGGTTATTGAGTTGGTTTGCTGGCAGCTGAGTTGAGTCTGGAGTAGAGTGGCAGGAAGCAGGCTGATGCAGGAGGTGCTGCTGTGGGAGGGGGTTGTTGTCTGGGCTGGAGACTCACAAAGAGGAAGGGTAAAAGGCCAAGAGACCAAGAGACTGGGTGTCAGGGCTTGTTGACAAAGTTAGAATGGAACTCCAAGAGCAAGAAAATAAAGGATAACTCTATGGTTGTGAAGTCTAGAATAGCCTTCTTACAATTGAAATGCCATGCAGGCCACATCTGTGCTTATAAACTTTCAAATAGTCATGTTTAAAAAATAAAAAGAAATAGATGAATATTATTTAAAAAATACTTTTATTTAACCTAACCTATTCAAAATACTACCATTTAAATTAATATTTTACATCCTTTTCCCCATCTAAATCTTCCAAATCTAATGTGTACATTTTCCACTTACACATCACGGACTAGTCACATTCCAAAAGTTCAGTGGGCACTCGTGATTGGCGACCATGTTAACGGTCAGCAAAGGCCAAGAGGATTAGGAAGGTGTAATGAGACTTAAATTCCTCAGAAAGGAATTTGATAAGATCCCTTTGAGTCTTTGTGGGAAGCTCTCTTGGAAATGAGAAATTAATGATGTAGAACTAACTAGTGGTTGGGGTAGGGGAAGTAGAGAAGATTGACTGGTCAAGGCAGGTTTGAGATAATAAAAAAATCACATTACTTATTCTGCAATACTTGCTGTGAATGCCCAGACATTGTTCTTTATTAAGAGTTAGCCCCTTGACAGATGTGCCGAGAAGAACAAAGGACTAGGCCTGTTCAGAGAGAACAGAGTTCCCCTGAAGCTTTCGAAACTTGAAGTACTTAGGGATATTACTGCCATCAGCCAACCTCTGGGCCAGTGTCGTGTCTATGAAGGATTCAGGTACAAGGGCCCTGTGTATGAGTCATCTATGTTCTGTTAAGTTCTTGGCTTCCTCAAAGTGATGATTGTCACCTCTACTCCTTTCCAACTGTTATCTCCATGTTCTCTGGGGAGAAAATCAGCTGTGTTACTTTACTGTCCTACAAACATTGATTTCATTTCCAAATGGCACACACACTGTTGCGCAATCATCCTAGGCTGAATAGGTTCACTATTGATTCACGCGGACTGAAAGAGAATTTTGGAGCCTTCGGTATCCTTAACATGCCTTCAGTGCTGAATCAGGGCACTGAACTCACAGGCAGACCGGCAGGCAGAGAGGCAAGCAGGCAGCAACTGAGCCCCTTAGGCCCTGCAAATCTCCCCTCGAACATTCACTTCTCGGCCCAGGTGTCTGTAGGCACGTAGGCATGTGTGCCCTGTGCTCCCATTTCCAAGAACTTTCTGCAATAACACTTTGTCACTGGGAGGAAGCCAAAGCCACAGGTGGCGGTCATAGAGGCTGGTGGCAGGGGGAGGGGGAAAACACAGCCTGAGCCACTCCATTTTCCTTACACACAACTCACTGAGAGGGAGAAACAACAGGTTTCCAACATTTTTTTAAAAACAGAATTGTTTTAGAGGCCTCCCCGGTGGCGCAGCGGTTGAGCACTGGGCTGCAAAGCTGCCCGCAGCCTCTGCAGCACCGGTTCGTTCCCCGGCCACTGGCGAGGGTCCCACATGGCGCACAGACCTCTCCTGCCGCCCGCTGCTCCCCTCAGCAGTGTACTTCGTCAGTCTGTCTGTTCTATTCCCCGCTCTGGCTCATGAATTCTCTCACCCTCCCTCACTTCTGACTGTACCCAGTGCTTCTACAAATAAATAAATAAATCTTTAAAAAAAATAGAATTGTTTTATATTATAAAATATATGTTGAAATATGGAATATAAAAAAGTTTATAAAACTGAAAATAAATGTGTTCTTATCTACTTCAGCTATTGCTTCTGTTTTTTTTGTAAAATAAAGACACATCATCCCATACCATATAACTTTCTATAATCTGTTTTTTCTTTTCCATATAGATTATGGACACACACTTCCATCTCATCCTCTTTTTGGATACATAGTATTCTACTTGTGCATGTTCCACCATTTATTTATTTACTCTACTTCATGGGGATATATGTGACATCTGATTTCTTTTGTTCTTAAAAACAATGCTATAATGTCTGCCTTCTATTTGTCTCTGCACAATGGTCATTATTGTTCCTTAGGAACATAGCTCTAAAGTGAAATTGTATCTATCAGTAAAAATATTTTAAAGTTCTCAGTGAAGGGCCTCCCCTGGTGGCGCTGGGTTGTGAAGCTGCCCGCAGCCTCTGCAGCGCCGGTTCAATCCCTGGCTGCTGGCGAGGGTCCCACATGGTGCGCAGACCTCTTCTGCCACCCGCTGCTCCCCTCAGCAATGTACTTCGTCAGTTTGCCTGTTCTGTTCCCTGCTCTGTCTCTGGTGAATCCTCTCACCCTCCTGTGCCTCTGGCCTTGTCAGCCTTCAGCCTTGTCAGCCTTCAGGCTTGTCCCACAACGAATGGTGTAGAAAGAGCTTAAAGCCTGAAAAAGCCGCTGAGGTCTCCAGGACTCTACTTTATCCTTGTGTTCAAATCAATGGTGAGCCTGCCCTGTGCCTGCTTGGACAACCAATCATTTCTATTTCTTCCTTGAATTACCTGTTTCTATATTTTCCCCATTTTTATATTGTGGATTTGTCTTTGTCTCACTAAATGATACTAAGATTTTATCTATAATATATCCTGCAGCTATTTCCCCAGTTGTTACTTTGTGTTGCTTTTGCTTTTATTTCCATTGTAGGTAAAATCGGGTTAAAATAATTATGTGGAGAGCTGGAGTTAGGTATTAGGGGAAGTTGTGATGGTGGGAAAAAATAATTCACTGCTTTCCCTTGGTGGCAAAACTGACCGAAAGGCAGTATATAGGGGCAATGGAAATCGCTCAATTATCTTTGCATCTGGTCTAAGCCTCATTTTATTAAAAGCAAAGTACAATTTTGTTTTTTATTTGAGAAAATAATTGAATTTCTAAACTGTATTAAGATAAGAAAAATAAAGGATATGTTCCAGACTGCTCTGTTTTTCCTTTCAGAAATGCTGACTAGGATAGAGAAAAGAAAATGATCTAGGAAAAGTAACTTTTCTACTTTAGAAGTAATGATAATAATCATTTTGGAAATACTTAGCAGTTTAATCAAGTTCTCTGACAGGAAACTTTTTATCATGGGGGGATACTGGTCAAGATTAAGCATGGCACTGATTCCAGAAATGTTTTTAAGCCACCCACTCTATGCTAAGTGCTGAAAAGGGAAGAATTTCTTGCTAGTTGGCAGTGAGCAAGAGCCTGTTAATTCTAAATGTACCTGGACCTAATGAATATAGAAAAATCCATTAGTGCAGCCCCATGTAGGGGTCTGGCAGCCTAGCAGGGAGTGAGGCGGTTGAGCACATGGCCAGGGCAGAGCCTCTGGCACCTAGAAGTGGGCATGTTGTGCTGGGGGAGTTGATTCCACAGGGAAGGATCTCAGCAGCTTTTAGAAAACCAGTCTTTGGGCCTCCCCAGTGGTGCAAGGGGTTAAATCTTAGCTATTGTGAAGTTATTGGCAGCCACTGCTGCATGAGTTCCATCCCTGGCCAAGAAGCTAACCCACATGGCGCAGCAGACCTCTCCTGTCTCAGCTGCAGCTCCCCTCAGCAGTGTATTTCAGTAGATCCACCTGTTCTGTTCCCCACTCTGTCTCTGGTGAATCCTCTTACTCCCCACACCTCTGGCCTGTACCCCAGTACTCAAATGCATAAATAAATAAATATTTTTTTAAAATGAAGAACAGGTGGATCTCCTGAAATACACTGCTGAGGGGAGCAGCTGAGGGGAGTCAGGAGAGGTCTGCTGCACTATGTGGGTCACCTCTCTGGCTGGGGATCAAACTCGTGCTGCAGTGGCTATGGACAGCTTCATAGTGTTGTGTCTTAACCCCTTGCACCACCATGGAAGTCCAATAAATAAATCTGGAAGAGGAAGAGGAAGAAGAAGAAGAAGAAGAGGAGGAAGAGGAAGAGGAAGAAGAGGAAGAGGAAGAGGAAGAAGAAGAGGAAGAAGAAGAAGACAGAGGAAGAGGAAGAAGAGGAAGAGGAAGAGGAAGAGGAAGAAGAAGAACATAGTCAAACTATCCAGAACCTAAGAAAACAGATTTCAAATAGTACAGAGAAAAGAAAGGTTTTATTCCAAAGGCCAGGACTTTTTAAGGCACCTACCATATTGCAGATGCTCTGCTGGGGGTGTAGTTTGAGATACAAAGGCATAAAAGCAAGAACTCTGCATGCACACAGAGCCTCAGATGGCGAGGGCCTAGGTGTGCTGGAGTCCTTCGCTCCAGTAGGGACCAACTTTTGATGTGACTCCTTTCAGAGACAAGCCATACCTTCAAGCTATAATAATAACTCTCACTCAAATAGTCCTTTCTACTTTCCAGTCTCTTTTCCAAGCAGTTTAGATTTAAAAAGCTCATTTAATCTTCGCAATAGTCCTATGTATCCCTTTTGTAGGTAAAGAAATTGAGGCACACAAGTATTTTTTTACCCATTTACCCAAGGGCATTAGGTGGTGGCCTCAACGTTTGTACCTAGGATCTAGAATACGACCAGCTATTCCAGCTCCACGATCTATATTCTGGTCAGCAAACATCTCCGGAAAATGCAGGAAGTAGGGCCTCCCCTCGTGGCACAGTGGTTGAGTGCTGGGCTGTGAAGTTGCCTGCCGCCTCTGCAGCACTGGTTCTATCCCCGGCCACCAGAGAGGGTCCCACATGGCATGCAGACCTCTCTTGCTGCGCCCGCTGCTCCCCTCAGCAGTGTATTTCATTGGTCTGCCTGTTCTGTTCCCCGCTCTGGTGAATTCTCTCACCCTTCCGTGCTTCTGACTCTACCCAGTGCTTGTATAAATAAATAAATAAATAAATAAATCTTTAAAAAAAAAAAAAGATGTGGGAAGTAGAGGTGACTGACTGTAGGGAAAATGGAGGTAAATCCAGCTTCTTTCCACCTTCTGGCCACTGGTGTCTCTGGCCACCACCTGTGGTCTTGCTTTCCTCCCTGGCTGCATTCCCCTCACGATATTGGGTGGGTGCAAAAAGTGCTTGAGAACTTGAGCATGAGGCTTGCTTGCTCAGATGCCCAGGGCCAAGGGGCGTGAACATCAGCACAGGTACTTATAATTCTTCTCCGGGGAAGAGAAGCCAGAGGGCTTGGGGCATGCATTTCTGCACGTGAGGACAGCTGGGAGGTTATGAGCTAGGAAGAGGAGAGAGAGAAGTCAGAGAGAAGTGAGAGGGAGCACGGGGAGATCAGTTGCTGCCTGCCTCCCTGCCTGCTGGACCTGCTGTGTCAGGTCCCCCTGCTTCAGCATTAAAGTCCTGTCAAATCTATCAAGGCCTCAAGATTCTCTTTATCCCTGCACACTCAGCTCAAAGGAAACTGGACAGAGAGGTGTAAGCTGCCCTAATTATCTGGAAAGCCGTAAAACAGAGAGATGGGACTTATTCTCCATTGCTTCAGTGCTGAAATTTAAGAGGTATTTTCCAACAGTAAACTCATAAACAGAATGGAATTATGAGTCCCTTGGCACCAAGGTTTTTGATAAAAGGCAGGAAAAAAATATCAGAAAGTTGTAAGAGGGAAATTTTGTGATGGATGCAGAGTTGGTTTAAGTTGCCCCTCAGGTCACTCTTACATGAGTTTATTGAATCTTAATCATCCTCAAACACTCAGTGCCATTTAAGAAAATTAATAGATGACAGAATCAAGGCATGGGAAGTTCCTTTAAAAGCTGTTTATCTAGGATTTGATTAGCTACCATTTGCATGTTTTACCAATTCTTTGGTCCATGGGGATCATAACGATGTTCCTAAGGAAATAGAAGCACTTCAGTATTTTAAATGCTACATTGGATTATGTTCCTTGTAATATACTGTTCAGAGCATTCTAATGCTTTTGAAAAGTCGTGGTCCGTGAAGGATCACTAATAGCTCACCTTTAACCGGTAGGTATGATTAGCCAGGATAATCCACCTCCTGCCCGTGACAAGTAACACATGTTCTGGAAAGTCTTTTGGAAGATTGAGCAGGGCAGACCATAAAGAAGCCCCCAGGGGGATGCCAGAGGACAAGCCCCTGCTGATTCCTCCTATTGGCCAAATCCAGATCCTATCGATCATTACGGAAATATTAGCCAAGTGGGCGACTCTGCTCTTTCGGAGATAGGACACTACTGCTTGTAAGTTTGACCGCCAGGAGCATCCAAAGAGCAGCTAGTGCTCCTAACAGGTGCAATCTCCAGAGCACAAAAGCTTTCTTCTTACGCAGCGCTGTCTGATGGCCTGGATATGAATGCTAAAAAAGGGATGATTACACCAGCATCAAAGGTAATCTGCACCAACCCCAGTAAGATGCTCCAAATAGAATTCATCCAGAAGATGGTAGCTCACTCAGTTAATTTATGGAGCTTCTTACACCTTGGGCAGTATTGTAAGGTAGCAATACCAGCAATGCATGTTTCAAACCCCTACTTCATACCCCAGCACTCCTGTCTGGCTGATCTAATCATGGCTATTAACTTTGCTAATGCAGCAGGTCCCACAGCACTCAGGTCTCACCTGGTTCCTCTGTCTGGGAGGGAAAGTGAGCTGCCCCAGTGAGCAGGGCCAATACCTGCGCGGGCACCAGAGTGGGCTTGTGGCCAAGTTCTCTGCCACCTCTGGACTCACCTCCACTTCTGTCCCTGATTTGTCCTTGACCTGTTCTCTCTCGCTGGGGGTCTTCTTTCTGCCCCACTCCCCCTGCCCTGTCTGAGAGCCTGCTAGTGGAACGCACACAGGCTTGTGTGAGGACTCTGCACGCACAGCTGTGCTTGAGGATGCGCACCAGACCTGAGTAAAATTCGAGTTCTGGTCCCGGGCCTGGGCCTGCTGTGCGGTCCTGAGACTACAGGTTTGTTTCCCAGCTTCAACGGGAGGTGCTAAACACTCTCTGGCCCAATGTGGAGAAAATGAGGGTGAAAGGAAAAAAGTAGGTATGAAAAGCCTTTGAAGACTGAGAAACATGCTAACAACATATACTAAGAAACATGCAGCCTTAAAAAGGGAGATGCTGGCACATGCTGCAGTGCAGAGGAACCTGGATGTTACACCAAGGAGGTGAGCCAGTCACCAAAGTAGAAGCTCCCTACGGTGACCAAACTAGGCACAGGATAAGGAAATAACACCCAGAGGAGGACAAAAGTATTCCAAAGGCATGTAACAGAGGAATATTCGGTCTCCCAGAATTCTCTCACAGAACTCTGCCCATTTAGGTAATACAGAATGGAAAAGTGTTAAAAATGGAGTTCAAAAATTTTCTTTCACTGGTATTGTTCAATCATTGAGATGTAAACTTTCAATAAGAGTACTTGTTAATGGAATACTACTCAGTAACCAAAAATGCTAAACGCATGCCATTTGCAGCAACATGGATGAAGCTGGAAGGGATCATGCCAAACAAAGTAAGTCGAAGGAAAAATATAAATATTGATGGCTTCATTTATATGCAGAACTGAAAAAAGCATCAGGAACAAGACACAGCTTGCAAGCTGACCACAGATCTGAGGCATCCAGTGGAGAAGGAGGAAGGAAGAGCATAAGGGACTGTGGTGGTAGGAGAATTACAGGGACTACACCGAAGGGGAGGAATAAATATTCTCCAAACATTAACGATAATGTAAGAAATGTAAAAGTACAAAGAGTACTTCTTAAATGCGAAAGTCCTATGACAATTCATTTCTGGATCTCTATCCCAAAACAATTACTAAGAGAGGTTCCAGTGTATACTTCTACACCTTTGTTCTTAGCAGTATTCTTCACAAAAGGCAAAAGGTGAAAGCAATCCAGGTGTCCATCCACACACAGAATGGAGAAGCAAAATGTGGCACACCCATCCAAAGGAATAGTACTCAGCCTTGAAAAGGAAAGAAATTCTAACACATGTTACAACATAGATAAAGCTTGAGGTTTTTATGCTAAGTGAGATAAGCAAGTCACAGATAAACAAATATTGTAGGATTCCACGTATCGGAGGTGCCTCAAATAGTCCAATTCACAGAGACAGAAAGCAAAATGGTGGTTGCCAGGGGCTGGGGAAGAAGAAAGAGTTAGTGTTTAATGGATCCAGAATTTTCATTTTGCCGGATGGAAAGAGTTCTAGAGACCAGTCATACAGCAATATAAATAGTCTTCATGAGACAGGGGCAGAGAGGGCCACAAAAAAGGCCACAGTGCAGGAGGCCGGATGGAAGGCTGGAATGGCCACCCCCTGCCCAGGCTCTGAGACAGAGAGCCACCAAAAAGCCCCAAAAGGCCAAAAACCACAGCTAAGAGCTATAGACTAACAAAGGACAGTGCTGGATGAGAGGATAGGTCACTGTCTGTGGGTCTCACCTTCACGCACGATTTCAAGAGACCTCAGGCTCCAGGAATCACCACCATGGGGTTTATTTTACAAGCAGGGGAAACAGAGAGCTCACTGTAGCCACAAGATGCTGCTGCCTCACCCAGGTACCATCAGTGATGGTTGCCACCGGTCACCAGGAGGGCTGGACAGCACTGGCCAGTAGTGATGGCCACTACTGGTCTCACAGAGGTGGTGTCAGACACACCAAGTGTTAGCAGGTCTTTGTGAGTTGTTGGGCAACACCAACAACAAGCAGCTCTTTGAGAAGCCAGGCCCAGGGCCTTTGGCACTCCTTTCAGGCAATGCAGAGACAGGACCGAGGCCCAGGCTGGGATAGAGCCCTTCGGCCTCTCTTCTCTCCTCTCGTCAGAGGTGGCTGCTGGATGCTTCTTCTCTTCTTTGGAGGCTGGAATAGTCTTCTTTTCTTCAGGGCTGGTGTTGTTGTCTCCTGTCTCTCCTTCTCTGGCATCTGGTGTGGCATTGTCTCCCCCTCAGCTCCTGTGACCCTGGCTTATATCCTCTTTCAGGGTGCCCCTCCCACAAGTCTCATTGGATCATTTTTCAATCCTGTGGCTGATCGGACCATTTACCAATCAACCCACAGCCCCTGATTGGTCTATTCCACAATCCACGATGTGCACTTTACATAAAAGGGCTCTAAGGAGCAACTGCCACAATTGCCTTGTGGTGAGAGGCTGGGTCCTGGTAACAAAAGTCTGATTGGACCATTTAGCACCAATCAGCTCATAGCTCACATCCGATTGGTCCATTCCACAATCCAAGAAGTTCACTGTTACATAAAATGTCTCTGAGGAGCAACTGCCACAACTGATGAAAGAGTAGTTACTGAGCTTGAGGAGCAACTGCCACAACCTACTTGTGGTGCAGCAGCAGGTTGAAAACACCACTGCTCCTGCAAGCTCCCACTGCTGAGCAGCTGGGTCCTGGTAACATTAACACCAATAAACTGTACCCTTAAAAATAGTTATGATGATAGATTTTATGTTATGTACATTTTACTACAATTTTACAAAACAAAAATAGGAGATAGGAGCTCCGCATAGCCATGTGCTCCCAGAGGCCACGTAGCTTAAGAGACTTACTTATAAGAAACACTCCATAAATATTTATAGAATTGAACTCTTTCTTGTGTTTTCGCTTGTGTGGGGGTGGGGGGCTCAGAGAAGAGAGCTCTGATTGGATAGTAAAGCTGTGGCTGCATCGACCCTCACGGGCTCAGAAGATCCTCTGCTGAAGGGAGACAGAAGGGCTCTCCCAGCAGGAGGACCAGAACCACCAGCAGCTGCTCTTGCTCAGCTTCTGTAACTTTCTCTTCTGTTCCCCTTATCTCAGTGCTCCACTCCCAGAAAGCAGACCCCGGATGTAAGGAGCTCCTGACTCACCAAAGAGCGGGAAAGAAAAGGCTTGCATCACTTTCTAGGCGCCTTTCCTTGTTCTCTTCCTAACCTCCTCTGCCTCTCAGCAGAGCTCAGCTCTCACTCTGAAGAAAACATATAAACCATCACATGCCAAACCCTAGGTTACTAACTCACTTGCATGTGAACCTTCCTTTGGTCTCCAGGGACTCCATGAAATGGCTCTTGCCTTGATTGGAAGGTCAACCATGGTTTTGCTCTTGAACCCAATGGCACTTCCCAGTACTCATATCTGCAAACACAGCCAGCCTTTCCTGCTTCCTCAACCACCAGCCCTTAGTTTTATATCATCTCAACTTGCTGCTTTTCCTCCTAGCTCTCCAGCAAGGGATTCTCCACCTCCAGCCCATCAGCACAATCCTCCCAAGTAGCTCTTCCTCAGGAGTTCTTCCTCCCTGTCTCACCCTTCTTAGTATTTTCTGTAATGGTTATTAGGCTTTCTTTTACAGCATTTACTCTATCTAATGACCATCCAGCTCAGATGCCACTTCTAAACCAAAAGATTTTATATTCCACTGGCGATTGGGCATCTCCATTAGAAAGCCTCTCCGTATTTCCTTCCACTGGAAATGTATCAATCCCCAGTTTCCTGCTATTTCAATAAACATCAGCATCTTCCCAGGTACAGGAGTCAGTCTAGGGGTCATGCTCAGCTTTCTGTCTTTTTTGTCTCTTAATATCTTTGGGGTCCACTGGCTCCCTGTGCTGCTTCCCCAAACTTGCCATGAGGCCTCCAACAGCCGCACTGCTTCAGCTATCACCCACTAGTGGGCAGGGCTCCAGCAAATGTCACACTGCCATGGAGCATTTAAAAACTCCCTACTGACAAAGGAAACTGGTGGGGTGAAGAGGTTAGTGACAATGAGGATAGAGACTTTGGTCCGCGGACCTGAAGGAAGACAATATAAAAGAACTTAGACATGCTGGGACAGAGAGAAGCAGGATGGAGAGAGGTAGCAAGTAGGGCTGGAGGAGCAAACATAATACCTCTCATACCCTCTCTAAATCCATTTCCACAAGACCACTCAAGGACATTTCCATTGCACAAATCCGATTTGGTCATCCCTTCACTTAAAAGTATCCAACAGCTCCACAATGTTCCAGGAGGGTGTTTGAACCACTCACCATCACCCCTGCATGGTGGACCTGCCTAAACCTCCACGCCGACACCCATCAACCCCACCGACGCATATGCCCTTTATCCTGATTGCTCTTCCTCTCTCTCCTCACTGCAGCCACTCTGAATGCATGGGAAGTGTCCTCTGGGGTCTGTACTGTTTCCCCATTCCTTCCATTGGTCAGTTCTCACTTTAGTTGTGGTCTCCTCCAAGCAGTCCTCCCTGATGCCCCAAGATGGGGTTGAGTGCCCTCTTGCAACTCCTGTCTCTCTTTGCACCCCTACTGTAGCACACACTGGTGGTTTTGACTATTTCCTTCCATTTTCCCCATAGACTAGAAACATTAAAAGCAGGGACTCGGCCCAGGCCCTCACACACTGCCTAGTGTCCAGGCACTCAGTAAATGTTTGCTGAGTCAATGAATTAATACAAGAATCTTGGCACCCATGTTCTTACCTCACTTATAACTGATGACACTGAGGTCTGGAGATGTTTAAGGACTTGTTTAAAGTCACAAGCTGATCCAAGAAGAAGACAGATTTCTAATTTCTTGATGGGTGCTCATTCTACCTCCCCAGTTGCCTGCCAAGGGTGCCCCTGAGCTGCCAGGAAAAATGTGGCTGCTTTGCTCTGATGTGCCCAGAAATGCCTAGAATTCTAGGTTCTATTGCATGCAGATATTAGTTCCTCTTCCTTGGGAGATGCACTCGTGGCCTCTAAGTTTTCTTCTTTCTAATGGTTTCTCTGGCAATAAGGTAAGAAAGAAGAGCAGCATTGAGTGACGGAAAGTTAGAGAAGGACAAATGATTTTGCTGGAGAGAGAGAGAGAGAGAGAGAGAGAGAGAGAGAGAGAGAGAGAAAGCATGCAATGCATGCTCCCCATTCTGACCCCTGATCTCTGAGTCAGTTGCAGCACCCTGGGCCAAGCACTGGGGCACTTCCACAGCAACCTGTGCTGTGGAAGCTTCCGGTCCCTGCAGAGCACACAGTCATCATTTATTTTATTTTCTCAAGACACATGACGACTGAAGTCCAGGATCACGAGACAGTAGGGAGGACACAGAAGCGAAAGGACCACCGCCTATTTTCTTGTGAGCGGTTATTGGATTTCATCGTCCACCCCCTCATCTGCTTCTCCCCGCTGAATGGAGAGTGTTTAATAGAGCGATTGCAGGCTTTCATCCAAAGGAACAAACAGCTAGCAAGCCTGGCTCTCAAGACTCAAGCAGGATGTCAACATGGGAGCCTCGGAGAAATTCTTCTTGAAGAGTACTTAAGTCAATAATACCAGGGAAAATGGCCAGAGCTGGAAGGGAGCTGAAGTGAACGCGCCTCTCTCTGGATAATGAGAACCACAGTTCGCTCTGTGCTCAACAAACCGGGGGCTCTGAGTACTTTAGAAATGCACAAAAGCCTCCTGGCACTCCCGTTAAAAGGAAAAGGCATCATTATGTCCATTTTATAAATGGGGTGCAGAGAGAGGCTTAAGTGGTTTGCCCCAATTTGTGGCACCGGGAGGCAGAGTCCTAACTCCCACCTGCTTCTATCTGGCCCAGACAGGGGTCACTGCTTACAGGTTTGGTCCCAAGCACCCCACTTTCCCAAGAGAATTCCCTGTGCAGCAACCTCCAAAAATGGACTTCAAAAGACATTCCTTTCTGGTGTGATTGAACATGAGGAATAGATTTTAAGATAAAGGAATGAGCACAGCAGCCGGGCTTGGGGTACCAGGGGCTGAATGGAGGCAGCTTCTCCTGACATGTGAACCCCCCGGAGAAGGAAGCTGTAGACTTAGGTTATACTCTTACCCGGGGGTGGGTAGGGGGGACGGCTCCAAGGACTTCACATATGGAGCCCTTTTTAAAAATGAAATCTAAAAATCTAAAGATGAAATTGTAAAGTACACTGCAAAGCAGGCAGCCTAGCAGCTGGTGAGGTGGGAAGGCAAGCCGGTAAGCCTAGGGTTCTCTGCTCACCCTGCCCCCAGGTCCCCAGATGCAGTCTCTGCCCTGCCCTGCCTGAGAGGCTGAGCAACGTGGCTTCACTCCCCTGCTCCTTCTCTGACTTTCCTGCCAGGCAATGGCGCCGCAAGCAGGGTCAGGACAGGAATAAAGAGAAATTGCTTTGGCAGCAAAGACAAGGGATTGCTGTGGCTGCAGCTCCCTTTTCCCTACCCAGCAGCAGATAAGAGTACCCCCCACTTCGGCTTCCCCATGTTACTCATCCCCCAAGAAGCCATCCCTAGCCCTCCCCTGTCAGCCCTACCCACCCTCAGTAAGTGTCAATGGCATCCCCCCTGACAAGTAAACCTTGTGGAGTGGGTTCTGAGTTTCCTGCTGGGTCCTACCTGCTAGTTACTTCACGTCCCTAAGTGGCAACTGCTTTGCCTCTAAAACCAAGGTGGTCATACAGGGCGAGGCTGTTACTAGGCTAAGTGAGAAGACATCTAATAGGCACCCACCATGTGCCTGGCACTGGATCACGCATCTTACATGCATGAATTTGCCCCTGGGCTTTCTAAGAGATATGAGGGCAATGATGAACATTAAGGCCCTTGCAGGGGTGCAGCCTCCCAGATCTCCCAGATCCCGCAGTTAGGGGGCCTATGAAGATGTTTTAATCAGCTTGTAGCTGGAAGACAAGCACGCGCTCCCTGGATGTGACACAGGCTTGGTGACCATGTCCAGGCCACACCAACTGAGATAAAACCTGCATGATGCAGATTCTGACTTGGCCAGGAAGACCACAAAGGCTGGCAGGGCTGGGATTTCTTCTTTGAGTCCCCATCCAGAGACTATGCTGTTCTTGCTGGGCAGGGCTTCTCTCTGGGGGTGGTGTGCTAGAAGCTTCAGGCTCTGGGGCCATAATCGACAAATCCATTTTCAATCATGAAAGCATCCTGATCACAAATCATGACGGTAAAGTCTGCATTAACAAATAAAACGGGCAGCCACGTCCTGCAGGAGCTCAGGGGAGCTGCACACAGGACCCCCTTCCTGCTGTCACTCGCCAACTGGCTCTGCATGGGAGGTGCAGAGAGGACAAGTCACGTGTGCAGGGGCAGAGCACCAAGAGGGTACACAAGCACTGGGTACAGTCAGAAAAACGGGAGGGTGAGAGAATTCACCAGGGCCAGAGCGGGGAGCAGAACAGACAGACTGACGAAATACACTGCTGAGGGGAGCAGCGGGCGTGGCAGGAGAGGTCTGCGTGCCATGTGGGACCCTCCTCCAGTGGCCGGGGATCGAACCGATGCTGCAGAGGCTGAGGGAAGCTTCGCAGCCCAGCTCTCAACTGCTGTGCCACCAGGGAGGCCCTCAACCTAGGTTTTTAACTATATATTTATGGGGTGGATCTTTTAAGCAGAGAAATACATTTCTATAATTTCTGTACTAATGACACATAAGGTTTTTACGCAGGTAGCTAGTAGCAATTGCTCCTTCATCATCCAACAAATTTTATTGTGTCCCAACCATGTGCCAGTCACCGTCCTCAGCACCAAGCCCAAAACAATGAAGGAAATGAAGTTCCTGCTCCTTTGGCAACTACAGTCTCGAGAAAGGTCAAGAACAAGCGTGTACATGATGTCAGGTAGTGATATTGAACCGGGGTTTGGGGAGCAGGCCTCGCGTCTGAAGAGGCGGATTCCTTCTTGGTTTCTGTCTTCATCAAGGAAAGAATTCAACGCCGAGGCCAAAGGTACAGAAAAGCAAGAAATGTATTGATATGTAGGAATAAGAACAGGAAAGCTCTCCCAGCAGAGGGAGGGCCTGAGTGGGTAGCCACTGAGGGGGCAGGAAGCAGGTTTTTATGTGGGTATAGCGGGCAAGGAGTGAGGGTTTGGTAGTTGGGGTCTCTGCATTGTGTCTCTTATTGATTGCCTGGACCCAAGGGGATCTCCTAGGCTACTGAGGTCCACTGGGTTTGTGGGGTTGGCCTAGGCTACTGAGTTTGTGGGGTTCTCCTAGGCCACCAAGGCCCACTGAGTTTGCCCATATTACGTGGCCTACCTTTCCCAAACAAGCTTTGCTCCCTTGCTTTAGCCCTGCATGATTGTGCTGGTGTTTTGAATTCTTCAATCAGACTGATCGATGGACCTAGGGCACTTGGTCTTGGGGGATGGGAGTGCCCTCCTGGTTCCAGCAAGGGTTAATCAGGCTGATAAATGGACTTGGGGGCTTGGGGCACTCTGTTCCTAACTGACTACCTATACCCATTTTCTAACTTCCTCCTTCACTATGTGCCAAGAAGGAAATATAAAGCAGGGTCGGGGCAGAGGTGTAGGTGCAGGGAAGAGCCAGGGAGGCAAAAGAGTAAGGCAGGTGCATCTTTGGGGTCGGTGTGTCAGGTGGAGGGTGCAGTCAGTTCAAAGGCCTTGAGACAGCCGAGGCGTGGCTGGTCAGAGGACAGGGATGAGCAAGGAGGCCAGTGTGACTGCAGTGGGGTGAAGGGAGTTGAGCGGTAAGACAGGAGTCAGAAAACTTCACAGAAAGTGCTTTGGGTTTGGTTCAGAGCAAACTGGGCATCTCCTTATGGGGTTCTGTGCAGACTCCGAGCAGAACATGATGTATGATTTTGAAGATCCTCTCTGGCTGCTGTGCAGAGGATGCTTCGGGGGTGGGGGGTGGGGGGAAGGCAGAAGCAAAGAGGTGAGTCAGGACCACTGCTTGTGATCCGGGCCTGAACATATGGGCCCTTGACTAGATGTGACATATGGTTGATGTTTGGCAGATATTTTCCCTGATTCACACAAATTGGTTTTTTCTCCTCCTTGATAGAAATAGTTTCATACTCCACAGCTAATCACATCACACAGATTTTCTTAAATGACGTTACCAATATATTCCTTTCATCCCATTTACCTGCATTTGAACAAAGAAATAAAAGATCTTTTTTTTTTTTCCCCCTTTTTTTCAACATAAACGTCCTCCTAGCAGTCAGCCTCAAATTTTTGAGAGATCAGATTTGGAACTGAGCGCTCTGCTTTATTAAATGTTCTTTCTTCTAGTAAGATTGTGCTTAATCACCTCTAAACGACTTATATCAGACTTTTAAGAGTTATCCTTAAAAAGGAATGCTTATGATGCTAATTTTCAAGGATTGAATCATATTCCAAATTACAGTATCTGAAAGGCTTCAGCTCTATTAATGTAGGATTATTATTGAATTTCCACCTTAAAGTGGGTTCAAAAAATGCAGACAGCAACATATGGCATTGTCATACACTGTATTATTTGCTTACAATATTCAGCCTCTTCCTAGAGACAAGTGCCTGCAGAAAAATTATCCTTCTCTTTCTGCTAATACTGAGCTTGACCATTTGAATTGATTTGGCCAGTGAAATGTGGATGACAGTCTCACTCCAAGGCTGTCAAAGCTAACATGGTCTTGCATGGCATGTTCCCTCTGCCATGAGCCTGGCATGTCCCAGATGGGGCTGCTCCTGTAGCCTAGGTTTTGGAATAAAAAACACAGAGCAGAGACCAGGTGGCCTGCAAAGAGTTGCCTGAAAGAGAAAAAAGAATCTTGCTTTTGTTAAGACACTGAAAGTTGGGTATTCTTTGTTACTCCAACATAACTAACCCTAAGTTGAGTGGTAAAGGTGTATACATATTGTTTACCCATTCTTTCAATACTTTCAGCCTTCAAATATGACCTGCTGCCTTTCTCCAAAGCATTATAGCCAAGTTTGGAGCAGCATAAAAGGACTCAGAAAATTTTAGTGGCATTTTGAAGGCTTCTTGAAGTCGTAAATGGTCTCTGTTTTCTCCATTTCAGTTACACTTTGAGGATTTCTAACCCAGAAATTTCTTTTGTCAACTTCCTTTTCAAGATCTTCCTGGAATAGAGAATATCTCCCAGTCCTTCTTAAGATAATAAGCTCGATATTGAGTAAAGACCTGTTGGCATGAGATGGTGGTAAAGCAAGTTCTCTGAAAATCTGTGCCCTTCTGCAGACTGGATGGTATCAGAAGATGGTTGTTTTCTATTATCCCAATTTGCTTCCCTCATCCCGAACTGAGTATTGACAAGGATTCTTGTTCAGGTTTACCTAAAACTGTTTGCCTGCCAGTTATGGCACACCCACTCTTTCCAAAGGCTGACTGAGGCCTTTGGAAAACACCTGGTCAGGGTCTCCCTCATGGCGCAAGCTGTTGAGCACAGCGCGGGTTTGATTCCCAGCCAGGGAGATACCCACACGGTGCAGTAGACCTCTCCTGACTCGCCCGCTGCTCCCCTCAGCAGTATACTTTGGTCAGTCTGCCTGTTCTGCTCCCCACTCTGTCTCTGGTGAATCCTCTCACCCTCCCGCACATCTGGCCTATACTCTGGTTTCTTGTATAAATAAATAAATCTTTAAAAAGAAAAAGAAAAGAAAAATACCTGGTCAATCAGAGATGCTAATCCCAATTAATTTTGATAATAAGTCCCATTTCTAACCCAATTTTTCTGCCCCTTTCCAATTCTGTTTTCACCCATATTGCTGTTTAGTGCCAAAGTAAGAGATGTAATAAGAAGGCAATGTTTTTTACTGGTAAGTGGAGATTAGATCTTCCTTGCAGTGGCTGGGACTGGCACCAGTATCATAAAGTCACCCTAAAGCGTGGCTATTTAAGCCATATATGTGCTTGTTGTCACTCTTTGTTCTTTAAAACCTACAGACTCCACTGTAAGTATCGTGGCCTCCTTTATTTTTACAGAACCTCACTCCAAAAGGGGAAAATGATAATTTTATTTATCTCATTTAATTTTCCAAAGATCCATGCTAAGAGCACTCCAAACAGAAGAAGAAAAAGCAGTGCTGTTGAAGGCAATCACACCAATGCCTTCACTTGGTTTTAGAATGGAAAAAAAAAAAAAAGTCATGTAGGGGGCTGTGATCTGCTTGAAAGAATTGAGGAGAAATCTCTTTCTTGTGACACTCTCATTTTCAGCCATATGCTTCCGTGTACAGAGTGCAATGGTGCACATGAAGCAGCATGCGTATGTACAAGAGTGTATACGTATCCACACACACACACATGCACACATGCCCATATACACACATTTGCTCATGTGCACCGGCCAAAGAAGGTGGAGGGAGGGTTTTTTCCCATGAATGGCAATAAATTTATAGAGAGAGAACTAGAGAGAGAACAGCCTGTAAAGTACGAAGCAAGCACTTCATTCCCAATTATCATCCAAAACTTTGTACTTTTCGAAAAATTTACTATCCTCAGCATTTTTTCTATTTTATGTATTATGAGTTTTTCAACGTATTACAAACAATATAAAAATATTACTGCCACTATAAAGACAGCATTTTGACTGCTAATTATGTGCCAGCTACTAAGCACTTCACATGAATTATATGACTTAATTTTTGAAAGAAACTTGTGAGATAGATAGGATGCTTGTTGCTGCTTATTATCATTCATTATTATCATTTTCAGATCATAAAACTAATGCCTAGACATGTTAAATAATTTGTGCATAGGTCTCACAGCCGAGAAGGAGCAAGCAGAGTCGGGATTCAAATCCCAGTCATCTGACTCCAAGATCCAAGCTCTCTAAGAAATTGGAATTGTCTCACTTTGGAGCCACCTGCAGGAGCAGAACATTCACCATTTAATCAGGGCTAGGAGCGTGGACCATTTTTTTTTTTTTTAATGTCTATTTTCCCCCCAAAGTTTTCCCTTTTTGTTCAAATTTCCCCAAAGTTTTTATTTATTTATTTATTTGTTTGTTTGTTTTAAAAGATTTATTTATTTATTTATACAAGCACTGGGTACAGTCAGAAGCGCAGGAGGGTGAGAGAATTCTCCAGAGCCAGAGCGGGGAGCAGAGCAGGCAGACTGACGAAGTACACTGCTGAGGGGAGCAGCGGGCGGCAGGAGAGGTCTGCACACCATGTGGGCCCCTCACCTGGTGGCCGGGGATTGAACCGGCGCTGCAGAGGCTGCGGGCAGCTTCGCAACCCAGCGCTCAACCACTGCGCCAATAAATGCAATTCTACTTGCAGGCACTCCCCTCCCACTAGAGGATAGGCTGGGCCCAGTTCCCAAAATGCTGCTCTCCTTTCCTGGTTGCACTGTAAGCACACTAAGTCTCTCCAGCCCCTCCCCATAGGAACGATCTATGAGAGGTGCACACAGTCTTATCATGAAATATTTGGGGTAATCCCCTAAGTCTCATTGGCTGGAATCCCAGAAGGAAACTTCTGACAGTAAATTCCACTCTAAATTTAAAAACGTGTTCGTATGGGTCCAGTATATTTATCGTTCACTTGATTATCCCGCTTCTCACTGCTACAAAAGTGATAGAAATTCTGGATGAGGTATTGCCACCAAGACAGATAATCTTCCCCATATCAGGTCCAGGGTAGGAAAGAAATGTCATGATGTATCGGGGAGGAGCAAAGATGCGAGGCAGCCCTCTGAAAAGCCCTCATGAAATATTTGCTTAGGGAACAGCACTCATGACTTAGTGTCCACACACGCAAAGACCAGGGTGGAAATCACTTATGTTCTGTATCCACAGAGCAGGAAACACAGAATTCAGCTCTAAGATAAGAAAGCCAGACAAGTGATACTTTGGGGGAGTGCAAGGTGACAGGAGGGACGGTGTGGGTGCTAACGCGCTCAGACATCTGTGCGGTCAGCAAAACCTCACCAAGGGGGAGCTCCCGCAGTCTCCTGGGAGGGACACATAGTCCACCCTGAGGGGGTACCTGTGTACACGAGGGGGTGATTCTGACTAGTAAACATATTATTTTATTTTATTTATATAATTCTGACATCATTTTTCATTTTTGTACAATGTATGCATTTTCATCTTGGTTATATTCCCCGTACAATTCCCACTCCCTTATTTCGATCCTAATCCCTCCTCTACCTCCTGCCACCGCCCCCCTGTAGTGTGCCTCTGATTTATAGTTGCTTGTTGATTTTGATTTTTACTTTATTATAATTAGTCTTTTTTCCTGGTCCCTTATTTAGGTTTTCTAAATTCCTGCTATGAGTGAGACCATCCGGTATTTTTCTTTTTCTTTCTGGCTTATTTCGCTGAGCATGATCCCGTCCAGCTCCATCCATGTTGCTGCAAATGGCATGAGTTTATCTTTTTGATTGCTGAGTAATATTCCGTTGTGTATATGTGCCACCTCTTCTTGATCCAGTCATCTATTTTTGGGCATTTAGGTTGTTTCCAAAGCTTAGCTATTGTAAATAGTGCTGCTGTAAACATAGGCATGAAGAGTAAACATATTAATTATGTCCAAGGTCTGGCAATAACCCTCCTGGTCTCTATAGCAGAATATGCAGGGCAGCCAACTGAGTCCTGAAAGAAGAGGTGTGGGGGTGGGGAGCAGACTAGGGGGTTTGGGGGTTCAAGTGGGTGGGGGAGTGGGCATTTTCCTATCAGTGCTCCTAGGGGCCCTCCAATAATCACCTTACATTTCTTTAGTCATGTTTAAATAATGTCCCAAACTGGACTGAAACAGAACGATTCAGTCGCCGTCTGGAGGACTCCCCATTGCATAGGCTCACTAGGTCTTTCCAGAGTTCCCAACTGTCACCAGGCTCACCTCAGGCAGTTTTCCCTCCTCTGCCCTAACTTAGTCTATCTTTCTGCTGTTCACCTCCATTCCTACCTCCTGCCCTCTGGGGATGCTTTCTCCCTAGTCACTGTCCCTCCCCACAAACTCACACCCCAGTCTCTCTGCAAAGTCAACCAGAACTTGAAGTCTGCAGGGCATGCACGAGGGGATCGGTTGTCTGTCCTCATCATCCCACTCCCCTGTGAACCCCTGGTGGTGAGAGTTAGGCTGTGGGAACTGTTGCTAGAAAGAGAAAGCTTCATTAGCTAGAGTCAAGGTTATCTTCATGCTTGTCCCTCAGACTCCCAAACAACTGATGCTTACCCTAGAAGCAATTTGAACACTCTTGGCTACCTACACCCATGAGAACCACCCACTAAACTTTGATCTTCTGCAGCTACACAACATACATATAAACTTAATGTTAGGGGTCTTGGGCAGGGAGAGTCAGTCCACCTGAAAGAAGAGGCACTCTGAGGGGAGACAGTAAGAGCCCAGACTATGGAGCCACACGGCCTGGGTTCAAATCCCACTGGTGCCATTTCCTGGCTATGTGACTTTGGGCAAATGACTTCAACGCTGAGTCTCCCATCTGTAAAATAAAGACAACATAGCATAAAGGGTAGGAGTGGAAATTTAATGAATTAGTATTCAAGGAACACTTTGCCTGGCTCCTAAGTAGTGCTGCAGCTACTCTTCTTCAGAGAGGTTGCATGAAGTCCCTCTGTACCGCTGACAGAGAAAACAAAGACAGTTTCAAAGTAAAAGGCAGAAGGTCACTACGAACCACAGGCCCTGAGTTTCAGACAACCTGTTTCTTATATTGGGCAACTCTATAGGCTCCCTCCAGAATGTAGAGTGAACAGGATTTACATATTTAACACGCACATCTGGAAAGACCAGCTAGTGCTCAAAATACATCTGTCAGCTTGAATGCAAGGAACAGCTCTGTGATGGATTTAAAATGTCCACAAAGTTTTTGAAGTGCCTCCCCTCAAGAGGTGAAGTCTAATTCTCCTCGCCTCTCGTGTTGACTGGAATTCAGGAATCACTTTTAATGAATAAAAGAAAGCAGAAGAGATGGGGTGAAACTTTGGAGACTCCATCATCAAAGCACAGCAGTGTCCTCATTGTTCCTTCTCTTGGATCACACACTCATTTGGGGCCGGGGGTGATGAACAGCCACATTGTGAGGGCGCTGAGGCAGCCTATGGAGAACTCCCCATCATGAAGAAGTAAGGCCTCTTGCCAGCAGCCATGGGAGTGCTCCCTCTAGAAGGCAGATCTCCCAGCCCTGATCAAACCTTCAGATGAATGTAGCCCCTGTTGACATGCTGACTACAGCCTCATGGGACACTCTGAGCCAGATGACCTGGCCATCCATGCCCAGATTTCTGATCTTTAGAAACTGTGACCCAATAGGGCCTCCCCTGGTGGCGCAGCAATTGAGTGCTGGGCTGCGAAGCTGCCCGCAGCCTCTGCAGTGCCAGTTTGATCCCTGGCCGCTGGTGAGGGTCCCACATGGCGTGCAGACCCCTCTGGCCGCCCGCTACTCCCCTCTGCAGTGTACTTCGTATGTCTGCCTGTTCTGCTCCCCGCTCTGGCTCTGGTGAATTCTCTTACCCTCCCGTGCTTCTGACTGTACCCAGTGCTTGTATAAATAAATAAATAAATCTTTAAAAAAAGAAAGAAACTGTGACACAATAAATATTTGTTCTATTAAATCACTAAAGGTAATTTGTTTTGTAGCAAGAGAAAACTAATAGGGGCCTCCCTGGTGGCCTAGGGGTTAAGACTCAGTGCTATCACTGCTACGGCCTGAGTTCCATGCCCGCCCAGGGAGCTAAATGGCACAGCAGACCTCACCTGTCTCGCCCACTGCTCCCCTTAGCAGTGGATTTCAGTCAGTCTGCCTGTTCTGCTCCCCACTCTGTCTCTGGTGAATCCTCTCAAGCCCCTGCACCTCTGCCTATACCCCACTTCTTCTATACACACACACACACACACACACACACGCACACGCAAAGAAAACTAATAGAAGCTCCTTTGTGGATAAGATATCAATCAGTCAACATGTGCATAAGTGACTGATTGTACACGGGTAGTGGACCTGAGTCCTTCAGGGATTGCATGTGTATGTCCAGAGAGCTGAGGTTACACCCAGAGTTCTCTTTGGGAGACACAAGATATGCCTTGGGATGGCACTGGTGTAGTATGACAGTTCTATCAAAGACTTAAGAGAATCTTCTTAATTCATTTAAAAATAAATTTCTAATGTAACAGGAATGTCTCTCACACACACAGACTTACAAAGAACTGAAGTCATTCACTGAGCGTTAGTTAGTTACTAATAAATAGTTCGTTAATAATGAATACATCGGGCACCGATCTTGACAAATATTCAAAGGCATAGCCTGAGCCCTCAGAGCCTGCAAGATAATCATTTTTATGTGCCTCGGCCTGCAGGGCAGTGGCGTAGCATTCTAGCTACTGGCAAGTGGGTGGGGAGATGGCCTGGGCTTTAAAGAAGAGCTGGTGTTTGCTTTGAGACCCAATTTTAAAAGACTTTTAAAAAGGATTTTTGCAGTAGCTTCAGGACCCCTACGATTGCTCCGAGTGGGAAACCAGGAGAGAATGGGGCGCGATGCTTCTGACCTGCAGCATTATCCGATACCGGGTGGAGTATTCAAGTTCAACAAAAGCACCAAATAATAACAACCATAATCCAGAACGTCAACAATCGCCCTGAACGCCCCCTTGGTTCCTGTGAATGGCTGGAGTCAAGTGCTCAGCGCCGGGCCGGGTCGTGCACACACAAGTCTTCTCGGCGCGGGCTTTGTTCCGGGTCAGCCGGAGAGGTACAGAATGCTGCCCTGGTGCAGGGGCCGCCAGAACGCACATAACAGGTGGAATTATATATCAGTGAGAGACTTACAGAGTGTTTATTCACTTGCCAGATTTATTTATCAGGTATGGGATTGAAAGGATTTCCGCACAGGATCTGTAGAGATTAGCGTGCCCTGAAAATGCTTTTTCAACAAATGCTTCCACTAATCAGGCCTTGGTTTTCGTATTCCAGCACCACAGTGCCCTGCCCTGCACCGGCACTTCTGGCAAGAACAAACACCCAGGCTGACAGACAAAGCGAGCTGAGATGCGGACATCTAGCTACCCGTCCGAAGAGCAGCTGTCTCTGCTTAAAGGCCCACAAGCGTATTTGAATCCGTTGTGAGATTAGTATGTTACCCATGAAGCAACTCGAGGTCAGCCTGAGCCTGAAATGTCTGCATGAGAAGGGAAAAATCTCTCCCTCACTGCTTTGTGTACCTGGAACCAATCGGTAGATGCTTTCCAGAAGCTTCTCGAGCTCATGCTGGGCCTAAGGAATGTGTTCATTAAGGATCTGTCGCATCTGAGCTTAAAAATGCAGCTGAATGTTTCGGGGTCTGTGGAAGGGCAAGTGGAGACAAGAACGAGGCCTTGGCAAGCTGTTCGCCCCACTGCCTGCTCCTGTGTCTCTAGTGAGGTCAAAGCCACCAGAGGAAGGACGGAAAAGCACCCCTCAGCTGGCCTGGTGGATGCCAAACATCTGGATGTTACGTAACGAGAGCCACTGGGGTGGTTTTTCTTGCTTTCCTTTGTTCCCTTTTAAAAATAATCCGAACAATTAAATCTGGTTTTTGAGTTCTGAATTTCTCTATTTTCCATAAGCTCCTTGAGAGGGCCGCTCTTAATTATTCTTTTCTGGTCAAAAGCCCTGCAGTAATGCTCACTAAGGAATCACTGAAACAGAGGTCAGCAGCACCAAGGTCAACGCTGGTCCTTCCTCCCAACCTTCAGATCCCCCCCTCAGCACAGACACGCGGCCTCACCCCAGCACGTGAGTTACCAGCGTGCAAGGATCCACCCTCACTTCGTGCAAAGGAGAATGACAACAACTCAAGGAATGTATTTTGGTTGAGTTCCTTACAATTTTTCAAGGCATTTTGGGAAAGGATAATGGAACTTAGGTCTGTCCATAGAGAATTCACCAGAGCCAGGAAGTGCCCTTGGCCGCAGCTGCCCAGGTGTCCGGGATCACACCCTGGGGTGTGCCCAGGTCACAACCTCGGTGGAGCAGCGAGGATAGACTCTGGCTCTGGAAGCCTCCCCACACCCTTGCCCTCTCTGGTTGCTTCTCAGGAACTGGCTTGACTGTCTCTGCTCACTCAAGTCTACTTTCGCGTCCCTGGTGACTTTCTCTTCTGCCTCCTGGGTACACTTGCCACCCACTTGCCCTCATACATGCACAAAAACACAGTAATCGCCCCATCTCCCGCACTCTGCCAGGGAACCTCCTCTCAGGGCAGAAGAGGGAGGGCCTCCCCCAGGATCCCCCAGCAACGGAGACTCGGGACCTCAGGGAACTGGCCTGCCGGCTGGCGGAACTAAAATTTCTTTTTGTTTTTTATTATTTTTTAAATTTTATATATTTTTATATCGTTTTTCATTTTTGTACAATGTATGCATTTTCATTTTGGTTCTAGTCCCTGTGAAAGGCCCACCACCCACTCACTCGTGAACTGTCATCCTGGTCCTTTGTGCTCGTCCCACCCTTGTTTTGATCCTACTCCCTTGCCCCCACCCCCACCCCGTAGGGTGTCTCTGGTTTATAGTTACCTGTTGATTTTGATTTTTACTTTATTATAATTAGTTTTTTTCCTCAATCCCTTATTTGGATCCTCTACATTCCTCCTATGAGTGAGACCATCCAGTATTTTTCCTTTTCCTTCTGACTTACTTCACTGAGCAGATCCCTTCCAGCTCTATCCATGTTGCTGCAAATGGCATGAGTTTATCTTTTTTGACTGCTGAGTAATATTCCACTGTGTATATGTACCACATCTTCTTGACCCAGTCTGAGTTGGAATTTGAACTTAGGTCTGTCCATAGGAATGGAAAGCTTTGTCTTGTTTTTTCAAGTTTTATTGATTCACCAACCATTTGCATAGCTGCATCATTCGAGGAGAACAAGTTCTCACCTCCACAGGAGCACTGGCTTCATTTCCCCATCCCCTTTGGCAATCAGTATATTTTCCAGGATCCTAAGAATTATTATTATTTTTTAAAGATTTATTTATCTATTTATTTATTTATACAAGTACTGGGGTACAGTCAGAAGTGCGGGAGGGTGAGAGAATTCACCAGAGCCAGAGCAGGGAACAGAACAGGCAGACTGATGAAATACACTGCTGAGGGGAGCAGTGGATGGCAGGAGAGGTCTGTCACTCCATGTGGGACCCTCGCCGATGGCCAGGGATCGAACCGGCGCTGCAGAGGCTGCAGGCAGCTTCGCAGCCCAGTGCTCAACCACTGCGCCACCAGGGGAGGCCCAGCCTAACAATTATTTTTGCTGTGTTTTGCCCATTTGTTTTCTTTGGCTATTTTTATTCCTCAAATGAGTCAAACCATCCAGTAACTGTCTTTTAGCTTTTGATATGTTTCATTTAGTACGATCACCTCAAAATCCATCCATGTTGTCCCAAAAGGCACTATTTCATCTTGCAGAATAGTGGAGTAGCATTCCACCGCGTACATTGCACATTTACCAACCAGTATGTTCATGGGCATTTAGATCAGACCCATCCCTCGGCTATTGGGAATAATGTGGTTATAAACATAGGCATGCACAAATCGTTTTGGATTAGAGTTTTCATAGTCTTTGGGCAAATATCTAAAAGTGGTATTGCTGGATCATATGGATTTCCTTGTTCCATTTTTCAGGACCCTCTAAATTGCTTTCTGTAAAAAAGCACCGAGTTACTTAGGGATGAGGTGATTTCTCAATATGGTTTTGATTCGAATTTCCTTATAATAACTGTTGTTGTTGAGGGTTTTTTTTTTTAATGCTTGTAGAGAAATAGAAGTTTAAAATTGCCATTGAGAGCTTGACTTTTAAAGTCAGCTGACCCATGTGCAAACTTGAACTCTGCCTCTTAACTGGGTCACCTTGAGTAAATCATTAAATTTCTCTAAATATCACTTTCATCACCTATAAAATGGAACAATAATAGTAGCGTCTCCATAGAGTTTTATGATAATAAGAAAAAGAATGTAAAGTATAGTGAGTTTCCAAGGATTTTTATCTAGCCTTGTTAGTATCCACTAGATTTGCTGTATTCTACTCAGTTGCACAATTTCTGCAAGATCAAAATACCCTAGACAATCTACATCCAGGTGTAAGTAACCCAAACCCAATGGGTTTCTTAAATCATAAGGATTTTTAATTATTTGCGCAACAGGAGTGTGAAAGAAGATGGTCCTATGGTAAATTTGGTGACATAATGATACCACCAGTGAATCAGACTCATCTGTTATTTCTCATGATTATGATGTGGCTGCCTTAGTTCTAGACATCACATCCTCATGTGATAGAATGGAAGTGAGGAGAAACAGGAGAACTTTCTTTTCCTGTTCCTCTCTTAATAAGAAGAGACTCTTTTTCAGATGCTTCCAGCAGATTTTCCAAGTCAAAAAATTAGTTTCGCCTACTCCTTAGTCCTGGAAAAGGAGAATGGAATTTGCCACGGTTGTCTGCAAACTTTTTCTGTAAAGGGCACGATAATAAATAATTTATTCTTTGCAACATAGACTCTATCACAACTATTCAATTCTGCTCCTGTAGTATGAAGACAGCCAAGGCAACGGGTGAACAATGAGTGTGTGTGCGTTCCAATAAAACTATTTACTGAGATCCTGTAGCTGGATTTGCCCAATCTCTGCCTTTGACCAATTATGACTCTCTGGTGACACTGAATAAATGGCAGTCCTGATTAAAACTGGGTTGCATTAGCAAGGAGTGGTTTGTTGGGTAGGGTATGCACAGAGAGGGAGGTCCTACAAGTCTCCCAGGAAGGGAGATTTGAGGTGGTGAGAAAAAGATCTGGAACTGCCAGGAAGCCAGGGACTACACGTGTGTAGAGAGGCAAAAGGACACCATTCAAGGCGCCCCAGTCTCTGCTTCAGTGGCTCAAACTGTTTTGGAAGAACCTGAGGGTTCCTCAGAGCCACCAGGGATGGGTGCATGAGGGATCTCGCCAAGGAAGTCAGTCTCAGGTTTCCCCCCAAAGAACTTAGGGAGAGACCATTTGCTCTTAGCTGTTCTACAAGTTGTGCTTCTGTTTGGGGGGACTTTTTAAGGGATAGCAGGAAAAAATCTCTAATGATAAAAATATTAGAAACCACTGGCCTAGAAGATAAGCCCTAATCTGCCCATAAAACATCCCTTTCTAAATATATCTCCCTTGTTTCTACTAAACTCTTCCCCACGAGACACTCTGGGCAAGTAGGTCAAGTGGTTCTCATGTGATTCTCCTGCTCTATCTTTTCTCCATGTTGCCCCAAGCTCATCTGCACGGCCAGGCCTCCCCTCTTAACTCAAGTTGCATGTTTCCTCAACCCACAAGGCACCTTGTAAGTACAACTTACTTATTTTGTACTTTGCACAAATCACCAAGTTACATATACTTGGTATGATCGAGAATATAAAGAAAAGATACGATCTCTTTCTTCATGTTTCATAACCTGGTTGTACAGGAAGAATATAAATGAAACTTGAGCATCAAATGGGAACAGTGCCTTGAAAATATATAGTATTAAAAGGAAAATTTACGGGCCTCCCCTGGTGGTGCAGTTGAGCGCTGGGCTGCGAAGCTGCCCACAGCCTCTGCAGCGCTGGTTTGATCCCCGGCCCCCCGACAGGGTCCCACATGGCCCGACAGACCTCTCCTGGTGCGCCTGCTGCTCCCCTCAGCAGTGTATTTCGTCAGTCTGCCTGTTCTGCTCCCCACTCTGGCTCTGGTGAATTCTCTCACCCTCCCGCGCTTCTGACTGTACCCAGTGCTTGTATAAATAAAGAAAGAAATATTAAAAAAAAAAAAAAAAAGGAAAATCTGCCCTTTCAAATGAACTTTACCCCACATTCAGCCCTTGGAACATATACTTTCCAGGAAGGCTACCACATCTCACCTTCGGAGTGGATTTCCTCTTTTGGAATTACAATTAAATCCATTTTTAAATCACAAAAGAAAACCAGTCCCAATCAGTTAAGAATGCCCCCATTTCCTTTTACCAAAAATGGTTTCTCTTAGCTTACTCTCTGGCTTTTTCACTGGATTTCAAAAGACTTCTGGATGATTCTCAACATCTTCTTTACCTTCCAGAAAGGCATGCCCAGTATTAAAGTTATTTAACAGCCACACACGTTCTGAAGGCCTTTCCTGAGGCAATGCCCCTGTAGCCTCTCTGCAACCATGACTGCATCCCAGAAAAACAGTGGAGCAGGTGGTTTCCTACCTGGGCACTGTCAAGGAAGGTTCTTGAAGGGGAACAGTAGATAGAATTGGTAAGATAGAATTGGTTTGACTAAGAAAAAAGATCCAGAAATGGAGAAGCAAGCACTTGATTTCCACATCTAGACTCAGACGCCTGGATTCACATGCTGGTGTTGCCATTTATGAGCTTAGACCTCATGCTCTGGGCCTCAACCCCCTCATCTATGACATGGGAATAATATGCCTATTTCTCCCTCAAGGATGTTGTAAGGACTAAATGAGATAACATATGTAGAACACAAAGTATTAAAACAGTGCTAAAGACATTGCCAAGGGACAGTGCCAAGCAGGGGGTCACTCTCTGTGGGTTTTCACCCACGTGCTCAGTTGCAGGCTCAGTGTCCAACAACAATAGGGTTTATTCAACAAATAGGAGATTTGTAGGGGAAATAGTTTCTAAGGCCA
Source organism: Talpa europaea (assembly GCF_964194135.1). Classification (NCBI taxonomy): domain Eukaryota; kingdom Metazoa; phylum Chordata; class Mammalia; order Eulipotyphla; family Talpidae; genus Talpa; species Talpa europaea. The sequence continues at coordinate 153,131,451 of NC_140068.1, forward strand.
CAAGTGGCCAGATGTTTCACCCCAAACAGTGTCTGCAGTGTCCCAAACAAAGGCCGCTTGTGCAAGATAGTGCTGTCCTGTCAATGAAGATGTGGAGCTGGTGGCACACTGGTCAGCAAATCCCCAGGGTCCAACTCACAGTGGCAGCTGGAGGTGCTCACATGTAGGACCTCTGAGGTGACACCACAGCAGCCCACAGCAACAGTCTGAAGACTGGGCTGGCCAGCACCAGATGCCAGACTTGACAGCAGCAGACAACACCAGGAGGCAGGGCCAGACAACCAGAGGTGGTGGACAGCTCTCAAAGGTGACTGGACAGAGTGCCAGTCACTGCTCAGTAATGCCAGTCAGCACCAGTCACCAGGAGGTGGTGTCCGAGACACCAGTGTTACATCTCTTTGTGAGCTATTGGTGTGAACCAATAGCCAATAGCTCTTTTGAGAGACTAGGCCGAGCCTGACAGAGCTCCTTACAGGCCATGTTGGAGTCAGAGGCAGCCAGATCTCTGCAAAGGTCTAAGGAGTTCTGCTGAATCCCACAGAGGTCGTCTTCTGTGCTTCTCTATTCAGAGGCTGGCTACTGAGTCAAGCTGGCTCTTGCTCTGCTTTATGTCCTCTTCAGGGACCACCACACCCTAGAAACGTGATTGGACTTTGTGTCCAACCTAAGTTTGCTTCCATTTTTAATTCACATAATGATCTCAGGGTTTGAATGACAACTGTAGAACTCAAACCTGATTGGTCTATTGAACTTGGATCTGACTGGTCCATTCTCAATCCAGGAGCCACATACAAAAGGGCAAAGGCCAGCCCCTGCCTAGCCAGCCTGCACACAGGGCAGGGCAGACTGGAGGGCTCCCTGGAACCATGAAACGAGCTGACCTCAGTGAGGCCAGAGGCACACTGTAGCGGTGTCCCGCAGCAGGGCTGAGTTTGACAATTCGGGGGGCACTGCTACAGTGATGGGACATGAGTCCCAGCCACTGCACGATGGGCTGCTGCTGGGATCCGGTTTCAGTACGATGCAAATGTTCGCTGTTGCCAGCACTATTGCTCTCCACCACTTAGTGGCCAGATTGCCTGGTCCATTGCAGAGATTCATGAATTGCCTAGTTTATTAGATATTAAAAAGGTTAGTTCAATCAAAATCAAAAACTTAAATCACTGCTTCTCTCCTCCCACCAACAACTAGTGGCTGGCTTAGGTGTGGGAACTTAGGCTGGGAGGGGATAGGATCAGTGTTTGTTCCTTCTTGGATCTTCCACCTTCTCCAACCACAGGCTGGTGCTTCAGGTGCCTCAGGGCCTGAAGTACAAGTTCTGCAAGGGGGTTCAGTTGGGATTAGGTTCAACTGCAGATGTACAGACGCTGGCTCTGTGTCTCATGGGGTACTTCTGTGGGATTTTTCAATACCCCCTCCCCACCACTGGAAGCTGCCTACCCTGAGCATCCTGTGCGGGCTGCTTCCAAGTTCTTCCCCCGGAGGTGCTGGTTTGTGCGGCTCTCCTCCACCCCCGCTCCCCTAGTAGGTCCACTTTGCAGACAGGAAGAACCAGCACGTTTGCTTTGGCTCTGCCATATCTTGGAAGCAGAACCTGTTTTCCTCTCACCGCTGCAAACAACTCTCTCTGCTCTCAGGCCACATTGGGCTCTATGTTCCCCAAACGCCAGAAAACAGCAGGTGGTTCTCCAGGGTCCTCCTCACTTACGTTGATGGAGGTAGAAATGCACACACATGGACAGCCTTCTTTGAAAAACATCAGGGCCTCCCTGGTGGCACAAGGGGTTAAGTGTCAGCACTATGAAGCTATCACAAGCCACTGCAGCACGAGTTTGATCCCTGGGCCAGGAAGCAGATCCACGTGGCACAGCAGACCTCTCCTGTCTCGCCCGCTACTCCCCTCAGCAGTGGATTTCAGCAGATCTGCCTGCTCTGCTCCCCACTCTGTCTCTGGCGAATCCTCTCACACACCCCCCACCCTGCTTCTCTGGCCTACACCCCAACCCTTGTATGCATGCATAAATAAAATAAAAAATAAAGAAGTTCACTGCTGGCCTCTCCTAGGTCCTTAGGCTGGAAGTGAGGGACAGGGTTTTCCCCTCAGCAGCCCCGTAAGATGGCATACGCCTCCCTGGAGAACGTGGGTGGCAGCTGCCTCTCAGCACATGCTGTGAACAGGGAGTCCCCCCTGAAGGCGGTGAGCTGAGACTCCCTCCCAGCCCTGCCACCAGTGGGTGAACGCTGGGCAGGAGCAGACAGAAGCACTGTGGGCAGCTGAGGGGGCCCAGCAGCATGGAATTGGTACTTCATGTAGACAGTGGACGCCAAGGAGTGTTTCCCGTCCTGTTCCACAAGGAGGTCAGTGCAGCCCCAGGGTGGTGCGGCCCTCCCATTCCAGCTCTTTCTCTCCAAGTGTAGGGCAGGTGGCGGGGAGCCCTCAAGGCATTTGCATGCATACATGCGTGGAGATATATATATATGCATAGATACACGTGTGTGCATACATACAGACACATACATGTATGCATGGAGAGCATGAACACGTGCCTGTGCTTGTGTGCCTGTGCCGGGGGGTGGCCGGTGGGATGAGGGGTGGGCGCGGGTGGGGTTAGACCCCAGTAAGGGACATAACACCAGCTGCAGGCCAAGAAGAAAAGTGAAGGAAGGAAAAAAAAAATTCCCCTGGGCAGAGGAAACAGGGGCTCCCCAGCGTCCCACACTCTGCCCAGGACGCCCGGAGCCTGCAGGGGTCACGTGAGGTCGGCCGGGCTTATCTCTCCGAGCTGCAGGGAACTGGGGGCCGCCCCAGGACAGCCGCAGGGCGAGGGTCCCCTTCCGCAGCGGGTCTGGATCCCAGCATTCGGGTGCTGGGAAGGGCCCCCAAAGGTGGCGGGTTCGAGTTTCCACCCAGACAAGGAGGGGCCGTGGGTGGTGTCCTGGCGAGACGAGCTGCAAGAAGAAAGACACCCCCCAAAAAATCGCCAGCGTGTCTGCACGCCTCTTTCAGAGCCAGCTCTCAGCGTCAGGTCCCCAAAGCAAAACTAACAAAATGCTCTAGAAAACACCCGGCGATCGGCCTCGGGGGCACCCCCAAACCCTGGGGAGCGGAGCTGGGAGCCAGGACGCCTGGGCATCCCGAGGGCAGCTGTCCCCAGGGCGCCCCGACCCCGGGGGGCTGCGGGCGAGGGCCTGGGGAGCCCCGAGCCCCGGGCGCGCTGCCACCCTGAGAACTTGTGCAGCGCGCGCGGGGAGCCCCGGGACGGCGCCCCGACCTCCGGGCAGCGCGGCACTGACCCCTAGTGGCCGCCGCCGTCCTCGGGCGCGGCGCGCGGGGGGCTCGGGGGCGCGCGGGAGGCTCGGGGGCGCGCGGGGGCCTCGGGGGCGCGCGGGGGAGGGCCCGGGGCGGGGCGCGCGCGCCGGTCACGTGGGTTAGCAACAGGCCGCAGCCAATGGGCGCGCGGGGGGGCGGGGAGGCGGGGCGCCCGGGGGGGCGGGGGTGCGGGGGTGCGGGGGGCGGCGGACTGTCGTGCGCCCGGGAGGGCGCGCCTCGCCATCGGGGCCCTCCGCGGGGTGCAGCGCGGAGTCTGGCGCGGCCGCGAGCTGCAGAAGGGGGCGGGCCCGCCGTCGGCGGGCGGGGCGGGGGGATGCGGGGGGAAGCGGGGGGAAGCGGGGGGCCCCCACCCCATCCCGACCCCGCGCTCACCTGTTGCCGCGCCAGGCCCCGGCGCTCGCTCGCCCTCGGGTCCGCCCAAGGGGTGAAACCACAGAACCATGCAGGTTCCCCGGCCCGGGCCGGCCCCCGGGGTGTCTCGGGGGGGAGCCAGGCCGGCCCCCCGCCCTGCCGGGCCCGGGGACCCCGAGAGCGCAGGCGGAGGAGGGTCGGGGCTCGGCTCGGCAGGGCCCGCGCGGGGCTTGGGTGAAGGATCGTGCGTGGAGAAGCCACGTGCAGCCAGGGCGGCCGGGCCTGAGGGTCGTGCGCCCTGGGGACCTGCACGGCCCCCCGAAGGCGGAGCAGAGCGCAGCGAAGTGTCCCAGGACGGGGCCAGCCAGGCCCCAGAGACCCCGAGGTTTCCATTCGATGCGCAGCCCCCACTTCTCCTTCCGTGCTCAGGCGCACGTCTCCCCCTCATGAGGCCCCTCTAGCTCGCTCCCCCTCACCCCGCTTCTCTCGCCCCCCTTCTCCCCATCCCTTTCCTCCCCCCCTCTCCTCTCTTGCCCTCCCTTTCGGCCTGCTAATGTTCTGTGAGTTCTCGTTGGGGAGTCCACCTTGCGTTTCCTTCCTCTGAAAACAAACCCAGGGAGCAGATGTCCTCGCAGGGGCCCCTCAGCCAGTGCTGCTCCGCCTGTGCTGGTGTTACCTGGATAGACAAGGATATCTCAACCTGCCGGGCCCAGCCGTCCTGTTCTTTTCTTTTTTTTTTTTTTAAGATTGATTTATTCATGCATACAAGAACTGGGGTGCAGGCCAGAGGTGTGGGGGGTGAGAGGATTCACCAGAGACACAGTGGGGCACAGAACAGGCAGACTGATGAAATACACTGATGAGGGGCGCAGTGGGCGAGACAGGAGAGGTCTGCTGCGCCATGTGGGTAGCTCCCTGGCCTGCCGGGTATCGAACTCGTGCTATGGAGACTGCAGATAGCGTCATAGTGAGGTGCTTAACCCCTTGCACCACCAGGGAGGCCCCCAGCTGTCCTGTTCTTAAAGTTCCCAGGGGAAAGACGCTGCACAGTGCGCTTTGATAACCTGCTACAAAGCTAACCACCTTGAGTAAGACTGGGAAGAACTTTCTGATCCCATGTTTTGTTTCTGTTTAGTGTGCTCAGGGTCAGGCTACCCCAAAGGGCAGTTGAATCTCTGCCCAGCAGCCTGTGGGAACAACTGGCAGGATGTGCCCTTCCTTGTGTAAGGAACAGGCATCTGTGGAACTGCCACCACCGGGAACCTTGCCTGGTGCCCAGGCACCTTGGGGATTTGCCAGGATGGCTTTGAGAAAGTGATCCTCTTTGAGTGATATTTTTTTGCCTTTATTCCAACCTTGCCAGGTGAGTCACTGATTGAGTGAGCAGCAGACTGTGCACTTGCTATGTGTGGAAATACACTAGACGCGACGCTTATGTTTATGCAAATTTGATATAGTATTTGATTTTTAAATGCATGATACTCGTGTTCTTGACCAGAAAATGTCATTAGGACGAGCATTTAGTCTGAGTCAAAGTTCAAATATTTATTGAGCTCTAATTAGGTGCCCGGCCTCTGTTTAGATACTGGAGATAGACCTTTGCTGCGGGGAACTTGCATAATGAAATAGATTCATGAAGACAGGAAGTGAGACCTGCTTCCCTAGTCTGACTTCACCTCCCGCACACCAGCTGACTTGCTGTTTCTTATTCTGCTGCCTCATGCTCCTACCTTCTAATCCCTCATTTTTTTCTGGGCTTTTTTGCTCATGAAGCAACGAGATGATACACGTGCATAAGATTATTAAATAATATGCCCTGATGGGAAAAGTCAAAGCTAGGAATTAAAAAATATCCACCTGCTCTGGCTCTGCCACTTAAAGAAATCTACAACTTTCTACAAATCTCTTAAGATTTGAATTTTGGCTTCCTACCCCTAGAACAGGATGATTCTTATTTTGCAACACCACAGGAGAAGAGTCACGGGCTTGGTTTTCTCATAGTAAGTTGAAGGGTTTGAACTAGATTCAAGTGCCAATTGCAAACTTTAAGTTCAGATTGCAAACTTTCCTTAGGATGGATTTCCCTTTTTCAAATAAAATCTAACATGAAAGCCCAACATATAAAAAAGACCAAAGCAGCCTTGTTCTACTAGCCCTAAGGGAGAAAGCTTCTACAGTCTCTCTTTCCCTGTCCTTAGAAAGACCTTGAGGAACCTGTGGGAACCCTGGAGTGCCACTGATCCCAGGGTGAAGCTCGCTGTGCTAGGTGATTATCTTTAAAGTGACTTCCCGTTCTAAAAGCCTGTAACTCAATGTTTTCTACCATTGTGTTTTACCATGATGAGATTTTTTATTTTTAAGATTGATTTATTTATTTATACAAGCACTGGGTACAGTCAGAAGCGCAGGAGGGTGAGAGAATTCACCAGAGCCAGAGCGGGGAGCAGAACAGGCAGACTGACGAAATACACTGCTGAGGGGAGCAGCGGGCGGCAGGAGAGGTCTATCGTGCGTGTGGGACCCTCGCCAGCGGCTGGGGATCGAACCGGTGCTGCAGAGGCTGCGGACAGCTTCGCAGCCCAGCGCTCAACCGCTGCACCACCAGGGGAGGCCCCCGTGATGAGATTTAACCCGTGTTTTCTTCCTTAGCTTATTAATATGTTATAGGAGACAGTCTCCAGCTTTACTAAAGCCAAAGTACATTTCATTGCTCGCTCCCCATTTGTACAGTCCATCTTTCCAGCACATAGCAAAATTAGATTTTGGTGGAACATAGTATTGCATGGTGAGAAAAACACCAGACTGGAGTTAAAAGACGTGAGCTCTACCCTGGCCCTGGCCTTTAACTATTTCCACAACCGTGGCCAAGTTAAGGAGTTCAAATCTATAAAATTAGGAGGTTTGAGGATAGTAATCAATAAGCATGCATGTGATCATTGCTGGCTTCAGACCCAAGGGAGTTTCTTTAAATTAAAGAACGCTATCCAATTCTACCCTAAATGGGGGCCAACAGTCTCTTGGATACCCACCCTATTTAGAGAGAAAAGGATGAGACAAAGACAAATTAGGTTGTAAATGACACCACCAGGATATCAAGGTAGAAGGATCATCTGAATCCCTGTTTTGTTTGCGCAGGTGGATAGAACCCAGAGCCTGCCTTGACCCTAACTCACCAAGCAGAAGCCACATCTCCATGAATAAGGGTCTGCAAGGCATTAAACACAGTGTGGGCATTCCTGAGGACAAAGCAGAAACCCCAGCAGCTGCAGAATGTTTGAAGGAAACAATCTGGGTTGTGGATGGGGTTGGACCACAAGGGACATACAGCATGATTCATTGCCTCCGAACATCCTCGTCTTGGGAAAAGGCAACAAGAGGCTCTGCCGGGGAAGGCAGGGAACTTTAGGGTGGACGCAAGAACAACAGCTCTGGTCATGGCTGTGACTTGGTTATAAGTTAACTTTATGGGTCACTGAGTGTCTGGAAACAGGCTATAAAAAGAAGAAAAGGTGGTCCAAGCAGCTTTGTGTTGGAAATAGCTGTGACCAGTTGCTTCTGGAAGGAGATGTATTGACTGCAATAAAACTTGATGGGCTCAGCACTTGTCTGTTAAGGCTGGAATCGGAAGTAAACTTTAGACCTGAGTAATTGGTAGGAAACTGCGCTTAAGAGCAGGAGCAGAGGGGATTTTACCCCAAGTGGTAAACTATACGGTATCCAGCTGATGAACGTGATCAGCCTCTTTCATGACCTCTAACCCCACGACCCTATCTGCAGGCAGATCTTCACAGTTAATCCCACAATCTAAACAAGTTGGTGCAGTTTGACTTTTCACCATACTGACTCTTTCTTTCATTTCCTTGTTCTTGGAACAGCAAAATATTTAAGATATAAATAAAAACATCAACCAAGTCTCAAGACTTGCTATCCTTGATTCTGTCCATTTGGTAGGGCAGGGGTGAGGGGGGACGGAAACAGTGCATCGTGCTAATGTTAACTTTTTTTTTTAAAGAGTTTATTAGATTATCACAGTGAAGATTGGATCCCAGAGGCAGTTTATTTTTTTTTTAATTTATTATTTATTTATACAAGCACTGGGTACAGTGAGAAGCGCGGGAGGGTGAGAGAATTCACCAGAGCCAGAGCGGGGAGCAGAACAGGCAGAAGGACCGAAGTACACTGCTGAGGGGAGCAGCGGGCATGGCAGGAGAGGTCTGCGCACCATGTGGGACCATCGCCGGCTGCCGGGGATCGAACCGACGCTGCAGAGGCTGCGGGCATCTTCACAGCCCAGCGCTCAACACTGCGCCACCGGGGAGGCCCACTAATGTTAACTTTTATCCAACCATCAACTTGATATTAACACCCTACCTCTAGTCGGCAATTATTTATTAAGCACATACTTGCCTGTGATCTGGCTGGATAGAGCATACCATTCAAATTTTCAAGTCACAAATCAAGTAGGATTATATCAGAAATATTTTTTAAAATATCTGTCTTTTTTTTTTCCACTTGACTTTTTCTCAGAGCTTGGGGAAGTCACATGGCAAATTTGAGTCTGAGCACAATGTAGAAAAGCACTGAGTGGGTTTGAACTGAGTTTCAGGAGTGCAAAGAGATCATCTTAACGATCAGTAACCATAATTGCACCACAATCAGAACAAACTTCAGGTCTGAGCCTCTGATATTTGAAATAGGAGTGGGGCTTGCGTGCTTGGTATTCACATCACAAAGCTTAACTGTGATCATGGCTCATGTTTTCTGACAGAAGCGCTTTGCATTCTTTATCTAGTTATCCCTTAGAACAATCCCACCTCTAACATTTTATTACCTTTCCATTTTTAGATAAGGACACTAGACTCAGGTTTTGAGACTTGTCTTAATTCACCCAGTGAGTAAGTGGCATTTGAACCTACTTTTCCCCAGCTCCCAAGTTGCTTACCTATTTCACATGACCAAAGTGCCTCAGAAGTCACCAGGAAGGGCAGCAACCCAAGATTTTACTTCTACCAGACTTGCATGCGGATTCCTCGGAGCTGCTAGTGGAACACCTACCTCAGTCACTCTTCTGCAGCCGGCTGTCCATTAGTGGCTGCTGAGGCAGAAGAGGGTGGACATGCCCGCCTGGAGAGAGGGAGGTACTAGGGGACAGCATGCCCACCCTGTCAGTAAGACACGAGAATTTAGCTCATGACCACACTTTCATATTCAGGACCCACGCCTAGTACTCTGGGCAGCCACTGCCTGGAACAGACTGAGGTAGGAAGGACAAGGAGAAGATGATGATGCCTGACTTGGACTCCCCTTCCATACCCTCAGGCCAAGGCTGGCTTCTAAATCGCCCTGTTACTGTCCAGTCAACGAAATGTCATGTATGTATCTAATTGGAGCTAAGAAATAGCTGCCTTCTCGGGAAGCTGTGATGTCCCAAAGGGGTTATGGGGCAGCTTAATTTGTTTCCTGGGGTCACTCATGCTACAAACGGTCCATACACACCGTCAGATGAAATACCACGAGGACACACAAGCTGAGTGTCCCAAGACTTAAAGTCCCTGAAATGAAGCGACTCCATTGATACAATATAATCTCAACAGACCTGGGGGAAATACTTTGATTTTCACAGGGTGTGAAAGATTTAAAAATATCAATTTCTACAGGGAGGTACAATGAAGACCCCAGGTTGGGTTATGTCCAGTCTCTGTTCTTGAAAATCTCACTGCATCTCACTGGAGTCCATCAGATTTTCCTTTCTTTTCAGACCACTTGGGTTACTCCAGTATCCTACTATCAGAAAGAAAGGTACGTAAGGAGATGAGTATAATTTTCTTAGCACACAAATTATTGCCATATATTTATTGTATTAAACAGGAACTAATCAGCTGAGAGATGTCAGCCTCAAGAAACTGCACATTTTGTCTTGAAACTATTGGAGCTGTCAGAAACAATAAAAAATAATCTTATCCATTATCAAGAAAGAGCAAACAGTTATGCATATTCTCAAGAACAATAGTGGTAGAGTTCACTCTCCATTACTTGTTTATATTAGATTAATCTTGAATCTGTATGTGGATATCAATTACACTCCCTTCAATAAATTCGATTTTGCAGAGAAAGATGCTCTTTTCTTCCAATCTATTTTTAGTTGCTCGGAAACTGCCCCACATTTTGCTGACCACATATATATTATTTGAACCCCCTATCAGCTCCCTGAGGTGATAATTACCATTTGGGAAATCCCTCTTGACGAATGAGTTGACTATTCCAGTGGAAAGAACACTGACTTAGATGCCAGGAGACCAAGAATTGATCCCAGCTCTGCCCCTAACTAAACATGAACTTACAGACAAATTAGTTCACCTCTGTAGTTCTGTGTAAAATAAGGAAGCAAAATTAGATGATTTCTTTCTAAAATTCCTTGCAGCTCGAAAATTCAGTGTTTCTCTAAGTCTCCTGGACCACAGCAGGGCCTCCCTCTTGCCTGAGAGCACTGGCCCTCCTGGGAGGGTAAGGAGAGGGCAGAGGAATGAGGAGCCTGACTCCAGACCCTGGAAGCAGAGCCCACAAGAGCTAGGTGCTGCCTAAGTCTCAGGAAATTCCCCAGGTGCGTCCATACTGGAGCACCTCTTGAGGATTGGAGCAGTTGGGTAGACCCACTTAATTGTCTTCTGACTTGGTCAAGAACACTTTCATTGCAAGAAGGGATACTTCAAAAAAAATTCAGTAAGAGCAAGACGACCCTTGGAGGACTCACTAAAGACTGATGTGTGCAGGGCCCCTGTCCCCCATCGGCTGCATTTGGAGCAGTAAGTCGACACAGGCACCGACAGCAAAGCCCATGCAGAGATGCAAGACAGCAGCAGCACTGCAAGCGACCCAACCAGGAAACACCTAATTTCAAAAGCAATGTAGGAACCCCCACCCCAGATCCCAGGCACTGGGGAGGGAAGGGGTGCTTCAGAGAGTCTGCATGTGAGCGATTCGTACACAATTCTTCTTCCCATTGCCCTACAGTTAATGTCCATGAATCTCCCCTGGCATCCTGGACCTTGAGTAGAGGGGTTCTACACCAAAGCCAGGGTGCAGGGGGTGAGAGGATTCACCAGAGACAGGGTGGGAGCAAAACAGGCAGACTGACTGAAACACACTGCTGAGGGGAGCAGCGGGCAAGTCAGGAGAGGTCTGCTGTGCCATGTGGGTAGCTCCCTGGCTGGGGTTTGAACTTGTGCTGCAGAAGCTGCGGACAGCTTCACAGTGCTGTGCTTAAACCCTGGCGCCACCAGGGAGGCTCAACATCCTCATTTCAACTGGAGTCATGGTGGCTAGAACACATTTTCTTTTCACCATCCTAAAAATACCAGCATTCGTGGTCTTCTGAGGCCCAGACTGGAAATCCATCTAGTTAGTCGAGATGCACAGGAAGAAGAGGAACTGTCCAAATTCACCAAAAATGTGTTGATGTAGAAGGTCAGGGCTGCCTCTGGCTGCCTCTCTCTCCGGTGACTGCTGGCTGCTTTTGTATTAATCTGTGTTCGTAATAAAGACACTTCAAAGGCGACAAGAATTTCCACTCTCTGTACCTGCACACACTTCACCCTCTTTAACCTCCCGTACAACCAGGCAAGGAGCCATTATCTCCCTCTTGCACATGTGGAAACTGTGACTTGGGAGACAGAGTGACTTACTTGAGCACTAAAAGTTACAGAAGTTCCTCTAATCCCAGGCCCTGTGCTCTCCTCTTACCCACAAGACACAAGAGGTCTCAGAGGAAACCTCGTGGAACTGGGCCCGACACAGAAATATGAGCATCGGTGTGTGGTGATTGGGTATTTGGACATACTGGCTCAGATGAGAATGTCCTTTATGTCCGAGCAGCCTTTAGATGGAAAACATAAGTAAGGGCCTGTGGGACTCGCCCAGGACTTCCTCGCTGTCTCTTCCTGTCCTGATTGCTGACTCTACTGCTCCAGGGTCTTCCCACACGCAGAACCCGCCTCTCTTCATCCTGGAGGGTTGGGAGCTGGAAAGGTCCTAATCGAGATGAGGGGTAGAGGCGAAGAGGGAAGGATGCAGCAACACCATTCCCAGGGGAATCCAGGCCCACCCCACGCAGCTTTCCAGCCTCCATGTCTCAGCACTCAGTCCCGTCAGGGGCCAGCATCGCCCCACAGGGAGAGTAACAAGCTGGGGTGTTCTTCTGAAGTACTGACTTTCTCTATACTCTGTGACACAGGAACCTTCTAGAATGTGTCTCATCATTGCTAACAGTAAAGTGCCGGGAAAATGTTCAGAGGGGCAAGTGATTGATTCTGGGGCAAGAGAATAGGGGATAATTGGCAAGGGAGAAACCATTCAACAGGGAGAAACCATGTTCAGAAATCAGAGTGGGAGTGAGCAAGGAATCGGGAGACCAGCGCCTGAGACCAAGAGGAAGAGGAGCATGTCTGTGTGTGTTACGTCTACATGTATGTGTGTGTGTGTCTATGTGTGGGGGTGCGGGGAGCAGTGGGTTATCACTTACCAAAGAAATGGCTGAGACTGCAAAAGTCTCTGAACTGAGAGATGGCTTGCAAATATTTCCAAAATGCTTGAAAATTCCAACCGGAATGTTGCTCTTACCACCTCACACCACACTAGCACGTGACCTCCACAGCTGGGTCTCCCTTCCAGGGGAGAGGCGTTGGCGGGATTTCAAAGAGAATTCCACTCAGCTGCCTGCTCAGGCGGAGTCCTCCGGTCTCTGCCAGTTGCCCTTGAAGTGACTGCACATTCTGAGGTCCAATTCCCGCTTCAGAAAAATAGGGGTGTAGGGTAAGGAAAAAGGTATCAGGCTTTTCTGCCCTCCCACCATCAGGATAGATGAGGGAGGCCTGTGATCCTGGGTGCGTGCCTGAGGGCGGGCACCTGAAGTGGGTCCACCTGCGCCAAGAGACTGATTTATAAGGGTGGCACAGCAGCGTGCGGGGTGGTGGTCGTGCAGTGTCGAGGGTGGGGGAGTGGAGTGTACGGAGGCGGGCGGCGACTACAAACCACGGCGAAGAGCATGTGGCTGCTAGAACCGTTCAGAAACCTGCCCGGAATGGGTTGGTTGCTTTACAACTGGCGTGGAGGGCAGGACGGTTCGAGGCAGGCCGGCTCTACGCAGACGAAACCCTTTGAAATCTGGAGAGGGATCCCCGATGGCCGGCCACGAGCAGATGGTGCCCGGTGGCCGACCTCCTCGCCCAGTGGGCACCTCCCCAGCCATGGCCAGAGGTAGCTGGATCCCCGGGGCGGTTGGAACAGGCCCTGCATGAAACAGAAGAAACCCTGAGTGGACGCAGGGCCCGCGAGGCGGCAGGAGCCGTGGGCTGGGTGTTCCTCACGGCTCTGCGGGAGGCCAGGCGGAAAGAGCCATCCCGACTCCAGCAAGGACGGGATGAGATGCGGGGAGAGATGCGAGAAGAGATGCGGATCCAGCAACAACGTTTGAGGATGCTGGAGGAAGAAGTTCGGAGAAACCGACCCACCCCTCGGGAGACGCCGGACCCCGTCTCAGGAAGGAAGGCGCGGGAGGCTGGTCCTGGGCCCGAATCGCAGCCGGTGGTGGCCAACCCGCCTGCGACGCCAGAGATGCCTGAGCCCTGCTCAGGAGGGGGAGAGGGAGGCGGAACCGTTGCCTGAGCCCCAACCGGCCGGGGCAAACCCACCCGCCAGCCCGAAGATGCCGGACCCCTCTGGCGAGGAGGAGGAGGCTGGGCCCACGCTCCGGGCCGCCCGGGGGTGACTCAGACAATGAAGCGGCAGCCACCCCTGGCCCCGGGGGGTCTGGCTGCGGGACCCCCACAGGTGAGGGAAGTTACTACCTACCGACCACACCCCCAGGCGGAACGGGCGGACTTGGGCAAACAGTTCCGCCAGAAACCAGGGGAGCCCTCGGCAGCCTGGCTGCTGCGTGGATGGGGCCTGGGCTGGATGGGAGCATTTGCCCGGCTCGAGAGCTGGAGAGACTGGCCTCCGTGGCTTCACACCCATCCTTGCGACAGAGGCTGCGGAACAGCCGGCGGTATGGCCAGGGCGCCCCCACCCTCCTGGCGTGGACGGTGGCTGCCGTGCGGACAGGATGGGCCGACGCAGGGGACGTGCCGGAGACAGGGAGCGGGTGGCCGACGGCCGCCGAGCTGGGGCAGGTGCTTCGGGCACGGGGGCTGCGGCGGGCCATGTTCAATGTGAATACGCGGGGTCCTGACGACGAGCGCGTCACAGCCGGGAGGAGAGACTTGGTAGTAAAGAAGCCCCCTCGTCTACATTTGGAGCCCTCATGGCAGTTCAGCCCCCTATGTGGGGCGTCAGATACATGACGTCACCACCATGACAGCCCGCGTGGGAGAAGCTGAGAGCCGGCGCGCTCAGAAAGGAAGACGGGTAGTTTCAGAAAGGTCAAAAGGAATGCCAAGGAGGGCCAGGAGGCCTCTGGGCATCACAGAACCTATAAAAGTCACCCGTAACCAAATGTGGATGGATTTAGTGAGAGCAGGGGTAGATGGCACTAAAATAGACGCGCAGCCCAATGCATATTTATTGGAATGATGGCAGCAGCTGCGAGAAGACCAGAGGTTCTCGCCGCCCATGAGAAGGGCTGCTGCTCGGGGGGAACCTGGAAGCCCCAGGCCTCAGGCGCGCGCCCTGCGCCTGGAAGACCACTTGCTGCCAGCCCCGTCCTCGGGGGATGGCCTGATAGCCTTTGAATAGGGTGAGGGCCAAGGAACCCGTCCACAGGGGACGGGCAGGGACCGGAGGCCACATGGGGAGCTTGCCATCCCCTGGTCCCCGACTAACGTACAAAGGGTCTTAGCTCTAGTAGACACAGGAGCAGAATGTGCTCTGCTCTATGGAAATCCGGAGAGATGTCATGGGTCTACTTGTTATACGGATGGCTATGGAGGCCAGAGTGTCAAGGTGACAGCAGTAAAACTATCTCTGGGGATTGGCCGATGACCCCCGAAAGCGTATAAAGTGTGTGTATCGCCCGTCCCGGAGTACATCCCGGGGGTGGATGTACTACGTGGCTTATGGCTGGAGACCACAGTCGGAGAGTTTCGCCTGAGAGTGCGAGCGGTAAAGGCAGTGGTGAGAGGACCCGCTAAGCATCCGCCCCTAGGAAAATTGAGTTTAGTCATTTTGTGATGTATTTGCTTTTGTGGGCCATGGCTGCACTGTTTATGTTTCCTTAAAAAATTGTATATACGTGGACTAGATGGCAGAAAACCCTGAGGGGGTGGACTGTAGGGTAAGGAAAAAGGTATCAGGCTTTTCTGCCCTTCCGCCATCAGGATAGATGAGGGAGGCCTGTGATCCTGGGTGCGTGCCTGAGGGCGGGCACCTGAAGTGGGCCCACCTGCGCCAAGAGACTGATTTATAAGGGTGGCGCAGCAGCGTGCGGGGCGGTGGTCGTGCGGTGTCGAGGGTGGGGGAGTGGAGTGTACGGAGGCGGGCGGCGACTACAAACCACAGCGAAGAGCATGTGGCTGCTAGAACCGTTCAGAAACCTGCCCGGAATGGGTTGGTTGCTTTACAAGGGGTAACGGGACCCCCCCCCCCCACCAAGATCTACTGGGAAAGTGAATGAGTTAACACACCCAGCGCAGAGCTAGGCACCTGCACTGTGGTTTCTGAACGTTCCTTGCATGTCATTCGTGTGGCAAAGGGAACCAAGCATCAGTGGGAAACCAGACTTAGTGACAACCTCGTTCTAATCCCTGCTCACTACTTGGCGTCGGGCAAGCTCCTTGACCTCTCTAGGCCTCCGTCCCAGCCTCCATTCCACTTCTGCTACATTATTATTTTTTTTTTTAAATAGAGGCATGTTTTATTTATTTATTATTTATTTGTTTGTTTGTTTTTTGTTTATACATGCACTGGGTACAGTCAGAAGTGCGGGAGGGTGAGAGCATTCACCAGAGCCAAAGCGGGGAGCAGAGCAGGCAGAAGGACCGAAGGACACTGCTGAGGGGAGCAGCGGGCGGCAGGAGAGGTCTGCGCGCCATGTGGGACCCTCCTCCGGTGGCCGGGGAGCAGCCGGGGATCGAACCGGCGCCACAGAGGCTGCAGGCAGCTTCGCAACCCAGCGCTCAACCGCTGCGCCACAGGGGAGGCCCAACTTCTGCTACATTATTAAACTCCTCCCATGGTTCCTGTCCTAATCCACTCTGGCTGTCCCAGCCTATCCTAGAGAGACTGGGGGAGGCTGCCAGCCAGGCCAAAGAGCTGAGGTTCAGAATTGGACAAAAATGACGTCACTTGTCCAGCCACCATGAAGCACATGATTGGACAGCCTCCGGATGCAGCTGGCCGCTGTCTGAGATCAGGACAGGGTGGGGGTGGGGCTGAGAAGGGGGTGGGGACTTGGGGACGTAATGTTGACTTTGATAGGAGGAAATCAAACCAGGTGACGCACTGTTGAGCCACTGGGCCCAGTGTCACCGGAGCCAGCCTATCTCTGCACCCTTCAGTTACAGCAGTCAGTCAGTCCCTTTGTGCCTAAGACCTAAGCAGTCTGAGGACATTTCTGTTGCTTGCAACAAATTTGCTCCAAAATGAAATACCACCCCTCACTGTGACACATGGCTGATGTAAGCCAGATATATGGGTGCTTGTGTCTGTTATAGCAGACTATGCTCACCTCTTCTCAGGCCCATCTAAATCACCCTAGAGGAAAACTCAGCCCCAAGTCGTTTAAGGTACTCAAGGATCCCTCTCCTTTGCTTTTTGCTGCCCAACTGCAAAACATGTGTCCCAGAGTCGAGAGAGAGGCATGAAACGGTCTGTTCTCCATCCAGAAGCCTCTGCGGTGGGCATCACTGTGTATAATTTACACATTGGCCTCTCTGCTGCTGTGTCACTAACAAATGACCCCCCAACATAACAACCTAAAGAACAAATATTTCTTTCCTGTGCAATCTATGAGCAGCTCAGCTGGCTGGTTTTGACTCAGGATTTTTCACGAGGTTGCAGTCAAAATGGCAGCTAGAGCTGCCATCACCCCAAGACTCACTGGGGTGATGGTTCTGCTTCCAAACTCACTCAGGGTGTTGTAAGCAGGATTCATTTCCTCACTGATGGTTGGCTGGAGTCTTCAGGTACGTGGGTACGGGCTTCTCCATAGCTGCTTACAGCTTCTGGCAGGTACCTGGCTTCCGAGAGAGAGAGAGACAGAGAGAGAGAAAGAAAGAACACCAAGTCCAGGGCAGAAATAGTCTTTCATAACCTAATCTTGGACGTAACACACTATCACACTCCTGCCATATTCTATTTAGTCACACAGACCCGTTTGGGTGCAGTGCAGAGACAGCCACAGTGTGAAGGCTGCGTGCGAACGCCAGCAAGCTAGCAGGGCTTGTAGGGAACATCTGGAAAGTGGCCAGCATGATTGCCGGGCGACTGCCTGGCCTCTCTCTTCCAGCCCCGTCATCTTGCCAGGATTCCCTTCTCTCCTCTCCTCTCATCTCTGCTCAGGACAGGTCATCCCCTTGTTCATGTCTGCAGGGTCTTACCGCCCCCAAATAGGAATTTCTAGAAGCAATTCTGTCTCTGAGAGGTATAATCTTTCAAGAAATGGCAAGTTTCTTTAATCTTGTTTTATGGCCTATGTATTTATGGATCTCATTTTTGGTCCATGATAGTAAAAGGCAAGACTTTAAATAACTGTAAAATACTTACTATTCCTCAAATTCTTCTCCCAGTGTTCCCCACACCCCACCCAAGACCATGGGGCTCATTTCCTGTAAGAACTACTTACTCCTTGAAAGTTAGTGAGTCTACTCTCCTCACATACATCCCCCCGTTTCCCATGTCTCTCTCCATCCATTGTATGTGGAAAGACATGTGGCTCTCAGATTGACTGCATCTGGGGATAGACACCAGAGGGTGGTCCCGAGTCTTTGTCAGGGGCTGGAGACCTCATGAGCTTTATCCTGACGAATGCACCAGAGCTAGTCTGTCAAGGCCTGGTCTCTTTTCGTTTTTGGATGCTACTTCATGAAGGCACTATGAGGATTAAATGAAACACCACATAATATATAAAATATTTCGAAAGGCACCTGGCACCAAATAAACGCGCAATAGCTCTTTATTGTTCTCTGATAAAGGAAGCAGACGCACAGAAACTTCAGTTATTTTATTGCCAATATTGCTGAACACCTACTCAGTACCAACCAAACACTATTCTAGAGGCCAGTTATAAAAAAAAAAATGGGACCTCCCTGGTGACGCAAGGGTTAAGACGCAACCTATGAAGCAATCCACAGCCACTGCAGCAGGAGTTCGATCCCCGGCCAGGGAGCAACCCACATGGCGCAGCAGACCTCTCTTGACTCACCCACTGCTCCCCTCAGCGATGTACCTTGGTCAATCTGCTTGTTCTGCTCCCTACTCTGTTCCTGGTGAATCCTCTCACCCCCTCACCTCTGGCCTGTACCCCAGCTCTTGTATGCATGAATAAATAAATCTTTAAAAAAAAGAATGAAAGGAAGGAAGGAAGGAAGAGAGGGAGGGAAATAACCAAGCCCCTGCCCTCATGGAATTCGTATTCTAGTAGGTACAGCTGGCAATAAACACAATAAACATGTACTAGGTTAAGAAGAAAAATAAAGCAGCAAAGCAGTATGACAAGGTGTGCTGTATCAGATCAAGTTTCACAGGTGGCCTTGCTGATAACCCCTCCCTTGCTGATAACCCCTAACTTTATTTCCAGAAGTTAGACCTATTGACTCCAAAGACTACAAAATTTGGGAAAAAATGTTTTACCAGATAAAGAATGGCACATAATATAGGGCATGAATATAAGAAATAAAGGAGTTATTGAAAAGGGTAAACCATTGATGGCTCTTTGAATAAGATATAGTATGATTTGAAGCCCAAGGAATATATTAAAAATCTGTCACCATGCTGCATCCATTGTATTCATCTGGGTTTGCCTTAAAACAAAACTAAAGAAAACCCAAAACATGTAATGATAGATGCAAAATAAATATATGACATTTATCAATTCCCCCCTGGAAAATCAGGCTTCTGGATGCATAGTCACTTCATTAATAATAGCCTAAACAAACAAAAAGGAATCAAGTTATTATGAAAAATATGTGAATTTGTTCTTCGCAAAGAAATCCCTGTTGATTGCCTATGGAGGAATGACAAATTCACTTATCTTCAGAAGGTATTGCTATGGCATTCATAGCCAGGATGGGAAACAGAGGTGACAGCTCTTTGGCAATGAACCATCCATATCATTGGTTGGCCCTTGCCATGCTCTTCTTTCCAGATTTCTCTCTCAACCTCTTTATTTAATGAGTCCAGTGTTCTCTGATTTTTGTGAATTTTTCAGATGATTAGATGGTCTCGTGTGGAGGCATTTGACCTGTCCATTACTGCCCATTATTCTATGTCCACATGTAATTCTCAGGAGGTTGCTCACCTGTTGGAACCATCCCACACACCATGTACTTTAACATATTTTTGATATCCGTAATTTAAAAAAATAAATGAGGGGGGCAGGGCAAGATGGCAGTGGAGTAAGGATACTGAACTCAACTTCTCTGTATACTCACAGCTGGATTGTAGCAGAATAAAGTCAAAGAAACACCTGAAGGAAAAACAAAACAAAACAGAGGAATGGCAGCACATGCTAGGAGTAACATCTAGAGGTGAGGAACAGAGCAGATCAAACAAGCCTGTGTGATTTAAGATGGGTGGGGTGAGTCCTGGTAGGCCTGGAAAAGAGCAGAATGGAACTAGCAAAGCCTAGGCACAGCAACCTTTCAGACTCCATGAGAGGATCCAGAGGCAGATCTTAACAAATGCCAGCATAGCTCCATTAAGCAAACTCACCAACTGTGAGGGCAAAACCATACCCAGTGGATCCCTTCCAATATCAGCACAGGCCCAGTGGGATCCCTGAAAAGGAGCAAAGTTTGAGTCATGCCCAGCAAACTCCCTCCCTGGAAAGACATCACACAAAACCAGCATGGCCCCATGGGGTTCCTGAACAAACTTGAGGAAAGAGCCATGTCCAGCAGATGACTCACTGATACCAGCATGACTTCAGTAAGCTCCCTGTGCAAGCGTGAGGATGGGTTCATGACCAGTGGACCCCTCACTGACCCACGAACATCAGTGTTGCTCAAGGTAAACTCCCTGAACAGACACAAGGGTGGAGTACCCCCTCAATAGGACCACCCAGACATTAGCATGACCTTGGTAAATTCCAGGAAGGAGTCTGAGGATGAACCCACAATAGCAGAACCCCCTGCAGACAGGACCTCCCCCAACTTAATGAAGACTCAGTTTCAGGTTAGTTCTTCCTGACGTACAGTGCCATCTACTGGAAAAGCAGAAATTCTGCACTTTTAATTTTTGAAAACCAAATAATGGAAAGATGAAAAGACACAACAAACAGCTGAGTCCTTAGGGGTAACACTACACCACAGAGAACAAATCTCTGGAACCCAATTGCAAAGATATGAAAGATCTGTTCTTCCCATCACATACAGTGTTCAAAGTTTTCATGATAAAGAAATTTAAAGAAATGAGAGAAAACATAGAAAAGCTGATCAAAGATATTGAAGAAAGCTCAGAAATATCCTCAGAAATAAAATTAACACACAGAGATCAAAACTGAAACTTTAGGAAAATAACAGAGATGCAGGATGTAAAGAGATCAATAGATGGGATTTAAAAATTCTAGAGAAAGTTATGAATGTAGACTAGATCAAATAAAAAAATGAATGAGTGACATTGAAGATGAAAATGCATAAAGAATCCAGATGGAAGAAGAAAGAGAAATACAAAGAAAAACATGAAATAAACACTTCAAGAATTACATGACTCCAAGAGGAAAGGCAATATAAGAAAATGGGGACCCCAGAAAGGGAAGAGAGAGAGAAAGGAACAGAGAAACTATTTAAAGAAATAATAGAAGAAAACTTCCTGGACCTGCAGAAGGAACAAAATATACAAGTCCATGAAACTTCCAAGAGTTCAAGACAAAGAAAGAAAAATGAAGCTGATTAGGGGGATGAAAAAGATAACTTATAAAAAGAACTCTGATCAAGCTAAGATCATAATTTTCTGAAGAAACATTATAGGCAAGAAGAGAATGGAATGATGTGATCCAAACTCTTAAAGATAAAAACTGCTGGCCAAGCGTACTCGATCTTGCAAGACTCTCATTCAGATATGAAGGAGAAATAAGATCCTTCTCAAATAGCATCTGAAGAAGTTCACGCACACCAGACAACCTCCCCACCTCCCAAAGGAATACTGAAAGGCTCTCCCATGTCTACACCAAAGAGAAGAACATATGAAAAGAACTGAACAAGGAAACAGATAAGACAACAAAATTAAGGACAAAATGGCAGCCCAGCCTGTCACATACCAATAACTGTAAATGTAAATCTAAATGTAAATGAACTGAACTCACTGATTAAAAGAGAGTATTCGGTCAGCTTAGGAAACAGAATCAAACTTTCTGCTCTCTCCAGGAAATGCATCTGTGCTGCAAAAATAAACATAGGTTCAGAGTAAATGATTGGAAAAGCAATCCTATAAAGAAATGGAACCCAGATGACTAACAAGCACATGAAAAAATGTCATCATTTATCATCAGAGAAATGCAAATCAAAACCACAGTGACATACCCACAAACTCACCCCTGTGAGAATGGCCAATATAAAAATGACCAGAGACGTTAAGTGCTGGCAAGGAGGTGGAGAAAAAGGAATTCTCTTAACTGTTGGTGGAAATGTAGAGTGGAAAACATTATGAAGGCTTCTCAAAGGATTAGAGATGGGCTGCATAAGCAGTGTTAGCCCACTGGTCTTGGCAAGGTACCATCTATCTTCTGACAAGGTAGTTTTCCTGGACTTTATTTTTCTAAATTCCAACAGAAACAAGTCAACCCTTTCATTCTCCCTGACTTTAAAAGCAACTGTTTGCATTATTTAAATAATCATTGTATGAATGTTCTCTCCCCACTAGGCGCAAAGAGCTGTGTGTGATACTGTGAGGGATTTAAAAATAAGCAAAACACAGCACATTGACTAAGAAGGTAGGTCTGTCATAAGTGTCTGAATTTAAATTCTGGTTCCACTCTTCGCTAGCTGTGTGACCTTGGACAAGTTATTTAACTGTCTCTGCTCTTATGTTTCCAGACCTGTGGAATGGGGATAATATTAACATCTACTCATGAAGAACCTGCGAAGCAATGCGCAGAAAGTATCATGACCTTGGATACATTAGAATAGTGCCTAGCACCGAGTCCTCAATAGCTATTAACTGTTGTTCACAGATAAATGAAGCAGATGCACCTAAGTCTTGGCTATGAGCAATTCTATCCATGCCATGCACAAACTTCGTGGTGAGATTCCATTTCTGTCTTACTAGCTAAAATTTCCCATATCTTGGTGCGGTTTCCCGAAACCATAAAAATCTCTTCTCATCATATCCTCATGATTTTCTACTCTCAAACCTTTTTGTAATAGAGCACTAAGGGAGGAAAAGCACACACATACACACATTTTTGTTTCTGTGCCAGGCACTATACTCTGCACGTTATCCCTGGGTTTCTAGTTTTGTTGTGCTGTGTTTAAGCCTCTCGATTACTCGATTTCCCACTTGCAGATGAGGACCCCTAGACTTCAGAGCTGATGGCGTCTAAGGATCAGACCTACCCAGCTCCAAGCCCCCAGCTCCTTAACCCTTAAACTAATCCCCTTGCTGACCGGCTCATGATTCTAGGCTAGTCTGATTAACGTCTCATGATGTCACAACCCTCTTAAGAACACAGCTAAGGAAAAAATAAAAATCATTGTTTGAACCTGCCTCTGAATCTAGGAACTGATGGGCTTGGATATGAACAGGCAGCTCCTCTCCTAAGTGCAAAGGACCCTTGAAAAGGGTGTTTTAATCAGGGTGTCATGTTTTATGATTGTGTCTGTTTATATTTCGTATACTTGTTATCCTTGATGTTTTCGCCCCGAGGACATTCAGCTGAACAAAATTGCATACATCTTTGTGGATTACCCTTTCTGCATCCATAAGTTATCTGCCCTTTTAAAATAATTTGCACTAAAACACCAAGTGTTTTTTCTAATGGGAATAGACAGCTAGCGTTGTTTGATGCAAATGATTTCTCCCCACTTTCTCCCCGGCCCAGAGCTAAATCTGCAGCAACAACAGAGGACTCGGTGCTTCCAGAAGCAATTTAAGCACAGCAGTTGGGAGCTGCAATGTGACTTCAAGCCCCCTGCTTGATGTCAGGGAAAGCTAAATGAGACATCAGAAGAAGATGTGTGATGAGCAGGGATGTCTTAAGGGCACTTGCTATAATATTCACCTCTCTTGTTTTTAAGAAACTCGCTTCCACTCAGATAGTTTTGTGTCTGTGTATAAAGATTGAGCTGTTAAATAAAATCATAAGCATAGTCTGTTGTGTTCCTGCTCTCCTGGAGGTGATATGTTATGCTTTTTATGTTTCAACGTTAATAATACTTCTGAATTCCATCCATAGGTAAAAATCAAAAATTCAATTTTAGCCTAAACTTTACTCTGGCACTTAAAGGTACGATGTTATGAGTTCCTCAGTGATTACCTTTAGTTACTTACTTTCACCTGAATAAAGAAGCCAAAACTCAGTCTAACATAATAATAGATTTGAATATTTTAGTAGAACAGGGGACAGAAATACTGCACCCAGAAAGCAAGCTTGGGTGTTGCCATTCTTGGCTAAAAATAAATATATTTCTTGCTGTAGTTTTTTTTTTTTTTTTGCATATAACTGAATTTGGAAAAAATATATTGAAAACCTCACTATTACAAAGCTAATGAGGTGTTTGAGAAATGGGCTCTGCAGGCAAAAAGCAGCCCACAAAAAGAATTATGCATGACCTTAATTGTTGCTAGGGTTGTAATTAATAATTACAGCTAGTTCTTCAGCAGTAATTGCCTCAGAGTCACTTCTGGCCAGAGCACCCAAGGCCAGTGGCTCCTTCTCTCTTAGCAGTTGGCGAGCAGGGATCCTCTGTGGTGGACATGGAGACAGCTACCCTGGGAGCCTCAAGGCAGGCGGGGGATGGGGGAGGGTTGCTAAATCATTTGCAAACTATTAAATGATTTGCTCCCTGGCGAAGCAGATCCCAGAGCAACGTTCTCACGCATTCCCTACCCCAGCCTCCCATGCATTCCACACTGTCCTTGTGTCCACCCTGGGAGTCTCCAGCTCCTCATGAACCCCACAACCTGGCTTTGCCAGACACAGTCAGCTGCCCTGCTCCTGCAGCGTTCTCCCCCATCTTTACCCTAAAGTCATTCTGAGCACCCACCAGGAATTTTCCCGGGACTCTTGATTCTGCACGTTTGTCTCCTAAGCTGTGCCACTCTCACCTAATGTTTCTCAAGGTGTGGTCTGCCAAGTGCCTGCATCATGCTCTCGAGAAGGAACGTTTAGAATGCAAAGTCCCAAACCCTGTTCCCAACGAATTGCATTGTCGTCTCAATAGGTCCTGGGAAAATGCATTAAATAGTCGCCTCCCTGCCCTGTCCTGATTCTAACCCACTCTGCCAGACAACTTGCTTGTCTTTCTAGCCCAGATTTCTTTAACTCTTGCTTTTCCTTCTCCAGCATATTTTTCGATAGCTCGCTAGCATTTCCAAACAGAATAAGATAAAGACTCTAATCATGTTGGTCCTCCCTAAAAGCCTCCTCTGCTTGCATCGTTCCCTGAATTCTTTCCCAGCAGTAGACTCCAGGGCATTCTAAATTCCACCTTTTCCCTGTCTCCTACTTGAAGAGAAAATGCTTGCATCCCCTAAAAGGTCATCCTCTCTCTCTCCGGCCACTCTTCTGGACCACCAGGTTGGCAGTGATCGAGTCCAAACCACATTTTCCCCTGGCTTACAGGTGTGGTCCTGGGGTTAACCAACATGACTTCCTAAGAAAGGTCAATGCTCGCTCCCCACCCTCACCCCACACCACGCTTCAGGCAGAAGGACTGTCTCTTTCTCTTTCTCTTGCTCTCATTCTCACTCTCTGTGAACCATTCCAGGTATATCCCCAGAAGGAAAAAAAGGAGATGTGTGTTAGGAGCGCCTACAAGAATGCCCAATGTGCAACACCACCAATCTGATGTCAACCCCTGTGTGCACGCCCTTCCACAGCCACACAGACAGCCTAGGAAAGTTCTGTTGTGCAGTGAGTCTTCCACTTCTAGACTCTGGGAGACAGCCAGCGTGGGATGGACAGATGCCTGCTCCGTGCCGAGCCCCCAGAGAGGCTTCTATCTATAGGACATGGAGAGGGAAGAGCCATCTGGCTGACTGGATCTTCTCAAACCCCCCCCCAAAGCCCCTTGGGTGAAAGGGACATTAGAAGGTCAAAGGCCAGCCATTAACTTATTTTTAAAAACTTTCAGCCTGCACATGAATTATGAATATGAAGATCATGATCACGCCTGCTTTCGCTTTGTTCCCAGGGCTAAGACGCCACTGGTTTTCTGAAATGGAGTCAGAGGACAGAACCGTCTGCATCCAGGCCCGTAAGGAAGCCCTCGGCACATTCCATTTTGTTTCTGGAATTGCCATATCCACTGCCCCAGAGAGAGATTTCTTTCCTTTATGGAATAGAATCCTTACTATTTTTCATACCAGTCCCATAAGATTAAAAAAAAAAGAGAGACTGGTGAAAAGGTTGAGGGCCTGAAATTTGACCTCACATCCTATTTGGGATGAGATGAATTATGTAGGAGAGATTTCACGGTGCTGTTTCGGACCCAAATAGCAAACAAGTATCCTCCCTTCTTGCTCCCACCGCTTAAGCAAAAAACAGCTGTGCACAGCATCTGGAAGAGTGGTTCCGACCTTGTTTTATCCTATTTGATTCCCACTGGCTTTTATGTTTTCCATAAATGATTGAAGAAAAGTTCTCGGTTGGAAATAGCAATAAAATCTTCCATAAATTCTTGGGTAGCACTAGCTTCTGGCAGCTCATTGGATTCTCACTCTGCACAGCCCCGAGATCTCTGGAAGCTGGCAGAGATGACAAGAGGGCTGGATCCTGCCACGGAGAAAACTCCACCACCAGCACCTTCTCCTTGGCCCCCTCTGGTCTCCAGACTGGCCTCTCTTTGCAGCCACAAGCCCCGGCTGTTGTCCTTCTAAATTCCCTTTTTGCCTCTGAAACTCCATTTCTCTATTTCTTAAACGCAGATAGTAATAGTATCTACTCTAAACACTTAGGACAGTGCCTGGCACACAGCACAGAGTCACTTTATTATTACTAATCATACACTTACTATATAATAATGAAAATAATGAATGTTTATTGCGAGATTGCAGTAGGTATTTTACCTACTTTGTGGCCTGACTTCAAAACAGTCACAGGAGAGAGAGACAGAGAAAGGCTCGATTCTCAGAGTGTACATGCCACTCGCCACAGCTCTTGAGTCCTTGAATGGTGGGTGTCAAGGTCACGGGAAGGCTGTGTTCAGCACCCACCACCGCCGGAAGCAGTCTCCAGCCCTCCCCTTGCACAAGTGAACCTTGCGCTTCTGCAGACTGAAGGGCAGTCCTACTCTGCTGCAGCCTAATTCCCAGCCCTGCACAGAGGATGGTGATGTTCTCAGCTTCATTTCTCTCTCTTGATAAAACAAAAGCTCTGCCCAAACCAATGGTCCATCAAGCTGGCTCAGAAAATCCATGTTTTCTTGGATGTGAACAATCTCAGAAAGTCTGACTGAGGATTACTGCTCCCCAGAGCCCAGTGTCTGGAAACTGGAATGAAAAGAAGACAGCTCTCAAAAGGATTAACAAAAGCTGTGAGAAAATCAACCCAAAGTTGACTCAGACTACCCGGCCTCCAGCTCATGCCGCTCACAGTCGCCAACGCCACCCTGCCTTCAAAGAGGGAGCAAGATTTCTGATCTAACATGGGCCTCCCTAGCACATCTCCAGGGTCAGATTTGGCGCTGATTTGACTCCAACTAATAACTACATAAGAGGATTTTGCAAATTTATAATTTCCAAAGGGCACATCGGCTGATATTCTGTTATAATTTCTTAACTCCACTTCTTTCATTAAGGAGTTATTTTTGCTCCCAAGTGGGTCATTAGCTTTTTCCCCATTTTGATTAATTTAACTCACATTCAACTGCTACTACTGAAGGTTGTCGGAACTGATGGGGAACTTTAAGATCTTGCTTTTACCAGAAGAAATCCTGTCTACTCCAATAGTGTTTAACGAATTTTAAATGTGTTGCCATGATATTTTCCAAAATTGTAATAAATGAAGAGTGGTTTGCATTCCCCACAGGATAGTCTTTACCTCACCACAAAATTTTTTTTAATTAATTAATTTATTTATACAAGCACTGGGTACAGTCAGAAGTGCGGGAGGGTGAGAGAATTCACCAGAGCCAGAGCGGGGAGCAGAACAGGCAGACGAATGGAGTACACTGCTGAGAGGAGCAGCGGGCGGCAGGAGAGGTCTGCGCGCCATGTGGGACCCTCCCCGGTGGCCAGGGATCGAACTGGCGCTGCAGAGGCTGCAGGTAGCTTTGCAACCCAGTGCTCAACCGCTGCGCCACCAGGAGGCCCTCACCACAAAATTTAAGACCAAGTTTATCCAGTTGAGGTTTTCTTAATAACCCAGTGCCACTCCCTAGGCTGAATCAAACCATCGTTATCAATCCAGAGATTTTTCTCTCCCTCTGCTGTTGCCTGCTATTGTTTGCTTTTTGGCAAAGAGAAATTTACCTTCTGTCCTTTAGCAAACAAAGTCAAAGTGTCAAGGACAATTGCGCCTTTAAGTCTGCAAACTCAGCTAAGGTCTGGAAAGAATGGCCTAAAATCATCTTACAACCTTTTCTAGTGGTGTCCGAGGGGGTGTGTAAGAGGGAAGATAACTGTGAAAGTAAGATCATTTTCCATGTGACTGCTTAGGAGCCGATCAGTTCTAAATTAATACTATTCTTCAGAAAAGGTGAACGGGGAATAGGATGGAGAGGCCGTCTATTGTGCAATTGTCTTTCCACCAGTGTTAACAGTGACACCCTTTCCAAATGTTTCAAGTACAGCAGCGCAGCTGTCATCCCGCCATGAGGTGGAGCAACACCCATGGAACCTGGGAGACAGAAAGAAAATGTGAAAAATCCTGCCTTCCTTTCCTAGGTTACTTTTTGGACTCGTTTTCGTGAAAATGTGAACAGCTAATGGAATTTGCCAAAGCAAATTCATACTTTAGTACAATCATGTCTCATTCATCTCTCTGGCTAATAGACGGGGCTGTGAGGAGGAACAGGTCAGAAGTTACCATGGGAAAATGAAAGAAAATAGCAATGTCCACAAGAGGCATACCCTCTCCCCCGCCCCCCGTGGGTTGTGGAAGCCAATGACAACATAGTTCAGCTCAAATATAAATATGTTGTACCTTTCTGCCAGGCACTGTAGTTTATCACAGGAACCAGGGCTTAGAAATTCACAGGCAAGTGTTATAAATTTGAGAACATATGTTGGACTCCTTCCTATTCCAATAAGCAGTCACAGGTGTGGTTTTCATGAAATTGTATATTGAGGGAGTGTGTGTCAGGGAGGAGGGAGAGGGAATTGCATGTTCTAAGCAAACTATTTGCATACACATTATGCAGGTACCCAACACACATTTGTGCAAAGACGATGAAATATGTTGTGTGCTGGCAGCCTCTTACTGAGTTTCCTTAAAGCAAGTAGCAAATAGGTCCATCCTGTGTGCCAAGTCCAATACGTAGTGGGCGTTTGAAGTGCTATGTTGAGAAGGACGCAGAGGTTGTATTGAATCATTCATTCAACAATTTTCATTTTGTGCCTACTATGTCGCAGGCACAATGCAGGGCTGCTCCCCATCATTACTTTGGCTGGGGCCTGCGTAGGGTGGGGAGCGCATTTCCATGGAAATGGGTGCCCCTGCAGTGGCACAACCCAACAGCTCTGAGTGCGGAGGCCTGGGAGCTGGAGTAGATTTAGGAGTGTAGGGGCCCATCAGGGAGGTCTACATACACAGAGGACCAGCTGGAGGCAGCAGTGGGAAGGGGGTTGGGTATGTTGGGATGTTTGTTGTGTATTTGTCATCCCTGGTGAAGATCCAGCAATAAAAACACTCGCTGTTTATGCTGCTAACAAGCTTCTTGGATCGAAACAACCCAGGGTTGTGTTATAAAAGTGCTTAACGGTTGAGACAGAGCAATGCAAAGTGTAATAATAAAATAAAGGGCTGTCCTCTTTTGTATAGTAGAAAGGAATAGCATTTAGTCATCTGTATATCAAAGACCAGCACCGTGAAGCGGTGTGGAATTCCATGCTTCTCCTTCTACTCTTGGTACCCATTCACTGGAATACCCTTTAGCTATTCTTACAGGGTATCTCCCATTGACACCCAATGAATACTAAAGTGGAAGCACCTAAGGGGTCTTTGTGGGTCACTCTGCTGCCTTGGGCAGAATCACATCCCAGAGAGCCTTAGGGTCTGTTTCCCCTCACAGAAATCTAAATAATTGAAAAGGCCCATGGAGTGCCAGTAGGTTTCAAACTGTTCTGATCTCTACAGTATTTTGAGACACTCCCTTGACATGGTATCTGGGCTATGTCTGGCCTAAGACACACACACACACACACAGAGAGAGAGAGAGAGAGAGAGAGAGAGAGAGAGAGAGCACAAACCACATGCACAGGAGACTATTCCATCCTCCCCCAAATCTTCTATAAATTGCTGTGAGAAATAAAGCAGGTAAATGCTTACTTCATGGAAAAGAAAGTTTAGACAAAACTTGAAGACATATTGTGTAACCTGAGCCCACTAATTGCTACGAATACTATTAACTTCATCTGCTATTTCTTGGGCCAAACTTAGAGCTATTGGTATGAAGAGGTCTTTCTTTAAAAAATTAGAAATTCTCTTACTTTGGGTCACTTAGATTGATGATATTCAGTCATGCCAAAAGCCACTTAGCTATCAAGGTTATTAGGAATTATTTTCATTCTTTCGTTCAGCTGAGTGCTGAGCAGAGAGACTCAGACTCTGGCCTCAGGAGTCACAGCGCTCCCTCACAGTCCGAGGCAATCATGGGACAGTGTGGTGGTCAGGCTGGATGGGAGAAGTCCAGGCTGCTGGACAGGCAAGGGCGAGGCACCTGAACCTGGCTTGAAATGTCTTGAAAGGCATCTTCGAGGATACAGCATCTCATCTAGACTCAAAAGTACAAGTTTTGACCTTCAAGGTTTGGTTAAAATGAAAGGAAAACATGTTAAATGACTTAAAAATTTACTTGAACAATGTGCTTTTCTCTTGAACCAGTGGCTCCATTTCTAGAACATTTCCTAAATTCTATGGGGACTCAATCTGAGGGGGTGGGGGGAAGCAAATATTGTCTAAAAACATAAAAAAAAATTGATAAATGTTAAAATAAAAAAAATTTAAAAAATAGAATATTTCCTAAAGAATAAATGAGTGGAATGTTCATCACAGCTACATTTATAGTAAGAGAGAGGAAAATAGAAGACTCTGGAAAGGCAACATAATTAACAATAAGAGATCCTATAAAAGTCAAAATGCACTCAGATGACTAGGTATAAATGCAGCCACTAAAAATCTTGTCGATCAATATCATGTGCTATGTGAAAATGTTCACTATAGATTCATGAAAGAAAAAAAAATTCAGAACACAAAAAGATGCACGTCTCTCTGGAGCCTTGCAATCCAAGAATAAAGCAGTCCGTGAACCAATAACATCACCCAGGGCCCAGTTAGAACGTGAATCTCATCCCCATTCAGACCTATTAGATCAAAATGTGCATTTTAAAAAGACCCCTAAAATGCTACAACTGCTAATCATCTACAGTGGTTTCCGCTGGCCTCTGGAATTATGAGGGAAAAAAAAAAGGCAAGGTGCTGAATTTTCAGAAAGTTAAATATATTTAATTTATAGCGTTGTTCTTTACTCTGAGATTTTAATCTTGATTTTATGGCATTTAACTTTCTTTTATACAGTGATGGTGATTTTTGGATGGTTAAGTTTTGTTTGTTGTTTTGCTGCTGTTTCAGTGGTCTCAGTTAACAAAATAAACAGTTGGTATGGTAATCCTATGTGCTGTTTTTTGAAATTTTACTAGGAAATCTGGGAATCATGATGAATGCCAACACAAATGACTTTCAAGTAAAATATTATGTGTGGGTATGTGGTTTGGGTACGTATAAAAATTGCATGTAAACCATGTAAATTGTGTGCATTAATTACAGGTAAACCTCCTACCTTTAGGAGGTGGGACTGTGCACTCTTTCAGTATAATCTTCTCTGTAATCTTTTCTGTATTCAGCATCTTGAGAAATAACTTGAAGTGGAAGCTGGAAGAGCCTACAGAAGGCAGATGTTTGGCCTCGGTAGTTCGGGAACCTGTGTAAATATTATTTAGGAGTCCTGATCTTTTGAGAATGTGTATGGACAATTGATGCAGTCAGTCTGTGTCTTTTTATTTTACTTTATTTTTATGTTATATATTTTTACATCATTTTTCATTTTTGCACAATGTATGCATTTTCATCTTGGTTATATTCCCCATACAATTCCCACCCCCCCTTGTTTTGATCCTACTCCTTTCTCCCCCCCAGCCCCATAGTGTGCCTCTGGTTTATAGTTGCTTGTTAATTTTGATTTTTACTTTATTATAATTAGGTTTTTTCCTGGTCCTTTATTTAGGTTTTCTAAATTCCTGCTATGAGTGAGACCATCCGGTATTTTTCTTTTTCTTTCTGGCTTACTTCACTGAGCATGATCCCTTCTAGCTCTATCCATGTTGCCGCAAACTGCATGTGTTTATCTTTTTTGACTCTGGGTAATATTCCATGGTGTATATGCACCACATCTTCTTGATCCAGTCATCTCTTTTTGGGCATTTGGGTTGTTTCCAAAGCTTAGCTATTGTAAACAGTGCTGCTATAAACATAGGGGTGCAGGTGCCCTTTTGATTTAATGATTCTGTGTCCTTTGGGTAAATACCTAGGAGTGGAATTGCTGGATCATATGGAAGCTCCATCTTTAGCAGGCTGAGGAATCTCCACACAGCTCTCTACTGTGGTTGGACCAGTTTGCACTCCCACCAGCAGTGCAGGAGAGTTCCTTTTTCTCCACATCCTCATCAACATTTGCTGTTGCTAGTTTTTTTAATATGTGCTATTTTCACTGGTGTAAGATGGTGTCTCATAGTAGTTTTGATATGCATTTCCCTGATTACAATGATGTTGAGCATTTTTTCATATGCCTGTTGGCCATTTGCATTTCCTCTGTGTCTTAATGAAACAGGAGGCCTGCAGCTGCTGTGCCACAGGGCGTGACTGGCCTCAGTACTGGTCCTTTGGAGGACCAGCCCTGGAGAAAACTGCAGAGCAAGAGGCCCATGGAAAATGCAGCCTGTGGGCCAGCCCCAAGTTCTGGTGCTGTTCACATGGCTGCACTGCACAGGTAGGGTCTGGGCAACAAGCTGGGGTTTCACTATTTTTTAAAAAAGATTTATTTATTTATGCACACAAGAACTGGGGTATAGGCCAGAGATGTGGGGGGTGAGAGGATTCACCAGAGACAGAGTGGGGAGCAGAACAGGCAGACTCACTGAAATACGACGCTGCTGAGGGGAGCAGCGAGCCATGAGAGGTCTGCTATGCCATGTGGGTCACCTCTCTGACCAGGGATTGAACTCGTGCTAAAGTGGCTGTGGATAGCTTCATAATGTTGCGTCTTAACCCCTTGTGCCACCAGGGAGGCCCTGGGGTTTCACCTTTATATTTATAAAGGTCCATAATTCTAAATGGACCTATCAAATTCAAGGTCCCACAGGTGCCAAACAAGGTTTTTAATACTAATCAGTATATAAATGGAGTAAGATGTGATTGTCAAAGAGAAGGTAGAAGGAATGGATGTGTGGGCTTGTTTATGAAAAAGAAAAGAAAAGTTTTGTCTTAAGCTGAAACTAGAAACAGAAAAAAAAAAAAAGACACAAGACACAATGAGAAAGGAAAAGGAAAGTTGTAAAAGGTTTATGAGAAAGGAATCCTGGGGAGTTTTCTTACCTATGATTACTTACATGTGATCAATCTGGGTAACATTTAATAAATTTGTTGTAAGGTTTGAAATTAATCCTTAATATCTTAGTGTACTTACATAGTAACTAAACCTCCTTTCCTTCCACTTGATAAATGGACAAAGTTCTCT
The DNA here is from genome assembly GCF_964194135.1 of Talpa europaea. Lineage (NCBI taxonomy): Eukaryota > Metazoa > Chordata > Mammalia > Eulipotyphla > Talpidae > Talpa > Talpa europaea. The sequence goes on from NC_140068.1 coordinate 153,164,391, forward strand.
GCTTTTGATAAGATGTCATGAAAGTTTTCCCCTTCCCTGAAAGCACCAAAACATGTATTTTCAAGATAATTTCATGTGCACTTGTTCTTATCAGCAGGCCCTTTGTGTAACTTACAGAGCTAACTATTATGAGTTGTAAGAGATTCCTTCCCTAGCCCATTCTCAGGAGATGAAGATATCAGGTGGCATCACACAGATACACACACACACACACACACACACACTCTCACTCCTGTCTCATCTTCCCTTTTGGAAAGTGCTCACATTTTTATATTCTGACAAAAAATAAGATTCCAGAAATAAACCTGGTTCTTAAGTGCATAATAATAATTAGTTAGTTAGTTAAAAAATGGGCTTCCTTCTGAGTGGTCTACCAGTTCTTCCTCCAAGACACCCAACTGGTCTGGAAACCCTAAACCTCTCTGTGTATTGGCACTTCTGCCAATGTTGTTTTCTTTCTTAAAATAGATATTTATTGTTAATTTGAAAGTTCAGACTTAATAGATACTGTCAAAGAATCTTGGACAATGATCTAACCATGTCTCTCCCACCCACTCATCTTCAACTTCATCCTTTCTTTCTGTCAGAAAATGCCCAACGTTCATGAGATCCTCAGATGCTGAGGAGGCTAGACCTGCACCACACTGGGGGGCTTGTTCCTCGGTGTTCTAGTAAAGCAGAAGAACACGTATGAGAGTTGAGAATATTATCATCATGGTCTTCTCCTTTTATCCATTATTGTTAATATCCTCGTTTCTCTCCTTTTCAGTTGATTTGAAATTTCTGTACTTTGAATCTTATCAATTATCAGTTTTTCGGTTTGTTTGGTAAAATAAACATAATCAAAATGGCTCCACATGCCTAATACTTTTAATCCTACCACATCCTCTTTGACATGGAAAAATAAGTTCCTGGTACAAGCTTCCCCTCCTCAGCATCCACTGGAGCCTACCAACCCACTGGGTTTGTCACCACCCCTCCAGCAGCTCTTTTTATAAGGTCAGCAATTGCATCACAATGCCTGTAACTGATTTCTCTGTGGTTCCCCAAGTCACTCTTGGGTATAAGCAACAACCTCCAGGCATGTCCTACTGAATCCCAATTTTTGAACCTCCTGTCAATGTCCCAGGCATCTTGTCACACAGGCCTTCTCACAATCCGAAATGACTTACATCCAGGCCTGGACTGGATCTTGGTTTGGGGAGGGCACCCTCCGTAATTACATTCAGACATTTTGACCTTCAGCACCTTTTACTGAGACGCCCTTGCTCCAATGTGACAAGAAAATCTCGGGTAGTTTTTCAATGGCTTTTTGTAATCTACGGAGTCCTTGTGAAACAGGGCGGAGAGGCCACAGAAGGGCAGCAAGGCAGGAGGCCGGATGGAAGGATGGAACGGCCAGCCCCTGCCCTGCCACCAAAAAGCCCCAAAAGGCCAAAAACCAAAGCCAGGAGATATAGACTAACACAGGACAGCGCCCGATGAGAGGACAGGTCACTGTCCATGGGTTCTCACCCGTGCACACGATTGCCAGAGACCTCAGGCTCCAGGGTGAGTCCTTTTGCCCTGTGATGCATGATGGAGTCAGGGCCAAGCAGAGGACCCTACAATCCAGCTCGTTGAGTGTACAAGTATACATGTGGGTGCTGAATCACCACCAGCTGACTCCCCCACCTGTGGGTCCTCCTCCTTCTGGGGACACCAACATCGCCTCCACATGGTGCCCGATTTCCTTGAATAACAGTACAGGGTACAAGTCAGAATCCTTGCCAGGCAGCTTCTCATCTCAGAATTGCAAGTCCAGGCTACAAACTTCTTCTCTACAGAGGGATGTAGTTTTCTTTGTGCCTATTCAGACTGGTTTAAAGTCCATGCAGAATTGACATCCTTAATTTCCCTGTTCTCGTATCTTTTTCAAGCCCCACTTCCTAACATCTAGTCCACAAAATGCACACATGCCATCATTTGGATATTTCAGACCGAAAATAATTAGACAAGCGAGGCCAAAGCCGAAGTTGTTATTTGGATTAGCAAGAAAATTGCTTTCATCCTTCCTTGAATCTGCAGTCACCTATGAATGAAGGCTAGGATGACATCCCTGCTGGGAGTTCTGTCTTTCACTGATGCACTCTGGAGTCAAACTTTTTCTGCACTGAAGCCATTTCAAAAGCATCAATAAGCAGAAATTTCCAAATAATTAAAACCAACAGTAATTACCAAAGGTTCACAACCGCCCTGTGGAATGGGACATTTGGCTAATGTTGTTACATCCATTTCAGTGGTAGTATTTTTATTTCAGGCTACAGGCAGGCTTTGTAAGAATGTGAAAATCAATACAAAAGGTTTGTCTGGGGTGACATGTTTGCTAATGTTTTATTGATTATGCTATTGGTTGTAAATTTTCTAACTTAATAAAGCTCAAGAATTTTTTGCAGTAAAAGACAGAGGTTATTTAATTAAATGGCAACTTAATGCAAACTACTAACATCAAACATTGTGATGGCTTCACAGTGACATCCATTCATCACCGTGCAAGTGGGCATGATCATACACACACACACACACACACACACACACAAACACACACACAGGAGAATATTATGCCATTGAAAGGGAAGGCTGACACAAAAAAAAATCATTTACACATGCACTAAAACCAAAAAAAAAAAAAAAACCAAGAAAAACCTGGCGATGTGCTCTGAATAGTAAAAGAAAGGCTGAACATGCAGACAGCTGTGTTCTTCATAAAAGGATACTAGGAATAGGTGCGTTTAAAGCTAAGCCAAGTTACAAGTGCCCATAATTCAGGCAGTGTTTGTTAAAAATCCAGGATAATCTGCTTTCTGTATCCAGAGTGAAAACACTGTGGATTAACCCAAAGATTTTGTGTATCACAAGTATTTACTTAACATACCTAAGAAACCACATAACTTCAGCGCAGCCCTGTTCACGTTCCTCCTTCCCAGGCCCAGCCTGTACGCCCCTGTACCCACTGTGCTAAGGTCCGGGACTGCAGGACTTCAGCTTCCTCCCTATCACGTGGGTTCTAGTTATCTCCTGAATGCAGGTCTCCAAGGACAGAACTGTTAGATTAAAAGTATGTTCCAGGGCCTCCCTGGTGGTGCAGGGGGTTAAGCCCAGCACTATGAGGCAATCCACAGCCTTTGCAGCGCGAGTTCGATCCCCAGCTGGCCAGGGAGCAGCCCACACGGTGAGGCCGCTGCTCTGCTGTCTAGCCCGCTGCTCCCCTCAGCAGTGTCAGGTCAGTCTGCCTGTTCTGCTCCCCACTCTGCCTCTGGTGAATCCTCTCACCCCCCACACCTCTGGCCTGTACCCCCAGGTCTTGTACGCATAAATAAATAAATCTTTAAAAAAAAAAGTATGTTCCAGTGACTCCTTCATAAAACAAGCTTGTCACTCTTCAAATGCAAATCCTCTCGGAAGGTGTAGGGTAAAGAAAATATCAGGCTTTTCTGCCCTCCCACCATCAGGATAGATGATGGATCCTTGTCCTGAATGCATGCCTGATGGCGGGCACCTGGAGGAGGGTGTGGGCATAGGTAGATGGGATTCAGCTGGGCTAAGACTGTGCTTTTAAGGGCGGCGTCACGGGGACGCCAGCAGCACTAGTAGAAGCCTAAGCCGAAGCCGAAGCCGAAAGAGAAGCCGAGAAGCAGCAGAACGAATTCCAGAGAGCTCAGATAGAGTGAAGACTTGCTGGGAGGCTGGGAGGCTGGCAGGCCTCCCAGCCCCCCAGCCAGCACCCCTGCCTGCCATATGCCTGGTGAACCCCCATAAAAAACCTGCAAAACCACTGAGGACTCTGATTCCTCCTTTACCCGGTCTGCATGGGATCCTAGAAAACCTGCACCGTGCCCAGTCCTGCCTTTACAATTGGCGTTAGTTGGCAAGATGATCCATGCAGACGGGTACTGGAGCCCTCTGAAGACCTGGAGGGACTAAGGAATAACAGTGTTTGCCTGTGACGACGCTGGAGGCGCCATGGCGGCACAGAAGATGGATGCGGTCCGGGAGCTGCAGGACGGGACCGGGCATGAAGGAGACGCCCAAGAGGACCTGCCGACAACACCCGAAAGGACTGGCCAATGACCCCTGAGGCAGCAGAATCGTCGGGGAGGAGAGGACCACGATTCAGAGCTCGCCGGTGCTGATGCAGGGAGAGGCCAATGGACTTCAACTGATGGACTTGAACTGATGGACTCACACTGATGAAGTTGGACTGACAATCCCGCCAGAAGGCGGAGGACCTTGCAGGTTAGTATGTTTTGGGACCCTGGGGGTGGAACAGTTTTGTTTGTAAACCCCAGGAGATGGGAATCTGGGGGTGGCCAGTGGGCCTTGATGGCCAAAAGCAGCCTGTGTATGCCCAGCAGCCAGGTGGAGGAGAAAAGCCAACTGAGAAGGCAAAAGCTGGTGCTGATGCTAAGTTGAGAAGCCCTGAGCGGCTGTTAAGCAGCCTGAGTATGGATCCCCGACCCATGTGCTTGTGCAGTGGGTTGGCCTGAGTGCAGGGGTCTGCGAGTCCCATGGGTGGCTATGAAGGCCGAGTGTTGGAGCGACTGCAGACAGAAACCCTGAGGGCTGGCGATTACCCACAACAGAAGAGAATCGCCAATCCCAGAGCTAGTGCATCCTGGGGGTGGATGCTGTGTGTGGCTTGTAGCCGAGACGACAGCCAGAGAAGGCCAGGAAGCCCGACGGCTCCTGGCGTATTGCAGTAGATGCCGTGAGTGATTCCCCTCCCTCGTATGAGCAGTGCCTTCAGCAGCAGATTTGGTGGCTCATCTGCTGGTACCAATAATTGTCTTTTGCACTAGGTTGGTGCCCTGCCTGGTTATTTGTGTTCTGTTGTATTTTGTTATATTGTATTTTGTTATATTTGATGTATTTGCTTTTGTGGGCCATGGCTGCATTGTTTGTTTGCTTAGAAAATTGTGTATATATATGTACAGACTGTATGGCAGAAAACCCTGAGGGGGTGGACTGTAGGGTAAAGAAAATATCAAGCTTTTCTGCCCTCCCACCATCAGGATAGATGATGGATCCTTGTCCTGAATGCATGCCTGATGGCGGGCACCTGGAGTAGGGTGTGGGCATAGGTAGATGGGATTCAGCTGAGCTAAGACTGTGCTTTTAAGGGCGGTGTCACGGGGACGCCAGCAGCAGCAGCAGAAGCCGAAGCTGAAGCCGAAAGAGAAGCCAAGAAGCAGCAGAACGAACTCCAGAGAGCTCAGATAGAGTAAAGACTCCCAGCTAGCACCCCTGCCTGCCATATGCCTGGTGAACCCCAATAAACCTGCAAAACCACTGAGGACCCTGACTCCTCCTTTACCCGGTGTGCATGGGATCCTAGAAAACCTGCACCATGCCCAGTCCTGCCCCCTACAGAAGGGAAATGCATATCACTGAATTCCATGTTCCTTTTTCACCCCTGCCAGAAATCCCTGATGCACTGTCTTCTATCTTTTGCAGCATTCCTAGAATTACTTCATGTGATTCCACCTGGCCAAGGGTGTTTCCCAGTTGGCCACAGCGGAAGTCAGTGTGCACAGCTGCCCAAAGGGGACTTGCGTGGCCTTCGGACCACAGAGAGCACAGTGACACTGGTGATCATTTCCCCCGAGTGCAGTCTTGATCATTTTCCACTCTCATAACTAAACTGGCATTCATTTTTTCCCTTCCAAATACCTTTCCTCGGGAAACAATTTAAATAACTGTTTTGTCATTACCAAAGTCTCTTGAATCACCAACTCTTCCAAGAAATTGTAAAGATCCTCATGGAACTCCTTCAATAAAGCATTTATTTCCTCAGAATAATGGTGGAAGGCGAAGAATTACCGTCCTGAGCATTCATTTCCCCAATTACCATCAGTGGGTTTTCTCTCTACCTGCCAGGTTAATAACCAACCTGTTTTATCACCTCGCCATATAAAAAGCCTCCTTATCTGGCAATTACCTTTTCTCTCTCTCTTTTTGTTGAATTATTTTTAACATGTCTTTTCAAGTCTTTTCAAACTTTCTAATAGAGCCCTCACGTGAATGTTTCAGGTTTTTTCCTTCCATTCTAAATCTCACAGAAGCTCTTTACAAATTCTCAACAGTAATTCTCAATTAATAAAAACTTCACTGAGACACTGAGACATGACTTCTTTTCCTTTCCACTCATTTAAAAGTCTCCCCCAGTGACTCTCTAAAATATTTGGAAAACAATTTTAAAGTGAAAATAAATCTTTGAATATATAGCCATGAAACCAAATTCTCTTTGGGCTTGAACTAGTCTTAGTTATAAGTTAATGCTTCCTGAGAAGTCTGTTTCTTTTTTCCATCTTTCTATAGCTTTTACCATTCCATATATTTTTTTTTTACTTTTTAAAAAGATTTATTTTTATTTATTTATGCATACAAAAACTGGGGCCAGAGGTGTGCAGGTGGTGGGGGGTGCAGTGAAAGGATTCACCAGAGACAGAGCAGGGAACAGAACAGGCAGATTGACTGAAATTCACTGCTGAGGGGAGCAGTGGACTAGACAGGAGAGGTCTGCTATGCCATGTGGGTATCTTCCTGGCCAGGGATCGAATTCCTCCTGCAGTGGCTCTGGATATCTTCATAGTGCTACGACTTAACCCCTTGCACCACTAGGGAGGCCCTGTGAGTTTAATCTTAATGTCCCTGATTAGGAATGAGTGAAGTATATTTTATATATATTGTACTGATCTTTTTTTATTTCCTCTTCTGTGGATTGACATGTATTTTGCCCACTTTTTTTACCCATGGGGAAACTCAAGTTTTATTAACTTGAGAAGACTTCGACTTCCAATCTTGATAGAATTACAGCTGCAATCAGACACTGGGAAATAAGCAGTGCAAAACTGTGATCCCTGACAGAAAGATCAATGAAGTGAGCCCTAGCATATAAATTGATTTGTAGATATCAACACACACATCTACTCTGGATTCCTATCTATAATGTGATTCATATATGCTGATACAGTCTTCCAGTCTACAAGTTGGTGTCTCGTAACACAGAAATTTTAATTTTGATACTGTTAAATTATATGTATAAATTATATATGTTGATTTTCATAGTTTATCTTCCTCTGCCTCTTTCCACTGTTCTCAAAGTTATTTTTTAAAAAATCTATATTTTTCATATAATTTAAAAATTATGCCTTTAAAAGTTCTTTTGTAACTGGTATGAAGTAAAGAGATAATTTTACTTTCCATTAAGTAGAAAGCCAGTGCTCTTAAAATCTGAGGAAAATTTCAGTTCTCGAAGTCACAGACTATTACAGTCAAAAGACCTGAAAGAATACATGTTCAATTTTCTCTTTTTCAGGTAAGAGACTTGGGGTCCAGAAAGATTCAGGTCTCTACCCAAGGTCACCAAGTTGGATAGCGGCCCAGTCAAAATCAAACCCAGGTAGGTCATCTCCCACCTCATCTCTCTCAGCCCCACGGGCCTCCTCTAAAGCATTTCACCAGATTTCACCTAAGTGCATCAAGCATCACAGGCACACTTCTTAAACCAGTTAAAATAACTATTCTAGTTTGCCTTACTGACTGAATGTATGCAACACACACACAGAGACACGCACATAAGTGCATGAATATGTGTTTGGTACAAAAAAAATTCTTAGTATGATCTTATTTCACTTACATTTGCTTTCGAGATCCAGTTCCCTAGCTAAAAATGATAAATGAAATTTGATTCAAATAGAATAAGAATATAATTCATTAAAATAGCAGGAGCTTTTTTTATTAACCAGTCAATATAACCACTTCCCCACAGAAAGAGCAGGGGATCTTGGTCGTCCGTGGCTGGTGAATGAACAGTACACTGCACATCCATCTCAGCAGTCAGACTAGTATGTATCGAGCAGAGACATATTTGGAGGAAATGCCCTCTGATTCCAAGATAATCTATACAACCTTAAATATGGAATTTAGGCTGGTTTGACATTGCTGCATAGAAGCATAATGCTCAGTTTAAATCTTCAACTTAGAAAAAAAATTTCCCCTTCTCTCAGAAATTAAAATATAAGGTAGAGGCTTCCCTCTATTCATACTTTCCTTATTGTTAATGGGAGACAAAGCATCCACATTTAACAGGAAATCTTGAGGGATGGAGAAGAGGTGAGTTAATTAGAATTTGAAGGTATGTTGCATATAAATGAGGGGGCTGAGGAGGAGCAGAGATGGTTAGGAATCAAGTTAACTCTAACAGTCATAAGGATACAGGGATTCTAGAACTAATCTTGGTGTTCAGACCCTGTGTCATTCACAAAGTAATAGGAACCCCAACAAATAGTGACTTTTAAAAAGGTGTGGGGGGATAATGGCAGGGGCTGGAGAGCAATGGAGTTTCTCACAAAGTCGAAAGACAGATGGTCCATGCTCTTTCTAGTTTTCCTTTTGCCATTTCCAGCATGTTTTTGGCTTATAGCCTCGTGATCACAACATGGCTGCTGAAACTCCATGCATCACATTTGGGATTAAGAGGGGAAAAGTGAGGAAAACAATGGTGCCAGTTGCATGGGTTTCTCTTATTAAAACTTTCTTATAAATCTCTAGTAAATGAAATTTGCCTTGTCTATTGGTTCAAACTGCTTCACATAACTATCTCTAGATAGAAAACTGTGGTAGGGGAAGTACAGATACTTCATTTTTCCAGTTGCTTAGATAGCCACAGCAAGTAGAGTCTGCTGCTGGGTGACCCTGTGCCTTCTACAGATTACAATACATAGATCTGGGATATAATTAATTCCAGGCCTTGTGACTCTTCTAGAAGTTACCATGCTGTCACTATTCCATGGCCTGAAGCCAAATTTGAGAAAAGAATATGAGTGTCTCTAAGCATCCACAGTTCTGATGGGGAGCTGACGGGAGGGTAGGGCAACTGAACTCCTGACTCAAGAGAGAATCGAGGTCTTCACCTATATTCTCCTTGGCCACAAGAATACGGTCTTGGACCAATTCTAGGATTTTGTCTTCATCTATAAACTGTGAATGGGTCCTTGCATGTTTTTTTGTTTTGTTTTGTTTTTTTTAAAGATTTGTTTTATTTTATTTTTATTTATACAAGCACTGGGTTTAGTCAGAAGTGCGGGAGGGTGAAAAAATTCACTAGAGCCAGAACGGGGAGCAGAACAGGCAGACTGATGAAGTACACTGCTGAGGGGAGCAGTGGGTGCGGCAGGAGAGTTCTGAGCACCATATGGGACCCTCGCCTGTGGCCGGGGATTGAACCGGTGCTGCAGAGGCTGCCAGCGGCTTTACAGCGCAGTGCTCAACCGCTGCGCCACCAGGGAGGCCCGGTCCTTGCATGTTTGTCATGAGATTTCTCTGACACCCTGCAGTGGAGCTGTTATCACAGGAATGGAGAGAAACGCCCACCATCAGACAGCTGGGTTTAAAATGGACTTGGACACCTACTAACGGGGTGATTTTGAATGAAAGGGTCAACTCGAAAGAGCACTTTTTTTACCTAGCAAAGGGGGTGGGAGGTAGGCAGTGATAGTTACACTCCTTCATGTGGCTATTAGGAGAAACAAGTAAAAACAAAATCTTGTGAAGCATTTATAACCGCACAGCCTGTGTAAATGCTGAGTAAATACCAGTCATTCTTACTGTTTAGGGAATGTACACGGTATTGATGTGAGGTATAACAAATAACAAATAATAATTAGTTTTAATTAATAAATAATAATTAGTTTCCCTAAACACAGTAAGAAGTAAGACTCCGGTGAGCTCTAAGGAGTTCTTGAAATGAAAAGAACTGTCTGGCTATGGCAGAGCGTGGGGAGATTCAGGGAGCAGGTAGAGGGGCTGCCAAGCCCCAGTAGGCAGCTGGGTTGCCCCTGTATTCTGCTGCCCCTGCTCATCCCACCAAGCCCATCAGCCCTGTAGAGACAAACAGAAAGCTCCCATGTCCTGGCTGAACTCTAGGGCTTTCTAGTATGTGGAAGGCATCAAGGATGTCAAGGAAGAAACATCTCTAGTCAGGAAGCAGAGCTGCCCATTGGCCCTGTAGAGTTGTGGCTGTTTTCTCTCCAGCTGACCCTATCTGGTGGCGAGGGCGTTTGGGGCTCACTTGTAAAGAGGGACAGGGAAACAGACAGGGCTGCCTGGAGACAAGGAAGAGGTACTCGGTGTTCAATATGCTAAACCAGATGACTCCTGTGTGGAGAGAGACAAGAGAGGTGGGGAGAGGCACCCTGTCCCCAACCCAGGGATTGCCCTGTCCTGGCATCCTGGGAGCTCCCCTGTGCAAGAGCGGAATTTGCCTTGGGGGATGACCAGAACTGCAGGACCCCTGGGCACTGTTGATATTGCCAGCAAGAACTAAGGGGGTCGGGTGTGGGCATCAGTTTTTCTTTGAATTTGGAAACAACTGCTATGCCTTCTCACTGGTAAGAAAGAAAAAAAGAAATGCTTCTCTCAGTCCTGGATTTTCCATATTTAATCAAACCTCAGGCCCTAAGGTATGCTCTGAGCCTCCAGAGGATGGGAAGATAGTTTAATCTCCTAATTCAAAATGGAGCTGCTCCTGCCAAAGAACTTGCTGGAAGCTGCCAAGTCATGAAAGCAGAAGAACAGGTGCTCCAGACTTACAGAGCATTTGTACTCAGGGCTTCGTTATCAACCTGAACTCCTCCACAAAGCTCTTGGGCATGACTTTGACCTCGTAACTTCTTAGAATACCTAATCACCATGCATAACATTCACAGGCCACGTCAAGACTGATTCTTCATAATAATGAGGGCTCATTCTCTTTGAATGCTGAACCCATGCTGGGCACTTGCTTTGCTTAACATTTCATAAATATCAACCACTTTTTTCTTCCTAAGCATCCTGCAAGGAGATTCTATTTTAACTTCCATTTTAAGAATGTGAAAACTGAAATGTGAAGAGACAGTGTAACTGTCAACAGCAGATTCTTAGGCCATCAAGACTTTCACGAAAGTCCATGAAGTGGAGCTGAAAAGTCATCTAGCACCCTTATCTGCAGAAGAGGAAACTGAGGCCCAGAGAAGTAAAATGCTTGCCACATGCACACAGCTCTTTAGTGACCCCCTGGGACCTGGAATCCAGCACTGGATTCCCAGTCTGTGTTTTCACAAGACAGTCAAACCCTTCTACCTGCCTTCTCGCATACATCCTCCACCCTCCCCACCCCCTCAGCCCCTGTTATTTTAAAAAGAAATGTGTTGCCAGATGTAGCCTCTTACTTTCCTGCTTAGCAAGACGAGGACAGCAGGCTTCTCTTGAAGCTGAAACCCCTTCCTGCAGGCCTTTCTAGCACGTTGGCATTGTGTAGTCATAGTCTTTGAAGATCCCTTTCTTTCATCACTGCTCAAAAATAGCACCTGCCACAGTGGTGGCCTCAGAACTTCAGAGCAAGGATCCAAAGGAGAGCGCAAATTTCTCACCTGGTGAACTGACCTACATTCTGCTCGATTGTTTTTGGCTTAACCATTACCCCAGGCCTCGGAGTCAAAAAGAAAAGAGATGGTAAGATACCAATGTTTATAGAATTTATGGTTCTGGTTGTTCCTGAAAATTAATAATTGTCAGGGAGAAAGTTAAAGATAAAAGAGTCTTCTCATCGAGTTGCGTTTACAAAAGCCCCGCCTCTGCTCATCTATCAGGAAGAAGACATTTTCAAAACGATGACTTGTGCATTTCTCAGAGGTGGACCATCTGATCTGGCTCAACTTCCCTTTTATTATGATGTGTTTGGGTCAGGTTTTATTTTATGACAGAAAACGTCTAAATTGAAGGCCATATCTTTTTTATAGGAACAGATTGTTATATGAACAAAAGTCATCAGTTTCTCTCTAATGTTCAAAATGCTTCATATTATCAGATGTAATTGCAGAAACAAAGCTTTTCATAAAACCTGAAATAAAGCTGTTGTCAAAGACACTTAACGACGTTTCTAAGGTCACATTATCTCCCTATTCCTTTAACACTTCAGCTGTAAATCCTTTTGGAGAGCTTCAAAAAGACATTTGCTTCCTTCTCATCTCATCATTTAGTACATTTGGCAGCTGTTGAGTTTCATTTTCTAACATGTTTCCAATGGAGATGTACATAACATGGCTTGTTTAATATAATTTGTTGCTTATGCTTCAGCATTCAAGGTATTATATGCCTAAATGTGCAGAGAGGGACTGGGTGGATGACTGTTTCTGTTATTCTTTGCTTTCTTTTTAAATTTTTAAATCAACATGGGTTTTCGGCATTTTGCAAAATGTAATCAGCACTGATAGAGTTTGCACACCTCAGCAAAGGAATGACACTTCTTCAAATCTCTCCAAACAGTTCCCAGACCTCAAATTGCTATCATAAAAGTAAGGCAGGTAAAGCCCCAGCATAATGAATTCAATTTCAAAAGAAGTTTCTGTTTGGTGAAGCAATGTTCCTGTCCTGGTTTCAGAGATCAAAGAAATGAAATTGCTGTTGAGAGCACAACTCCTTCAGTTTGTGCCCTCAAGTTCCCATGGACACCTCATATTAAATGTGTCCGAAACTGAGCCCATTATCAATCCCCTAAATCAGTGTTCCCACCGCTTTCCCTTCCTGCACTGGACACCGTCATCCAAGCAGTTGTGTAGATCCCCACAGGCCATCCACCATAGTCAACCACTGACCCCACCAGTTTTTATAAATATCTCTTGTATTCATCTAAATTTTGTTGGTATAAAGAAAAATAGAATCTAAAGTGGACTCTAGTATAGTATAGATTCATCATTATTCTATTCATTTTTAAAATAAACTAAACAAATATGTTTATCGGTCACTAAAGTGTGCCAGGAAGCCCTGGCACTGGGCCTGCTGTGCCCGAGGGCTAGGGTGACCCTGTTCTTCGCTTTGGCCCTTATCCTGGGTGGCACTGATTGCCAGTTCTGCAGAGCTGCTCTTGACAACTCCTTCTCTAGTGGTCGCCCAAGGGCTGAAATACTTGAAGTCACTTACAACCCTTCAAGGCTTTGCATTGATTCAAATAAGATTATTGAGATAATATTCAGGTAACATGAAATTCACCATTTTAATCACTTTGAAAGAATTCAATTGTATGGCTTTTAGTATAATCACAGTTGTGGGTAAATGCCACCCTATCTAATTCCAGAACATTTCCATCACCCCAACAAGAAGTTCTCTACCCCTGAATCTATTCGTTCTATTTTGTCTCTAGAGTTGCCTATTCTGGATGTTTCCTGTGAACGGACTTGTAGAGTATGTGGCTTTCTGTTCTGTCTTCCTTTATTTAACACGATTTTCAAGGTCCGTTCACATGTGAGCATTTATCAGTACTTCATTCTCTTCATGGCTGAATAATTTGCATTGCATGGCTCCATCACACCTCATTTATTTAGTCATCAGCTGAAGGATGTCTGTGCTGTTTCCACTTTGGAAAGGTATCTGTTCAAGTCCTTTGTCAATCTTTGAATGGATAGTTTGGGTTTTTTTGTTTCTGAGTTGTAATGAATTTTTTCTGTATTTTGGATGCTAGACCTTGATCATATATATATATATGATGGGCAAATACTTTCCTTATGTCTTGTCTTTTTAATCTCTTGATAGTGTCTCTTGATGTACAAATGTTTTAATTTTTATAATGTCCAATCTCTGTTTTTTTTATATCATAGTTAAAATACCATTGACTAATCCAAGGTTACAAAGATTTATATGTATATTTCTTTTTTAAAAAAGATTTACTTATTTATACATACAAGAGCTGAGGTACAGGCCAGAGGTGCAGGGGGTGAGAAGGTTCACCAGAGACAGAGTGGGGAGCAGAACAGGCAGATCCACTGAGATCCACTGTTGAGGAGAGCAGCGGGCGAGACAGGAGAGGTCTGCTGTGCCATGTGGGTATCTCCCTGGCTGGTCAGGATCAAACTCATGCTGCAGAAGCTGTGAATTTCTTCATAGTACTGTGCTTAACCTCTTGTACCACCAGGGAGGCCTATACATATATTTCTTTTATAGTTTTAGTTTTAGTTCTTATACTTAGGTCTTTGCTCTATTATGAATTAATTGGTATGTATGGGTGAGATCAACGTCAAAATTTATTCTTTTTTCATGTGGTTATCAACATTATTTGTTTAAAAGAAAAGACTTTTCTTTCTCTTTAAAGTGGCCTTGATGTCCTTGTCAAGAATAAGTTGCCTTTATTTGAGGACTCTCGATTTTATCCTATGATATAAAGATCTATTCCACGCCAGTATTGTGTGTTTTGTTTATTGTAACTATGTAGTATGTTTTGAGGTTGGAAAATATGAGTCTTCCAAGCTTATTCTTCCTTTTCAAGATTGGGTGATGATTTTGGGTCAGTTGCTTTGGCATATAAATTTTAGGACTAGTTTCTAAATTTTTAGGGAAAAAAGGGTGGCTGGCATTTTGATAGGGATTGTGCTGAACCTGTAGATCAACTTGGAAATATTGCCATTTCAACTATGTTTATCTACCCTATCCATTAATACAGGATACATTATATTTTTGTTTACTTAAGTATTCTTTATTTTCATTCAGCAGTCTTTTGCAGTTTTCAGTATACCAGTCTTGCACTTTCTGGGTTAAATTTAGTCATAAGGATTTTACCTTTTTTAAAACTTCTTTACTGAAGTAGTCGGTCTACAATACTGCATTAGTTCCAAGAGAACAGCTTCACACATCAACAAAAAATAATCTTTTGATTGCAATGGTTTTGGTTTGTAACCTTTAGGTTACAATCAATTGGATGCGACTGACCACCTCTACTCATTGCTCTCATTACCTCTTCTCTCACTTTGTTGTCAGAGTCTTAGAGGTTTTTTTTTTTTTTTTTTTTGTTTTGTTTTGGTTTGCTTTGTTGGTTTGCTTTGTTTCTTCATTTTTCCATTTACGAGTGAAACCATATGGTCTTTCTCTTTCTGGCTTATTTCACTTAACATTATCACCCCCAGCTCCATCCATGTCACAAATGACATTATTCTTTTTGATGCTATTTTAAGTAGGATTGTTTCCTTGTTTTATATTGGTATTATTCACTGCTAGTGTAAAGATATACAATTAATGTTTGTACATTTACCTTGTATTCTACAATCTTGCAGAATTCATTTGTTAGTTTTCATAGCCTTTATGCTGAATCTTTAGGATTTTCTGTATTTGATGGTATATGTACAAATAGAGATAGTTTTACTTTTCCATTCTAGAGTGAATGCCTTTTGTTTCTATTTCTTAGCTAATTGCCCTGGCTACAGCTTATAGTACAATGTTGACTTGCAGTACAATGTAGCATGAGTGAACAACCTAATCTTGGTACCAACTTGGGGAGAAATTTTTTAGCTTTTGTACTAGAAAGTATAATGTAAGCATGGGTTTTCCACAGACGTTCTTTATCAGATTGAGGAAATTTCCTCTACTCCTGTTTTTCTAAGTATTTTTTGTCATGAAAGAGCTGGGTTTTGTCAAAAGGAATTTCTAAGTTCATCGTGGGTTTTATTCCTTTAGTCTATTAATGTGGTGTATGATTTTCAATGGGTTGATTGATTTTCATACATTAATAGACAGCTGTGGAGACATCCTAAGTGCCTTGTTATCCCTCCCTCTGATTCTCTCCCTGCTGACCTCAGTTGTACAGTCAGATTTCTGGAGTTTGCTATTGATTTGGTTTTATCTGATTCTGCTTTCTTTCTCTATATTCAACATGTAAGTGACATCATCTGATATTTACCTTTCTCCTTCTGACTTATTTCATTTTTGATGATCCCCTCTAACTCCATCCATGTTGTCACAAATGACAAGTGTTTACGCTTTTTTGTAGGTAAGTAGTATTCCATTGTGTGTATATACCACATCTTCTAATATCTTCATCTGCTTTTGGCACTTAGAATGTCTCCATAGCTGTCTGTTATAAACAGAGCTGCAATGGACATAAGAGTGCATATATCGCTTTAAATTAGTGTTTTTTGTTGTTCAGGTTGATACCTTCAAGTAGAACAGGTAAATACCTAGATCTCTGTTTAATGTTTTGAGGAAACTTTATACTGTTTTGCATAGGGAATGGACATTACCACCTATAGTACAAGAGAGTTCCTTATTCTCCACATCCTTGTCAATTTTTTTTTTCTGGTCTTTTTGACATGGACCATTCTCACAGGTGTGAAGTGGTATCTCATTTTGATTTTGATTTGCATTTCCATGAAAATGAGCATTTTTTCATATGTCTGTTGGTCAACTATATGTCTTTCTTAAAAAGTGTCTATTTAGCACTTCTGCCCATTTTTTTATTGGATTCTTTGTTGCCTTTTTGTTGACTTACGTGAGTTTTCTTTGTAGGTGGATATCAGCCCCATATCAGATGTATTATGTACAAATATTTTCTCCCATTCAATAGGTTGTCCTTTTGTTTCAATGATAGATTTTTGTTTGTTTTGCTGTGCAGAAGCATTTAGCTTGATGCATTTCCAATTGTTTATATTCTTTTTTGTTTCTCTTGCTGTTGGTGAGGAATCCACAAAAGCATCACCGAAGCTTATGTCATGGAGTGTTTTGTTATGTTTTCTCTATGTATTTTATGGTTGTAGGTCTTATATCCAAGTCTTGTATCCATTTTGAGTTATTTTTTGTTTTTATTTACTATATCTTCTGAATAGATTGACTCTTTCATCACTCTCTCCTTTTTGCCTCTCATATTTTTTTGTCTTAAGATTTATTTTGTCTGATATTAATTAGTACAGTAACTCCTACTCTTTTTTGGTTACTATTTGCATAAAGTATCTTTTTACAATGTTTTCATTTCAATATGTTAGTTTGTCTGAATCTAAAGTGAGTTTCTTGGGCCTCCCTGGTGGCCTATGGGTTAAGTCTCAGTGCTGTCACCACTGTGGCCTGAGTTGGATCCCTGGCCAGAGAGCTAATCCACTGGTGTGGCAGACCTCCCCTGACTTATCTGCTGCTCCCCTCAGCAGTATATTTCAGTAGATCCACCTGTTCTGCTCCCTACTCTGTCTCATTTGCTAGTTCTGCTGTGGGGCCCACTGGGCTGTTGGAACTTGTCCACCCAGGCTTCCTGTTGGCCCATTACACTGCTCACAGAGGCATCCCTCCTCCAGAAACTGAGATGTTCCCGCTGCGTGCTCTTATCACATGACTTCCTAGAAAAACTGTAAACCTGAGGTAATGATTCCTGACAGTGGGAATCATAAACCCATGTACATGTTTCAGTAAAAGAAATATTCTGTTTATAGAAAAATGGACATTACCCTGAAGTTATGCAGTATGCTGCAGTTTTAAAACCAATTCATCTTCTGTCTTTGCGCCACACAAATGTTGCTATTCTGCAAGGAAAACCTCATTCATTGGCATAAAAAAGCAGCTGTGCCAGAGAAGGAGTAATAGCGGAGCCTGTATTGAGTCAGAATACACCTCATTGACACTAAAGCTGATTGATGAGCAAGATGTCTTCTGAGTCCAGAGGAGAACAAAACGGAAATGAGACAGACAAATGGCACTGGGAGGTAGGAGAAACTGTAGGTGTGACACAGATGTGTGATCTCTGTGCAAAAGATGAGGGTCTTTCCAGGCTGACAGTTGTTGTCAGTGCAGTTGACATAAATTTTGCTAATGTCAATGGAAATGTACTAGCACGATTTACCAAAGCCATTTACAGCTGTTGAGTTAGAGTGGAATAAAAAGCAATTGTAGGAAGAAGAACCCAAGAGGCTTCTCATACTTGTGTTTGTGAACAAATGCATATTTTAAAACTGCTATATACATAGTCTTCCCCCTAGTGTGGCAATTTTTATTTTCCTTTAAAGTTATTTTTTCGGATCTTAAAAAATTGCAGCAAATTCCCTTGCTCCAGAAAGCCTTCTCAAGCTCTCCATTTTCTCCATTTTGAGACTGGGTTTTTTTGTGTGTTAACAGGTTTTTATTTCTTTCAAATCCATTTTTTAGGAAGTTATGTTCCTTCATCCTTCCTCAAGATGCTGGTATGAGACATTCTCAACTGTGCTAAATCGTAGGAGTTACAAAGTAGGCTGGATGCCAAGACACAGGTTTCAGCTATGGTGTGGCAATGCCAAGGGCATGCAAAACTTCTACAGATAATAGGTCAAGTGTGGGCACATCAAAAGCCAGCCTTCAAGGGCACAAACTATGGCTCGTGACATCTCTCTGCTGCTGCAGAGTGTTTGCAAAGCTAGACAAGAGAGCGGGTGGGAGCAAAAAGCCATCAGAGCTGGAATATCTCCTGGCGTGGAGGAAGCAGCTGGGTGGCCTTCCAATCAGGAATTTCTCCAAGAAGCTGAGTAACATGAGCTACTCCTGTGGGCTGAGTGTGGCATCAGGAACAATCAGAAGTAATAGCTGAGGCAATCAGAAGGATTTTGATAAAGAAAAATTAGAAAATCAGAGCAAGGACAGTATGTGGGTAGTAGGAAAGCATTTTGAAGAGCTCTTTGAAGGACAACTTATGTTGTATTTCGTATAAAAGATGAAATGGAAATCCTGTGTTGGCACCTAACACGGAATGGCTTAGGATGTTCTAGAGAAAGAATGATGATAGACAGTCCTGGTAGTAAAGCTTAATGACTGTGATGCCTGTTTTTGCCCACTCTAGCTGGTCCAGGATCCATAGTTGATCTGTTACCTTGGACAGACTATCTTGCTGTCTATTAGAGTCACCATAAAAGAAGGTTTTGGGAAAATGTGAATACAAGGGGGCCTCGTATGTCCAAAGTTGAAGCATTTGTGCTGTTTGAGGTGGATGTAGCCTTTGCTTCTCCAGACAATACTCACCTCCCTCACATCAAGCCTGTAGCTTCTTCAGAGAGAAAATAATTTTTCACTGTGGCACCCCATGTAGACCTGACACTGGGATTCTTTGCTCCTAAATACCCTCCTTTTTTTTCTGGGCCCTAACCAGTTCATGCACTCATGACAAAAATTCATGTTTTCTGCCAACTCTTGTCATTACTTCTGCGATACCTCTTCTTCTTGCTCGGGGGCCTCCCCTACTCCAGATCATGTCTTGCTGTAGCTTCTTTGGTCTTGTTCCTCATAGTCCCTTTTCACAGCTGAATCCTCTGAATCTCTCCATTATTTGTTGGGTCAAGGCATTTTTTATTAAGATTTTATTTATTTATGCATACAAGAAGTGGGTTACAGGCCAGAGGTGCAGGGGTTGAGAGGATTCACAAGAGACAGAGCAGGGAACAGAACAGGCAACCTGACTGAAATACACTGCTGAGGGGAGCAGCGGGCAAGACAGGAGAGGTCTGCTGTGCCATGTGAGTAGCTCCCTGGCCGTCCGGGGATCGAACTCGTGCTATTGAGGCTGTGGATAGCTTCACATTGCTGCGGCTTAACTTCTTGCACCACCAGGGAGTCCCTAAGGCATCTGGTTTCTTATTGAGAAGTTCCAGAAGGCCACTTTATGAAGTCATTCCTACTGAATTCCATTCATTTGTTGGGCACAGTGTCCCCAGATTCTGCCTGCCTAAGTAACATGGCAGCAACAGGAGCTCTTCCGCGATGCTCTCCTAAACTGCTCTGCCAGCAGACTGAGTACTGGATGATGCTCTCTATGATGTTCACGCAACCATGAAATCGCCCAACAAGGCATTTCTCAGAACGTATCCAGTCATTAAGCGATGCATGACTCTAACTGTAAACAATACATAGATGAGTGGTGGCATGAGTTAGAATCAGCTTGTATCTGCCAATTGCACAATTACTTACAGCAAAGATTCACACTTCAGGGGACACCAGTAAAGGCCCTTTCTATTGCTTTTTACTATTCACTATTCTTTTTTATTTTTTTACCACCTCCCTATTTTTTTGATCACAGCATCCAGCAATTCTTTGTCTCTTCTCTCTAAGGTTTCCCATTTTTTTTACTAGCTTGATGTCACCTTCCTTCCCTATCTCCCTGTCAATCTTTGCTTTTTACTCCTGCCTCCTGCACTAATTCTCCTTCCTCTCCTTTGTCTTCATTCACCCTTCCTCCACTGAGGCCTTCAGAGACAGACTCCTTCCAGAGTCCCTGGGTTGATGTTCTGTAATTACTCTCAAGAATGCACTCACCAGGCCTCCCTGCTGGCCTAGGGGTTAAGTCCCAGTGCTGCCACCATGAGGGCCTGAGTTCCATCCCCAGCCAAGGAGCTGACCCACAAAACTTCTCCTGTCTCGCCTACTGTTCCCTTAACAATGTACTTCAATAAAGCTGCCTGTTCTGCTCCCTACTCTGCTTCTGGTGAATCCTCTCACCCTCCCACACCTCTGGCCTACACCCCAGTTTTTCTATGCAAAAATAAATAAAATCTTTTTTCAAAGAAAAATGCGCTCTTGGTTCACTCACTCTTCTTCCAGGCAAGCACCCACAGCACTGTTTATAGCCTAGATCTTGGAGTCACGACCAGAAGTCTGCTCCGAAAGTGCAGCAGAAGAACCAGGCATTCTGTTGAAGAAAGCTGAATCCTTTTATCTCAGAGAAGAGTACAATTTTATGAATGAAGATCAGATTGAAGCAGGTCAAACCTTGACCGATACCTTTAATAAGCGTAACTTCACTCACATGAGCTTTGTGATGGATCAGATTTTTAACAAAATAGACAAAGGTGCTTACTGCTCAGTTTTATGTTTTTCAGCCTTGCTGTTGAAGTTGTGTCTCTATGGGCTCAGGTCCTGTCACACCTATAGGGGCCAGAATTCCTGGAGTTCCCTTATAGAATTAAGTTAACTCTGTCACCCTTAAAAGTCCAAATCCCAACTCTTTCTCCAACTTCATGCTTTGGCAGTACATAAAATGTGAACATATGAAACAAGATTTGAGATGAGATAGATGAGAATTAAACAATAGTACAAATTAAAGTTTCTCCCAATGATGATTGCTACGCTATTTTTGATAAGGTGATTTTTAATCAGGTCTGGAAATTAAAGAAATTCAGCAATCCTGGAGTCAGAAGCCCTTGAGAATGGGCAGCTATAGTCCTCATGAAAGAAGCCCAGTTAAGGGAGAGATACTTGACAATATTGCCATCAGCGGAGTGAGGGATTTATTTTTTAAAGTAAATGACAAAGGTTTGTAGTTTTGCTTATCAAGCAACACACATATCACTGAGTCAAACTGTACAGTTGCATCTCTATAGACATTTCCAGTAACTCACCAAGACCAGAAATGACCTAGTAAACAAGGCTGGCAGGGAGACCCAACACCACAGCAGTTTATAGAGCAAGGGTCCAAAAAGAACCCACTAAATGGTTCAGCTCATTCCAGCACCCCCGGAGCAGATGCCTCCCTACATATAGGAGTAAGGACTGAATTGCTTTAGGGACTTTTAAAGCACACACATTTGCTTTCTTGCAGATTGAGTGTGATATGAGCACTAGTTTTCATGCTAAAAAATAGTTTGGAGGGCAGTCTCCTAAACTCAGGCTGACTAGCAAGGATAAAGAATTCCCAGATATAATAGACAAAACGATTACAGAAAGCACCAGGAGGTGCTTTTTCAGTTATCTTTAAGGAGGAAAAATAGTTCTAAGAAAATAGAATCACAAAGAATATCAAGTAACTAGTGAATGGAGAGTGTGTGGTCCAGGGAAGACATGCATCCAGCCTTAGCATGGTGTCTGGTACAAAAACCTCCACACGTGTTATTCACATAGTGAAAGAATAAATAAACTACATGAGTAATTGGAAAAGGTTTAACCCACTCTATCAAGGAAAGCCTCTTTCCAAGGAGGTGAATCTGAAGCTTCGACAGGAGACAATATAAGACTTCACCCTGGCCCTAGAAGGAAGAGATTGGTCACAGTGGCTACTAGCTCCTGTCAGCAGATCTGGGGCTATGGGCACAGTGAGTGTGGAAACATGATAGTCCCCTTTTTGGGGGTGCCCTAGACTTCCTGACAGACTTTCTACCCAGCTTCTCTGATGCAAGTATAAAACAGATAACATCCACAGGGGAAGCAGAGACGAGTGTGAGGCAGAGGTAGCAGTTTTAGCTCTTCCTCCACTGAGCTGCATGACTTTGAAAGTAAAGAAGCCTTTAAGAAGTAGACAGTGGAAGTTTATCATCTAGAATGTACTCAGATTTTTCCATTTGGGTAGGCATTGTTCTCATTTTAAGAGGGACAGTATTTCTTTTCATGGGCAAAGTACAATCCTTCTTGCTGATCGCCAAATGCCAGCCCAAAATGCCAACTGAAATGTCTCAACACAAATCCAGCTGCTCTTTTAGAGATTATCATCCACTTGACTGATACTTGGTACTTTCAAAGAACCCAATTTAGTGTTCTAGTATGCTATACTGAAAGGATAGTCTCCCAGAAAAGGATAATTTTTCTAGTAAATATTGGACTCATATACTTAGTAGACTTGATGATATGTTCACAACAGCTTTGAATGACATTTAAGTGTGTAACAGAGAAAAGCTCAACCATATACCATGTCACTGCCCAACCCAGCTTGCCACATTAAAATGTCCACTCCATTGCAGAACAGCAGCTGGGTGTGGAGGGTTTTGCAGACTTCCAGCCTGTGACTTATTCATTCCACTTGTTTATGCCCTAGTCCAGGCTGTGATGCCCCCTGCAGCACCAGACCTTGAATGCATCCTTCTCAACCTGCCTACTTCTCATTGCACACTCTGGCTGGCTCTTCTGCTTTTGTCCCCTATGCTGCTAACTTTCAGCTCTCAAACATGATTTGGTTGCCTAGGAACTGTCTTTGTACTGCTCCTTCATCACGGCAACCCAGAGAGATGACATTGTAATGACCATTTTGCCCAACTTAGCCCTGGAAGCACCCATGCTGGGACAGTCCTTCTAAGCAGTCTTCTCCCAACCTGGGTTCAGTTTCAGCGGCAGGACTAAAACACAAATGACAGAGTGGGCAAACAATAGTCAAGCTGTGTCAGTAAAATAGATCCACCCTTGAAGGATGATTAAGGTAGCCATGGAAATAGTTTCCATTCCTCAGTTTAGTAATCTTCGTGTGAAGAGCTCCCATTCTTCAGCTGCTCCAGAAAAAATTCTTGGACTCTCATTCTTCTGGTTTAATATGATACATGTCCCTGAACCAACCAAAGAGCAAGGATTTGTTTAAAGGACTTTTTGACTCCTCTAGATGAGGTTGGTTCCTGAGAGGAAAGCCACAGTGATGCTGTCGGAGAAGGGAGCTCGAAGTCTGAGCAGCCAAGAGCAGCAGATGCCTGCAGCAGTGGTCACTGGTCAGAGGTCTTGATTTGGGCTTGGTAGTGGAGGAGTAGAGTTTTATTTGTAGGATGTGTGTGTGTGCATTGTGGGGGCGGGGGGAGTGTCCATCAGCTGTCTAGAAATAATTTCCATAATCCACAAGAACAGGGATTTGTCATCTGTGTTTTTTTGGTTTTTTTTTTTTAAAGATTTATTTATTTATTTATTTATGCAAGCACTGGGTACAGTCAGAAGTGCGGGAGGGTGAGAGAATTCACCAGAGCCAGAGCAGGGAGCAGAGCAAGCAGACTGATGAAGTACACTGCTAAGGGGAGCAGTGGGCAGCTGGAGAGGTCTGCGCGCCATGTGGGACCCTCGCCAGCGGCCGGGGATCGAACCGGCACTGCAGAGGTTGTGGGCAGCTTCGCAACCCAGTGCTCAACCACTGCGCCACGGGGAGGCCCGTCATCTGTTTTATACACTGCCACATCACTGTTATCTAATGTAGTACATGGCTCCCCCAAATTGCTAATGGATGAGTCTGGAAATACACGCACATGACGCACAGGGCAGAGAATGTGGTGAGGACTCTATGCCAGACAGAGAAAGTGAATGATGTCGCCTAAGACTTGCCTACTATGAAGGATGGATTTAAACTCTCCAGACAAGTGGTAATGACTAAGCCCACCAAATGCATGATTTCTTTTAATTATCTTGGCAATAATTTTATTTTCAGAAAGTAGTGGAAGTTGTGTCCATCAGGACTGCCTCTGCACAAAAACAACTGTTCAGGTTTTAGTGTGAAAGAGATAAGAGCATTGAGAGAAAGTGATCATATCATCAAAGTCTTAGCATTAGTATGCACATGGAGAGTTTGTAGGCCAGTGGGAAAATGTGTGCGCGTATGTCCACTAGTTTTCTAATGGAAAGTAAGTAAGAAAAGGTAGAAAGTAACTTCTATTTTTCTAAAAATACAGACACAATGATTAAAAATTTCGTATGGACTAAGATTTACCTGGAAAACTGTGAATAAAAAAGCAATGAAGGGGAATATGCAGAGCAGACATTAAAACATGTTCTAAAATATGAATAATTAAAAATCATGGTACTGTTTCCAAATAGACAGACAAATCAATGGTCCAAGATAGAGAATCTAGAAATAAACTGAAACACATCTATAAATTACATCTCAAATGAGAGAAGAGAAAGTGAATTATTAGACCAATGGCTTTGAGTCAGTCATCTTGAAAAAAATTCCTCACTCCTTATCTGCAGATAAATTCCAAATGCAAAAAATTTAAACCCCAAAGAAGCAGAAGGAAACAAGGATAATTTAATAACTTTAGAATGAAAAAGACTTCTCCAGTTGTGACTTAAGATTCAGAAGCCATAGAAAATTGATAAATTCCTACCAAGGAAGATTAAAATAAAATTTCTCTGTATGATATATAGTACAAGCAAAATCAAAAAGAATAATAATTAATCAGGGGGAAAAACTGACTTATCCCATCACAAACAGATTTAATTTCCCTATTAAGCATGTTCAAATTAATTTTTTTAAAGATCAGGCCACTCAAAAATTCACAACAGATATAAGCAGTTCATAGAAAAGCAAATATGATGAAACCATTAAAATGCAAACTTCGTTCAAAATCACCCATTTAAAAAATATAAATTTAAGCTCTTCTGAGAAATAGGCTTGTTGTTAGCTTTGTCTGTGTGTTTTTTGTTTTTTGTTTTTTTGGCCATTCAGATTGGCAAAGATCCAAAAGTCAAATAACACACTGGGTTGGTGAGGTTTAAAGTAAAGAAACTCATTTATCATTGGAGGAGGAATAAATTGAAGGACTACAAAGATCAGTATGTATTAAATTTATAAATGTGTCTACCTTTTGACATAGTAGTTCCAATACAAGGTCTTTATTCTACAATTATACCCACATATATATGCGAAGTGATGTGTGTATAAGATTACATTGTAAGAACAAAAAATTAGAAACTACCTAAATGTCCATTAAAAAGGACATTTCCATTAAAAAGGACCCAGCCAAGAGAATGCAAATGAATGAAAAGAAGAATGAAATATCTCAAAAATATACAAATTGGTGAAAAATAATCAAGGTATAAAACAATATATATAAAAAAAGAGGAAAGAATACGTATTTCTATTTGTTCGAGTGGCTTATTTTTTCAAGTGGCTTATTTCAAGTATTTCTATTTTTTTCAAGATGAATACCCAAGACTTTGGGTCAACAAGACTACTTCATATTCAAGAGCAGAGGAATGAGACTCTTTCGATGTGAGGAATGGGAAAGAATTTGCAGACATATTCTAAAAACCACACAGTTTTTATACATCTAGCAACCTGAAACGTGCATGATCTACAACATCAAATATTAAATCGATCAATCATTTCTCTAAAAGAAAGTAAATACCTATGGGTTTCTAGGTTACAGAAGTTTTCTTTCATTTAAAGAAAAGAAAATGTCAACTGTCTTCAGAATTCCTTGCAAGTTAGGCTTGATTTCAGCCTTCTGAGAAATTTAGGAGGGTGAGAGAGAGAGAGAGGATTGATTTAGGATTCTGATGATCCAATTCATGGTCCTTCATCATTTCTAATATTTTCTCAAGCAGAAATTACTTTTGTAACCAAAGGGTTACAAAAAAAAGTGTTATTTTGAGATGTGTATAATCTTTAAATTATTTCATATTTACTTTGCCTTCTAATGAAGTCTGAGCTCTAGAAAAATGCTGCATCTTTTGATCCAATGTGAAGTTATCACACAAGTTGTAAAATCTAAATGTACTAGTCTTAATAAAATAAAATTATGTTTGAAAAGGGAAGTTGGTGGGAAAGTATAGGTACAATAGGAAGCAAAGGTGAAAGTGAGGTGACTGGAGAGGCTGCAGGTAAATATCCCTGAGTCAGACAGCAGCATGAAGATGGAGAAAAGAAGGGCCCTGGGGACCTTCGAGAGCAAACATTAGACTTACTCAACATGTTAGACAGTTTTCCATGGAATTTTCTGATGCTTGATCATGTGGTCTGTCTATACAAATCTCAATTTCTTTAGGAGTCATTAATGTGCATGCAAGCAAGTGTGTGTGTGTGTATGTGTGTGTGTGTCCTCCAAAAGGAACTTAACAGAAGACCCCATGAGAAGCCTCCAGCAATGTCTTGGACCAGAAACAGGAGGGTCTGGCCCAGCAGAGCAAACAGGTCAGGGTCCTAGAGCATGAAGTGACAGGCAGAGAAGGACGGAGAGGGGCCTGCTTGAGTCTATGGTGTGGGAAGCATTGTGTGCTAGAGCCACAAGAATCATTAAGAGATAGGCAAATAAATGATAAAGAAGGGATGAGTTTGTCCCCAGTCTGAAATGAGTCAAGCATGGAAAGTGATGTTTGGAGTTAGATATTCAATCTAGGGCTGATGGTTTACATTACTGGATGGATGGTGAGCTGATTATTCACATAAAACATTTTTTCATTGCAGGGACAGAGGCTCACTCAATTTACTCAAGGATAGTGGGGTTTATTGGCAAAATCAGGGGCTTAGAATAGGATCTGAAAACCTGGGGAAATTAGGCAGGTCTGGGGG
This sequence comes from Talpa europaea, assembly GCF_964194135.1. Taxonomy (NCBI): domain Eukaryota; kingdom Metazoa; phylum Chordata; class Mammalia; order Eulipotyphla; family Talpidae; genus Talpa; species Talpa europaea. The sequence goes on from NC_140068.1 coordinate 153,191,197, forward strand.
TATCTGTCTTTCTTCCATTCTGCTTCTCCCTGCAAATCTCTTCGCTGTCTCAGTACCAACTGGATTTAGGAGCTTTCTTTCTAGGATTAATTACTCTAAGATTTACAAAGTCCACAAACATCTTGATACCGTAAACAATATGTTGTATATATGTTACTATGTAGGTTTCTCAGCTGAGTCCACAACTTTCATAAGATTCTAAGAGGGATTTTTTTTTAAAAGATTTATTTATTTACTTATACAAGCATGGGGTACAGTCAGAGGCTCGGGAGGGTGAGAGAATTCACCATAGTCGGAGCAGGGAACAGAGCAGGCAGACCAACGAAATACACTGCTGAGGGGAGCAGCAGGTGGCAGGAGAGGTCTGCGTGCCATGAGGGACCCTCCTCCGGTGGCAGGGGAGCAGCCGGGGATCGAACCGGCGCTGCAGAGGCTGCGGGCACCTTCGCAACCCAGCACTCAACCGCCAAGCCACCAGGGGAGGCCCTCTAAGAGGGATTTAGAACATACAGCTTTCAAAAGAAGAAACAACAGGAACAAAAAAAGCTTTCAAACCTCCTATAAAGAGAAGCCAGGTTTGACTTGCCTTAGCCCCAACTCAACTTCATGATATCCTCACTTCCAAATCTAGTGCAGATTATAATCTTTTCATTTTCCTTAGTTCAGATTTTAAAATGAAAGAACATGATAAGTCCAGTTTTGTTTTGTTTTGTTTTTTGCATCAGACCAAAGCTGACAAGATTACTATTCTTGAGTTGGGATGAGTCAGCAACGAGTATGGCGACAGGACATAAAACAAGACTGCCTACGCAGGGGGTCGGAAGGAGCGTCCCTTAGAAGAAATGTGGTATAGACAGGATGAAGGTAAGGTTTGACCTTTGCAGTGTAGCCATTAGCCATTAAGGAGGAATGGATTCTATATCTGGTATTTTCACTTAGATGATCAATAGCTGGCTGATTGAAATTACCCAGATTGGATTAACAGACAGATATTAAACTGGAGAGAGATGTCTAATGGAATTCTATAGAAACTGTACTTCATCTTTTATTTTCAACACTTTTTGCAAATAAAAGCATATCAGATATGAATATCTAGTTTCCAGTTATCAGAGAGTTGAGGATAATTTGTAACATATTGTAAAATACACCCAGTCTCAAAAAGATCTTGGCAAGGTGGAGTAATAAGTCAAATCAAAGATGATAACATTTGGTGGGATTGAAAATTGTATTTAGAATTACCAAAATCCAACACATGGCTACAACATCAGGAAGAAGTGACATAGGTTGTGTTCACGTGTAGCTTCAGATAACCTCTGACTACCTTGTGCCATCAGTATAAGACAATTTCTAAGGAATTATGCTCCGTGAAATAAGCCAGAAGGAAAAAGAAAAATATCGGAGGGTTTCACTTATAGCAGGAATATAGGGGAACCAAATAAGACACCAGTGTAAAAAAAATAATAACAGTACAAAACACAACAAAGCAAAAACAGACAATTACAAATCAAAGACATCCTGCAGGGGAGGAAGCAGGAGAGGGATCACTGCTCAGTGTCTGTTCTTGTTGACACCAGGGACACTCAACACCCAGCCCTCATGACTGCTCGCTGGAACACTGAGAATCTGTTTCAGATTGTGGCGTGGTGGATAATTGCAGAGTCGCAAAGACCAGGGTTGTGTCTGGGATGCAGTGAGCTCTCCGAGATGCTTAGATGCTAGAACTGGGCCAGGAATAAGGGGTGGGGGGAAGCAAATATTGTTTAAAAATGAACAAGGATGTAAAATACATATAAATTTAAAAAATTAAATTAAAAAAAGGCACTTGGCATATAAAGATTTAAGTACCCAGATCCAAGTGCTGGGAGCCTCTCTTCACTGGTCAGATGGCATCTACCACTAGTACCTGTTTGCTGAAAATATTTTCTTTTTTCTTATTTTGACTAAAGCCTTTCTTATTTAGGGCCTCCCTGGTGGCACAAGGGGTTGAGCACAGCACTGTGATGGGCACTGTGAAGCTATCCACAGCCTCTGTAGCACAAGTTCCTCTTGGACGCTTAGATAAATCAATCTTAAAAAAAAATAAACAAATAAAACCTTACTTGTTTAGAACAATTTAAGGCACATCAAAATTGAGGGAAGGTACAGAGATTTCACATAAGCCTGATGCCCTCATCATTCAAAACCCCCTTTATCAACATCCCCCACCAGAGTGGTACATTTGTTACAATTAATGAATCTACGCTGGCACATCATGATCACTGAAAGTGCATGGTTTACATCAGGGATTTCTCCTGGTACTGTACATTCTAGAGGCTTCTGGGGCTCTGTTGTGAAAGGTGTAGTGAAGATAACATACACGCCTCTTGGGGTGGCCTGCTTAAGTTTTGATTTGAATTTCTTCTTAATTGCTTCCCTATGCTCTTTCCACTTGGGGTCATGGGCAAATGACCCCCCACCCCTTATACCTGACTCGGTTCTAGCATCTAAGCATCCTTTATCTCGGAGAGCTCACTGCATCCCAGACACAACCCTGGTCTTTGCGACCCTGCAATAATCCACCACACCACACTCTGAAACAGAGTCTCAGTGTTCCAGCGAGCAGTCACGAGGGTTGGTTGTTGAGTGTCCCTGGTGAGCAGAGTCCAGTCTCAGAGTGACCAGCATGGTCAGATCCAGACTCTGCATAATTGACCTAAGGTCACAGGCAGGTGGAGCCCACTTACTCTTCCTGTGTGCTCTGTCAGCATGAAGTTCCAGAAATCCTTTATCCGATACCCTGCTTCCTCCTTGGAATGTGCCCCATTTTTCACTCAAGTTATCAACCCCCATCTCCTCTTCCCCAGACCTCTCTCTCCTTCTCTGCTCTCCCTGCCCCTCGCTCAGCTCACATGCAGAGTCAGCTGGCAACTGAGGCTTGGTTTGGACGTTGGCAGCAGCTCTTGCTGAGTCTGTGACCTCCACTCAAAGCACAATTTGAGATGCAGAGATGTTTTGCCTACAGTTTGGAAAGGACAGGGGGCCATCGCAAAGAGATCGAGTGCAATAGGCGACAGAACCAAAGATTCACGCCATGTCAGGTGATGAGACACTGGTTAGCCCAGCCTTCCCCTGACAGCAAGGAGAGAGGGCAGGTGTCAGGCCGACATGGCTTAGGGGACCCACAGAACAGAAGTCCGGCCTTGGTGTGCAGAACCTGCATCCTTCGGATTCCTTCTCTCAATCCTACCAGCAAGGCCAAGTGCACATTTTCAGGCTAAGGGCCTATTTGAATGCCAAACTAAACTTCATTTTCTATTTGAAAGATTTTTCCATTTCTGGTTCAAGTGAAAGTCTGGGCGATTTCAGCCAGAGTTCTCACACACGGTAATAACAATTAACCAAAGCAGCTCTGTGCCTCGGGGTCTCGAGCCCCATAGAACGTGTAAACGAGTCCCCAGGCAGGCCGCGGACAGAGTCAGGTAAGGGGCACATCTGCTCCTTTTTCCTTTCCAAAATAATTGCAGCTCTGCCCCGGTGAGTGGCTGCTGCCAGCAGCGACTCCACATGGGTCCCCAAGCAGCAATTTGGGGCAATCTCCCAAAGCCCAATGAGTTACATACCTTGAGTCATAATGCATTTCAGACCTCTGTGGCTTATGTGGACTTAAATAAAAATTACAGCCCACTCTTGGAAAGCATAATGAAAACTTGGTCTTTTCTAAGTGCTCTGAACTATTCAGTGGGTCCAATAACATCTGTCCCTGAACCTTATGCCATTAGCCACAAAGTCACGGAGGGGACACAGGTAGTCTGCTGACTCTCTGGGCCAGAGGTGACATCACTCATGCCCCTAGCAGGCCCTCCAGCTCCTCCCCAGCATGAACCTCACGTGTTCCTTTTCACAGACCTTCCTCTCAACACTGCCATTGTCAGCCAGTGAATCAGAAAGTTTACTGAAGTGGGCAATCGTAAAAAAATGATCTGCACACACAATCAACATTTTATTTAAACCTCAAAGCAAATGCACAGTATTTTGCCAGCTTATTCCTAAGCCAATAAGGCCTGATTTTCCTGATCACAATCGACTAGAGAAGAAAGAGAATTAGACAACATTCCCACGGCCTGAGTTCCGTGATGAATCATAGGCTAGTCTTGGGCTCAGAAGTCATCTGAGGATTAGCGCCCTTAAATCCTTTAATGGAATTGAAAATGATGTAAGATTTTTATGAGAAAATTAAGTTGGACCAAAGAGTTTGGCAAACCTGGGAAAGCTGTATCTTATGCACCTCTAAAAAATAGATATCACTGATAATGATCTGCCCACTAGGGCCCTAGAAAGGTCTGGAAATTAGTGACCCTTAGTGCCATGTAAACGTAAGGGAGGGAGGAGTCTGAAAACAGGAGGACTGATCGGAAATCATGAAAGAGGCCAAAGGGCCCTCAGGCTGCGCTATCAACTTGTCCAGCCAGACAGCTGGTCCCCATCCCCGCCCACCAAGAGATGCAGGGAGATAAAAGGGACATGAGAGGTTGCAGAATCCAGACCAGCAGGAATGACAATGGGCAGGGCATGTATTCTACTGATATCAAGGCAGTGAGCAAAAGTCTACTTGCAGAACCCAACACTCCACCAGCACCGGACCTTCTTGGGGACTCAACTCTAAGAAGATTGACAGACATGCAATTACCCCAGACAGGAAACTAGCATAGGATAGGAGGGAAGGGTGTGTGCAAAGTCCCTGGGGTTGATACAGTGCTGCAAGGGAGAGCAGTGAGCCATGAATGCAGTGAGGTGGGCTGAGCCAGATCAGGGAACTTGAACCTTATCATTTAGGCCAGAAGGAGGTGCAGAAGTTTCTAAAAGAAAATGTGATGCAGTCACATTAGCATTTGAACAAGACCTCTTTGGCAGCAGAGTGGGGTCTAAATGGTTAATGAGGTAAAATTAGCAACATTGGTGAGGTTTAGGCAATGTTGTCAGCTCCTGAAAGAAGGCATATACAGACAGAGGAAGAGCAGTTTGCAGGTAACAAAGAATACACTGGAAAAGTAAAAACCAAAAGCCTGAGTCAGGTTTTACTGACCTCTTACTCCAAGTGACCAGTCTCTCAGCTCATCATGTTAACCCTTAACCTTGCCAGTCAACAGCCCCACGAAAGATCTGAAATAGTGAATGTAAAAGGGTGTTACATGTTGAGCAGAGCAGTCGCTGTGATATTTTCAACCACTTGCCCATCTCTCTCTCTCCACGAAATGCCTTTAGATGGACTTGCCAACAAATGGACCAGTGTGTAGTGGAGCTGGGGCACAGAGGGCCTCGAATACCTCACTTATCCAGATGCACCCAAGTGATCAGGTCATAGGTCATATCCTCAAAGAGCAGCTATTAAAATGACACATATGCAGACTGTTGGAGGTGAGTACAGAGGTGATGGGGGGTGGGGGTGCTAGGGACAAGCAGCTGTTCCTGGGCAATGAGCTGAGGGGCTTGGAAGAGGAAGATGAGACGCCTCTGCAAAGAGCATCAACTGGAACTGGGCACCGAAAGTAAACTTGAGCATCTGCCAAGACCACATCATGTCCCCCTGGGAACTGGGCTGTTCTTGGAGCACCCACAATATATATAGAACTGACACTGTCCCCAAGAGAACCAATTCAACTTTACTCTAGCGTGGCTTTGGCTGTGGCCCACAAGGTGACAAGATCGGAACACCATTCTGGGCTTAAACTGTGATCGCCGAGAGAAATGATCCAGTGACTCAAATTTCAGTTCGAAGGCTGAAAATAAATGCCAGTTAGTATCTTCAGCCCATCTCAGAATCACTCCTACCTCTCATTCGAGCCATGCTAAAGGATGCCTGGACCAGAGAAAGGGGCTTCACCAGCATGCAAACCTTTAGGGGGCTCAGTCATCACAATAACTAGCATCTTCACCCAGCATTTTTAAAATCAGAATTCTTGTCAAAAAATTTATAGTAGGGCCTCCCCTGGTGGCGCAGCGGTTGAGCACTGGGCTGTGAAGCTGCCCACAGCCTCTGCAGTGCCAGTTCGATCCCCAGCCGCCGGAGAGGGTCCCACATGGCGCACAGACCTCTCCTGCTGCGCCTGCTGCTCTGCTCAGCAGTGTATTTCGTCAGTCTGCCTGTTCTGCTCCCTGCTCTGGCTCTGGTGAATTCTCTCACCCTCCCGTGCTTCTGACTGTACCCAGTGCTTGTATAAATAAATAAATAAATAAATAAATAAATAAATAAATAGATAAATAAATAAATAAATAAATCTTTTAAAAAAAATTATAGTAACATCAAAATGTGCCATGTCAAGTCGTATTGGAGCCTGAGGCAAAAGGAAAAATGAGTAATGTTGCCCAGCCCTGAGGACACACATCTGGAATTTGATAGTTGTTCTCTCAGTTTCAGACACCTACCTTTACCCCTGCACACACACAAGCACCCCAAACGGCCTGGGGACATGAAAGCTGCTCTTTGGAAACGGAAGCACACATGCTGCTCACGGGGAGAGGTTATGGTGGGCATCTCACAACAACTTTCCTCATTTATCTTTTCAAGAGCATCGCTGTTCACCTTTAAACACACACCTGAGGCCAGCGTTTGTGACAGAGCTGCACCCTCGGGTGCTGCTCACACACAGAAAGGAGGAAAATCAATTTCCATCCCGGAAAGACAGAGCTACTGGCACAGAAGGTCACTGAATGCAAGCGCTGCTCAGGGGGCTCAGAACCAGGCCCTCCTGGTGCTGCTTCGCCGCCCTTCCAGGGGAGGCAGGCAGGCAGGCTGGAGACTCCCGCTCCCAGGGGAGAGAGAGATGTCGCTCGTGCAAGCCACGAGATAAATCCTTTATTTTTTTTTAAGATTTATTTATTTATGCATACAAGAGCTGCTTTAAACAGCTAAGGGGGAGAGGCGAGCCGACAGGGCGGGAGCTGTGTGGAGTCGCAGACTTAAATGTTTGCAATTAACGCTCTGGAGAAGTTGACCAAGACTGACTCGACCAGTGCAAACACGACCGCTGTAAGTCTGTCAAGGTCACTTGTCAGACTGGGTGATCTGCTCCCCAAGGGTTTGCTGCACAGATCGACCTCGCCAAAGGGACATAACTAACTCCTGGCTCTGATTTAGGGACCTTCCAGGCTTGGTTGCCAGTTTGCTCATGCCCCATCCTGCCCCGGGGTCTGTGGTCACCTCGGGTCTGGGCTTACTCAGCGCAGGGTCCTTCAAGATGTCTGGAGGGATGCCCTTTGTCACCTTGACATCATTACCAGTATTTTATTGGGAACTTCATGAATGGTCACGGGTCTGAGGCACAGAGGGGCAGTAGACAGAAGGCAGCCAGGTTTCTGCAATAGAAGCCCGACCCCAAACTACTGGACATGTCCCCGCGAGCACACACATTTCCACCAGCTCCCCGAGCCCCGTGGGAGGAGTAGGGTTTCATGGAGAGAGCCGCAGCATCGAAGTCAAATAGATCGCAGGCCTGAGTCTGAATCCTGGCTCCATTCGGAGCTATGGGACCCTGGGAAATTATTTAACCTCTGTGAGGTTCAGTTCCCTAATCTATAAAGTGGAAAAAAAGCTAATGGAAGTAAAGTGCCCGGCGCCGAGCCCCAGCTCCTCGTGTGTATTCCAGCCCCATTCCCAGCAGGGGATCGCCCCAGACCTCTCTTCTCACTATCTTTTTTTTTTTTTAAAGATTTATTTATTTATGCATACAAGAGCTGGGGTACAGGCCAGAGGTGTGGGGGGTGAGGGGATCCACCACAGACAGAGTGGGGAGCAGAACAGGCAGACTGACTGAGATACACTGCTGAGGGGAGCAGCGGGCGAGACAGGAGAGGTCTGCTGTGCCATGTGGGTAGCTCCTTGGCCGGCCGGGGATTGAACTTGTGCTGCAGAGGGTGCAAACAGCTTCATAGTTTGAGTCTTAACCTAAAAAAGGGCTCTTTTTTGTGCCCAGAATCTCCAGGCTGCTCTTGGAGACTGGAAGTGGCTCTCTCCTCACAGAGCACAGGGATGATAGGATTGGGTTTTCATGAGAAAAAGCTGCCAGGGTGGTGCATCCTCACCAGCTGGCGTGATTTAGGCAGCAGCAGCAAAGAGAGAAAACAAGGCTTCAGCTCTCCCTCCCTGCTCTTCCTGGACTTCTATCTCGTTAGGACAACCTGGGAAACCTAGAAAGCCAGGCCTCCCGCCACATCCTGCCAGTCAGGGCCGCTCTGAGCTGAGTCATGTCAGGGGCTCTGAGGAGACACAAGCTCTGGACCCTCAGTCCTGCCTCCTGCCAGGGAACTTACCCCCTCACCCTGAGCAGGGCTGGGGGCGAGCTCTGGTATACCCCAGCACAAAATACGGGAGGCTTTATTTTTCTAAACAAAGAATTCAAGTCTCACTTGTTGGCAATGAGAAAGGTGATGTGAACTTACAAACGCCCTCGCAGATCTAAGCTAGGTGGCTGCCGAGCTCAGCAGGCCTGCTGGGAGAGATGGTTGAGTGAGAGACTTGACATCTGATGGGTCTGGCGCTTCCCGGGATGAAGCATGTCAAAGATGGGGGAGAAAGTCTACTCCGACCGTATGGGAGCCGTTGTTCCGCCATGCCAGCTGAGGCATGTAAGAGAAAAAGTTGTTTATGACTCTTGATAAGCTCATCAAGGCAGACTTTATTCTACAGGAGTTACTACAGCGTGGTGTTGAGGAGGGGAGAGAGATTGGACTCAGCTCTGAACCAACAAGAACAAATGAGGATTTTTACCCAAGAAACAGAGCGGGGGTGTTATCAGTACATGGAAAATTCCTAAGAAGAGACATCAGGGTAAGTACGGGGGATTCTTGCTGCAGGAAGATCAGGGGATATTAACAGAATATCAAGGCTCGAGGGGGGTGAGATACTAAGGGTGGGAACTTGCACTAAATTGATTTTACAAGATACTTGCTCAAAGTGTATTCTGCAAAGACAGAGAGGGAAGCCCAAAGTGGGGCCTAGTCCAGCAGAGGGTTCAGAAGAGCCTGCTTACAGTTGGGTAGAAGGAGAGTCTTTGTCAAGTACCTGGACTGCACTGTGGGTTTTGGCAAGTCGTGGGGAGACAAGATGTTTCTGAATGCAGCACGGGGATGGTGCAAAATACCTCGATTCCAGGAACTGAAAGAAATTTCAAGAAGTTAGCTTTTGGAGGCTTTTACTGGCAAAAGAGCAATTCCCAACTTTTATGGGCCCATAGCAGCAGCAGCAGCCGCAAGAACAGCCATGGACACCAGCAGTGAGCCTGCAGCAACCTTGGCAGCAGGAACGCAGATGCAGTTGCTGAACGAGCCCACTAGGTGGCAGAGCAAGTGTGGCATGACTGTCCCATGAGGAGGCCGCCATGATGGCCAAGGGCGAGCCACCGAGGACCCACAAGGAGCTGGACCTATTTTAGAATACCAGCCATATTTGGCGAAGAAATTCAAGGTCGAAGATATTTTTATTGAAGCCCACGGTTAATGTAGAGCCTGGGGAAATAAGTTATATTCAAAACTTGTTAACACGCGTAAATGTATGAAAAGATGATGAGGCATTTAGCAGAGGTTGTTTCTGTTTGGGTAAATTAAGGTTGACTCATCTCATTGTGGTCCAGAGAGCACTTTCAAAGGAGGTAAGCGTGTTGGTTTCTCCCTTGGCAGGGTCTGACAGGAGCAAATTCTATTTCCTTTCTTTGCTCTGTTTGGCTCCCAGCCAATGAAAAGAATTCCATTGACAGCTGGAGCTGTCTCCAGTGCTCCCTTCTGCAGTTCCCCAAATGTGGACCCTGCCTCGGGGAGCAAAGCAGAGAAGGAAACAGTTCAATCACCACAGCCAGCCCAATTCAGCTGGCAGCTGCTCTCACTCCCTGAAACTCTGGGGTACTCTGGACAAGGAGGAAAGCTGAAGGCCTCAGGCTACCCTGAGATCAACTAGAAAACTTGGATTGTGGTCTTTCACTGGGTCTTGTCCTTCATCCTCATCCTCTGCCTCTCTCCATCTTACCTAAGGAAAATCACTTCTTGAGCAGAAGCAAATTTTGCTGATAATACACATCTTTAGAGTAGGCTTTTGAACAACCACATCATTTTGTTCTCACAATAAGCCTGTAAGAGTGTCATTACACCCACCAGGCAGATGAGTTAACTGAGGCACTGAGAGGTCAAGTGACTTACTTCACACCATAAAGCTAACAAAGGACAGCCTGCATCCTAACTCATGTATGTCAATTCCTATCTCCGAGGATCATTCCCTTTTTCGAATTAGTATGTCGCCTGACATGATTATATTGTTTTGCGTTACTCCTCCCAGACTTTGCACATTTGTAAAGGAACCGGAACAGAGCGAGACCAACGATGGATGCAACAGATTTGCATCATTTGTCTGATATGTCCGCAGCCCCAATCAAGCCAGATTCATCTCTCAGATTTTGGATCTTAATTCCTATAGATTATTTTTCCTTCTTGCTACATTTGATCTGATTTCTCAATGCATTCCTTGATCTGCTTTCTCTTTTATTATAGGGATTAAGAAGTAGAATACAGTAAATGCATTTGCATGATTACAATTCAACACATCACAACAGGACTGACCTGTTAAAATGCATAAGCAGCTGAGAACAATCAGCAAGTGCCATGTCAGGAAATTCCTGTCCCCACCACTATGATGTGCCTACCCTGTCCTGCTCTCCATTGGCACAGTCCAGGCTCTCCAGAAAACCTTGGCTTTTTACAGCCATGGCAAGTGTCTTTCATAAATGATTGAATGATCTGCCTTTGGAAACTCCCGGTAACTAGTCTGCTGTATTTATTTCCCGGGGCTGCTGCTACAAAGTGCCACAATCTGGGTGGTTTTGTTACAGGGCAGGGAGAGGGGTACCCCTGACCCCCCAAACCTGCCTGCTCTAAATAGGTTCTGCCATCTGCTGCAGCAACACAAAACATATGAGACTTTCATGGGAAGGAACTTTAATACAATTAAGAAACATACAGGAAAGGCAAAGAATCTAGTTTCTAAATCAAGCTCCCAAAGTGACCCGTCCCCTCGTGGGTAGAACTCCATCCATGGGGGATTGGCCCAGAGCAAGGCCCCAAAGCCTGTCACAGTCTAAAGCACCTTCCAGTGGGGACCCACAGAAACAACCAGACAAGTCTGGTAGGAAAAAAGCAAAATGAAAATCAAGATAAAAACCACCATTGTCCCCTCCCACAGGTCTCCCCCACATCTGTGTCACCCCGTCCATGACCAAAAGGCAAGCGCAGTTTCTTCATGTGTCTCTGCTCCATGTGCCTCCTCCAGGTCTCCTTCTGGCTCCATCCTGCTTCCTTCTTTCCTCTTCCTCAGTCTCCTCTGCAGCTTCTTCTCTCCCTGTTCAGCTCCACCCTCCCTTGGGTGGGGCAGGGAACCTGGAACCTCCCCCTTTCCTGGGGACCCCCTGTTACAGTTTGAAGAGACAGAATTTATTCTTTCATAGATCTGGAGGCTACACTCCCTCCAAAGGCCCAGGAGGACTCCTTCCCTGCCTCTCCCAGCTGTGCTGGGTGCCAGCCATCCTAGTTGCTCCTCAGCGCGCAGGCACACGACCCCACCGTTTGCTCCGTCTTCACCCACTATTCGCTCCTCAGTATCTAAACTGCCACTTTTCATGGACAAAGCCATTGACTTCAGGCCACCCTAATCCAAATTGACCTCTTCTTAACTTGATTACATCTACAGAGACCCTATTTCTAACTAAGGTCATATGCACAGGGAGCCAGGACTGAGTCTTTGACATTTCTCTTGAGGGGACTTCATTCAATATAACAACAACTTTTTCCCACATGCAGGGCAGACATCAGTTATCAACCATGGGGCTTTCTGTGGAGCAGATTGGACATCACAATCCTCCACACAGCTATGGGAAGCACCATATACCTCCAGCAATGGGAGGCACCTCCTTGGGGATTGACATGCCACAGTGTCCCCCTAAAGGAATGAATGTGTGACGATGGCCATCTGGCACGTGGGGAGGAGCTTGTGGAGAATATGGGGCTGGCACCCACCAAGCCACTATAGGGAGCTGCTGTTCACATTATGCCTTAAGATGGGTCCCACTGGGGAGCCATCCCGGACAGCTCTGTCTCCAGCCATCCTTGACCCAGAAGGTGCCATGACATGTGACCACAGCCTCGGATTCACTGGGGTAAAGTCACGCTGCTTTTTCTCAGTCCACAATCCACATGCACTGGAGCATGGCTGGGTTCCAGCTTCACTCCCTGCTTACGTTTCTCCTGCCTCCACCCGCTGCAAATTGGAAATAGTGATACACAGCCATCTCTCAGGGCTGTAGGGCAATTTAATTAATGTTTTTAAAGCACTCTGAGGTCTTTGGATGAAAACTGCTGTGTAAGTGCAAAATTATTATTTGTTCTCAGCCTCCTGTCCCTTGACTTCTGACATGGGCTTTTGTTGTTTCTGAATGGGAGCCATTTATGGGCTGTCCAGCTGGTTCTCTGGGTACATAGCAAGCACACACACATTTGCAGATTTTTTTTTTTGCCTTTTGAAAAAAGCATTCCAACTCTGTGGGATGCCTCGAAGCTTTTTCAATGTCTAAATTTTCTCTACTTGTCTCTACTAAGTACTGTAATCTCCAAGAGTAGATTGTAAACAGGCTACTTTGGAAAAGAGCTGGGGGTGGGGAATGGTCAATTTGAAGAAATTGCCCCTCTTATAATGAAGAATAAAACAATATCTCCTTCTCATGCAGAATCTAAATGAACTGCTAAGTGAGGTTCTGTCTCCCTTGCCCAGAGGGATTCCTTGAGTGTTTATGTGTGAAAACGAGAAAAGAATAGATTTGCTTTCAGGCCCAAATTTTGCCTCTTTCCTTCACCCTAATTTCCCAGGAACCATGGAAACAAACACTCCCCACCTAGAGGATGTTTCCTGATAGTCCTTGTTATAACTGTGTGCCTCCCGGGGATCCCATGGGGAGGGTGAAATAAAGAAGTAGAAAAGAAAAAAAAGGTAGGTCTGCAAGTGAAATGTCTTGTCTCCCAAGGGCAGACAGGGCAAAGCACACACACATTTGCAGAGTGCTTGGCAAGCTCTGGGGCCAAAAGCAATGCTCCATCTTTAGCAGGCTGAGGACTCTCCACACAGCTCTCCAAAGTGGCTGGACGAGTTTGCACTCCCACCAGCAGTGCAGGAGAGTTCCTTTTTCTCCACATCCTCGCCAACATTTGTTGTTGCTAGTTTTTTTAATAGGTGCCATTCTCACTGGTGTGAGATGGTATCTCATGGTAGTTTTGATTTGCATTTCCCTGATTGCAAGTGATGTTGAACATTTTTTCATAGGCCTGTTGGCCATTTGCATTTCCTTCTTGGAGAAGTTTCTTTTTAGCTCTTCTGCCAAAAAAAAAAACAAAAACAAAAACAAAAAAAAAAAAAAACACCACCTTAGAAATATTAAACTTTACTAGACTTCTAAATAGGGAGAAAAAAAAAAAAAAACAAAAAGCAATGCTCTGTGGCTCCACTTCCCATTTCAAACCCTTCCCATGTTACCACGCCGGGACCCACTCGGCTCCCTTAAAGGTATTTTTTGACCTATCATAGCACTTTGGTAGCAGGCTCTGTTCGTCAGCCAGCTGCTGCAAATTTTAAAATTTCATTTTTAAAAATTGCCAAGGAGCAATTACATGACATGCAATCAGTTGGACAAAAATACAAAGGCACAGGACGCAGGAAAGAAACAGGTGTGAGCTACATGGCTATGACCACAAGGAACGCAGAGGATGAGCTCCAAGTTTAAGTCCATCGAGCACTGCTTGAGTATAATATCATTAAGTATTTATATTTATATGGAAGACCAGGAGGATTCAGCTGGGGTAGGAAAAGTTGAGGCAGGAGTGGGAGTAAAGACAGATAAAATCAACTGTTAACCAGGTAATGTCTCCCACGGGGGCACAGCCTCCTGCTGGTGGCCAGAATGCTGAGGGGCCTTTCCTGTGGTCTCACATGGTAAATTTCTGCCTGTTACGTCAAGGTCAGGATGAAAGGAATAGTTTCTTTCTTTCCATTCCCCTATTTTTTAGAAGGAAGAAGACATAAGTAAAAATAAAAAAATAGGGCCTCCCTGGTGGCGCAAAGGGTTAAGACACAACCTATGAAGCTATCCACAGCCACTGCAGCACGAGTTCGATTCCCGGCCGGCCAGGGGGCTACCCACATGGCGTGGCAGACCTCTCCTGTCTCGCCCGCTGCTCCCCTCAGCAGTGTAATTCAGTCGATCTGCCTGTTCTGCTCCCCACTCTGTCTCTGGTGAATCCTCTCACCTCCCACCCCTCTGCCTGTACCCCAGCTCTTGTACGCATAAAGAAAGAAATCTTTAAAAAAAATGAAAATAAAATAAAAAAATATGTCTAGTTGCCAGGGGCAGAAGAATACCCAGAACTGAGAACTGAGAATGATGTGTGGAAAGCAACTATTTTCCATTCCCTCCTTCTATCTGCCACACGTGTTGTGCTTCTGTTGGGCTTCCATCAGCCTCCCAAAAGGTTTTCCTGCTTCCTGCCCCCTCCAGCTCTTTCATTTCCTCCTTCACTTTATTTTCCGGGCTATTGTCCTAAAAGTGGATCTAATTACATGGCTCTTTTGACACTGCCCCGCTCTACAAATCCTCTACCATAACGCTTCTGTCTTCTGTTATTGCCTCCTCTCTACTTGCTCTGCGCTGTGGGTGTCTTTTGCCTATGAAAAAGGTTGGTAGAAATGCTTGATTGGGATCTGAAGACTCCTTAAGGTTGGGTAGTTGGCCTTGGGACAGACAGGGTGGTGAGCAACTGGCTCAGAAGCAAGTCCATCCTGGGTTACGATGACCACGGGTAACTGACTACAGCCCAGTGAGGGTGAGCTGCAGGGAGAGCAAGCCTATCAGTTGGATTTTGGGAACAAGGATCAGGTGGTATGTGGCCTCCATTTGCCCATGAGGATTAGTATCTACAGACTGAAGTCAACATGTTTCAGTAACATGATTTATTGAGTTTGGGGTTACCACTGCCTGTCACAGGGCAGGCCATATTCCTTTATCTGCCCATCTGATAAAAGGCAATCAAGTTCATGCTTCCTAATAGTTGTTTTGTTTTTTTTTAAGATGTATTTATTTATGCATACAAGAATTGGGGTACAAGCCAGAGGTGTAGGGGTGAGAGATTCACCAGAGAAAGTGGGGAGCAGAACAGGCAGATCTACTGAAATACATTGCTGAGGGGAGTGTGTCAGCTCCCTGGCCTGCTAGGGGATCAAACTCGTGCTGCAGAGGCTGCGGATAGCTTCAGAGTGCTGTGCTTAACCCCTTGCACCACCAGGGAGGCCCCCTTCCTGACAGTTGTTTGAAGATTTCCTTGGTCAAGTTCTTTCCCTACTCTGAAAGATCCTGTACAACTAAAGTCAGTAAAATTCTGTCAGAGTCTCAATAGCTGTTATTTAAAATTCTCCTCATGTTAGACAGGTCCATTTAAATATAGAATTAGCATGTTTCAGAGAGTTAGCATGTTTCTAATCTGTCCTTCTGGATGATGGGATGGGATTCCACTATGGAAGCCCCCAATTTTTATATCCAGCATGAGCAGGATGCAGTCACTGTCAGAACACAAACCCACATCCAGAATGACGGATGAGGACAAGAAAAGGAATAACTGGGCTGCCTCAGTTTCCACAGGGAATCTGAGAACAGACAGTTTCAAGGTGAAAGAGAAAGCGGAGAGACACCAACTTGGCACCCTCTGACAGCTTAAGTCCCTAGTCTTTCTGCCCACATCCCGCCCTCTCCTGAGAGACAGTCATGCCCTCAGGCCTGGCACACCAGTATTTCTCAGACTAGGGCCTTTCAACATTTCTCTGGGTCTATGAGTTTTTGACATATTTTTATAGGCTTTCATTTTGATGAAAATCTACAAATAAGCAATGTTAAATGTCCTGTGACCAGCTCAAACCACAGAATTTCTATGCCCCTTCTAAGTTTGTGTTTTTCTCTGAAGGAAGGCACAGGTGCCAGCTAGAATTGCATTGACTGTCTCAGACACATGAAAATGAGCAGGCTGGACTTCAGCACAAACGAAGTGAACCCTCTTGAGTGAAGCCACGCGGCCTCACTGCCGCGGCAGAAACTCAGGGGTGCGACTTCCACGTCTAATAGAGGCCACTTAGAAGAGAGGAATTTTACTGGCCCTGTGGATTGGTTTGCATTTTACGAATTTGCATAGAAGTTTATCTGAAAGTTCATGTTTGCTCAGCGTGGTTTATATTTCTACATCTGTTTTGGTTTTAAGGATATTATTGTTAGGTTAATATCTGTACAGATTAAAGTCAATTATGATAATAAAAAAATTGCCAGTATTTTTTCCTTTGAAAACAATTCTCTGTTCAAGTGTTCCCTCTAGCCTTGTGCTTTAGACACTGTGCCTGTGCCATTTCTACCATCCTTCCTCACTACTGTCATTCAAAATGCTGCTTATTTTTCAAGTTTTTTTCAAGTTCAAATGGCATTGGTTCTATAAAGCCTTCCTACTGCACTCCCAGGTGAATTTGGACACTCCCAAGAGTGTCCCCACTCTTGTTCCGATAGCTCCCTCATGTTAAGTAGCTGTGCATGCAGCCTGAGCTCATGTCCCCCTTCACTGGATTGCAAGCTCCTTGAAAGAAAGGATTGTGTCTTGCTTCTTCTGAGTACTACATAGAATGCCTACAACAGCACTTTTTCTAGAGTAATTATTCAGCAAATACACTTATGTTAATTCCATTCATTCAACACACACACATACACACTACAATAAGACAGTGGTAGTAATTTAATTTCTTATGCAACTTAAAGCTGAAATGGGAAAACAAACACATCTAGTCTGGAGAAGACAATAAATAGCAATAATAGACTCTGACCAAAGAACTGGTTGATTGCATCTTATCAACCAATTAGATCAAATCTGGCTCAGCAAACAATCACTTGCAAAACTATGAGGGACAATTGCTATTGAATTAAATGAAAAGCTCCTATTCTAAGATTTTTAGACCTTTGGCTATTTTTACATACGAAAGACGAAGTATTAAACAATGATCCAATTAATGCAGCCAAATATAGTTGCCAAAGAGGAAAGAGCTAGAGAAGCAGGCTGAATTATTCTGAGACTCTCAACCCTTATTGTGTTGTGGGGTCAAACACGTGAGTCTCACGTAAGCTCTCTCAGTCCACAGGCTGTTGTGGGACCTCTTCCCCCAGCAAATAATCAGACTCTGTTAGGTTCTGTCAGAGAGGCTTAGTATTTATTTCTATGATGAAACCAGCTAAGAATTATTATGAAAACAAAAAGCACTGGCCTTATTTTGGGAGGATGTGGAGCTGATATTCTTATTTGTATTTGTGTCTTGGGACATCCTAAAGTGAAATTATTATAACTAGAGATCTCATTCCATAGACCAAGAAGGGTCCTGGAAACAAGGCTTTCTCTGGCATGGGAGACAAAGAGAAAAATGGCCCCTGATCATCTGCTATCCTCTGAAATACCTTGATAGGCTTCAATCAAAGCAGAGGAAAACCAGACCACTCCTGCCTCATAAATAGTTATCTCCTCATCCTTGAGTCCATCTCAACCACCCTTCTCTCCCTCTCTGTGTCTCTCTCTCTCTCTCTTACACACACACACACACACACACACACACACACACACACCCTTTTCTTATTACCAAAGACTACGTGTGCAGTGTTAAGCTTACCTCATCTCAAATTTTCATCATGTGTTTTGGTTAAATCTGTCAACACTGATGCAGGGCACCCCCTTCCCTTCCCTCATCTAATGACCATGAAGGACTTAGCTTCATCATATATTAATCTTATGAGAGCAACATGACTCTCCTACCAAGTCAAATCCACTCCTTTTAACAAAACTACTCCATCCCTTTTAGCAAAAGGTTCAGGGTTGCTGTTATTTTCTCTGCTGCCTTTTTCTTCTGTCTACTTTGATGTTAGTGCAGGGCTTACTATTGGTCAGACCTGAGAAAAGCTCTTAGATGTATTATCTCATTTAATCCTCATAACAGACCTATTAGGCAGATAGAATTCTTAGTCCTATCCTAAAGACCTGCCAGCTAACGCTTACAGAGGGAAGTCCCTGTGCCCCCTTAGAGGCAAAACTTCCAAGGAAAGCTGGGTTTCCAACCTGGCTTGGTTAGGACTGCCTGAGCTCTTAATTACCATGCCAAATGGTCTCCCCAGCACTCTTAGTAAAGTATTGGAGAATACTTCATTTCATTCCATTGAAAAGGAATCTAGGGCCTCCCCGGTGGCGCAGCGGTTGAGCGCTGGGTTGCGAAGCTGCCCGCAGCCTCAGCGGCACCGGTTCAATCCCCGGCTGCTCCCCGGCCACCGAAGGAGGGTCCCACATGGCGCGCAGACCTCTCCTGCCACCCACTGCTCCCCTCAGCAGTGTACTTCGGTCCTTCTGCCTGCTCTGTTCTCCGCTCTGGCTCTGGTGAATTCTCTCACCCTCCCGTGCTTCTGACTGTACCCAGTGCATGTATAAACAAAACAAACAAACAAACAAATAAATAAATAAACATGCCTCTATAAAAAAAAATTAAATAAAAACTCCCTATTAAAAAAAGGGAATCTATAACATCTATATTTGTACATTTATCTTATGTACATTTCTGTTTATGTTTTCCTAAGTGCCATCTTCCTAAGTAGATTCAACACACACACACTTATGTGTGATTACCACAGTTATTAGCTTGCTCTTATCATCTTATCATTTGGCAGTTAATGGAATTATTTGAGAATCTTGAGTAAAACCCCATGAATCCAGGTCCATTCCTCTGAAGTAGACGACCTCCTTCTTTCTCCCCTTCCCCTGTGCCTGTGCATGTGGTCCAGCAGATCAAGTACCCCGGTGCCAATACAACTCTAGAACGAACTCAGGAGAATCTTGGGAAGGGAAGGGTGCTATTTCACATAGGTCCTCTCTCTTAAAGAAAGGACTCCATCTTTCATCTCTACTAGGTTTCCAGTTCTCAAACTACTTTATAAATATCCTATCCCTTTTGCCAATGTGTTATGAGTAGTTTTAAGTATGAAAAGAAAAACAGTTCCTATTTATAGGCATACATTTAATAACATGAAAGCTATGATAAAGACGCAGAAACAATCAACTTGGCATTCCTTTTAATCTCTAGTGAACAATACATGCTGAAGGGATAAAATCTCTTTGGAAAACATGTAGGGGAAGGGCCAAGTTTGATAAGAAAAACCCAACAATTGCCAAGACATCAATGCAACATCTTGTAAACTCCCTTTTCCCCATAGCCCAGTGGCTCTTGTGTTTCCCTATCTGGAGTTACCATTGGCTGGCAATTCAAGAGCAGACCATGGTACTGGCTGCCTTATTTCCCTGAAGGAATTCAAATAGAAAACTACGAGAAAGTTTTCTTTGTAGCTTTCTTTGGTTGGAACAACGGAAAACATGAAAAATGACAAGCATTCTCTCACGCTCAGAACTCCTTTTCCAGTGGTGTCTCACCATAGCTTTCATATTGCTGAAAAAATTTCCAGTAGGTTGACCAGATAGCCAAATAAAACATGAGGCAGGGTAGCCAATAAAAATAAAGATAATGGGCCTCCCCTGGTGGCGCAGCGGTTGAGCGCTGGGCTGCGAAGCTGCCCGCAGCCTCTGCAGCACCGGTTCAATCCCCAGCCACCAGCGAGTCCCACGTGGCACGCAGACCTCTCCTGCAGCCCGCTGCTCTCCTCAGCAGTGTACTTTGTCAGTCTGCCTGTTCTGTTCCCCGCTCTGGCTCTGGTGAATTCTCTCACCCTCCCGCGCTTCTGACTGTACCCAGTGCTTGTATAAATAAATAAGTAAATCTTTAAAAAAAAGAAAATAAAGATAATGACTCAAGTGAGTTTCAAATTTGTATAGTGCTTTATACTTTTTCAAAGCATTGCACATACATTATTTCAACCAATTCACACAACAACCTTTCAGTTTACAACTCAGAATGTAGAAACCATAAGGATCTTGCTCTAAATCACACAGCCAGGTAGTGGAACTGCTGGAACTGAAACTCAGATTGCATGACTGGCCTGGCACTTCATTGGGTCATGCCAGCTCTTTCTCCTGCTGTCACTCTCTCTTCTCTCCATAGTCAGCTTGCTTGTCAGTTAGAAAATACCCCTACTGCAGATACAGATTTCAAAAGGAGAAAACACACAAATCCTTCTTTGACAGTCTATGTAGATATGAAAATAAATGTGGCATTCTTCTTTATTGCTTTTTTATGGATGTCTTTCCCAGATGAAAAGGCCCTGTTGGGGAACAGTTCACCGACCTGTTATTTCTTTGTACACATAGTACTTCTTAGTAATAACACGGCCTTCACACCAGGAAATTATTTGCTAAATATTTCCCACTGTCTCACAGCTTGGCCTGTCAATTTCTTCCAGACTTAAAACATCTGGGCTAGTACAAGAAAACATTGCACAGTCAAAGAGATGTTTTCCATATGTGGAAGAGAACAGCTATCTTCAAGACTCTGTCCCAAGGCCAGCTCTAGGCATTCATATTTCCCAAGACCCTGTTCCAAGTGCATCTCACTTTAGCTTTTATATGACTGAAAATGCTTCCAAGAGGTTGACCAGATGGCTGAATAACACTCTGAGCAGGTAGAAGCAGCCCTGCAGAGCAGCCCACGGGTGGCTCCATGTTATTTGGTTCTATAACAGTTTTCAAAGTCCTAGCCACAAAAAGTGAACATTCCAGTTGGTGAAGGACTTCACAAGAAGTATGCCATCTTCATTGTGGGTTCATTCTTCTCAGGTCCAGTGTGACAAACAGGCACAGCACTGAACCTTTGAGTTTAGAAATCCTGCAGAAATCCTGCTCATACCAGATCTGTCTTGTGAAGAATCACCAGTTCCAAAGGCTTTTGGGGGAAGGTGGATTCAAAAAAAGCTTGTTTCATGCCAGGTTTAGAAAAATCTGGAAAAATAATCTGATATCTTGCAAATTTCTGAAAAATAAAATAAAAATTGGCAGTTGAATAATGGGGGAAAAAATGGATCAGTGGATACCTTGAATTAAGCTCCATTCACTACGGGTTGGCTGTACAGCTCATTCTGGAAGTTTTCGGTACATTGGCTACCTCACGCACTCTATTGGTCCTTGTACTATTTCACTAGTATGTCATAACTTCAACCAGGAGATTCACTGATATCAGACTGGGGTCATTTCAAGGCCCTACTACGAAAATCAGTGCCCCTACAAATAGGCATTTGTCAACAAGAAGCTACGGTCACTTGTTTTTTAAATGTATTACCCAATAATTCTCATTATCTTCTTCTGTGCAAATACCTCTTATGACCAGACTTTAAGTTTCTTAGGAGTAGGTACTCGGTCTTAAACCTTTTTCTATCCCCTATCATGCCTAGCATGAAGGAATATAGGCCGCAGTCTATGAAAAAGCAAACAGGGACATGAGTGCTTAGCCAGAGAATCAAGTAAGTGAACATACGGAGCCTGCAGGTGACTCAATCGAGCCCTGGGAGAGCTCCTGGCCCCTAAGTAGCCGGTGTTCCTGATGACATTGAGATAAAGGGGACATCACTTCTTAGTGGGTTCCCCTTGACCTTGGTCAACCCCAGCGAGCATCGTGCAGAAAGGCTCAGGGAGGTTAAGCTGGAGCCTTCAACTAGTAGCTCAAGGGCATTTCAAGGACACGCAAGCCCCAGCTAGTCATCCCATACCCCAGGACAACCCCTGTGAACCCCACTGCTCTGGCTTCTTGGCGAGGATGTGGAGAAAAAGAAACTCTCCTACATCACTGGTGGGAGTGCAAACTGGTCCAACCACTTGGGGCGAATTGTTAAGCAGTATGAGAAAGCATCAAAACCAGAAGGAGAAAATCCTTAAGAGAAAAGAGCTCAAGGGCAGAGGAAGGAGACTGCCAGGGCAGTGGGGTGGTGGGTCTTGCTCGTTGGCCCACGGGGTGAAGACGCTCTTGCCAAAATGGGGAAAGTCGGTCATTGTTGCACTTTGTTCTCCTGAAACTACAAGGCCCTCTGGTGTTTTTACATGGCCCTTGGCCTCTAAACTCCCTCCCCTATTTTCCTTCATTTTCTTTTCTCAGCTCTGTGCAGCCACTGGAGAAAACACAGGCTGTGACCCTGATTCTCCCAGTCTCAGGGGCTGGGGGTGCTCCCCAAATCCAGCGTTCAGTGTTCCCCTTACCATTATGAAATGACTCACACCATCCACTAAACATGTTCAGACTGGCGCCCCAGGTGATCTTTGCATAATAGTAAGAGACATTTTAAAAACATACTTACAAAAGTGAAAACGATGAGCGTTATGTAGAAAACGACCAGCACCAACAGCAGCATGATGTCAGCCGTGTGTTTACTAAAACTGTCTCCGTTGTCTTCCTTCGGGCATCCTTTAAAAACAAATAAGGAAAATATGAAGCCATTTCACAGTGGCATTCCACCATAAGAAGCTACGATGCTCTGTTCCTGCCTCTGGAGTCCTACTTGTCTCACACCTAGTCTCCCATCTGTGTGGTGACAGCAGCGACGTGTGCAACTGTGTGCTGAGTCGTCAGAGGCAAGCCTGACGTCCCCATTTTGCAGACGGGCTGGAGGCTCAGACAAGCTGAGAGACTAAGGCAGGTGGCTGAGCCCAGAGGCTGGTCCAGACTCGCTCTCAGCCCACCTGCTTCCATTTCAGATGCTGGGTCTTTCCTGCCTTTCACTTTGTCCTCAGGTGAGATGTGCTCAGGAGGAGGGAGGCCATCAGCCCCTCCCCTCAGCAGTCAGCCTGCCACCTGGGGTGGCAAGGCTGTTCTCTGCTTGAAGGCCCAGAAGGAGCAGGTGGGAGTGCAGATGATTGAGGGGCTCCCTCCCCAGGGGCTACAGAGGCACCTCGTGAGAGCTGTTGATCCCCTGAAACTACAGTCAAAATGTTGTGTCAAGCTCTAGGGATGGATTTGCACAGGGATCTGGGACTCAAGAAAAGCAGAGTTGAGAACCAGTGTCCAGGCTCAGTCTACACGGGTACAGTGCTCCGCAGCGCAGCCCACGACAACCCTGTCGTGGAAGCCATTAGCCCATTTCTGAGATGAGGGAACTGAGGCTTGGCATGATCAGCGATTTGGCAAATGTCACACGCTAACAAGCAGCAGAGCTTCTATCCGAACCAGCCCTACGTGAGTCCATCCACTTAACCGTCAGGGAAGGAGAGGGAATCAGCTCTTCTCTGTTCATTTCCTCTCCGCTCCCCCACAGGCTAGGCCTCCCCTGCAAGGCTGCTCTCATTTCTTATTTGGGTGAAAGACAGCCATGCAGGGCGTGCAGAGCCAGGGAACAGCAGAGAACAAAACAGGGAGAGCGTCACACGTCAGGTGTGGCAGGGCTACGAGGACAGACAACATAGCACCGAGAACCAGAGCCGGAGGAGACGGAGGGGTGTGTGAGCCAAATCCAACCCCGCCCTAAACAGCCACTGTGCTCTCATGAGTAGGAGAATATCATCTTGACTCAGAATCCAGACACCAGGGACGAGGCGGAAGTAGCTAGTGTGCAGGCCAGGGGACGCAGTGGCAGCAGCATGTCTAACCTTTCACTTCTCACTCACTCCTCACAGCTGGGCAGAAGTCAAAGGCAAAGCATATCTTAAGCTACCCCCCCCCCCAAAAAAAAGGGTTTGGGGGAATAAATCAAGGGGAAGATCCTGGTCTTGATACTCCACTCCTGGTGTCACTGCACGGAGTGAAGTTTCCTGCTGCAGTATCCCTTCTCTCAGCCTAAGTGGGGGTGTAGGAAATTCACCTGCTGCGAAACTGGGAGGGAAATGCTGTTCTCGTGTTACCAAGGTGGAAACATGGAGCTGCTCCCTACTTCCCTAACGCCGATGGGGGCCAAGACAGAAAGCCCCCAAGACCTGAACAGCTTATCTAATGGCTGGAAGAGTTATCTGATGCATTTGAGGCTACACAGTTTCTCTGTCTTGCAAAAATTAGACTTGGAGACTTGCTATCTGCTCCAAGGGATGCTTATATGAATGAACAACAGCCAGACTCATTGTTTGGCTAGCCCCTGGTCAGGCTGGGGGGTACATCTGGCCTTATTTAAAAAAGAACAAGGTGGGGGAAGGAAGGTAGGAGAGAAAGAAAAAAAATTGTGACATTTTGCAATAGAATTTGACTTTGAGCCGCAGATTTCATCCAAAGCTTCCAAGTTAGACTCTGATCTAAAGGCTGGATTTGCGGACCCATAGACAATGCAAGGAGAAAACAAATGCCATAGACCACCTCACCTGTCACCTTCAAGATCACAGTGCCTTTGTGGGTGCTCTGCTCTGTCGGGCCCTGCAGCGTGCACTCGTATTCCCCCGAGTGGCAGCAGCTAGTGTTTCGGATCTTCAGGGAATACAGGTCCCCACTGGGGGCCTCTGTAGAGCCCTTCTGAGAGTAGTCCCGGTCTTCCTGGGCTGCCACCAGCATCTCTCCACAGCCCCTCGTCCGCTGTTAAAAAAGAATAAAGTCACATCAGTAATGACAGTCACTGACAGAGGCTGCAAGCTCTGACCTCTGTGCCAAGACTTCGCCTCTTGTTAGAGTAAACTCCATCCTCAACGCATTTGTTAAACCAAGATATTGCACGCTTGTGTCACCTTCGAGAGAGGAAGACAGAACCTGTGAACATTCCTTCAGGCCTATCTTTTTTGGAATAAGATCAGGACTGCATTATATGCTTCTGTCTCTGCGTACTCCGACGCTTCCCCCATAATAATGTGCTGGCAATGATGAGGTAGTGAAGGGCATGGATCATTCTGGATCGGTATGTTGCAGGTTGTTCTATATTAAATATTCTCTTGTTTCCTTCAGACACCAACTCGCCCACGGACTGGTTCTTACTTTTGTACCCCCGCCTTTTCCTTGGAAATGTTCCTAAATCTGTGCAGTCATCACCAGACAACTCAGCAAACAACACTTGGAGATACAGACGAGCCGCGCCTCCTGTGAAGCGCTCCTCAAGGCCGCAGGTCTGTGTGATGGTCCATGCGTCGAGGGAGGGCCCCTTCTTACTCCCTCAATGCTTCCTGGGCTGGGTCACTAGTCAGTCACACTCGTCGTGTGTGGGGAGCACGGGCACACCGTTACAGCCTCCAAGTGCACACTCAACACAGACCAGCCTTTCTGGGGGTGAATATAGATGCCAGATTTAATCCATCCACTTATCCCGCTGCATTTCTTTCCTTCAACCATCTTCACGAGTCAATGTTCTGCTTCAAAGATTAGGCATAAACCACACCCACCATCAATTTTCTCTTTCCTGGATGTATTTTTTATCTTGCCTGATTAACTTGCCTGCTGATCTTCCACTGAAATGTTTTAAAGCTGGGAACGGGGACGTACAGAAACAGTAAGACAAGTCACTGTGTTCAGTGCTCATGGGCAGCGTCCGGGTCTGCCCTTTACTGGGGGGAGGTGGGGACTAGCTGGGCGTCCTGGAGTTGATGGCATCCTTACCTGTCCCTAGCACTGCGACTTCACCAAAGCCCCTCCATAAAGAAAGACACCTTCCCTGCCACTGTCCTTGCCTGCACCTGCCAAGGCTTACTCTCCTGTTCTGGAAGCACCCCGTAACTCCCCTCCTATTCTACAAAAGGAAATCAGTCCAGCAAAATAAATAACCCTTGAAGTAAGGGAACACCCTACGAGGCAGAGCCAACTCAGGAAACACACACACACACACACCCTCAGTGGTTTCTACTTAATTTATTAAGTTAGGGAATGCACCACCAGGTCAAAAGAAAGCTCAGGTTTCAGCGGCCACAGCTTGGGTTCTTGTTAGCATTCCCGTGGAGTGGGCTACAGAGACATCTGGTGGCAGATTTATGCCTCTTGCAAGAAACCCAAGCATGGGGCACAGACTACTGTTTTTTCTCAGTCTGAGTCTATGAACATAAATCCCATTTCTTGATAGTTCTTGTGTTGATAGTTTCCTTCCTAAATAATCAAGGATCCAGAGACTGGTGCTCTTTAAGTGTTCAGAGATAAAGCGAAAAAGAAAGGCATGGAAACTAAAGCATGCAACCGATTCTAGAACGTTCCCCTTCAGCCAATTATTCCCTTCTCAAGATTGAGTAAAGCACAAACTGCATACTTATGAGGTACTGGGGAACTCCTGTGCTGGCGGAGGTGCTTCCTCCGGCCAATGGACCAGGACCAACCTGTACCAAAGAGTCCACCCTCCTCAAAGACCTGTTTGAATGAATTAACTCAGACTCCACTCTGCAGTCTCCACAGTGATGTCTCATCCTGCTCTTCTTTGTAAACCACCCTCCAAATGGTTATAACTCAGATTTCTTTCTAACAGATTTCTCTGGAACTCTGTTTTGCTAGAAATCCCTGCATCCCAAAAGATGCAGACTGGGCTGCAGCAACCATTTCAAGAGACTGGGTCTCTGATTTCCTCTTTGGGGGCTACCTCTCCCATGCAATGACTCCTTGCCCAGCTCAGAAAGTCAGTCAAAACTGGAACCCCTGTGGAGCTGGTGAAAATATAAACTATTACGCTTATTTACATAAACATAACCCCATTACCATGCCAGCTGCTGGGAACTGCTGCAGCGAGAATGTGCCAGAGATCAGCACTGGCTGGCAGGGGCCTCCTGCCTATTTGCAGAAAGAATCTGTTTTCGACAAATCAGTAGTAACAACAAAAAGCAATTCATTGGATGGTAAGATTGCCATGAGCCTCTGGCAAAACCTCCATGGACTTATTTTCAGATGACAAAACAAACGCAGGAAGAGATCACGGAAGGGGCAGAAAGAAGTAGGGAAAAGGCAGAGCAACCCCAGCGCAACCTGCAGGATTTCGATTGACTGAAAGGTACAACCACCAGTGGGATCGTGGCAAAATGTCCCAGCTCTCACAGGATCATCTTCCGATGGCCCCATCTTAAGTCTTTCCGAAAGACACACAGAAATGAAAGAACCGGTGGATCACCTGGGAACTCCTGCCAAAGTGATGAGCCACTGTCTCTGCCTGAAAATGAGCTACCGCCAAAGGAGCCACGCAACACACCTGGAAATATTTCATAACCTGCTCTAGCTTCAAGCACTAGGTACATGCAATGCCTTTTCCCCTTCCTTTTGCCTTTTTAAGACCTATCTTTCCACGTGACTCTCTCTGGGAATCCGTGAGTTGCCTACAGCTGCAAAAACAGTCGTGGTTTTTATGTCACTGTTGCATGCTCCAAACGCAAGTAGGGCACTAGCAGCACCAAGAGACTCTTTCTGCAGAAGTTCAAGTCGTTCTCTTCAGCTCGGCCAGGCAGCTATCACACTGTGCCATCAGGTGAGTTAGCGATGGCAGAAGCAGTAACCGAAGGAGAATTTCAGCGGGAGGAAAATGGAGTAACAGCAAATGGGCATCCCCAGCTTGACTTTGTTTTACAAGCACTTACAAACATTTGGCCTGGCTCAAAATCAACCACTGGCAAGATTGGCTCTTCAAACATTCCAAATCTAAAAGTGTTCCATGGCCTCTCTGCAAAAGCATTTTAGGAAATAGTAATTTATAACAAAGGAACCCTCAGATTCACTCACAGCCAAGCATAATTGACAGGAACTCTTTAATGCACACTCGACAATGCTAGTATTGTAATATGCTAAACCACAACATGATTTGGGTGAATTAATTCCTCAAAACACTCATTCCAATTATGTTTAAAAGTCCACACGGTAACTCTTACGCTGATAATTCTATCTTTTGATTGATTTAGAAAATATAGGACATCTTATTTTCAGGGAACTTACAGTCTTGACTTGTCTCAATATCTCCAGTGACTAAATAACTTAAATACCATATTCTCTTTCTAAAATGGTGATTTGACCTTAAGGAAACCAAAAGCCTTAAATTAAAATAAACTCTCTTTAATTTGCTGAGTATAAAATCAAGCAAATGCAAGTACTAATTCTAAAGACATGTGAATTAAATTTTCTTTTTAAGATGAACAAATTTGAACTAGAATTAATGAAATCAAATAAGTCAGGCTGAAATTGAACCAATATTTCCATCAAAACCCTTCTTGTGGAAAGTGATTTTTTTAAGTTTATATAATTTTATGCTAATATATGCTAAATATAGATATTTATCCTAATATATCCTAAATTGCCATATCTGAAAATAAAAGAACTGTTCCATTGCTATAGCCAAGAATTTTGATCACATACTTAAAATCTAAATTTATCACACATGAGAAATGTTAAAAATGTGATAAGAAACAAACTAAAAGAAAAGGAAAAGATTGGTTAGAAAGACAAAATGTGTGTACTTATATATGCATATAAATACTTCACCCAGCAATTTGATAAAACATATTTAAATGTATGGACTTTCGAGTATTTAAAGGTGGTGTTAAATTGATCTGATATATTCCAATCACATCGAACAGCTTTTTTTATTGCTTTTTTCGTGCACTAACATTCATGTACCTTGGTTTCTAACTCAATTAAAGTGCCAATATAACCCCCATTCATCATAAAAACAGCTCTTTATAACTTGCAGAATAGTTCAGCTCAGAGGTTGATGTCATAATGAGGGTAGAATGTATGAACATTAACATCGTTTTTCTCAGTATAGTTTTATTAGAAAAATGATTTTCCATTTTGAAATTTACTGGGTCTAGCAGATAGGAGTGGATTTATGGCTGCTAACAGAGTTACGAGCATGGCAGAGGCAGCATAATTAAGAGCACAGACTTTGGAGATGGGCAGACCTGAAACTAAACCCTAGGCCTCCCCAGCATAGTTCTGCTCCTGGTCAAGAGACCAAACAGTTCTTAGGATTTGTTTGCTGATCTTAGGATGATTTTCTCTCTCAAAGTTGGTGTGAAGACACCTAGGATGATGATGTAGGTGGAGAGTATATCATAGTATCCATCACAGGGAAACCTGAAAATATTACAACCTGCTTTTATTTTCATAGCCCAGATTTCATTCAGAATTCTAAATAATTCCCTGTACATCAAATTTATCCAAAAAGTATTTGCTGAATGAGTGAACGAATTTTAGAAACACTGAGTAAGTCACCCAAACACTGATTTTGGTATCAAAAGACCTGAAAAGTGCAAGTTCCAGTTCCTCCACCAGTACCTGGGTCATCTTCAGTAAGTAATTTCCTCTGAGTCCTATTTCCTTATCTGTAACTAGATTACTTGGCACATGGGGTTATTTTAAGAATTAATGAGAAACACATAAAGTGCTCAAAAATTGGTTAAGATGGTCACAGAAAGAAGTTACTGTTATATCTGATAGTTTCCAGCTCCATCCATCCAGTCATTCCTCACTGCTGGTAATTTCTCTCTGGCACAATTGTTCTAAAAGTTCCAATCTCCACTCTAGAAAGAAATATATTTACCCCCCCTCCAAAACATCCACAACACTCTAAATGTTCTAAAGCACTATCATAACTACGTGATTTTTAAAAAGCCCTTTGGACCTGCGATTTGGAGGCAATGTTAGACCATTGATTGTCTGGGACAATCACCCTTCAATGGACAACTGAGGGGTCCTTCCAACCTGTAAGGAACACAGCCCTGTGAGCTCTGAGTACTGGGCCTTCAAGGACAGCACATCAGCTTCTTGAGGAGGCACACTTACTATTTTTTTTTAAATATTTATTTATTTATACAAGAACAAGGGTACAGGCCAGATGCGCAGGAGAGTGAGAGGACTCACCAGAGACAGAGCTGGGAACAGAACAGGCAGACTGATGAAGTACGCTGCTGAGGGGAGCAGCGGGCGCGACAGGAGAGGTCTGTTGTGCCATGTGGGACCCTTGCCGGCTGGCCAGGGTTGAACCGGCGCTGCAGAGGCTGTGGACAGCTTCGTAGCACTGGCTCAACCTCCTGCGCCACCAGGAGAGGCCCACGAGGAGGCACACTTAATGCAGACCTGACATCTGTGACCAGAGAGACTGCCTCTGATGGGCGCATGACCAATCAAAGCCACTAAAATGCATATCGCATATCTGTTAAAATAACCCCATGTGCCAAGTGAAATATTAGTGGCATATCTGTTAAAATATATTATTTTCCTTTGCACTGGATTCAGGGGCGAGTAAACAAGAGTGCAGTTGTTAGTTACTATCTCACAGCCAGGCGGAGGTTGAGAATAAAACCAGCATGAAAGAAGAAAGAGTTGAGAGCAAACTACAAGTTCTGGGAGATTTGTGAAAGTCTAAATGGAGCAGTGTTCATTCCCAGGCCTGCCATTACAACGCACCATAAACTGAGTGGCTCAAAGCAATAGAAATTTACTCCCTCATAGTTCTGGAGGCCAGAAATCCCAAGCCATGGGGTAGGTAGGGTCATGATCTCTCTGAAGGCTCTGGGGCAGGGGTAAGGGGAGAATCTGTTTCATGCCCCACTCCTACCTTCCAATGTTACTGGCAAGCCTTAGCAGACCCTGGCTTCTAGACGCATCACTCCGATCTCTGCTCCACCTTCAGCATCTTCCATGCTATTCTTCGTGTGTGTCTGAGCTTGCCTCTGTTTTCTCTTTTTAATGTCAATCACCCAGAGGGCCCTCAACATGTTATTACTTGCATTTATCTTCATAGCAAGGTTTCCAGTGTCCACGCCATTACTCTTTACAAGGACAGCAATTATTGGATGAGGGTCCATTCAAATCTAGTATGACCTTACCTCACCTTCATTACATTTGCAAAGACCCTATTTCCAGCTGTCACATTCACAGGTATCAGGGATTAAAACTGAGACATCTTTTGGGGGGATATAATTCAGCCCACAACACTGGCCATAAATGAAATATGACCCAAAAACTGAATTTTAAAGTTGTTTTTTTTCTATTTCACTTATAAACATCAATATATTCCCTTTACTTTGAATCTATTTTAACTGGACTTACAATCGCTCAAAGCTTAAAGAATCCTTTGCACGACCGCCTAAATAAATGTGCACAGAGAGGTCTCCCTCTGCATGGCTCCAACCTCTGGTCAGTCCTGCTTTGTCCTTCAGGCTTATCGGCCTCCGGCCCTGCAGAGAATGAGACTCCAGAGTCTGATTTGATTCTGAACCTTTGTTCTCCAGAACCAACCTTGGGATTCCAGTCCAAGACGGTTATGAATTGTTTATGGCAACTAGCATCCTTCATCTCCCATAGATTTTCCCCATCTGGACAGATGATCCTACATAACTATCAGCAACTCCAGGGTCTATCCTTTCTTGGAGAATCAGAACAAGAACACACAGTCGACTACGTGGGGTGCCATGAAAACATTAAGTGATATTGGGCCTCCCCGGTGGCGCATCGGGTTGAGCGTGCGCTGTGAAACTGTCGGCAGCCTCTGCAGCTCAGGTTCAATTCCCAGCCGGCCAGGAAGAAACCCACATGGCACGGGAGACCTCTCCTGCTCTCCCGCTGCTCCCCTCAGCAGTGTCTTTGGTCCTTCTGCCTGTTCTGCTCCCCACTCTCTCTGGTGAATTCTCTCACCCTCCCACGTCTCTGACCTGCACCCCAGTTCTTGTATAAATAAATCAATCTTAAAAAAAATTAAGTGATATTAATGAAGCTTGGGCTCTGACATCTGTACCAGTTTTCCATGACACACAGGAATTTTAAATTTAAAATTAAAACAAAAATCAAAACCAGGCTTATGAGTGTAAAGGAATCTTAGGTAGTAATGTAGCTCAAGGACTGCAAATGGGAAATGTGGGGTTATCACAGGGACAGCCAAGAAGGAATTAGGGAAACAGTTTTGGAGGGAGGAATTCTTTTTTAGGTGATGAATCCCTTTTTAGTTCTGCCCTACATAAAACTTTCCCTTACATCACTGAAACCTTCTTGTAACTTCCTCTTTATGGAGTGACATAACCAAGTACAGAAGTCAGACAACACAGGCCTCATGTGACCCAGGTTCCCCCCTTTACTCATGGAAAACAAGTGTCTGGTGGTTTTGGGTATTTTTTTTCTTTTTCTTCTTTTTTTTTTTTAAGATTTATTTATTTATTTATACAAGCACTGGGTACAGTCAGAAGCATGGTAGGGTGAGAGAATTTACCAGAGCCAGAGCAGGGAACAGAACAGGCAGACTGACGAAATACACTGCTGAGGGGAGCAGCGGGCGCGGCAGGAGAGGTCTGCACGCCATGTGGGATCCTCGCCGGCTGCCGGGGATCGAACCGGTGCTGCAGAGGCTGTGGGCAGCTTCGCAGCCCAGCGCTCAACCGCTGCACCACCAGGGGAGGCCCTGGGGTCCTTTTTTTTTTCTAACTTCAGTTGCCTTCTTCCTGCCTCCCCTCTTGCAAGCTGAAAGACTTCAGCAACTTTACTCCCACTCATCATTGTCCAAAAATCTCAGTGATCCACTATTCTGGTAAACCACATAACTTTTCCACAGCCACCTCTGAGGCAGCCACATTCTGCCTTATCCACACCTACATAAAACCACATGGGCACACTGGTGACCAAGAGGGAAAAACAAGTAAGTTCCATGAATGTGTCCATCTTACTTGAGTTAACTGATGGGCGTTTCATGACAGTGAAGGAATAATACCTTCATCTTGGAATAAAAGCAAGACATCTTTGAGGATGAATCATGTTCCGCCCTTCACCACAAGAACATGCTTTTCTTTAGACATTTTTCATTATGTCATTCTCTTTGCTTACCAACTTTCAATGGCTCCTTCCTGCCAAAAGTATAAGGTTCAAGTCATTATGGCCTGGCATTCAAGGTTCTTCACTATCTATTTGCAGCCTGCCTTCTGACACTATCTCTCAATCCTCTGCCGTTTAACTCTTCCTTTTAAGGCACTAGTTACCGCACTGTTTCCCCAAAATGCTATGGATTTCTGTGTCCAGGCCCTTACTCAGATAATCATCTGGCAAATATTTTGGGTTAAACTTGGGATGGTTAATGCCAGGCCCAGAGACTTGGCACGTATTTGGAACTTAGAAATAGTCACTAAATATGAAACTGAACATGAGCAACAGCTGAAATACAACCTCATATCTTTCATTGTTGGACCTATGGTTGAGCCCATAAAACCCACGTATGCTCAGCATCAGCCTATGGTTGATTCAACCAGGTCAAGTAATATAGATGCCAATGGGACAGTATGGTTGTTCTCTGATGCTAATATATACACTGTTCTCACATTTTAATGTTTCATTGCTTCTACATTTAATGTGGAAATGTTTCCTTTTTCTCTTAAAAAATGTGTTCTTAAATTTCCTATAACAGATGGCATTCTAGAATAAGCAAGATCGCTTCTCGGCCTTTTGGCTAAGATCAAGTGTAGAATAAGCAAGTGTAGTGAGTGACAACAGTGACTCACCCATGGGTCCATCCAGATTGCATCTGCCAGACCATTCAACTCTAACTCCTTGGAACGTGTTCTGCTCTCTTTAGTGACCCCTGGCTTTGTGGCTCATTGTCACACAAGACGGTAGAGGTAGCAGATGAAGAGATTAGTGATACGGAAGACAGCTTCCTAACAAATCAAAGACAAGCCAGATCCTCATGGTCACTGTCCATGGACTTTTGAAGTAGCCTGATGCTCTCCTACAGTTGCTTTAAATCCACGTGAGAGCTGTGATCTGCCATAGCGGGGACTCTTGTAAATACTATATATAAACTTCACATCTGCTCTCTTCTCTGAAACCAGTCTTATTTCCCCTTTCCGCCTTCCTTTGGAAAGCATCTGAAATGGCCCTTGTCCTGTGACACATCTCTGTCCTCACCCCCGCAGTGTTACCCAGGGGTGACACTTCATATCCTCTTTCATTATGCATAGGTTGTCTGGCTGCCTGCATGGCACACGCTGGTACTACAGCTCCTTTATCACCACTCACTCATTAGTGTTGATGGTGAGCGTCAACCATGCTCAACGCTCCATTCAGTGCCATCCCCTCCACCAAACACAGGGCAGCTTCATTACAGGGCGTGTAACCTGGGGGTGCACAGCAAGAAGCACAGGCGTAGCGCTTTCATGAATGTTCTTACTCACAACAACGTGGGACTGAGCTATGTCCTCTGATGCTGGGATTCAACCCAAGGTCACAACCAAAGGGGGGAAGGGTGCTGTACCAGTCTATTTGCATACTTTGCAAATACACAAAATAACCTCAAAACAGGTATTTTACAAATACCTCCCAAGCCACAATCTACTCCCAACTTTAAAAGTTCAATGTAGCGGCTATCCTAATAGCTACGCTATTCTCCATCACCCACTCCACCTCAAAAAGTCTAGTATGGGAGGAGTCACAAGGAGGACGCACGCTGAATCTCAGCGGGACTTGGTGCACAGGAAAGCAGAGTTGGCTTAACAGAGCTGGGGGATCTTTGCCCACTCTGGGTCTACCTTTCACCTCCGTGCATGTCTATGTTAAGTTCCAGCAGGCCCCTTCTCACTGCGCTTTTGAAACAGAGTGAAATACATACAGTTCCTTCCCAGTTCACCCTCATGATACACGCACCAATTGGACGCTGACTGCTTTGAGGGTTTTGGTAAAGCGCGCATGATAAGAAACACATGGTTTACACGGGCCCTTTTTAAAATCACAAGTAGTGCCGAGTGGACAGTGGTAGGATGCTCTGTCGTGCTGCAGAACTGAAAGGAAAGTGGACTTTTTCATAGCAAATCATTACGATGAAACTGTGATATGCAAGAAGCGGATTCAATCTGGAAGACAGGGACAACCCACGCTCCACGTGACTCTGCTTCCAAAATATCCAGCACACAGCCCGTGACGGTGCAAACCACACTCGCGATGACGAAGCAAGGCAACGTAAGCTAGACTGGCCACAGCCACCGGGTTCCAATTCCTCACTTTATAGCTACTTCTCCACTTCACTAAACCATTTTACCAAAAAAGGAGATCGGGGGCACAACAAGATGCTCAATCTTCTGGAAAAATGAAATATTTCGGTTTTTTACCACTGGCCTGATTTCAGAACACGCTATCCATTTTTGTTGTACAAGCACAATCAATACCAAAGTGTAATTACTGGACTGAAACAAAATGAATAGCTACAGAATATGCTGAGACCTGTTAAAAACACTTGTAGGAACAATATACCTCTACCTGTTTCAAGGGAACTGAAGAGTGTGCCAGCATAGCAAAGCTCTCCCCTCCACCACTCCTCAATCACAGTTAACTTCTTAAAAAAACAACTATGGTATGATTTTTCAATGACCCTAGTCCATGAACCAATAAAAGAGAGAGAGAGAATGCTACAGACTGATGTCCTTTTGTTGTTTTAACAGAGTTTTGAGAGACCTTCAGGGCAAATTATACAAGAACCATGTCCAATAAACAAGCGTCTACTTTATAGAGTTACATCATCAGTTGACATCCAAGAAGAAGCCAACGGTTAATTGCCATGGCTTGCTGGATCATTCTAAATGACCTTGTGCAAGAAGATTTAACTTGACAACGGTTTGAACCTCCCAGTCTGAAATTTCATCTACTTGCTTCAAGAGTACTTTTTAATTACTCCCCTGGGGATATTAATATTGTTTTCATTTTTTTATGTACTCTGCGGAAGGGATAAGGCCTTCATGTTCACCCCTTCTGCCTGGCTTACCCAGCATCATTTTATTTTCTTTACCTGAAGTATCTCAGGTGGAAAATAGGAATATCAACACAGTCCTCTCAGAACTCAGACTGTGGAATGAGACTGCTTGGTTCAAATCCCAACTCGGCCATTGAGGCAGCTGTGGAACAAGAGCATGCAAGCTTCTGCAGGCCCTAGGACTCAGTTTCCTCATCTGTAAAGTGGGAGCAGTGATTGCACTGGTCCCTCAAGTCCATGGGAGGGAATGAAACAGAAAATGTAGGTAAATATTTAACTCAGATCTTGGCATATAGTAAGCACACAAATCAGATTGTTTTTGCAATATTTTTTGTTAAGATACAATTGTTTTTACTGTAGGAACATTGGTGGGATTACTGTGTTCTCTATTCCCACTGTGCACAAGGTGGGGATGAAGCAGGAATAATAACAAACCTACTTTCACACACAACACAGTGCCCCGAGGCAGCAGCCCCAGACCCACCATCACAACTCTCTGCATTTACAGAGAACCTTTGCCATGAACAGACAGAAAGGACAGAGTGGTCAGGAGAGGACACACACACATAATACACACACGCACACACACGTGGGGACTGTCCTACGGTATGCTGCCTGTGCGCAGGAGAAAGCCCAGCAGTGGTGATAAACTACTAACACACAAGAGATTTTCTCCAAGGTAAGCCCACCACGATTCAGTGCGACCCCTAGCAAGTCTGGGATGTCCTATGCATTGAGCTTGAGCTGGAGGTGCTATTGTGACCATCACCTCAATGAAGGAGGGGCGCAAGGGACCACCGGCAGCCAGCAGCCGCTGCTGGGCTTTGCAAGGCCTGCAGAGCACAATCTTAGAGGATGATCATCTTCCAGTGGAGACCAAACCTTTCAAAAGCCTCAGTGAGACTGTCCTCCTGCAGAAGGGACAGCGAGACTTGTGGGTGAGGACCCCCCCCCTTTGCTGGACCCCTCACTATGCAGAGAGGGGAGCAGCAGGGGGTGAGGGGGAGGTCAAGGATACCCCAGAAAGGGGATGACCGACAGGTAATTATCTGTGAAACAAGCCTGAACCACATCTTAGCCTTTCCTCTCAAACCGTCCACTCCCCACACCCCTCCCTACAATTTTAGGGCATCAAAGCACAAAACACCAGAGAGCCCGGAGCGCTCCTCCTGCCCCGTGTCCCAATCTGCCCTCAGGGCTTTCCCCGGCCCCTGGCAGGTGGGCTGCAGGTGCAGCAGCCATCCAGGTAGAGGTTCTCCGGCCCTTCCCAAGCATCTTGTTTTGCTCCCCCTGGGGCCACCTCCAGGTGCGAGCAGCGGTTGGAAGTGGAACACAAGCTAAGCGTGCCCGGGGCCTGGGCCCTGCAGGATCCGGGGCGCATGGAGAGCCGCGTGGGGAGCCCCGGAGTCGGGGTGTGCAGGGCACCCCGGAGACGCCCGCGCCCCCACCCCGCGCAGGAGCCACGTCTCGGCGGCTCTCACCTTGACCCAGGTAACATTGTAGGCCACGTGCGGGTCCCGGGGGGCCGGGCAGGACAGCTCCGCGTCCTGGGAACAGGCCACCTTCACCTCCCGCGCCGCGCGGGCCAGGCTGCAGGCTGCAAGAAGGGGAGAGAGGGGCGTGAGCGGCCAGCGAAGGGGGTGTCTCTGGGAGGTGGGGGGCGACAGGCATGGGGGGGGCCTACCGCAGCTCAGGAGCAGGAGCTGGAGACCTCGCGGCATGCTGGCGGCTGCTGGGCGCGCGGGCGGGCGCCGCGCTCTTAAGCCCGCGGCACCCGGACTTCCCCGGCCGCGACACAGGGGAACCCCCAAGGGGCGGCGAGAGCCCGGGGCGGGCCCGCCCCAGCCCGCCCAGCGGGGCGCCCCCGTCCCCGCCCCCGGATGTCGCCCTGGAGCCCCAAGTCGGTGTCTTTGCCGTCGACACCTGGCAGGCGCCCCCACCCGCGCCCCGCCCTGCACCTGGGGCGCCGCAGAGCGCGGGGACCCCGACTTCAGCCGCTGACCCTCGACAGGCTGCTGGGGGAGACGAGAGGGGTCAGCGAGCTGAGCAGCTTTCCCGGCGCCCAGCCTGTCCGTACCCCGCGGGGCAGCCCGGCCTCTCTGTTTGTTCCCCAGATTGTTCTTTAAACAATATTTGCTCCCCCACCCCTCAGGAGGAGCCCCATGCAGTTTCCTTCCCCAGTGCACCCCCGTGCACCATCACCCCAGTCCCCTGTGCCCCTCCCTCCCTCCCTCTGCTCCCTCTCCCTCCTGCTCCCCTGCAGGATGTCTCTGGCTTATAATTGCCCATTTTTGCTCTGTTGTGTTTTGTGCTGTTGTTATTTTTTACACTTGTGTTTTATTTGTTCCCCCATATTTGAAGATCACAAATCCTCTCCACTTCCAAAGCGCCTTACTGAGCCCCTGCCTTTGGCCTGGGTCATCAGGTCCTATCACCCAGCCTCTGCAGGTGATGGCCACCGAGGAGGAGCTGTCTGTTGAGCACACAGAGAATTTCTGATAAAGACCGAAGAATTCTAGAAGAAACTAGAAACCACCTCTACCACTACCACATCCAAAAGGTTCAGTGTCTATGCTTCAGTTCATAGACAAGTATTTTTATTTTGTTTAAGATTTATTTATTTATGCACACAAGAGCTGGGGTACAGGCCAGAGGTGTGGGGGGTGAGAGGATTCACCAGAGACAGAGTGGGGAGCAGAACAGGCAGGTTGACTGAAGTACACTGCTGAGGGGAGCAGCAGGCGAGACAGGAGAGGTCTGCTGTGCCATGTGGGTAGCTCCCTGGCAGCTGGGGATCGAACTCTCACTGCAGAGGCTGTGGACAGCTTCACAGCACTGTGCTTAACCCCCTCCACCACCAGGGAGGCCCCCCTAGACAGGTATTTTTAATGAGCTAGTCTATACATGGTTTTGTAACCTACTTTATGTTGCAAGTTTCCACATCATCAAAATGTTTCAACACCATTATTTTGGTGGTTGTATAATATTCCACAACACCGTTGTACCATGAAGTTAAAACCAGTTAGATAACGTGAGACATTTTCGGTCGAGTGTTTACTAGCCTCTATGGTGTTAATAACCAGTGTTTCTTTTATTTTTGTTAATATAACAAACAATGCTGCAATTGCTCTGATAAACTTTGTGGAGATAGTCCTTTGTTCTAATATTGCTCATTTTCTTAGAAATTATGCAAGGTCAAAGGGGATTTATAATGTCGTAACTATTGCTCAGTTACCTCCACCAGTGTCGGTCTACATGCCCACCTGCAGTGTCTGGGGGTGTCTGTTTCCCATGCTCCTGGAACACAAAATGAGTGGCTCTTGAGTTGATTATGCTAAGTGAGATCAGAAAGTAAAAGACAGTTACCCCATGGTTTCACTCCTCTGTGGAATATAAATAACCAAAGAAAACAAACTGGCAATGCACAGCATAGGTGTTTCTTACACTCTGTGAAAATATACTGGTCATGGGGGTGGGGGAAGGTGGGGTAGGAGAGAGAAGGGAACCGGACATCAGCAAGGAGGTTTGGTGGAAGATGAGTGAAGCACATACAAAGATAGAGGTGTGAAGATGTACCCCCAAAGTTGGCTATGCAGAACAGCTGACAAATTAATAAAATTTGAGGGAAAATTAAATAAATAAAGCTATGCAATAAAGCTATGCAACTGAAAAAAAAGTATTATCAGACCTTTCCACTCTTGTCCAATGCACAGTCAGGCCAACTGTGTTAAGTGCTGTTTCCCTGTGACACTAACCAGACTCGTTTTTTATTTAGACAATTTTGGTATAGAAAATAAGATTGAGTACATCTGTGTGCAATTTTTTTTAAAGATTTATTTATTTATTTATACAAGCACTGGGTATAGTCAGAAGTTTGGGAGGGTAAGAGGATTCACCAGAGCCAGAGCAGGGAGCAGAACAGGCAGACTGACAAGTACACTGCTGAGGGGAGCAGCGGGCGCAGCAGGAGAGGTCTGCATGCCATGTGGGACCCTCACCGGTGGCCTGGGATTGAACTGGTGCTGCAGAGGCTGCAGGTAGCTTCGCAGCCCAGTGCTCAACGGCTGCACCACCAGGGTAGGCCCTGTGTGCAATATATTTTTAAGAAATAAAATACCTGTCCCTTGCTATTGTTCCTGGCGCTTAAGCGTGTGTGTATAAACGATATGGCGGGAAGTTTGGGATAGTCATGGCCTCCAGCCCAGCAATTCCATTGCCTTGTTAGATGTCACCGTCTCATCCTCCAAAGTGCCTGTGCTCATTTACGCTCCCCTCGGCACAGTTTGGCATGATCAGATTTCCTTTCAGGTTTTTAGCAACCTAATGAGCATGGAATATAAATTCCTTTTTGCTTAACTTATGTGACATTATGAGGAGGGAGGAACCTCTTAGGTTTCAAGGTCAATCATTGGGTGACCTCCTTGAGGTTGCTCATTCATGTCATTTGGCCTTTTGCATTGAGACTGTTTATTTCGGGACAAATCCTTTCTTAGGTGCATGCCACATAGCTTCTCCAAGTCTAACTAAAGTTTATATTTTTCGCTTTATTGTATCTTAAATATACAAAAGAGTTAAAAGTTTATGTTTTTTAATTTAATGTTGTCAAATTTATTCTTTTCATTTATGGTTTGTATTTAAGAAATATTTTCCTACCCTGAGATCATAAAAATATTCTCCTTCATTTTCTTCCCAAACTTTTAATGAAGTCATGCTTTTTCCATATGTAGGTCTTTAATCGTTTAAATATGGTTTAATGCCAGAGACACATGGGGGCAGGGCCCTGGGGAGAGGAAGGATTAGGGTCAAAATAAGGGGGGGTGCAATTGTATGGGGAATATAACTGAAATGAAAATGCATACATTGTGCAAAAATGAAAAATGATGTAATGATAAAATAAAATAATAAAAAAATAAATATGGTTTAATGTAGTGATCTCATTTATTTTTCCATGTGAATAATCAATTGTTCCAATGCCTCTTGCTAAAAGTCTTTATTTCCCCACTGATTTGTTATGGTATTTTGTGCTATAGACAGAGTTCCATATATGTGTGGGCCTGTTTCTAGAGTAGTCTCTCTCTCCTTGTACTTTCTAGTTACTCAACCATAGTTAAGTCTTATCTTCCTTTTCTTTTTTTTTTTAAATGATTTTATTTATTTATACAAGAGCTGGGGCACAGGCCAGATGCGAGGGCGGGTGAGAGGATTCACCAGAGACAGAGTGGGGAGCAGAACAGGGAGACAACTGAAATACACTGCTGAGGGGAGCAGCAGTGGGC
Organism: Talpa europaea; assembly: GCF_964194135.1. Classification (NCBI taxonomy): domain Eukaryota; kingdom Metazoa; phylum Chordata; class Mammalia; order Eulipotyphla; family Talpidae; genus Talpa; species Talpa europaea. The sequence continues at coordinate 153,232,094 of NC_140068.1, forward strand.
GAGACAGAAGAGGTCTGCCATGCCATGTGGGTATCTCCCTGGCCAGCCAGGAATCGAACCCATGCTGCAGAGGTTGCGGACAGTCTCACAGCACTGTACCCAACCTGCTGTGCCACCGAGGAGGTCCTTATCTTCCTTTTCAAAATTGTCTTGGTATTCTTGGTTTTACACTTTCCTTTACACACATTAGAATCAATTTCTGATCCTCAGTAAACCACGTTTGAATTTTAATGGGAAGACATTCATTGTATAAATGAATGTATAAATTGATTCTACAAATCCATCAATATTTGGCCTCTTCCCATATATTTAGATCTTCAAGAATTTTTGAAATTTCATACCTAATTATTTTTTATCTTTTGGAAGATTTATTTCTAGATATTGGGTTGTGATTTTCACATGTATATTTTCTAAACTGTTGTTCTCTAGTTGCTCATTATCAGTGAACAAAAATCCAATCTTGTTGGATTTTCTTATTAAAGTTAGCAATTTGTTCTTAAACTCATCCTTGAGACATTTCTTTAGTCATGATTTTTTTTTTAGTATTTTTTTTCATGCCAAATAATATGGTTTGGTTTTAATTGCTGCTACTGGAGTTTAATAGTTGAGCATGTCAAGGCTGATCTTTATGATTCTTTGCTGCTTTTCAAGACATGCTTTGTGGTCAAACATGTAATCATTGATAAGTGTGTCTTGTGTTCTTGGGAGAAATGTGCCTTCTCCCCACGGGTCTTTTTGATCAAGTTTGTTCATTATGTTGATCAGATCTATATTGTTGGTTACATTTGTCATCTTAAACTATCAGTTACTGCAAATGATGTGTTTAGAAACTTCCCCTAAATTCTCCAATTATCTTTGAAATTTTGTCAATTTTTTTTGTTTCATAAAACAATGCTATATTTAGATGCTTGCAACTTACAGTTATCTTTTCCCAATAATTGTTCTATTTTATCTTTATTTAGTTAGTGACTCTCCTACCCACCCAGTGTTGTTTTTTTGCTTCAAAGACAACCTTGTAATCCTTAAATAAAATAAATTTAAATACCATATCCATGTCAGGATACATCTGACTATGAAATTTAAAGGGAGACTTTAAATACATGCACACAGAGAGTATCTTTGTCACCTTGCTGTGTGACTAGGCAATTGTTTTTAATTCATCCTTACAGTGAGAAGGAAAAGAGGGAAGGTGGTCTCAGTTCTGATTTCCTACTCTACCAGAGCCCAAGCCTGCTGGTCTTTAAATCCTAAACCCCTTCATTCCCAGCCGAGTCCCAGGCCTAGACAACTGCTGTGCCCCAGCTCCCCCACAACCCCAAGCCCCAAGGTCAGTCCCTGTTGGTGCATAGCTTTCTTCAGTTTGGACCTTCAGATTGCCCTACTTTCTTCTGGGTACAGCTTGATCTTAGTTAGACTTTATTCATCATGTCTGGAAATCTGTAAAAACTGTTTTTCTTTTTTGTATTATACAGAAAACCGTAATGCTGACAACATCACCTAAACTGTAACTTTACAGCAACTCCCTTATTAAACAGTCCCTCATACTGAGTTGTGATGATTTTTCTGAGAAGGCTTTTCTTGATAGAACATTCTGGTCTCAACTGCAGGCCATGTTATAGCAAAATGCTCACAGCATGTATATGAAGTGGCAAGGTATATGGCTGTAACTTGGGATCCTCCTTGAACATACGAGAGAGGGTCACCTCTGAGAGGCTGAAGCTCAGTTCCTTAGAGAAAGGAAAAGTGAATACAAAGGAAGTGCTTTATTGTTTTTCTGAAGCCACTAGCTATCACCATCCTGTATTTCTGCTGTGTTACTTTAAAAGGAAAAAAACCCACATCATTGGAAAACATAGTAGTTACCTCTTCTCACTGTAGTGGCAGGATTCATTAACCTTGGGCCAAAAAAAAAAAAAAAAAGCAAAGATAGCCAGTGTCCTTCCCATTTCAATTGACCTTCAAATCTTCTCTTCTTATTACTTTCCTCAAAACTGTGGTTTTGGGGCCTCCCTGGTGGCCCAAGGGGTTAAGACACAACCAATGAATATGTCTGCAGCCACTGCAGCATGAGTTCAATGCTCGGCCAGGGAGCTACCCACATGGCACAGCAGACCTCTCCTGTCTCGCCCGCTGCTCCCCTCAGCAGTGTATTTCAGTGGATCCGCCTGTTCTGCTCCCCACTCTGTCTCTGGTGAATCCTCTCACCACCCCCACACCTCTGGCCTGTGCCCTAGTTTTTGTAAACAAATAAATCTTTAAAATATATATTTAAAAATAAAAGACTGTGGTTTTGTTATTTTATTTTTCTCAGAGAACATGCCGTCGCATTTGGCGCTCAGACATTGGAGAACTTGAGCAGAGTTTGGAGGCCAGAAGAGGAGAGAGCTCTAGAACATTCTAACAGTTCTCCTCAGCTCCCCCTCCCAAAACAGGGGCTCAGGGGAGCTGGACACGGAGAACAGAACATTTAGTTCACTGTTGGACATTGACTATGCAGCATGGAAGTCACACACAGAAGATTGTTCTCAAAATGCTGGCATGGTAGGACACTATTTCTTTCTCTTTTTTTATTTAAATATTTTATTTTACATAATTCTTGCATCTTTTTTCATCTTTGCACAATGCATGCATTTTCATTTTGGTTATATTCCCCGTACAATTGTAAGGACACTATTTCTTAAGGCAAACCATGCTATGTCTCTATTCCACACATTTTCTCTCTGCGAGTCTGAGACTGGGAAGAGGAGGAAATTACGTAAGTTAGTAAGAGGTGGGGGGCCTTTCAAGGAGGGAAAGAATTAGTGAGGGGAGCATTCAAGGTTGTTGGCGATCTCCAAGGAGGGAAAAAATGAAGTAAGCTGCCCTTTAAGGAAAAGCATCACAGGATGGGCGAGGGAACACATTCTCGGTATTATCCTCAAACGTCCATTAAATGCTGTGCATGTCACAAACACGCCAAAGCTGCTTGCTACAGACTCAGGATAGTTCGTGTGGAGATGGCTGCTGGTTGAGGGGTCATAATCCATGGTTACTCCCCTGTGCTCCGACCTCTTTTCCCAACCTCTGGACTTTTAGGCTGACTACCCTGAGAGATGAGGAAGTCCTACAAAAGGGGAAGAAGAAGGTTCCTCTTTGCCCCAAGGGTGCCTTCTGAACCTCCTTGCCAGAGAAGGGTTTTTTTGACAGAAAAGAACGCACTTGAACTAATCCTTCTAATAAACCTACCAATGTTGGGTCCTGTGACGCGTCAGGCTGTATGGGAAGCACCTTCAGTGGAAAACTCTCACTAGGTGGCTCAGGGTTTTGGGCCCTGACTCCCACCCACACAGCAGTTCCCTCAAGCCAATAAGGACTTTTCACTCACCCTCCACCTCTCAAGCTTCCCCCGTCTCGATGCCTGCACACCCACAGGGCCTCAAGAACCACAGAGAGACTGAGAGGGAAGCCCAAAGTGTGAGCCTGTAAACTATGTTTTTTAATAAAATTTCCCCATTAGGTTTTTCCCTTTCGGCTACTTCTTCGTCACCCTGTACTTTCCAGGTCTTATTTGTTCATCACTTAATGAACAAAATAAATAGAAATAAGTTATTTCTGTACTTCTCTTGCTTTCATTTTTTTTTTCCCTTTGATAAGCTAGAGACATTGGGAGATGTTGCTCATCCTCTGTGAGGGATGAAATGAGGAAGAAGTCACACAAACTATGCAAGATGTACAAATATTAAAAAAAAAAGAAAAGAAAAAAGAAAAAAAAATTGGCCTCTGAGTTGGTTTGAGGACATTGGGAGGAGATTCTTCTCTCTGGCCCAGGTTCCTCAGAGGCAAATCACAACCTCCAGGTGAAGAAAACCTTCCCTGGGATGGGTTCCCTGCACTATGGCAACATCCATACTGGAGTGCTCTGTTTATATGCGGCTTCCTGTGTCTTTGGCTTGCGTAATTGCCCTTCTAGAACCTTCTTTCCCTGAACCATAATCTGGCTTTCTCTGTCATTTTACTCCAATCTGTTCATACGTCACTTTTTCAGAGATTTTTTTTTTTAACTACCCTGTGTAAAAGAGCTAACTCCCACCATCTACTTGACTCTGCTTTGTTTTTCTCTATAATGTTTTCCACAGTCTGACATTATTGTACATATTTGTTTGCTTTTCATGTCTTATTTTCTCCATTAAAACTTAAGGCTGTGTCTTTATGCACTTGTTTTAGTCTCAGGTTCAGATACAACAATGGGGCACATAGTAGGTACTTAATAAATGTCTGCCTAATGGATAAATAAATAAAAATGTACTTCATAGCACTATGTTGGTAATTTGCATTATCAGCTTGAATTTTCAACCCTCCTTGTTTCCATGCTGGGTAAGAGAGTTTAGGATAACTACAAAATTAGGGAAAAGCCCACTCAAGAATACCCTTACTCCTGGCAACAACTCAAGTTCAGGGACTTCCCCAAACCAGTTCTGGTAATTCACCAGAACTCACAGAACTCACTGATAAATATTATACCCATATTATACCCACAGTCATGGTTTTAGACCAGGCAAGTAGACAGATTAAAATCAGCTATGGAGGAGACACATGGGGCAAAATCCAGGAGTGGTCCAGATACAAGCTTTCCCTCTCCCTGTAGTCATGCGTGGTGATACCTCCTCTTGGTCATGAAGTGTAACAACACCATGTAATGCTACCAACCAGGAAGCTCACCGGGCCTCAGTGTCCAGAGGTTTTATTGGGACTCAATCACGTACTCACCTGCACCACTGGCCTTTAGTCTCATCTTTCCAGAGAAAGAATACTCCTACCTCTATATAAAGCTCCCAATGGAAATCTCATTGTTAGACAAGTGGCCGGAATTCACAAGTAAACAAAGACACTCTTATCTATCAGCCAAGATAGACCAGGACCCTCACAATCACTTCTTGGTGTCCAATGGTATAGACCAGGTTTCTTTTTAGGTAAGGTTAACTCTTTCCTACACACATGCCTTGTAACTTCACGGTGACCTTGAGCTGTGAGTGGAAATATCTGCTACCTCTTGACCCTGGGGGTTGGTCATGTGACTTTTTGATCAATAGAATGAGACAAAAAGGTATGCCAATTCTCTCTTGCACCATAAGAACATGTCCAGGCTAGCCCATTAGTCCAAGGAAGAATATGAGAGATATGTGGAGCAAAGCTACTTTCCCTCTCTCCTCCAATTAAACCACACCTGGAACACTGATTTTGGCCCATTGAGCACACCATTTGAATTAAATAAAGTCTTTATGTTGTGAGCCTGCAAAGATTTTGTGATTAGTTTTTAAGCAGCCTACTTTCAACATGCCCACACTTAACTGATAAAGATATGGGTATTTTTTCTGAGTTTGCTGGTCCAATAAGAATCCCCTGGGCTGTCATTGAAAAACAATAGCTGTGAAAATGGGCACAAATTGGCAGGGTTTAGAGGGAAGCAGATGAGGAAGGAGGAAGCTTGGAATTTCCAAAGCAGAAAGTAAAAGTGAGTGAATAAAAAGAGCAGGTTGCCTTCTGATAAATTTTGCCTACGTGGGAAGGGAGGCAGTAAAGAGTAGTGGAGACTATGGTAAACTAAACAGTCATGGCCCACCTTAAAGGAGCAATCAGTACTCAGTTATGGTCAATTGTTCATGTGAAAATGTTAACCCAGTGCTGCCAAATCTTTCAAATTTATTTAAGGTTGAAAATTTAGATATTTATATAAAATCTCTTAAATGCTACAAATGATTTATTTTTGCTCAAAACACTATGCAAGTCAAATTAAACACATCTATGTTTGTCAGTGTACAGCCTCTCAATTATGTCATGGTGTGAAACATCTGGTGGCAGCAGGGTTGTCTGAGACTTGCAAAATAGATCCTTGATGGTTTGGGTCTGCATGAGGCTACTGGTTGCCTCACATGGGACCAGGTGATGGATTTCAGTTGAGAGAGGAAAAATCAAGCTAGGAATAGAGAGAACATAAAAAAGTAGATGCTAAAGACAAAATTCTCCATCACCATTTGGCCCAGGGACATTCCCAGCACAGCTTAATTGGAGTTAAGTGTTACTGATGATTCATTAACATATTTCTTCTTTAGGGGTATAATACCAGGAGTAACCAGAAAATGCATAAAGCATCTGGCTTAGTCATTTACATGCATAAATCTCTCTATGATGCTTAAGGACATTTCAGGAAATCCCAGCTACCCACACAGAGAAACAGAAATGATGTTTGCCAGTGCAAAGGAATAAGGCAGGAGACACTAACATAACTATGTTCACAGAATTCTGCTCTTCAAACCGAGAGCAAGGGGTTAACTTTCTGTCGGGTGTGACTAAAAGCTACGAACATCAGCCCCTGTACTTTTTCCCAAAAAGGAATTTAACTACAGATACTGTAGGACTGTCAGTAACTACAGACACCTATGGCTGCCTTTCAGGTGGTTATTCTAGGATATTGGTTCTGGTGTCGACTCCCTTCTGCTCCACATATGCAAGAATCATTATCCCAGAGACAAGTCATTTGTAAGATGATGGTATTTGTTTAGTAGCAGATGTTGCTTGCTTTCCCTCATTTCCTTGCTGTTTGTAGCCCTGGGGAAATCGCACAAATGATGGTTCTGAAGAAGGCCAGGAGAGGTCTCCCCCACCTGAACAGACCTGCAGCAGCTGCCGAGGAAGAGCAGAGAAGGCAGTGCTCCTGGCTGATGGTTATGGCAGCAAGGGAGCATCAGGCGCAAAAGCACTGACAGTTTATTAAGAATTTTATTTGCAAGACTCTCAACCCACAGTGAAACAGAAAGTACATGTCACTGGAACCAGAAAGAGCATGATGCTCACTGGACTCACATTACACCATCGAATCCTTAAAATACTCACTGGCGACAGTACGCTGTCTATTTCTATACCTGAAGTAGTTGATGCCCAAAGACTTGACCCAAACGGCCCTGTGAGATATGATAAGCATATGTCTGAAACTTCCCGTATGTCTGATCCATAGTTGAAGCTTCTTCCCTGACTGGGGCTTCAGAATCTGTCTCACATTGTCTTTAGGCTGATGAGGGATCAGGGGCCCTGTGCTTCTAGAGCCCTCCAAAACATAATGTATAAATGTCCTTAGGTAATACAAGTAAGAGTCAAGCCAAAAGAGAAGAGAGAAATCAAATTTGTCTGTGGTCAGTTGCACAATAAAGAAGCAAGTCAGCAAATGACAGCTCTTCAAGAGCACACATACTTACACAGGGCAAAATTCTGTGATGTCTGTAAATTCAAGGCTGTCAGTCTTGCCTCTCATGACTAACAGAACAGACCTTAATGGAGATATAAACAGGATAATATAATTAACTGCCTACGATTCCAAAGACAGGCTTGAGTGGGGACATGAGACCAAAAGATATGGCAGGAAAAGGAGGTCAATCAACCAGGAAAAGGAGAGATGAGACATAGGGAGCAAAAGCTAAGATGTCAGCAGTGTCTGAAGTACAGTAAGCCGATCCAAGTTAGAAAAGGACAGTGCATATGCTTGTATATGTGTGTGTCTTGGGGAGGGGTGTGACCAAAACCACCCGAATTAAGCAGAGTTTCTACATAGGATCCTCTGTCTTGTTCTGCTACCTGTGGGTGCTGAGCCTACAGCTGGGTGTTGTAAACACACGTAATCCTCCAAAAACTGGGAGATGCAGGATTTGGGGAGCCTTCATTTATAAAAGGATATTTCCATAGATCTGTATTTTTTCAGCAAACGTTAGTGTTTGGGGTTCAAAGCATGATCTTTGTTTAACGAGATGCTTCTCTCTTATTTTGGACCTCAGTAGAGGGTCTATAGCTGCTGCTTAGGTCTGGGTGAGAAAAACAACAACTCTGGGTTTCTGAAGCTGAGGATATGCCTGTATTTGGAGTGTGTGTGTGTTTCTACAAAATCTGAGGCATAGCTTTCAGATGGGGATTAGGAGTTGGTAATCCCCAAGCACCATCTCTCTCTGAGTCAAGGAGCCCAGAGGGTGTAGCTGTCTGAAACCTCCCCTCCCCCACATATCCCCCTATTCAACCCCAATCCGAGCCCCGTCTATTAACCTTGGATGTCAATTCCATTGGTAGATTACAGTGTAAAAGGAAGAGCTGACAGCCCATTACCTCCCCCCCACACACAAGGATCTTCTGAGACGTAGCATAGAAGAAGAGTTTCCTTGCCTGTTCTCACTCCATGTGAGCATAAGCCAATGGACCCCTAATCCCAGTGCACACTTTTTTCCACCTCTACGCAAACTTCCAAATGTCTGTGTGTTATGACTGAAAATAACATTGATCTCTTTTCATCTCTAACACCATAGTTGGTTGAGTTAATCTTTCATTCTTAACAAAGACCAAGATCTTCTGCTCCACAGGTCTCATTTGCCCTTTACACAGGGATGCGATCGTTAAGTCCATTAACAATTCCTGCTTCCTCTGCAATCAATGGCTTCCATATTATTTTTCCCTCAGTATGGACAGTCTCAGCTGCATGGTCAAAGCCACACAGGGGCCACCAGTGAAGCCAGAGATAATTACACAAGATTTGGTATTTTGAAGGTGGATCAGATCCAGTTCACCTGGTTGGAACCATAGTCCTGCAGTATTTGACTTCAGAGGCTGTCTTAGGAAGCTGGGTGGAAAAGGAAGTTTGAAGTAGGAGGGCTGTTTTCCACATGGGAACTCTTGGAGAAAGAGCTAAGGTTTTGATTTTGAAGCAAAGGTGTCTGTCCTTGGGGTGCTCAGTGCCTCTCCATGCAGCCACAGTGTCTATGGTTTTAATAGGGTTTTGCCTATTTAACCCTTTGAAAGTTTAGGCCTTGAGTTCTTACAAGACAACCATACTCTTCATTTACCTCATCTACACCACAGAGGAATCCCAGGATCTTTTCCATAATAGAATTTATACCATGAGGAGATTTGTAGGGGTGGCAGCACTGGCGCGTACTAGGGCTACAGCTCTTCAGGTACTTGAGGAATGATTCATGGACTAGTCATCTCCACCCTCCTGTAGCCACTGCCCCTAATTCATGAGAATGTTCTGCTCTCCTTCTCTGTCACTAATAGTGCAAATCTTCAGTGTTTAAGTATATTGTTGACATCATTTCTTCTATGCTACCTTATCCACCCCTCTGGAGATCATACTCTAGATCGTTACCCAGGATTATTATTATTATTACTCCCCTTCCAAAGCTTTTCAAGCTTCCCAAGCTTTCTTAGACCCCCTTCAGGATCTCTAAGCCCTTGACATGCCCAGCTTCTTCACATCCACCCACCTCAACCAACCACAGACTCATTCCCCCTCTACCCAATGTGGACCCTTATCATTCTGTTCACTTGTACCCACACTCCTTTCACTACATGCCCCCCCCATTTGTCATACTTGGATGACTAAATCCCAACTCTTCAACCTCAATTTCTTGTTTACTCAGCTCTCAAACTCAAACTTCTGTATAAGGTTAGAAGGAGAACACATAACCATTCAAACGGTCTTACTTTCCGTTTACTTACCACAAACCTCAAGTTGGCTCAGCAATATAAAGCAATCCCCCAGTCACCCCCAAGCCACCTCTGCACGTGGCACACCCTCATCTCCTCCTCTTGCCCGCACACAACTGGTGAGTGTGGTTCAAAATCAGAGGAGAATTCTTATCAACAAATCGATGACTTCTTGAATCCATCTCCACTTTTTTTTTAAAAGATTTGTTTTTATTTGGACAAGAGCTGGGGTACAGGCCAGAGGCATGGGAGGGTGACAGGATTCACCACAGACAGAGTGGGGAGCAGAACAGGCAGACTGACCGAAAACACTGCTGAGGGGAGCAGTGGGCGAGACAGGAGAGGTCTGCTGTGCCATGTGGGTAGCTCCCTGGCCTGCCAGGAATCAAACCCGCACACTGCAGAGGCTGCAGACAGCTTCACAGCGCTGCGCTCAACCCAGTGTGCCACCGGGGAGGCCCCAAATCCATCTCCACTTTTGCCCAGCCATTTACCCACCCTCTCTCTTGGTCCAGCTCTCTACTTGGTCATTCCCAGCAGCCCACAGATATTCTGTTACAACACCTCTTTTAAAAATGTATCTTGTATCAAGGAGGAGTAATCCTATAAAATACTAATACAGACTACAAGGGCTCTGTTATCACAGCAGCACAGTACTAGTGCCTAAAAAGACCAAGTGACCAGTGGAATAAGAAGTCAGAGAGAGGCCCAAATGCCTATAGAAACCTAAGTTATGATAAAAAATAAAAAGGTTGCCCCCAAATCACTGGGGCTAACTGGATAGTCATTTTAAAAATTAGATCTACTTCTGGCACTATACACAAGAATAATTGCCAAATGAATCAGAGATTCACATGTAAAATGAAATTGCACAAATAAGAAGAAAACGTGAATAAACATCTGAGCTGAGCAGCAAAAGGACTTTTGGTATGACTAAAACTCCAGATGCTATAAAGATGAGCTTGATAAATTTGACCACACAAAAAAATACGTTAAGCCATAGTAGAGTCAAAACACAAGTGAAAATGGACAGAAACAAATTGCACACATACACACAAAGTATGCACAGGTCCAAGCAAGTCACTTTACCTAATGTAAGGGTCAGGAAGCAAATCTACATGTATCAGAAACACACAGCAGAGAAACAAAAAGCACTTTTGCACTTACAGTTAGCTGGTGCCATGGGGAAGCCAACTTTCTCCATAGGGCTGACTAACCATGGATGGCTTAAATTCCTTCCACATTGGGCACCAAATCTGCTATTGGGCACAAGAGGGGCTTTCTGGGACTCCCAAAACTGCCTACTCTAAATGCCACCTGCCACATAAAGACAAACTACTAGTACATATGACCTTCAATAGAAACCAACACAATGAGTGTGCAATAAAAAGAAGAGAAAGAGAAGGAAGATTAGCTTCCAAATCAAGCACCCAGTTACCCATCCCCTCGTGGCACATGCCCAGTCAAAAGGGTTGGCCCAAAGCAGGGCCACTAGGCCTGAAAGCTGCCCCAAGTCTAGGGAGCCTTCTGGGGGCTGGTGGGACCACAGGAAAGGGACAGAGGGCTCAGGTCAGCTTGGAAGCAAAAGAGCAAAATCAAAATCCAGGTCAAGATAAAGACTACCATTGGCAACCTCCCCCTGGTCTCTTACCCATGTCTCTGTCTCTGTCAAGTGTCCCCTTTCAGATGCCCCAAGTCCCTGGTGTAAGTCCAAGGCCGAGAAGCAAGCACGACTTCTTCTTCACGTCTCTCTGCTCCATGTGCCTCCTCAAGGTCTTCTCTTCCTCCTCTGTCCTATCTATGGAGCTCACACTCTTACATTCTGAAGGAACAGATTTAAGTGCTTTTTTTTTCAAATTTAATTAACTTTCTCCTTTAGGTAATGAATACATTTACCGACAAGCAGAACACGTGTGGCAGACATAAACTGAACAGCCAACAGAAGCCGTAGGTCATGGTGTTCCTATTTCTCCTTGTTTAAGAAAAATGATTGTAACAGCAAAACCAGAGTTGTTGTTTGGGGTCAAGTGGCACTTTGGGTTCATAAGCACTTAAAAAGTTTTAGATGATAGTTATTACTGAGAATCATCTCTATGGAGAGCAGGAATCTCATTTCAGGAAAAATTTACACATTGCGCCAATCACTTTCTTTAAGATGGTATTAATAAGAATGCCAACAGTGCCTCCCTGCTGGCACAAGGGGTTAAGCCGCAACCTGTAAAGCTGTTCACAGCCTCTGCAGCACAAGTTCGATCGCGGGGCTCTCCCCCTGGCCAGGGAGCTACCCACATGGTGCAGCAGACCTCTCCTGTCTCGCCCGCTGCTCCCTCAGCAGTGTATTTCAGTCAGTCTGCCTGTTCTGCTCCCCGCTCTGTCTCTGGTGAATCCTCTCACCCCCCATCTCTGGCCTGTACCCCAGCTCTTGTATGCACAAATAAAAAAATCTTTTAAAAAAATTTTAAAAAGACTCAGAGAGGTGGCGAGGGGGTAATGCTGGACAGCGGAGGATGGTGACAAATGCTGCAGCGAGCGAGGCCCCGGGGCTGGGGCAAAGCGCAGAGCGAGGCCTGAATCTGCGCACCCTGGTGAGGGTCGGGTTGGTTGAATCATCATGGTCGCTGCTAAATAACCTGAACAAGCTTTTAAATGCAAGTAGACCCGGTTTGCCATTTTAGTGGCCTCCTGGAATTTTCATTGACAGTATTTTTGGAGAAGACGTGGATAACTTGCCTCCAAACTCTCAGGGAACAGCGGGCCTGCCGGGCGGGCGTGGCCCCCAGGAGCGTGTTGGGGGTGTGTCCAGCCTGCGCACCCCAACCTGCCCGCGACACCTGCGCGGCCCCTCTGACCAGTGCATGCGCGCAGCCCAAGCAGGTCTCTCCGCAGCGGGCTGCTCCCCCAGTTTGGAGAGCACTTGGTGCCGGAGGGGAACCTGGTCTCTTCTGGACCCAGCGCGGAGGAGGCCGCATCTGCGCTTCGATGTGGGGGCTCCTTGCGTGGAAAGAGGAGGAGCTGAGCCAAAGGCGAGGGCGCGGTGAGAACTTGTCCCTGTGGGTGCCTGACTGCGCGGGGGTCCCCCTTGGAGGACCCAGTGCACATAGGAAACTGGGGAGCTTTAATGGGCTTATTCTTAGGCTTGGAGGAACTTAGGGGTCCGGGTTCATTCCTGAGCGTGACCCCCGTGTCCCGCCCCCGCGGCTGGAGAGGCCCCTTCTGCGCGCGCTGCCCCCTCCCCGGCGCCTGCTGCTGAACCGGAGGCACCTGGGGTGGTTTCTGGACTCCGCTCTGCTGCCCTGAGTGTTTATCACGGCGGCTGGACCTTAGAGTTTGGGGACCACAGGTAACATAGTCTGGGGCTGACGGCCCCGCTCTGAGCCCCGGGTGTAGCAGGCGGGAGGGCAAAGCCGCCTCCCAGACGCCGGGCCTGAGCAGCCCCCCCTGTTCTGTCCCGGGCATTTGTCCCCAAGGGGAAGCCGGGCGGGCTCCTCACCCCGCTGTCGCCCCTGGAGGTGGAGGGTGAAGATTGAACCCGGGGCGCTCAGCCTTGGCCTCTCCACGGGGTGTTCTGTAGAAAGGAGGAGACTGAACCCTCCAGCATCAGCACCTGGCGAGGTCGGGGCGGCCTGGAATGGTCTTGTTATAGAGCAACCCCGATATTAAACGGGTTCCTGGCTGTGGGTCCTCACTCCGCTCTTTAAAGGGACTTATGAATACTCCACTGCAGGCACACACAAAAGGTTCATAAAAGGTTTATTTACAAGAGAAAAGGAAATAAGGAAAATGGACAACTCAGGGAGAAAATAGGGAGATAAAGTCTTTAATGTGTCCTACCCGATCCAACGACCTGGAAACCCAAAGGCACTCTCCAAGCTGGCCGGACGCTGCGAGCTGGCCGAGAGCCAAAAATGGGGGATCCCCAAAGCCCACGTGTCTGCCTTTTCTATCCACCTGGCTGCTGAACCCCACCCTCAGGTCCCAGCCACCTTCCCTTGGGTGGTGATGGGATGTGGAGTTCCCAGTGTCTTTGGCTTTGGCCTGGGGTGGGGGTGGAGTCCACAAAGCCTGTATGGAATTAGCTTTGGGACAGCCTTTTCCCCCTAACATTCTCTCCCCTGCAGAACAGTGACATTCTCAGAGCCCGTGACTCACTCTCCTGTGCAGAGAAACTAAATTCAAGCTCTGCTTTTTGGGAAGAAAATCTGACAGCCTGCTTCCTGGGTTCAAGTCCTCACTTTAATTATCTAATACACCGTCTAACTTTAGTGGAGACTTGCATCCAATTAAGTTAGAAGCCAGGGAGCAAAAAGCCTCCAGCTTCCCTCTCAAGAGTGTTTTGGCTCTTCCCTGTCCTTTGTGCTGCCAGAAAGTTTTTGTAAAACAGGGTCATCCCCAAGGAAAGGGGAAGTTCAGGGTTCTGTGCCCCCAGCTACGAAAGGGTTGAGCTGGGAAGGGAGGTGAAGCTAGAAATGGCTGGGAGGACTGAGCAGCAGAAGCAGCAAAGGGCAGGGAGAAGACAGCCATGTGGAGGAGAAAGCCAGGCCTGCTTTTCAGCCTTGGACTTGAACTTGGGAGACATGGATGGAGACCCTTGCAAGAGACAGAGACCTGTGGGTGTTGCAGAAATAAATTCTAGCCCTTTACCCAGGCAGGGGAAACACAAGCGGTACTTCAGGAATGGTGAGGTCAGGAGAAGCTTTATTGCTCAGGCATGAGGTCCCAGACCTGGGCAGCCCTGTAAGGTCTGAGCGCCGGTCTAGAGACAAAGGACAAAGAGTCTCTTTTACACATAACCATCTTACAGTGATAACCTCGGGTCAGTGAGCACAAAGTTCTTGACAAAAGGGGGGAAAATGCAGATACCAGAGGATGGCCCCGGGAAATTAATCAGCCAGGCCAGGGCACCTCCTTTAGATATGCTTATTGAGGACACAAACTTGCTATTACAATTACTTTGCATTATTTACTGCACCAGGCCTGTGACTCTTTAGGAAACAGGAAAGATTTTATTTGCTTAGCAGTTCCCTTTCATGGGGAGGCTGACCATGGCAGCCTCTCTCTTAATCTGGATTTTGATTTTGCTCCTTTCCTTCCAGACTTGCCTGGCCCCTTCTGCCCCTTTCCTGCGGATCCTCATCAGAAGGGGCCTTAGAAGTGGGGCAAGCTTCCGGGCCTCAGTGGCCCTGCTTTGGACCAACGTGCTGGGTATTTACCCACAGGGGGATGGGTAACTCTGGGTGCTTCATCTGGAAGCTATTTTAACTATATTCTTTCTCTTTATTGCACACAAATTGTTACACATTAATTTTATTGAAGTTTCCTTTCCACCCAAGGTCTTATGCATTAGAGTATGTTTTGTCTTGATGTGGTGGATAACAGAATCTATTTAGAATGTACAGGTTTATGGGGACCCTGGGGTGGCCCTCACCCAGCTGCTAATAATTTCAGGATAGTTAGTCCTGTTAATGTGAAAAAGGCCATTGGAATGTTGATCAGGGTTGCACTGTCTCTATAGTTTACTTTGGGAAGTCTGCACCTTTCAGTAATATTAATTATTTCAGTCATGGGCACAGAATATCATTCCATTTACTTATATTTTCAATTTCTTTCAGCAGTATTTTATAGTTTTTCTTCTGCTTCATTAATTGTTTTCCCAGGTATTTTGTGTTCTGTAACTTTATTGAATTCCTTTTGAGACACAGGGCAAGCTAGGAATTAGGCAGTTTTAGGGACACTGCAGGAGGGGACCTCGGAGAATTGAGGAAGGCTTCCGAGATAAGGGCAGCAAGAGGAGTGTAACTAATTCCACCTGGAAAAACAAACATCCCAGGACCAAGGACAACATTGTTAACGCTGGTCCTGGTTTCCTTCAGGTGGTAAAGGGAGGCGGAGATTGGAGAAATGGAGAGTGGTTTAATTTATGGACAGCTTAGAAGGGCAGCTGTTTAGCTTCAATGCAGGGATGCCCATCCAGAGGACTGGGCCATAAAGATAAAGATGCAACAAATGGGGAAAGACAGACCCGTTAGATAAGGAATGTGAAGATCCCCCGCTCAGTAGGAGATGAAGTGAGACAGCCGAGAACTAACCCAGCACAGAGAGACGGGTGGAGCTTTAGGATCATGAGTGAAAGAAGGTCTATGTTCCCTGAGACACGACTCCACTTGGGCTTCCTTGCCCCTCCCAGGCCTGGTTCCCTGGCCTGGGAGTCCCGCTTTATTTCTGTTCCTTTTCTCCTCAATAAACTTTTTCTTTCTCTAAACAAACCTGCCTCTTCTCGCTTGCTGGCCTGAGCGTCTGCGAAGTTCCTGCTGCGGCTTCGTGAGACACCACCCCGTGGGGGTCTAGTGGCTGGGGCTCAGCGCTGCCCTGCAGCCTGGGATCCGTTCCTGGCTGGGAGACTAGGCCTGACAATTCCGGCATCACTTTCTTCTAATGTTTTTTTTTTCCTTGTGTGTGTTCTGTAGAAATTTAGAATTTAAAAACTACTTTTTCTACCACAACCTGGGTCATCTGCAACACTGAAGATATACTATCTATTAATAAAATCTTCCCACAGTGCCTCTTAATAACTTGTGTAATCTGAAAAGAAACTTAACTCCATAATACTGGATGGTTTGGATCTGATCAGAGCTTGTGCTCCATAATGCATTTCACTGCCTGCTTTGTTTTTCTGGAGAGGCATTGAAAAGTAATTTACTTTACTTCAAAAGCACAGAAAACTTTTTTTTTCACTTTTTTTTATTTTTTACATCATTGTTCATTTTTAAACAATATTTGCTTCCTGCCCCCCCTCAGGTGTAGTCCCCGTAGAATTTCCTTCCCCAATGCACCGTGCACCATCACCTCAGTTCCCTGGGCTCCTCCCTCCCTCCCTCTGATCCCTCTCCTGCCTCCTGCCCTGCAGGATGTCTCTGGTTTATACATGTCTGTTTTGTTGTGCTGTGTTTTGTATTGTTATTATTTTCTTACACTGATGTCTTATTTGATTCCCCTATATTCCTCCTGTAACAGGGTGGTCCCCAGGAAAGGTGGAGGTTCCAGGTTTCCTGCCCCACTCAAGGGAGGGTGGAGCTGAGCAAGGAGAGAAGAAGCTGCAGAGGAGACTGAGGAAGGAAGAAAAGCAGGATGGAGCCAGGAGGAGACTTAAAGGAGGCACATGGAGCCGAGAGACACGTGAGGAAACTGCGCTTGCCTTGTGGTCGTGGACGGGGTGACACAGATGTGGGTGAGACCCGTGGGGAGGGGACAGTGGCGGGTTTTGTCTTGATTTTGATTTTGCTCTTTTCCCTCAGACTTGTCTGGTTGTTTCTGCTCCTTTTCTGTGGGTCCCCACTGGAAGATGCTTTAGACTTGTGGCAGGCTTTGGGGCCTTGCTCTGGGCCAATCCCATTTGGATGGACTTTTACCCCCGAGGGGACGGGTCACTTTGGGTGCTTGATTTAGAAACTAGATTCTTTGCCTTTCCTGTATTGTTTCCTAGTTGTATGAAAGTTCCTTCCCATTAAAGTCTCATATGTTTTGTGTTGATGCAGCGAATGGCAGAACCTATTTAGAGCAGGCAGGTTTGCAGGGTCTCGGGTGCCCCTCTCCCTACGCTGTAACACTCCTATAAGTGAAACCATCCAATGGTTTCCTTTTTCCTTCTGACTTATTTCACTGAGCATAATTCCTTCTAGCTCCATCCATGTTGCTGCGAATGGCATGGGTTCATCTTTTTTGATTGCTGAATAGTATTCCGTTGTGTATATATACCACATCTTCTTGATCCAGTCATCTGTTTTAGGGCATTTGGGTTGTTTCAAGTTCTTCTGCCCATTTCTTGACTGGATTGTTTATTTTTAGTGAGTCGTGTGAGTTCTTTGTAGATCTTTGTGATCTGTCCCTTATCAATTCTATGGAGTGCCAATATTATTTCCCAGTCAGTTTTGGTTAATGTCTCTTTTGCTGTGCAGAAGCTTTTCAATTTGATGTCATCCCAGGTGTTTATCTCTTCCTTAATTTTCTTTGCTTTGGATGATGAGTCTTTAAAGATGTTACTGAGATGTATGTCTTGTAGTGTTTTACCTATATTTTCTTCTATATATTTTATGGCTTCAGGTCTTATGTCCAGGTCTTTTATCTATTTTGAGTTGATTTTTGTGCATGGTGAGAGGTAGTGGTCTAGTTTCATTTTTTTACACATGGTGGTCCAGTTTTGCCAGCACCATTTATTGAACAAACTGTCCATGTTCCATTGCATATTCTTTGCTCCTTTGTCAAAGATTAGTTGTCCATATAAGTGTGGCTTTATTTAAAGCACAGAAAACTTTAATAACAGTACAGATACCATTGTCTTATACTCACATTCCAACTTTACCATGTATTTGACTTAATATGAAACATTCTGTGGTGTTTCCATCATAGTTTTCCATTTTGTATTTAACCAAAGTATTCTAGGGACCCAACACATAGCCTCCAAGGAGTTATCATCATGGTTCCCATGTTACAATCCAATCCAAAGGCCCATTTCAGTTTTGACCCCCTGCCTCAACTTCGTGAAAACATCTTATTCCTTTCTGATCTTCTCTTTTTGGAAGCTGTTTCTGCTCATTTTCACAGCCTTGCTGGATTTAATGTGCACGCAGGACATACAATCTGGGTGGTCTTTTCTTTTTAACACTAATTAACCCTTCTCTTAGGTTTTCATGCTCATCCTTTTTTTTTTTCCACCTCCATCATTTATTTACCTGCATGGGCACTGAAGAGTTTGCTTCCTCAGATATGGAGCTGAGTTCTTGGGTGGTATTAAACCAAAGAAAAAATGAAATTATCATCTTTAAGGTGAATTACAATACAACCATGATGAAAACAAACCAATATTTCCGCTTTGATTTCTTAATGTTTCCCCTTCCCCCATTGGTTCTATTGACATTACAAAAAATAAGACACATTTTCAATGTTAGGGCTTTTGCCCTTGAGGCTCTCTCTCTCTGTTTGAAGTGCCCACGGTAGCATTTCATTTGGGTCATTGTCAAATAACTCCCTCCTCAGAGATCACAATCTACAATAGCATCTCTGTGACCACAATTTATTTTCCAGAACTTTTGTTCCTCATACCTATTAGTACCTGACATTTTTTTTAAAGATTTATTTTTTTATTTACACAAGAACTGGGGTGCAGTCAGAAGTGCAGGAGAGGATTCACCAGAGCCAAAGTGGGGAACCGAACAGGCAGACTGATGAAATACACTGCTGAGGGGAGCAGCCCGGCGTGACAGGAGAGGTCTGTCACACCATGTGGGACCCTCGCTGGGGGGCTAGTATCGAACCAGCGCTGCAGAGGCTGTGGAGGCTGTGGACAGCTTCACAGTGCTGCGCTCAACTGCCTGTACCACTAGGGGAGGCCCAGCAGTACCTGACATTTTTCCCTTTAGCCTTTTCTCTCTACCCCTTCCCTCTTCACCTCAGAAACCACTCTTGTTTCTGAGTTCAGTAGTTTTTATGAGTATTTTACTTTGTATTCTCACCTACTACATAAACAGCCAACATCTCTCTTTGTCATTCTGATTGGCTTTACTATAGAGCCCCTCAAATTCCTTCCATTTTGTTGTCACTGGTGGTATTCTGTCTCTCCACGTGGCTGAATAGTGTCCCATTGCATGAACTGTCCACATCCTCCTGACCCAGGCCTCTCAGTGGGCACATAGGCTGCTGCCTTGGTTTAGGGGTAATTTGGTTATAAGCATGAGGAGGAGGTGAGCTGGGCATCTCCACTCTCCAGAGCCTTATCATTCCCCCCTGAAACTCTACCCATTAAACACTAACTCTTTCCCCTCATCCCCTGGCTTTTTATATATTTGTTCTTCAACCCCGTAAAACCAACCAAAGCTCCATCCCTGGGAAGACTGATTTGCGAGACCAGTCTCCTGGAGACAGAACATTCTAAGTTCTATTTCTGAATTTGACTACTATGGATACATACCTAAGTGAGTATCTACATTTGTCCTTTTGTATCTAGGTAATTTATTGCTCTTACTATAGTGACTAAGTTTTCTACAAGTTTTAGCAAGTATCAGAATTTCCTTCCTTGTTTAAGAGTGACTATGACATTGTCTCTGTGCCACATTGGATTTTGTATTTGTTTATCCCATGGACACCAGTGTTTTAATTTCAGTGGTTATCATGCTTTTAATTTATGAATCTCATTTGTTCAAAAGTACTCCCTGCACTGCTATGATAATCTGATGGCTTCTGTTAGCAGAATAGGTTTCTAGGTTGAGTACAGAATATATGTCCAGGAGCAGCCCCGGGGGCTTTCAAACTTACATTATCTAACAGGGTTCAGCCATCTGTGTACACAAAGATGGGGCCTCCCTGGTGGCCTAGGGGTTAAGTCACACTGCTATCACCACTACGGCCTGAGTTCGATCCCCGGCCAGGGAGCTAACCCATATACAGCGCAGCAGACCTCTCCTGTCTCGCCTGCTTTTCCCTTAGCAGTGGATTTCAGTCAATCTGCCTGCTGTCTCCCCACTTTGGATCTGGTGAATCCTCTCACCTCCTGCACCTCTGACTATACCCCAGTTCTTCTATGCAAAAATTTAAAAGAAAAAAAAAAGACAAAAGGACCCTTGGTGTAAAATCACTTTAATAGAATTAGTGTGCATTGAGAGAGAAGAGAAGAAAGTAGAGTAGTTAAATCCACTCATGGATAAATCATGCCCAGCCAAACAGAGCTCTCCCAGAGCAGGGCCACAGAGGCCCAAAAGCTTGCTACAGTCTAAGACACCCTATGATGGGGAGTCACAGAAATGGGGGTGGGCAGATGGAGCCAGGCAAGTCTCAGATGAAAGTAGCAAAATCTACAAATCAAGAGAATGGCTGCCATCCTCCACCTTCCTGCCTGTCTCCCACCCACAAGTCTCTTTCAAATGTTTCTGTCTCTCCACTTGTCTTCTTTAGTCCCTCAAGGCCGAGATACAAGTCCAAAGCCAAGAAGCAAGCACTTCTTATGCAAGTGTCTCTCTTGAACCCTCTGCCTTCCATGTCACAGAGTGTCACCTGGCCACGCAGCCGCCCCTCACTAAGTGGGACCTGGGAACACGGCCCCTCCCCCAGCTCAGGTTGCTGAGTGGCTACCTGACGGTTCGGCTGAATCAAGCTTCACTGTCTGAGGGCAGGGCTGTTCGGTTAGCCCTTCACGTGAGATAGTAACAGATGAATGACTGAACAGGATCAAGGATCTGCCTCCTTTGGGAGACAGAGGTGAGGAGATTAAGCCTCACTTATAGAGGTGCTTCTCATTCCTGCCAGGGTAATATTGGAAGATTGAGTGGTTACTTTCAAAATTTAGATGGTCAAGGCAACGAGGTGACCTTAGACCAGGTCATGGACTCAAGCACTGGTTTATTTGGATCCGGTAACTCAGGAGCACCTGGCCCCGCACGTCCCAGGACCTCCGCCTCCACCTCTAGATCTGGGAGACCTTGAGGGAGGCTCCACGGGGGTGAGGGCTCGTCCCTCCCGCCCTTCCCTGCCACTGGTGAGGCCCTCCCAAGGGCTGTGCCCACGTGCCCGGTGCCCACGTGTCCCTTTACATTGACATCAGCCCCGTTCCCTTGGCTCTGGACTTCTCTGCCCATTCCCTCCACTGCCAAGTGAATTTTCTAGTTATCACTAGTAAAGGTGAGGGAGAGAGTTACCGAGCGATGTACCTAAAACATCATGTTTAATTTGAAAAATCTCTCTTTACATTCACTGTTTTGTCTTGGATTTGGAAAATGAAGGCTGTCACCTTTGGAGACATTGGCTTTTGCAAGTAGAAATGACCAGGCTGCAGGCATAGAAGTTTCCTTGACACCAGAGAGCAACAGGCATTTTACACTTGCCTCGATTCCTCCAGAAAAGAAAAAAAAAACTATCAAAGAGACAAAAGCTTCAGCAGCATCCCTCTTATTTAGTTGCTATCACATGTGTCTCCATGGTGTGTTTAAGAAATTCAAAGTGTGTCATTTGCAAATAGAATCATTGGTTCACAAATTCAAATAACATGATTTCCTTGATAGGAAAATTCTGAAGTCTGTCACTTCTATGGCACGTGTGGCCTCAGATCTGTGTAGAAGGAGCTAGAAGGAGGGTAAATTTCCTCTTTCTGTGCTGCTCTTGCTCCCCTTCTCCTTTCTAGGACACAACATGAGCAAAAAGCATTTGGTTCTAGTCTAAATCATGACCAGCCAGTTAGCAGATGATTTGGTCTCTGTTAGCCACGCAGGGAAAGCATTTAGAGCACTCGGGGAGCCTCGAGAACATCTACGTGAATCAAGCATTTCCTTATTTATGTCATTCCCATTTGATCAATGGGGAAGGATATTTTTTTTTCCTAGTTGAAGAGAAGTTGTAAATAAGTTGGAAATTATTCCATTGCAGATTATGGCTCAAGCCTGCAAGGTGATGTGGTAGGGACACTTGAGGATGCAACCCAAGGACACTAGAAAGTAATTAAAATGACTTTTTAAAAAATCTGAAGCCTGACTGGCCTGAATATGGTTAGGTAAATTCACTTCAAATTCTTTTAACCATTTCTTTTTTTTTTAATAGTTAAAGGGCAGGTTTATTAGAAAAGGGACAGAAGAGTAAAAGACACTTGCATAGACACTAGCGGGTAGGAAGAGCTGTCCCAAAGGGACAGGTTTGCTGCGAGAGGCCTGCATGGTTGCAGGCGGGCGGCCCTGAGGAGCTAGGCCTCCGCTGAGGGAGGTCAGTGAAGAGAAGCCCCGGCAGGTGCAGGTCACGGCAAGGCAGACGGCTGCTGCCCTGCAGAGGGAGAGAGTTGGTGAAGGGAAGCACCTGCATAGCCACAGGTGGGCAGAAGGACTGCTGCCTCTTTTAACCATTTCTGATCCTTGCTGGATCCTGGCATGTGCTGCCTGAATTTGGTTGTTTTGGAACATCTGACCTAAACTTTTAATGGCTAACTCAGAGGTGCTTTTTTTTTTTTTTAAATATCATTATATTTGAATTTCAAATCAACTGGGTCATATTGGATTTGCACAGTGATGTTTGATAAAGTGAAATCTTGCAGAATTGTTACGATCTTTATAAAAACATGTTCTTCCTAAGAAGAAAAGCTTTATGTATCTTTAGATGGAGCCATTTCTCCTATTGGATGAAAATGCTCCTGAGGTTCAATACACTGACACATTTTCTATTTTAGGCTAATAGAGACCCTGATGATGGTGTGGACAAAGCTCAGGTTGAACAAGATGCTCAGGTAAATGAGACTTATTTAGCTTTTACTGTGACATAACAATGAAAAAGAATCCATGTTAATCAAGATTTGTAATTGCATTTAAAAATCACTTTATTTATGGGTCATTCCCAAATCATAAGTCCCATGCGTATATAATTTTCTCATTTTGATCTGCCAAAAAAAAATTTATCCCCAAATTGAAAAGAATTAAAGTAAATTGCATGTAAATAGTGAGTATCATCTAGATGTGTTCCCTTTTCCCAATTATGGGACATTTTAAAATCAGGATAAAAAAACTAGGTTTTTGTTTTTTTTTTTAAGGACACAATAGGTCTGTTTGCAGGAGATGAAGACAGAATATTTCAGTGATAAAAGGTGTTTTCTTACATAATAGATGACAAGTTATGATAATATTATGAAATTCTCCCACTTTGCCTTGGATGGAACTCTAGTAGGATTGTTCTTTGTCAGCTGCTTTATAGTGACACCCAGATGACATGTTGCACTTACAGTGCTTTTGAATTCCAGTAGAGTATCGGTGTGTTTCATAAAGTAATCAAATATGGGAATGAAGTGAGGAAATTTTACATAAAACTGGAAAATGTGACATCGGTAATACATAGCACCCCATCTCAGCCCCGTCTCTCTGGTCACGTGTGTCACTTAAAATACACAAGTCTTGAAAGTTGGCCACCCTCCACTGAAAACTTCAGGGCCTTTTTCATCCATTTTTCCAGGGGACTGCGCTTTCTGAAACTCCACTTTTGTCTGACCTTGCTAACAGGAGAGCAACAGCATATTATTAGTTTTTGGGTGGGCTGACTTCACGTCTTCAGCACGCTCTGCTGTCTGTGCAGAGCTGGGGAGAGAAAAGGAAAGAACCAAACGGTCCCAAGGGCCGTCTGCAGCCTCCCTCTGGCCTCACTGCCCCTTACAAAAGGCAAACCTACGTGTCACGTCCTTATTCAAGGCCTTAAAGTCCATCATTGGTTCCCGCTGTCTCTAAGTCCAAGCCTCTGAATGCAGTTTGAGACTCTTGCTGTCTGCCCCTCACTTTCCCAAGGCCCCCGGCCTCTCTTACCTGCTCACTCTCTTTTTTCTCTGCACCCCCCCCACTTCTATTTTAGGCTAAGGATAAGTCCTCAAGGGTAAGTCCTCAGATTAGCTGCTTTCTAGGTAGCCCTGCCTGACACCATCCTCTTCTCATGCCCCCCCACCCCATCAGCTGTACATCAGGAGTCTTCCTTTTTCCTATTTGAATCTTAGCAACAGTGTCTTAGGGTTATGGTGCTTCTGACCTGTATGGTGTGCAGGCCTGCCCCGAATAAAACTCATGTGGAAATACCACAAAAGTGTGTCAGGGAGTGTTGTAATGTCACAGTCTTTCCCGTGGCCTGTGGAGTCTCTGCTGAAATGAGTCAGGATTTGAGCTCTAGGATGAGATGAAAATGAAAGCAAGCAGTTGCCAGAACACTGGAGTTAGACTGATGTGGGACAAGTTAATTTGGACACAGGAACTTCATTGTGTTCTGTTCTTTGCTTTTTCTTTTTGTGAAGAAAATTCACTACCCCCAGGAAGTTTCTTTCAGTTATATAAAATTATGTTTGATGAAATGTCATGGCTCCATTCTTAATTTTGTCTTCCCCCCCATAGGTATATCCGACTTACAGAGCTTTTTTATTTGGGAAGCTTGAAAGGGCCCAGTCTTTGAACTCCTGTCTTATTTCACTGTTGTTTGTGTTTTTTTAAACTCAAGCTACCCAAAGCCGTGTATTAAACAGAATAATTTTCTAAATTTAAAAATGAACAAAAATGGTAAAATGTGTTACTTGGATTTGAAAACTAGCAGGAGCATGGTTCAGGCTAGAAGCCCAAACCCCGTCACTAAAATCAAAGAGGTGACCTTGGCATTAACACTCCAAATGCTGCTGCTCTGCTCGTGCCTGCTTGACCAGCAGGAGTCCATATTTCCACCCTGAAATGTTTTTCTATAACCGCATTGGAATTCTGAAGACTTAAAAAAAAAATTACCAGTTACAGCTCTCCTGCTATGGAGCAGGGAGGCAATTTCAGCAATGATGTTTTTTCATTAGCTTCAGTTTACTGGTTCTGATAATAAAAGGGAGTGTGCACATTATAGAAATTTTGAAAAGTAATATAATGAATAATATTGTCAACTATGATTTTTCCATCAAAACATACATACTGGTATGAGTTAGCTTACTCTCTTCCTGATATTTTCCAATATTGTTCATTGTGTGTAAGGACAGGTAGTAATGATGTAGAGTTTGAGAATTACAAAATGAAATCCCTCCAGCTGACCAGGTCAAGAAATATAAAATCACAACACATCATAATCTTCTTCTTTCATTATCTTCTTCCTCCTTCATCTAAATTATATCACCTAAGAATGTATCATGAAATGTATAATTAAAATGATTTTAATTTTGTCTAGTATTTAACATTAAAGTAAATCACATGATGTTTATTTTCTTAGCTTGGCACTTTCAACAGTATGTAGGCAAGATTAACCCACATTGGATGCAGCTAGAGCCTAATTTCACTGCTTATAATATTCCACCTGATGCAAAGTAATAATTTTTCCGTTCTGGTCTTCACACACATAAGGATTATTTCATTTTTTCTTCTATGATGGAATTATAAATGTCTCCGGGGTTTTATATTCCACTTTCATCATTTAACATTGTAAGTATTCTCCTGCAACATTAAAAAACTTAATAAGTATTGTAGCTAATTGCTACATTTCATTTATGCATATGCTGTAATTAACCATTCCTTGGAGCTTTCGTTTAGATTTCTTCCAATCATTCATTACTGTAAAGAAAGTGCTGGTGAACATTTTTACATGTATTTTTATCTGTTTTTCAAAGCCTTTCCTAAGTCATTTCCGAAATACAGAATGCCTATTTCTATTTAAAATAAAAACGTTAAATTCAAAATTCTCTGCAGAACGGGGGTGTGATGGTGTCTCCTCAGGAGGGGCCAGGCGCACTCTTCCCAGCCCTTCCTCACCGACTCTCCTTCCCTCCAGCTGCCTCTGAAAGGCTCTGACACCTGCCACTGCTGCCTCCCGCCCCTGCGCGCCGGCCCCGGCCCGCCTCGAACGGGCGTTTTTTGCCCGTTCCAGGGCGTTGCTGCTCCTCACCGCCAGGCGGCGCCCTCTGCTGTTTCTCCGCGCTGTCACCTTCATGGCGCTTTCCATTCCCTCTCGGGCCTCAGTCACTCTCCGCGTTTCCCGAGCAGCCCCGCCCTCATTATTCTGCACTCGGCCCCTCTCCCTCCCGGTGCCTCGCGCGCCCCGCCCCTCACCGCACCCAGGGGCTTCATTATTCTGCGTTCTTCCTGCAGTACCCCTCCGGCTCACAAGACGGCGCGCTCCGTTTCTACCTACGCTGTTTTCCCGCAGGAGCCTCTCCTTCCTCCTGCCGCTTGCGTTTCTTTCCCATGTTACCACCGCGCTCCACAAGACGGCGCTCTCCATTTATACGCGCCTCCTTTTGCCCCTGGAGCCTCTCCTTCCTCCCGCCACTTCCGTGTTAGAGGGTGCCCTGTCCCACAAGGCGCCGCGACACGAATGTGGTGGGAGGAGGAGAGGCTCCTTGACCCAAGCAAGGGCGGGTGGATCGGAGAGCGCCGTCTTGTGGACTGTGGTGGTAACATGGGAAAATCGCTGCCTGACAACGGAAGTGGTGGGAGGAAGGAGAGGCTCTTGCGGCAAACAAGGCCGGCAGAAGCGGAGTGCGCCGTCTTGTGGGCTGGAGGGGTAGTGCAGGAAGAACGCGGGACAACAGTGATGGTGCCGCGTGGTAAAGGGCGGGGCGCCAGGCGCAGAATGTGGTGCAGAAGGGAAAGGAGCGGAGCACGTCATAGTGATGGGCGGGGCCGCTGGTGAGGGAAACGCGGGAAGTGACGGGCGCGAAGGGGGACGGGCAGCGCCTCCAGGGCGGAAGTGCCGGGCAACGACAGAGGGCGCCGCCTCGTGGCGAACAGGAGCAACGCGCCAGAGCGCCGGGACGGGGAAGGGCCCGGGATGGCGGAGCCCGCGCTGACTTGGGGAGGGGAGGGGGGGAGGGGAGGGGCGGGAGCAGAAGGGAGGGGGTGGGGGAGGGGCAGGAAGGGGGGAGGGGCAGGAAGGGGGGAGGGGCAGGAAGGGGGAGGGGCAGGAAGGGGGAGGGGCAGGAAGGGGGGAGGGGCAGGAAGGGGGGTAGGGGAGGGCCCGGGGTCGGGCAGGGACGCGGGGCGCCCGCGTGGAGAAGCCGTTACAGGCCCGCGGGGCATGAGGACGTCAGGCCCCGCAGACGGGAGGGGTGGGGGGGGGGGCGGAGACTTTGGCGCCGAAGCCTGGAGACGGGCGCGGAAGGACACGCGGGCGAGGACGAGGGACGACGCGTCCCGTCTCCGTTCCTGGGAAGACGCGCCACCCGCCCTTCAGAATCCAGAAGATTTTTATTGTTCTTCAGTAGAAACAGCGGGACGAGGGCGCCCCAGTGTCGTTTCTCCATCATCTCCCCGTTCGGGCGTCTCCTCCCCCAACCGCCACGGGGCGGGCCGGGTGCCGTGGGCCGAGCGCGCGCGGCTGGGCCTGGGCGGAGCCACCGGCGCGCGTGGGGGCCGCGGGGGCGCCCGCGGCGGGGGCAGGAGGCCGCGGGGAGGTCGGAGGGGCCCGGGAAGAGGTTCCTCGTGGGCCGGAGCCCCCCCACCCGCCCCAGGACCCGGCGCCTGGCCCCCCCCCCCCCCCCCGCACCCGGAGGAGACAACCCCGGCCCGGCCTCTCCGTCCCGCCAGGGCGCGCGCGGCGTCCCCTCCGGCTGGAGAGCCAGACCCGGGGGCCGTCCCAGGCCTGGCGGCGGCAGCGGGCACAAGGGGGGGGGCAGGGGGGGCGCCGGAGCCAGGACGGGGGTGACGGGCGGGCGCAGCGGCGCGCAGAGGGCCCTGTGCGGGCAGAGGCAGAAAACGCGGTGAGGGGGAGCCCAGAGGGCCGGGGGACAGGCCCAGAAGGGGCTGCGAGCCCAGAGGGAAGGGGGGTGCCCGGCTCCCCTCGGCAGGCAGGCCGCCCCGCTGGTGGGGGGCCCCGCTGGCGGGGTTCACTCCCGGGCACTCGGGCGCCCCCTCCCGATGACCCGGGGTCAGTGTCCTGGTGTCCAGCCCCGTCCGCGCGCGGGCGGGTCCGCGGGGCTCAGCGCGTGGCCCCCCGGGAGCCCCTCGGCCGCTCTCCCTTGGGCCCCCCCTGCGGCTCGCGTGGCGCGCCCGGGGGTCGCTCCGGGCGGTGTCTGGGGGTGACGGTCTCTGTCTCCGGGGTCCGCGCCGCGGGGCTCCCCTCGCAGGGCCGCCTCTGCGGGGCCCGCGTTTCCTCGCGTGGCTGCGGGCGCGGGGCCATCCTGCGGGGAGCCCCCGTCAGGCGCGGGGCGTGCGAGGCCGTCCCCCTGCGGTGGGCGCGGCTGCGGGGTGAAGGGGGTCAGGCTGTCCTGCCCGCGCCGTCAGGGGGGCCCTGCCCGGGGCCTGCGCCGGTCCCCCTGCGGCGTTGGCTTCTGCGGCCGCGGGAGCGGGACTGCGGGGGTCGCCCAGGCCCAGGACGCCGCTTCGCCCCGTCCGCCCCATCACAGAAACCTGCCTCCTGCCTGTCCCCGCGGCTGCCTTCCGCGTGGTGACGGCTCCAGGCGAGGTGCGAAAGCGTTTTCACCTTGTGTTGACTGAACGCGCGCCCCGGGGCGCTCCCCGCCCTCCGCAGGCGCAGCAGGTCGGCCCCGCCGGGCTGAGCCACGCGGCAGCCACAACCTCTTGACCCTATCGTTGGGGCCGCCGCTGTGTCCCTGGCCTTTACTGAGCGGTGCTGAGGACGACAACAGTGTGAGCTGCTCTTCCCTTCCGTCAAGCTCCAGGAATGCTGTCAACGCTCGCGAATACTAGCTTTTTAAAAGTTCTGTCTTCTCCGTGCTGTTTTGTTTTCTCTATTTTACATTCAGTTTCTTAGGTTCTTCGCATCACTTGCTGTTAACTCTATGGAGCCCCTCTACTGTAGTACTCATTTTTGTTTTCTTACACCATTGTTCATTTTTGTAGACTATTTGGGTTCTCCCCTCACGCTTAGTCCCCATAATCCCCCCCACCACAGCACCATGAACCCTCACCACAGTCCCCTGTGATGTTCCCTCCCCTGTTTTGACTCCCTCCCCCTCCACTGCTGTGTGCCTCAGACCTGTGGTTTGCCTGCAAGTTTTGTCTTTTTCCTGACCCTTTATTCAGTTCCCTGTATTCCACCTATAAATGAAACCGTCTGATATTTATGTATTTCTTTCTGATTTATCTCACTGAGCATCATCCTTTCCAGCTCCACCCATGTTGCTATAAATGGCATGTGTTTGTCTGTTTTGACGGCTGAGTAGTATTCCACTGTGTCTGTAGACCACAGTTTGATCCATTCATCTGTTGGAGCGTCTAGGGTGTTTCCATATGGTGGCTATTGTTAAGAGTGCTGCCGGAAACGTAGGAGCAGGGTTTCCTTTCAATTAAGTGTTTTTGTGTCCTAGGAGTGCAATCCCTGGGTCATTTGGCAGAGCCATCAAATATTAGTTATTAATGGACAGAATAAATTGAATACTACATTGCTATTAAAGAAGTCAAGTGTTGAAGTCACTTGTCCTTGTGAAACTGCAGTTGCAGGGCATAAACTGGGAAACACGACCAGCTTGGCCTTACCACCACCACCACCTCACCCCCTCCACCCCCCACCCCACTCTGGTAGTGGCAGGAGGCTGAGCGCCCTCCCATCATTTATTGACTGATCTATCCAGTTGTACTTTTCTGTTTCAAAACGAATGTTTTTGATGTTCCAAATTCTGAGTGAGACTCCTGTGTCTATTTCTAGACAATTTTTAATGGAAGCCCTATGGGGATTGGTCACTGCAGTTTTCAACAGTGTTTCTAGCCTGGAGAGCTGCTGGCCTGCGGGCAGGCGCACACACACATTCGCGCCAGCGTGCTTGGCTCATGCGTTGCTCTTTAGGACCCCCATGCATGTACTTGGTCCCCCACCTAATGAGGGACACCCCCTTCATTTAGACCAGGGGATGGTTGACAGTGTTTGCAGACATCTGTGGTTGTCACAACTGGACTGGGAGTGCGTGGGCCACTGCCGTCTAGCCGGGAGAGACCAGGAAAGTTGTTAGACATCCCACTAATGCAAAGAATAGCTCCCATCCCTGCGAACAACCAAGAGCAATTTTGCCAGGACCTGGCAGGTGGTGGCCAGGACGCCTCCAGGCAGCATCCAGGCGGCGCCGTCGCGGGAGGTGACACCCACGCTGGTAGCCCCCTCAGCGGGCTGGCTCACCACTGGGCAGGTTTGTGCACAGCCTCTGGCAGAGGAGGCCGCAGCGGAGAGCCTGGGGAGTCTGCCCCAGCATGGCACCCCGGACAGGCGTCCCGCCGCGCTGCCTGCTGTGGCCGGGCGCCCTGGGTGGTCTCAGCAGCCTGTGAGCCCCTCCAGCCACGGGGAGATAGAGCCCGGCCACTGAGGGCTGGGGGTGGGGGGAAGCCCATCTTGGGCGAGTGGCTGACGCTAAAAATACAGAAGACAGGTGGACCGCTGTGGCCTTGTTGGATTCTGGTTGCACCCATGTCTCCTCTGGGCGGATGCTGTGGCTTTCTAGTGCACTTTGAAGTCAGAAGTGTGATACCTTCATTTCCCCCCTTTTTAAAAAATCAGGAAAGCTTTGACTCTTTGGGGTCTTTTGTGTTTCCATATGAACTTCAGCAATCTTTGTTCTATTTCTTTGAAGAATGCCATTGGGATTTTTACTGGGGTTGCAATAAATCTATAATTTGGTTTGGGTTGGACGGCCATTTTGACAATGTTGATCCTTCCAACCCATGAGCTGGGTATAACTCTCCATGTCTTTATGTTTTCTGTTTCTTTTAACAATGTTTTACAGTTTTCCTTATAGAGGTCTTTCACCTCCTTTGTTAGGCTTACTCCAAGGTGATTATTTGTGTGTGTGTGAGATTGTAAATGGGGTGGCTTTGTTAATTTCTTCTAGTTCGTTATTTGTACATAGGAAGGCATATGTTAACTATTAAGTGCGCAGTTTGGTGGCATTACATACATGCACACTGTTGTGTAACGCTCATTTTTGAAAGCAGGGGGTCCCCAAAGGTTTAAATGCACCCCAAAATAGCCCTGCATTCTTTCTTCTCATAGCTTAACTGTCAACCAGGTCTAACTATTTTGTTTTCTGGCCTGGCTGCATTACCAAGATGAGCATGTTCTTCCCAGGCAGTTCTGCTTCTCCAGATAAAGAGAACCTCGCAGCTCAAGGCTTGTCCTTTGCCATCAGAAGGACCTGAGTTCAGGATGTCTCACTTTAGGATTTCATCTGGGAACAGAGTATTTGACGATAGATAATAGGACAAGTCCAGCCACACAAGCACATTTTAAGTGTCCAAAGTGAGTAATATGGCCAAGTCTAAAGTCATGGAGTAGAGAAGTTCACTTTAGCTACACTAATGTTATGGTAACAGTGATCTGTTCATTGGGGATATAAAATGAAGTAGGATCACTAACTCAGATCATCACATACTTGGTAAGCAATTTCACCCTTTACAGGTAGCTTGGAAATTACAAGGCACCATATTGATTACCATTTTTTATTAACTTAACATGATTTTTATGATTCTTTAAACATATTAACTTGAACTATAATGAACTTTGCACTTTCACCTAAGTAATACTGTTTCTTCTATAAAACCATTTTTATGCATTGTCTTTTCCAGTGCAGCAAATCATCCCAAAGTGAGTGATTTAAAAACAAAGTTTCATATTTGGTTACCATTTAAGCTGTGCACAGCTGGGACATCTTGCTCCTATCCAAGGTATCTACTTTACACCTGGAGCTGGATCTTTGATCAGAGAGATCTAAATCATTTTAATCTTGTCCCACTACTTTATTAAAATTTTTCTTCACTTTCATCCCAAAGAAAATATGTAAATTTATTTAATGAGAAGTATATACTACCAGTAAGGCATATATTTAATGTCAGTAAGACTTCTTTCCTTTCAACTTAACGCATATGATAACGAACAAATTGTAACTATTACAGACATCCCCAACAGAGTCTTCTGCTCATTCCCAGGAGACCACTGTTTTAAATTAGTTGATGGCTTTCCTAATGATCTAATTCTCATCTAATTCTCATTTTGGTTAGGTTAACAGTAAGTCTGAAAATATCTGAGTTATCACAATAGGTTTTTTTTTTTTCCTAATGTATGCAGTAGTACCAGTGATTGACAGATGGTCTATACAATATTTCCAAGATCTGGGAATATTCTTATAGCTCTGTTATCCTCAGTATCTTATGGATACTCTCTACTTTATCCAGTGGATGAATGAAGGGGTGGGAGAGAGATCCAAGGGAAAGGACACGGACCTGGAAGTAGCAGACAGAACTCTTGCCCCCATATCCGAGGGAGAACACCACACACAAGAATGGGCCCATATCCCCAACTACTGGGCATGATACCAGGGATGGGATCCACCTACATGCCCCATTTCCAGGACCCACCCCTATGCCCAGTGTTATGTGGTCCCACAAGGCTTAAAGGTAAATAGGAAAGTAAGTGGCAAACTACCCTCTCTTCATTTACTAGTTATCAGTGATGTGTAAAGCTACTGCTTTGTCCTTGATTTGGGACTGTCTGATCAAATCAACAAGCAGAAATTTTTAGAGACGAGGCAGGGTGTGAAAACACCATGAATTGGGACTATATAACATTAAAAACCTTTTTACACAGCAAAAGAAATAGCAACACAGGCAAAATAAACACAGCCTATTGAATGGGAGAGGATATTTCTACAGCATACATTTGATAGTTAATATTCAAGGTATGTACATAAGTCTTACAACTCAACAATAATTTTTTTTATGTTTCCTGTATTTTTTTAAATAATAAATTTTATTTTTATATTCCCCATACAATTGCAACCCCCCCATTCTGACCCCAATCCCTCCCCTCTGCCCCCCACCCCCCAAAAAGCGTCTCTGGTTCATAGGTTTTTGTTGATTTTGATTTTCACTTTCTTATAGTTATTCATTTTCCTGGTCCCTTATTTAAGTTTTCTAGATTCCTGCTATGAGTGAGACCATCCGGTATTTTTCTTTTTCTTTCTGGCTTATTTCACTGAGCATGATCCCTTCCAGCGCCATTCATGTTGCTGCAAATTGCATTTTTTGAATGCTGAGTAATATTCCATGGTGTATGTGTACCACATCTTCTTGATCCAGTCATCTATTTTTGGGCATTTGGGTTGTTTCCAAAGCTTAGCTATTGTAAACAGTGCTGCTATAAACATAGGGGTGCAGGTGCTCTTTGGAATGGATGTTTCTGTGTCCTTTGGGTAAATACCTAGGAGTGGAATTGCTGGATCCTATGGAAGCTCTATGTTTAGTAGGTCCAGAAATCTCCACACAGCTCTCCATAGTGGTTGGACCAGTTTGCACTCCCACCAGCAGTGCAGGAGAGTTCCTTTTTCTCCACACCCTCGCCAACATTTGTTGTTGCTAGTTTTTTTAATATGTGCCATTCTCACTGGTGTAAGATGGTATCACATGGTAGTTTTGATTTGCATTTCCCTGATGGCAAGTGATGTTGAACATTTTTTCATATGCCTGTTGGCCATTTGCATTTCCTCTTCAGAGAAGTTTCTTTTTAGCTCGTCTGCCCATTTTTTAATATATTATTTTATTATTTTTTAAATTTATTTATTTATACAAGCACTGGGTACAGTCAGAAGCATGGGAGGGTGAGAGAATTCACCAGAGCCAGAGCAGGGAGCAGAGAAGGCAGAAGGACCGAAGTACACTGCTGAGGGGAGCAGCGGGCGGCAGCAGATGAGGGACCCTCCTCCGGTTGCCAGGGAGCAGCCGGGGATCAAACCGGCGCGGCAGAGGCTGCGGGCAGCTTCGCAACCCAGAGCTCAACTGCTGCGCCACCGGGGAGGCCCTCTTCTGCCCATTTTTTGACTGGATTATTTTCTTTGTTGTTGTTGAGTCTCATCAGCTCATTGCAGATTTTTGTGATCAGTCCTTTATCATTAGTGCTGTGTGCAAAAATGTTCTCCCAGTTGGTGGGGTTTCTCTTTGTTTTTGTTATTGTCTCTTTTGCTGTGCAGAAGCTCTTTAATCTGATGTAGTCCCAGCTGTTTATCTTTGCCTTCACTATCACTGCTTTGGGTGATGTGTCTGTAAAGATGTTTTTGATGTGCAGATCACATAGTGTTTCGCCTATATTTCCTTCTATATATTTTATGGTTTCAGGTCTTATGTCTAGTTCTTTAATCCATTTTGAGTTGATTTTTGTGTATAGTGTGAGGTAGTGGTCAAGCTTCATTCTTTTGCATGTAGCGACCCAGTTTTCCCAGCACCATTTATTGAACAAACTTTCTTTGCTCCAATGCATAGTCTTTGCTCCTTTGTCAAAGATTAGTTGACCATAAATCTGTGGGTTTATTTCTGGATTTTCTATTCAATTCCATTGGTCTGTATGTCTGTTCTTGTTCCAATACCATGCAGTTTTGATGATTATGGCTTTGTAGTATAGTTTGAAGTCTGGGAGTGTGATGCCTCCATTCCCTTCTTTTTTTTTTTTTCAGGAGAGCTTTGGCTATTCGGGTTTTTTTTGTGATTCCATATGAATTTCATCAATAATTGTTCTATCTCTTTGAAGAATGACATTGAAATTTTAATTGGAATAGCATTGAATCTGTATATTGCTTTTGGTAGGATGGCCATTTTGATAATGTTTATTTTTCCAATCCATGAGCAGGGGATGTCTTTCCATTTCTTTGTGTCTTCTTCTATTTCTTTTAACAGTGTTTTATAGTTTTCTTTGTATAGGTCCTTTACCTCTTTTGTTAGATTTATTCCCAAATATTTGATTTTTTTTGTTTTGATAATAAAAGGGATTTTTTTTTTATTTCTTCTTCTTCAGATTTATTGTTTGTGTATAGGAAGGCTACCAACTTTTGCGTGTTGATTTTGTATCCTGCCACTTTACTGTACTGATTGATGAGTTGAATTAGTTTTTCTGTGGAGTTTTTGGGGTTCTCTATGTATATTATCATATCATCTGCAAATAGTGATAGTTTGACTTCTTCTTTTCCTATTTGGATTCCTTGTATGTCTTTTTCTTGTCTTATTGCTCTGGCTAGGACTTCCAGTATTATATTGAAAAGCAGTGGTGAGAGTGGACATCCTTGTCTTGTTCCAGATCTTAATGGAATTGCTTTCAGCTTTTCAACATTGAGAATGATACTGGCTGTTGCCTTGTCATAAATGGCCTTTATGATGTTGAGGTATGTTCCTTGTATCCCAAGAGTTTCAAGGGTGTTGAATGGGTGTTGCACTTTGTCGAAAGCTTTCTCAGCATCTATTGATATTATCATATGGTTTTTATATTTCTTTGTGTTGATGTGTTGGATAATGTTGATTGATTTTCAGATGTTAAACCATCCTTGTGTCCCTGGAATGAATCCTACTTAGTTGTGGTGAATTATCTTATGGATACATTGTTGGATTCTGATAGCTAAAATTTTATTGAGGATTTTTGCATCCGTGTTCATTAGGGAGATTGGCCTGTAGTTTTCCTTTTTTGTGTTGTCCTTGTTCGGTTTTGGTATTAGTGTAATGTTGGCTTCATAGAACGTGTTTGGTATTGTCCCTTCCTTCTCAATTTTTTGGAAGAGTTTGTGAAGGATAGGCACTAATTCGTCTCTGAATGTTTGGTAGAATTCATTTGTAAATCCATCAGGTCCTGGGCTTTTGTTTTTGGGGAGGTTTTTGATTACCATTTCAATTTCGCTGCTTGTAATTGGTCTGTTTAGGTGTTCTATTTCTTCTTTATCTAGCTTTGGGTGATTGTAGAGTTGTAGGAATTTGTCCATCTCCTCTAGATTGTTGAACTTGTTTCCATATAACTGTTCATAGTAGTTACTGATTATTCTTTTGATTTCTGCTGTGTCCGTTGTGATTTCTCCCCTTTCATAGATGATCCTGTTTATTTGTGCTTTCTCCCTTTTTTCCTTTGTGAGCCTGGCTAGGGGTTTGTCTATTTTATTGATTTTTTCAAAGAACCAGCTCTTGGTTTCATTGACCTTTTGGATTGTTTTTTTAGTTTCAATTTCATTTATTTCTGCTTTGGTTTTTA
The DNA here is from genome assembly GCF_964194135.1 of Talpa europaea. NCBI lineage: Eukaryota > Metazoa > Chordata > Mammalia > Eulipotyphla > Talpidae > Talpa > Talpa europaea. Next base: position 153,268,040 of record NC_140068.1, read on the forward strand.
TTATTTCTTTTCTACTGGTTTTGGGTTTTTTTTGTTGTTCTTTTTCTAGATCTTTGAGCTTCGAGAGTAGATTGTTTCTTTGAGTTCTTTCTTGTTTCTTGATGTGAGCTTCTATTGCTATATATTTTCCTCTTATTACTGCTTTTGCTGCATCCCATACATTTAGGATACTGGTGTCCTCCTTGTCATTCAATTCAAAGAATTTTTTAATTTCTTCTTTGATCTCCTCTTCTTTGATCTCCTCTTCCAGTAGTGTGGTTTTTAATCTCCATGAGGTAGGAAAGTTCCTTGCCTTCTTTTTGTGGTTTATTTCTAGTTTGATGCCTTCATGGTCAGAAAATATGGTTGGTATGATTTCAATCTTGGTGTATCTGTTGATGTTTGTCTTGTGCCCCAGTATGTGATCAATCCTGGAGAATGATCCTTGTGCACTTGAGAAAAATGTGTACTCCGTTTTTTTGGGGGTTCAGTGTTCTATAGATTTCTGTTAAGCCCAAATGCTCTTGGTCCTTATTTAGAGCTTTAGTTTCTTTACTTATTTTTTGTCTTGTTGATCTATCCATTGTTGATAGTGGTGTGTTGAAGTCTCCCACTACGTATGTGTTTTCTCTGATGTCTGTTTTCAGAGATGACAACAATTGTCTGATATATTTTGGTGCTCCTTCATTTGGTGAGTATATGTTAATGAGTGTTATTTCTTCTTGAAGTATTGTCCCCTTGATCATAATGTAGTGACCATTGGGGTCTCTTTTTATTTTTTTGAGTTTGAAGTCTGTTTTATCTGATATAAGTATAGCTGTTCCTGCTTTCTTTTTTGGTCCATTTGCTTGTAGGATTGTTTTCCATCCTTTAACTTTGAGCCTATTTTTATCTTTTGTAGCTAAATGTGTTTCCTGGAGACAGCAAAAGGTTGGGTTTTGTTTCTTAATCCAGGCTGCAACTCTGTGTCTTTTTATTGAAGAGTTTAGTCCATTTACATTTAGAGTTAATATTGATATGTTAGCATCTGTATTTGCCATTATGTTTGTCTTTCCTTTGATTTTATTTATTCTTTTAATAATTTTTTTTTGGCATTCTTTCGTTGTTATTCGTCCCTCTGAGGTTCTGGCTTTAGGATTCCTTGTAGTATTTTTTGGAGTGGGGGTTTAGTCATAATGAAATTCCAGAGTTTCTGTTTGTCTGGGAAGGTCCTTATTCTTTCTTCAAAGAGGAAGGAGAGCTTTGCGGGATAGAGTATTCTTGGTTGGCATCTGTTTTCTTGGAGTCTGTTGACTATGTCCCTCCACTCTCTCCTTGCCCGTAGTGTTTCTTCAGAGAAGTCTGATGTCAGCCTGATTGGTTTTCCTTTGAATGTTATCTGTTTCTTCCCTCTTGTCAGCTTCGTTATTTTTTCCTTGTCCTGGATTCTTGGGATCTTTACTATTATGTGTCTTGCTGTATTTTTCCTTTCGTCATGGAAATTTGGTGTTCTTCTTACTTCTTGTATATCAATTTTCAGTTCCTTCTTCACATTTGGGAAGTTCTCTTCAATTATCTCCTGGAATATTTTCTCTGTTCCTACATCTCTCTCATCTCCTTCTGGAATTCCTATAACTCTTATATTTCCTTTCCTCAAGGAGTCAGATAGTTCCCGAAGTCTTTCTTTGTTCTTTTTCCTTCGTACTTCTCTTTCCTTTTCTGTTTTGGTTCTTTTTATTTCTGTGTCTTCAAGAGTACTTATTCGTTCTTCCATTTCATTTATTCTGCTTTCATTGCTTTTCCCAGAGTTCTTTAGTTCCTCCATTAATTCTTTGATCTCCTGCGTTTCTTTTGCTTCCCTCTTTAGGGACTCAATTTCATTCTTCTGATCGTTGATTATTTTTCTCATATCATTCAACAATAAATTTTTTAATGGACAGATGATCTGAATAGATACTTCTCCAGAAAGGACACACAGACAGCCACCAAGAATATGAGTAAATTCTTATCATCCCTTATTATTAGGGAAAGGCAAATCAGAACCACAATCAGATGTCATCTCACACTATTGACACTGACTTACATTAAAAAAAAAAGACTATAACAATGAGTAGACAAGAATGTAGAGAAAAAGGAACCTCATACACTGTTGGAGGGAATGTAACTTGGTGTGACCAAGTATGTACCGTTCTCAAAAAAAAAAAAATAAAGGTAAAATCACATGATACAGCAATCCCACTTCTGGGTATCTGTTAACAAATGTGAATTTATTAACTTGCAAGAGTTATCTGCACCACAGTGTTTGTTGTAGCATTATTTACAGTAGTAAAATATGGAAACTCACTGACAGATTTGTGGACAAAGAAGATGTGATGTATACATACAGTAGAGTACTATTCAACTATAAAAAGTAAATGAGATTTTACCATTTGCCACAAATGGAAGGAACTCAAGGGGATTAATAAGGAGACAAAACACATTAATGAACACAACAAAATAAAAATAAGCCAGTGCATGTCAACAAAACTGAGGTTATCAGAGGGTAACAGAGTGAGTGTAGAGGGTGGCTGGGAGTAAGGGTGGAAGTGTCTGATCAACAATGACTGATGTTTCATACTGTTAAATAATTTAAAAATCAAAAATAAAGGAGAAAATGGTCCAAATTATACAGCCATTAGTTCATTCTGTAAAAAGTAGATTAAATTCATGGAAGTAGTAAAGAAATGAAGACTGAGATGTTGCCTATTGTCATGAAACAGTTGAATGTTTTTAAAAATAATTTCTCTAGTGTATAATGAGAAAATGCAGTATATGTTGCAAATAACGAAATACATGAAGTGTTAAGTAGGAGAGGTTTTAAGACATCATTAACATCAAAAAGACAATTGATACCAACTTACATATGGTTGTAAAAAATACATATTTGCTAGGTCTCTAGTCTCAAAAAATCGTTATATATTGCTTTCTTTTTTTTTTTTATAAATTTTATTGTTATATTCCCCATACAATTGCAGCCCCCCCATTCTGACCCCAATCCCTCCCCTCCCGCCCCCGCCCCCCTAAAAGTGTCTCTGGTTCATAGTTTTTTGTTGATTTTGATTTTCACTTTCTTATAGTTATTCATTTTCCTGGTCCCTTATTTAAGTTTTCTAGATTCCTGCTATGAGTGAGACCATCCGGTATTTTTCTTTTTCTTTTTGGCTTATTTCGCTGAGCATGATCCCTTCCAGCGCCATCCATGTTGCAGCAAATTGCATGTGTTTATCTTTTTTGAATGCTGAGTAATATTCCATGGTATATATGTACCACATCTTCTTGATCCAGTCATCTATTTTTGGGCATTTGGGTTGTTTCCAAAGCTTAGCTATTGTAAACAGTGCTGCTATAAACATAGGGGTGCAGGTGTTCTTTGGAATTGATGTTTCTGTGTCCTTTGGGTAAATACCTAGGAGTGGAATTGCTGGATCATATGGAAGCTCTATGTTTAGTAGGTCCAGAAATCTCCACACAGCTCTCCACAGTGGTTGGACCAGTTTGCACTCCCACCAACAGTGCAGAAGAGTTCCTTTTTCTCCACACCCTCGCCAGCATTTGTTGTTGCTAGTTTTTTTAATATGTGCCATTCTCACTGGTGTAAGATGGTATCTCATGGTAGTTTTGATTTGCATTTCCCTGATGGCAAGTGATGTTGAACATTTTTTCATATGCCTGTTGGCCATTTGCATTTCCTCTTCAGAGAAGTTTCTTTTTAGCTCTTCTGCCCATTTTTTGACTGGATTATTTTCTTTGTTGTTGTTGAGTCTCATCAACTCTTTGCAGATTTTTGTGATCAGTCCTTTATCATTAGTGTTGGGTGCAAAAATGTTCTCCCAGTTGGTGGGGTTTCTCTTTGTTTTTGTTATTGTCTCTTTTGCTGTGCAGAAGCTCTTTAATCTGATGTAGTCCCAGCTGTTTATCTTTGCCTTCACTATCACTGCTTTGGGTGATGTGTCTGTAAAGATGTTTTTGATGTGCAGATCACGTAGTGTTTCGCCTATATTTCCTTCTATATATTTTATGGTTTCAGGTCTTATGTCTAGTTCTTTAATCCATTTTGAGTTGATTTTTGTGTATGGTGTGAGGTAGTGTTCAAGCTTCATTCTTTTGCATGTAGCGACCCAGTTTTCCCAGCACCATTTATTGAACAAACTTTCTTTGCTCCAATGCATAGTCTTTGCTCCTTTGTCAAAGATTAGTTGACCATAAATCTGTGGGTTTATTTCTGGATTTTCTATTCGATTCCATTGGTCTGTATGTCTGTTCTTGTTCCAATACCATGCAGTTTTGATGATTATGGCTTTGTAGTATAGTTTGAAGTCTGGGAGTGTAATGCCTCCATTCCATTCTTTTTTTTTCAGGAGAGCTTTGGCTATTCGGGGTTTTTTGTGATTCCATATGAATTTCATCAATAATTGTTCTATTTCTTTGAAGAATGACATTGAAATTTTGATTGGAATAGCATTGAATCTGTATATTGCTTTTGGAAGGATGGCCATTTTAATAATGTTTATTCTTCCAATCCACGAGCAGGGGATGTCTCTCCATTTCTTTGTGTCTTCTTCTATTTCTTTTAACAGTGTTTTATAGTTTTCTTTGTATAGGTCCTTTACCTCTTTTGTTAGATTTATTCCCAAATATTTGATTTTTTTTGTTTCAATAACAAAAGGGATGGGTTTTTTTATTTCTTCTTCTTCAGATTTATTGTTTGTGTATAGGAAGGCTACTGACTTTTGCATGTTGATTTTGTATCCTGCCACTTTACTGAACTGATTGATGAGTTGAATTAGCTTTTCTGTGGAGTTTTTGGGGTTCTCTATGTATAACATCATATCGTCTGCAAATAGTGATAGTTTGACTTCTTCTTTTCCTATTTGGATTCCTTGGATGTCTTTCTCTTGTCTTATTGCCCTGGCTAGGACTTCCAGTATTATATTGAAAAGCAGTGGTGAGAGTGGACATCCTTGTCTTGTTCCAGATCTTAATGGAATTGCTTTCAGCTTTTCACCATTGAGAATGATACTGGCTGTTGGCTTGTCATAGATGGCCTTTATGATGTTAAGGTATGTTCCTTGTATCCCAAGAATTTCAAGGGCTTTTATCATGAATGGGTGTTGCACTTTGTCGAAAGCTTTCTCAGCATCTATTGATATTATCATATGGTTTTTATATTTCTTTTTGTTGATGTGTTGGATAACGTTGATTGATTTTCGGATGTTAAACCATCCTTGTGCCCCTGGAATGAATCCTACTTGGTCGTGGTGAATTATCTTATGGATACATTGTCTCTAGTCTCAAAAAATCATTATATATTGCTTTCTTTTAAAATAACACAAGAACTTGAAATTCTTATCTACTATTTAATCTGTTTGATACCTATAATTTTCCTACTAGTATTTTTACAAATACCAATTTTTGTTTTTTAAACAATCTAGTGCATTAGCTTAATAGGATTTAAGACAAACTTTTCCTGATATATTTAGTCCTATTATAGTGTCATTGATGTTGAAAAAATTTTAACTAACTGCCTATCTAAATAAATTCAAAGTATAATTTTTGTCATTGTTAGATTTCTAAGAAATAGCATGGAAATGGTTTTCCTGTTAAAAATTATAAGCACTACTGTAGGGTAAGTGTTTTTCAGGCTTTTCTGCCCTCCCACCTTAGGTTTGCCCTGCCTGGTGGGGCACCTGCAGTTGTTGCATTGTTACAAACTGTCTTATTTACTTCTGTGGGCCATGGGAGGGGTATTGAGATAGTCACCAAGAGAAGCAGAAGCAACAGAGAGAGGCAGGAGAGAGAAGGGGAGAAAGAAGGCCAGAGTAGCCCAGAGTGAAGACTTGGGGGGGGGCGGGCCTTGGAGGCCTCATAGTATCCTGCCCCCCCCCACCTGCCATGTACCTGTTTGCCACACTGCATGTAAAGCTCAATAAAAGCCGGAGAAAGCCACCCAGGCCTCCAAGACTCTCCTATACCCCTCTGCCAGATCAGAAAACCTGCTCCGTGCCCATCCTGCCCCTACAAATACATATCACATAAAAAGGGTATTGTAGAGATCATGTATTTGACATTCCTCTGAAGTTTTTCATTATTTTAAATCTTCCACAGGGAAAAATGGATTGCCCTGGAGAACAAATAAGGCTAATAAGGCTATCAATTAGGAGTTCACTTCTGACCTCTGCATGACCCCAGGTAATTAGGTTTGACCTTTCTGTGACCTTGATGACCTCTGCATGACCTCAGTGCCTAGGAAAATCCACTCAGAGCTCACTGACCCCTTCATGAACCCAATGGCCTCTGCATGACCCCAAGTAATTAGATTTGACCTCTCTATGAACTCACTGACCTCTTCATGACCCCCAAGTAATTAAGACTGACCTCTCGGTGAACTCACTGACTGCTTCAGGACCACTAGTGATTAGGAGAACCCGGATGTGTAAACTCGTATAAACTATTTTCTCTAAAGTTTTTCATCTTCCAGTATGTTTTATTTTTCCTATAACCTGGATGCAATGAAGTCAACACTAAGGGTTTGCAGGCCCTTATGCTTCCCATTGTGGAGCCTGCAACAACCGATAAGATGATGCCTTTGCTGGAACAAGTTACAGGCAAGTCTTGTCAGTGTATGTCTTGGGGCCATTACCTGTGGGGTAGGGAAGCACACATTACCCATAAATCTTTGCAGTGTGACTGATGGCCAGATAATGTTGCTATCCAGATATTTCCTTATAACTGTTTCCTAACCAGACTCCCCGAGCTGGAAGCATCTGAGGAATTGCTTAACCAGGACTCAGGTAACACTGCCTGTGTGACTGTATAACACCAAACTGAATTTTAAAAGGAAAAATATAAGTTATTTGAATGCTTCCAAATAAGGGGATGTTTTCAATATTATGTTTAGCAAAAAAACCTAGCATTTATTAACTACATATAATATGCTGGAGACAGCACATTGAGGATACTGAGGCTGGCTGATACTAGCTCCACCTACATTACTTCCCAGTAAATCGAGCCTTTGCGGGCCTCCCTGGTGGCGCAGGGGGTTAAGACGAAGCCTATGAAGCTGTCCTTAGCTTCTGCAGCATGAGTTCGATCCCTGGCCAGGGAGCTACATACCTGGTGCAGCAGACCTCTCCTGTCTCGCCCACTGCTCCCCTCAGCAGTGTGTTTCAGAGGATCTGCCTGTTCTGTTCCCTACTCTGTCTCTGGTGAATCCTCTCACCCCCACACCTCTGGCCTGTACCCCAGTTCTTGTATGCATAAATAAATAAATCTTTAAAAATCAATCAATCAATCAATCAATCGAGCCTTTGCTGGAATTCACGCTAGTCAAGCCCCTGCTGTTCCTCACACAATTCTCTTCAGCCCTGGTGGCGGCCATAGGTCAGCAGCCAGTGTCCGGGCCTAGTTTCTGGGTCTCAATTAGCTACTCCGCCCCCACAACCCCAACGCAGTCTCTGCCCTTTCACTCCTCCCCCAGCCTCCCGTAGAGCCTGGAAATGAAGCCCAAATGCAGAGCAGGGCTGAGTGGTCTAAGAGACCAATTTATGGAAATTTTGTTCAAGCATCTGATGTTTTTATTTGATGACATGAACCAGTCATTTCAAGATTTTGCCTTTCCCTGCTTGCGTTGGGCTCAGGGGCCAAGTTTAGATTACAGGCAGTGTGGTAGGTAACCTTCACCTCAGGCTTACCTGAGGGAGAAACCGAGGAACAGGTTACATCCAAACTAGAAGAGGGAAAGAGAGGAAGAACGCTTGGCTTCCTCTTCCTACGACCTCATGTACCCCAGACCTTCTTTAGCAGTGCAGATTCTCACGCCCCTGGCTGTCTGCAGCAGTGGATTTCATCAGGACTCACTGCACCCCTTCAGACAGAGACAGGGGATGTCTTGAGATGATCAGGGGATGTCTTGAACTTCAGGCAGAGACAGGGGATATCCTGGCCAACAAAGCTCCCCTGGGGCGGCCTCAGCTTCACTGGGATGCACTTAGGCTTCCAGCCCAGACAGACCTTTGGGGTCTAATAAACACCTTGTTCATGAGAATAAAATGAAGGTTCTGTTATTCCAGGAATAACAATCAGGATGGAGAAAGCTCAGCAACTGGAAAATCAGTCTCCGCAGCAGTAAGACCCATGGAAGATGTGGGGTCAGATCCTGGTTCTTCCACTCACTCCTGTGTCTGTGCAGCCTTCTGTGTGAAAGGAGACCAACAGCAACACCCCTCAGAATCAAAGAATTGATACTCTTATGCAGCAGCCTCAGTAAGCCAGGTAAGCCTCTAGCAAACACCCCATGGCTCTTTCAATTGGCCAGCACAGAATTTTTTAAATAAACCAGCCACTGTTCATAATTGGGACATTTTACATAAAAATCCAGTTGTTGCCTTCCTTTGAAAAGAAACACAATTTAGGGATGCTGGCTAGCACTGCAACATAAATGTCCCCTTTGTCCAAGAATGAGAAGCCAATGTGCCTTCCAGGAGCCCATCCCGCACACCTGCTTACCGCAGCTGAACCTGGGGTGGATTCTCGCGACCATTCAGCATCTCACACTGTGTCTCAGAGCAGAGAACTATAACTCTATTATCCCCTCCGAAGTGGGGAAACAAAAGATCAGACCAGAGGCCCATGTCATTCCCATCCCCACTTCTCACACTGCCCACCAGTCTCGCTCATGACTGAACTCCTTGGCGCAGAGGCATCTGAAATTGCAGACACAGCTATAAATGCAAATTGCTACATAAAATTCATGGTTGACAGAGAGGAAATGAGAATCAAGACTCAAGTTCTGTTGGTTGAGATACCAAACCTAGGGTATCTCCCCACAGCGGGGAAAGTGAGAGATTGGCAGCTGGACTAGGGGGTTGGGCAGGAGGGGAGGTCAGTACAGGGCCAGGATCAAGGACAGAGGGAAGCAAGTACAGAAGCAAGAAACACAGAATATGAGGACCAGGTAGTAGATCTGGGGGTGCCGATGGCCTAAACCCAGGAGGTGGTATGAACAGGTACTACTGACGGTGGACAGGAAACCAGGTGGAAACATGAAGGCTGGGTGCCACTCTAGTGGGTGGCCATGTGGAACCCACAAGCAGCCAGATTTGGTCTTCAAACATTTACAGGGAAGTCCATGTGAATTTAGTTTTATCCTTTGACAGAGGAAATACAAGTTCTCAGTAAATATCTGAGAAGTCTATCAAGCTTCATAAAATTTCAGCCTGGTGAGTGAGCCTGCCAGTGTTTCTTATAAGGCACACTCAGCACAGAGTCCTGGTTCTCAAACTTGAATGATATGAAGGTCTTCCAAGACAGAGCATGATGGATAGTCACGAGCCTTACGCTCATGTTTAAACCATGGTTTGAAAATTGGTGATGCCCCAGCGCTGATGCAGATGGTGACTATGCACAGAGGATATGGGTTGATTCTGCATATTTTAAGACGTTTGTTGGCAAACATTCTTTAATTGAGTGTGTAGGGTTTGCAGGCCCTTATGCCTCCCATTGTGGAGCCTGCAACAACCGATAAGATGCTGCCTTTGCTTGACCCTGGAACAAGTTACAGGCAAGTCTGGTCAGTGTATGTCTTGGGGCCATTACCTGTGGGGTAGGGAAGCACACATTACGCATAAACCTTTGCAGTGTGGCTGATGGCCAGATAATGTTGCTATCCAGGTATTTCCTTATAACTGATTTCCTAACCAGACTCCCCGAGCTGGAAGCATCTGAGGAATTGCTTAACCAGGACTCAAGTAACACTGCCTGTGTGACTGTATAACACCAAACTGAATTTTAAAAGGAAAAAAACAAGTTATTTGAATGCTTCCAAATAAGGGGATGTTTTCAATATTATGTTTAGCAAAAAAACCTAGCATTTATTAACTACATATAATATGCTGGAGACAGCACATTGAGGATACTGAGGCTGGCTGATACTAGCTCCACCTACATTACTTCCCAGTAAATCGAGCCTTTGCGGGCCTCCCTGGTGGCGCAGGGGGTTAAGACGAAGCCTATGTAGCTGTCCTCAGTCTCTGCAGCATGAGTTCCATCCCCGGCCAGGGAGCTACCCACATGGCACAGCAGACCTCTCCTGTCTCGCCCACTGCTCCCCTCAGCAGTGTGTTTCAGAGGATCCGCCTGTTCTGTTCCCCACTCTGTCTCTGGTGAATCCTCTCGCCCCCACACCTCTGGCCTGCACCCCAGTTCCTGTAGGCATAAATACATAAATCTTTAAAAATCAATCAATCAATCAATAAATAAATCGAGCCTTTGCTGGAAGTCACGCTAGTCAAGCCTCTGCTGTTCCTCACACAATTCTCTTCAGCCCTGCTAGTGGCCATAGGTCAGCAGCCAGTGTCCGGGCCTAGTTTCTGGGTCTCAATTAGCCACTCCGCCCCCACAACTCCAATGCAGTCTCTGCCCTTTCACTCCTCCCCCACCCTCCCGGAAACCAAAAGAAGAACTCATAGGACCGTCACGGGTCCAGTCACTTGCAGTATCCTGACACTTGGCCACTGCCGGGGTTTTGCAAAGGGAAGTAACACTGACGTCACAGAAACATAGAAGTGAAAAAGACTTGAAGGGTTTGTCTCATGTAGGCACCTCCATGAAACAAGATACAGCTCTTTCTCCCAGAAGAGCCAGAAATAGATTCCACCTCCTCAGTAGTTTCTGTCAGCATTGTGTCTCCAGATAAGAAGTTCCCAGCTCCAGTTCTGATTTAACCTCAGTCTGTTATTTGTTCATAACAACAGATGAAGCAGTCAGCATCAGATCAATCGGTTTCCAAAGTCTTAAAGATAAGTGTGATTATTAGTCTTTCCATTTCGGATCCACAGAGCACAGTGATTTATCTCTGTGCTCTTTGCACAGTTTCTACACGGCAGGAGGCATATTATACCATTTGCGGTTTTTCCACTATTTTTTCCAATTGTTGCTTCCTAGTCTTCACTAGTCTTCACCCCTGTTATCGAGTTACAGATCGATATTGCCATGACTTTGCAGTGTCCCGACTAGAATTAATTCCTCACCCTTTGATGCCTGCCTTGCCTGGACGACAGGATGTTAGCAACAATGATCAATGATGTAACAGAGGCTTCCAATGTTGTTTGCATGATTTGAGTGGGCTTCTTGTGTTTCTGCTGTCATAATGAGAGTTAGGTAGTGCCAGCCCCAGGAAGTGCCAGTTCCAGAATGAGATATAGAAAGAAGCCAAGAGTGCACTTAAAACACAGAGACGTATTTAGCTGAGTCCAGCCAAGAGCAGCTGAATCTCAGTCAACTGTGAGCAAGAAAATGAATGCCCGGGGTATAAATCACCTGAGATTTGGATGTTATTCGTTATACAACATTATCACCAAAGCAAGGTCTAATTCAAACTCATCCAGATTATTCCCTGGTCACTGCATGGAGACCCGTTAAGACAACTTCTTCCATGAGAAGGTCCCTGGTTATTTCAGCCCCTCTACAACTTGACCATTCAAAATTTTTATGTTTGGGTGCTGAATTTGTTTGGGTGCACCTTTTTGCATTCAATATGATACTTTCTAAAACTCAGCTTGATAAATTATTTAAAATGTTCATATTTGAGATTATTAGTAAGACATGCATGAAGTCTCTGAGAGAAGTCGCCCAATGCATGTTACATGTCTGTACCACACTACCCTCCATCCTTGTCAGAATGAGGGGATTAGTTTTAATTGGCAACGTTTGGTGATTCTATATATCGGGACTAGCGTAAGGCTGTGTGCACAGTGGCCATAGGAGGCATTCATATATTTATGAAATGTCCTTCGGAAAACAATTATAATTGAGTTTTTGTCAATCAGATAAATCTCTCTGTTCCATTAACGTTCAGTTTCATGTGCCTTATTTTCTTTTGATAAAGATAATCATTTCCATGAGATATTAAATAAAAAATTTCCCTTTCCCATCTAAAAATATATTAATAAAATAAAAGTGAGTTAGAGAAGCCACCTATTTAAACTACTCAGGAAGTAAAACCTTGTGAAAAGTAAGTATTCGCATCCAACTGATAGCTCTCTAGGTTTCATTTTTATTCATAAAACATACTTTTATATATGAGAGGTAATAAACTTTGATTTTCATATTCTATATTTAAAAGCAGAGACAATTCTTCAGAATTGCATTTTTTTCCACAATTTAGTTTCAAACACAGTGTAGTTCCTCTTTTTATTTATGTAAGCAGAAAGACCTGATTTATATTAAAGCATTCAATGTCCTGGGTTTTTCTGAGGTACGAATTTACTTTTGATATACGGGAAATTTCCAGATGACTGGTCAAATTACTGTATTCACACGGTACATTGATCTAAGTTTAAAAAAAAAAAGAATTGAACAATGGTATAAAACTGACTTTTCCTCCCATCTATGGACATAACTACCAAAGCACCACGACTGATTTTATGATATATCACAAGTTATATGCCAAATAAATGCCATCCTTCAAATCAGTCTCCTTATCCACTTATCCCAAGGAGCTGCCATTGTCCAGACCTGTGCTGAAACTCATTTTTGTGATTTCCTTCAACACCTGTCCATTTTTAAAATATTTTTAAAGGCAGTCAATTTCTGTCCTCTGAGAATCAATGTCATTTCGGAAATAGAAAAAGTCATTTGGAAGTAAGTTTAGTGAAAAAGAGGAGATATCAGGCTGCTTGATATATAGAAGAAATAAAACTTGCCCATAATTTCAAAGCCCAGAGATCACCACCTCTGCCACACTGAGAGATTTTTGTTGAGCAAGTTTATCATCATGTATATATTTTCACAGAAATGGAATACACCATTTATGTAGTTTGGGTCTCCCCATTTGATGCTTTGTCAATATTTCTATTATTCCCATTTTATGAGATTCAAAGATGCTGAGTAACAGATGGACAGTTGGAACTCCTAACTTCCAAGTTCTTTGAAAGTGTAAAGAAGCCAAAAAGGGTAAACAGATACACAGAAAAGCACAGTTGTGTGATTTCCTGTTCCCTGTTCTTTGGTGATGGTATCTTGTGAGAATAGTATTTGGATGTAACACCACAACGCATGGCAAATGAGAGAGAAACCGAGGAAAGGTGGTTCTCACAGAAAATAAAGAGACTGGGCTGTCTCACTCCAGCCAATGTGTGTAAGTACAGTTGGTTTTCATTACAAGGCACAGAAGGTTATTTCTCGCCCATCAACAGTGAATTCAAGTCTCTTGAAATGGAAGAAGCACCACTTGCAGTAGAGAGTAGAGAAGATGAGGTGACAGTTCACACTTCTCCTATCTTTCCCCAACATGCCACATGTGAACACCACTATCTGGGTACACAGATTACAGTGTGTTTCCAAACCCCAAATCTGAGCAAACACTGAGTTCAGGGTGGCCCAGCCCAGTCTTGGAACCCTGAATTTTGTTCTGGAATGGGGCCATTTTGTCTCAGACTCTCACCAAAATTGTATTCTATAAGCTTAGAAACAAGAGCTGAAAGTGCTCCGCCTCCACTTGGCCCCCCAAAACGAGGCTGTCTCCACCCATCAGGAAGTCCCGAGCTGCAAGTGATGTCTGATTTGGTCTCACACAGTCCTTACGATCTTCATACTGGAGGTGAAGGGCCAGAAAATCTCCACTTTGCCCTTTTTTGATTAGAAAAAAACTTCTTTGTCTAGAGAACAAGCTTAACATGCTAGAAGGAATGTTCACTGCTAAATTCCAAAAAAATCCTCGTTTCCCCACTTGCTAACTTAGCTTTGAGCATCAACTTCACCTGCTTCAAAAGGAATTTCTTTAGCTACAGGATAGTGAAGGAATCAGAACATTAAATTATTTCTTGAACATCTGGGAAAATTTTCTGAGGCCATCCCTGGTGGTGCAAGCAGTTAAGATGCAGCACTATGAAGTTATCCACAGCCACTGCAGCATGAGTTCGATCCCAGGCCAGGGAGGTGACCCACATGGCGCAGTAGACCTCTCCTGTCCTGTCTCACCCGCTGCTCCCCTCAGCAGTGTATTTCATCAATCTGCCTGTTCTGTTCCCCACTCTGTCTCTGGTGAATCCTCTCACTTCCCACACCTCTGGCCTGTACCCCAGTTCTTGTATGCATAGATAAATATATCTTAAAAAAAAAAAAAACTTTCTGAGGCCAGGTCAGTCCTCCTGAACCTAGATAAAATCCCACAGGTGAGAGTTTTGAGAAACTGGTAGGAGTCAAAAGAACTGGTCATTGCGGGGTGGCCAGAAGAACCTGCCCTGGCCCCTCCACCCTGTCTGGGACAAGCCCAGGGTGGGCTGCTTACCCCTAGAAGCCCCAAATCAGTTGAAAGACCCAAGAACATATGTAATATCTTGGAACACCATGAGACCCCTCACAGTCCCGGGACCCAACCAGATGGGAAGCAGCGGGGCAGAGAGGGGTAGGTGGAGGGGTAGGTGGGACTCTTCATGGGGCCTGCTCAGCACACGAGAAATTTTTCAGGCTTCAGAGAAGGGAGGGGCTGGGGTACTAGCAAGAAATGGCTGAGGGGAAACCAGACCCAAAGGGCCTCATGAAAAGGAGGTGCTCAAGCAGCAGCGCTGCACACCTCACTGACGGGAAGCCAGGTGGAAATTGGGACGCACAGAATGACGCTGACAGGCAGTAACTCCCCTCCCACCCCTCCAGCGGCCCTGCCCCACGGTGACTAAGATTGGGTTTCTGTGACAGTTGGAATGGGAGCACGAAACAAAAACTGAAATAGAAATTAAGTACAGTCATGAAGTTGCATTGTTTTCAAAACCTGAGTTGAGTACTCACTCTGTGAATAAATACAGTAAGGGCCTGCAGTTAGTCACCGAATAAATTCTAAGTTAGTTTGACCACGATTACTGTTACTCATTGTATATTTCAATCTGCCTTTTTTTCCCCTTCAGGCAATTTGAAACATTAACCCAGAGCACTGAAAAGAAGAGCAGGGCACAGTTAGCAAAATAAAAGAGAGCTATTTGAATTTTCTTTTAGGAAAAAGGATTGAGAGAGGGTAGATTATATTATTCTCCAGTCAGCATTCATGCCCCTTGCTGGTACCATCCACTCCAGGATGGACTACACTTCCTCATCCCCCTGACAGCGGGCTTGGCCATATGATTTTTTTTTATAATAGTTTTTTTGTTTTGTTTGTTTTTTATAGAGGCATGTTTTATTTATTTATTTGTTTGTTTTGTTTACACATGCACTGGGTACAGTCAGAAGCGCGGGAGGGTGAGAGAATTCACCAGAGCCAGTGTGGGGAGCAGAACAGGCAGACTGACGAAGTACACTGCTGAGGGGAGCAGTGGGCGGCAGGAGAGGTCTGCGCACCATGTGGGACCCTCCTCCATTGGCTGGGGAGCAGCCGGGGATCGAACCGGTGCCTCAGAGGCCGCGGGCAGCTTCGCAACCCAGCGCTCAACCGCTGTGCCACCGGGGAGGCTCCATATGATTTATTTTGACCAATGGAGTGTGCTACACCTGGTGGCGAGCCAGCACTGAGAAGAGAATTGAAGAGGCACTGTCTTTTCACTGCTTTGCACCCCTGCCATCCTCTATGAGGAAAGGATGTCTCATGCAGCTAGTGCTCCTCCAGCCTGGGTCTTCAAATGAAAGCCACAAGGAGGTGATCTGAACCTGAACTCAACATGGACAGAACCTAGTCCAGTCCAGTGGGGTCCAGCCAAGGGCAGGTGACACACGCTGAGCCTCAACTGACCTGCTGAGAAATTAGTGTTTTTCCTAAACCATTAAAATTGGGGTTTATTACTGCAGGAAAATCTAGCACATCACCAGCAAAGATCAGTGTTTAACATATCAAAAGGAAGAGAGGAAAGATAGGTCTGTGAACTGAAATAAAAGAAAAATTTAAGAATTAAGGGGAAATTATCTTTTCAGAAACTTTATCCAGCAATGGAAGTAGGAGACAGAATATCAGCATAGCTATTATTTTTCAGGGAAGGGGAGGAAAATAAAGTCCCAAAGACATTTGAGAGGCTTAGAGACCCAAAGAGAGGGATGAGTTCAGGAAAACACATTTCTTCACTCTCATATTCTCTCCTCCTTTAATTCTCTGTGTTTTAAGGAATTTAACTCCCTCTGGAGCACTAAGCTTGGTAAATAAACTTTAATGACTTGCAATGAAATCTACATTGCTAGATCTCCCATTTCTACTTAAAATGCAGCAGGATGTACATTTGATATTGATTTGGGTTTGCAGTCTGAATTGCTCTTGTGTAGGGATTTGTCCAAAAAAAAAAAAAAAAAAAGCTGTTTTCCCTATGTGCCATCTGCGATGGGTTAAATGCCCAGGAGGGTATGGTGGAGGTAGTAGGCGCTCCCTAAGCAGATGGGCTCGTTATAAATTGCTCTGTGGTTTTTCCTAACCCTGTAACAGTTGAAGCAAAACCTAGCTGCTGAACAGTTAGCCCATTTATTTAATTTGATTTTGATTTTCCATTAAGCTCTCATGATTTATTTAAATAGGTTCTGAAATACCAAATAGAAATGTGAAGTATTTGGCATAAAGGGGGATTAAGTACCAAAATATGAATTTAATAAAATCCATTTTGCAAATCTCTAGACCTGTGCAATAAATCGCCTGGGAAACCTGCACAGAGTTACTCCTTAAGAGGTTCTGAGCATCAATATTACATCTGTGTTCCATAAAACATGGGCTTCAAGCAACAGCTTCTTTCTTAGTGCTGAGCTTCAAAACTTCACCACTAAAGTCTGACACTTGCTGCGGCCTAAATCCAGAAATCTCCTCTGAAGACATCTGGAATCTGTGCCCCACACCCCACACCCCACCCCCAGCTCCTCTAACACTAGATCCTTCCAAGGGGGAGTTTCTTTATAACTGCTTCATTTCACCTTTCCTCCAGAGGCAGATTGTTTCTTCCTTATCCACAAATTCCAATTCAAAATTCATTAAGTTGCAAATTTAATCATTCTATCAGACCTAATTCCAAAGCCGGTACTAAAGCAGGAAATAAATGAGCACCACTATTCATGACCAGGTAAAGAGCAAGCACAAATATTACTGCTCCGCTGGGGTTTTTCTAATCTGAAATTCTTTTACAAGATCACTGAGTAAAGGAGTAGGACTTAACATTTGTATTGTTGGTGATTGCGATTTTCATAGGGCTCATCCCTGGGTCTCAGTCCTCTCATCTGTAAGATGGAGCTTGATTCCCTTCATCCTTAAATTACTTTTAGCTGTAAATTTTATAATTCAACATCACCAGCCAAGAGAGAAGGTAATTATCCACGTACTTCAGGGAAGGGAAGTACCTGAAACCAGCAGTACCTGACCTGAATTTACCTGCTAAATTACCATCAAGATCGTGAAACTCAAAATGGCAAGACCAACGCATACTACATGGAATCAGAAGGGAGCCAGGATCTAAAGCCAGCCTGTGAGTGAAATCAGTGAGTCAAAATTGCCCTGGACAAATCCCTTAGCACCATATTGGAAGTCAATCTGTGGTCTCTCCAGAAATTGCCACTGGACACATCTCCCATCCACTCATCGTGCAGGCCACACTTTCTTTGGTTGAATGCAGTTGACTGGCCCATAGATGGTTGATCCTTGAGCAGGAGGGATTTGAACTGTGTGAGTCCTCGTGCAGGGACTCACCAACCACGGTGTCAGTTGGTTGTATTTACAGATTTGGAGCTGCAAATAGGACAGTCAACTATAAATTATCTGCAGATTTTTAACTTCGTGGAGGTCAGCAACCCTAGTCCCCAAGCGGCTCAAGGAACAACTGGATCTTTCAAGTTCTCTCTGCCCCTCTTCCAGCTTCTTCCTCTCCTCACTGCACTTCTCTTTCCCTCTTCCCCTCTGTCTTTCTCGCTTTTTCTTCTCCTTTTCTTTCATTACTCCTTGAGTAAACTTTCGACCTTTACATAAATTAAACCCTGTATCACATGATGGGAACTTTCTCTTTGTTCTCTCTCGGACCTCAAAAAAACATCTCTCCTCCTGCATTCCCTGCCTCGGTGGGTCCTAGTAAATGTGACCTTAATCATTCTTGCCCCTCCCTAGTTCGAAACCCCCCCCCATCAGGCACTTTGTAATGTTGATGCCAT
Organism: Talpa europaea; assembly: GCF_964194135.1. Lineage (NCBI taxonomy): Eukaryota > Metazoa > Chordata > Mammalia > Eulipotyphla > Talpidae > Talpa > Talpa europaea. The sequence continues at coordinate 153,286,127 of NC_140068.1, forward strand.
GTGGGCACTGGGCCTTCTAAGGTGCTCTTGTGAGTGTCCCTCATTAACACCTATTACGTCCCTCTGTCCCTTCAGGCAGTCTTTCCATGCCACACTCCCTAAGCAGAAACACTCCCACACCTTCTACCTCCACATCCTTTTCCAGTTCAGCCCTGTGTTTGCAGAAAGGCAGGACTGGATTCTGTTAAGAATAAGTGTCTGAAATCAGGTGGCCCTGGATTTGAGAAGTGTCCCTACTTTTTCATTAGTGGTGCAAACTTGAGCCTCTCATTTTGCTTTTGTCTGTAGAATGAGGGTGATTATAGTATTTCTCTCACAGGGTTGGCTTAGGAAACACAGTACAAAAGCTGATACGTGATAAACCCTTAGTTGCTGGTAGTGGCTAACATTCTTCCTTTGGGTGAACGCCCCTCATACAGTTGATAGATTTGTTTGGTTTTTTTTTTTAAGATTTATTTATTTATACATACAAGAACTGGGGTACAGATCAGAGGTGTGGGGGTGAGAGGAGTCACCAGAGACAGAGTGGGGAGCAGAACAGGCAGACTGACTGAAAGACACTGCTGAGGGGAGCAGTGGGTGAAACAGGAGAGGTCTGCTGCACCTTGTGGGCAGCTCCCTGGCCAGGGATCAAATTCTTGCTTCAGTGGCTGCGCTTCTGGCTTCTTGTAGGCTGTGTCTTAACCCCTTGTGCCCCAGTTGATAGATTTATTATAGCTGTCCTTGTGCCCTGTACTGTGCCTGAGGCTGGGCATGGTGGTGAAAAGATGCATTCCCTGTCCTTGAAGATCTTACAGGCTAGTGGAGAGATGAGCAAACACTAAAGCACGGGAAGTGCAAACGCAGGATTACGCTAAAAGCCCATTAGAGGTGCCAGGTTCAAGGAAACTTGTGGAAGTAAGGTCTCCCCTGAGACTTGAAGCATGTGCTTGTTTGGGGATGAGTAGCCCAGCAAAGGGGCCAGCTCCTGCAAAGGCCCAGAATGAAGGTGCAGATCTAGGAACTGGAGCTAGATATTGCTGGCTATCAGAGATAAAAATCTGTGCAAGAGGGGGGAAAGCAGGAGGGCAGGAACAGTTTATGAAAGGCTTCACACCAAAGACAATTAGTTTAGATTTTCTGAAGCAAGTAGGCATGGCATAGTTACAGCTGTATATAGGTGAGGCAGGCCCAAAGTCTGTCAAACAGTGCAAGATGTGTTCTGCATGACAGTGCCAGATAGACAGTGGTGTGGACACCAGCGTCGTTGTATTCACCAAGTTGTGTGCTCTGGTGAAATAGTCCATAGGTGTTGTCGGACAGAGTGAGGGGCATCCCGGGGCCCCCAAATCTGCCTGCTCTAAATTGGTTCTGCCATCTACCTCATAAAGACAGACATACTCTTAATGCTTAAGATCTTTAATAAAAAAAAGAAATTTAATACAATTAGTGTGCAATAGAGAGAAGACAAAGAATAGAGATAAAATAGTTTCCCAAAGGAGCAAAGAATATACCCTGGAACAAGGAACACTTCTTCAATAAATGGTGTTGGAAAAACTGTACTGCAACATGCAAATAGAAATGAAACTAGAGTGCTATCTCAGGCCACACATAGAAATCAACTCAAAATGGATAAAAGTCTTGAATGTAAGACCTGGCATCATAAAATATATAGAAAAAAACATAGGCAAAATCTCCATGACATAAACCTCAGAAACATCTTTGAGGATTCTTCTCCAGAAATAAGGAAAACAAAGAAGACAAAAAGTTGGGATTACATTAAAATAAAAATCTTCTGTACAGAAAAAAGAGGCAATGATCAAAACAACAAGACATCCTACTGAATAGGAGAAAAATATTTGCACTTCATATGACAGATAAGGGACTGATATCAAAGATCTATGAAGAACTTACACAGCACTACAAAAACAAAGCAAGTACCCAAGTCAAAAAATGGGCAAAATATCTAAAAAGACACTTCTCCAAAGAAGAAATGCCAATGGCCATCAGGCATATGAAAAAATGTTCAATATCACTAGTCATCAGGGAAATGAAAATTAAAACCACAATGAGATACCACCTCACTCCAGTAAGAATGGCACACATTAAAAAAAAACACACAGCAACAACAAATGCTGGAGAAGGTGTGGGATAAAAGAACCCTCTGAACACTGCTGGTGGGAATGCAAACTGGTCCAGCCACTATGGAAAGCTGTGTGGTGTTCCTCAGAACATTAAAAATGGATCGACCATATGATCCAGCAATTCCACTCCTAGGAATCCACACAGAGGTCACAAAAACACTAATTCAAAAGAAAACCTGCACTTCGATGTTTGTTCAGCAGTATTTATCCAGGTAAAACCTGGAAACAACCTACATGCCCCAAAATAGATGAATGGCTCAATGGAATATTACTCAGCAATCAAAAAAGACAAACGAATGCCATTTGCAGCAAATGGGTGGAGCTGGAAGGGATCGTGTTAGCTGAAATTAGTCTGGTGGAGAAACAAAAGTTCTGGATGGGCTCACTTACATGTGGAATGTAGAGAAACCAAAAGCAAAGATCAAGAAAAAATCAAAACTACCAAGCCAACCATAGAACTGAGGCATACAGCAAAGGAGGAGGCAGGAGGGGGTCAAAACAGGGGAGGGAAGAACACAAGGGAATATGGTGATGGTTCACAGGTGACACAGTGGCAGGGGAACTACGGGGCCTATAATGTAAGAAAAGTAATTAATTAATTTTTAAAAAGAAAAAAAAATTTCCCTATGAAACATCCTCTCCTGGGTAAATGCCTAGTCAAACAGGGTTGACTGAGTCCTGAAAGCTTGCCACAAGTCTCTCCCCCAAGTCCCTGGTGCAAGTCCAAGGCTGAGAAGCAAGTGCTGGTTCTTTTCACTTCTCTGCTCCACGTGCCTCTTCTAGGTCTTCTCCCTCATCCTTTTTTTCCCAAGTCCCTTTTCTAGTCTTTTTTAGCTTCGTCTTGCCACCATCTCCACCCTTCTTTAGGTGGAGCAGGGAACCCAGAACCTCCTTTTCTATGGGAATTACACTGTTACACAGGGTCAGGGGAAGCCACAGGGAGACCCAAAGATATTTTGGCAAAAAGCGTGTGAGAGATGCAGAGTCTAGGTTGACGATGATGGCTGTGGGGACAGTGAAAAGCAGGTGGATTCCATGTGTTCAAAAAGACAGCAGTCACAGCACTGAATGGTTAATGACTGAGAAAGAAATAGCCATGAGTAATCAAAAAGAAAGAGGTCAAGTATGAGATCCACCCTCTAGTTTGTGCAACTTGAGTGGATGATGATGTGGTGTAAAGGCAAAAACTGACATTATGTGCTTGACATCTGGCAAAATCAGGAAGACCTTGAGTGGTGCAGATGCAAGCTCCCCTCCCACGCTCTCTCAGGAATGTTTCCCCAACTCAGCAACCCTGGTTTTCAAGGGAACAGACGAATTTCTTTGAGTCATCGGCTTTAGTTGCCTGCAGGCCCTGGAGTTATTGAGACAAGCCAATCATCTTCCCATGGGAACCAGGGGCACATCCTGCCCTCTTGCTCCTACAAAGCCTGCCCCTTCACCTGGGTTGTCACTCTGCTCCCGAGTGCATGCCCACGTTGCTGCGCGGGGTGCACTGTCTTCACCAGGCTGTGAGCCCACGTGGGCTGTCATCTCTAGTCAGTGTCCAGTGTCCCACTGTCTCAGGAACCCTTGGGTGGGAACTGCTTCTTCACCACTGAAGCAAAGAGAAAGCGATTTAAACAGACAAACTCCTCTCAAATCAGGGATCACAACATGAGGAGCAGATGTTGAAGGAAAAAATGGTTACGATTTCCATTCTGGACAGTCTCCTGCCTGCCTCTTCCTTCACCCCTTGAAAGTCACAGGCTCCTACCTCAGAGTCACTTCCTCAGCTCCCAGGTCAGTGAAATTGGCTGCTGGAGCTTCATGCACACCTCGGTTACAGAGCAGGAACTGGTGCACCATTACTGTGTGAGGTCCTCCCTTCTCACCTGAGATCCCCACAGGCAGGAGCTATGGAGATTTTAGGACTAGGGTGCACGGAAAATGGTGGGTGTTGTGACAGAAGATGAGACAGGCTGCTTTGCTCCGCCTCATGGTCAGGAAACCAGGACAAGGACACGCGCACCAGAGGAAGGAGGACACACATGTCCAGTGCTGAGCTGAGGGACAAGCCGGGTGCAGCCGCAGAGGCTGGGAGGGAAACTGATGAAGCGGCTGCTAGCTTTGTGCCCACTCTGGAGGTGTGGCCAGGGAGGGGGCATGATGGCTGAGAAAGTGAGCCATTCAGACGGATAATGCACAATCTGAAGCCAGGTTGTCTCCTAATTGCAGAGGAGGCACCCCTGAGGCAGCCTCTGGGGCCCTGTAGAGAGGCAGTATATGGATTTTTGAAAAAAGTCCTTGCATGAATAGAACATTGCTTTTAATTTGCTCTGATACCCAGAAATCAGAAAGATTTATGGTGAGGACGCCAATAACAAAAACAAGAAATAAATAAAGTAAGCATCTAGATAAAACAGTATCTGCAATATACTACAATACAATCTAATAACAGCAATAATAATATAAGCATTTATTGAGTGCACGTTAGGTGCCTGATACTGTTCTAAGTGTTTTTGCATTTGTTCATCACGAGACTTCTGGGAAGGAGAGTCTATTAAACTCCTTATTTTATCACTAAAACTGATGCACAGAGACATCAAGTAGCAAGACCAAGGTCACACATCAGCCTGCTCTAGAGCCCACACTTAAACACTACCTTGCCTTTCAGAGTCTTGAGCCACATTCCTTTTATCTCAGCATCCCGTGTCTGTCAGAGGACACTAACAGAGGTGTGCTCCAAGTTCCCATTTTCACGAACCAATGAACAGATGAAGGCTAGAACCTCAACTGCTAAGGCATCCACACCTTGTGGGTGCCCCTTAGCCAACCCTGAGAGGGAGTCAGCAAGGTCTTAGCTCCACAACATTAGGATCCTTCTCCTGCTATTGTGCCACACTATTGGGGGGGTGGTGTTAGGAGGGACTGGTTTTGTTTTTGTTTTGTTTTGTTTTGTTTTAGTTTTATTTATTTGTTTGTTTGTTTGTTTGTTTGTTTGTTTGTTTGTTTATACAAGCACTGGGTACAGTTAGAAGCATGGGAGGGTGAGAGGATTCACCAGAGCCAGAGCGGGGAGCAGAACAGGCAGACTGATGAAGTACACTGCTGAGGGGAGCAGCGGGCGGCAGGAGAGGTCTATCACATCATGTGGGACCCTCGCCGGTGGCCGGGGATCGAAACAGGCATTGCAGAGGCTGCAGGCAGCTTCGCAGCCCAGTGCTCAACCACTGCACCCCCAGGGGAAGCCCGCTTCAGGACCATTTATTAAAAAGAAGAGAAGGTTTACTGTACCCCTGAAGACTAAGAACCCCTCATACCCAGGCCTAGAATATCCGAAGGCAAAGGGCACCTCCTGTGGTCAGGATGGTGGTGGCAGTAGGATGTCAGAACTATGGGGACAATCTGTCCCACCGGCTCTCCTGGCTTCTGCCAGTTTGGTGTCCCCAGCTTGTAGAAGCCTCACCCACACCCTGATCTATGTCTTCATCATCACAAGGCATTCACCCTGTGTGCAGTTCCCATTTTTAAAAGGCCAGTCACACTGGGTTAGGGCCCACCCTACCAACCTCATTCTAAATTGATTGTCTTTCCAAATCAGGCCACTTTCTGAAATAAAGGCGATTAGAGCATCAACATATGGCTTTGGGGTGGGAACACAAAATCCATCCCACAATAATTACCTTCTCTCTTTTTTTCTCTTGTGATTTATTTGTTGAAGAATCCAGAACACTGTCCACTTTCTTCTGGATTTTGCTGATTTCTTCCTTAAATTCCATAGAACATGTTTCTTTGTCCCGCTGTATTCTTTGTGGACTGGTAAACAGAACTAAACCAGATTCACACACGGTTTAAATTTTAGCGAGAGGGGCCTCTCTGGTGGCACAAGGGTTAAAACACAGTGCTATGAAGCTATTGGCAGCCACTGCAGCGCGAGTTCGATCCCCAGGCAGGGAGCTACCCACATGGCGTGGCAGACCTCTCCAGTCGTGCCTGCTGTTCCCCTCAGAGTGTATTTCGTCAATGTGCCTGCATTGCTCCCCACTTTGTCTCTGGTGAATTCTCTCACCACCTGAGCCTCTAGCCTGTACCCCCAGCTCTATATATGCATAAATAAATAAATCTTTAAAAATAAGCAAATAAATAAATAAATTTTAGCGAGAATTCACTAGGAGGCTCTTCATGTCTGTGTCTGATGTTATAGCTGATCATCCCAGGCTGAGAGATGAAGTCAGGTACATCCATAGAAAGATCTCCACCAGCCTCGCTGAATGGTATGAATGTCACTGGGGGTCACTGTCTAGAGCTGTTATTTTTTTAGGGGTTGAAAACTGTAATTTTAAATATTTTCTGCACTGATTACCTGAAATTATCCATGTAGAACTTCCAGATATCCACTACTTGCTTACACTGAAGTAGAGTTCATACAGGCAAGTCAGAATACATGTGTCAGTCTTCTCTTTCCTTATTGGTTCAAGATAATGAGTTGGTTCCTGAGACTCCTTCAGAAAGAAAAAAATGAAGGTGACTTTTTAGTATTATAATATATATTAATTCATTGAGTATATTAATTCATGAATTCATTGTAGTATTTTAGAGTATATGATTTTATTTTGTATGTACAACTCATGACAGTTAGTTGATTCAGAAATTGTTGTTTCTGATGCTCAAAATTTCCAGCCTTGCCCAGAGAGAGCACTCTCAAGTTGTACTGAATTGTTTTGGCACAAATCCAAAAAGAGTCTTTGCTGGTCCCTTACTTTCTGGTAAACCAGTGTATTGTAGGGTCACCTTATATCTCTCTTCTCCCAAACTCAGCATCAGCTGTTTCCAAGCAACACTGGCTCCTTTTATTGGAAATTGGTATTTAGAGACAAATATCTGAGTGCTAGACTTTCCAATGGCCAGAGGTGGGAAATAGTTTTTAAGAGAAAATATGTCCTGGGCCTCCCCGGTGGCGCAGCGGTTGAGCGCTGGGTTGCGAAACTGCGCGCGGCCTCTGCGGCGCCGGTTCGATCCCCGGCTGCTCCCCGGCCACCAGAGGAGGGTCCCACATGGCGCGCAGACCTCTCCTGCCGCCCGCTGCTCCCCTCAGCAGTGTACCTCGGTCCTTCTGCCTGCTCTGCTCCCCGCTCTGGCTCTGGTGAATTCTCTCACCCTCCCGTGCTTCTGACTGTACCCAGTGCATGTATAAACAAAACAAACAAACAAACCAGCAAACAAATAAATAAAGCATGCCTCTATAAAAAAAAAAAAAAAAAAAAGAGAAAATATGTCCTGAGTTCAAATCAATAATTAGAATTATAGGATCTTTACTTAAATTGTTTAATTTATACTTACATCTCTTATGAATTGAAGAACCTTGGTTCCTGATAACTTTAACATTAGTTGCCTATTTGGACATATATATACACACACACACACACAGGTTTCAGATAAACAATATCAATTTTATTGCCTAATAAATATGCAATTAGTACAACTGAAGATTTATTTGTAGCTGTTTGGTACCTTAAGGCATAACCCACTAGGGATGTACAATGAAAATGTTGTGCTTTGCAGTGATATGAATTATTATCATTATAATGATATATAGTAAGAGTATTAGTATTATTACCATGGTAATTGTTGTAGATTATCAAACCGAAGACTAAAATGAAGTAAATGAGATTCAGTGTTTAGAGTCTATAGCTATGAGAGTTTTCTATAATTCCTTGAAAACTCTAAGAGTGGTAGGGATCTCCTGGCGTGGTTGAGCCATCCACTGAGGGTAATTTCTTCTGCTTTGCTTTTGGTTTCTGAGGATGCCTTCTATGTTGATTTAATTTTATTTTGTAAATATATAAAACATGTATATAAGCCCAAAATTACATCAACAGAGCAAGGCAAATTCAGAGAGTCTAGCCTCCATCCCCACCATCTTAACCTGTTCCTTCCCCTTGTAAGTAATCATTTTTTTTTTTGCTTTATCCTATTACATAATAAACTAAGCAAATAAGACCCTGCATATTGGTTTCTCCTATTTCTTATCTAGAGTTTAGCATTTTATCTGCTCTGAAACCTCATTTTCCTTTTTTTCACTATGTCCCAGAGATCACTCTGCAGAGAGAGCTGAAATGTGAGGTCTTGCAAACGTTTTTCTGTAGTTACAGCTGCAAGGTCAACAGACAGGTGTTATTTCCCCATGAGTTTCAGAAGTGTCTCATCAGTGAAAAAGAAACCATGGCCTCAAGCCTCCTCAGCCTGCATCTTACAGCTCCGGGATCTCCCAAGTCGCCCTGTGATTGAGCCACTACATCACAGAGGTCACCTCATAGCGAAACCCTGGGGCTGGGCCCCGCTGTGGAAAGCCCAGGGCGCTGCCCTGCCTGCTGGGAAGCAGAGAGATGATGCTGGTTCTCGCCCTGGGTCACTGCTTCCCAGCCCTGTGGCCTGGAGAGGGGGCAAGTTCATTCCCACTCGAAGGAATAATATGAGAATGAAGTGAGATGAAGCGTGTTCAGTGCCCGGGTCCCAGCAGAAAGGCGACACTCAAACTGCAGTGGTCATCACAGGCGTTCAGTAAGCTTCTTCAGGAGCGTGATCCTCACTTCATCTTCAGAAATGCCTGCTGCTCTCCTTCCTTTGTAACAGCCTTTCTCACAGCTGGCTTTATGTGCTTCAGGCTAGTCGGATAGCCCGGCGGGTTGTCCATATGCGTCCACATCTATGTCTTAGAAGCTGGGTCCCTCTACTATGATCTGTGCCTACAGCTCATTGCAGCCAAGTGCTGGATTTTTTACTGTGTAAAATTAAGATATTGTAGTGAAGGAATAGCTGCTTTTCTGACAGACTTCTACCACCATCTCTGATTTATTTATGGAATGCTTGGCCCTTCATCAGGAGTCAACCAACAATTAGAGCAGGATCTCTGGAGGGAAATATGTTCCCATTTGTGACAATCTATTATGTGATTTAAAATGCAAGAAGGAACTGCGAAGAAAATTGAGAGCATAAACTTCATTATAAATTAGACCTTGACTTTTACTTTAGCTGTTCCCTTTAAATGGATCATTCCCATGATTCAGAAGTCATTTTCCTCTGAAGCAAATATTCTCCCTGTGACCTTTTATACACTGAGAGATGAAATTACAGAAATTACACTTTTAAATAGACACATTCAAGATATTAAATCTAATGTGTATGTGTGTATAGTGTGTATTGTGTAGTGTCTGTATATGTAGTGTGTAAAAGTGTGTGATAAGTATTTGTGTGGTGTGTATGTGTGTGTGTGGTATGAATGTATGTGGTATGTTTATGTGTGATATGTATATATGGTATGCATGTGTGTGAGGTATATGTATACGTATATGTATAGTGTGTGTGTGTGTGTGTGTTTACTATTTTTCTTCTCAGCAAATTTCCTTCAGTTCTGTGATTCTCAAACTTGCCTGCACAGTAGATCTCAGGGGAGAAAAAGTTTAAAAACTGATGCCAAGTGATACCCCGCACCATCAAAATCACATCCCTTAAGGTGGCACCCAGTATCAGCATTGTTCTGACCTGAACCTAGATCATTTGAATGTTTAAATAGAGTTAGCTAGTTTGGTTGGTTAACTTGTTTAAAATTGCAAGGAGAGATTGCTTCTCAGCCTTTTGGCTAAGATCAAGCGTAAAATTGCAAGGAGAGATGAGATGATAAAAAAAATCAGTGTTTGACTGTTATAATCCCACAAACTTAGGAACTTAAGACAATGGCAACCAACTTGGCAAAGTCAGATCTATTGAAGTTTGAAGATTTGAAGTTTTTCAAAGAGGATTTTACAGGAACTAGTGCTGAGAAAACCACTCCCATGAGCTTAGAAAAGGTCATCCTGGTCTTAAAATGTCCAAGTATTGAAAATAGCACCACCTCAGAAAACCCCGTCTGTGGCTCCTGGTAAACTTCCCCCTATGGCCTCAGGGAGAGACCCAGGCAGTGGGTGAGGGCAGGCTTCAGCCACAGGCCTTGTGCCCCACACAACCTGGCTAAGGCCCAGCCCCTTGAGCAGCTGTTGTGTGAAGACACTGGCAGGAGTCAGCACAGTACATGCAACTGTGGGGACAGTTTGATGGTGGTGGGACCACAGGGTGCCTGCTCTAATCACCTCCTTCACAATGAAAAGCATGTATATCACCCCCTATTTTCTTACAGTCACAGAAGGCTGGGACAAGGAGGGACCTCAGAGAAGCCAAATCTTTTTTCTTTTTTTTAATGAGTACAAGAACTAGATGTAGGCCTGAGGTGCTGGGGGTGAGAGGATTCACCAGAGACAGAGCGGGGAACAGAACAGGCTGACTGAAATACACTGCTGAGGGGAGCAGCGGGTGAGTCAGGAGAAGTCTGCTGCGCCATGTGGGTAGCTCCCTGGCTGGGGATCCTACTCATGCTTTAGTGACTGGTGATAGCCTGATAGCACTGACACTTTAACCCCTGTGCCATCAGGGAGGCCAGTGAGAGGTCTATTTGTATGGCTCACTGTGCTTTTAAAACGGGGTTCTTTCTTCAAGAGGAGGCTTTCACACAAGCCAGGTCAAGTAAAGTTGCTCGCTTAAGATGGTGGGTGCCCAGAATCCTACCTACAAAGTAAACCTTTTGCCACTAACCCCAAGGGTTTGGAAAGGCCAGGAGGAAGAGCGCTCACCCCAAACCATTTCATCTTAGAAGAAGGACAGTGAGGCTCTCAAACCCGAAGTCCTCTTCTGTGTTGCGCAATGGCTTGGGGAGAAGCACAGAGCAAGGGCTAACACCTACGTGTCCAGACTCTCTTACGTCAGGTTTTGTTTTCACGAGGAAATAAACTCAGCAAACTTTATGTTGGGAGGCGTGGCCAGTGGCCAGAAGGGTGCTCTTGTGCAAGCGCCAGGTCTGCCCCCTAGACATGGGGCAGACCTCAGAGCTGCCACCACCTGCCGCCATGCTGGCCTCACCTCTCCAGGCTACTGGGCAGAGACTCCAGGGACCCTGGAACCCTGGATCCTGGGGTCTGTCTCTTCGGGGCCTGCACACCTGATAGTCTTGATACCAAACGCGGGGCTCAGTTTCCCTCAGCCAATAAAAGGAAACAGAGTTTGAGGAAAAGGAAAGTGGTCAAATTTGTCGACAAAGGAGGTAGGCAGCGGCCTCATGTCTGAAAGACCAGCCACCGTCCTGCTCCTTGGCAGAGGGCAGGGTCTTTACACAAAGGAGTAAAACAAAAGGGAGCTGGAAAGGGTCAGCATGTCCTTTTGATGCAGGCCTGCGGAGATTTCAGGTGGGCGCCAGCTTGCTTTGTTAACACCTGATGTTTAACTTCCTTATTATCCTCTTAGGGATGTCCTTCCTTTTCCTTAGAATGCAAGAAGACAAACCTGTCAAGCAAGGGGGTAATTGCAAGAAATAAGGGAAAGACAAACTTGTTCATTCTTATCTGAGAGACCAGACATTTGTAACTGCATCATTCTTGCCGGGAAGTAAATGTCTACCTTAGTGTTCCTGGGCTCCTAATCCCATACCAGATTATTCTTTTAAAAAAAATGATTTATTTATTTATGCATACAAGAACTGATGTACAGGCCAGAGGTGTGTGTGTGTAGAGGGGGTGGGGCGTGAGAGGATTCACCAGAGACAGAGTGGGGAGCACAACAGGCAGATCCACTGAAAACACTGCTGAGGGGAGCAGCAGGTGAGACAGGAGAGGTCTGCTGCACCATGTAGGTTTCTCCCTGGCCAGTGGGGGGGCCAAGGATTGAACTCATGCTGCAGAGGCTGTGAACAACTTCATAGGTTGCATCTTGACCCCTTGCGCCACCAGGGAGGCTCAGAAAGACTGATAATTTTCAATATTATAAATTGTTTTTAAAATTCAGGAAGGAGGGGCCTCCCTGGTGATGCAGTGGATTGAGTGCCTTGATGTGAAGCTGTCCGCAGCCTCTGCAGTACAGGTTCAATTCCTGGCCAGCCGGGGAGCTACCAACATGGAGCGACAGACCTCTCCTGTCTCACCCACTGCTCCCCTCAGCAGCATATTTCGTCATTCTGCCTGTTCTGCTCTCCGCTATATCTCTGGTGAATCCTCTCACCCTCCCGCACCTCTGGCCTGTACCCCAGTTCTTGTATAAATAAATAAATCTTAAAAAAAAATTCAGGAAGGAGAATGAAACAAATCTGTGGAGCTAATGCTTTTCTAAAATTTGAAACATAAGGAGAAACCACAAATAGAGATCGACATATTTGACCATGTAAAATATTTCTATATGATAAAAATTTATTTGCTACAAATATGAATAACAACACAAGGTCACTATCTATAACGAAGTCCTTCCAATGTAGTAGTGAAGTCGTTTTTGGAGGTGTTGGGTTCGGAGAGTGGGGTCCTTGGGTTAACTCTGGGAAAAGTTTCACCAGATCTCCCCTTTCAGTGGCTCCCCTTTCAGTCTCCGTGAGACAGAGACATTAGTTATATACAAAATGGCAGGTTTATTACAAAAAGGGGGAGAAGAATAAAGGACACTTGCATAGACACAAGTGGGCAGAAAGGGCTGTCCAGAAAGGGGCAGGTTTGCTAAAAGTGAGGCCTGCATGGTCACAGGCGGGCTGCCTTCAGGAGAGAGGCCTCTGCTGAGGGAGGTCAGTGCAGAGAAGGCCTAGCAAGGTCACAGGTCATGGGCAGACAGGAGGCTGCTGCCCTGTGGAGGGAGAGGCCGAGGGAGAGAGTTGGTGGCTCTACAAAAGGAAAAGGTTGGCAAAAAGAAACACCTGCTTAGCCACAAGTGGGCAAAAGTACTGCTGCCCCCCTGCTAGTGCAGGGACTGCACTCATAGAGCTTTCTTCTTCCTTTGTGGAGTGGTTTGTTTTTGTTGATTTTGAATAACTGTAGAATTTGAAAGGAAGCAGAGATTCTACAGTGCCCCTCCATCTCCACAGCCTCACCTCCTTACACTCCCTAGCAGCAGCCTGAGGCTGGCGTGGGTCTGCCACCACCTTGGTCCCTAAGGATTTTTCATTTCTGTATCTGCTTTAGTGCCTATGTTAATCCCTCTGCCCCCACCTCCAGCTCCCAGAACCCTGTGAGCCAGGTTTCTGAGCTTGTGTTGCCTCCTTTCCAGCTTTTCTATTATTTTCCTCGATCGACAAGAAAACTTGAAGTGTGCACTAGACAAATGAAGAAAGACATGGACAAGCATTTCTCGAAAAGAAAAAAAATGCAAATAGGAAAAAGCCCTTTGAGGAAATGTACAGTCTTGTCCATGAGCAGATAAGAATTAACAGAACTAACTAGAATTAACTAACAGATATTTCATATCTTCTAAATTAGTCAAGAGTCCTTTTGTTTTTCTTTTTAAAAAGAGCCCTATGCTGCTGAATTTATGATGAAATTAGAACTTCTTTTATTTCTGCTGCCATCGTCAATTTGTATATCTTTTTTGCAAAACAAAATGATTTTGTATTGATTTAGATAAAATATTCCTATTCCATGATGCAGTTGTGCAATCTAGAAAATTTATCCTAAAAAGCATATCCTTAATTCAAATTAAGAAAAAACCCCTATGGAATCCAGCAAGAAGGCAGCAAAGTGAAGCTGCTGGGCTCTCCTCCTCCAGACACACTCAATAAAACTGATTCAAAACAAAACTAAAACCTTCTGAGGAAAAACTGGTTATCAGGGCCTCCCTGGTGGCTCAGCGGTTGAGCGCTGGGCTGCGAAGCTGCCCACAGCCTCTGCAGCGCCGGTTTGATGGTTTGATCCCTGGCTGCTAGGTGAGGGCCCCACATGGCGCACAGACCTCTCCTGCCGCGCCTGCTGCTCCCCTCTGCAGTGTACTTCGTCAGTCTGCGTGTTCTGCTCTCCACTCTGGCTCTGGTGAATTCTCTCACCCTCCCACGCTTCTGACTGTACGCAGTGCTTGTATGAATAAATAAAATAAATCTTTAAAAAAAAAAACTGATTATCAGCACACATAATGGGAGCCTCAGCACCATAGAAAGGGGTATGGATAGGAAAAACTCTAAGTGAATTTTGTTTAGAGTGATAATGGGACCATACAGGAGGAGTGACAGAGCACCTACAGCTGTTGACTCAAGCAACATCGGGACTCCTTAGAGCCTGTGCTGCAGTGGATAGGGAGTGCAGGAGCAGGCACCTAGGACCCATGGTGCACTGTTGGAGAGTAGCAGGTGTGGGAGCACAGAGCCAGGACTACTGGCTTGAATCGGAGGCTCAGAATGTAGCCAGATCCCCTCCATTCTGCAATGAAAAGAATTTCCCTGACCTAAAAATTAGAAATAAATGGAATTAAACTCTAACCACCCTTTGATCTGCTTCCCTCTACTCCCTTCTGGTGATTAACATGAAGTGGCTTGGATCACTTAACATTAACTTAATTTGGAATATTGATTGTTTTACCTCCATAATAAATTTCTCTGTGTCCCTGAGGGGTTGATACTGGCTTCAGAAACAAACACCTGCTGATTGCCCAGCAAACACCCTGCTAGGAAAGTTAACACCTTGACTCATGTCACTGAGATTCTCTGGCACTTTCTTGATCCTGGAAATGAAAAGCCTTGCTCTTCCCTCACTTTCCTTTGCCCCTTAGATAATCCCAGCGTGAAGGGGCTGAAGCCAAAGACTGTTACAGGTGGTGCCCCTGGAGGGGGTACTGGTGGGGATGAGTAGCCCCAGGTGAGATACAAAGTATCCTGAAGGTAGCTCCATTTTTAGTATGAGCAGCAATTCCACTCCTAGGGATCTACCCAAAGGACACAAAAATATTGATTCAAAAGAACACCTGTACCCCTATGTTTATTGCAGCACTATGTACAATAGGTAAAGCCTGGAAACAACCCAAAAATAGATGACTGGATCAAGAAGATGTGGTCTATATACACAATGGAATATTATTCAGTATTCAAAAGGGATAAACTCCTGCCATTTGCGGCAACATGGATGGAGCTAGAAGGAATTATGCTCAGTGAAATAAGCCAGAAGGAAAAAGAAAAATATCAGATGGTTTCACTTATCGCAGGAATATAGGGGAACCCAATAAGACATCAGTGTAAAAAAATAGTAACAGTACAAAACACAACAAAGCAAAAACAGACAATTATAAACCAGAGACATCCTGCAGGGGAAGAGGCGGGAGAGGGACCAGAGGGAGGGAGGGAGGAGCACGGATTCAGTGTTCAGGGCTCAGTGTTCAGGACTCAGTGTTCAGTATTCAGTGTTCGAGATTTCAGCATTTTCAGATCTTCAGCGATTCCGTCAGCCATTCCTGCCCCCACCACACTGATCTTCCAGAAGGCTGCTGCGGGCCTCTGAAGGATGCAAAGAGGCTTCCAGCCGCCAACCTCAGAGAAGAAAAGTTCAGAGGCTTTGCAGGCAGCCGAGCAACTGAAACTGTCCCCAGCTTTGTTGCTGTTACAACCTGGAAGGAAAAGGCTAGAGCCCTGAGCTGGGACTCGCTCGCTGGGCTGCGTGAGTGTGGGCCATTTGTGGGGTCATTCCCTTGGGGGGAGAGGAGGTCCTGAACAGACTCCAAATAGGTTTTGTGGACCCCACCCTCACCCCAGACCAAAGAGAACCAAGGCACCAAGGACTACAAATCCCATAATGTCATCGCCACTGAAGGGAGGGTTGCTGGGACCTGAGGGTTGAGTTAAGCAGCCAGGCTTGGTGTATAACCTGACAGGTGGGTCTTGGGGGAGTCTCTGGGTTTTTTGGCAGCTCTCAGCGTGCTATTGGGGTTCTAGCTCAGAGGAACTGGTAGGACACATTCACTAATTTATCTCTCTTTTTCTCCCTGGGTATTCCTCTCATTTCCCCTTTTTATAAATAAACTCTCTATTAACCTATTTGTGTGTGCCTGCAGTTGAGTCTCACTATGAGTTCCTTTTAAGCATGCAGGTGAGGACCCACACTGAGGCCACTCCATTTCCCATTGGGGCTGCCCCGTAGCAGTCTGGCTGCTGCAGTGTCGGTTGTCGTGCTGTGCTGGCGCATCTCAGCAGCTCTGGTTTGCATCTCCTGTTGTGTCTCCTGCAGTCTTCGTGAGCTGGATCACAGCCTATAGTCTGGATGCCGCTTGCTCCAGGCCTTCAGTGGCAGGAAGTTGCCATCTTGGGAGCCTTTGCTTATAGGACTTTAAAACACTGGACGCTGCTTCGGGTGAGATAAACAGCCATTTGTGGCCTCAGTGACTGTTTTCCCTTGTTTGTTAAATAAATCCCATTACTGTTGCTCTTTGAACCTGAGTAGCCTTGCAATTGTGCACGCAGGTGAAGAACTCAGACGGTGACCGGTGAACTATTTGGGCAGTGTCTTTGGCCAGTTACAGTGCTGCCCTGCATCACCAGCATCCGTGCCATTCAAGGAGCTACTTTTTGAGGGGCGCTTATCCCACTGACTCCTCTGTGTAAAGACATATTTTCTGGTTCAGAATTTGACACTCCAGAAATGAGTGTAAGACCCAGTTTGGTGGTTTGCAATACACAGAACAGGTGTTGTCTGAATCAGGTCAGAGCACATGGACTTCCCTATAGAAGAAGCTACTAGTGTATTCCAGGCCAAGATATCTGAAACATCTGCTGCCCCCCACACCCCAACCTCAAGTCCTCAAAATACCTGCTGCCTCCCACACCCCAGTCTCTTGTTCTCAAAACACCTGCGACCTCCCAAAAAAGTACTTTACAACAGGAGGTTTAAATTCCTGAGTCTACTAGAAATGTCTATTGTCCCTGTCCTCTTTAATACCTACTACCCCTCACTAGTACCACTCCACAACTACTCCAACAGGTGCAAAAACAATAGTTTAAAAATCTATCCCTAGTAAGACCCATACAAAATCAGAGATGAGGAGACAAAACACAGTACAAATGCCAGAACAACACGCAAAAGGAGTCCAACTCAGTGGAGTTGCAGTGCATGACAGAAGGGGCCCTCAGGCAACAGTCCTAGCAAAGTCGAAAAAATAAAAAAACAGGATATAAAACAACACAATAAAAATAATGACACTATGAGGCAGCCACATTCAGAAATGATAGAGTTAAGAGACACTAGCTGATTTTAAAAATTGAGGGTTTTAATAGCAAACAAACAGAAGCAACTCAGATAATTAATGAGCTTAAAA
This sequence comes from Talpa europaea, assembly GCF_964194135.1. Classification (NCBI taxonomy): domain Eukaryota; kingdom Metazoa; phylum Chordata; class Mammalia; order Eulipotyphla; family Talpidae; genus Talpa; species Talpa europaea. The sequence continues at coordinate 153,303,355 of NC_140068.1, forward strand.
ACCACAATGTTAGGGCCTCCCTTGTGGTGCAGGTGGTTGAGTGTCGTACTATGAAGCTGTCCGCAAAAAGTTCGGGTTTGAGCCTGGCCGGCTGGCAAGAATCCCACATGGTGCACAGACCTCTCCTGCCTCGCCCGCTGCTCCCCTCAGCAGTGTATTTCGTCAGTCTGCCTGTTCTGTTCCCCGCTCTGTCTCTGGTGAATCCTCTCACCCTCCCGTGCATCTGGCCTGTACCCCGGTTCTTGTATAAATAAATCTTTAAAAAAAAAAAAAACACAATGTTAGAGAACACAAGAATAGAACAAGGTAGAGAAAAAATAATTCACCAGACTTTGGAAAGTTGACCAGGACTTGGCCTGCAGTTGAAGGCTGCTTCCTCCCCTGAGCTGTTGCAGAAAAGCCACAGTCAGGACACCTGACCCAGTGGCCTCCAAGCCTACCTAGATTGGAGGACTTCCATGAGTTTAACATACTCTTGTATATTAAACAATAACATTAATAACTTTTTTTTGGGGGGGGGTGAAGTGGATATCAAAATAAAGCTATGTGAATTTTTCTTTGCAATTAGAAAGTATAATTAAAATGCCTCCCTGAATGTTATGATTACAAGACGGGCCCAAAAGGATGGTGTAAAAATATTTACTCTCGACTTAAAAAGAAAGGCTATTTTGATCTGTCTTTAACTAGTTTAGATTCTGAAATTATTCTAGAAAATCTGCTTTGAGTTTACTAAGATATTTCTGTTGACATTTGTCAACCCTCCAACTAATTCCACCTCTCTCCCATATCTAATTTTAATTTTTACTCTACTTATGAAAGGATTCATTCAGTCTTGAATGCTAGAAACACAAACTGTTTCCCTAAGGAACACAAATCTGTGGGTTTCATAACATTTCCAGGAAGCATATAAAGTAAAGCAGATGTTTTTATTGGGGTTAGTGATTTTGGGCCAGAAGGTCAACTTAACCTGTTTTCCCTTTCACCACATCACCCAAGGCCAAACAGTGAGAAAAGGTCAGACTCTACAACTGACCCACGTCCGTCCCCCATTCCAGAAAGGTGATAGGGCCACAGCAAAGATGCACACTGGGGACAGGACTGGCCCTGGAGCAGCCCCGCCCAGGTATTCCCCCTGCCTGCACCCTCATAATTGTCTCTGCGGGCACATGTGTAAATGACCATTAATTCAGCGGGGTACAGAGTATTCCTCAACTCCTTGTAGTCCAGTGATGCGTTAAGTAAGAGGTTCACAAACCAAGGTCCATGGACAGAATGTAGGTGTCTGCAAATGCAGAGAGAAAAAAAAATCACATTCCGGGCCTCCCCGGTGGCACAGCGGTTGAGTGCTGCCTTGCAAAGCTGCCTGCAGCCTCTGCAGCACCAGCACAATCCCCGGCCACTAGGCGAGGGTCCCACATGGTGCGCAGACCTCTCCTGCTGCCCGCTGCTCCCCTCAGCAGTGTACTTTGTCAGTCTGCCTGTTCTGCTCCCCGCTCTGGCTCTGGTGAATTCTCTCACCCTCCTTCCTGTGCTTCTGACTGTACCTAGTGCTTGTATAAATAAATAAAATAAAATCATTAAAATATATATATATAATCATATTCCTATGTGACTTTGTCGCCAATGGAAATCACTGGTATTTTCCTATCATGTGACATTAAAAGCAACCAGCTGAAAAGATGAATTGTGCTCATCACCTCTTTAAAAGTATGGTGGTGGTTAGGTCCGCAAGGGGGCTTATTTTTAATGCATCAGTGAAGAAGCATGTTGTTAAGGAATATTTGTATTCCCCCCCAAATTCATATGTCGAACACCTAACCCTGGAGATAATTAGAGTTAGATGAGGTCATGAGGAAGGAGGATCCAAGATAAAGTTATAAGAGGAAGCAGAAGCAAAATGGTGACTTGTGCAAGCCTGGAAGCAGGCCGTCGTCGAGAACCAAGTCAGCTGCCACCTTGATCTTGGTCTTCCAGCCTCAAGTGTGAAAAATAAATTGTTGTTTAAGCTGCGGTGCTTTGTTATAGCAGCTCAAACTGACTAAGACACACATACAACACAGCAGCACATATAAAAGAATCCGTTAACTTTATTTGCACATAATTGGCTCCCTTTATATTCCTTAGTATTTCCTTTGAAGCATTTGCAAGCATTATTCCTGGCACAAGACGTCTCAGAAATCTCACAAATCCCTCCATCACATCTCTGCTTAATAGCAGCAGCTTGCTCCTGCCTCCAGGGTGGAGACGTCTTGTTTTAAAACACGTTGTCGGGCCTTATTTTGTGCTCATTTTCCTTGTACATCAGAGTCTTGATCCACTTTTACCATCACAGACCTCTCCCTGCTCTCGGCCACCATGTGAAAAGTGTGTGCTGTTGGGGAGGGTGTACACAGAGTGGTGGATACCCCACGCTCCTGGGGAAATAACCTCACCACCAGCCCTTACCATCGGTGACCTTTCAACAGCCCCGCAAGTTGGCACACCCTTCACCTTCACAGGACTGTGGGTGGAGCAGTTGAAAGTCCTCAAAACATTCAATGAGAGGAAATTTTAAGTTTTATATTAGATCAATATTATTAGTCCATTTTTTTTCTTAAAGATTTATTTATTCTGCATACAAGAGCTGGGGTACAGGCCAGAGGTGTGGGGGGTGAGAGGATTCACCAGAGACAGAGTGGGGAGCAGAACAGGGAGATTGACTTAAATACACTGCTGAGGGGAGCAGCGGGTGAGACAGGAGAGGTCTGCTGCGCCGTGTGGGCAGCTCCCTGGCTAGGGATCGAACTCATGCTGCAGAGGCTGTGGACAGCTTCATAGATTGTGTGTTAACCCCTTGTGCCACCAGGGAGGCCCGATTAGTCCATTTTTTAATAAAAGTTCAGGCAAGCCCTGTGTTCCAACCTTGCCAGTACCCTATTAGTTATCCTCATCTGTCAGGTGATGGAAAGCTGCATTTTTCAAAAATGCATTTTCACCCCTCTCCTCTGCATTTCCCTCTTTTTGCCCCTCCCCTTCTCCCTCACAGCCCTCTTCCTTTCTCTCCCAAGCTTCATCTTTTAATTCTTTTAATACACTGGATTTGATAAGCTGGCCTCTTGAGCAAAGGCACATAACTTTAAAGTCCATCACGGTGTGGATCTAAACTGCTCGGACTAAAACTGATTGCTTTTGGACAGGATTGGGAGTTTGTGTGTATGTGTGTTTGTGCATGCGTGTGTGTGTGTGCGCGTGTGTTTGTGCATGCGTGTGCATGCGTGTTTTGCTTTTTTCTATCACAAATCTGTGTTTCCACAGAAGAGCTCTAGGTGGCAGTAGAAGATCATGGAGATTTGTGGCTCACTTGCTAATCTGCAGTCTCAAGACTCCAGGCTGAGAAGAACGGTGAGGAAAATGTTCATGCTTAGATTACTCGGTGCCAGAACTAACCTGACACTGTGCTCGGGTCAGCTCACCACCTGTCTCTTCTGGACAACTGTGTTTGGAAGGAAGGAAACTCACTCTCTCTCTACACACACACACACACACACACACACACACACACACACACACACACCATGTAAACCTAGAGGAGAGAATGCTTGTGATGGACAGTAGATAAACATGGTGGTGAGGGGGACTCCCTGGTGGCGCATGGGTTAAATCTCAGGACTGTGAAGCTATCCGCAGCCACTGCTGCCTGAGTTCCATCCTCGACCAGGGAACTACCCACAGGGCACAGCAGATCTCTCCCGGCTCTCCCGCTGCTCCCCTCAGCAGTGTATTTCAGTCATTCTGCCTGTTCTGCTCCCCACTCTGCCTCTGGTGGGTCCTCTCAACCCCCGCACCTCTGGCCCGTACCCCAGTTCTTGTATGCATAAATAAATAAATCTTTAAAAAAAAAAAAGAGAGAGAAAATGTGATGGGTTTACCCTCCCACACCAAAGGTAGCTGCCTCTGGGCAGCCCCTCAGGCACCATCCAGGTTAAATGGTCCAGTCAAGAGGTGTCATCTAGGGTGGGGGACTCTGAAGGATAAATAAGGCAGCACAGGAGCCAGCTTGGGATCCCCCAGATTCATCACTCTCTATCTGGCCTCCAAAAGAAGAAAGAAGGCTCCCAGCAGCTGACTTCTGAAGAGAGAGAAGCCGAAGGGTTTTGCATGGAGCTGGAAGCTGGGTGTGCCTCTGGTCTTATTGCTGCCACCGCCTGGGAAGAGCACCCCAGGCCCCAGGCTTGCTGTCTCGTGAGCTGTGTGTCATTGGTGTGGGCCAGTGGGTCATGAAGAGCTGTTTATCAGATCACCCGGTGCCGGAGACCAGCTCCGGTGAACAGGGCTGAGGAGAGGATCCAAAAGAAGCAATGAATGACGAAATAACAGACACAAAATGGTAAAGAGAAGCAGGACCCGGGGGACGCAAGGCTCCTCCATTCAGGCTCAAGTGTCTCGAGTGCCCAGTGCAACTCATTTTTACTGATACAAACCGCCCCTCCCCTCCTTGCTAGTTATCAGGCAATGAATCATCTCTTAGTATTTAGCCTTGTCCGGGCTCATTCACCGCCAGGGTTCTGCCTTCTCAGGTGTATCTACTCCCTTCCTAATCTTGCCTGTTTCTCAGGCTTAGTTTTGCTGACAGAAGGAAGGACGTCTCGGGCTGGACACAGGCAGTCTTCCAGCCCGTGATGACCAGTCTTCCAGTCACGACCTTGTCATTGTCCTTGTCTCAGCACCTCATGCCTTAGGGGTCTCCACAAGTCCAGCACCACCTTGGTGCTGCTGCTGCTGCTGTTACTCCAGCATTCGGTGCTGTTCATCCAGACCTTCGGGCTATTACTATGGCTGCTGCAGCATCCTCTCAGGACCCCGTCAGCTGGATCCTGGCCCGCCAGCTCGGCCACAAGCTCCAGGCCCTCAGCAGGATGGCGCCATCTTGGGTAAGTGGCCTTTAGTTTGGGACTTCTGGACACTGTGGACACTATTTGAGGTGAGACAACTGGTCACTTGTGGTCTCAGTAACTCTTTGTTTTCTGCATTTGCTAAATGGGGTTTACCCCATCGCGGCGTTCCCTGCGCTTGAGTGTTCTTGCGGTTGTGCATGTGGTGAGGCCCACAGGCCCCACAGGCAGTGAACAGGTAGATGGCTAGGACACCCCTCTAGCCCTGTTTCACTCCTGGGAACATTTTAATGTGAAAGAACTCCAGTAATTAAATCAGTAACCAAATTCACAAATATTCCCCTTTGGAACCTCGTTAGCTTTACTGGTACTGCAGGCTGTGATGGCAGCCTCCGATTTGAAAACCTTTTCCTTTCAAGGTAATTGTAGCATTTGTAAGGAAAAAAAATTGTAACCCCAGCAAATGAAAAGCAAAATATAAGCTTTTAAAACTCTAAATCTGTGTTTATTACTTCTCAGAAAACAATGTTATGGAAATCACCACCTGGCTTTAGAGGTTAACCAATGAATGTGGAACGTTAAAATTTATCATCTTATAGACAGTTATGTAGTTTGCTAGCTGTGATCTATGTTTACTTTTTGTTTTGTGGGTAATGTACAGACAAGACTATGCTTTCTGCTTATTTAATATTCCTTACTTGTTGTAGCTATGTGCTAGGCCAGGATATGTAATTAAATGCTTGTTGACTTAATTTGCTGAAATCCTTTGGCGTGAGAGAATGTTATAGTAAAAGAAAATGCTGGACTGAGACTTGAAAGACCCAAGACTCATCCAGATCCTGTGCCCCTATGGAATTATTATATAAATCACTTCATCTCTCTAGACCTCAAGGATCTCAAAAAACAAACAAACAAAAAAAAAACATGCTGACCGTTCCTCTCCCTTGACTCCATGAGGGAGCTATCAAATATATAAAGCACTAATAATACTATCACACCTCATCTTTGTAAAACAATGATGATTTATAAAGTTCTCAGCGCATACATCCCTGCTGCATTTGTTCCTCATGGCACCTGATAACATAAAAACAGTTACTCATGTGTGGTGACATGGGTGGGGTGAAAAGTTTCCAAGTCTTCAAGATCTGGTTCCTTGATGCAAAAGACAATGTCTTTTTCAATTTTGTTCTCTACACTTGAATTGTATTCTGTATAAGCAGTGAGGAGAAACCAGGCCAGGCTTTTAACACTGCTTAGAAATCTCCCCACTTACCTAAGTTTGTTAGTTAGAAAGTTCTACTTTCCACAAAACTCTAAACACAATTCAGTCAAGGTCTCTTCCACCTCACAGCGAGGACTGCTTTTCCAGGGCCCGATAACATCTTCCTTGTTTCCACTGAGATCTTATCAGAAGCACCTGCAACATCCATATTTCTACCGACAGTCTCTTCAAGGCAAGTGAGGCTTTTCTAACATGTGCTTCAAAACTCTGAGCCTCCACCCATTGTCCAGTTCCAAAGCCACTTCCATATTTTTAGGTATTTGTTAGAGCTGCACCTTGCTCCCAGCCAGGAGAGCTGTATTAGTCGGCCAGGGTTGCCAAAACAAAGTAACGCAGGTGGGGGTGGCTCCAACAGCGGAGGTTAATTTCCTCATAGTTCAGGAGGCTAGGAGGCCATGCTCCGGAGTTGGCAGGGTTAGGTTAATTCTGAGGCCTCCGTTCTTGTCTTATGTCTCTGTTCTTGTCATCACGTCTCTGGGACCTCTTCCCTTTTTGTACGCTCTGTTCAAATCTCCTCTTACAAGGACACCAGTTTCTTGGATTAGAGGTGTAGGGTAAAGAAAATGTCAGGCTTTTCTGCCCTCCCGCCATCAGGATAGATGATGGATCCTTGTCCTGAGTGCATGCCTGATGGCGGGCACCTGGAGTAGGGTGTGGGCATAGGTAGATGGGATTCAGCTGAGCTAAGACTGTGCTTTTTAAGGGCAGCATCATGGGGACGCCAGTAGAAGCCGAAAGAGAAGCCGAGAGAGAAGCAGAAAAGGCAGGAGAGCCCAGATAGAGTGAAGGCTTTCTGGGGGCTGGGAGGCCTGCCAGCCTCCTGGCCCCCCAGCACCCCTGCCTGCCATATGCCTGGTGAACCCCAATAAAAGACCTACAAAAAACCGCTGAGGACTCTTTCTCCTCCTTTACCCGGTCTGCATGGGATCAGAAAACCTGCACTGTGCCCTTTCCTGACCTTACAGAGGCCACCCTAAAAGCTGCATGTTAACTACGTTAAAGACTTTATCTCCACACAGTTATATCCAAAGATACTGACTTAGGACTCCAAGTTATGAATTTTAGAGGGGGACACAATTCAGCCCATAACAGACAGTAGCCTCAGGGGAGAACATTAATGAGCATAGAAATTTAAGCCAAGACTCATATTTTTTTAAGATTTATTTATGCATACAAGAGCTGGGGTACAGGCCAGAGGTATGGGGGCGTGAGAGGATTCACAGAAACAGAGTGGGGAACAGAACAGGCAAACTGAATGAAACAAACTGCTGAGGGGAGCAGCGGGCGAGACAAGAGAGGTCTGCTGCGCCATGTGGGTAGCTCCCTGGTTGGGGATTGAACTCTCCTGCAGCGGCTACAGATAGCTTCACAGGTTGCATCTTAACCTCTTGCATCACCAGGGAGGCCCAAGACCCATATATTCTTAATATCCTATTAAGGTGAAAAAAAGGGTAGTGGAAATATGTCTCGAGTAAGTAGACCTATGAATGGTTGTCAGGAAACAAGACAAAAAGATCAGTCAAGATCATGGGAAAGGCCATGGATTCTGAAAGGCTTACTAGGGATTTGATGGATCACAGCAGGGTCATGTCCCTTTTATAAATCGTTTGAAATGCTATTATTTTCAGGTTTAACAATTTTTGATGCATTTTTAGGATTAAATGCTTCATCTGCCCCAGAATTATAATCCTAAAAGTTACTAAGGCAATTGTGTTTTCATCTCTAGCCTTTGAATGGTATAAATCGCTTCAAGTCAAGCCACCATGCTGGGTGAATCTAAGGACAGGCACCATGGGCTGAGTAACCACTAGTTCAGTCATCATCAACCCAACAAAATTAGTGGGAAGAGCTGCTTGGCTGCTCATCATCCCGAGATGACTCGGAAATCCCAAAACCCAAACTAACTGCCTCATTGCCAAGGTCATTGGCTTTGTCTCCTCAAATTGTGTGGGTCTGTGCTTTGTAAACTGTAGATTAACCATCTCAGAGGATTAGGATCACACTTGAAATGAATATGTTAATAACAGTAGGAGAGAAACATTTTTAAATGTTACTCTTTGAGAGTGAAACTGCTCTTGGATTTTAAAATGTGTGTTTTGAGTATAACACCACCCGTGTATATTTATGTTTAAAAAGAATCAGATAGAGCCTCCTTGGTGGCTCAAGGGGTTGTGATGCAACCTGTGAAGCAGCCACTGTGGCGAGAGTTAGATCCCCTGCCAGGGAGATTCCCACATGGCGCAGCAGGCCTCTCCGGTCTCACCTGCTGCTCCCCTCAGCAGTGTGTTTCACTCAATCTGCCTGTTCTGTTCCCCACTCTGTCTCTGGTGGATCCTCTCACCCCCCACACTGCTGGCCTGTGCCCCAGTTCTTGTGTGCATAAATAAATATTTTAAAAAAATAAAAAGAATCAGATAATAGATGAAGATATCATTGTACAAACATAAATGGAATATCAAATTGTCTATTGGGTCTGCCCTTGAGATCCCTGGGGCTTCCAGGAAGGCAAGAGGACACAGAGGTGCTGGACACAACTCAGAAGTTACTGCATGTCTTTGTCTCATTGGGACTGAATGGACAGTTGAGGGAAAGTTTGGGGCAAAGCAAAACCACTCAATCTACAAACTGGCGTTCATTGAGTGGGTGCAGAAAAGCGGGGCCTGGAATTATTCCTCACCAAGTTCCTCTAGGGTCCAAAATCAGCAATCAATACAGATTTCTTCCTTGGTTGGGAATAGATCTAAACCCCAAGAGCGGTTTCTTTGAGGAGCTTCTGCACAGGACAAAACATTTGTGGTTTTGGGCAACCCCAGTTAAGATCTGACTGTTACAATATTTCTTCCTGTACTTGTCTTTGGTTTTGTGATAATTAATTTAAAAGGACACACTAGTACTTGTACCAAATAATTGAAAAATTCTATTAAAGATGCAACCAGATGGTTCCTAACCTTCTTGGCAAGTCATGATTAGAGCTGCCCTTTGGTGAGCAGCTTCTGTGTGGGCACCTCCTGGCAGGGGTCCATGCAGAGATGAGGAGATGGGCAGGAGCAGTCAGATGGCTTTGCTGCTGCTGGGAGGAAGGTCCCAGAGCTCTGTGCTCTAGGGCTGGTCAGTGGTTCATTGACGCTCCATGGAGGTTTCTGCATATGGAGGTTTCCCACAGTCACCCAACTGGTGTCCTTGCTTCCACTCTTACCCCTCTGTAACAGTCTATTTTCCACACAGAGCAGAAGTTATAATACATTAATGGGTTTATGCACTTCTCTGCACAGCAAATCATCCCATATGTCCCCAGCAAAGAGATCAAAATCTAAAATCTTGAGCCTCCCTGCCTCCCTGGTGGTGCAAGGGGTTAAGCATCAGCACTATGAAGCAATCCGCAGCCAATGCAGCATGAGTTCGATTCCCGACCAGAGAGCTGACCCACATGGCGAGCAGACCTCTCCTGACTCCCCACTGCTCCCCTCAGCAGTGTATTTCAGTCAGCCTGCCTGTTCTGTTCCCCACTCTGTCTCGGGTGAATCCTCTCACCCCCCGCACCTCTGGCCTGCACCCCAGTTCTTGTAGGCATAAATAAATAACTCTTTAAAAAAAAATCTTTACAAGGACTTTGATTTGGCCGCTCATCACCTACTGGTGTCCTATCCCATACATTAACCTTATGTTAATTAAGGTTACATAATGTTAACTCTACATTAACCTTAATGGACTGTTGGCTATTTCTTGAATTCCTCAGGCAGGCTCCTTCTCAAAGCCTTTGCACATTTTGTTCCAGCTGCCTGGAATGCTCTTCCTCTGGACACACACTGTCTTGCTCCCTCTCTTTATTTGGGTCTTGGAATAAAAGTCATCTTTTTCAAGAGGCCCTACCTCTCCACCAACTCTACCCACTCCTCATTGCTCTTATTTGGAATAATCTTAAATTTAATAAGTTGAAAAAAGAGTATGAAAAACTTTTTTCTTGAACCATGTGTGAGTCAGTTGCCAATATGGTGTCCCATCACCCTTAAATACTTAAGTTTCAAAGTCCCACAAACAAGAACATTCTCCTATAGGACCATAATGCAGCCAGCAGGATGGGGAGATTGACATTGGTTCATAACTGCTACCTCATATTCAGACCCCACTCAAGTGTCACCAATTGTCCCAACACAGCCAACTGCCTTGCTGTCACTTGTCATGGGTCTTGGTCTTTTTTGATTTAAAACACCATGTTTTCCAAGATCCGTATTCTCCAGTCTTTCAGAAACTTTTATGTCTTTGACGCTTTTGAAGAGTATCGACAACTGATTTTGTGGAAGGTCCCACAGTTTGATTTGTCAGGATGTTTTAATCAGGATCAAATTCAGGTTTTACATCTTCTGGGAGGAATACTGCAAAAATGATGTTATGTTCAGAACAAGTTAAATTATTTACAGGGCTCAATGGAAAATGAAAATGTGAACATTTTTTTTTAATTATTGAGAATTTTGAGATGGCAATACCAGAGCACTAGGCTCACGGCCAACTCCTGCCCATGAGTTTGGCCCTGTCTGTGCTCTACACATTGCATCTCATCAGGTGATTTAGCATCATCAATGGCCAATGATGTCGGGGGTCCCCCATCATGGGGCCAGCCAGAATTCTTCTCCAGAAAGTTACTCTTCCTCTTTGTAAGTGGTCAGGGGAAGACACTTTTACATCAATACAAATTCATAGTTTCCAATTGTATTCAGTAGTGTTATTCATTACTCGTTGTTTATTATTATTTTTTTTTTAATTTACAAATACAAGAACTGGGGTACAAACCAGAGGTGTGAGGGGTGAGAAGATTCACCAGAAACAGAGCGGGGAGCAGAACAGGCAGATCTACGAAAATACACTGCTGAGGGGAGCAGGGGCTAGAAAGGAGAGGTCTGTTGTGCCATGTGGGTTAGCAACCTGGCTGGGGATTGAACTTATGCTGCAGTGGCTGCCAGTAGTTTGATAGCACTGAGACTTAACCCCTGCGCCACCAGGGAGGCGTATTTATGTTGTTGTTGTTTTTCACTTACATCCAGTGTCCAAGGCTTGCTTTGGTGTACTGTTCTATGAGAATTAACATGTCTAAACAAATGTTCTCACCATCACAATCGGAATGCAGAGCACTTTCCACACCTCAAAAAAGAATTCTCATGCTGCCCCTTTGTAGTCAGACCTCCCCTGCTCCCAGTGCTTGGCAACCATGGATCTGTGCCCCTGTGGTTTTGCCTTTTCAGGCTTTGCTTTGTGGCATAAATAGAATTATAGTCCTAGTCATTTTTATGAGATGTGAGATGCCTGTGTGATGCATTCTTGATGTCCCCTGCATAGCCTTCACTGTATAGATGCATACAATGTACTAATTCGTTCCCCTTAGGCTAGGTTCCATTTTCCTTATTCACATTCATGGGATTTTCTGTCTTCAGACTCCATCCTCTCTGATAGAAAATATGGATCCTGAGAGTCTATGTTCCTAAAAAACTCCCAGGTGCTGCTGGCACTGCTGACCCAGGGGTGACGCTTGCAACCGCAGGGCTGTTGAGAAATGTGTGAAGTGATGATTGGAAGGAGGAGGCCGGGGGCTGCAATGCAGGTGGGCCAAAAGGGGCCTGCGCCAAGGCAGTGACAGATGTCAGGACAGGAGAGACAGATTGTAGCGTTTGTAAAGAGATGGACCGACCAGGCTTGAGGGATGGAGACTGTTCCAAGAACCCCAGAAGAGGAACAGGGATGAGGGTGGGGTGCAGGGAAAAGAGCTCACTTTTAATCATGCAGTTTTAGACAAGCCAAGTGTGAAAAGTGGTGGCAGGACAGCAGGTAGGAACATCCGGTGAAAGTTGGCCGTGAGGATTCGGGGCTCGGGGGAGCAGGAGGTCTGGGCTGAAGTCATTGTTGAGTGTGGGGTGTGACCCCCGGGGGGATGGGTGTGGAAAGAGCAGAGCCGCAGGGAGGGCAGGCCTCCTTCCCAGGCGGGGCTGCTCTGCTGCCCTTCCTTCCTTTATTATGCTTACATGTGGCTGGGCCCAGAGCCAAACCTCAGCATTGCAGGGACTTGCTTCGTGACGCAAGGACACGACTGTGCCCACAAGCTGCCGGCGTCAGAGTGGGTGGTAGTTTGGGCAGGAGAATCTGATCTCAGCTGCCCCACTGCGTCCCTGGAGAAAGTGGAGGGAACGACTCTATTTTAGCCTCTGCTCTTTCCCATGTTTCTTCTAGGCACAGGTAACATACATTCACCTTTTAAAAATATTTTTGCACTCAGTAAACTAAGCGAAATAATTATAAAAGTATGCACATATTACTAGCCTGATATCCAAAGTTAAAGATCCTGATTCAAATGATATCACAAAAACAAATAAAAAAACAGTGGCAAGAGTCCAAGACTTCAGTTTCCTTTATCCCTGGAGTACCATCTTCTAGACAGGCTAGGACTTGCACCAGCCCCTCGACTTCTTCTGCTCCAGCCCCGCGTTTCCCCAGGGCGGTGGGGAGTGAGAGAGGCGTCGTTAATTTCCCTCAACACAGTGCATCCAAGGAGACATTTTGTTCACCCCTAGGACCAGAGTGAAAACCTTATTAAAATGAAAACTTTTTCTGCACTATATAATTTTTTAAAAAGATGTATTTATTTATTTATACAAGCACTGGGTACAGTCAGAAGCGCGGGAGGGTGAGAGAATTCACCAGAGCCAGAGCGGGGAACAGAGCAGGCAGACTGATGAAATACACTGCTGAGGGGAGCAGTGGGTGGCAGGAGACGTCTGCGCACCCTGTGGGACCCTCGCCCGCGGCCGGGGATTGAACCGGCGCTGCAGAGGCTGCGGGCAGCTTCGCAGCCCAGCGCTCAACCGCTGAGTAACCGGGGAGGCCCTGCGCTATGTAATTTTAACTTATAAAAAAAAGCATTCTAGTAGGTGTGATCCCAATTGGACAACAATGAATGTCTTTGAGTGACTTGTGCTTTTTTGTTTGTTTTCACTTATCTGTACTCTAATATTGCCTTCTACAATAAATATGCTGCCTCTGTAAGTAAGGTCAGTGCAGGTTTGTATTGTATTGTAGAGGACGTGAGGAAACAGGAAGCTTGTATATACCCCTGGTGGGCATCTAAATTGGTATGACCATTATGGAAAGCAGTATGGAGAGTCCTCAAAAAATTTAAAAAATAGATTTCATACAATTCACTTCATTTACCTACTTCTGGGGAGTTACACAAAGAATACTAAAAACACTAATTTGAAGACATAGCCACCCCCTTGTTCACTACAACACTATGCATGAACGTCAAGAGCTGGAAACAGCCCAAGCGCCCATTAACGGATGGATAAAGGAGATGGGATACCCACACATAATGGAATACTACTCACTCAATAACATAAATGTAATATAGATATGTGTGTATGTATAATACATATAACAAGATGTATATAGGGGTCTCCCTGGTGGCGCAAAGGGTTAAGTCTCAGCACTATGAAGCTACCAGCAGCCACTAAAACACAAGTTTGATCCCCGGCCAGGGAGCTGCCCACATGGCGCAGCAGACCTCTCGGGACTGGCCCGTTGCTCCCCTCATCAGTGTACTTCTGTCAATCTGTCTTCTGTTCCCCACTCTGTCTCTGGTGAATCCTCTCACCCCTCACATCTCTGGCCTGTACCCCAGTTCTCATATGCACAAATAAATAAATCCTTTAAAAAAGACCTATCTATAAAACAAAACTTTATAGATATTATATATAAAGTTATATATAGATATCTGCATTTTATCTTACCATTTGCAACAACATGAATGGACCTAATAAGTCAGAGAAAGACAAACACTATATGATTTAACTCATGTGTTGTAAATACAGGAACAAAGGAATGAACTAAATAAAAGAAAAATAATGCCAAGTCACTTGTTACCAGAGGGAAAGTGTCAGTTGTGCCGTGAAGGATGGCCTTGGACATTTGGTGGTGAACTGAGCGCGGTACATACAGGTGTTGGTGTATGATGATGGACACCAGAAACCTAAATAATGTTAACATGCAATGTTACTTTTCAAAATAAATTTTTAGAGGGTGAATTATAGATGCTCTTCTTTTGCTTTCATTTATCTCTACTATAGCATTGTCTTCTTCAAGAAATGTGCCTTGCTTTTTTGTAAGAAGAATTCAGTAAGATTTTACACATTTGAAAAAGCCCACTGCTCAGATCCCAGGTGGGTACAGGGCACATATTAGCCGGATGAGTAAGAGAGTGAGAAGCGCGTGGGTGAGCAGAGCCGGGACTGTCTGCACCACTGTGCCTGCAGAGCAGGGACTCAGTGCAGCTCTAGGTTTGCCTTCCTTTATTTCCTCCCTGAGCCCACAAACTCCCCAAGGCAGTGGGTAGGAGAGGAATTTGTTTGACTGTTGTGAATCAAAGCAAGACCCAGAAGGCCCCACCACTGATTTTTCTAAGATTTATTTATTTATGCATAGAAGAACTGGGGTACAAGCCAGAGGTGTGGGTGGTGGGGGGACTCACCAGAGACAGAGTGGGGAGCAGGACAGGCAGATTGACTGAAATACACTGCTGAGGGGAGCAGCGGGCGAGTTCTGCTGTGCCATGTGGGTAGCTCCCTGGCCAGGGATCGAACTCGTGCTGCAGTGGCTGTGGATATCCTCATAGGTTGAGTCTTAACCCCTTGCGCCACCAGGGAGGCCCAACCACTGATTAATTGTAGGGATAAAGGTGAGTATGTTCTAATGTAAACAACCTGTCTCAGCGCAGCTGGTGAGACAAGTCCCCAAAGGCCAGAATCCTGCTAGCCAATTAGCGGGTGCTCAACTGCGAGGACTTTATATTCAGAGGTCTAAGCAGCCTGATGGTATTTGAAAATTAGCTTTGTTATGGCTTGTTCTTCCAAACTGAACAATATAGGATTAAACTTGGGGGGGGGGGTGGACTTGGTTTAAAAAATGCAAACTGTGCCTTAGAGGAAAGGAAGAAATTCAGCCTGCAGCCAAGAAAAGTATCTGATTGCAGTGAGTGCAGTATTTGCTGTTTCAAAGGTTCTTGTTCTACCATCCAGCTATGTGATCTTATAAGAAGCAAGAGCATACTTTAATAAGAGCAAGTAGTATTTTTCTAAATTTCTTCATTCACGCAACATACATGTAGGAGACACCTGTTTATGTGCTTCTCATTAGCAGCCCAGTGCCACAGCATTTATGGTTTTAAACTTGTCTCTCTCACCTAATGGGAGTGAGGCAGGTCAGTTTGTGCCAGGCCTTGAGAGTCAATTGCTAACTTTTTAGGATCTTTGCAAGCCCGTTGTATAAATTACAACTAAATTATATTAAAAAATAAATATATAAGTACTCACAAGTCCTTCCTATTTTACTACAGTTTGCTGTTATCTGTGTTCTCAAGTTTATTTTCCACTACTGTGCCTGTGTCGTAGAAATCCCACATAATAGCATGCTGCTGCACATCTCTGTTCAGTGATGTCATGTGAGGGTAGCATGAAATCAGCTATGGCAGAAGCTTTTGTACCACAGACTTTGGCAAGCACTACAGTCTTAAGAAAGTGATGGAAAAAATGTTAGTGATGACTCCTATCAAAGTTTCAGTGGAATTCTTTAAAGAAACAGAACTAACAAACATTATTGAAAATTATGTAGAGCTATGAAAGATCTCCCCCCAAAAAAAGGAAAAGCAGAATGGAGGTATAATGCTTCCAGACTTAAAAAACTATTCTACAATAATATGGTAATAAAAACAGTATGGAATTAGAAAAAATAGACACACAGAGCAATGGGATAGAATTGAGAGCCCAGAAATGAATTTATATGGAAAGGTAATCTACAATAAAAGAGCCAAGAGTCCAACGAGCGGTGTGGAGAAGCTGAAGAGTCACATGCAGAAAATTGAAACTAGATTACTCTCTCACACCATTCACACAACCTCTGCTCAGACTGGGTTGCTGCTGCTTTGCTCAAGTGGTAAGGACTCTAATATAACCCTTGTCACTTTTGTTGAGAATGTGTCATCACCACCAGACCCCAAGTTCCTCGAGAACAGGGACCACAGGTGATGCATCTTAAGTTCACATCCTGGCCCTGGGACTTCACAGATTTCCACCTCCAGAGCTGGCAGTCACCGGGCACTTACTGTGGATGGGCAATGCAAAAAAATAAATAAATACCTTCGATGATACTCAGTGTAGATCAAAGCCATTTTAGAGAACTCTGAAATTTGTGTTGAGCCAAAATCCTTTCCCTGTACTTTCTATCAATTTTTTTTTTTATAATTGATCTAGTCCAATCCTTCTTCCTCCTAACAGTTCCTCAGATACCAGAGATAAGAATGAGTGACCCCCTCGGGCCAGTCTTCTACAGATTACAAAGCACTAGTTCCGTTGACAGTTCCTCTGCAACCATAGTCCTAGGTCCTGTTATTCCAGATTACAGACCTCTAGAAGGCCAAGACCTTGTTTTATTAATGTTCTTCCCAGCATCCAGTTCTTAAATATACTTGGTACTTGTTCATTTCCTCAATAACATTTGCAGACCACCTACTACATGCCAGAAACTCCTGGGCTTAAGAACACAGCAGTAAAGTCTTTTATCCTATGAAACTTAACCTTGTAGTCAGGGAAACAGGCAGAAAATAAATTAACAAGTGGATGTGTGTCAGATGGGATAAATGCTAAGAAGAGAAATTAAACAAAGTCAGGAGATAAGGTAAGGAGAGTAGAGTACATTCAATAAAAATGTGTTCATTTGAAATGCAAATAGACCTTTATAGGTTCACCTAGCTGTGCAAGAGGCAGGAGATGAAGAATTTGAGCACAGAGCAGCTGCTGAGGGCCGGGACATGCCCTGTTCCAACCGATAGAGGACAGCAGAGGGCAAGCCACATTCCCTGCGCTGCCTGGCATCTCCCTCAGCAACTGGGAACAACCCGGTCATTATCAAGTGAGTAAATTACCCAACAGCCCTCAACCAGGAAAAGCTCCTCAATAGCTTTTATTACTAAATTGTCAGCGGGCTGTAAGAATAGTGAGGGTTTTTCTTTCCTCGTTTGTGCAGAACCACATCCTCTAACAGGAGGACACAGTTCCGTTTTGAACAAAATAATTACTTTTTTCCAGGATGTGTCTGGGAGACTGAATGAATGATCAACTCACAGACTTAAGAATCCAGTTATTTCGATAGGGTAGACCGCACCAGGATCTTCAGACAAGCCTCCCCATGGTGTTCAGAGCTGACCCTCCCAAGAGGCGCCTCTGGGCATGTGGATTGCTCCCCTCTGCTATTGAGGCCCTACAGGCCCACAAGAAATATTTCCTGTTCCCTTAACCACATGGGAGATTGGAAATTGGGGGTGTTGCCCAAAATAAGGATTTTTTTAAATCAGAAAGAAACCTTGTATTGGAGAAACCCATCTAGAGCATGAGCACAGAATAAAAACCTCATTTTTCTCTATTGAGTTTGAGAATCTACATCCATATAGAGTCTCCGTACATGTGTAAGGAAATGTGTTCTTTTTCCTTCTAATCTGCCCGATATTAATTTGATTGTTCAGCCAACCTGAAAAGAACACTGTGGGGTCAGGGAAAATTCCCTCTCAGCTCCTTCACTTCCCACAGCCTAAGAGAGTTCACTTGGAATGTTTGCACAACTCTCCTGTCACTGAATTGAGCACCATTTGATTCTTGAAGGAGTCCGTCGTTTTGACACAGTAATAGTGACTGAGAGAAAGCAGCTAGGAAAAGTGGCTGACTCTTCAGAGGGAGGGGGTAGAGACAAGTAACAAATTTTATTATTTTACCACTTAAATTGTATTATTTTCCATTTAAAATAATACATTTTAAATTTTACCACTCCCAACCTACCCCAGTTGTTAAAACATCCCAGATTCAGGGTAGTATCTAGTTGGATGTGACTCAGTCAGTATTAATAGGGTTTCCATAAGACTCAGGACCCCCAAGATCAGCATTTGCAAAAGAGTGTTTCGCTCCGTATGCCTTCAATAATATCTAGCGTGCACAGGAAACTCTTGAAACTTATTTTTATTGCAAGACAAGGAGAAGCATCTGATAAGCATCCTCTTGAGTGGCATGCCCTTTTCCTGGGCTGGAGAATTAACAGCCCAGTGGCTTGGCTTCTATGATCATTCCCTGGAGTCATTTATGTTACCTGCAGCTTTATCTGTCTGGATAGGAGAAATACACATCTGAGATCAAAACACAATCGTCATTTTAATGATCACTACCATTTATTGAACCCTCTCTAGGTGCTATGCTCTATTATTCACATTCTATACTATTTAACCCTCTCTCGCCACCTGTCAAATGATGATGTGGATGTTCCCCACTCATTTTCATATGATAGAAGTTCAGGAAGTTTCAGGAAGTGGTTGGGTAAGTCTCAAGGCTGGGATTTCAGGCTAGCCACAAAAAACTATAAAACTTGGACTTAGCTCACTATCAAATTATGATTTGATGCAATTGGGGGTGTGGCAACCATTTTTCAGATGCATAGTTTCCATGGAAATAGGGTACAGGGTGAAGTAAATCAAAATCAGACTTTCTTCCACCCACCCGCTGCTAGCGTGGATGCCCCAGGCCCAGAACCGGGCACACACGCCTTCAATTATGGACACTTGGGCCAAGGGAAGGGCGTGCGTATCTGTAAGTGCAGGCAACTGTGCCCAGAGGCCAGGGATAGAAGGGCAGTGTGACTGTGAGACAAGACTACCACTACGGCTACACGAGGACCACTCTGAGGTGAGACCACAAGACGATACGAGAGAGAGAACATCAGAGAGACCAGAGAAAGAGAGAGTGCGAAGGATCCTGGGGGCTGAGAGCCTTGAATACCTGCTGCTTCCCAGGCCCCCTGCCAAGCCAGTGCCAGCCTCCCTGCCTGGTGAGCCCAGGTACCTGTTTTCCTAAAAAAGCATGAAAGTCTTGTAAAAAATCTATCAGAGGCTCCATGATTCCTTTATCCGTCTGCCCAAATGGACAATGAACTCGCCCTGCGCGTGCTTGTACAACATGGGGGTAACGTGGCTTGGATTTATGGAGATTAGAATCCAACAGAGTCACCTAGAAATCCAGAGAAGATGAGAAAAGAGAAATGAGCTTCCTTTTTCTTGTTCGTGCTTCTATTTGTCTACATATCCGTCCCATTACTAAAACCATGCTTCACGGCAGAAACTGGTAAACCATGTAATGGTGGGTTATTTAATTTCATTGTTTTCCTTTCTGAACATAAGACATCGTGTTTTAATTTTTTTTTTTTACAAGACCTTATATTTCTCCGTCTCGGCAGGGGCTGAGAAGTCACTGAAATATGTGAGAACTTAGTGAGTTAGAAGACATGTATTTATATGACTGGGGACTAAACAGCTTCAGCAGTGCCCCATCCAACCTTTCCAAAGCACCGCATCATTCTCTGTTGCCTAGACCCACCAGAGAAGGCTATTTTTGGTGAGTCACCTAGACAGAAGCTCCTTTGGACACTAGAGAACTCTCCAGTTCACTGAGGGTGTATCCTGGAGACACCAAGGAAGTGTCTGTGTTAGCATAGTGGCGCCCCCATTGGAGGATAAGAGAAGGATCACAGAGGCTGTGAATTGCTTCATAGTGCGGTGCTTAACCCCTTGTGCCAACAGGGAGGCCCAGAGCTCGATCCCCGGCCAGCCAGGGAGCTACCCACATGGCACAGCAGACCTCTCCTGTCTCGCCCGCTGCTCCCCTCAGCAGTGTATTTCATCAGTCTGCCTGTCATGCACCCCACTCTGTCTCTGGTGAATCCTCTCACCCCTCCCCACACCTCTGGCCTGCACCCCAGTTCTTGTATGCATAAATAAATAAATCTTTAAAAGAGAGAGAGAGAGAGAGAGAGAGAGAGAGAGAGAGAGAGAGAGAGAGAGAGAAGGATCACTGACTAGTCCTGCTTCCTTAAAAGGAATCATTAGGGCCAACAGGCATATGAAAAAA
Source organism: Talpa europaea (assembly GCF_964194135.1). Taxonomy (NCBI): domain Eukaryota; kingdom Metazoa; phylum Chordata; class Mammalia; order Eulipotyphla; family Talpidae; genus Talpa; species Talpa europaea. The sequence continues at coordinate 153,323,481 of NC_140068.1, forward strand.
TGTTCAACATCACTTGTCATCAGGGAAATGCAAATCAAAACTACCATGAGATACCATCTCACACCAGTGAGAATGGCACATATTAAAAAAACAAGCAACAACAAATGTTGGCGAGGGTGTGGAGAAGAAGGAACTCTCCTGCACTGTTGGTGGGAGTGCAAACTGGTCCAACCACTGTGGAGAGCTGTGTGGAGATTTCTGGACCTACTAAACATAGAGCTTCCATAGGATCCAGCAATTCCACTCCTATGTATTTACCCAAAGGACACAGAAACATCAATTCCAAAGAACACCTGCACCCCTATGTTTACAGCAGCACTGTTTACAATAGCTAAGCTTTGGAAACAGCCCAAATGCCCAAAAATAGATGACTGGATCAAGAAGATGTGGTACATATATACCATGGAATATTACTCAGCATTCAAAAAAAGATAAACACATGCCATTTGCAGCAACATGGATGGCGCTGGAAGGGATCATGCTCAGCGAAATAAGCCAGAAAGAAAAAGAAAAATACCGGATGGTCTCACTCATAGCAGGAATCTAGAAAACTTAAATAAGGGACCAGGAAAATGAATATAAGAAAGTGAAAATCAAAATCAACAAAAAACTATGAACCAGAGACACTTTTAGGGGGGCGGGGGCGGGAGGGGAGGGATTGGGGTCAGAATGGGGGGGCTGCAATTGTATGGGGAATATAACAATAAAATTTATAAAAAAAAAATTAAAAAAAAAAAAAAAGGAATCATTAGTAGAAGGTACGAATCTATTTCCCAGAGAACGCAAAGCCTTTTTCACTTTCCTGGCCAACAAACACTTTAATGTGCTCCTGTTCAAAGCTTCGCTCAAAGAAAGCAGGTGTTTCTTTTTTTTTTTTTTTTTTCATTTTTAAATAGCAGAATAGTATTTCATCTTTTTTTGTTTGTTTTTTCCGAGCATTTTTATTTTATTTTATATATATTTTTACATCATTTTTGCACAATGTATGCATTTTCATCTTGGTATAGTCCCCATACATTTGATGGCTCTCATATTTCTCTAAGGGATTCGCTCTAAGGAGGGAGTTGAGAATATTTATTGAGCGCCTGTTGGCCCCTTTGAAACAAACGATTTAAACTCTCGGGTGTGGCCTGAGATTTTTTTAGTTCAATGGACCAATATACTTTCTTTGAGTCTGTGCTGCTTAGGAGCAGTGTAGAAGAGAGGGCATTTTTCTCTACTTGCAGGGATGTGATGGTCAATATTTGCCTTTCAGAGCAGATTTGCGAGTACCCTGGGGGACTCTTGGGAGGAGAGGAATTTGTGAGTTCTGAATTTTCAGCTTCTATGGACTCAGCAGAGACTTGTTTTCTTTTTAAGGCCTTCTGAATGGCTAGAGCAAGGGTTTGCCAATCCAATTTTAAAACTAGCCATGAAGAAAATGCATTTTAAGACATAGACAACAAAAATACTTTTTTCATGTTATGAATGTGTTGCTATCACCTCATTAAACAATGTCAGAACGTGGCTGGAAGGCAGGGGTAAAGGAGCTGTTGCTTAATGAGGTTATAATGAGAAAACATTGAAATTTGCTTATTTTTGTTCTGCCTATTCCAAAACTCACAGTTTAATAGGATAAAAACAAGCTCTCAATAATTTTAAGGTACTTCTTCATGTGTACTGGTTAAGAGCCTAGTAATTCTGCTACTAAAGAACTGTGTGACCTTGGATATAGTGTACAATAAATATAGACTATTATTTATAGTCAAGGAAAAAAAATGAGGATTTGGGTAGAAAAAACCCAACTTGTAGAAAAGGAAAATTTCTATATATAAATGCTTCAGTAAAGACATCTTATTTTACTTCACACATTAGGGATATGAAGATAATAAATGGAATGTAAGCTACTTGGGGACACTTGTATTTGGCAAAAGCTGAAAATTTTAATATTTAATTTTAATATTTATCAAAATGAGGTTATTATGAATGCTGATCTGGTAATTGAAACTTCATTTATTTTACCAACTTAAAATGGACCAAAATATTTCTGATATTGAAAATAATTTTATAAATTATTTTTAATAATAATTTTATAAATTATTAAAGTTCAGAGGTGAAGAGAATTAAATTTTGATGACCCAGCCACATTTCCAATCAGCCAATTTAAAGGAAGATATCTACCTATTATCTATCTATCTATCCAGACTAACTAAAGGAAGATATATCTATCTATATCTATCTCTACATCATTATCTATATATCTGTAGACTAACATGACCAGTAAGTTAATAGAATAGTGACAGATGCAACAAAGCATAACAATAATAGGGCCTCCCTGGTGGCGCAGCGGGTTGAGCGCAATGCTGTGAAGCTGTCTGCAGCCTCTGCAGTGTGGGTTTGATTCCTGGCCAGCCAGGGAGATACCCACATGGTGCGGCAGACCTCTCCTGTCTTGTCCACTGCTCCCCTCAGCAGTGCTTTCGGTCCATCTGCCCGTTCTGCTCCCCCCTCTATCTCTGGTGAATCCTCTCACTCTCCCGTGCCTCGGGCCTGTATCCCAGCTTTTACATAAATAAATCTTTAAAATAAAATAGTAGCTAATAAGTAATAACAGCTAAAATTTATTTAGCTTTGTTTATGATCAGGTATAAAAAGAAAGTTTTTCGTGCGTTATTTTCTATGAATAAGCAAAGCAATGAGGTAAGTGCCACTAAGATCCCTTTGACAGATATAGAAACTGAGGACCAGATGTGTTAAGTCGCTTGTCCAGGTCACGTAGCTGCTAAACAGCAAAGCTGGGAGTTAGGCCCAGGTAATCTAATTTAGTGTCTAAAATATAAGGAGATGAGCTAATGCTGGTATATATTTTTCTAATAAATTGAAACAATTTAATCTAAATTACTACATTATGGCATATCTATGAATTGAGAAATATTAAAGAGGTAATTTTATTTTGTTATAACTAAAGGTTAAAAAGAACAACTAGCTTTAGATTTCTTGAGGTTAATTTTATCAAAAACATTATTTCTTTTTTAAAATTATTTTTTTTTAATTGAGGTAATATTGATTTAGGGGAATAGGCTCCCCCTCCTCAGATGTGTGTTACTACCCCATACTGGCCACAGCTATGGAAGCACCCACAGTCTTTGAAACCTGGTCTTTGTTTTGTACTTACTGAACATGTGGATTTGGACCATTTCAGATACTCAGTAGCCGGTGTGGCTAGTGGCTGCTGAATTGGACTGTGCAGTGCTAGAAGATCTTTTTAGGAAAATGAATTAATTAGTTCACATATTTCAAAGATGGTGAGAATAAGAAAGGCAGTCATGTATCCATTCACTAATTTTTCCCTTCTGGTACCATCATTTCCAACATAACTATGTGGATTAACGGCTGCCACTTAACCTATTTAAATGCTGTCCCTTGGCAGGTAAAGTAGCAAATTTTAGAACTTCTTTACAATCTTGTAACTTTATCTAGGAGCTAGAATGGGGGTAGAACTTCAGATAAAACTAAAACCTTCCTTGGGAAAAGTGAATGTTTACAAGAATGCCTCACAGAAAAAGGCAGAACAGGTCACTAAGGAATTCAGCAACAGTGGACCCATTCAAGCCTTCAGCAGCATGTGATTCTTCTCCATTCTGTATTTTTTTTTTTTTGTATTTTTGAGTCGGCAGTAATATATACATCAACAACTACTTAAGAATCTCCGTGTACTTTTCTAGATATTTATCCATATATCTATATGTATGTTTATTTATCCATACAGACATGGGATCACCCCATACATATCGTCCTGTGGCCCCTCTTTTTTTTTTTCAGTAAGAAAATAGATATTTCTATATATTTTGTTCTTTCAAATGGCCGCATACCCTTACATGAGATGAATGAGCCAAATTTATTTAGCCACATCACTATTGATGGATCTATAAGCTGTTTCAGTCTTTTTGCAATTACCAAGCTGTGGCAATGCACATCCTCATAAATCTCTCATTGCATACTGGTGTATTTCTGCATGACAGATTGTTAAGAAATGAGTTAGCTGGGGGAAAGGTATGTACCTTTTACATTTTGATAAATATTGTATTTGCCCTACGGCCTGTCGGAAAGACCTTGTATCTTGACTTCATCTAGAAGTAGCAATTACAGGCAAGTGGCAGACCTTTCTGAGGATGAAGCTGTTGCTCTTCACCAGAAAGCGGATCTTTTATTTTCATTATTTAGTACGTGTGGTTTCAATCGGTAATGACATTATTTCACCTTCTGTTTCCTCAGACAGGTAGCAAACCCAGAAAATACGGCCAACCAAGGGGTTTTAATATGTCATTGACATTCCTTTGGTGATTAACAAAGGCAGCAAATAAATGCCATGCTCCCCAGGGTCTAAATGAAGATGCTGCAGACTTTGTATTCAGTAACTGGTGATTCGAGAAAACATCGTTTGGGGTGATGACTCATGCACCCCAAGGTAGCTGTCCTCCAGGGCTGTCCTTCAGAGGAAGCATGACCGAGGGTCTGCTAGTACTTTTCCTTCCCTCTCCAAGAACTTCCTTGGAAGGATGCGTGGCATGTGCCAAGGTGAGTCTGGCCCTTCTCTTCCCCGGAGCACCACGCCCTGCAGGGCACAGCCAGTCCTTGGCAGGGACAGCCCGCGCTCATGGCACTTAGCAGGCACAGCCAGTAACTGAGCAGGGCAGCAGCTACGGTTCACAATGCAGCAGCAAAGTTGTGCGTTAGCCTGTTGTGTTGACAAGTGTGTGCTGGGTTTGCAATCAAAAGCGAAGCCCCTGCCTTTTCTCCTGCTGGCGCCCTGCACTAGAAGGATGCAGGACTGGGGCGCAGGGAGGCCAGACCCAGCGGAGGGGCAGCTTGGTGAGGGGGGCTTGGTGAGGGGGGGCTTGGTGAGGGGGGCTTGGTGAGGGGGGCTTGGTGAGGGGGGCTTGGTGAGGAGGGCTTGGTGAGGGGGGCTTGGTGAGGGGAGCTTGGTGAGAGGGGCTTGGTGAGGGGGGCTTGGTGAGGGGGGCTTGGTGAGGGGGGCTTGGTGAGGGGAGCTTGGTGAGGGGGGCTTGGTGAGGGGGGCTTGGTGAGGGGGGCTTGGTGAGGGGAGCTTGGTGAGAGGGGCTTGGTGAGGGGGGCTTGGTGAGGGGGGGCTTGTGAGGGGGGCTTGGTGAGGGGGCTTGGTGAGGGGGGCTTGTGGGCAGGGATTGTGAGGGGGGGCTTGGTGAGGGGGGCTTGGTGAGGGGGGGCTTGTGAGGGGGGCTTGGTGAGGGGGGCTTGGTGAGGGGAGCTTGGTGAGGGGGGCTTGTGAGGGGGGCTTTGTGAGGAGGGCTTGCTGAGGGGAGCTTGGTGAGGGGAGCTTGGTGAGAGGGGCTTGGTGAGGGGGCTTGGTGAGGGGGCTTGTGAGGGGGGCTTGGTGAGGGGGGCTTGTGAGGGGGCTTGGTGAGGGGGGCTTGTGGGCAGGGATTGTGAGGGGGGCTTGTGATGGGACTTGGTGAGGGGGGCTTGGTGAGGGGGCTAGGTGAGGGGGGCTTGTGAGTGGGGATTGTGAGGGGGGCTTGGTAAGGGGGGCTTGGTGAGGGGGGCTTGTGAGGGGACTTGGTGAGGGGGGCTTGATGAGGGGGCTTGGTGAGAGGGTCTGGTGAGGGGGTCTGGTGAGGGGGGGCTTCGTGAGGGGGGCTGGTGAGCGGGGCTTGTGAGGGGACTTGGTGAGGGGGGCTTGTGAGGGGGGCTTGCTGAGGGGCGGCGGGGCAGGCGCGGTGCCCGGCAGTCCCTGCGGGCTGCGGCAGCGGCCACAGCCCGGAGCGCGGGGCACCAGTTGCTCCACACTTTGTGGGTTCACGCTGCTCCTCTGCTCTCCCGGGAGTGAATTTCCATTCGAGGGTCCCGCCCCGCCGCAGGGTGCTCGCGGGGGGGAAACGCGCGCGGGGCGGGCGCCCCTCGTCTTCTCCCCTCGGGCCGGGGCGCCGCGCGGGGCGGGAGCCGGGAGGGGTGGGGCGCGCCGGCGGCGGCTCCGAGGGGGTCCCCGCGCCTCGGAGGACGCGGGCGGAGCCCTGCCGGCGGCGGCGCGGCACCCTCCGGACCCCGGGCGCCGGGTCCCCGCCGCACCCTGGGCGCGGGGCGGTTGCCATGGTGACGCAGGGTCGGTGGCTCCGCGCGGAGGAAACAAAGCCGCCCGCCGCCACCCGCCGCCGCCCGCCGCTCCCGCCGCGCGGCTCCTCCTCCGCGGGCGCCTCCCTCGGCTCCAGGCGCCGCCGCCCGAGCGGCTCCGGACCCCGCGCCCGCCCCGCGCCGCCCCCGGGCCAGGTAAGGCGGGCGCGGCCGGGAGGGGCGCTCGGGCCGCGGGGCGCCGGGCCCGGCTGCGGCCGCGGCCCCGAGGGGGGCGCCCCGCCGGGCTACGGCCTCCCCCGCCCGCAGCCCCCGCCGGCCGCTCCGCAGCCCGCGCGCGAGCCCGGGGCCGGCAAACTTCGCGGCGGGCGGCGGCCCCGGGGCGGGCACAGCCTCCCCCAGCCCCCCTCGGGCACAGCCTCCCCCAGCCCCCCTCGGGCACAGCCTCCCCAGCCCCGCGCGGGCACAGCCTCCCCAGCCCCGCGCGGGCACAGCCTCCCCAGCCCCGCGCGGGCACAGCCTCCCCAGCCCCGCGCGGGCACAGCCTCCCCAGCCCCGCCGGGCGCCCGCTGCTCCGCGAGGGGATTTGGCGGCGAGGCCATGGGTGGCACCTGCCGACAGGTACCCGCCTCGCTCCTTCCTCGAGTCTCTCTTTTCCCTTCCTCTCTTCACCCCCTCTTCACTGTCTTCCTCTCTCTCTGCTTTTCCTCTTTCCTGCTCTCCTTTTGGTGTGTTCTCGAGGCTTTTAGGAAAAAAAGGTATGATAAATATTTCCCTTTGGACTTGCATGTTTCATGGATCATTCTCGGGGAGCACCGGATGGGGGGGGGGGTCCTAAGGGGAATCAAACACTTTTGCAGCCCCGGGAGAGTGAGCCCAGTCAGTGTGAGGCGTTCCCAGGTGCTTCTGCACCTCGTTTGGGCTGTGAGCACGGTGACCTTTCTGTTTGGAAGGGGCAGGTGCACCTGCGAGGGGGTGGGAGCCGGAGTGCGTCCTGCAACACCGGAGTTGACAGGCCCGGTACTTTGCAGACTAGATACTTGGTGCCGATGTCGCTGCTGTTGCTTCTGGAAGGTGTTGTGGTCATGCTTTAAGGACCTGCAAAGCACCTTACGTTTTTGTGTCTAAAATCCCCAGCACCTCTGAGAGCAGGTAGCTGGGTGTTACCTGCATGGTGTTTATGTGCCTGACGACAAGGGTTAGGATGCTGTTGCCAAGGGCACGGGGTACTGGATGGGGACTTGCTCCAGTGACGGGTGCGCCTCGTTTTTCTCAGTGGCCCCAAGCCTTACCATTATTTCGTGATATTTGATTTGTGCAGATGCAGAGAATGAATTAAAAATAAGATTGTGAAGTCTGTTTTTTTTCCTACTTAGAAGTCACCTGCGAAATAGCGTCAAAGACAAAATAGGATTCATTTACAGAAATACAGCTGATTTATTCTAAAGGAATAGTATAGTTGTTGACATGATTTGTTTTACTGAGGAGAGCTGTCACAAGCATAACGGGAAAATGATTCAACTCATGTAATTGGATATCCAACTTCGTAAAATAGTTTATAAGTTAGAATAGGTCAGGTAGAAAACATTCTATGGAATGGAAGAAATTAGATCTTTGCTAACAGGTAGTTAATGAAAAGAAGCCCATGTCACTGATCGTTTTGAATTGCAGTTGATTGGAATTATGGCTATTAAAGCTACTTGAGGTGCCAGGCGTAAAGTGATTATCTAATATTGCTCTTCCCTCTTTTGGGATTTTAACACCTGTCAGCCTGCTGATTGCTAGGCTTCTAAGTCTGTTCATATTTGCTAGCAATTTTAGGTAATGTCACTTCATTAAAAGATTGTATTGGATCTAAAGGATTAAGTTGCAACAGCAATTCGCAGATCATTTTATAATTCGGTTTGTTTTTAAATCGAGTTATACCTGTACAGTGATTCACAGATGCCCTGCTAAATACTCTGTTGATAGTAATGAAAAGGTACATTGATTAAAATGAAGTAGATCTGTTTTGAGAAGATAACCAGGAGGAAAAAAAAATCAGCATTTTCTCATTTACTCAGGAAAGGCAATCAGAATATTGAAATCCAGGCATATTATGTAAACACAGAATATGTAGTTTCATGTTGTGGACTAAAAATAATTATTTTTGTTTTCTTTCTGTGGTACCCAGAGTACAGTTTTATTAAGATCTTTGTTGGCTAATCCGCCGTTCAGATGCAGGGTCTCTGGACCTGCATCTCAGCCAGGTGGAGCCCCACTCTCAGTGCGAGCCTCCCCCTCTCCATGGTGGCCCTAGTTTGTGTGCTGAAGAATGGGGACAGCCAGTGTGGATTCAGGACTAGGATTCACAGGGCACCAGGCTCGATGTAGCTTGGCATCTTTAGAGCTGTATTGCTTTCTGCCAAAAAATAAAATCAGTAAATATCTGGAATGAACAGCCATGTATCGCAAGCCTGCTTTGCTGAGTGGTTTATTTAGACAAGCTCTGAAGCATGAAATGAAACTTTTGTCGGTGCAGTAAAAGACAGTAATTTTTATTTTCTATGTGTTACTGGTGTTTTGAGGGATGTGCATAAGCAGGTAAGGAAGGGAAAACAAAAAAAAAACAGACTCTGCTTGCTCCAGTGTCTCCTTAGGAAATGCAGATGGAAAGAACTTCATGTCCCGGGTTAAGCCGCTTGGTGGAAGTTGGCAACGGCACTGTGTGTCTTCAGGGGTAAAATGCTGCTGTCACTGTCCCCGATGTACAGCTGTGTGAGCCTTCACCTGTATTTCTATGCTCAGGACTCTTAATTTTGTGACATAAAACCGGTCCTAATTGTTGGTATAAGTTGTAGAAGAAGGTCTGGTAATTGTAACCACAACCTGTGAAGAATTCTACAACTTAACACATCAAGGATGTCCACAAATCTGAAACGAGCCAAGAAGTGTTCTCGGTGGAGTCAGGGTGTACATGATATCCGTGCCATGGAAAGGCACTGATTTGTCACCACGTGGACCTTCACGGCAGTGGGAGGCCACGGAAGCCTGTGCTGGCTGTTTCTGGGTCAGCGCTCTTTTGCAGTGTCTGACTGCACAGCGGTAACATGACGATGCTCGGTCACTCAGCATGTCGGGCAATGTGTGTGAGCATGTGCAAAGCCCATGGAGGAAGGATGGTAGTGCCTAGCGATGTCTTCATTACCAAAACATTTACTTTTAGAGTTGGGGCCCCGGGGAGTACTGCAGCCCCTCAAGGAGAAAGGCTGTAAACACCAGGTACTGTTAACTGACCTGCTGTGGTGGTGGTGATTGTGACTACCTTGCTGAGAAAAGGCGTGGGAGACATGTGACAGGAAGTGGTGTTTTGTGACATGGATTATTAATAGCGATTGATGGAGGCTGAAAAACTTCTGTGGGCATGTGTTCCATTTATTGTGCTGTCAATTAAAATGAAGATAAGATGTCTTAAGCCACTTGGTGAAACAAATGCTTGGGGAGAAGGTAGACATTTATCCTGTTGGCCACATAATTAGTGATATAAATAGAGTTCAAGGCTAATGATTGATTTCCTTCTGTACCAGTTATTTGTAGCAACTGTATATTGAGTTGTCAGAAAAGTCATATTTTTCTCTGTATTTTTCAAGCAAAAATGTGTCATGACTTTTCCGACATCGCAAATGTTTGAGTGTCTCTTTTTATATATTCCGTAGTGCTCAGTGCAAGTCATCTTGGCTCTAAAGATTTAGAAATTACTTCTTTTCCAATTATTATGATTATTTAAAAATTTATGTGTAACTCATTATACAATACCCAATATCCTTTTTGGCCTAGTTTTTAGCCTTCTTTTTCTTAGGGGAAAAGTTACCAGTGAATTCCTTAATGCTTTTAAAATAATTTTATAGCCTCAGGGCTTTTTAGAAAAACAGGATGTTAATTTGGTATTCAAGCAGAAAAATACTAGAAACTTAGTTTTAATGGTGTGCACTCAAAAAAACAGCAAACCACATTATAATCTTTCATTTCACATTTCTAGAGGTTATATGGTGGATAGGAAATTTTGGATCCTGTTAGGTGATTGAGTGCCACTTCCCTAAGTGTCTTGGACCAGCTCTCTGCTGCTGTGCCTTGTAATCAGTTGAAGTGAAAGCTAAATGGCCACGAGGTGGAGGCTAGTGAGTTAAAAGGTGTTAAAAAGGGAGATTAATATGTACTCAGAGCCTGCAGGGTTTGGCTGTGAAGGGGTGGGCAGGAAAAAAAAGACTGTTGGCACTAATAATTTCTTAAACGCCTTATGGGCCAGGCTCCTGAAGTAATTACTCAAGGACTATTTACACAGTTTCCAGAAGCTGCCACTCTTACAACAGAGATGCTGCTCCAGGTTGCTTACCTTTACCTTTTCTCTTGCTTAAGAAGTGACTCCCTTGAATTGTGGCATAAGTGCACTATGAACGTCAAAGGTTTTGTGTGGGTATGTTATGGAATCTAACTGGTCAGGTACATAATGGAGACGTTAATGGAGCTATAAAATAAAATTATGTGCCTAATAGATTTGAATAAGAGTTTATGTTTCTGATTATCTGTCCACCATAAACCATCTTGCTTCTCTTAGGACATAGTGATTCAAGGGAGGCATGGCATTTTATAGAATTTGATTACTACTTAACATGTCAGGCACAGTTATATTGAAGAATAGATGTTTACTCACTCTTGGTTTCTTCGTGAAAGATTTCTTTGTGGCCTTATCTGGTATTTCCTCTTGATATATACGATTTCCTTAGACCCTGTGATTGTAGTTCTTTTTCCTATCAGTCAAAACCTTCCTAGTGCTCTCTATGGGCACTGTGTAAGTGCCCCAAAATATTAACTTATTTAATCCTCACAAGAGCCCTATGAAGTAGGTACTATTTCGATCTCCATTTCAAGGAGGAGGAAACAGATATGATCTCTCTCTATTATACTAATCCAAAGGTCCACAAAATAAACCAGAAACCTGTCTTCTTGATATCAAAGAATACACTTCAATTCACTGATGGATATTAACAGTAGAAATAATTGCACTAATTGTTCTGGCACTTGGGCTTTTATTTCCTAATAAAAAGGAAGAAAACCTAAATTCATAAAACAAGAGTTCTTCATGGCACAGTATGATATGTACTAATATTCTTTTCTGTATATAGAAACTAGGATTAATTCGCAAAAAAAGATACTTTCTGAATGGTTGTTCTTCACTTCTATTCATAAATCACAAGGATATGTATTTTTCTATGGTGCGGGTTTTGCTAGATGTATGTAACTATATCTTCTAAATGTTTTTCTATTTTGCATTGCTTATGTGAACTATCAGTCAGGCCTCACCTGTTTATTCCTGAACTAATTCTAACCTGTCATATGTTTTTTTTTTAAAGATTATTTATGCATACAAGAACTGGGGTACAGGCCAGAGATGCGGGGTGGGGGGGGGGTTGAGAGGATTCACCAGAGACAGAGTGGGGAGCAGAACAGGCAGACTGACTGAAATACACAGCTGAGGGGAGCAGCAGGGGAGGTCTACCGCACCATGTGGACAGCTCCCTGGGGTGGAACTCCTGCTGCAGAGGCTGCAGAAAGCCTCACAGTGCCCTGCTTCACCCCCAGAGCCCCAGGGAGGCCTCCTTTGTTAAGGATTCAGGGATTATCCTTTCTCACACTCTCTCTGGAGAAAACTCCATTTCTACTCTCTTAAAAAAAAAACAAGTCAGTTGTGTGGACACCTACATCTGCCTGTTTTTTGTGCTACCCTCGAAGTTTCTCAAGAACGACAGCTATGTTTGCTTGTTTCCAAAGCCAAGGCGGGTACAGGTGTCCTCTCTGGAACAAAATGATTAAAAGATTTTTCATGTGATAGAAAATTACTGTTTGAACCGAGTTCCAATGGCCAGGCCTGCGGGGGCCAGGGCCAAAGCGGGAGGAAGGGCACAGGGACTGTGGGGAAGATCATGGGTGCTGGGGTGCTGGGGAAATTATGGGGACTAGACCTGAGGGGAGAAACCAATTACTGTAGAAAAACGAACCTGTTATAAGAAGATAAATCAATGAAAAAAAATCAGGGTGCTATGAAATTAATTTGAGCTTTTAATTAACTCTGAAAAATAACAGTAGAAATCAAATATCACAATTCTGTTGTCAAGTTATTTGGATTTCTTGAGATGTTATATATAAAGGCAGAAAAAATGAGCTCGTTTAATTTTATATTAGCGGTTATGAATAAGCTTTTGATTGCTCTGCCCAAAGAAAGCAAAAAAAATGATCTTTGAAAATCATTTGTATTTGTCTTGATAATACTTTTAGTGTCTTACACCCCAACCTTTTCCTTCCCTGTCCCCCATTTACCAGCATGTTCTCACTGCCTCCATGGAAGTGTGATTAAATAAAAGATGTGTCCATAAAAGCCAGTAATGAAGCACAGTCCTGCAGGTGCTTTTAATGACAAGCGTTGTAATAGCTACCACTTATTGAGCACTTACTGGGTGCCCTGTCCTCGGCCGAGTATGCTTCATAAACTGTCTCTTAATTTCCCCTTTCCTCAGCCATGAAGTGTCAATAACTAGCTTATCCAAGACCACAGAGTCGATAGATTTAAAAGCATGATTTGTGGGTAAACACGAGCAGAAGTTGGCTGTGATGGCTTTGTTAATTATCAGCAGACAAAGAGCACCTTTTTGGTTATGTCTGCTTAGGACAGTGGCCTTGAGGACTGCCTACGTGGGGCAGATTCAGAGTGATTCCTGTGGGCAATTGATAGGGAAAAAGTGGTTCTCAGGGGGCACCCAAGAAAAAATTGTTTATGCATATTGCTGCAGAGACCAGGTGGGATTTCAGGGTGGAAAGGGTGAGAGAGTCCTTCCTCTGAGTCCACTTTAGAATTAAAAACAAAATTAAGTGGCATTAGCTTCTAGCTCCTGAACTTTGTTTTCCGTTTTACTGTGCTCTGGATTGGGAATGAACAGAACAGGGCCACATGAGGTGATACAGGATGAAAAGAGATGAGATGAAAAGGAACTCAAATACCATCTCCCTCTGGCTGGCCTTGTCTGAGGCGCAGAGCAACAGTGGGGGGAGGGGGGTGCAGACTCAGATGAAGTTCTAAGCCTGAAAGCTATTGTCATCTGGGTGATTCCTCTGTAATCAGGGCTTTTCCTGGAATTCCTAGTGCAAATCTTTCTTGATAGCTACTGGGAAAAAAGAAGAACAAGAGACTTTTAGTTAAAATTGTAACAGCATGAAAAAGCTTCCTTTTGTGAACAGCTAGTTATTTTGGCCAGTGTGAAGGCTCCCTCCCCCATTCAAGGACAGTATGAGAGTCAATAAAACAGTGGTTTACCGACTGCCAGCCTGAGTGTGACACTGGGCTCTGTACGTACCTTCTCCATGTCTGACCTTGGGGCCATCTCTTCATCTTCATTACCTGTAAAATGGAGAGAGTAATATTTCTTACTTCACTGGGTGGTTGTGAGGATTAAGTGAATTTTAAAAATGCCTAATTATTAACTGTTAAGGGTAAGTTTTTGTGCAGAAATGACAACTAACATTTGCTTTCTTTACAGGTGAAAATAAAAATCTAGTTTTTTTTAGGTCTCTGAGTTCAGACTTACTTATTATTATGCTAATAAATCTGATAAATACAAGAAATATCCTTCATGTTTTCTTCAGTGAAACTTTAATTCAAATTGAACAGATGGAATTTTTTAAACTATCCGTCTCAGTTACAAACTTAGTAAAATTGAAATCCTTAAATAATTTCATTTGTATGTATAAATTTAACGTATCTGATTTTCCTGTTTAAATAAATAAGATGTTTATCTGGCAAATTTATGACCCAAATAAGTAAAACTTTTCCAAATACTTAGCTCAGGCACCTCTGACTATTCCATCACTTGCAAAATCAATATTTTATAAATATGGCCAAATTTTTAAAAACATTTCCATCTAAATAAATCTATTACACATTTTAAACAAGAATCTCAAGGCTACTCTATTAGTTTAATGTCAGATCTTTTAAATACTAACAATGTAGCAATGTTATTCATTTAATAACACATATTTCTAAACTTTTCTAAAAAGTATTAATAAAAGTCTGACCTTCTCATCTCTCTACTTAATTCAAAACCTTCTCTAGATGGGAAAATACCTAATAGAAGGAAGTTTATTATCTAAGGTAAGGTGAAGGTACTATTCCAGGTGAGCTTGAGTCATGGCACGATTCCATATTGATTGCAAATTCTGCTTAATGATTTTTCATTGAAATATGGTTCCTTATTTCACACATTTCAGGGTTAGGTGCTGTACGTGGGTTGAATACATCCTGGACAGTTCTTCCTGTGATAATGATGGACAGGCTTGACCCTCTTTTATTTATATTCACCATGACGATGGGTGACTCCAAACCATGCTTTTCAGACAGTATTTTAACCCTTTGAACAGTGCTGTTCCAAGATGTAGTTTTAAATTCTTGATAGCCATATTAAAAAGTAGAAAATCAGTTTAATATTAGATTTTATTTAACCACAATATCAAAAATTTCATGCTTTAAAATTTAATCAAAATAGTTTTTAATATTTTTTGACATCATTGTTCATTTTTAAACAATGTTGGCTTCCCCCCACCCCCTCAGGTGTGGTCCCCATAGAGTTTCCTTCCCCAAGGCACCCGTGCACCATCACCCCAGTCCCCTGTGCGCCTCCCTCCCTCCCACTGACCCCTCTCCCTCCTCCTCCCCTGCAGGGTGTCTCTTATTTATGCTGTTTTGACTTGAAAGACATTTTAATGTCATTTCATGGAATACAAATATCCCATAGTTTTGTCTGTTTTTCTAAGTGGTTTCTCAACTTTGTTTACAACAGTAGGTTCATGTAGGTTCAAAGTAGGCATGTGCCATCTTTGTTTCATTATAAGTAGTTTACCATTTAGAGATAAATGTTAAGACTTAACTGTGATATATGTGTGAGTCCAAGTGCTGACTAGAAACACTACTTCTTTCTCCTGGTCTCTCATGATCCTGTTATCCTAGACAACCATTTATAGTATCTTCTTTTTTATCCCTCAAGCCTGTAGCCTCTCTTCTCTCCTTATTGTCTGCAGGTAACAACTTCCATAAATTTCCACCACTGAATCACTGGTCCCCACCTGCTTCTGAAACCTCTACCCTGACTCCCTTCTCAGGCAGAAGTGGCGAAGGCAGTTCAGGGCCTCCAAAGTTCTTTGTCCTCTGCGAGCCCCCGGCCTCATCTTCCATGGCGCCCTTGCTCCTGCAGTCCACGCTGCTGCGTGTCTGCTCTGGCCTCTGGACCTCAGGGCTGCTGTCTCCTTCACCGGGATTGCTCCTTGTCCAAATATGTATATGACTCACTCCCTTGTGCCTTTCAGGTCCGTACTCGCATGTTATCAGAAGGCCTTGCCCAAGCACTGCGTGAAAGTCGACATCTTTTTGTCTCTTGTACTCTCTGTGCCTGGTCTTTTCCGTAGCACCATTACTGCTGGCACATCATGTAAACTCACACAAAGTATATGTTTGTCGTCTTCTTTTGTGCAAAATCCACTAAGACAGTGCCTTTCCTCATTTGTTTTTTTATGCTGCTATAGTTACAGTCCCTAGAGCAATGCCTGGAACATAGTAAATGATCAATAAATATTTCTTTTTAAAAAAGATTTATTTATTAATTTATACAAGAACCAGGGTACAGGCCAGATGCGTGGGAGGGTGGGAGGATTCACCGGAGACAGAGCAGGGAGCAGAACAGGCAGACTGACGACGCACACTGCTGAGGGGAGCAGCGGGTGTGACAGGAGAGGTCTGCGTGCCATGTGGGACCCTTGCTGGTCGGCCGGGATCGAACCGGTGCTGCAGAGGCTGCGGACAGTTTCACAACGCAGCGCTCAACCACCTGCACCACCAGGGGAGGCCCTCAATAAATATTTCTTAAGTGAATAAGAAATATTCAAACTCCAGACTGTTTTGTATTTCCATTGTCAAGCTATGTTGCTTGGTGTTGTCAAGTCAAATGATCCCAGAGAAGAGCACAAAGGGTGTGGTCCTCTATTCTGGCAAAGAGATCAGAATTATTTACTTCGTAAAACTTGAGACATCTGTAATCACTGAGATGAGCCTTTCCATGGCAGACATGTTTGCAAATGGGTGAGGGATTTTGCTAATCTTGTAACTTTTCGTATCTCATAATTTTTAACTATTTTGTTGAAGTCTTAAAAAAGCTGCACTATAGCTGGGGTGGTAAAGAAGGGACCCTTTCTCAACTGCAGTCCTTGCCTACTGCCTCATCTAGGCTCAAGCATAGCGTAGAGGTGGAAATAAAAAAAGACTTTACCTAAGTAGCGCTTAGATGGAAGAGCTGGCCTAGAGGAGGGATCGCTGTGGTTCCCCACTACACAGCTCAGGGGCCCACAGCACAAGAGGAAGCTGGAGTCCCTGACTTTCATTGGAGGTGACCTTTCAGTACTTGGCCGCCTTAGATCCTGTCTACCCCTTGTTGGTACCAGTTCTCCAATCACTTCAACAGGTGCAGAGCCCATTGTGAAAGTTTGGCCCGATTACAGACCATGGAAACTAGAAGTGAAGACACCGAAGATGTCACAAGTGCTGGAGCAAGGAAACCCAGGGAGGTCTCAGCCCAGCAGCACTGCAGTACAGGCCTGAAGAGAAATTCAAGGTAACAGTTCTCACAGTGTCCATGGAATTCAGCACAGCCACGGAGCATAGAAAACAGCAGCAGAATAAAGACCGAGGAAATAGAAAACACAAAATACATCTCCACTCCCAGCCTATGAATTAAAAACAGTCCTGCTGATTATTGGAGCTGATGCCCATGTGTTATTTATGAACCTTTTCTTTTTGAGCTTGTGATCTTGTCTCCTGAGAAAGTGAACAGTCTTACTGAAGATTATCAACCCAGGTACTCAAAGATGGAAGTTAAATCAATAGGTGGTTACGGGTGTGTGGTCTGTTCGCTGGTGCCCTGCCTGCATTGCACCCACATGACGAGCATGTCCTTCCTCGGGGTCACATCTAGGTGTGAAGTCACATCTGGCTTTGCCACTTAATAAACTGCATGGCCTGCATTGCGTTACCTCGCTCCCCTAATGGCAGCTTCACTTTCCTCATTACAGAGTGGGATCCTATCAAGAAGATGTGGTATATATACACCATGGAATATTATTCAGCAATCAAGAAGTATAAACTCATGCCATCTGCAGCAACGTGGATGGAGCTAGAAGGAATTATGCTCAGTGAAATAAGTCAGAAGGAAAAAGAAAAATAATCGGATAATTTCACTTATAGCAGGAATATAGAGAACCAAATAAGACGTCAGGGGAAAAATAATAACAGTGCAAAACACAACAAAGCAAAAACAGACAATTACAAATCAGGGACATCCTGCAGGGGAGGAGGAGGGAGAGGGATCAGAGGGAGGGCGGGAGGAGCTCAGGGGACTGAGGTGATGGTGCACGGGTGCCTTGGGGAAGGAAACTCTATGGGGACTGCACTTTATGGGGGCGGGGAGCAAATATTGTTTAAAAATGAACAGTGATGTAAAAAATTAAAAATTAAAAAAAAAAAAAAAGCAAAGTGGGATCCTAATGGGGCCAACATAGCGAGTTGTCTGGAAGGATAAAGGATTAGATGAAGGAGTAGATGTACTTACTATCAGCTTATTTATTACATTTCTTATTATCTCTGCAATGTCATTAGCTTGGGAGTGTTATAGGAGAAGTAACTTGTAGTGGTTGCACTTGTATACAGAAAGATGGTTTAACCATCTTGAACATAAACACTCCCAGCAATGGAAGTTGATTTGTGTCCATTTAAAGGAGTTTTGCCATTTAGCCGCCAATTTCACTGAGGCAAAGTGCTTGCTTTTGTACCTGACACCAGTTTGTAGGTTGGAAATGATCAGATTCAGCTGTATCCCTGAAGAGAGGGCTGAGTTGGGATCATTTGGGGACTGTTGTAACAGATAAACCTGTTAGGATAAGGTAGAAGTTCTTCCTACTGATAAGTGATGAAGGTCTGCAATTTTAAAGAGCAGGATAAACAACACTTTCTGTGAAATCTCTTCTATATTCAGAAGGTGTCAGCCCTGTACTCGCCCCAGGAATTTCCTGGTTTTATGAGAGTGTATTCATTGATGCAGTACATTTACACAGGTAAAATAAATGGCATCCATACAAGGAGGAGACCAGGAAGCAGTGGGCGCCGAACTGTGAAATGACTGTAGTGTCGTCACCTGATAGGGCTGTCGGAGTCAGTGATGGATGAATGGACATTTACAACACGCGTGCTTGACAGAAGCACTTAATAATGTCAGTTCTCCGCTGCTTGGCATCATCTCCCTCTATCATCTGACCTCTCGTTTCTGCCTTTTTGTGCAAGAGATGAGACTTACGCTTGAAGCTCAGTTTTAATCATTCTTTAAACAAATAATTCTGGCATTTTACTTCCCCCCAGATCTCTGTTTTGTATTTTTTAGTGCCAAAGTTCTTTACAGCTCTCTTCAAATGTCCAGTCCCATGTAATTTAAGAACGGCACCGACTCTACTTAAAAAAAAAAATAATAGTGTAACATGAAAAAGTCAGACATAGTCACTATAGCATCAACATCTCATTGCATAGACTGCAAGTATTTTTTTAATTATATTTTTATTTTATTTTATTTTTTTACATCGTTCTTCATTTTTGTGCAATGTGTGCTTTCTCATCTCGGTTATCGTTCCCGTGAAATTCCCACCACCGGATCACCCATGTACCATCACCTTAGTCTCTTGTGCTCTTCCCTTCCCTTGTTTTCTCTCCCCCCACCCCCTGCGTAATGTCTCTGGTTTATAGCTGCTTGTTGATTTTGATTTTCATTTTATTATAATAACTTTTTTTCCTCCCTGATCCCTTATTTGGATCCTCTACATTCCTCCTATAAGTGAAATCATCCGGTATTTTTCTTTTTCTTTCTGGCTTATTTCGCTGAGCATGATCCCTTCCAGCGCCATCCATGTTGCTGCAAATTGCATGAGTTTATGTTTTTTGATTGCTGAGTAATATTCCATGGTGTATATGCACCACATCTTCTTGATCCAGTCATCTGTTTTTGGGCATTTGGGTTGTTTCCAAAGCTTAGCTATTGTAAACAGTGCTGCTATAAACATAGGGGTGCAGGTGCTCTTTGGAATGGATGTTTCTGTGTCCTTTGGGTAAATACCTAGGAGTGGAATTGCTGGATCCTATGGAAGCTCTATGTTTAGTAGGTCCGGAAATCTCCACACAGCTCTCCATAGTGGTTGGACCAGTTTGCACTCCCACCAGCAGTGCAGGAGAGTTCCTTTTTCTCCACATCCTCGCCAACATTTGTTGTTAATTTTTTTGATATGTGCCATTCTCACTGGTGTAAATGGCATCTCATTGTAATTTCGATTTGCATTTCCCTGATTACAATGATGTTGAACTTTTTTTTTTTCATATGCCTGTTGGCCATCTGCATTTCCTCTTTGGAGAAGTGTCCTTTTAGCTCTTTTTTTTTTTAAAGATTATTTTTATTTATTTATACAAGCACTGGAGTACAGTCAGAGGCGCAGGAGGGTGAGAGAATTCACCAGAGCCAGAGCGGAGAGTAGAACAGGCAGAGTGATGAAGTACACTGCTGAGGGGAGCAGCGGGAGGCAGGAGAGGTCTGTGCACCATGTGGGACCCTCGCCAGTGGCCGGGGATCGAACCGGCGCTGCAGAGTCTGTGGGCAGCTTCGCAACCCAGCGCTCAAACACTGTGCCACTGGGGAGACCCTCTTTTTAACTCTTGGGCCCATTTTTTGACTGGGTTGTTTACTTTGTTTTTGTTGAGTTTTGTCAGCTCTTTGTAGATCTGAATCCAAGTATTTTTATTAAACTAAATCTACAAATAAATTTTCATTAATTTGATATGTTTGTGAAACATTTTCATGTAATAGAATAGCATTTTTTAAAAGATGGATCAATGTTTAGAATCAGGATAAAAAAATAAGAACATGTTAATAAGTTGTGGGATTGGGTTAAATATGCTGCAGTAGCTTCTTTTCTGGAAGTATTACTAATCAGAAAAATTTTATCTTGTTTTTCAATGCCTGAATTTTTTATTATTGCAAAAGAATTCTGTAGTGATTTAAAAAATATATACAGCTCTTGTTTTCTCTCAAATCTGACAAGCATATTCATTTTGTTGTGTGATACTTGCCTTTGTAGCCTTTGAAAGGCTAGCAGTTCTCTCCTGTCTTCCTTCTCAGCTATATTTCTTTTTGTATCCTGAGCTCCAGTGTCCTGGGTCTTTCAATCCTTCACTTGTGCAATGCTTCATCCTGCCCCTGGTCCTTTGCACCGGCTGTTTCTCCTGTTTGAATGCACTGCCCGTCTCTCTTCTACTCAGTCAATACTTGCTCATTTTTCAGATTTCCACTCAGTTGTGCTGCCTGAGAGAAATCTGCCTTTAAATTCTTGACCTCTTCTTGATCCAGTCATCTATTTTTGGGCATTTGGGTTGTTTCCAAAGCTTAGGTATACACCGTGGAATATTACTCAGCATTCAAAAAAGATAAACTCATGCCATTTGCAGCCACATGGATGGCGCTGGAAGGGCTCATGCTCAGCGAAATAAGCCAGAAAGAAAAAGAAAAATACCGGATGGTCTCCCTCATAGCAGGAATCTAGAAAACTTAAATAAGGGACCAGGAAAAAGAATAACTATAAGAAAGTGAAAATCAAAATCAACAAAAAACTATGAACCAGAGACACTCTATGAGGGGTGGAGGGTGGGGAGGGGAGGGATTGGGGTCAAAATAAGGGTCTCGCAATTGTATGGGGAATATAAAAATAAAAAAAAAAATAAATTCTTGACCTCATTAGACATCGCTACTCATTCAACAAATACTGAGTGGCTGCCGGGGGCCAGGAGGAGTTCTAGGCTCTGGGAATACAAGAAGACATGATTTTATTTATATAAACAAAAACATTTATTTATATATATATATTTATACCATTGTTCATTTCAGCACAGTGCTTTCATTCTAGTGATGAGATATGCAAAACCAAACAAGAGCCAAATAAACAAGAAAACTTGCAGAGTGGAAATGCAGATACTTAAAGTAATTGAACTAAGGGATGGCTACCTCAGATTAGAAGACAAGGTAGCGTCATTTAGGCTGAGATCTGGGTGACAAAGGGAACCTTAGTCGCTTTAGAGAGAAAGAATTTAGAGAGAAAGAATTAAGTGCAAAGGCCGCAGGCTGAGAGAAGGCAGGAGAGTGATAGGAGATGATGTTAGAAAGGCCAGCTAGTGGGAGGCTTTGTCATTCAGGGTGAGGATTTGGTTTTAGGGTATATGCAATTGGAATCCATGGGCAAGGCTTTTGAGGGTAGGGGATGGGCATACTTGGCTTCTATTTTAGGAGTGGGTCATGAGAGACCCACAGCGGTAGCAGGGAGAGTTGTTAGAAACCCCCCAGCAGTCTAAATGAGAGATGGTGTACTTAACTACAGTTGTAATCTTACATTTATTTATGAGGTTATTTGATGGATATTGCCCTTATTGGGTTGTAATCTACACCAGGGCAGAGGCAATTTATTTTTTTGCTTAGAGTTATATCCCCAGTGTTCACTTCAGAGCAAGCACCATATGGACACCAGGATACTTAGAGCTTAAGTGACTAGATAAGTATGATGAGAAACAACAATGAATAAGATATAGTTCAAGTATGTATACTTAACTATCGAGTCATTGTTTTCCTTACATCACACACAGGGGATTTATGTGTAGCTCAGCCAAAGAAATTACTATAGCGAGCAGGAAAAAATTCTTGAAGTCATAATGTCAAGGTTTTTATTAAAATATTTAGGTTAGAATTGCAAATCATTCGCTCCTGTTTTAACTGTGTAACCTCTAGAAGCCACATGTTAATAAGCAAAAGATATTTTCATGGGGAATCTGTCAGAACATTAAATAGTCAAAAAGGATAGCATATGATGTCATTGAAACTATTAAGATTGTTAGGATCATTTAATCATGGTAATAATGGGTGGAAAGTTTCTATTTTTAAAAAAAATTATTTATATTTTATATCTGTTATTTTTACAGTATTTGCTTACTCCTCTCAAGTGTAGTCCCCATAAAATTCCCACCACCAATTCACCTGTGCAGCATCACCAGAGTCCCTTGTGCTCTTCCCTCCCCTGTTTTGATCCCTCTCCCTCACCTGCAGAATGTCTCTGATTTATTTAATTTTTAAAAACAAGATTTATGATTCATTTAAGATAGACCTCACTATAGTGCGGTATTAGAAATGGACCATGGGGTCTCCTGGTTTATTTCACTTTGCATAATCCCGTCCAGTTTCATCCATGTTTCCACAAGTGAAGTTCTCTAGAACTTTTTCATTGCATTGATTCTTTTTGGTTCTTTTTTGCAAGTGACTTTTAAAAGTTTCACCTTCTAATTTCTTGTTATGTTTTTTTATAAATACAACAGATTTGGTATGTTGTCGGTGAACCAAGGATTTTGCTACATTCAAGCACCCTAACAAGCTCCAGGCAGTGCCGGGGCTGCTGGAAAAAAAAAAAAATCTTTTGGATTTTCTGTGTACAAACTCCTTCTATGTGATGGAGTTTTATTTTTTCTTGTCCACTTTTCATATGTCTTTTTATTGTGTCATTGCACTAGATGGATGAGGCCTTGGTTACAATTTTGAGTAGAAGTGATGATAGCAGGAGCTTGTCTTATTCTTATTCCCAATTTCAGAGGGAAAGCTTTCAATATTTATAATATGGCATTTACTTTTGTCTATTGTTGAAACCTTTTTATCAGATTACAAAGTCATTTTATTTTGTGATTTTAATCATGAAAATGTATTAAGGTTTATCAAATGCTTTTTCTGCATCTATTGAGATGCTCTTATGATTTGCTTCTCTTATTTTGTCAATGTGGTAATCACATTTGAAACAAATGTTCAAACACGCTGGTATTCCTGTTATAAATCGAGCAGATGTGCTATCATTTTTATGTTTTGTTGAATTTAATTTGCTGGTATTTTGTGTAAGTAATTTTTGTCTGTATATTTAGGTGATATACTAGCTTTTAGTTTTCCTTTTTATATGCAATGCATTTGCCTTGTTTTGGTATCAGGGATAGGTTGGTCTTATAAAGTCAATTTGGGAAACATTCCCTTTTCTGTCCAATTTTCTGAAAGATATTGATATTCCTCATCCCTTAAATGCTTGATAGAAAATTCATCCGAGACGGAAGTTTTCCTTATAAGAAAGTTTTAAATTATGGATACAATTGTGTAAATGAGCATAGACCTATTCACATTTTCTATTTCCTCTTTTGTTAAGTTTGGTAGGTTGTGATTTTCAGAGGAATTTGGTCTAAATTTTCAAATTTACAATTGAAAGTTGATAATAAAATAATCTTAAAACCTTTGTAGAACCTGAGTAATTTTCATTTCTAAAATTCACAATTTGTGCTCTTTTTTTCGTGATCAATCTTGAGCTCATCTGTGATTCATCAAATTTATCATTCTTTTAATAAGTATATTTTGATTTTTTGGGGATTTTTTTGAATTTTGGGTTTTTTGTTTTTGCTATGATATGCTTGTTTTCTAATTCATTAATTTCTAGGGTTTTTTTTTTTGGCATATCATTACCTTCCTAATATTTTTTGGCTTTTATTAGCTACTTTTAAAAATTTTGTAAGGATACTTAGATTATTGATTTTAAGTTTGTTATTCTAACATATATGCATACAAAGTGCTACATTTTCCTTTGAGCCGTGGTTTTTAATAACATTCTATTTGTTTTGATATCATAATTTAAGTTTTTTGCTTAATGTATTTTAAAATGGTCATTGTACTTTTTTTCTTTGGCCTATAGTTTATTTGGGTACTGATTGCTTAATTTCCAATTACTTGGGATATCCTGTTTATTTTTTGTTGATTTCTAGCTTATCCTAACTACTGTCAAATAACATGCTGTCTTTTGATATTTTTGAGCCTTGTTTTATGTTTTGAATGATCACTTATGGTAAATGACACTGTACTGTAGTTACTAGTGCAGTATTCTATACATTAGATTAAATTTATTAGTTGTATGATCAATCTTCCTAGCTGCTTCTTTATTTCCTGCTTATGTCAGTCTTTGAGAATGATAAGGTAAATTTCTCACTATGATGAGTGGTTTTGGGCTTTTTCAAATAACTTCCGAGGGCTATGTTATTAGGTACATATACATTTATAATTGTTACACTTTCTCATTTTATTGGACCCTTTTATTGTTACTAAATGCCTTTAATTAGCTCTGATTATGGTCCTTCACTTATAATCTATTCGTCTGAAAGTAATAGAATGCAGTAGACCCTTGAACAACACAGGTTTGATCTGCGAGGATCCACTTGTATGTGAACTTTATTTCATAAATACCATTGACCCGCTATATCTGTGGGTTCATATTTATGCATTCAGTAAACCACAGGTGTTGATGAGTTGAATCTGTGGAACTCACTATACAGAGGGCTAACTGGAAGGGACTTGAGCCAGTACTGACTTTGGTTTTCAGAATCCAACCGACCATGGATGTAACAAGGGACTACTGTAGTTAAATTTGGGGAGAGTTAAAAGTTATCCTGCTCTGCAGGAGTTTAGAAAACCTAAATAAGGGACCAGGAAAAAAATAACTATAATAAAGAAAAAATCAAAATCAACAAGCAACTAGAAACCAGAAACATACTACTTGGGAGCGGGGAGGCGAGGAGAGGAAGGATTGGGGTCAAAATAAGGGGGGGGGGTGGAATTGTATGGGGAATATAACCAAGATGAAAATGCATACATTGTTCAAAAATGAAAAATGATGTAAGAAATATATTTAAAAAAATAAATAAATAAATAAAGTTAAACCAGCTTAAAAAAAAGTTATCCCACTCTGGTATTGGCACCCCTAACTCCTCCATTGTTCAAGGGTCAACAGTACAAGCTTTTCCTTGATTAATATTTGCATTGTTTATCTTTTTCTATACCTAAGTTTTTGGACTTTTATTTTTGAATTGTTTCTTTTATAAAAAGCCTATAGTTTTGTTTTGCTTATTTATTTCACCGGACAATGTTTGGAACATTTGGTAGTCCATTTGTATTTAAAATAATGATAATATATTTGGATTAAAATATACCACTTTCCTGTTTGTTTTCTAATTCCATCTGTTCTTCCCGCTTTCTACTTTTTTTTTCTATTTTTTGTTTTTTAAGATTTATTTATTTATGCATACAAGAACTGGGGTACAGGCCAGAGATGTGGGGGGTGAGAGGATTCACCAGAGACAGAGCTGGGAACAGAACAGGCAGACTGACAAAGTACAAGACTGAGGGGAGCAGTGGGCGCGGCAGGAGAGATCTGCTGCACCTTGTGGGTTTCTCCCTGGCAGGGTGTCAAACTCCAGTGGCTGCAGATTGCTTCATAGTGTGGTGCTTAACCCCTTGTGCCACCAGGGAGGCCTTTAGGTTGTCCTTTCATTCCATGCTTTAAAGGTATAATTTCACTGTCTTCTATATTTTATTAATTTGTTTAACAAACTAGCTGCCAGTCTCATTGTCAGACCTTTGAAAAATATGTGCCTTTTGTCTGCTTTAACATTTTTTTTTCAATGTCTCTGATATTGAGGAATTTTACTGCAGTGTACCCAGAGAGTTTTTCTTAATATTTATGCTCTTGGGGGCATAGAGCTTCTTGAATCAATTTTAGAATATTCTTTGCACATATTTAATCAAATATTTCTTCTTCTGGTTCAGCCTCTCTCCTCTCCCCTTGAAAGTGAAATGTTCCATATGTTAGACGTAGCCCTTTTCACTGTGTCCTACTTGACCCATACTCTTTTCCTTATTTTCCATCTTTTTTCTCTTTGCTTTAGTTTAAACATTTCTAGCTTATATTCTAGAGCCCTCGTGTTTGTTTTTCCTTGGTGTTTAATCTCTTACAAACATGTATTGAGCTTTTATTTTGTTTCACATTTATTGAGGTATAATTTAATTTTCATAAAATTCGCCATTGTGACTTCACCCACAACATGGTGGATTAGAGAGAGGGGAATTGCCTTCTCCCCCAAAAACAACTCTTAAAAATATTTGCTCAGAAGTTGTCCCAAAGACACCCAGGACTCTTCCACAGAGATCTTGAACTAAGGTTGATGGCTACTGAGGGGAAGGAGTAAAAGGATGTGAAGGCGGTGTGGCTGGGAGAGCAGACATCTTAGCTGGCAGAATGGCTGGGTAGGGTTCAGCCATTCAAGCCATGACAGGACACCGAGGGACTTTGTGAAATTTCCTGGAGGTACTGTGCTTATGTGCAGGTATAGGTCTGCTCCTGGGGCAGTGGGAATGCCGTGAGTGCAGACCTGAACCTGGACACTGGGTACTCTGTGACCCATGGGACATGGACACTCCCCCAACTTCCTTCCTCAGAAGAGAGCAAAAAGATGTCAGACTGAGCTAGGCTGGATTCCGTAGCAGAGAGGGCTTGTGATACAACTCATGACTCCCTTGGGAGATGAATAAATGGTGAGCAGATCTTGCAATCCCGAGGCATTGCAGTGGTGAGGGATTTAGAAATGGAGGGCCTATTAACAAAGACTTCGAAACAACAATATTAAACATGCTAAATGAGATACATGAAGGTCAGTCAAAGGCAGATAGGCAGGTGTAAAGTCTTAGAAAGGGGATCCAGAAGGAAGGAGAGTTATTCACCAAAGAGACTGAAAATATTAAAAGATCACAAAAAGAGACCGAATGAAATGCAGACAAATTTAGAAAGCACTTTAAATAGAATTTAGCTGGCAGAAGAATTTCCAGAATAGAAGACAAAAGTGAACAAACCATTCAATTAGAAAGAGAGAAACAAGACAAAGGAAAAATGAGGAAACTATGAGAAATATCAGACTCAAGAAGAAGTGGAAACTTAAGAATAATTGGGATCCCTGAAGGTGAAGAGGGAGAGAAGGAGCAGACGTCTTATTTAAAGACATAATAACTGAAAATGTCCCAAACCTAAGGAATAAATAAATATGGATGCCCAGCAAGCAGAGAGAATACACAGATTTTTAAATGCAGGAAGACTTATATGAAGACATATCACTGTTAAATTATCAGGAATCAAAGATAAAGAAAAAATTTTATAGGAAGCAAGCAAAATGAAAATAACTTACAAAGGCACCCAAACTAGGCTTTCCTCAGATTTCATGCCAGATACTCTCCAGGCAAAAGACATGAACTACCAGCCAAAATTACTCTATCCTGCAAAATTATCATTCAAATATGTATGTGAAATAAAGGCTTTCCCAGATGAACAGAAGTTAGTGGAGTTTATCACCAATAGACCTACCTGCTCTACAAAAAATGTTGAAAGGAGTTCTACAAGAAAAGAAAAAAATGAAATACAAAATCCTGAGCAAAATGACAATAGGAATACAAAACCAGAGGCATGAGCAAGAGCAGTATATATCAACAACAAAACACTAAAGGTGAGGGAGAAAAGGGCAGAACCTGTGTAGTTAAAATGTTGGAGAATGGACACCAATTCATAAAGGACTTGAAACATAGTAATTTAAGCAAAATCACTAACCAGAAATCCAGAATAGAGGCCGACAGTTAAGGAAACGCATAAATTGATAGTATCACTAGGGAAAGCCATTCAGAAAGACCAGAGAGAAACAAATGGAAAAAGAAACAACAGAAAAATAAAAAATAAAAAACAAATGACTGATAATAAACATATCAATAAATAATCAATAAATATGAATGACTTGAACTCACTAGCTAGAAGACATGGACTGACAAAGTGGCTTAAAAAGTTTTTGGCACTGGGCCTCCCTGGTGGTGCAGGGGGTTAAGTGTCAGTGCTATGAAGCTATCTGTTGATCCCAGGCCAGGGAAATGACCCACATGGCACAGCAGACCTCTCCTGACTCGCCCGCTGCCCCCCTCAGCAGTGTTTTTCAGTCGAGCTGCCTGTTCTGCTCCCCACTCTGTCTCTGGTGAATCCTCTCTCCTCCCCTGCACTTTTGGCCTGTACCCCAGTTCTTGTATGCATAAATAAATAAATCTTTTAAAAAAAAGTTTCAGCTACTTATACATTGTGTGTAAGAAACCCATTTAAACCTAAAATACAAAAAACCCAAAACTAAAAGTAAAAGTAAAAAGGTTAGAGTGGGGGCATACATGATAATAATGTACTGAGAAAAACAGGAACTGCTATTCTTATATAGGATTAACTAGACTTTGAACTGAAAAAGGTAATCAGGGCAAGGGTGCAAATTATAGAGTGATCAAGGGAACAATTCAGCAAGAAGATATTAATGTTATTAATATCTATGTACTTAATATGGGAGTACCTAGTTATATAAAACAACCATTACTAGACCTAAAAAACCAGATTGACAAAAATACAATTATTGTTGGAGACCTCAACACACCAACGACGTGAAGGGATAGATCATCCAGACAGGAAGTTAACAAAGAAATAAAGTCCTTAAATGAAATGTTGGACCAGATAGATTTAATGGAAGTTTCTAGAACTTTCTATGCCAAAGAAATGAATATACTTTCTTCTCAAGTGCACATGGAAATTCTCAAGAACAGATCATAAATTGTGACATAAATCCTGTTTCAGAAAATATACGAAAATAGAAATTATACTAAGCATCTTCACAGATAATAAAGGTTATAAAGTTAGAAATTTACTGCAGAAAGAATCCCAGAATAAACCGAATGTGGAAATTAAATAAAATGCTTCAGAAAAGCTCCTGGGCAAAGAAGAAATCAAAGAAGAGATCAAAAAAGTATTTTGAGGGCCTCCCCAGTGGTGCGGTGGTTGAGCGCTGGGTTGCGAGGCTGCCTGCAGCCTCTGCGGCGCCAGTTCGATCCCCGGCTGCTCCCCGGCCACCGGAGGAGGGTCCCGCATGGCGCGCAGACCTCTCCTGCCGCCCGCTGCTCCCCTCAGCAGTGTCCTTCGGTCTTTCTGCCTGTTCTGTTCCCCGTTCTGGCTCTGGTGAATTCTCTCACCCTCCCGTGCTTCTGACTGTACCCAGTGCTTGTGTAGATAGATAAAAATAAATCTTTAAAAAAAAAAAGTATTTTGAGACTAATGAAAACGAAGAGACAAACTATCAGACCCTATGGGATGCTATAAAAGCAGATAGATGGGAAGTTTACAGCAATGCAGACCCACATAAACAAGAAAAATCTCAAGTAAACAATCTAAGTCTGTAACTGACGGACTAGAAAAAGAAAACATACATATCCAAAAACAAATAGAAGGAAAGAAAGAATAAAAATTTGAGCAGAAATAAATGAAATAGAAAACAAAAAGACAAAAAATGCAAAGTATAAATGAAACCAAGAGTTGCTTCTTTGAAAAAATAAACTGAATTGATAATCCCTCAGCTAGGCTTGTGAAGAAAAGAAGAGAGAAAACCCAAAGAAGTAGAATCAGAAATGAAAGAGGTGAAATTACATTAGATGCTGTAGAAACAATAAGATCATAAGATCCTGTTATTACCATCTCTGCACAAACAAGCTTGTCAACCTAGAAGAAATGGACAAATTTTTAGACTTAGACGACCTTCAAAGACTGATTCAAGGTGAAAGAGACCCCGTTTAAACAGTCCAATCACCAGTGCTAAAATTGGAAGAGCAATAAATAGTCTTCTCTAAGAAAAATGGAGGCGTCACCCTTTCTAACTTCAAACCTTATTACACAACACTCAAAACAGCATGGTGCTGGAAGAAACACAGAAACTCAGACCAACAGAATGTAATAAAAATCCAGAGATAAACCCAATATGGACAGTTATTCTTCAACAAAGGAATTAGCGCTACACAATGGAGAAGAGATAGACTCTCTAATAAACGCTGTAGGGAAAGCATGGAGAGCTACGTGGAAAATAACTAAACAAGATCCATGGTGAACTCCAAACACAAGTATCAATTCAGAGTGGGTTAAAGATCTGGATATGAGAACCAAAACCATATAGTACTTGTACGAAGAAGACCCAGGGGACACACCACAGGACAGATCTTTGTGGGCGCTCAGCCCCAGCAGCCAGGGAAACAAAAGCAAAAGTAGACACGTGGGACTGCACCAACCTAAAAAACTCTTGTACCTGAAAAGAAAGCATCACAAAAACAAAAAAAGGCAACCTGCAGAATGGGAAAAAGAATATTCCATACCCCCTGAAAGTCTCTTGACTCCATTTGCAGTGTCTGCTCCCATCTCTAATCTTAGGCAGCCACTGTTTCTGTTTGCCTTTTCTACACTTTCAATATATGTCGATTGTGCAATATGTAGTTTTCTGGGCCAGGTTTCTTTCACTTAGCATAATGTTTTGCAGCTTTCAAGTCTTATATATGTTGTAGTATGCTTTAATATTTTATTCCTTTTTATTGCTAAGCAGTATTTTATGGGCATACTACAGTCTGTTTCTCCATTCATTGGCTAATGAAAATTTGTATTGTTTCCAGGTATTGGCTACTGTGGATTATGCTGCCTTGACTATTCATGTGAGTGTTTGTGTAGACACGTATTTTTTTCAGAGAACTAGATTGGAGTACACTGTCTGGGTTGTGTGGCATGTATAAGTTTAATTTAAGAAACTGCCTGTAACATTTTATTCCCACCAGCAATGTGGGAAGGTTTCCGTTTCTTCACATTTGCACCAACTATTGATTACAGCCATTGTGGTGGATAGATTTTGATTTGTGATTTAATTTGCATTAAATTGTGATTTAATTTGCATTTTCCTAGTATCTACTCAATTCTTTTGCCCATTTTAAAATTGGGTCATCTTATGGAGTTGCAGGAATATTTTATATATTCTGGATACTTTTTTAGATAATAATTTGCATATATTTCCCCCAAATCTGTGGTTAATGTTGTTATTTTCTTAATGTGCCCTCTTTTGAAGCACAAGGGATTTAATTTTGGAGAACTCCAGTTTATTAATGCCTTCTATAACATCCTTTTGTTGTTGTACCTAAGAATGTGTTTAATAACCTGAGATTTTCTAAATTTTCATAATACATAGAGATTTCTATATTTTCTTCTAGAAGGTTTATAATTTCAAGTAACACATTTGGATCTGTGATCCATTCTTAATTAATTTTTGCATATGGTGTGGGGTAGAGATCTGTTTATCTGTGTGTCCGTTTACTTATTTGCATATGGGTAGCCAGTCAGTCACCAGCACCATTTGTTGAAGACTGTAATGTACTTATTGAATTAGCATGTTTGTCAAAAATCAATTCACGGTAAATATATGACTTTATTTCTGGACTTTCAATTCTTTCAGCTTCTGTGGCTCTTTAATTCCATTGTGATCAGAGAATAAGTATACTTGATCAGAGAATAAATATACTTAATTTTAACAAGCATGTTCTATATGTGCTTGAAAAGAAATTGTATCCTATAGTCACTGAATAGAGATTTCTAGTTAGGTCAAGCTGGTTTGTTTTTTTTTTTTAAGTGTTTGTTATCATTGCTAACATTTAGTTTAAATGTGCTACCAAATCTATTCAGAGTTTGCTGTTTGAGTTTTGGGATTATTAGTTGCTGTATATGTGCCTATAACAGTTATGTCATTATGAAGTATCATTCTGACTTTAGTAGTATTTCTTGGTTTATAGTCTGCTGGATTTGATATTAATATAGTCATTTCGGTTCCTTTTGGTTGACTTTTTACGTGATTTATCTTTCTCTTCTTTGACCTTAAATCTATTGTTAGACTCTGACATGTATCTCTTTATAGCATCCATTTAAGTTGTGCTCCTTTATCTAGTCAGAAGATCTCTGCTTTAGGAGGGGAATGTTTAGTCTATTCACGCTTTTTTTAAAAAAGATTTATTTATTTATGCATACAAGAACTGGGATACAGGCCAGAGATGCGGGGGTGGGGTGGTGAGAGGATTCACCCGAGACAGAGTGGGGAACAGAACAGGTGGATTGACTGAAATACACTGCTGAGGGGAGCAGCGGGTGAGACAGGAGAGGTCTGCTGCGCCTGTATTCACACTTAATGCAATGATTGATAGGGATTTATGTCCGCCATTCTGCAATTTGTGTTCTCTATTCATACATGCCTTCTTCCTTGAGTTCCTTCTTTTGTGTTAGCTGATTTTAATGGGACATTTAAATTGTTGATTTCTAAATTTTCTTTATTGTTACAGTTATTTTCTTAGTGGCTGCTCTAAAAGATCACAATATGGCTCTGAAATTTAGAGCAGTGTATTTTGGATTAATAGTAATTTAACTCCAGTGAAATATAGAGGTTTGGTTCTAATATATCGCCTTTTCCTCCCCCTTTCTTTGGGTTTTTATTGGTGTATACTACATGTTTATATATTAAAAACTAAATTGGTCTTCTTTATATTTTTCAAGCCCAATGGTATTATTACTTTATACATTTTGGGGCTTTAAAGACATTAAGAAATTTGAAGTATATATTTATTTATAGAATATTTTGTATTTACTTACATATTGGGCATTTGGAATACTTTAGAGTTCTTCATGTCAACTCACGTTAATGTCTGATGTCTCTCCCTTTCAGCTTAAAGAACTCTTTAGTATTTCTATATGAGTGTCCCATCCATGCATGTTGGTGCACTTGCTGATATTCCACAGGTCTCTGTTAATTTTTAAATTTTTTCTTTCTGTTTTCCAGATGCGATAATATCCCTTTATATATAGTAACATTATTGATTTTCTCTTTTGCTATCTCAAAGGCACTAATGGGCCCCTCGGCCGAATTTTTCATTTTAGCTGTTGTCATTTTCAACATCTGCAACTTTGTTGTTACATTTCAATTTTTTAAAAAATAGTATCTCTTTATTGAGAGTCTCTATTGAGTACTGTCATACTCAACTTTAATTCTTTTGATTATTTTGAAAGCTCTCTCAGTGTGTTTGTAATAGCGGTATGATGCCCTTTGCTAAATCCAACATCTAGAGACACCCAGAGACAGTTTTTTTTTTTACTGCTCTTTTCCCTCTGGAATATCGGTCGCACTTTCTTGTTTCTTTACATCTTAAAGGTTGACTACTGGGCATTTTGAATTATATATCAACTGTGGACTGTGATTTACCCCCCCCCCCGGGGTGCTTGATACTGTTTCATTTTTTTGGGATTAAAGCTTAACTGGCCTACATTTGTGAAGTGTGTCTTCCCGTAATATACAGCTAATGTCTGCTCAGTTCTTTTTGTTTTTATTTTTAAACTTGCTTTCCTGGGGATCTTTCTGTGTCTGATCAGCCGAAGGTTCAGCCAAAGATGAGTCAGAGGCTGTGCTCAGTATCTCAAGCCATTAGGCTCTCACTCTCTAGGATGGGCTGCATATGGGCTGTGGAGCCCCTTCAGAGTTGGGACCATTGACGCCTGCCCTAGTTTTCACTTGCTTTGGGAAGGACACGCTTAGGTCTTCTTTGTCCATGGATTTATGCTCTTTTAGACCAGGAATGTTTAAGTGAGGTGGATGCTAGTCTCCAACTATGACTATGCTCAGCCTCTAGTCAAGTCAGACTGTAGGGGAAGTTTTTCAAGCCTTTTTTTCTCTTAACTTCTGAAACTCCTTATCTGACCAATCTGCCCTCTGTGACTTGTGCCAAACAGAATTTGTTTATTATTATTATTTATATATATGTGTATTTTATTGTATATATTTTTACAATATTTTTCATTTTTGCACAATGTATGCATTTTCATCTTGGTTATAGTCCTCGTACAATTCCCACCCCCCTTATTTTGACGGTAATCCCTCCTACCCCTCCCCCCATAGTGTGTCTCTGATTTATAGTTGCTTGTTGATTTTGATTTTGACTTCATTATAATTAGTCTTTTTCCTGGTCCCTTATTTAAGTTTTCTAGATTCCTGCTATGAGTGAGACCATCTGGTATTTTTCTTTTTCTTTCTGGCTTATTTCGCTGAGCATGATCCCTTCCAGCTCCATCCATGTTGCTGCAAATGGCATGAGTTTATCTTTTTGATTGCTGAGTAATATTCCATGGTGTATATGGACCACATCTTCTTGATCCAGTCATCTATTTTGGGGCATTTGGGTTGTTTCCAAAGCTTAGCTATTGTAAACAGTGCTGCTATAAACATAGGGGTGCAGGTGTCCTTTTGATTTAATGTTTCTGTGTCCTTTGGGTAAATACCTAGGAGTGGGATTGCTGGGTAATATTGAAGCTCCATCTTTAGCAGGTTGAGGAATCTCCACGCAGCTCTCCATAGTGGTTGGACCAGTTTGCACTCCCACCAGCAGTGCAGGAGAGTTCCTTTTTCTCCACACCCTCGCCAACATTTGTTGTTGCTAGTTTTTTAAATACGTGCCATTCTCACTGGTGTGAGATGGTATCTCACGGTAGTTTTATTTGCATTTCCCTGATTGCAAGTGACTTTGAACATTTTTTCTTATGCCTGTTGGCCATTCGCATTTCCTCTTTGGAGAAGTTCAGAATTTGTTATCTTAAGGTAGTGGAGCTGCTGTCTCTCCCTATTAGCTTGGACTGAGAGCATCACTTTAACAACAACGTTTCATAACCTCTCCGCAGCCGCAGTGTAGCTGCTGTTCTCAGTCAGTAATGTGCTCATTGAACTACCACACTTGAAGGGGTGGGGTGGGTGGGATGAGGTGATGGACACAGCTGCAGGCAAGAGCACGGCAGTATTTATGTTAATCTCACCCAGGGTTCAGTCCTTTTCATGAGGAAGTGCTTCTCAGTTTGTGGTGTGCTGGAAGTTACAGTGTGGAAATGATTGTCTTTGACAGTTTAGACCAGCTTTATAGTTGCTTTGTGGGGAGAGGATTTTTCACCCTCTTCACTCCGTCATGCTGAAGTGATTGTAATTAGGAGATGTATTTGATTCTTTCCTTTTTATTCTTTATTTGATTCTTTCCTTTTTATTCTTTATTTGGTTCTTTCCTTTTTACTCTTTATTTGATTCTTTCCTTTTTATTTTTAAAACAGATTTCGGTGCCGTAGGGTAAGGAAAAATGTCAGGCTTTTCTGCCCTCCCGCCATCAGGAGAGATGCTGGATCCTTGCGGTCCTGAGTGCATGCCTGATGGCGGGCACCGGGAGTAGGGTGTGGGCATAGGGAGATGGGATTCACCTGGGCTGAGACTGGACTTTTAAGGGTGGCATCACGGGGACGCCAGCGGGAGCCAAGAAGCAGCAGAACAGAGGAAGAGCAGAGAAGCAGAGAGAAGGCCGGAGAGCCCAGACAGAGTGAAGACCTGCTGGGGGCTGGGAGGCCTGTCAGCCCCCTGGCCCCCCGGCACCCCTGCCTGCTGTGTACCAGGTAAATCCCAATAAAAGCCTGCAAAAGCCACTGAGGACTCTGACTCCTCCTTTACCCCGGTCTGCTGGATCCTAGAAAACCTGCTCTGTGGCCTGTCCTGCCCTCCACAAGTGCTCTGGTGCAATTCTTCACTTGTCATCTATTTTCTTGAGCGTAGTGATCTTCATGCTTTCAGTGTCCGTATCTCATAACTTCAGTGTCTTTCTCTGTCTTCCCACTAGATTTTGGTCACTTGATCGTGTCCTCTAGCACACGTGGTTATTTTTTGATAGACTATCAGACAGTTTATTTGAAAAATACTGTAGAAATTCTGTTATGATGATGTTATCCTTCTTCAGAGTGCACTTGATTTTCTTTTGGAAGACAGAGTAGGGGGAGTATTTTGATTCAGTCAAGGATTGAAAAGATTGGATTTTGAGTTTCTTATTTTCTGAGAAATATTTTCCTTTTGGTTTTCCTTTATTCCCAGGGCATGGTCTGTTAGAGATCCCAATGGAAAACTTGAGGTGTTTGTGGGGACTGTAGGGTAATGATTGAAATAATTGTCAGGCTTTGCTGCCCTCCCGCCGTTAGGATGGATGAGGGATCCCTGTGGTCTAGAATGCATGCCTGATGGAGGGTGCCTGGAGTGGGGTGTGGGCATACGTAGGTGGGGTACTTCTGGGTGGAGAGACTGGGCTTAGAAGGACGGCATCACGGAGTCACCAGCAGAACAACAGAGTGAAAGGAGCAGAGAAGCAAAGGCCAGGAGAGAACGCAGGAGAGCCCAGAGAGAGTGAAGATTCGCAGGGGGCCCGGGAGGCCTGCCAGCCTTCCGGCACCCCGACACCCCTGCCTGCCGTGTACCTAGTAAAATCCCAATAAAAGTCTGCAAAAGCCACCGAGGGCTCCACGATTCCTCCTTACCAGTTTGCTCGGGTCATAGAGAACCAGCTCTGTCCCTTCCTGCCGCTACAGGGACCTTCTTCCTTGGTGTGCCTGAACCTCACTTTTTTCTTCTCAGCTTTGTGAGTCTACCAAAAACTCTGCTTAGAATTTACGTATCACTTTGCCTTTGGCTTTCTGGCTTCTTGTATCATGTCACTTAGGAATGTTGAAGGAAAATGCTTTGTAGATTGTTGGTCTTGCTGTTCTGACCTGCTCTTTCCTTTGTGATCTTGGCTCTGCCAGTCCTTCCTACTTTGGTAAACGCAAACTAACTTTTGAACAACGAGAGCAGTAAGCCAATATATTTGAATTTCTGCTTTCTTGGGGGTCTCTCAGCCCTCAGGTGTGCACAGAAATTAGCAAACGCCTCAGTGAACAAAGTAGTAAACTGTCACCTTCACTTCAGTGCATTTCCCTTCCCTTCTGTTCTCTCGAGTCTTGGTTGCTGCCTTAGACCTTGAACAACTTCACAGCTTTCTTTCGTGGGTGGGTTGGTCTGAGATGAGCTAGTTCGCTGCATGTGGAAGTGGAACTCCAAAAGCATTCTGTCTCCACTTTATTTGACTCAAGTAGATCGAAATATGTGATAATGAAGGAATAAACAAGTAGTTTTTTTCAAGAGACAATGACTAGACAGGAAAGATTAAAAGTTGTCTTGTACGACGTGAAGTAGGGAAATTCTACTCAGTATATGCTGGCATATGAGATTTAACTGTTTTGTATAAAAGGATAAAGTGACCTGCAGTGTGATAATATTGGATTTTTAAATACTTTTTTTTGAACCAGATATTTTTTCACAGTAAAATATAATTAGGCAACTTCATACAAATTTGATAATGACTTTTAATGTAGATCTTTGTAATTTGTGGAATTTTAAGACCAACTGTATTTATTACTAGGAAAACACAAATATTTGACTTTACTCATTAATGTCCAATTATTGTATTAGTTTTCTGGTGAAATGACACAGGGTGCTTTTTAAAATGCAGCTTTTTAGGGACTTAATACTTTTCTCTAATAATAGAAAGTAAAAATCAGTCTTGAAAATAGCTTTTAAAATTTTGGATAAGGCTCATCAGTTGTAGCAAATGTACCACTCTGTTAAGTGATGTTGATGAGGTGGGAGGCTGTGCTGTGGGGCAGGCAGAGTCTGTGAGAAACTGCTCTGCTATCTTCTCTGTTTCGTTGCGAACCTAAAACTGCTCTAAAAAAAATAAGACTCCAAAAAACTATGAGATCCACAGAAATTACACTAACTGACTTTGACGTATTAGTGTTAAGTTGATATATTGCTAGAGGAAATATTCAGATATTAACCCTTGATTTTTTTTTTAAAGATTTGTTTTTTATTTATACAAGAACTGGGGTACAGGCCAGAGGCACGGGAGGGTGAGAGGATTCACCAGAGACAGAGTGGGGAACAGAACAGGCAGACTGCCTGAAGCACACTGCTGAGGGGAGCAGCAGGCGAGACAGGAGAGGTCTGCTGTGCCATGTGGGTACCTCTGTGGCCGGCCGGGAATCGAACCTGCGCTACAGAGACTGTGGACAGCTTCACAGTGCTGTGCTCAACCTGCTGTGCCACAGGGAAGGCCCCTAACCCTCGATTATTAACAAGTGCTTTTTCCCCTATACCCACTGTAGTGAGTGAATATTATGGTGAACTATCATGACCAAAAGCTGTACTGTTGATAGGAGTTAATTTGGGATTAATATTAGCTCAAGAGCTGAGCCCATAGCATTATAAAATAAAAAAATTCCCAGGTATTAAGTGTATGATTATATTACACCAAAGAATAAAAAGGAGGAAAACCAGTGATTTTTCTAGCACCACATGAAAGAAAACCTTCCCCTGGTTTTTCTTTCTTTTGTTGGGGGAGGGGGGGTCTTTTTCTGGATTTCTTATTTTTTTTTAAATTTATTTATTTATATAAGCACTGGGTACAGTCAGAAGCGCGGGAGGGTGAGAGAATTCACCTGAGCCAGAGCGGGGAACAGAACAGGCAGACTGACAAAGTACACTGCTGAGGGGAGCAGCGGGCGGGGCAGGAGAGGTCTGCGCGCCATGTGGGACCCTCCTCCCATGGCCGGGGAGCAGCCCGGGATCGAACCGGCGCAGCAGAGGCTGCGGGCAGCCTCGCAACCCAGCGCTCAACCGCTGCGCCACCAGGGGAGGCCCGGATTTCTTATTTGGTAGATTAGTAGAAACAAAATAAGCCTTAGTAGAGCTATATAAATATTTAATGCACATAGGACACACTGCTGGGTACTGGATACCTTATAGATGTCGAAGTAGCGCAAGTAGTTGTTTCTAGAATATAAAATGCTATATAATTTTATGTATCTAAATAACAAAGTGTATCCAACAAAAGGATGTATGGCAAAACCCTTGATAAAATTACAAAATGCTGCACAATTATTACTAGGCCCTGGGACTGGGTGCCTGCTTTGTAGTACATGGTTTTTCAATGGAGATACAGAAATAGGATTTTTTTTTAATAGAAAGTAAGTTATACCTTTAACAAACTTTGACCCAGTATGAATGTTGAGATGCCAGCAAAACTGTGAGTGGCCAGCACTTATCTCTGTCTGTAACTGATGTATTTTGCGTGTATGCCAGTCCTTGTCACTAGGCTGGATTGTGAGCTCCACGAGGAAGGTGACAGCGTGTTGCTCATTGTTCGACATCTGGTATCTGGCACGTGAGATACCAACATTCAGTAAGTGTTGGCTAAGTGAATAATGTCAAAGAAAAATGTTGCACCCGACATTTATTAAAAATGGCAAGGCAGATTTTATTCAGTGTGACTGCAGAAGGGGGAGAGACGCCTCCATGTAAACTGAGCTCAGTGTCCCTAGAAAAAAGGCAGGAAGCCTTTAGGTCCTGGGATGTGCTAAGGGAAAGGTGTGCATGGTCATCAAGGGAAGCTGGTCTGTGTGGTTAGGCGATCTGGCTCGCTTGGTTTGTTGGCTCTTATCTGCAGGAGAAAAAAGCTACTTCAGGGCAGGAAGTAGCTTTGCAAATTGGGGGTCTCTCCCCCACAGGAGAGTATCTGGTGGATGTGCATGTGCAGAAAGGTCACTCCCAGGTCCTTGAACCCAGAGGAACATTTCTGGGTGGTGGAAGTTTTACATCTCAGAGGGGCAGGGAGAGAATTTATAATGGCAAGCATGTTCAAGCAAATGCTCTAACAAAAGGGAGGGCAGTAGCCTGTCATCAGATTTTTGACTGGCAGGACTGAGCTTTCTCAGGCAGGCCTTTTAGGGAGCTGGGTCCTTTTTCTGGGTTCCTAACCTTCAGTTGATAGAAAACCAGGCTAGTATTTAAGTCTCCTATTGTGGGACATGGTTGAAATTGGGGAAATTTTTGTTCGCATGATGGTGGAAGTTGTGGAGGCTGCGTCGAGGACAGGACTCAGCAGAGCCTGCCTGAAGTTTAGTCAGGGACACAGTGTTTGTCAATAACACAGGCAACGCAAGGGCACTTTGTGTATGGGAATCCAGAATGAAACCGTAAGTGGAGGTGGGGGGCGGGTCAGGGATATCTAAAAGAATTCACTGTCCAGAACTGGGAAGGAGGAAAGGAAAGAATGTTTAACCAGGTTCGACTTGATCTAACAACTCTGTAAGGTCAGTGCGAGCTCCATGTTAAATGAAGAGGCTGTGGAATTTTTAATGACATGACCAGGGTTATTGTTAGTGACTGGTGGGTGGATTTGACCCATAGTATTGCCAGTGAGTCCTTAGAGAAAGTAACTGTAGGTGGATGGTACCCCCATCGGGTGATTGAGCAGAGCTGTCCCTCACTTCTGTGGAAATCTGTTGCATCTCTTTTGAGTGGACCTTCCCCCTGCCTGGCCCAAACTATAGCTTAGGCAAAACCACAGTAACAGTAACATGGCATTAGCCACAAAACTACCAACACAGATGGGAAAAAACCAAGCTTTTAAAAACATTTTCTCTAATGTTTTAAATGTTTCAGATTTCTCTATTAAAAGCTATTAATTGATACTCTTCTGGGTGTAAAATAGGAAAGAGGGTTGCTTTTCATTGAAGTTTCCCTCTATTGTTATGCTTGCATTTTCGCTTGACAGTTTTCCCCTATTTTTTTCTAATACTGACATAACCTGTTAAAAATTGTAGCAAGAGCACTTAGCCTAGGTGCCATCCTCTTAACATATTATAAGTGTGCAATACTTGAGTGTTCACTGAGGCATGTTTATACGCAGGACCAGAGAGTTTATTTACCTTGTGCAACTGAAACTTTATGCTGGTTGATTAGTAACAGTTCCTTGTCCCCTCCTTGCACCCCGTACCCCACAACTACATTCTGTTCTTTGATTCTGTGTGTAGTGCCAGCAAGGCACAGGCAGGTTCCCTATGATCCGGGCAGATGGGTATCGGAGAGTCCTGGAGCCCTCGGAGGCTTTTCAGGCCTTTATTGAGCTTTTTACACCATTTCTAGTGAGGCACCCAGGTACACGGCAGGTGAGGGACCCGGGGTCCAGGAGGCTGGCATGCCTCCAAGCCCCCTATGAATCTTCACTGTTTCTGGGTTCTCTGGCCTTCTCTCATGGTCTCTGCTTCTCCTTTGCTGCTCTGCTGGCTCTGCTCTCATCCTGTTCTCTCTGCTGTCCCTTATAAGCCCAGTCTTAGCCCCGGTGCACCCACTTCTGCATGCCCACACCCTCCTCCAGATGCCCACCATCAAGCATGCATGTAGGACCGCAGGGGTCTACCATTAATGTCATGGCGGGAGGGCGGAAAATCCTGATAATTTTCATTTACCCTACGCTGTGGATTTGGCTACTTTAGATCCTTAATGTCGGCGGAGTCATCAGTGCCTGTTTCTCTGTGACTGTCTTATTTCATTTAGAGTAATGTCCTCGGAGTTCATCTATGTTGTCAAAAGTGGCAGCTTTGTTTTTCCTTTTTATGGCTGAATTGTATTACTGTGTGTGTGTCACATTTTCCCTATCCATTCATCTGTGCGTGGACGTTTAGGATTTTATTACATCTCGGCTATCGTGAATAACAGTGCTTCACTGATGGCAATGCTAAAATCTCTTTATGATCCTCATTTTATTTCCTTTGGATAAAAACCCAGAAGTAGGAATGCTGAATCCTATAGTAGTTCTGAAGACCTCGCATGATGTTTCCCCATACTGGCGGCTCCATTTTGCATCTCACCAGTGGTGTGCCAGGAGTTCTGACTTCTCCACCTCCGTCAAAACTTGATGTGTTTGGATTTTTTGGATAGTAGTAAAACTGACCAGTGTGAAGTGGTCTCTCATTATGGTTTTGATTTGTGTTTCCCTGATGATTCGTGACATTAAACATTTTTTCATAGACCTGTTGGCCATTTGCGGGTCTCTTAGGAGAAATGTCTGCCCAAGTCCTTAGTGTGTTTTCAGTGGCATTAAAATTTTTCTACCATTGGGTTATAGTTGTTCCTATTATGTTTTGGTTATGAACCTCTTATCAGATATATGGTTTTCAGTATTTTCTGCCATTCTGTAGGCTGTCTTTTCACTCTGCTGATTGTTTCCTTTGCCGAGCAGGTGTATTTTAGTTTGATATTGTCCCATATTTCCCTCACCTTTTTTGTTGTCCTTTTTTTTTTTCAGTTCTACAGGTAGATCTCTCGGTGTGGAAGCGATGCTTGGCTCTTTATTCTTTTGTTTTACATAGTGGACAGGTGAGTGAAGATGGAGAACAGAGTGTTGATGCTAATCTGGGGGGTATGTCGCTGTGTGGTGGTTAATGGCAGGTGAGCATGAGTAAGCAGGAGAGCACTGAGCAAGGATGGGAGTTTGGGGCAGTCAGAGTAAGTCGATCACAGAAGTAAAGCTCCCCTGGGGAATAGAGTGGTGGAAGAAGCCAGTGTTTCTGTTTGGTGGAGTCATGCAGTAGACAGTAGGAAACTCAGTAGGTGATAAGGTCACTTAGAGAAGTGAAATCTGTTTCCTAGGAGAGAAAAGCAGAAAATCAGCATAGACTATTAATGGTGGGAACGAGGAGCACAGAAAGGGTGGTGCCCCCTAGCAGCCTTTGAATCCTTCGGCAGCATTTATCATCAAGTGCTCTAACAACAAAGTCACTTGCTGGGCTCCACCTCTAGACTGTATAATCCTTGAAGGTAAGATCATTGCCACGACCTGGCACAAGGTGCAGGCTATAGAAGTGTAATGACCTGGTGTATGTGGCAGATGTGCAGGGGAGAAACACAAAAACCAGGATCCCCAGTGTTGGAAAGTAGAGACAGAAAGCTTTTGCAAATGAGTTTTATTTTTATCTTTTTATTATGGAAAAACTTTACATATATTCAAAAGAAGAGAAGGTGATAGAATGAATCCCGTTTACCAATCACTCAAGCTTACAATGATCAACATATGGCCCATCTTGCTACATTTATCTCTCCTCTCCCCATTGGATTATTTTCAACAAAGCCCAGCTGTTGTTATTATTTTATCTGTACATGCATCGGGATGTAGCTATAAAACAATGAAAAGACCTGCCTTCAGTATTCACATTTCCCCTGATTGTCTTGTCAACTTTTTCTCCAGTTGGTGTGTTAGGATCTAAATCCAAATAAGGATCACACATGCATTTAGTCGATACATCTCTTAGGTTTCTTTTAATCACCCGTCTGGCCCCATATCTTTTATTCTTTGTCATCTGAATTTTCAGTTTGTAATCGAATATTGAAGGAACCAGATTCTTTGCCTGTAGAATTTCCTATATTTAATTTTTTCTAATTGTAGCCCCGTGGTATGGCTTGGCCTGTTTTTCTCGTCACTGTATTTCCTTTAAACTAGTCATTAGAGTTGGAGGTTTGATCAGATTTCCCATTTTTTGGCAAGAAGACTGTGGAGGTGGGCTACGTACTTTCTGTTGGGGGCGTCAGGCGTAACATGCTACCTTGTCCCCCTCTGTGAGATCAGGGTTGACCAGTGCACGCAGGTGTTACCTTTCTGATTCATCCATTATAAACTTCTCATCTGCTTTTAGCTTCACCGTTGATAATTACTGTCTGGATCAAGGCTTGGCAAGCTTTTTCTGTAAAGGACCGAATAGTGAATATTTTCAGCTTTGTGGGCCATATGGTCTCTGTCCTTGTAGTTCGAAAGCAGCCTGAGGCAATATGTAAATGAATGGACTTGGCCGTGTTCCTGTATAACTTTATTTACCAGATCCCATGGCCCGCTGGCTATTATTTGCTCCTCACCTACATCAATTTTTTTTCATTAGGGATGGCACAATAATATTATAATTATGTTATTCTCGCTTTGCTTATTAATTGAAATGCTTCTATAAAAAAAAAGAATTTTGCCTCATCACACCAATTACTTGGTTGTAAAGGAAAGACAGAATTGATGCTTTGCTTGAGTCTCTCCACTTTCCCCTTCCAAGTTTCACTATTCGACAGTATTACCTTCCCAGTATTACCTTATGCTCTCTCTGTTCTTTTATAAAGGAAATTTTTTGCTTGTCTCCAGACCCTCAAAATAACCTACCAAATCATACCATGTAGGCATGGTAAGGAATGGTGTGTTTGTGGGTAATAGGGCAGACCTTTATTTATTATTCAATTTTAAAATAAGGAGTTGATTTCCTAGCATCTTCCAAAAGCAGTCAGTTTTTTAAAGTCTTACCATGAAATTATGGAATTTTAATATGCTTGATGTTTCTTCCTAGACTGAGGGCCCTGCAGGTGCTCAGGAGAGCCCTGGGGAAGTGTCTGCCGCAGGCCCACTACTGAACCACTAGTCACTCCAGGAGGATGTCCTGGTTGTGCTGATGTCACAAAGAGGACCAGTGCTCTTTGTCTGCAGCTGTTAAATCCA
This sequence comes from Talpa europaea, assembly GCF_964194135.1. Taxonomy (NCBI): domain Eukaryota; kingdom Metazoa; phylum Chordata; class Mammalia; order Eulipotyphla; family Talpidae; genus Talpa; species Talpa europaea. The sequence continues at coordinate 153,367,709 of NC_140068.1, forward strand.
TGATGTTACCATTTTCAGTTTTATTAGATTCTTTAGATTTATTAGATTCCATTCTTTATCAGTTTTATATAATTTTCATCTATGTTAGCATAATTGTTTTTTTCCCCCAGTACTAAGTCATTACTGTTAAGCAAAATTGACATTTGGTTAACCTAGAATTTGAAATTGAATTTAATGATTGAGGGGTGTAGAGTCACACCTCCTCAGACGCGTGTCACCATACCTACCACCAAAGCACCCACAATCTTCCGCCATAGTCCCCGGGGCCCACCTTCTCCCCTTTGTCCCCAGCTTCATACTCCCCCCTCTAGTAGCCTTAATTCTGCAGTCATATCTCTAGGGTTTATTTTTGGTTTAGTTCTGTCAGTTTTTTGTTATTTTTCTAGATTTTTCCTGTGAGTGAGATCAGCTGGTATTTGTCTCTTTCCTTCTGACTTATTAGCATAATCCCCTCCAGTTCCATCCTTGTTGTCACAAATGGCAAATTTTCATCTTTTTTCTTTGTATAGCTGAGTAGTATTCCACTGTGTATGCACCACAGCTTCTTAATCAACACATCTGTCCTTGGATGCTGAGATTGTTTCCACAACTTGGCCGTTGTAAATAGTGCTGCGGTGAACATAGGAGTGCTTATATTCCTTCAGATTCGTTTTTGCATTCTTTGGATAAATACCAAGGAACAAAGCTGCTGGATCCTATGATATGGTATATACTATTTTTAGTATTTTGAGGAATTCCTATCTTGTTTTCTATAAAGCTGGAATAGTCTACATTCCCAACAGTGTACAAGGGTTCCTTTTCTTTCTTTCTTTTTTTTTTTTTAAGGATTTATTTATTAAGGATTCCTTTTCCTCCACACCCTCACCAACATTTGTTGTTTCTTGTATTTTTGATGTAGGCCATTCTTATGGGAGTAAGGTTTTAATCACATTGTGGTTTTCGTTTGGGCTTCCCTCATAAATGACAATGTGCATTTTTCATGTTTCTGTTGGCCATCTGTATGTCTCATTTGGAGAAGTGTCTGTTTAGCTCTTCTACCCATTTTTGTTTTTTGTGTTTTTTTAAGATTTATTTATTTATTTATACAAGCACTGGGTACAGTCAGAAGCACAAGATGGTGAGAGAATTCACCAGAGCTGGAGCAGGGAACAGAACAGGCAGACTGACGAAATACACTGCTGAGGGGAGCAGCGGGTGCGGCAGGAGAGGTCTGCGTGTCATGTGGGACCATTGCCAGCAGCTGGGGATAGAACCAACAACGCTGCAGAGGTTGCCGGCAGCTTCGCAGCCCAGCACTCAACCGCTGCGCCACCAGGGGAGGCCCTCTTCTACACATTTGTTGACTGGGATTTTTGCTTTCTTTTTCTTGAGCTGTATGTGTTCTTTGTAGATCTTGGATGTATGATATACAAATATTTTCTCACATTCAGTAGGGTGTCTTTTTGTTTTAATGGTAATTTATTTTGCTGTGCAGACACCTTTTAGTTTGATGTAGTCCTGTTCATTTATTTTTGCTTTTATTTTCTTTGCCATTGGAATTGAGTCCCCCAAGGCATCTGTGAGGCCTGTGTCGTGGAGTGTTTTGGCGATGTTTTCTTCTATTGTCTTCTCCAACCCATAACGGTATTCCTTGAATCTTGTTTTATATTCTCGGTGTTTCTCACTTTCTATGTTCATTCAACTTCTGGGGGAAACTCACAACTCCCAGTCTCTTTTTGCTGATTTCAGTCTCTCTCCCGACAGACGAGCTTTATTGCTATGTCCCTATTTTATAGCACTGATAGTTCTGTTTCTGTGTTCACTGTCAAGTAGAAGATATTTACTTTTTATTTTTTTTAAGTATAAGATATTTAAACTTTGACTTTTTAAACTTCTTTGCATAGAAGAACTGCGGTGTAGGCCAGGTTGCAGGGGGGTGAGAGAATTCACCTGAGACAGAGTGGGGAGCAGAACAGACAGATTGACTGAAATACACTGCTGAGGGGAGTAGTGGTCTAGACAGGAGGGGTCTGCTGCGCCCTGTGGATCAGCTCCCTGGCTGGGGATCGAACTCAGGCTGTAATAGTGCTGTGACTTAACCCCTAGGCCACCAGGGAGGCTCTGACTTTTTTTTTTTTTTTTTTTTTTAAGAACTGAAAATAAAATCCAGGGGAGGAGAATACGTCATTTTCTTGGGGTAGCTTAAATATGTTCATGTCACTCAGGAACTGAGTAGAAACATCTTGAAGGTAGGCTGAATCCTGCAGAAGCCCCTTCTGTGGCGACCTGCTTGTGTCTGCTGTCTGTTTTAGCCTCATCTCTGTTGGTGTCCTCACGCTTTGTGACGTCCTGTTTCTAGTGCCGCTCATCCCACTGCAGTTGCCTTTCTTTCCATGAAGAAAGGAAGCGATGCTCTCCTGGGTTTGCCTTTTGAGGAGACAAGTGGTTAGTCTGTCACACCACAGATTCATGTAACCTTAATATGTAGTAAATACAAACCATCTTTCCTAACAGTGTCCTTCCTTTCTTATACGAATATCATTTTTAGGTCATTAAAGTAACACTTCTGCTTTTTGCTTTATCCTAATCTTCACAGTTGAGTACATGTTAATCAATAATGACACATTATGTAGCTGTGTTGTAAAGTGACACATTCATTAAGATTGAGCCCGAAAGGCCTGCTGAGAAAAGCCATTCTGGGCAAATATACTCGATAAAATCTAATCTCCATTTCTGTTTCTCTTTGCCACGCTAAGATTAAGGCATCTAGTAGAATTAAGAAAGTGCTTTTATTTTTCTTTGAAAACCTTTATGCCTATTATTTTTTTTAATTGCTTCTTTTTTTTTTTTTAAAGATTTATTTATTTATTTATGCAAGCACTGGGTACAGTCAGAAGTGTGGGAGGGCGAGAGAACTCACCAGAGCCACAGCGGGGAATAGAACAGGCAGACTGATGAAGTACATTGCTGAGGGGAGCAGTGGGCAGCAGGAGAGGTCTGCGCGCCATGTGGGACCCTCACCTGGCGGCCGGGGATCGAACCGGCGCTGCAGAGGTTGCGGGCTGCCTCACAACCCAGCGCTCAACCACTGCGCCACCAGGGGAGGCCCCCATTATGCCTATTATTAATTGAAGCATTTCATTAATTGAGGTAGTCACATTTTGTTGAATCAGTACAGCTAGACTTTGCTCAGTATAAAGATGCTCCATTTCAAGAGTTGTGGTAGTAATTTTTATTAATGCTGGCGGAAAAATGATATATTTTCAGGATTATGGCAGGTGAGTAAAACACTTTTGGGAGAGATGAAAAGGAAAAAAATGTGGCTTTTTTAATATTAGAGTAATATAAAAATAACATTTCTAGATTTTGGTCTATTTATAATTTTTGAGAAAGCTGTGAGTATTGAGATATAGCAGTGATGACTGTTTTACTTAGCATATAAGGAAACATCTAGAGAAAATTTAAAAGCCATAGAAACCAAGCCATCCCTCCTTGGCCTGATGTCTGGACATATACAGAAAAATAGTCCTAGAGCAGTTATAGTCTATGAATTTTATTAATGAATATCTTTGAGCCTAAACCCAAAGTTGATTATGAACAATTGTTTATGAAAACTAGGGATTTTTAATGATGAAGATAAAGAGTTTCTTTTATTTATTCAACATATACTGAGGGATTTTGAGATGCTGTGATTCATGATTTTTTATATATATATTATCTTATGATTAAATATTTCTTGGGAAGTTCTGCTGATCAGATTTAATATTTCCTTATGGAAATTCTGGGATACTAGATTTATGATTTTAAAATCTTGATTATAAAATACATGTGGTATCAAAGACTATTTATCAAGACAAGGTATTTAAAAAAAAGATAATATGCTGACCTCCTCCCACTTAGAAGGGAAGGGTCTACCCTAACATTTGTGGAAATAGACGATGTCTCAGAGATAATTCAGTACATTTATTTATATGACAGGTGTTTATTGAGCATTTGTACTGGCCTGATTGATGGTGGTGTGCTACAGTGGCAAATGGCATATCATTTAACTCATATTCTTAGAATTTACATTTTATTTCATTGGAGGAATTGAGAACAAACAAATTAGCTAAATTGGGCTTGTTGAAGTTGAAGAAAGTGAACAGTGCTATTACAGAATATAAAGGGTGAGGGATTTAAAGATTAAGATAATCAGGAAGAAGCTCCTTGAGTGTTTTGTATTGAAGTTGAGAGCTGTAGAAAGGAATGATCTTAGTTAGGACATATCACATTGAGGAAACATCCTAAAGCAACAAACTACACTTTGGACTGTTCCATGAACTTAACTCCCTGTGCCCCAGGGAGGCAGTTGGACAGCAGTTCAAGATGGAACTGTGGGAAGATGGGGCCAGATTATGCAATACCTCACTGTATGGAGTTAGAGTTTACTCTCTACTTAATGGATGGCTCCTGAACAGACAGACAATAGATATACTCTAACTCATATTTTCAGAAGCTAACTTTTGACAGTTGAGAAGAAAATAATTTGTAGTGGGGCAAGATTAGAAGCCGGGAGATCAGTTAGGAAGTAGCTTTAAAGGACAGATTGGATGAAGGGGAAATATTGGAGACACACTTTGAAGGAAGAATTGACTTGCCTGGGTGGAGTGTTAAAGGTGAGATGCCATCTAGAAACAATGGTAGCTCCCAGGTTTTGACCTGAAAAGCTGAGAGAATGGTGGTGCCACTTAATGTGATGGTGAAACTATGTTGGCTGAGGGTTAGAGGTAAGGATCAAAACTCAAGTTAGGGCCTCCCTGGTGGCCTATGGATTAAGTCTCAGTACTATCACTGCTATGGCCTGAGTTCAATCCCTGGCCAGGAGCTAACCCACAAATGGCACAGCAGACCTCTCCTGTCTTGCCCACTGCTCCCCTCAGCAGTGTATTTCAGTAAATCCACCTGTTCTGCTCTCTGCACTGTCTCTGATGAATCGTCTCACCCCCCCCACACCTCTGGCCTATACCCCAGTTCTTCTATACAAAACAAACAAACACACAAAAAAACTCAGGTTAAATTTTTATCTGTACAAACATAAGTGGAGATGTCCAGTGGGCAGTCTGGAACTCAAAGGAAGGTATAAGCTGCAGACACAAAATTGGGGGAGTTGTCAGGTGGCTTTCAAGCTGATGAAGTAGAGAAGAAAATCAGGAGAGACTGTGAGTGGAGAAGGCACAGTGGCTCAAAACCAAGTGCTAGCATGCTCTACATTTAAAGACTTATAGACACATTGAGAAAGTGATCAGGATGAGAACAGGCAAGTGGGATAGTTTCAGGAGGAAGAGAGTGTTTATTGAGTAGAAAGCTCTTGAGAGGTGAAGCAAGATAAGGGCAGAAAAGGAACCATTTACTTTTTTTTTTAAAGATTTTTTTTTATTTATGCATACAAGAACTGGGGTACAGGCCAGAGGTGTGTGGGGGGTGGTGAGAGGATTCACCAGAGACAGAGTGGGGAGCAGAACAGGCAGATTGACTGAAATACACTGCTGAGGGGAGCAGCGGGTGAGTCAGGAGAGGTCTGCTGCACCATGTGGGTAGCTCCCTGGCCAGGAATTGAACTCATGCTGCAGTGGCTGTGGGTAGTTTCATAGGTTGCATCTTAACTCCTTGTGCCACCAGGGAGGCCTGGAACCATTTACTTTCTATAATCAGCTTCTGTCTTCAGAAACCTTGTCTTAATTTGTCTTTGCATTCCCAGCATTTAGCACCCAGCCAGGCACATAACGGGTATTAAGTAAATACTTGTCAAATGATTATGTGAAAGAGATGGTATCAAAAGAGGACTACATAGTGGGTTCATCAAGAATCAAAATTTTTTGCTTTTTTAAGTGAATTTCGGTAGCCGTTAAACATGATTAGCCTATCGTTTTATCAATTGTTAAAATATTGAAAATCTGCTTTTCAGCCCTGGGTTTAGCAGCAGAAATGTATATGTTTTTAGCCAGTGAGTCTATTTTGTCTTTGAAAAGAAGGGCAGTCATACTGGTTTGGAAGAAGAAGAAACATTTGAGTGTATGTGTAATATCAGTTTCATTTAGTGAAATCAACATCAAAGTAATTGACCTACTCCCACATAAATTTGAAATCGTAAAAGTGGTGCGAAGCATTTTATTGGCTGTAGACATTTTATTCTTTCTTGAAATGATTAGAGAGTTTTATTAAACTTTGATGAAGGGAATTAAGAAGGAAGGATTGAATAGCAAAGAGATTTGTCTAGTTGGCAAGGACTAAGCCACTTTGAATAATGGAATTTGCAGCCTGTATTACTATTAACCTGTGATCTTCTTCAATTATACGTTTAAATAATTATGAATTATTTTAATTTTAAAATTTTATCTTGTTGGCTTCTTTTAACTAATAAGTAATGTACCAGGGAGATAGTATGAACTTGCAAAACTTCATGCATTGCTTGTTATTAACTTATATATGCAGGTAGAATAAACAAGAAAAATAGGTAATGAAATTTCCCTCTGAACTCGTTAGGTAGTGGAGATTGTTATGATATTGTGAACTTGGTAGATTGTCTTACTAGCTGTGTGCACTCTCTGTGGGTAAGAAACCTGTGTTCAGTGCATATTCTGTGTCCACCATAAATTTAGAATGCTGAGGAACTATAAAAATATCTATGGGTACATTATTTCTAAATTTCTAAAGCATCCATATAGTGCTTATTTATGTAAATTATTTAGACCTATATGATTTCATTGAATCCTCCCATTGTTACCTTTTACTTCAAGGTCATATAATCAGTCAGTGTCATAAGTAGGCCCCAAACCTAGGTCTCCTAACTCCAGAGTCTGTGTGCTTCTATTTCTGACTTACTGCAAGTGATGGTCATGCTCCTGCTGCACACCTGGGGTCCTGAGGTTGCAGACCAGGTAGTGGGTATTTGTCCATGAGTGAGGAGTACTTGTTTTTCTCCTTCATTGCAGAACATACATTAGTTTAAAACCGCTGGCAAATGTTGCATCATAAATCCCTCTTCTCTATTCATAAATAGTGGCCTCATTCAAAATTAATAGCCTGGAATTCCAGATCATTAAGCTGACTATATTCTAATAAATAGATTATGATTCCCCATCAAATTAAACTGCCTGGTCTTGGAGGAGGGGTAAAGTAGAAGTTTTAATGTTTGAGGACAGCTTCCGGGAAGCACTCTGTGTGCCTCCAAGCAGCCATTAAGAGCTGTCAGTGTTGCAGGTGAAATTCTTTCAGGAACTTGTCATAGAGAGGTTTGGGGACTCCGGGAGGAAAATTGCCCTCACGTCAGTGTGTGCATTTGTATTTGTGTGTGCAGTGTGCGTGTGTGTGTGTGTGTGTGTGTGACAGAGAAAGAGAGAGAGAGAGAGAGAGAGACCCACAAAAGACCAAGGAGAAGATGTACCTTGAGTTGGTGCTTCTATCTTGGAGGCTGAGAGAGTGTGAGGAGACTGCTTTGGAGCAGAAAGTCTTCTGGCATCTTGGCAGAGGCCTGGCAACCTGCCTGCTGTGACAGTGCTAGATCACAGGCAGGTCTAATCACAGGATTGGAGACCTCTGGGCTCCCCTCTGCTCTTACAGCTGCAGCCATGTGGGCCCTGCAACACCAGACCTGACCCCAGTGGTAGAGCCAAGGAAAGTCATGGCACTGCCATCAAAGAGAAGAGTCCTCGATGGGGCACAGATGTAACTCATGGTCCTGTTTGTAGTTGATGCCACACAGTGGGCTGGAGACAAAGGACAACCTGACAAAAAATAGAGCACATAAGGAGATTTAGATGCAGTACAATCAGACTTCCTGGAGATGAGATGCACTATTTTCCAAACACACAATTCAGTCAATGAATCAAAGGAGGTGGTATCATTCTTGAGACTTGAATTAGTAGCCTGCTTCGTCAAAGGGAGGAATCTGAGAGCACAAAACAAAAGTGTAAAGGGATGGAAATCACAAGGAAAAATAGATCTAGGAAATATAACTTGTAAGTAACAAGAGAGCCAGGAGGAGAAAAAGGAACAGATGGAGGAAAGGCAGTAATTAAATAACTATAAGAAAATTTTCCGAACTTAAAAATCAAGACTTGAGTCTGTAAATTCAAATGGTTTATCAAGTTCCAGGGAAGATTATGAAAAAAGACATCTGTGTATATTTTCGGAAGGTTCTTGAATGTCAAAAAACTCTTCTCTAGGTAGGTATTTACCCAAATAACATGAAAACACTAATGTGAAAAGTTTAATACACCCCTATGTTCATAGCAGCAGTGTCCCCAACTGCCAAGTCCTGGAACCAACTTAAGTCCCCAGTGACAAACAACTGGATAAAGATATTATGGAATAGATACTCAATGGAATACTACTCAGCTATTAAGAAAGATGAAATTATGCCCTTTGGGACAAAAGGGGTGGCCCATGGGGTGTTATGTAAAGTGATATATCAGACAAACGTAGGATGATTTCACTTATCAGTGGTGTATAAATAACAAAAAGAAAAAACTATGCTATAAAGCACAACAAAAACAAATCTTAAACTCCGTGAAAATTATACTGGTCACCAGAGAGGAAAGGGTGTTGGAGGGAGAAAAGGAGGAGGGAATTGGGGAGTGAAGGGGGTAAGGTATTGGCACAGGAGGCTTGGTGCAGAACATACAGAGACATAAAAGTATAACCCAAAGTTGTGTAAGTTACATAACAGGCATCATATAAACGATTGACACATTAATTCCAAAAAAAGAGAAAGAAACGAAACAAGCTCTTAGAAGCTTCCAGGTAGAGAGAACAAATTGCCTACCTACCGCTAACAAGTATATCAGACTTAGCAGAGTCTCATTCCTGACCCAGAAGCAAGAGATAATGGAGTAACTTCTATGGGGCATGGAGTCAGAGAGCCCTCAGCCTGAAAATCTACAGGTAGGCAAGCTGCCAGTTCCCTGCCAGGGCAAAAGAAATATACTGTATGGAAGAGTTTAGAGATGTCCTCACCCATTTTCGAATGAAAATACTCAAGAAGACAGTATCAAGCGAAAAGTATCTAAACAAAAAGTTAAATGGAAACACCTGGGAATGAGGCAGAGACAATAAGAGAGGAAATTTTTCTGCATCAACTAATTCATATGAGAAGGAATGAAGAAGTTCAGATCAAACAGTCTTCATATTAAATGTGTCTGAACTGAGTTTGCCTATTAATCATTTGGAACAGTCAGACTGAGTTAAGAAAGTAAAACCCAACTATGTGCTGCTTGTAAGAAACACTTGAAACACAATGATAGAAATTGAAAATAAAAGATTGGATAAACATCTAGGCAAATACAGCGTCAGAAGAACTAGCAGTATTAGGTTTAGACAGGCAGTATTAAATAAAAGGCCTGAAGACATGGTATGTTTTTAAAATAGCACCGTTTATGAGGAGAATAAATAGACTTGTATATACAAAATAATGTAGCCACTAAATCTGTAAAGCCAGTGTTAACAGTGCAAATATGGTTATAATGATACTTTAATAAGCTTTCCTCCTGTATGTCTCAATATGTCTTAACTTTGCATAGACCCTTAAGATAAAGTGAACATAGAAAAGTTAAATTTAATAGGTATGCAAGAGCCTTACATCCTTTAATATAGAATATTCTTTTCTGGTTTACTTGATCATACACTTGACCCTAAAGAAGACCTTAACAAAGTCAAAGGAAAATGGATTTTTTATAGATTTAGTTCTCTGATCATAATTTAGTGATAGTAGAATTAAATAGCAGAAGGTAATAAAAAAGAAACTTTACAACTTGGAAATTTAAAAACAATTATATATATATCCTCTGTATCAAAGGATAAATCAAAAGTCAATTTAGAAGTTATCTAGAAATCAATGAAAGTAGCACAGTTTATTCAAAAGGTGTGGAATAGAGTGAAAGCTGTACCAGTGGAAATTTATAGTCTTAGCAATGTTTTCATCATTTAAGAGTAAGACAAAGTGCATTCTTGTTAAGAAATGAGAAAAAATAATAACAACCTAATATAAGAGGCAACAATACCTAAGTGATGAAATAAAAAGGATAGAAATTAATTGGAGAAACAAATGAATGAATAAGGCAAAAATAAACTTTTAGACCATAAGATTAAATTAGTGGTTACCGAAAGTGAATAGGTGGGAGGGTGAATTTGGTAAAAGGGGACAATTGTATGGTGAATTGTACAATTGGATTTTTAGTGGTCAAAGTAATGTAGTACATACAGATGTTGATTAATAATGATACTCACCTGAAACTTATATAATACTATGATGCAATGTGACGTCAACAAAAATCATCAAAAAACAGAAGTGAAAAATACATATAATAACTTTTTTTTAAAGATTTATTTATTTATTTCTACAAGCACTGGGTATAGTCAGAAGCGTGGGAGGGTGACAGAACTCACCAGAGCCAGAGCGGGGAGCAGAACAGGCAGACTGACAAAATGCACTGCTGAGGGGAGCAGCGGGCGGCAGGAGAGGTCTGCGCGCCATGTGGGAACCTCCCCGGCGTCCAGGGATCAAACCGGCGCTGCAGAGGCTGCGGGCAGCTTCACAGCCCAGCGCTCGACCGCTGCGCCACCAGGGGAGGCCCCATATAATAATTTTTTTTGAACTGCACAATACAATAAATTAAAGATTTTGTGTGTCGGACTAGGAAATTAATAAAGATTTAAAAAATTTTAAGATTAGAAATGAGGAAGAGGACACGGTCAAAGATGCAGGAACAATTAAAGATAACAAAGATTCTATGGCAAGGAATTTGAAAGAACAAATGAAATGGGCTATCTCCTTGCTAATAATAAATGTCTAAACTTGACTCAGAAAGAAGTGTAAAATTTGAATTTGATAGTAACAGAAGAGAGTGGAAAAGTGAGTAAAGATTTATCCTTTCAAAAGGCAATAAGGGGGGCCTCCCTGGTGGTGCAAGGGGTTAAAAGGCAACCGATATATGCAGCCACTGCACATGTGTTTGATCCCCGGCCAGGGAGCTACCCACATGGCGCAGCAGACCTCTCCTGACTCGCCCGTTTCTCCCCTCTCAGTGTATTTTCAGCCGATCTGCCTGTTCTGTTCCCCACTCTGTCTCTGGTGAATCCTCTCACCACCCCCACACACACCTCTGGCTTGTACTCCAGTTCTTGTGTGCATAAAAAAATAATCTTTAAAAAAAAAAAGCAAAAGGCAATGGGTCCTGTGGAGTTACAGCTGAATTTTATGTAACCTTTTTTAAAAAAAAAAAAAAATTATTTATTTATTTATTTATTTAGACAAGCACTGGGTACAGTCAGAAGTGTGGGAGGATGAGAGAATTCACCAGAGCCAGAGCAGGGAGCAGAGCAGGCAGACTGATGAAATACACTGCTGAGGGGAGCAGCGGGCGGCAGGAGAGGTCTGTGCACCATGTGGGACCCTCGCCCGGTGGCCGGGGATTGAACCGACGCTGCAGAGGCTGCGGGCAGCTTTGCAGCCCAGCGCTCAACTGCTGCACCACCAGGGGAGGCCCTGAATTTTATGTAACCTTTAAGAAATAAATTATCTTCTTATTATTTAAAATATTCTAGAAGATGATGAAAGATTCCTAATTCATTTGTAAAATAATTATACATTTAATTTCAAATTCTCATACACAACATGTCTGGAGACAGTGTTCATGTTGCATATAGATGCAAACATCCTAAATAAAATATTAGCAGAAAGAACCCATCTGTGTATGTGAGGACCCAACTATGGTCATGTAGGTTTATCCCAAGAATACAAGTGTGGAAATTTATCAGTGCAATCCAAACCATGTGATCATATCAGTAGATAGCAATAAAGAATTCAACAAAATGTAAAGACACTATAAATATAAAGTATAAATTTGGAACAGAAAGAATGGGAGGAAACTACTTTAATATAATGGATTATTTACCAAACCCACAGTAAGTATCATCACTAAACAGCAAAACATACAAAACATTACAATTAAAATTAGAAACTAGCAACCTGGCCATCACTAGACTCACACAGCAGTGATTTTTTTCTGCACCTATTTTAGACCAGGGTATTGTTCTTTGTTCTGAGGAATGAATAAAGAAGACAAAAGTTTGTCTTTTTTTCTCACTGGAAACTTTAATGAGTTGGTTAAAACAAGAAAAATGAGTGACTGGAATAAATATACTGGAATAAATATTGAAAAAAGGGGCTAAAACGATCTCTTTCCTAATGATATGATTGTATACTTTGCAAGTCCAAGAGACTCCCAGTGAAACCTTTTAGAATGAATAAGAGAATTTGGTCAGTGACTGGATTCAAAATAAATAACCAAAAGCAAGAGCTCCTTCTCCGATAATAACAATAGATTCTTAGAAATGAAAAGAGAGAAAATGAAAATAATGTCTAAAACATTAAAATACTAAGGAGTAAATTTAAATTGTGCTACCCAAATGCCTGGACATTAAGGTGATAAATAAATGACTGACATTTCAATTTTGTGGGAAAAAATGAACAGGCTTACAGGTCACAGGAAAAAAAGAGATAAATTGACTCAAATTATCCATGGACAGAAAAATTGACTATAAAAATACCTAAAACACTTAGCCACAGATTTCTTTGCTTTTTACCTTTTGCTGTGAAAGATAGCAGCAGCACAGAACGTGGACTTACGTGCAGCACAGTGAACATGCCTCCATATCCCCCAGGTCAAAGACAGAACTCATCATTTTAACCACCTCAGCTTGTATCCCTAATCACTACAGCTCAGTTTTGCCCATTTATTCGTGCTTTCTGGAAATGGAATCATACAGCATGTGTTCTTTTGGGTCTGGTTTCTTTTTTTTTTTTTTTAAGATTTTATTTATGTATTTATTTATAAGCACTGAGTACAGTCAGAAGTGTGGGAGGGTGAGAGAATTCACCAGAGCCAGAGCAGGGAACAGAACAGGCAGACTGACAAAGTACACTGCTGAGGGGAGCAGCGGGCGTGGCAGGAGAGGTCTGTTGCGCCATGTGGGACCCTCACCTGGCGGCCGGGGATCGAACCGGCGCTACAGAGGCTGTGGGCAGCTTCGCAGCCCAGTGCTCAACCGCTGCGCCACCAGGGGAGGCCCTGGGTCTGGTTTCTTTCACTCATCTTTGTAATTGTTGTTCCCAGCTTTAGACGGGCGCGAAGGCGGGGTGGGCGAGGTTGGAACACATAGCTGTTAGAGGACTCAAATCACAACTCAAAGTGACAGATGTTAGGTGATGATTCGAATTCTTTGTGGGACCTTCGTGTCATAATGAGGTAGATGAGGAATGTATTCTTAAGAACTGTGGGGTCGGTCCCCTAACTTCCCAGAGGAACAATCACCTGCTGTTTTATGCCTTTCCAGGAACAGACACTGTGTTGGCTGCGTCTCCAGGGTGCTACCCCAGCTCAAGGCTGTCGCCAGCCCCACCCAGAGGGGCCATGGTCAGCAGGGCTTGATGAAGTATTTCCTGCTGATGGAGTGGGTTTGCTAGACTTGGCTTTAGAATTAAAGTAGATATCTTTTTTATTGTATTTTGGAACATTGAATATTATCCTTGTGTCTTACCAAGAAACCTCCTTTATGAATTTTTATAAATGTGAATGTTGTGATCGCATACCACTGTGTCTTAACACATTTAAAGGTCTCTGGAGTGTTTCTGTGCAAAAAGAAAGCTTTGTTTCAAATAATAACTCAGTATTGTCAGAGTAAATCATCTATGTGCTCCATGTGATAAACTGCTCCTTGCCTAGTGCTGGGAGCTGGGCGCAGAAGGTGTTGCTGTGATCAGGTGACTGTTAGGTGCTGACAGTGTGACGTGTTCTCACATACACAGAAGCCTTTTGTTGGCATTTCTGGTATTTTTGTTGTATTTCTAGATAGCATTTTGTTTATTTATCCTCACTGAATATTTTATTCTCTCTTTCCCTGATGTTCTTTATGTATATATTTACATTCTTTTCCTTCTTCACACAACTTCACATACATGGGTCCTTGGGATGGCAGTGCTCGCTGTTGTGAATCCCAGTACAGTCCGCTTCAGTGCCCCTGGGTTGTCAAGGGCACTGAGGTTGAATGCGAAGGTAGCTGCAAGGAGAATAAACACATTCAGTTACAGTGGGTCTTTTCTCGGTGTTACCCCAAGGAACAGATGAGTGGGGGCTACCCAGTGAGCAGATCACTGGGACCTGCCCAGGCCTGGAGACCATCCTGTGATGACAACTGGAGTGGAAGTGGTGACAGGGACAGAGGCCTTCTTGTTCCTTGACGTTCATCCTGGAGGTGTTTATCCCACAGGAGACTAGAAAGCTAGCTGCGTGTGCAAGACACAGTCTTGGTTTACAGTGACTTGAGACATAGATACTGAATGGGATCAGCATCAGGAAGGAAGAAAATATTAAGGCACATGGAAGCAAAGAGGATAGAAGAGTTGTTGTTTATGCCTGTATATTCTTTTTTTGTGTAAGAATGGATCCACAGAAACTGGTTTATGGTAGCAGTTTTGACATACATGCATTCATGTACAATATATTCTGTTTTTAAAAACCTAACTACATTATTTAGCTGGTGCCAGAGATTCTGGTTATAGATTGACTTCCTTTTCCCACTAAGAATGTCTTGCTACCGGTAGCCGTAATCATTCTCGTATTATATGAAGTCAGTTATAAAATTAGCTAAAGTCCAAGTAAAAAGGAAAATATGTAGCCAGAAACCAACTATTCATAATTTCAGAAATTATCTAACTTAGCTACCCACTGCCTGTATTCTGTGAAGGCATGTGATCCATAGCAAATTTTAAATTCTAGCATAATTGCTCTCTACTTCTCAGAATTATTATGGCAGTCTTCTGCTGTTGTGCTTGGGAGGGGGGTGTGTGCTCAGAAATTCAAATGCATTTTGATATTTGTCCAAGTAAAACGTAATTTGAGACATACCTACTGCCCCAAACACCACATATATTAAAGCAAAATAACAACTATTTGGAGATTTTCTGTATGCTGACCCTTTCCATTAGTACTAATTGAGAACTGACTGCACATCTGTCCAAGCCAGACTTTGTAAGCAGGGCCAAGGTTAGACTGTTGATTGTGTTGCACTTTCTGGCCACTACAGGAAGAGAGTGAAATAAAGTGAGTATAATAAATATTCATAATGAAATATGAAATGAAGTTGCCAGTAGGTGAGCATTGAATATTTCTGGGTAGCTGTGTGTATGTGCTGCTTCATATTGGGAGGTATGGCTGTGGATGTGTTGTCTGTGTTTGCTTCTCTTGGGGGGGGCGTTAGACTTGACTTGTTTATTATGCTTGTCAACTAGTCACGTATCAGGTGTCATACGCCTCATTTTCCCTTGAGTGGATATCTGTGTACAACTGGTTTTCAATACCAATTTCAAACACAAAGTTTGAAATTGAATAGTCAAATAATAAAGGCATTTATAACACATTTTTACACCGGGAAGGTGAGAACAGTCAGTTGTATTTAAATATGCTCCCATCGCTGGCGCAGTACTTTCTGAAAACACATTTAAAACATTTATCTGAAGATTTCCCTTCTTTTGTATATTCCTATGAACCATTGAGGGCATTTAGACAACAGGAATTTGTACCAGTGAGACTCTGAATTAGTCCATATTGAACAGAATTTGATTGCAAATGTATTTGTTTCTGATACATGTCATAGTCTACTTTCAAAGAGGCCAGACTTTGTTACGAATTTCAGAGAGAAAATCTGTCTATACTCAAAGTATTCTAGAGTGTATATTCACCATTAATATTCTCATGCCTGATGTTATCCTATTTTTGGATGGAAAAAACTACGCACGGAGACAGCATGTTCCTGTCTTGGGGGCCGAAATGTGTAAAAAGATGAAGGTGACTTAACCTTTTAAGATGATTGCTTCTAATCATCGAAGCTCAGAAAATTCCATAAAGCACTATTTAGCGAGCTGATCACTACCTCAGAATCTCTTTTTGCCTTTGCAGACCCTACATCTGGCCTTCTAAAATATGCGTTTGAGATAGAGTTCTACGACGTAGGAACCGAACATGCCTGGGGAAGTTCTGGCCGTCACTGCTCATGACTTTTTGCACCTCTGCCCGATTTGGATGATGTGATGCTCAGCTGGGCACCTTAACCAGAGTGGTTCTCCCACGAGTCACATCTGGCCAAAGATCGGCTCCCCTGGTCGCGATGGCCAGCCAGCCGCCAGACGACACCGCCGAGTCTCAGGTCTCGGACGAGCTGGAGTGCAAGATCTGTTACAACCGCTACAACCTGAAGCAGAGGAAACCCAAGGTGCTGGAGTGTTGCCACCGAGTTTGTGCCAAATGCCTCTACAAGATCATCGACTTTGGGGACTCCCCGCAGGGCGTCATCGTCTGTCCTTTCTGCAGGTTTGAGACCTGCCTGCCGGACGACGAGGTCAGCAGCCTGCCGGACGACAACAACATCCTCGTCAACTTGACTTGTGGCGCCAAAGGCAAGAAGTGCCTGCCAGAGAACCCCACGGAGCTGCTGCTGACCCCCAAGAGGCTGGCCTCTCTGGTCAGTCCGTCGCACACGTCCTCCAACTGCCTGGTCATCACCATCATGGAGGTGCAGAGGGAGAGCTCCCCGTCTCTGAACTCCACTCCCGTGGTGGAATTTTACAGGCCGGCGAGCTTCGACTCCGTCACCACCGTGTCTCACAACTGGACTGTGTGGAACTGCACGTCCCTGCTGTTTCAGACATCCATCCGGGTGTTAGTTTGGTTGCTAGGTTTGCTCTACTTCAGCTCCTTGCCCTTAGGGATCTACTTACTGGTCTCTAAGAAAGTCACCCTCGGGGTCGTCTTCGTCAGCCTCGTCCCTTCGAGCCTCGTTATTCTCATGGTGTACGGTTTTTGCCAGTGTGTCTGTCATGAGTTTCTAGACTGCATGGCACCTTCTTCTTAACTGATATGCAAACCTAGGAACTGGGCATCAGTTGCCACATTGGAAGTTAGAGGACTTCTTTTCTGTTCATCTGAAACACTGTCCAAGGCACTGACAAGGCCGCTGGCCCAATGTTTGTGGTCCGTTTTCCATCACGCTGTTTATTGACTTGGTTCTCCTAATAGCTGGAGGTAAAAATGGTATTTCTATGTAGGTGTCAGCAAAGAAGCAAAAATGTCTAAGCTCAGCTTTCACGGAGCTCTTGTGGGGAGTCTGCCCCGGGGAGGGCCGGGTTTCACTCAGCACTGCCGGGCAGACCCCAGGGCAAGGTGTGCTGTGCTGCTGTCGGGGAGGGAGTGACCCTTCTCATGATCACCCCTGGTCAGCGGGGGGGAGTGGACACGGGGGAAAGCTGTTCTGAGATGCACCCCTTTGAAAATGGGGCTCCCTGTAGGTCCTTGCCAGGCGTCTTTGTCTCTAGTCATCGCCTGCCCGCTGCACCTTCTCCCTCGGCAAGAGGGGAGCGGCCTGTTCCCTGGTGTGGATTCAGTGAAGTACCTGTTTTGCCACACGACTAAAGAGAATGAAAAACCGTGAGGAGTCTGCAGCAAAGTCACCTCATGACAGAATGTAGCCCTTGGTTTTGAGGTGCAGCCTTTTCTCCACTTTTCTTTTGTCCTTCGTCTTCTCTGAAATTCTCACAGAGAATTCTCACAGCTCCTGTTCGTGGAAATTTTCAGTTTTTCCTTAAAACATTTCAGTTCAGTTTAATTTTTTTTTTTTAAACCATGTTGCTTAATCAGCCTACCCCATATCCAGAATGACGTTCCTTTTAGATTCGTTGCTAGAAGTTTGTGAGGATTTTGTGTTCTAAATTCGATTGCAGACTTAATCCTACAATAATTCAGGGTAAAAATGTGGCACTGGAAACCCAGAAACAGTTAATGAGATATTGTTGCTTAGAGCTTGAAGTGCCGAGAACCTGTGTGTTTTGCTGTACTGTAGCGATGACACCAAAATACGACGCTTTAGGTTCCTGTGCCAGGCGCGGGTGCAGTAGGCAGGCAAAAGATGGGCAGGAAACACACAGAGCTGATGCCCTGCCTGAAAAGACCCTTCCACAAGAACAGTGGAGGTGGACCGTTGCCGTGTTGCTATCCTTGTGGTTTTTAAGTCCATTTTAGAAGGGATTCAAATTCTTACACGGTTATTTGAAATAAAATTGTAAGCTGTGTGACTCGAGTTAATGAATTTCTTTTCATGATGAGATTTCTAGATGTTGGGGAGGTTGAATGTACATATTTCAGAGAAGAAATTGTTTTAGCAGATTTTAGGTTTGAGGGAATTAGACTGTCCAGAAAGTAGTCTTCCACCTCCTCCCTCACAAAAAGCAAAAAAAAAATTTTTTTTAAGTTTCTAAAATCTATTACTGATGATTAACATGAAAATACTTATAACTCTTAGAAAGGGCATTACTAAAACGACCTTAACTTGTTTGTCATGGAATACTTCTTGTGTGATTTAGTGGCAGTGGCCCAGTTCCAATCTCCTTATTCAGGAAAAAATGACTTGTTTCTAGAATAATAGTTTGATTTTAAATGTGTAACTATTAACTTTGGGAATATGTATCCCCAAGGTAAGAATAATGGGAAAGTATATATGGGGTGTGACCCAATGAATTTAAGCGCCAAGATATAGCTAAATACATGAAAAGTTTCATACAATCTGGTTTAGATAGCATTGTGAATGCAATCTCCAAAAATCCGTTTGTATTTAGAGTAAATAGAATATTTAGGAGATGTTTTGTGGTTTGGATTTATATATTTATAAGTTTTTAAAAAATGTCCATTTTGTCTGAAATGTAACTTCAAATAAATTGGTGAGTTATATGATGAGATTTCTAGTAAGCGCTGGACATGGTTTTTATGTATTTTGCTTATATAATTGTCTGTAGTGCTAAATTTGTGTCTCTCTGCAAATTGTAATAGTCTTTTTTTTTCAGTTGTCAGCAAGTTAATCTGGTTTTATCGACTTTAAATATATGACCACAAATAATTCTTCTTGCAGTTAAATGAAAAGAGAACAGTGCTTCAATATTTTATTCACTGTGATGATGGTTTGTTTGTCCATTAAATTGTTATTACTTCCAAACTAGAAGTTTGAGTTCTGTGACTCACAGTTGAGATTCAATTATTACTTTGGTCCTCTGTTTATATTAGATAACTGCAAAAATGAGCTTTCCAGAACATCAGTTAAGTCAATGCCTTAGTTATAGTCCATGAAGATTTGAGAACTTTTCCACAAAGACAATCTAGCCCATCCCACTTTTAGAAGACCTTCATATCTTCTTTTTTTTAAGAGAAGGGGTGATGAATTAGGAAAGATAAAAATATCTTTTTTAAAAAAGATTTCTTTAGGCATACAAGAGCTGGGGTACAGGCCAAAGGTGTGGGGGGTGAGAGGAGTCACCAGAGACAGAGTGGGGAGCAGAACAGGCAGATTGACTGAAATACACTGCTGAGGGGAGCAGCGGGGAGACAGGACAGGTCTGCTGCGCCATGTGGGTCACCTCCCTGGCCGGGGATCAAACTCATGCTGCAGTGGCTGCCAAAAGCTTCATAGTGCTGACACTTAACCCCTTGTGCCACCAGGGAGGACCCCCCCCAAATAATATCTTTATAGTTTTGTTTGCTATGTCTCCTATATTTTGCCTACCTGCCCAACAATAAAATCGACTTTAGGACCCCCCCGGTGGCACAGCGGGTTGAGCACAGCGCTGTGAAGCTGTCCCCAGCCTCTGCAGCACGGGTTCAATTCTCTGCCGGCCAGGGAGATTCCCACATGGCGCGCAGACCTCTCCTGCCGCCTGCTGCTCCCCTCAGCAGTGTACTTCGGTCCTTCTGCCTGCTCTGCTCCCCGCTCTGTCTCTGGTGAATTCTCTCACCCTCCCACGACTCTGGCCTGTACCCCAGTGCTTGCATAAATAGATAAATCTTTTAAAAAAAAAGCCACTTTAGTTGAGGAAATTACTAACCTCACATAGTTTGAGTGAATTAAGAAAATATGATGTCTAAATATGACCATGGTTAGGCAAAATAGAAATAATTTTGGAATATGTAATAGTTGTATGCTTATATAATAAGTGGATTGGTACTCTGAGTTGATTAAGAGTAATGACTGCATTTACTTCCAAAATGTCTATGTAAATGAGCAAAGAATCTGGTTGATGAAAGCAGTTACCAGTGCTTGGCATAACTTAACATGTGGATTCTTGCTTATCTGCTGAGAGTCTGTCAAATAATGAGCATTTGCTCCATTGTAAATAGATACTAGGCTTCAAAGACCTCCCCCCCCCCCAAGTTTGAAGAATTTCCTAACATGTCAACTGGGTAGACACAGACGCCATGGGAATCCAGCATTGACAGAGTTATTAATATGAGACTGATACAGCCGTTATTAATATGCCCTCTGTGAGTACTGGGGTGCAAAGGTGCTGGAAAGGTGTTAGTTTGAGAGTGTGTAACGGAGGTGAACTACAATTCTCCGTGTTTCTGCGTTTTTAAGACTTGTCCTTTTTGTGTGGGCTTCATGGTAAAACAAACTAATCCTGGTCTTGATTCTATCGAAACACTGTCGAACACTACATATTGTTTCAGAGTTTTCCACAAAGCCAGTGAGAGGTTTGGTTCATGGGTAGATCCCTGAAAAATATAACCGTTGCTCCTGAAGCTTGAGTCTTATGTGTTTTCTACATCTCTATTTCTTTGTGAGATGTTTATTTTTCTTTGCCTTAAGCCCTTTATAAATTGTTTGCTATGAGAAACTAGAGGCTTAATACTGAGTTTCTTTGTAAGTTAACTTTTGTGTAAGAGACTTATAAAATGGAAGAATGTGGATAATTAAATGTTGAAATTTAAGTAAGTTCCATATGAGTCCAGATTCAACTCAATTGCTTATATCATTCAGATTTTGGTATAACTCAAATCTAAATATATTCAGTGTGTAGATACTCACGATTTTGACATGGAGGTACCTTACATTTAGGAGTTAAAAATCAAAATTTAAATTGTGCCCTGAATATCGTATGTATTAAATAGAGATGTATGATAAAATTTTTTTAAAGTAGTTGAACCTAGATTTTTTATATTACTTCCCCCCAAATTACGTTTATTGAGATAAAGTAGGTTTACATCTTTGTATCTGCTCCAAAACTTGATTTAATTAAAACATTCAATTATATGGAATACTCTACAAGCATTTTAATTAATCAGGAGTGTATTATTAGATTTGCAACATTTCCCCTTTAAACTGAAATGGTTGTCATTTCATAAGAGACTCTAACTTGGTATGTCATTTGATAGGTCTTGCTTTCCCCCTGAACCGCAGTACTTTAGGTAAGGAATTTTCTACGTTGAGACTCATTTACCTCAGGTAAGAGATCTGGGCTGAAGATACACATTTGGGAGTCTGGCATTTCAACAGCAGCAGAAGCTAAGGGCATAGCGAGGGAGAACCAGCTAGAAGGGCAGTGCTGAGCTCTCTGCAGCCGGGACTGCAGGATCAGCAGAGGCCCTGGCAAAGGGACACTGGAGCAGCTGGAGCCCGAAGAAAGGGAAGAGGAAATTGGAGAATGTGTAGTCCGTGGGGCCAAAATAGAGGTGGTAGAATTAGGATGTTTAGGTGAACACAAATGGAAGCAGATTTCGGATTAGCTTGCTTATTAAATTATTTTTTATTGCAGTAACATGACTGCACAACATTATGATTCAGAGGTAGAGTTTTACACGTTTTCAGCTATGTGTTACCTGGCCACCCCACCCACAAGGCACCCATGTGGCCCCTGGCCCTCTATGGCCCCCTCCCTTCCCCTTGCTCTCTCATAGCCTCAATTTTATAATCATGTTTCTAGGGTTTATTTTGGTTTGGTTTTTGTCCGTTCCTTTGGTTTCTCTGTATTCCCCCATATGAGGGAAACTGGCCAGTGTTGGTCTTTTGCCTTACGCCTTATTTCACTGAACATAACCGCTTCCCACCTCCATCCCCTGCTTCCATCCGTGTTGTGGCAAGTGGGAAGAATTCATATTTTCTATAGATGAGTAGACCCCATTGTGCGGATATACCAAATCTTCCTAATCCGCTCATCTGTCCTTGGGCACTTAGATTTTTTTTCATAACTTGGCTGTTGTAAATAATCCTACAAAGAACATAGGAGTGGATATATTCCTTTTTTTTTTTTTGTAACAGCTCTTTTTTTTTTTAATTTATTTATTTATACAAGCACTGGGTACAGTCAGAAGCATGGGAGGGTGAGAGAATTCACCAGAGCCAGAGCAGGGAACAGTACAGGCAGCCTGACGAAATACACTGCTGAGGGGAGCACTGGGTGCAGCAGGAGAGGTCTGCGCGCCATGTGGGACCCTCAACCGGTGGCCGGGGATTGAACCAGCACTGCAGAGGCTTAGGGCAGCTTCGCAGCCCAGCGCTCAACCGCTGCACCACCAGGGAGGCCTGGAGTGTATATATTCCTTTGAATTAGTAGTTTTGCATTCACACTCTGGCATTGCTGGATCCTATTTTAGTTGTGCTACCTATAAGCCTCACAGGTGTGAGGTTGTGTCTCATTGTGGTTTTGATTAGCAGTTCTCTGATGATAAGTGATGATGAGTTTATTATAAAAAAGGTTTTTCATGAAAATTTTCAAATATCCAGAAAAGTTGAGAGAGTGCTTTAATTATCACTGGTACACTTACCAGTGTGAGCAGTTAACCTTTTGTTACCTTTGTTTTTTTCCTCTCCCCTAAATATAAGGGCTCTGTAATTTGACTATTGTATCTAAGACAATTAAAATACTTTCCTAGCATTTAATATTCAGTGCACTCAAATTCTTCTATTCTCAAAATATTATCAAACCTTAAAACACAACCCCAAACGGGATCAGGTTAAACTTCATACATTGCATTTGATTATGTATGTTACCCTCATTTATTGTGGAAGTTGCCTAACCTTATGTCCCCTATAACATTGATTTTTTAAAAAATATTTATTTATTTATGCACACAAGAATGGGGGTACAGGCCAGAGGTGTGGGCGGTGAGAGGATTCACCAGAGACAGAGTGGGGAGCAGAACAGGCGGACTGACTGAAATACACTGCTGAGGGCAGCAGCGGGTGAGAAAGGAGAGGTCTGCTGCTGTGTCCCTCATCGCGTTCCTGACGCAAAGCGGCAACAAATTCCTGTCACAATAATTCTTAAGTAAAACTTATGACATATAATTTTAATTTTAACATCTGCCCATATTCTTGCCAAAACAATTCCACAATTGCAATTTGGTTAGGCCAATCATGAATTATTTATTGACTAACAAATGTATACTGGACACGTCGTCATGAGATCTGGCTTAATGTCTCAAATTCCATCTTAATAGTGTAGATTAGATTAAGTTTTTTTATTATTCCACAGCTACCGATAAGAAAGCTTATCTTGTAACAGGAATTTTAAATGAATTAAAATAACACTGTTGCTATAAAATGTTATTTTTAATGCTAAATAACATCACTAGTCAATAAATGAGCATCTGTTTTTCTTAGGTGCTGAGCCAAAACTTGTCACATTTATCCTTTTTCCTGTTATCTCTGGTTTCTTTAATACCATTTATGAAGAACCCTGTGTTCTTCTACCACCTTGCTCCACACCTCTTGTGCACACCTCACCCCACGCCCCCACCCCACCCCAGGTTGTCTCGTTTTGTGGACATAGAAGGTTAATCTTCAGCTAGTTGCTGATTATCCACACCCAATGTTTAAGCTTATTTTTGTGACCTCTGACGACTACATTTTGAGACTGTTAATTCAACTGCTTGTCTCAGAGGTAATTACATTCTTTTTGCAGTTTTCACAATTACTGAGCAGTGAAGCTTATCCCTAGCCATGCAATGGACTGGTGGTTGACACTGTATTGTTGAAGTATTTTTTGAAGTATTTTTAAAAGAAATTTCAGCTAACACTGGGTATTTATGTGGTTAAATTTATTGTCATGATGAACTTATTTTTGGCTAGAACTTGAAAAATTATAAAATTATTTAATCATCACTCAAAGGGAGCAAAATGTACTGTTATTTTGTGGGATTTTTCTGCTGCTAGAGTTGAGGGTGGATGGAGTCAAATGGCACCAGGAGACTAAAAAATATAAAATGCTATTCTTGGAGCTAAGGAAGAAGATTGCACTGCTGATTACTTAATCCCGTCTCTTACTTTTAGCTTTACATCTCAAATAGACGACTCTCATGTTTTTTGATAAACACCTAAAGATTGATTATCTTAACTCATATTTCATATCCTATCATACTACCTATTATTCCCTGACTCTTTGACATACAATCTATGCATGTCACACTTCATTGTAAAGACACAAAGAAATTCTGATATTTAAATAGAGTGTCTCACTAAAGCAGTTGTTCCAAAATAAATGCGTTGGAAAAAATAAATACTGGATGGTGTCACTCGTATGTGAAATACAGAGAAACCAAGCGAAAGATCAAGACAAAGTCAAAACCAGCAAGCTGACCATAGAACTGAGGCATACAGCAAAGGAGGGAATGAGAGGAGGCAAAATAAGGGAAGGAGGGGGCCTCCCCTGGTGGCGCAGGTGGTTGAGCACTGTACTGTGAAGCTGTCCGCAGCCTCTGCAGCGCCGGTTCGATCCCAGCCGGCTGGCGAGGGTTCCACATGGCGCGCAGACCTCTCCTGTCTCGCTCGCTGCTCCCCTCAGCAGTGTGTTTCATCAGTCTGCCTGTTCTGCTCCCCACTCTGTCTCTGGTGAATCCTCTCACCCTCCCGTGCATCTGGCCTGTACCCCGGTTCTTGTATAAATAAATAAATAAGTAAATCTTTTTTTTTTTTTTTAAAGATTTATTTATTTGTTTGTTTGTTTATTTATACATACAAGCACTGGGTACAGTCAGAAGCGCGGGAGGGTGAGAGAATTCACCAGAGCAGGGAGCAGAGCAGGCAGAAGGACCGAGGTACACTGCTGAGGGGAGCAGCGGGCAGCAGGAGAGGTCTGCGCGCCATGTGGGACCCTCTGCTGGTGGCCAGGGAGCAGCCGGGGATCGAACCGGCGCTGCAGAGGCTGCGGGCAGCCTCGCAACCCAGCGCTCAACCACTGCGCCACCGGGGAGGCCCTAAATAAGTAAATCTTTAAAAAAAAAAAAAAGGGGGGGAAGGAGGACCACAAGGGACTATGGTGCTGGTGCAAGGATGATAAGGTGGCAAGAGAATATGGGGACTGCAATGATGTAAGAAAAAAAATTTAAAAAATAAAAAATATGTATGACATACAACAAACCGAAGTAGATGGCACAAGAGGGGAGAACTTACAGGCTTTGCATGTTTAGGAAGTTGGAAATACTGTCTCCTTCTTAGATATTTTTACTAAGTATCTGCACATTCATGTGTTTGAGAAGACACTCAGCTAAGAGAACTGTTTAGCAGTTTAATGTTTTCTCAAACTTATATAATCACAAAAAGTTTTTCTTAAAACATCTATTAATATTTTGTGGAATTGATATTGTGTGGAACACAGTGTGTGAAATTTTCTCTGGAGAATGGATAATACAGAATCTGACTTCATATGTAAATATTCATGAATTAAAAAGACAGTCAAGAACACAGTCTTAATTAGGCAGAGGATTCAAGTAATAGCAAAATGCAAAGAAGGAAAAGAACAGATTTTCAACTTCAACAATTTACATTTTGTAAATGTTTATGGAACGACACGTTCAAAACTACGTTTCTAACCCTTCTGTCAGCATTCAGTCTTCCTATCGCACAGAAGAGAACATCCACATACATGCAGAAGTCCCAAACTCAATAATTATTATTTTTTGAGCCAATGAGATTTCCACAGCTAATTCTCAAAGGATGAGATCCAACATTCCAAAATCTTGAAAAAAATTGTACCAGATTTAGAATTTATCATTCATCAAATGTCAGGGCTGGGAAGACCTCAGAGATCACAGACCAACTGCCTTAATTTACTGGTGCTCTGAGGAGTGATCGAAGGAGTCACCTGACAAATACTAGAATAAGTTTCAGCAAAGGTCCTTGGAATACAAGTTCACTTTTTCATTCTACTCTTGCCTTTCTTCATCACTATCAGTCAATTTATATTTTCAACATAGATGATTAAATTATGGGTCACAAAATATGCAGCTGAACAGAGATGATTTCATTCCTAAAAGCTATGTCTGGCTGAAAATTTGTAGTGAAAGCATGCAATAATCATTGAAATTGTTTAATGCCTTACTTTGTTCTGGACAGCAGATCGCCCGAGTACTGAAAACTTAGCCATGAAACAAACACCGAGAGCTTTATCACACACAAGCAGACAGCAAAGAGGGTGTGGAGGTGGGAACTAGGGCATGTGTGACGAGGGACAGATTTGGAGACCTCTTATCTCTCTTCTTTCCGTATTGTTAGAGAAAAAAATCTTTGTGAAAGAAAAAAATAGGCAATGATACTTGTTAAAGAGCAGTGACGCCAACTTTAAGCAAGGGAGGGGGGCAGGCATCAAGGTGGGTGCAGGGACCTCTGCAATGGGGTCCTGTGGTGAGCGGGGGAGATTGGACTCCACACTGGTTCCAGCAAGTGTGAGTGGGGCTAATAGCCAAGGAGCAGGATGGGAGACAGTGGAGAGAAAATTACTAAGCAGAGTTGTTGTCCGGAGTAAAGGGGATTCTTGTTAGACTCGTTCACAGAATTCCTGCTGAGGCAGATCCAGTGATACCAAGGGCCAATGTCAAGGGCAGGGGACTTTGCTGAACTAGTTTAGGACTCTCGCTCAAGATGGATTCTGTTGGGACAGAGAGGGAAGCCCAAGATTGGGCTTAGCTAAGCAGAGGATTCAGCAGAGGCTGATTAAAGTGAGGTAAGGAGAGTTTTTTCCAGTAAGCACTACCCAACTAAGAACCCTACTGGGATGGTTGGGGGACTCGAGGCAATTTTCTTGCACCCTACACAGGGACAAGCTGCCAGTCTGACCTCAGTATCTGGACTTTTTCTGACATCTTTGACTGCAATGATTGGCCCACCCTCCATGTTCTCAACACCCATTCTTACCCTTGAATCACACCCATTTGGCCTTTAGTGCAACCACTCACTTCCATTCTCAAGTGGACTGATATTTTTTTTAAAGATTTATTTATTTATACAAGAACTGGGGTACAGGCCAGAGGCGCGGGAGGGTGAGAGAATTCACCAGAGACAGAGCGGGAAGCAGAACAGGCAGACGACGGAAATACACTGCTGAGGGGAGCAGCGGGCGAGTCAAGAGAGGTCTGCTGTGCCTTGTGGGTATCTCCCTGGCCAGCTGGGAATCGAACCCACGTTGTAGAGGCTACGGACAGCTTCACAGCGCTGCGCTCAACCCGCTGCGCCACTGGGGAGGGCTGATACTTATTTTAAAAGTAACTTATATTTTTATCAAAGTTATACATGTTCATGGTGTTAAAAGCTAAATGTATAAGGGCATTTAATGACCCTCTGTCCTCTAGAAGACAACCACTTTTCATTCTAAAATCTATTTTCTTTTTCTGTACTTCTGGAAACTGTATTAATATGGCAATTCTCTCTATCCACCCACGCCACCACCAATTTTAGTCATTATCTATTTCCTGTTTTGGGACATGAAGGTTGAGTTTTCTTACTACCTACCCTCCATACCTACCTTTCTTTCTTTCTCTCTCTCCATCTAATGCATCGTAATAGTTTCAAAAATCACTACTAATGGATTAGATTATTTTGATATGTAATACTGCTCATAACTGAGATGCTAGCAACTGTGACTACATTTTCTTTGTTTAAAACAGTTTTATTGAGGTTCAATTCATATATGAAAACTGCGTGTATTTATGTATATATACCATTGGATGAGTTTACACGTATAGATCTGTGAAACCATATTCAGAGTCAAGGTGATAAAATCTGTCAGCCCCCAAAGTTTCCTCCTGCCCCCTTCCTTTTGCGTGTTTAGAAAGAACACTTAACATGACATCTACTCTCTTAACAGCAATGCCTGCTTGTTAACCACAGGCACCTTCCTGTAGAGCCGACATCTAGAATTTTTTTTATCATGTGTAACTGAACCTTTATGCCTGCTGTCCACCTCCCGATTGCCCCCAACCCAGCCCCTGTAACCACCACCATTTTCTTTCTTATTTAATTTTAAACTTTCCCTGGAATTAATTGCCTCATTTCAAAATTTGCTTAGATTTCTCAGTACTTCTGACTGAATCATGCTGAGTCTCAACGACTGAAAATCTTTCCTTCTTGTCAAGCGAGAGGGATGAGCTGCCAGGCTGTCCTCTGGGAGGCCCTCATTGTCTCCATCTGAGCCAGATTAGCTGCTTTCTGCACAGCTGTCACCCAGGGACTTCCTTGCATCCTGGGAATTCACTATTCTTGACTCTCATGCCATCTTTTTCTCGGTTTATTCACTATTTGATGAGGCACATTCTCTAGCAGTTTGCAGGGGATAAAAGAGGCATAGAAGATAAAAATTTTAAGACCTTGTATATCGGAAAAGATCTTTTTTCTAGCTTTAGGTTTCACTGATCATTTGGTTTGAATGTTTCTTTGCTTTGCAACCCTCAGCGTGCTAGGGAGGAGTTTTATAGCCCTCTAATCTCTAAGCTTCGGAGGCGATCTTATTTTTTTCTATTTTTGAAACTTTTAGGTCTTCTTATGTCCATGTAGTTCTGAAATTTCATGGCGAAAACCTGTTAGAAGGCTGTTTTCCATTTATTTGTGCTGTGGCTCAGGAGTCCTTTTCCATATGGAAATTCATGTCCCTTGCTTCTCGAAATGCTCTTGTATCACTTTTTTTGCAGAATATCCTTTCCTCCATATTTTCCCCTTCTAGTGTCTGGAACTCTGCATGGCTAGCTGTTGAAACTTCTAGATTCCTCTTCTAATTTGCTTTCTGGGCTTTTTATTGACCTGCTCCCCAAAAGGCGTCCCACTCTGCTACTTCCATGTCTAGAACTTTGGTGTCACTGGTCTCAGACATCCCTTTGCCATCCACATCGGTGTGTTGTGACCCTTTGGATGGTTTGCATGGCATTGCCGATGTCCTTGCTGGTGTTTTCCAAAAGTGAAGTCCTCCCCATTCCGAGCAGGTGGCGGTGGCTGCCGATCTTAGCCTCCCGCTGGATTTGGTGTTCAGCAGACACTCGTTATCTTGGGTCCGGCACTGCCCCTCTGCCCAGGTCTGGGCCAGCTCCGATTCCAGGTGCTGCTCCATCTGCAAGGCACAGTGGGTCTCACCTCCCTTGGCTGGTGTCTAGCTGGCCTTCAGATTTCTCATGGATTCCTCCAAGGCCTGGATGGTGCCTCTTAGCTCTGTGAGTGTCAGTGCAGCCAGTTCTCTGTGAGGGGAACATTGCAGTGCTCTCCTCAATCTACTGGAGCAGTCCTTGTCCAGCCCCTCTCGAATCTTCTGAACCAGTTTGTCATACAGGCCCCAAATATCTGCCATGATGTTACTGAAGTCCTGAGCTCCGGGGCATCTACCTCCACAGTCAACCCAGAGTTGGCAACCTGGGCTTGTAGACCCCTGACTCCCTCATGGTTCTTTTTTTTTTTTTTTTTTAAAGATTTATTTATTTATTTATACAAGCACTGGGTACAGTCAGAAGCGCGGGAGGGTGAGAGAATTCACCAGACTCAGAGCGGAGAGCAGAACAGGCAGACTGACGAAGTACACTGCTGAGGGGAGCAGCGGGCGCGGCAGGAGAGGTCTGCACGCCATGTGGGACCCTCGCTGGCGGCTGGGGATCGAACCAGCCTTGCAGAGGCTGTGGGCAGTTTCGCAACCCAGCGCTCAACAGCTGTGCCACAGGGGAGGCCCCCCCTCATGGTTCCTCTTCATGAACAGCAGCTTGTCCTTGTGAGCCTCGATCTCCATCTGCAGCTGCAGGGTGCGACATTGTGTGACATTAGTGACCATGTGGGGCCCATGGATGTCACTACGCAGACTGGCACATTGCCAGATCTATCTCATACTTGACTACGAGGTCAGCAGCAGCAAGATGGGCTTTGTCAGTTTGCGGGCATTGTCTATACAATTTGCCAAGTTGTGAGCATTCGGCTCCCCGACGGTCTTGAAGCAACACCTCCTTTCTCTGACCTGGGGTCCCTTCTTCTCCAGGTGTTGCCAGAATTTGCTTTCTAGCCTCCAATTATCAGCCTCCAGAGTCCTCACCTTCTCTAGGCGGGAGGCCAGTTGGTCTTCAGGTCTTGCACAATGTCCTGTTGTCCCTAGATGCTTCCCATGCCTGCCAGGCCCCCGGCCATCCCAGAAGCCAGGCCCCCAGGTCCCCAGTCGCCTGTGGAGCCAGTGTTGCAGGACACAGAGATCCAGGAGCTTGAGCCCCAGCTCCTGCATAGAGACTGGCCACCTCCTGACCCGCAGGGCACAGAGCCCAGGCCAGGTATTTGGTGGAGAAGGTGGACAGGATGGTGACGTTTACGCTGTTCCAGCGGGAAGTTGAGAAGGCAGCACTAGACTCCGGCGGCCTCTCTTCTGAGTTTCTTGTCCTTTCTTCCTACGTCTCATCTCTTCCTATTTTATCTAATGTCTGAGAATGTTCCTCCATTTTATCTATCAGCTCTTCTCATTCATTTTCTCATATTTGCCATCACTGAAAATTTCTTAGAGTGCCTTCTTGTTTTCTAAAGGTTACTTTTCCTTTTCAAAATGGTATTCATTCCTCATTTCATGAACACCGTGTCTTCTCTTGCCTTAGTGAGAATATTCATTCTCGAGTTTTAAAGTGCTCTTTTGCTCCCTGCATTGCCTATTTCCTCTCAGTTAATTTTGTGTGTTTGTTTTGGTCTCAATCTGTCATGGAGAACTATCCCTCCACTCTCTTAGCCTTAGCTGCCTTTTCAGTTTAGCAGGAAACTAAATAGACCAGTTGGAAACTGTATGCATGGCTGGGGCTTGTCAGCAGATGGGCCTCTGGGGAAGGTGCTCCTGTTTTATTCAGTTCTCACTCTATCTAGGTCTTTCTTTTAAGTTGATGAGTTTCTCCACCGAGGGGGATCCTGACTGCTAGGATCTTGGGAGCAGAGTGCGGAGAGAAGGAGGTTGAGCTCCCTTTTCAATACACAGCCTGGCCTTTCATTCTTCTCATTTCAGTGGGACTGAGAGCAGCACCTCCTCTCCACGTGCAGGTGCTCCTGGTGTCTCTGGGGACAGGCCTTCCCTGATGCAATCCCTTAAAGCAAGCCTGGGTCTTGGGCAGACGAGAGGATGTAAGAGGATAATTCCCCCATGCTCCCTCCCAACCACTCTGTGCCGTCATGCTCAGAGGTAGCGGGTGCTTCTCGTTCTCCAGCTTTTTCCCAAGGTCCAGCTGCATGAATGAACTTACTTGTTTTTGACCTCCCTTCCCGGCCTCCCTGCCTCTGCGGTTGTTCCTCTTCTAGGCTTATGGGCAGCTTTCAGGAAGATGTGTGCTCACTGTGTTTATTAGCCATGGTGATTCAAAATGAGCTCCCATGGGTTCATTTAGAAATTACAGAGCTTTTTCTGATTATGTTGTTGAAGGATATATACAACATGATGAGGGTTAAAAATTTCAAAAAGCATTTGGCAGTACCATGTGCTGATTCCACCTGAGGCGCGGATGGGTTCACTTGGAGTTCAGAACTGAAAGGCAAACACACATCCTCAGTGGCAATTTCACCAAAAAGAAAGATTTTTATCAATGGGTATTACTCTCATCTCACTACATTAGGGAGTGAAAAATGTGCAGGGCGGCCTGGTAGATTTTTTTTAAAAACCATCTCTTTCCTTCTCTTAATGGAAAGATAGAAAAATGATTGCTGGTTTAGTAATTATTTTTAATAGCGTTTGAATAGCCATGGGCAAAAATCATTTTCTTTCTTTAACATAAGTCTGATAAACATGCCATGGCCCTCAGGGTATAAAATTACTCTCCAGCAGAAATGAGACCTAACTCTTGCCATGATTAATGACCTCATAATCTGAAAATCTCCCATCATCAAAGTCAGTGTTTTTCTTTCAAAAGGTTTACTATGGCCAAGTTATTCATCAAAATCTATTTTGGAAGTTGCTGACGTTCTAAAATGAGACTCAGAAATAATTAAACATTTGTCAGGCATCATTTGTTTTCAATTATGCAGGTAAGTGTGAGGCTGGGGTCCGTCGCCTGACATTGGCACATCAGCAGGTCTTAGCATTGGGCTGAAAAATGACAGCATGTTCTCTACACAGCAGCACAAAGCCGAAGGGATGTGCTCTGCTGTGCTGTAAGGGTGTTACCTGCATGTTTTAAGTGATATTGTACTTACAAATTTAGAGCCCGGGGGAGCTCCGCCTGCAGTGCCTGTAGCCAGCTTTGCTGAGACTCCTCCAGCTCTTCCCACTGGCCACACCGGGCGGCTGCCTCAGTGCAGATCACTCCTCAGCGCTACCCTGCTTTTCTCATCGAGGAGCTAAATTTAGGATGCTGCCAGGTGAAAAAGGAAAGTGTTCTTTATCCAAATCCAACCCTATTCATTAGAAGTATTTACTATTAAATATTAATTTTTTTAAAGTAGCTTCTTTACACACTAGTTCTTGATTCCTTCTCCAATAGGGAGATATTTAACTCACATGACCTTCATTTGTTCTTTCCAGTTTTGTTAGTTTTGCTATTTGTAATCTATTTGTTGATTGTGTTTACAATTTAAATAATATAATCCATCCTGAAGGTACCCAAATTTGACCACCCCACGATTCTCATAGCAGGTTTCCTTAAGGCTGGCATGCAGTGAAATCCCTTGGGTGAGAGGATTCACCAGAGACAGAGTGGGGGGCAGAACAGACGGATCTACTGAAATACCCTGCTGAGGGGAGTCTGCTGTGCCACAGTGGGCTAGCTCCCTGGCTGGGGATCGAACTTAGGCCATAATGGTAATAGCTCTGCGACTTTGTACCTAGGCCACCAGGGAGGCCCTATTTACTCTCTTTTTAAAATGCTTTATAGAATTAACCAGAAAACATCTGAACCTTGTGCTTTCTCTTTTGGAAGATTATTCATTATTGATTCGATTGCTTTCATAGAAGGTATAGAGGGGAAAATAATAAAAAAAATTTCTTTAATAGAAACATAGTTTTATTCAGGTTACCTGGATTTTCTAATGTGTTGTGTTTATTATTCAAGTCACATGAATTTTGGCAGTTCTGTTGAACGCTGGACATTTTGTATTGTGTAAATGAACAGAGGTAAATAGGCTTTAGTGTGAAGATCTATGTTAATCTGACTAACATTAATAAAGATATTTATATGTAAATATATATATATACATACACACATATAGTATTAAATACTTCAAAATACTATCTTCAGGGGCATTCTGTTATCAATAAAATTTGAATTCTTTAGCCTGACAGTCAAAAGGCTCCACATTTTGACTGCTACCTAATTTCTCAGTCTTCTCTACAAGTAATATGAGGTCATCATTTGGCTATGATCTATGAATGTTTAGCTCAGTCGTGCTGCAAGGCATGTCTCCATTTTACAGATGTGAACACTAAAGGCAGAGAAATGCAATAACATATTAAGGTCTTATAGAGAGTGAGTAACCTGGATTGGACCCTGGGTCTGTCTGGATTGGAATCCCATGCTTCTTATCAGACTGCAACTTTCATTCCCTTTATCAAATCCTCTCATTCAACCCAGTCAAATCTGACTGTCCTTCATCCCTCAGACACGCTAATAACTTTTGCTATCCTCCTTGTAATGCTTGAGCCACTGGTGTCAGTAGTGGAATCACCAACTAATGTATTTTAATAAACAAGGCATAGTTATTTCAAATAACAGCAAATCTGGAGACGAGCCACCCATGGCTGATGGACTATCTCTGCAGTGTCCTCTTGACACACTTGTTCATCCTAGTATTGTGCTATCTTCATTGTCTTGGTGATGCTGAATTCAGCTTTCTGAGTCTTATCATCATAGGACAGAAATACCAGAGGAAACAATTGAGTGGGGTGAAAGTCAAGACAATAGTCCCAGCATTTGAGTGGACACAGCTGGACTCTAAACCCAAACAAACCCCCAAGCCATCATCTGCAAGGACACCAGGGATTCTCTGAGACATGATTTATTTCCTAGAAAAGGACACATTGCTTTCTAAACAAAATCAGTGTTCTGAAAGCAATTAGGAGTGAGAGAAAGACTTTGGAGTCTGACCTCAGGGTTTGCCAGACCATCCATCTGTGGATGTCCAGGTCAAGCACTGTCCCCACCTGGATGAGCTCCTTAGCACATAGCATAACACATCTCTCTTGTCACAGAACCCTCACAGGTGTTGTCTCTACATGTGATTAGCTTTTCTTTTTTTACTGTTTTGTAGTATGAGTTATTTTCTTATGCCTGTATCTTAAGCTTATATGTAGTCAT
The DNA here is from genome assembly GCF_964194135.1 of Talpa europaea. Lineage (NCBI taxonomy): Eukaryota > Metazoa > Chordata > Mammalia > Eulipotyphla > Talpidae > Talpa > Talpa europaea. Next base: position 153,402,082 of record NC_140068.1, read on the forward strand.
CAGAAATACCTCCCAAGTATCTTGTGAGTAGAGACTAAGTATTATGTGTTGCATTACCTGCCCCACATCTATATGCAGGAGATACATGATGTGGATGGTCAGCAAAATCACAGCTGGGCTGCCTACTTACAGTCCTGTATTTCTTGGATAAGGAGATGGGGGTGCTTCATCTCCTTTCCTCTCACATGCATAAAGGAAGGATTTGAGAAAATAAGCAGGTTTAAAAATGATGACTACATAAAATTGTTTTTGTAATACGTAATATGTAGAATGAATAACAGTAGACCTTGAAAATGGCATCCAATCTTCTGAAACCAAGAGAAGTTTAGCACATGAACAAGGTAGTTTAAAAGACCATGGCTTTGTAACATGGCATCTTCCACTCTATTGTTCAAAGCTGAAAGAAATGCATTTTCTATTCATCACTTTGATGGTGCTATTTGACACGTTGAGAAAATGATACCAGTTAAGAAGAAGTTCTGAGAAATCAATAGACCAAGTCACTGGCTAAGGGGCCATATTTTGGGTGTAAACATGCAATTGTGGCTTTTCAAAATTCCAAGCATGAATTTAAATAAAACAGACCCAGAGGTGAGCAGCATTATAAGAATTATAATGAAATACAGATCCACTCCCAGGATCTGCACAATCGGCCTGGTGTTCATTTCTTTTAAGATCATACAGAACAGTAACTAGTTTTTATTTCCATAAAGTATATCAGAATTTTGTTCAATCCTAAGGAGAAAGATCACATTGCTGCTATAAATCAGGTACTATACCAAATAATTTAAACACACCATCCTTATTGAATTCTTCTAACAACCCATAAAATAGGTTGTTCTGTTATCCCCATTGTATTGATGGAGAAATGGACACTGTAAATGCCCAATATTACGAAGCAGCACATACCAGAGGGTCTTCTCAGCTGGTAGATTCTAAAACCTGAGTTCTTTACCCCATTTCTGCTAAAGCAGCTGCTGTCCACTTTGACAATACATTGGAATCACCTGGAAGTTTTAAATTCTCTGACCCAGACCCAAGTCACACCCAGACCAATTTAATCAGAATCTCTGGGGTTGGGACCCAGAGATGCCATTGATTCCAGGGGAACCCAAGTTGAGAACCACTGTGTTAAAAAGATGGTTTATGCAAAAAAGGCCCAGAGAGTTTAGAATTAGGATTTATTCAAATTCTGGGAGCATAAGCGTGGATAAGTGAATAAAACACTGATCGAGGCTCATCTTGCCCTTGCTTATTTTGAGGTTTAGGGAAGTCATAGCTGTCAATAACCAAAGTGCACGCGCAGACCGAAGCACATGCGCAAGCCAAGAAAAGCGCATGTGCAGACTTTCATATATATATATATATATATCTCCCTGCCCCCTCGGTAGTAAAGTGTGAGTTCCTGCAGCCATTCATGTGAGTAGAAGCGTTTTTCATCCCCAGCCCCTCCGTCGTGTTCCTGAACCCCATTGGCCTGCGGGACGGGCCGACAAGTGGCGCATAGCAACCTAAGACAGCACCGTCACCTTATCCGGAATCCAGGTAACGGACAAGTGGCGCCCAGCGTGGGACACGAGGGATCCTCTGAGGGACCGATCCATCAGTAAGGTAAGGATTAGGTAAGTGATCGGCATCATGGCAATACCATGTCCAAGGGCCAACTCGTTAGAGCCCTGCAACTTCTGCTTAAACATTATGGAACTCCCGTGAAGGTGCAGACCCTTCATAATCTAGTCTCAGTCCTCGCAAATACCAGCAAATGGTTCCTTCAGCAGGACACCGTCTCAGTACGAAACTGGGAAAAGGTCAAAACAGACTTCCTTCTTCACAGGGACCTTTATGGACCCCAAACTGTCCCCCCGCCCCCCGCCGTATTCTTTCTGTGTGGCAACTAGTCCATGATGCCCTTAGTGATGAGGGAGCAGCTGCTTGTGAACCAGTGGCTGAGGCATTGTGCTCTGCGGCTCAACCCGAAAGCGAAACTACGCCCGCTACATGCTCGGCCGCGGAAACCCCCCTTCTCAATCCTCAAATCCAAGGGGAGATTCCTCTTCAGAGGAGGGGGATGTGGAGGACAATACAGACTATCCACCTCCCTATGATAGACCACCCCCGTCAACCAAAAATCGGCGGTATCGCTCCCTTCCCACTGTGCAGTCCCTCCCTTCTGCTCTTTCAAAATTCACCTCCTCAAGCCCTTCTCAAACATCCCTCGAGGAAAACACCTAGGAGTTTCTCTTTACATATCATTTCTCTAGTTAATATCCCTCTATCTATATTATCATAGCTGTAAAAGGCTATCTACATACTTAAATTAGTATAATAAGTTTCACCATAATCTAAAAAGTCCGTTCACTTGTATTTGATAAAGTATCTTAAAAAATAGGCAAAAAGTGTTTTCACCTAGCCGTCATATAGATTAGTTCTCTGCATACCTCTGCTACTTATTTCATCCCAGTGTGTTCATTTTTTTTCTTTTCTAAATGTAAGTTAAAAAATAAACTAGCAGAGCCACAAAATTTTAACATGATAAGAAAATATTTAAAGGGTGATAGTCCCCAGTGATACTTTAAGTAAAATTCAACCAAACCTTACACCTTAAAAAATGTTATTCCAGAGAACTTCCGTATTAACCACCATGTCCACATAGTACTGATTACTAGTCACCCTAATCCTGTAGTGTATAATCAACGTTTTAATGTGTTCCATGCATTCGTTTAGTTTGAACCCTCCCAACAACCCATAAGGTAGGTAATAATCCCATTCTATGTATGAGTCAGACTGAGAGAAGCTACACAAAAACACCACTGTTAGGTAGCAGAGCCAAAATTTAACCTCAAAATCCCAACCACAATACAAACTTTTATTTAAATAAGGAAAAAAGACTACTGTACAATATTACTTTTCAGGTACAGCCTGTAGAGCCATGGCCTTGAATTACTTAACTCTACGAAAGTGCTTCAGAAATTCTTAGGTTTAGAAATAATACCATCTGGATACCTTTGCTTGAACCGAGCAACAACATCTGGTTCTAGTAAGTGGATCCCTCTTGGTTCTAGAAAGGGGGGTATTCTCCCGTCATTCTTGCCTACCAATTCCACCACTGGACTCCTTTCTATAGTGTCTTTCAATCTGCCATTCAACAATCAATCCTCCCTCAAATGTAGCTGTCACCTTTCCTCTTGTTGGTCTAGAACCCTCAGCAATTCCTTCGTTGTCATGCGTTTCCCTAAGGTCGTTATTATGCCTGTCAATGTGTCTGAGTCTACTTCTCAGGTAATCATCCGAAATCGACAAGCAGGTCCGGCATTGGTTGTTGGCGCCTTGATCTCCGTCTTCTCGACGCTGGCAGCTGTGTCCGCGGTGGTCGGCGGCCTAGCTCTATCCAACTCCGTACTCAACGCAGATACCATCAACCTTCTCTCAGAGAGAGTCTCCAGCGCCTTTCTCACACAAAATTCCATCAACAACCATCTCGCAGTCGGACTACTCCAGTTGAATCAACAAGTTTCCTTATACAGGAAGAAATCGACTTACTGACTTTAACTGCTCATATCCCCTGTATGCCTACCTATGCCTTCACCTGCGTTACCCCTGCTGTTGTATCCAACTGCTCCTCCCAAGTTCATTACCTTAATGACTACCTGCGCAGCCCATGGAACCAACCTTTCTTAAATTTACTGTCCAATTGGCTAATCAAATCCTCACTATTAATCCCGATCAAGCCCTCTCCTGGCTCTCCAAAGCTTGGGGATTGGTCAATCCTTAGGTGGAGCGGTCTCACTCCTCAGTCTAATTTTCCTCTGTCATCTTGTGGCATCAATGGAACAGACGCAAAAACTTAAGAGTAGCGCTTAAACATGTGTGCTATTCCCCATTACAACCTTCTCAGGACCCAATGTCTGGATAAACATTGTGCTAGACCACTTGTAGGCCAATGACGGGTAAGATGGTGGTGTGCCCCATAGCAACCTAAGACAGCACCGTCACCTTATCCGGAATCCAGGTGGTGGACAGCCATGACGGGTAAGCATGGGTGCATACCTGCCACAACCTAAGACAGGCCCTTGTGTGTCCGCTGTCAATAACAGATGCAAAACTTAACTTTGGCAATACCGCCTTGGCAATGCTGCTTTCTGGCTGACAGAGGGACCTGAGGTAGTGTTCGCTTCCGCCAACCGAAAGAACTACAGATCTATTGCAATCTTAACAGAAAGGTGCAAGGTCCATGGAAAGCGCATGCGCAGAAAGTAAAAACGGGGGAGCTGTCAATAACCAAAGCACATGCGCGGACCGAAGCACATGCGCAAGCCACGTAAAGTGTATGCGCAGACCAAAGCGCATGCGCAAGCCAAGAAAAGCTCATGCACAGACTTTCATATATATATATATATATCCCTACCCCCTCGGTAATAAAGCGTGAGTTCCTGCAGCCATCCATGTGAGTAGAAGCGTTTTTCATCCCCGGCCCCTCCGCCGTGTTCCTGAACCCCGTCGGCCTGCGGGACGGGCCGACAAGTGGCGCATAGCAACCTAAGACAGCACCGTCACCTTATCCGGAATCCAGGTAACGGACACATAGGTAAGAACAAAATCCGTCAATGTACAGCAGAATGAATGAATATCTGTGAACTCAGCTCCCAGCTCTATTCAATCTCAGTCCAATAGGAAGATGAATTATTTGGTTTCACTTTTCCTAGGTTTACATGTGCATGGAAACCTCCTGTGTTCCCAACACAATACCCCCCCTTCTATTGTGTTTATAATTCCTGTGCACTCTTTCCTACTCTTACTATACATGCACGTATCTATTAATGTGCTTGCAAACTCTGTATAAACGGCACATATACCACACCACCTTCTGGAACACATTGCTTTGTTGTCGTTTAATGCTATGTTTTTGAGATTTATCCAAGTTGACGCAGGTGGCTGTGTAGTATTCCAGTGTGTGTACCACAATTTACTCATCCATTTTGCCAGTGGTGGATATTTAAATTGTTTCGAATTGTTTGCCATTAAAAACAAGCCTGCAAAAATGTTCCTGGATTACACATAGCCTTGTGCAAATGTGCCCGGTTCCTTTAGGACGATATACTGAGAAGTATTGCATTGAAGGATGCATGTCCTCAAGTTCACTAGATTTGGCAAATTACTCTTTGGTGTAGTGTAGTTTTTTTTCCTAGACATCCTAGGAATTATCAATATTTTAATTTTCACCAAAGTAATTGGCGTGGAATGGCTTAAATTGCTTTAATGTGCCATTCCTCAATTATCAAATGACTTTAACAGTTCTTCTGTATGTTTATTTTCTTTCCATGTCGATCCCCCATTTTCCTTTTGGCTTGTCTGTCTTTTCTAGATTGCTCTTTTGGGTGTTTTTATGTATGTTCTAGCCTTTTGTCAGTTATTATACAAGTGTCTTTTCTTGTTTGTGCCTTATTGGTGAGCAGAAGGCCTTCAATTGAATGCAGTTAAATACATTGATTTTTCCCGTAGACTTTGTAATTTAAGATCCTTTAAAAGGAGTCCTGTCCTGCGGAGTTGGTGCCTTGGGCTCCACTCCTGGATCTGGCTGAGAAAGCAACCATGTGGCACCAGGTGTGGGGGACAGTGCTAAGGCTGCCCTGTCTGGAGTTGGGGCCAGGGACTCCCGAGGAGCAGGCAGGCAGGGCTCCCGGAGGGCCTAGAGCAGTGTGGCTGGGCTGGTTGGATGAAAAAGATGTGCTGTCAGAAAATGTCAGATGTTTCAACTGAAGTATGACTGTCCAACTCATTTGGAAATGACCTTGCTGGCTGCAGGTATGTGATTCTGCCAAGCATAAAGGCTTGTGCCCTCTCGCAGGCACCAAGAGTGCCATTGTCACTCTGTCGCTTCTGTGAGCTCCACAGCTCCACACTCTTTTGCACAGAGGTTCTGCATGCCCTACTTCCACTAGGGGCTGGCATGGAAACAGCCCTAGCCAGGGTGAACAAGCTGAGGGAGAGAACAGTGGCATTTAGATGAGCAGTTGAATCCCCATCCACAGCCCAGCAGAGGGGCCAGCACAGAGCTCAGCAGCCCAAGGCCCAAAAAGTCAGACAGGCGCGAGGGCGCCAGACACCCAGGGTCCATCAGCCGTGAACGGAGACTTCAATTGAACACATTCATCACTAGCACCCCGCCCACCCCCAGCTCCTCAGCACTGTCTCCAGGCCTGTGCCTGAGACAGCTGTGAGATCTGTCTTGGCCATAGAGCCCCATCTCCCCTGGGGATGAGCAGCCTGGCTGTATGTGGGCCCAGCCTTGCTACAGCACCATTGCCATCGTCATGGCCCGGATTTACCTCGTCAGCTCCTGGCCGTTCCTGGTGGGGAAGATCTGAGGGATCGCTGGTGAGCTCCAGGGCAAGGCATTGGGGGTGTTGGAATCAGAGCAGTAGGATGCTGCAGCATGCCCAGGGGGCACACACGGCTTTCACTCCATCTCTGCATCAAAGGAAAGGTGATGCCCCCGCTTGCTGACATCCTTGACCGGCGATGGCAATTTGTGGGCCTCATGGGGCAGTCGATTGATTGAGAAGCTCCTGCAGGGCTCGCCCACCGAGGACATCCTGGTCCAGATGGAAAAGCTGGCAGACTTAGAAGAGGAATCAAAAAGCTGAGGCAACTGGGAGGCTGAAGAAAACAAAGTCCCTGTCCTGCCAGATGGTGCAGATTGTGGGAACTGCCAAATGCCCAACAGACACTTCCTTGCTCTCAGACTGTGGAAGCTGGCGGACCTGAAAGCTGTCGGTCTTTAAGTCCCTTGGGCATGTGAAGCAGGTCCTGGGTGCCCCATCTGTTCATGTATTGACCTGGCATGTTGATCTGGAGAAGCAGCGATGCAGACCTGGTCCAGCCAGCTTTTGAAGTACTTTGGGCCATGCTGCTGACAGGCCGTGCTCACATCACCCCTTACAGCATCCTGCATAAGGAGGCCTCCCGGTTTACCTCCTGGGGCTCAGTCCCCACGTGCAGATCTCCCCTGCACTATTCTCAGAATTTGCTACAGTAGTGGAGGTCTGCCCAGCCGCCCAGTCAGCTGCCCACTGGGTGTGAGGACAACCAGGACGTGTTCGTGGTGACCTGTGGCAGCTGCAGATCAGGCTGGACCCACCATCCTGAATAAAATGGAAGCTGCTTCGACTAACCAGAATCCATGGGTGTGGTGCCTTGTCTGTCTCAGGGAGGAGTGGATAAACAAAGTGAAGGTCCTTTTTAAATTCACCAGGGTAGACAGTTGGCCCAGAGAAGACACTCGCGGAAGATCCTGAGGACCTTGGTGCCTCCGAAGAGGGCTGCTCAAGTTCTGGATGGCACATCTTAGCAAGACCTCCAAGTCACACCTCATGTCTGCTGTCTGCAGCCCCACGGCCTCAGAGCCTCGGAACTGACCCCACCATGGGAGCGTGTGCTGCACACCCTCTGGGAAGTGGTGATGGCCATTCTTGCCACCAAACTCAGATCTTCTGGGGCAGACACACACTATCCTCCTGCTCCTGAGCTGCTGGCAGGGAGATGTTTCCCAGCAGGGACTGGAAGCTTGGGGTTGAACTTTGCCTCCTGGAGGCACTGGGCCCTGTGTAGTTCTTAGTGTTGTCCACTGAGCTGTTTAATTGCATCAGCCCCACCTCATCAGCCCCACCTCATCAGCCCCACCTCAGCCCCACCTCATGACAGTTCCCCGGCATTCGCGCACCTGTGAGAAATGACTGAAAGGAAAACACACATCTCATCCCTTCCAAGGACTTAGAACTCGACATTTTTAGGATAGACATGTCAGGCCAGCCCTGTCCATAATAACGTATCCTCTCTCGAGGTTATTGTTTGAATCTTTGTGTTTGGAAATTAAGCAAGAGTTTTCTAGAGTATGTGAATATGTTTGTATAGTTTTTGCTGCAATTTTGAATTTCCAGTACATGTACCAATCATTTTTAGTAATCTGTTTTTAAGTTGAGGCTCTAGGAAAGGCTTTTGGGGCAGAGTGGATTGAGTCCGCATGTCTGGATCCTCTGGAATTCATGTTCCGAAGTCATGTTCCTACTTAGGCTAAATGTGCTTCCCTGCTGCAGCACTGAAATGCCACATGCTGGAGATGACAAATTCCTGCTCTTTTTTATAGGACGATAATGCTTTGCTGATGTGTCAAATCCAGCCATTTGATTTGCCTAACTCAAAGTATATGGAGCTGGGAAACCCACCATAGTTTTATTTTATATCACTTTGCCCTCTATTGCTTCTTAAAACGTATCCATTTGGCCACAGGTAAGTTTTTCAGAGGCTGCTGCCGTAAGACAGCTTCATCATGCCAGCGAACACTTTTCATGTGGGCTTATGACTTGGAGGGATTTTCCAGTTTTGCTCATTTGTTTATATTTTGTTTGTTTGATATATATTTCACATGAAGATAAAGTTTATGTGACTAGCTCTCTGTATCATTTTAGGATATTGAAACACAAGAAAGATGTGTATTTGTAAAATTAAAAAATAAAAGAAGTCCTCTAAGGTCATAAAGGTATTTGCTATACTATTATTCTAAAAAATTTTGAAGTTTCCAAATGTAGGTCTTGAATCACTAAAGGTTCTTTTTTGGTTGACTTTTTGAATTAGCTAGGAGAGGCTAGGTTATATGAAGAAACAAACAACCCCAAATATCAGTGGTTTAACCCCAAATAAACATGCAACTTATACCATTATCCACTGTGGGTCTGCAAGGTCTCTGCTCGCCCACAGTCTTCCCTCAGGGACCCAGAATGATGGAAGCTACGTGCTTGGGGCTGTGCTTGAAGGTGACAGATGTGTCTGCTGCTCACATTTAAGTGGACAAAGCAAGTCACATGACCACATCTAATCTCAGTGTGGACACAGACGTGCAGCCTCGGCCCAGGAGGAGAAAACTAGAGCATTTGGTGAATGAAATTAATTTTTTATCGGAGTAATCCATCCTTTCAACACCATTTTTGACATATCTCATGTTTCCCTGATTCATTTGTTATGCCACCTCTGTCACAATTGAGTTTATTTCTGGCGTGGTTCCACTTGCTCAGTTGGGCTGGGATACTTACTCCCACGTTCTCATCACAACAGCTCTACATGGTTTTGAGTCTGATATCGTGCTGTAAAAGACCCCTAACCTTGATTGTTACCTTTAAAGTTGTCTTCACTCATCTGATCCTTTGCTTTCCCTATGAATTTCTGAATCAGTTTGTCCAGTTTTAGGAAATCCCTCCTAGGATTTTGCCTAGTGTCCCACAGCAAGCACGTGGCAGTGCCAGAATAAGAACTTAGGTCTCTCCGATCCCATATGAAAAAGAATTATAAATGTCAGCCTGTGACTGGAAGGGGACTTAGAGCGATTGTCTTACTTTTCTCCAAGCACCTCAGGGCATTGGGTCTATTTCTGTAGTTTCTAGAATGGGACCTACCCAGACTAAACACCACCCGGTGAACATTTGTTGAATCTAAGTGCATGGGAATGTGGGAGACAAGAAATCTGAATGCATCCCGAGAAACGGCTTGGAAGTTGAAAATGCAGAATTTGCTTCCTATGATGGGATGGCTTAATCTCCTCTCTGGATAGTGGAGGGAGGCCACAATATAGAGTAGGCCAGGATTTCTCAGCAACCTCCAAAGTAAGGCATCCGGGAAGTGAAAGTCTGTTTGCCATTTCCTCCTCAAGCTTTGATCTCATCATGAGTCATTTAGCCTCCAGGTAGTTCCTCCTGCTGGCTCCCAGGAACTAATCAGTCCTTCACTCCAGTTATTCCCCCTGGGGAAACATAAACAGATGCCCACTGAATGGGACTGTAGGGCAGCTGGCTCTCAATGCCTTCTATGTGTGATTGGTTGTAGGAGAAGAAGGCAGTGGAACATATCTAAGATGTTTCTCTCATCCTTTCAACTCCTCCGGTGGGATTTCCCCATGATTCACAGCTCCTTTTCCTTCCCTGCCCTTTTGTAGAAGGAAAGGAAGATGCTGCTTTCTGGCTCATGAGTTGTGTTTATGACTCAGCCGGCCAGCCTGTTAGCATTGATTTGTTCTTGGTGGGCACTGTTGAGCAGAAGGCTCTGCAGAGCAGAGGAGAATGCGAGTGTGCTCTTGCATTTTAGTTTGTATTATCAAGGGCAGAGTTCAGAGGCTGTTTATTTCCATCCAGGCTCCTAATACTTTTGCTCCCTCTGAGTAAACTCTGGTGCCTTGGTCACAGCACCGTTAGATTAAGCATGATATTTTCCATGTCATTGACTCTTTAATATAGGCAAAATAATGAGAGAAGAAAGTTTGTTATTTATTTATTTATTTATTTGGCTGCAGGTAAAGAACCACTTCCAGCTAGTAGAAGAATCACGTACTGGAAAACAATCATGCTTTCCTCAGATGTAAACTATTTAGGTTTAAGAGCAAGCTCAAAATGGAAGACACATTAAGATGAAATAAATAAGCAGGATTTCATTAAAAAGAACTCCTAGAAGCAAACCAAAAACAATAGCTGACTTTCTTTTGACAATGGAGATGGACATGAATAAGTGTAAACATTTTGGACTCAGTCTTCTTTAAGAGGCTATGGAATGTTTCTTAAAATAACATTTCTTCCTGTTATAAAAAGAAAGTCAGTTTATAATAGAAAATTAGAAAATACAGAAAACATTTAGTAAGATAAAAACTATGTCCACCCCCCCCCCCACCCCGTAATCCTCTGACTGGAAATACCAACTCTGTAGACTTCAACTACAATTAGTATTTTGTTATTTTCTGTGCATGGGGTGTGTAGGTATGTAAGTTATATATTTTTAAACAAACAGCAACAAAAATGTATCATATGCCCCCCACAAACACAATGAAATAATGGGAAGTGATGCCCCAAGCACATCCCTGAATGTGCCAACGCTTTGCTGGATGTACCCCAGGGCAGCTCACTGAGTAGCTTGAGACCATGAAAGGCGGGGAGGCCAAAGGTCACTGCAACTGCAATTGCAGGACACAACCCAGATTTAGTGTTTGGCAACAACAGGGGTAATTTACAAAGGGGAGAGAGAGCTAGAGAAGTTGGGAGAGAGGAAAGAGAGACAGGACCAGAAGCAGGAGCAATGGTCAGGTGGAGGTTTGAAGCAGAGATCAGATGTGAAGGTCTCGAAGGTCACTCCATAGGTGGCACCAAAGCAGTCAGCAGTAGCAACAAAAGGCCAGTGGGGCAGCACTGGACACCAGACTGGTCAGGGGCAAAGGCAACACCACCACCAGGGCGTGGTGGCAGATGTGTCAGAGGCAGGGACCAGTGTTATAACTTACATCATAAAGCCAACAGCAAACAGCTCTTTTAGAGACACCTAACACAGGGCCAATGGTCTCATTCGGCAGGTGTTAGAGTCAGAGTTGGAGGCTAGGTCTGAGAAGGAGCAGTGCCAGAGGACAGGGACCAGTGTTACAGCTCTAGGAAGGTCTTTCCAGAAGAGAGTCCAGAGGAATCTGACTGACTCACTTGCAGGTGGATGGCGCCTGACTTATATACGCGTCAGAGTGCCCGCCTTTCAAACCTGATTGGTTCATTTATACGATTGGCACCCTGGGAGCTCCAATCAGATTGGTTTGCTCACAATGCCAGCTCTTTGATTGGTACAGGTTGAATTGTACCAGTGTGTCCAGCCCGACCTATACATAGTGAGGATGCATTTCACACTGGACACCAGGTGCTCCTTTAGCCCTGCACAAGCTCACACCTGATTGGTGCCCATAGGTGCTCCAATCAGATTGGTTCATTTTCAATCCTGTGCTGGTTTCATGGGCTCCTCTGACATCCCAGGGAGGCCGACTGAAGTGAGTAGCCTTACAGGGAAGGAGATCTGCTTTAAAGGAAGGTGGATGAAATAGCTTCTAGGATTCTTCCTGTATTAGTTTCCTGGGTCTGTTATAACAAAGTACTAAGATCAGATTAGTTAAACAATACAGAATTATTGTCTCACAGATCTGGCCTCACAGAGAGGCTGGAAGACTGAGAGCAGGTACCGGCAGGGCCACCCCTCTTAAGACTCCAGGGAGGCTCTGTTGGGGTGTCCCTCTCAACTTCTAGTAGTTCTGTGATGTGGCGACTTAACTCCAGTTTCACACGTATCTCTGTGTCACCATCCCCTTTTCATAAAGGCACCCGTTGAATTAGGGGGTCCACCCTGCTCCCGGTGACCTTAACCTAACTAATTACAATCCTGTTCGAAAATAAAACTCTGAGCTACTGGGGCTAGGACTTCAAAATACGAATTCGAGGGGAATGCAATATGACCCAAAACACCTTCAAGTCTGCACTTCAGTCAGATTCAAGAAATGTGGTATGAATGTCTAATTTTAATAGCCACTTATATGGTTAATTAACCCTTTTTAGTTATTGCTCCTCTGACCCTAGTATTCCTCATGTCTGGGTTTAAAGAGGACATGTCTCTCTTATTTAACCCTGAATTCCTTTCAGAAGTCCTTTTACTTCCCCATGTTCCAACTGCCCACCCCTGTGCTCCCAGCTGCCCACAAGAGATTCTTGGGCCTGATTGCATTTAATGGAAATATAATCTGGCTTTAGATCAGCAGTTAATTTGATTTTCTCAGTAATCCCTCTGCTCTCTCTTTGTCTCTGCATTGGCCAGCCTGAAATTCTGGGCCGCCCTTTTCCAGTGTGAAGGGAGGATTTGTCCCCATTGATGTCAGCTGTTTGTGCTTTGAACCTCGAGTGTGTGTGTGTGTGTGTGTGTGTGGTCCCCAAGTGCCCACCTCACACTGAAAATCAGGGGAACATCATTTTACTGTTGAAGCACAACCTAATGTAATTTTGTAACAGGTGTTTAAAATGGGATGAATGATTCTATCACAGGAGGACAAAGACAAAACAACTGATTAGGAAAAAGTAGCGGGAATATACTTCTTATAATGTCAACAAGAAAATAATCAGGAAGTCAATTTATATATTTAGTACAATTTCAACTGCGGGGAAAAAGCAGAAGAAGAAAGGAGTGAATTAAGGCAATATGCTAACAGTAGATACTGACATCACAGAGTGCAGGTGATTGAATTTTTCTTTATACTTGCCACTGTTTTCTAAATTTCTTTCAAATGGCCTAGGTTCCTTTTATCTTTCTTTTATTAATTAAAACATAAGGATATAAATTCCCATTCCCCAAAGCCATGCTGTGTGTCAGTGTGTTGTGTAATCTAGCGCTCTGCCCCTGAAGGTGCTCTCTCAGTCCTGGCTGAATAAATACAGAAAGAAGATCGTTTGGGTTGTGGTTTTATGTGAAGAATGGTGCAGAGTAGCCATTTTTCTCCTTTTCTTATCCCATTACACTTCCAGCGCATGTCTTAAGCTGTGGCCATAATGAAGTTAGACACAGGAGCCCAAGTTTGTTTATTTATTTATTTTTAAAGATTTATTTATTTATGCATACAAGAACTGGGGTACAGGCCAGAGGTGTGGGGGGTGAGAGGATTCATCAGAGACAGAGTGGGGAGCAGAACAGGCAGATTGACCGAAGTACACTGCTGAGGGGAGCAGCGGGCGCGGCAGGAGAGGTCTGCTGTACCATGTGGGTTTCTCTCTTGCCAGGGATAGAGCTTGAACTACAGAGGCTGCGGCTCGCTTCATAGTGCGGTGCTTAACCCCTTACGCCACCAGGGAAGCCCAGGAGTCCAAGTTTAGATGAAAATAGGAGTGTAGGCTGAAGGTCAGAAAGGATTTGACAAGTGGTAAAGACCAATTATGCAGGCTGCTGCCCTCTAAATCATCTTGCTGGAAAGAAACTTGTGAATTTTGTGGTGGAAATCAGTTAAGTTGAGAGCACAACGATGGAAAGAGATAAAAGGAGTGAGAGTAAGGCTGCATGACCAACTTACTGGCTTACTAAAGGTATATAGCAAAACATGGTAAGTGGGACCTACATCAGAATACATATTCTTATTTCATGTTCAAGAATGAAAGCAAAAGGGCCTCCCCGGTGGCGCAGCAGTTGAGAGCTGGGCTGTGAAGCTGCCCGCAGCCTCTGCAGCGCCGGTTCGATCCCCGGCCTCTGGGTGAGGGTCCCACATGGCACGCAGACCTCTCCTGCTGCACCCAGTGCTCCCCTCAGCAGTGTACTTCAGTCCTTCTGCCTGCTCTGCTCCCCGCTCTGGCTCTGGTGAATCCTCTCACCCTCCCGCGCTTCTGACTGTACCCAGTGCTTGTCTAAATAAATAAATAAATCCTTAAAAAAAAAAAAAAAAGAATGAAAGCAAAAGTCATTGTACTTTTTCAACCCATTGCAAATCTCCATAGCAACAGAAGTAGTTGGGCCCCCCCACTATCCCCTCTATGACTGATGAGGAGCTATTGACAGCTATTAGGAGTTACTATCCAGCTCCGCAACTTTTCTCAGGAAAACCTGCTGTTCTTGCCTCCAATCACTAGCTCATGGCAAACCCCCCTGAGTCCTCTGAAGAATTTTGTTTCATGACCCACCCAGAGGACCCCAGGCTACTTCCAAAATGAGAGTAGTGAACAGTCCCTGCTCTCTATGGTCAATCCTCAGGGCGGCACTAAGAGGATCCCTCAGGTATTTCCCCGAATGACCATGGGCTCACCGCCAAGCTCCTCGCTCTACCCGAGGCTCCCTTTTATGCAGCGCAAAAATAAAGACCACCAATGCCTACTTCCCTCAGTCTGAAGGGAGCATTTCCAGTAGAAAGTTGGTTCTTCTTTTGCGTGACTTCAGTAAGGAAGGACTCATCAGTGAATTTTGTGGCTCCCTTAACACAACAGGAATTGCTTTTTGTCCCCATTAAGAAACATACGCGCCTGTGATTCCACAGAAGACAACGCGAGGGCAGAGCAGAGGGAATCATTTCCAACTGGAGTTGAGACTCCATCGCTGAACTTGCTCAGTTAGTGGAGATTTTGCTAAAAAAACGCCCCATTTTTTCCCCTTAAGTAGTAGAGCATCCGTTTCTGCCTTCAAACTAACCTGCAAATTTAAGCTGAGTGGACGTGAGCACTGGCCTCACAGGTTGGGGAAGAGGACCTGGAGCACTAGAGGTAGTGCTCCCCTATCTGCCCTCCCTTGTCCTGCTCCCTGTCGCCGTTTGTTCCACACCCAAATCTGCCTTTTGTATTTTGAGAGAAAGGATGTCACACTCCCTCCAGAAACAGGGGTTAAGACTTCACCCTGATAGCAGTTGTTTAAATTATTTATTTATTTTTTGCTCATCTATTATTTTTCTTGTAATACAAAAACTCCTACCGATGGGTTGTTTGGGAGTGCTGTGCCACGTGCTCTCTGTGCATACGCCATGGTGAGCAGGTCAAGCCGGTAATGTGGGGAAGCAGGGTGCTTCTAACAGGGGTGAGTGTGTGTCTTTACAGTTTGGGGTAAAGCCCTCTCTTCCTCACCTCTCCCCTGCCTTTCCATACTTCTCTTCCAGAAGTGAAGGACGAGGAATAGTGCTTCTTAGAATCCGTGCCTCCCTCAGCGTGGAAGGAATGAGTTTCTACGAGGAGAGTTAGATTATCCTACAGCTTCTTTGAATTTTCCCAATACAAACATTTCATTTCTAGGACTCTTGCGTGCCCTGCATTCTCTACAAGCCCGTTCCAGAAACTTCCACTGGTAACTGTCTTCACCGAGCGCTTTGGTGGTATCTGGAGGCCAGTGGAGGCCTTCCGGAGTAGCTGTCCGGATCTTGTTGTAGGAAACCACACTGCTGGGTGTGATTCCTGCTGTTCTGCCAGAGTGACTAAGTGGCTTTTTTTTTTTTTTTTCATTTCTTTTTTTAAACCTGACGATTTTCTTCAACTCACCTGAGATTAAATTTTAACTTCATGATCCTTTACATGTTTTGACATTTTAGAAATCAAAATGTCAGTGAGATTATCTCCTAGCAGAGTTTGATCAGATATTTCACAGACTTTACCAAAACAGGGATTAGGCTTGCCTGCCTGTATTTTGTTGATGGGGAAGCTAAAATATTGGTTCCCTGTGAGTCTCTCACTGTGGAGGCTGGAAGAAGAGGAAGAGTCAGAAGGTCGGAGATGTCTCTGGCTCTGCCCCTTACTACTGCCGTGCTGGGAGGAAGCTGTTTGTTTTCTCTGCCTCAGTTTCCCTCTGCAAAATAATCATAAAGGCCCCTTTCAATGTGGATATTTGCTCCCTACCCATTTTTCACTTGACAGCAATCTGTTTTTTGCATCTCTCTGAGATAAAGTCAGACTAATCTAGGAAGTAAAGAGAGTTAGGGCATCAACAAGTCCTTAGGTTATAGCCTTAATTTCCCATAGTCCCCGGAAAATATAACATGGGTTAGGAGCTCGTCTGCTCTAGTCTCTGAGCTGCCAGCCACCCTGTTTCTCTGTGCAGTGTGCTGTAAGGGCTTTGAGACTTTTCTGGATTTCCCTTTTTCCATTTATAAAATGGATATGTTGTGTTATACCTCCCCTCTGGTAAAGCTGTTATTCGGTTATCTGGGAATGTGTTATAATGCTCTGAACTCATTAGAAAAAAAAAGAATTTTTCTGTTTTCCTGCTGAACAAGTTTTTGTGGACTTGATAAAAACAAAATCCATCCCATTAGACATTTGCTCCTGATATTAATCTTATAAACACTGGCATTACTAAAACCTTTGAAGCACTTATCATCTTCAAATAGTATGCTAGAAATATTTTTGGTTGCCTGTAATAGACCACACAGCAAGCTGAGGAAATCACTTTGCTTTGTTTTTAGGAGAAAAATATCTACCAGTAATAAGCTGGGAATGGACATGTCTATATCATTAAAGCTAAGTTTACAGCAGCGACAGTCCTGTGAAGACTGTCACCTTCTGAACCATGGCATCTGGGTTTGAAGATTTATTTATTTATTTATACAAGCACTGGGTACAGTCAGAAGCGCGGGAGGGTGAGAGGATTCACCAGAGCCAGAGCGGGGAGCAGAGCAGGCAGAAGGACCGAAGCACACTGCTGAGGGGAGCAGCGGGCGCGACAGGTCTGCTGCACCATGTGGGACCCTTGTCGGCGGCCAGGGATTGAACCGGCGCTGCAGAGGCTGCGGGCAGCTTCACAGCCCAGCGCTCAACTGCTGCGCCACCGGGGAGGCCCAGACATCTGGGTTTAAGTAATAAAGGATGAAAGACTGATTTGAGTACAACCATCTCCAATCTTTTCACATACCTGCTGTCAGAGTCTGTCTTCATTTCTACTGGCTCCAATGGGAGACACAGCCCCCTGGCAGTCCCATGTCTAGTGCCCCTGCTCCAAAGGTCACAGTCCCCAGAGGGCTCCACCACTGCCTTGCTGTCTGTAAGCCCCTCTCCCCAGCTCCTTCCTGGTCTCACGTGAGCTTGCTGCCCCACTGTCCACATGCCGTCAGCCAAGTTTCCAAAGCCCTCATGATGCCTGTGCCTGATAAGCTTGTGCATATGTTTGAAATGTACAGGGACTTTAGGGACACAAGTTTCCTCAAATGCAAGCACGGCTGTCGCCCTTTGACAACTGTGTTGGCTGTCTGCAAATGTCTTCTAGAAAAAGGGGCTCTTTACCCCAAAGCCCTTGATGCTATTCTAATTTCCCGCTGCTTACAATCCTTTGGCAACGGTTGAAATCTTCCACAGCACTTCCTTCTTTGCAGCTCCCCAGAACTACAGTTGTTGTCAGGGGTCAGCACGTTTGTGTTGTAGATCAGCCTCACTCAACACGGTGGCGGGTATCCCCAGGAGACCACACCGAGTGACAGTAGCCTCCATGAGGAGTCAGGACCCATGTGTTCTGATACACAGCATCTGAAGGGAGAAAAGGTAGGTATCAATGGAGGGGCTAGTAAAAAGGCATGACATTGGGGCCTTCCCGGTGGTGCAGCAGGTTGAGTGCAGTGCTGTGAAGCTGTCCACTGTCTCTGCAGCACGGGTTCGATTCCTGGCCAGCTAGGGAGCTACCCACATGGCACGGCAGACCTCTCCTGCCTCACCCTCTGCTCCCTTCAGCAGTGTTTTCGGTCCGTCTGCTTGTTCTGCTCCCCACTCTGTCTCTGGTGAATCCTCTCACCCTCCCACATCTCTGGTCTGTACCCCAGTTCTTGTATAAATAAAAAAAAAATAAATAGGCAGGACATTTGCGGGGGGGGGGGCATTGCATTTTTTCCTTCAGTTTTCCCAAGGAATAGTATAAACCCACTGTGCAAACAAATTGAATTAATACATACTTGTAGATATACATTAGCAATAACAATTTTGTATCCATGTAAAGAGTTTTACAGATTACAAAACATCATAAGGTTTCTATAAAGGAAATGGGTAGACAAGAACTGATTATGCAATGATTTTTAAACAATGACCTGCTATTATTCACTCAGCTTAGCTCTTCCCCCAAATGCTCTAAGTGTTTTTCTCCGTTGACTTTCTGTTGCTCTAGTCTTCCCAAAAGCAAATTTGGTGGCTTTGAAAATTTTGAGTTGTCTTATAGTTGTAGAGTTTGCCTTTCTGACAATACTGAGGTTAGTTCAGAATTAAACCCAGCTGGCATATTTCTCTTCTGATGTGGAAAGCCTTTCCATGAGATGTGGGAAGCCTTCTGGCCATGGACAGGACCCACCAATTGTCAGAATTTCCGCTGCTCATGGAGTGGTCCTGAGTATCTACCTGGTTTCTAGCTGGGGAGGGACCGTCACTGGAGTTGTTCAAACACAGGTGTAGGTGACCAGGGGAGACATGAGCATAAGGAAGATGGGGCAGTTTGCTCACCAGTATGTCTTAATTTCTTCCCAGACAGCGATTAGCTCTCTGTCTCAAGCTCCCTTACAGTTTTAAACTTTCATTTTTTTTATGTCACAGAAATTTCTGGGTTTATTTGTTTTAGTAGCTAACAATTACCTTATCTAAGACAGTAACTGTTAAGGTTCCACCCAATCCAGAGATTCTAATATTGTGATTTCTTACCATTTATAGTTGATCGCTTTTATGTTTTTCTCTTGTGATTTCTGCAGGATCTCCATCACTCCCCTTTTAATTTTTATAGGGTTTCTGATTCATTTATGGACAGGGAAATGACTAATATGGGTTTAACCTGACTCAAAAGCAAGCATGTTTTCTGGCATGCATTCAGCTGCTGTGGTCGCCACCTGGGTCAGGGAGTGGGCTGAGTACCCAGGCAAAGCCTGGCACAGAAACAAGGGTGACACCAACCCAGGACATGGTGATGAGAGACGGCATTTGACAGAGCAAACTGCGGGGATGGAAGTGAGGACAGGTTCCAGAACTTTGGAGAAAGATTTAATGAAATTTGTTTTTAATGGTAACTAATTATCGATAAACCAAGGGACTGAGCTCACATTAGCGTAGGCATTTTCCTGAGAAATTAGGTGTTAGTTTTAGACTAACTTCGAATTGGACTCTCTCTCAAGTGGAAAATCATTTAAAAGTGCATCTTTCTGGAAATTCCCATTTTTGTTTTGAAACCTGTAAAGCAATCATCTTCAGATTAACAGACACTGAGTAGAGATCAGAGTTCTCATTCAAGAGACTGAAACTCTAAAACGAGGTGTTCTTTTCGGTGTATACACTAGTGTGGTGAATGAGCTGGCTCAGCCTCTCCTGCGGGTGATGGCAGTGGGTGTGTGTGTCTCAGTCTGTGTGCGTGGGTGTGAGTCTGTGTGAGACAGAAAATTTCATCAAATGTGAAGATTTAATCCTTTCTATCACACTTGTCAATTACTCTGTTTTTATTGAAGTAACACTGGTTTATAACATTGTATAGGTTTCAGGCGATAGACTTAGTTTTCGGTGTATCACATACTATATTGTTTTTATCACCAAAAGTCTAGTTTCCATCCATCACTGTACAGTTTCTCTTGACAGAGCCAAAGGATGATCCTTGTCTAATTCACAAACGTTGAGTCCTGGAGAGATTTATTCCATTTGAATGCTTGCATTGTTTGAATGCAATTATTTACCTGAAGCCTTTTAATGCAGTGATTGTTTTTGTAGAATTAGGTTATTTTAATATGCACTGAAAGTGATATTCAGCAGTGGCGGATAGTATTTGAACAATTTCCCCTCTATTTTTTTTTTTTTACTCAACTCTTAGATGTTGCATAAGCTATTCACAAATATCAGTTGCTGTTGACATCCAAACCAAGAAATATATTTAGCATAATACACCAGTGGCCGGAAAGTAAAGCTTTTAATTAACCTTCAGGGAATTTTCTAAGATCATAGGTTAAAAAAATATATATCAGAGGCAGGAAGTTCCCTGACAAAGGTAATACATGCACTTTCTCCTGACATTTGGATGTGAGCACCGAACAGGGGTGACCTCTGACCCACCAAGGTAAGACAGCAGATTAATTACCATTAAAAATCTGTGCACACACTCCGTGGCCCAATACAATGACCTTGCCCTGGGAAGAAACAGGAACACCCAAACACCCAGTGAATGGTTACTATGATTAGTTTGAAATTTCAAAAGTTGTGGGAAGGTGTGTTCCCCTCCCCACTTCTTGTTGACATTTTCACTTGGGGAGCCCTCCTCGAGCCCCAGGACCTGGCTGGGTCAACCTGCACTTGTTGTCTGGCAGGAACAACCTGCACTTGTTCCCTTTTCCAGAGCATGAGGAGCCCTGACCTTGTTGGTGGCCCTTCCACCTCCCCTCACTGTCCCAGATCCAAGCTCACGCTACAGGATGTCCATTCCTTGCTCTCTACTTTGCAATATAATGAATTTTTCTAAGTACTAGTTGTGGTACTAAGTGTGCTGCATTTAATCCCCAAGACTGTGCTCTGCAGGAGTCATTAGTGTTTGCACTAAACACTTATGGGAAGTTGAGTCAAGAGAAGCCAATGACTGGCCCATGTGAGGCTAAGCCTTTCCTTTCCTTAGGCCCTCTTTTCTTTTCTTTTTTTTTTTTAATGATTTATTTATTTATGCCTATAAGAACTGGGGTGCAAGTCAGAGGTGTGCAGGTAGAGAGGATTCACCAGAGCCAGAGCAGGGAACAGAACAGGCAGACTGATGAAATCCACTGCTGAGGGGAGCAGCGGGCGGCAGGAGAGGTCTGCTGCGCCATGTGGGTAGCTCCCTGGTCAGCTGGGGATTGAACTTGTGCTGCAGAGACTGTGGACAGCTTCCTAGGTTGTGTCTTAACCCTTTGCGCCACCAGGGAGGCCTAGACCCTCTTTTCTTCAAGGAGGTTTTCTGAAAAGAGCTTCTTCTCCTCTCCCTATCTACCTTTCCCCAAATCCTTCACCGTTAGACACAGCTGACCACCAATTCCTGCCCACTCTTCCTTTGGGCTCTTTAGTCCCATTTTAATCAATTCAGATCCTGCTTTTTCCCCTTCCATTGCCTTCATCACCCACTTCACTCTATCCTCTAAGCTCTTCCAAAACTCTTGAACACACTGCTCCCCTGCACCCAGGCTACATCTTCAGGGCCTGGCCACTTGCCTGGGGAAGTGGGTTGGGTGGATGTGCAGCTGGGAAGCCTGATGGTCTGGCTCGCCAACACTGTGCTCTTGTGCCCTCTCACTCCCCTCTGCTCTCTCTCGTCTCTGCTTCTCCTCTCTCTTCTCATCCCTCTTACAGCTTTTCATTTTCCAGAGATGATCAGAGAGAACAGCCATGAAGCAGCGCTTGTGCCTTTTGTGCTCCTTGTCTGGACCCCACTCCTGCTTCTGCACCTCCACCCCCACCCCCTCTGCCTGGCCCCACTTCCACATCCTCAAAAATTCTCTGCCTGCCAGTGTCAGCCGGGGTCCAATTGGGAATCAGAAACCACACAGTAGGTTGAAAATGGGAAGTTTAATATAAAGATGTTTTGACTGTCATCTTTAGAACTACAAAGATGTCAAGAAAATGGTACAGGGCCTCCCCTGGTGGCACAGCGGTTGAGCGCTGGCCTGTGAAGCTGCCCGCAGCGCCTGTTCGATCCCCGGCCACCGGAGGAGGGTCCCATGTGGCGCGCAGACCTCTCCTGCCGCCTGCTGCTCCCCTCAGCAGTGTACTTCATCAGTCTGCCTGTTCTGTTCCCTGCTCTGGCTCTGGTGAATTCTCTCACCCTCCCGCACTTCTGACTGCACCCAGTGCTTGTATAAATAAATAAAAATAAATAAATCTTAAAAAAAAAAAAGAAAAAGAAAAAAGAAAATGGTACAGATATCCCAATGCTGCTGCAGAATATCCATGGAAAGACCGGCTAGGAAGGTGGTCCCCCACAAGGCTGGGGTTCACACAGTTGAATCCTGTTGGCTGGAGGGACATTCTATGGGTTGTCCATGGTTGCTGAACAAGGAAGAGATGCCTCTTTGAGGTACAGGAGGATGCAAGGGACAGTGGACTTCCAGGGACCAGCTCTTCAGCAGGGGGTGCAAGAACTGGGGTTCTGGGCTCTTAATCATCCCCCCGGCCTCCAGCTGAACACTCAAAGAGCTTAGGAGCCTCTTACACACAGCACTGCTTGCAGCGCTTCTGGTATTAGGAAATAGAGTGCCTGTAACAGCGCCAATTAATAGCATGTAACTTCCTCCATAATTTTGTGGACTAGGGGAAGGAGATGTAAAAATGTCAGTAATAAATGAGAATGATTTTGCCTACCCTGACCTGCGTCTGGATGGGAATGACTATCTCCTTCTCTTTATCACTTTTCAAAGAGTCTCTTTTCGAACAGAGGACTTATTTCTCCAGATGAAATACTGGAGATCATAACAAAGCAGAGAAAGAGAATGGCCTGCATGCTTCGTAAGGGACAGTTTATTGGATCAATGCCGCTTTGTCTTATTACTCTGTGTTTTCCCAAATGGCCTGTAAGTGATTCTTGAATTTCTGTGATCTCAGCCTCAGTAGTCAGGTCTAGGATGTATTAAAAGCTTTGGCCTGTGCAGTGAGTCACTTGTTGTTTATCGAGCAGAGCTCTGCTCTCTCTGCTGGCATTTCTAGACAGTCCTTTTAAGTTATCAATTTCCTTTTATATCTGATTTCCTTTTATATCCCTGACAACCTTTGGGTAGATGTTAGACTGAACTGTTGTTCCTCTTTTGAATTTCGTTAGCATTAAAAGAAATTCTGTGTGTCTGCATGTGTGTCTATATAAACATCTCATCCCACCCTGCAGGGTAATTGTTAGTTAACTCCTTGTCATTCTGGAATGTGGCATCTTTAGCTATGAATTCCCAGCCTCTGAACCAGTGGCTTACATACACAGAGGATCAATAAATATTATTTCATTGAGTAGATCATCAAATGATGAAGCAGTCACGGTTATTTTGGCAAACAACAAGAGCCCAATGTAACTTCTTTGAAGCATAAATGAACATTTATTGGCTTATGTAGTTAGGAAGCTCAAAGGCTAGTCCTTCTGGTTTCAGGCATGCCTCGATCCAGGGATTTGAATTCTATCAATATTTGATCTCCCTCTCTTTTAATATATCTTGGTTCTGTTGTCATCTTGGTTTGCTTCATTTTCATAAAAGCTCTCCACATGGCATAAATAAATAAATAAATAAATAAATAAATAAATAAATAAATCCTGAAGACTCCAGCCCCAACTTTTTCAGTCTGTATCTTTTGACAGTTTGGAACGGATGATGCTTTGAGTGGGACTGTTCCATGCATGGCAGGATGTATAGCATTCCTGGCTTGCAGGGATCAGATGCCACTAACATTACAATACATTGTGATGATATGTTCCCCCCAGGTCCCAGTGCCCCTTAGGGGGGCAATGTGGCCTCGGGTTGAGGGCCACAGCTCTAGGCTCGCTTTATACCAGCAGGGAAAATGACTTGCTTCTCTGTCACCTCGTATCCATCTCACCTTTGAAAAGGCTTCTGACTGGCTCTGCTTGGATTGTGCTAGCAACCCCAGACAATTGCACTGTTTGAGGCACTCAGGAGTTCAGCCTAGTGCAGTTGGCCAATTATCAGTTATCTATTGCTACTTAGCAAATTACTCCCAAATATAGCAGATGAAAACTTCTGTCATCTGAAAAACTTCTCTGGGCCAGGGCTATGAGAGCAACTTCCCTGGTGATCCTGGCTCAGCATCTCTCACAAGACAACAGTCAAGTTGCTATCCAGGGCTGCCTCTTCTCAAGGCTCACCTGGGGCTGGAGGATCCACTTCCAAATTGGCCTCATGGTTACTTGCAGGCTCAGGAGCTGGCAGGCTGTTGGGCACCTGCCATAGGCCTCTCCACCAGCTGCCTTAATGTCCTTTCTACATGGCCGCTGGTGTTCCCTACAGTGACCGGTCCAAGAGAGGATGAGGAGAATCCAACACGGAAAACCCAGGCCTTTATAGCCTAATGGATCATCACGTGGCATACCTTCATTTCTGCTGGGTTCGTTTGCCCACACAGACCAATTCTGGTGCTCTGTGGGTGGGGGCGGCACAAGGGTGTGAACACCAGAGGGGGGGGGGCCATCTTGGAAGCCACCTCTCTCAGACCCAGGGCACAGCCTGTGCTCATTTCTGTGTATAGAAGCCAAGATCATGAATGAACGCTGGGAGGTCACAGGAGGTGAATGGAGCATTTCCCAAAAAGAAGTCTGCATTAAAAATACAGAGTCGAGGGCCTCCCCGGTGGCGCAGCGGTTGAGCGCTGGGTTGCTAAACTGCCCGCGGCCTCTGCAGCGCCGGTTCGATCCCCGGCTGCTCCCCGGCCACCGGAGGAGGGTCCCACATGGCGCGCAGACCTCTCCTGCCGCCCGCTGCTCCCCTCAGCAGTGCACTTCGGTCCTTCTGCCTGCTCTGCTCCCCGCTCTGGCTCTGGTGAATTCTCTCACCCTCCCGTGCTTCTGACTGTACCCAGTGCATGTATAAACAAAAAACAAACAAACCAGCAAACAAATAAATAAAGCATGCCTCTATTTAAAAAAAAAAAAAATACAGAGTCGATGTCTACTACAAATGAATATTTAAACTCTTTCCTCACTAATTCATTAGAGGTGGGACAGGGTAAGGTCTTTCTATTTGTAGATGATCATTCGTCCCTTAAAAATATTTTTCTGATGGTTGGAATTTGTTTGTGCAAAGGCTTTCCCAAGCAACTGCTAGTTTATAAATAGGTTTTGTAGATCATAGGAGTGGACCAATATTTGAATATTTGTCTCTTATATAAATTGCTTACTTTCTTTCCAATGTTCTCTTTTCCTTGGTATTCTTTTAATTTTTGACAGCGAGGAAGCACTTAGATATACCATAGCATGTTCCCTTTGGTAGGGGTCAGAGCTGGAGCAGCCCCATGAACACGGTGCAGCTGCACCCAGAGTGGACAAGAGGTAATTATTCAAAATAGGGGTTTTTTTAAATTGCTACTTTTTAAAATTTATTTTTACATAGAAGAACTGGGGTGTAGGTCAGAGGTGTGGAGATTGAAAGGATTCACCACAGTCAGAGCGGGGAGCAGAACTGGCAGATCTAGTGAAATACACTGCTGAGGGGAGCAGCTGGTGAGACAGGAGAGGTCCGCTGCACCGTGTGGGTAGCTCCCTGGCTGGGGATCGAACTCGAGCTATAGTAGTGAAGTGCTGAGACTTAACCTGGAGGAAACCAGGGGGCCCAAAATTGTAACTCTTAAAAAAAAATGTTATTCCCATAGCATTGGTTTATGTTTTACAGGCATAGGTGCCACACCTTTTCAAACATTTGTGACCACACCATGCCCATGGCCAAGCACCAGCGACCCTCTGCCACAGTTCACTGGGCTTTGCTCCCACTCCCCTCACATTCTGGCAATCTCAGTTCTCAAGTCAGAATCCAAGGGTTTGTTTTGGTTTAGTTTTGTCTGTTCCTTGGCTTTGTTTCTTTCTATTCCATGTGTGAGTGAGCTCATCAGTATTTGCCTTTCTCTTTTTGATTTATTTTGCTTGGCATAATCCCCTCTAGTTCCATCCATGTTGTCACAAGGGCAAAAGCTCATCTTTTTAAGTAGCTGAGTAGTATTCCATTGTGTTTATATACCACAGCTTCTTGATCCAGTCATCCATGGGTGGGCACTGAGGTGGTTTTTCTGTCTTGGCTGCTGTGACTAGCGCTGCAATGAACACAGAGGTGCATGCATCTGTTTGGATTCATATTTTTAGACACTTTGGATAGACACCTTGGAGAGAAAGTGCTAATCACCTGGTAGATGTATTTTTAGTTTTTTGAGGAACATCTACACAAAAATAAGTACCATGACTCTGTGCATTGGGATAGATTTTTTTTATAGTTGTGTTCCCCACAGACTACGGAGAATAAGTAAATGCTGTTTCCTCATTAGAGATGAATAGCCTACAGAGGCAAGGTGAATTTTGAGACTTTGGTCTGTGGTTGAAGTACTGCCAGCCACTGAGCCATCCTGACACCCTGCTGCTCTCCGTAATGGGAAACCACTATTTGTCTTCCGGCACCTTGCCAGTAAGAAAGCTGCCAGGTATCACATAACCAAAACCCCAGACAGCTGATTAAAGATTTGACTTATTTGGAGCCTTCTTCCAAAGCCCTTGGAAAGTAATAATAGCAGTGCTGAAAACAAGTGACTTAGGAAACGAATTAAAAAGAAGTCTTGCTAGGGTTTAATCATACAAATGGAGAAACTGTTCAATTAAGGATGAGACTTGTGTTACTCAGGTTTGTTTTTATCCAAATCCTATGTGCCAAATGGGGAACCCATCAAAATAGATATTTTGTGCTATGTGGGAGGAGAGAGTGATGTCTGGGGCACTTGGTAGACCAGCACTCCGAGGTCAAGATTGTCCGTTGCTGGGCAGAGTCTCCAAGTGCAGAGGGAAGTGTGTGATATGACAAAGGGGTGCAGATGAATGCCCTGGCCTTTTTCAAAATTTCAAAAATTATCAGACATTGGAAGATGACATTCTCCCATACTTATTTTGTCCCTGACAGTCCCGTCGCTTTAACTTTCCAGGTAGTGAAACAGAGGTGAGACGAGATGGCGTAGGAAAATGTCATTGTTTCTAAATATACTGTTTATCCCTGTGCCTTTCAACACAGATGAAGGGAGAGGGGGATGAAGAGGCCACATCCACTCCATCGGGTGTCTTATACTGTATCTCATTACACTTAATGTTTTTATTTTACATTCGTAATGCCTGGAATAATTGGGGAAAGCTTTATCTATGGCTAGCTGGAGCCATATGCTGGGTGTCATTTCTACGGGTCTGGAAGAAGTGGGGGCTAGGGTTGCTACTATCTCTGGAAGAATGAATGGGATCTGGCTTGCCCATATCTATGTCTCTGTTTCTTTTTCCCTATACTTGGGCTCTGATTGTTCTGCTCAATCTCATCCCTTATCCAGTCCCCCACCACTGAAGATGCCCATTGGCAGAACTTGCACAGAAGAGCTGATGGCTGCAGAGGCTAGTTCATGAGGCAGACAGTTAAAAAAGGTGGAGACCTCAGTTTCTAGGCCCAGACAGGCCTGGATTTGACTTTTCCTCGCTGTGTGAGCTTGGACAAGTGACTTGAGCTCTCTGGGTTTCTGTGACACGAACAATGGAAATAATCACAGAACTTCCTTATCCACAGGGTGGTGGTGAGGATTCAGCAGGAGAATGCAGTGAATGGTAAAGGAACTCAGAAAAAGTTAGCTCTTCTTGCTCTAGCACCTGGTATCGGGGGGTGCCCTGCCTATCCTGGTCCCAAGAACTCGGGAGGACAGAGTGGAGAGGTGGAGGGGCCTTACGCTTTCCAATCTTGGCTCCTAGGGGTCAAAATACAGTGCTGTTGACTCTTCATTTGTTTTCTTTTAGGGAAGGGTGAGTTTGTAATGTTTCACCTGCTTTATCCTAGGGAGCGGGGGGACCCCAACACAGCCCTTGGAATTACCTGCCATCTGCAGTTTTACTGGAAGAAGCAGAGCTCCGAGAAACAGGCACATGATCTTTCTTGAGCAAATTTTGCCACACTAATGCTTATGAGGCTGCAGGCAACAATTTTTCTTATCATTTGACCAGGTTTTTGGTCAAAGGAAGAAAGGCAACAATTGTGAAATGCAGCCTGTAGGGAATAAACAAAATACTTCCGTGCTCAGTAAGCTTCTCATTCACTTTCCTAATCTCCTGTGAGGTTTTCTTTTTCCCTTTTTTTTTTTTCAACTGGAAAAATCATTTTGTCTACTTTTTCCTCATGGAAAGAATTTGACAGAAGAAATGCTGTGGGACAGTTGGTCCCTGTCCCTCTTATTCTCTCTGAAGCCTGGCAGGGGTGCGCTGTTGCGACAGGTTAACCGCTCAGGAATATCTCAGGGCTA
This sequence comes from Talpa europaea, assembly GCF_964194135.1. Classification (NCBI taxonomy): domain Eukaryota; kingdom Metazoa; phylum Chordata; class Mammalia; order Eulipotyphla; family Talpidae; genus Talpa; species Talpa europaea. Next base: position 153,430,338 of record NC_140068.1, read on the forward strand.
GGCTTGCCCACAGTGGGGCAGGCTCCGTCCTACACTCCACAACCCTGGCTGAGTGTTTTATTCACAGCTTTATGCCTAGTGCTAACACAGTTGTGCTCATGTCCAGCCTTGGCCTGCGAAGCTGGCCTGCCAGCGCCCAAGGCTCCGCTCATCAGCATGCGAACCCAGACCAGACACAGCCCTGCTGGCAGGACTGGCTATTTCCTGGATGCTAAGGGTCAAGAGACATTACTGGAAAAAAAAAAATTTTGGCAGCTCTTCCTTCACAATCATGTTTGAGACTGAATCAAGGGGGTGGTGGGGGACAGAGGAAAGAAAAGTGGAGGAAATAGAACGACACGTTAGCCCCGGCCGTTTGCAGAGCCCGCTGTCAGCATGGGCACTTTCAGCCCAGAGGCTGCTTTTGCCTCGCCCAAGGCCACTGTCGCTGGCATGTGCCTTGGGCACGCACCTGCAGGAGGCTGGCTGCCAGGGCTGCTGGGCCACAGCGGTCATTCTGAGTGCGGTGGACTTTGAAGTCCAGCCCTGGGGCCTGCTGAGGGCTGGACTCCAGCCCCCAGCCCAGAGTCAGGCCTCTCCCCGCACTGGGTGGTCCTGATGACCTCATTCCGCCTCCCTTTTATTGGCTGCATCTGCAGCGAGAACTCCCAGTGTTGTTTTGGTGTTTCAGCTTTGGACACATTTTCCTCTCCTTCGCTCAGTTGGTGTCTCCATGACAGCACTAAGTGAAGCCGAAGCAGTCAGATCTATGGCCCTGTCCGGGGTTTGTAGATGAATGACAGTGAAGGTGGCTTGCCCTGGCATTTAATTCACTCAGGAGTCCATGAGCTCACCCCTCAGTACGGGCACATCTGCGACCTCACTCTAATAACTTTCTCGGCAAAGGCAGAAGTGACAGCCGAGCCTGAATCATCATGTCACTCCCCAACCCCTGCTCTGGGCTGCTGCTGGTGCACCGCCCCCCGGGCACATCAGGGGGGCAGAGCCTGGCATCTGAGCCTCTCCAGCCTTTCTACCCTCCCCAGGCCTCCTTGTGTAGCCCATGTTCTAGGATAACTGTTTCTACTCTTCCGGAACATTCTCTGGTCTTCCAAATTGGTGCCTTTTATGAAGGTGTGCTGTCCCCTCCAACCCTTCTCCCATCTTTACCTGTTGATGTCTCATCACTCTTCAGGGAACAGGGCAAAAGTTATTTCCCTCATAAAGTTTTTTCTGTTATTTTCAGAGCTTCTTAATGATTTTCGAAACTTTCATTGCTTTGTCCATCTCTGACCACAGCTAAGCCCCAAACTTTCATCTTTGGTGTGGGTCTTCAGCTTTCTGGACCAATTTTTGTTTCACAAACATCCACTGTAGTTCTTTGAAGTTCCAGCTACTGTGTTAGATGTGGGCGATACAGAAGTGAATGAGAGACTGAGTGCGTCTTTGGGGGTGTCAAAAATCCAGTGAACAAACAGGACAAACACCTAATCACACTGAAAGATGCTAAGACACAGGAACAGAGGCCTGGGCGTGCACAGGATGGGCAAGGAGCCAGAACTGCAGTATGTCCAAGGCTGCTAGTCTCTGAGTGGCCAGAGGAACGCCCAAGTATGGGGATCTGGCAAACAGAGACTGGAAACCATGTTTGTGGTGGATAATTTTATGTGTCCATTTGGCTGGGCCACTGTATCCAGATATTTGGTTAAAAATTGTTCTAGATATTTCTTTGAAGATTTATTTTTTAGATGAGATTAACATTTAAATCATTGGACTTTTAGGGAAGCAGGTTATCTCCAAAACGTGAGTGGGCCTTGTGCAATCACTTGAAGGTGTTAACAGAAAAAGACTGAACTTCCTTGAGGAAGCTGGAATCTGCTGATGGTCCTTGGACTGGAGCTGTAATATCAGCTCTTCCCTGGGTATGCAGCTTTCTGGCCCGCAGAAGGTTTTGCTTTGCCCTGCCTGCCCCCATCGAGCTCACCGCTGCATAATGGAAGCTAATTGGACATGCGGACTAGAGTGTACCCAGTGGAGCTGCCAGCCTGGGAAGGGTCTAGATAGTCTTAGATGGGACATGTGGGGCTGTTGAATCCTGTGTACTTATCAGTAGGGATTGAGAGGTGGCCCTCCCTAGGGTGGGTGGGGCAAAGCAGACTATGACCTATGGACAATGGGCTGCAGACTTTAGGATCGGCCTGTCCAGAGCAGGTGAGGCACTGGCACTCTGGGGGAGGGGCTAAGCATGGCCAGGAAGTAGCCCAGCTCGACGGTGTGGCTCCAAGCTGGAAGGGCAGGGAGTGTGATAACTTGAAGCAGCTGGAGCTTGCAGGGTCCCAGAAATTCAGGGTCCCCAGATTCCCATCTAGTGGGGGGGATGTGCATAAATTAACCCCATGCCACATTTACTCCTGTGGCTGAGGATGCTGATTATTTCCTGTTGCTGTCAGGTGAGGCTCAGGTGCTGCAGTCACTGTGACGGTGTGTGGCTGGAGAAGGTAAAGGTGAGGGAAATGAGGCAGGGCTGACAGTGGTGCCAGGGTCTTGCAGACCTTCTTTTTATTTTTTTTTTTAAGATTTATTCTTTATTTATACAAGCACTGGGTACAGTGAGAAGCGCGGGAGGGTGAGAGAATTCACCAGAGCCAGAGTGGGGAGCAGAACAGGCAGAAGGACCGAAGTACACTGCTGAGGGGAGCAGCGGGCGGCAGGAGAGGTCTGCGCGCCATGTGGGACCCTCTCGCCAGCGGCCAGGGATCGAACCTGCGCTGTAGAGGTTGCGGGCAGCTTCACAGCCCAGCGCCCAACCGCTGCGCCACCGGGGAGGCCCTCTTGCAGACCTTCTTAAATTAGCTGTGGGGAGAGGAAATAGGAAAGAGAAGCCAGAAAGCCAGCAGTCAGACTTTTCCATGCCATCTGTGAGGGGAACACGTGAGCTGCCAGGAAAACCACGTGCTCCAGCTAGTTGCTGGGCCTTGAAAGCGAAGTTAACACAGCACTCCGCGGAGCAGGAGGGATTTTTACCTTTTTTTCTCTTCTCCTCCCTTTCTCCCTCTCTCCCCCCTCCGTCCTCACATCTCTCTTTCCTTTGCCTTTCCTCGCTCCTCGCTACTTCTTTCTTCTTTAAATGCACAAAGTACGGGGACAACTAAGAAAGTGCCAACCTAAAGATTTGGGATAATAAGAAAGCAAACACAGAAGCCAGGGAGCCAAGATGAAGCTGAGTCATATCTGATAGTTTATTTATTTATTTTTTTATTTATTTATTTGTTTGTTTGTTTGTTTGTTTGTTTGTTTATACAAGCACTGGGTACAGTCAGAAGCGCGGGAGGGTGAGAGAATCCACCAGAGCCAGAGCGGGGAGCAGAGCAGGCAGAAGGACCGAAGGACACTGCTGAGGGGAGCAGCGGGCGGCAGGAGAGGTCTGCGCGCCCTGTGGGACCCTCCTCCGGTGGCCGGGGAGCAGCCGGGGATCAAACTGGCGCTGCAGAGGCTGCGGGCAGCTTCGCAACCCAGCGCTCAACCGCCGCGCCACCAGGGAGGCCCTATATCTGATAGTTTAATACGAGGCGGTGCCAGCTTTGTGTGGAGGAGTTTGATTTTTTAAACTCTTGCTACAATTTGGATTCTTTATGTGTGACACTATTTAAGGGATAATATTTTTAAGAGCAAATAGCCACAATTGGATGAGGGCATGGCTTCATTTCTTCTTTTTATGACTCATGATGAGGAGTGGTTTAGCTGGGGGTCCAGTTACTGTGTCAGGCACAGCCAGACACCCGGGACAGTGAGCACCCCATATCTGGAGGATTTAGAGAGGTTTACATGAGTGCTGGGGGCATTTAACCTTATTGAGTTACCTCAAAGAGCTTATAGGGAATTGGTGCTTCTCATGGGGTAGTTCTTCCATCTTCGCCCAGGCAGACGAGAGAAGCTGGCTTTGATGTGATGAGTTGTACAACTTTCCCTGAGTTGACAGCGGATGGTTTGCAGGCATGTGTGATTCAGAAAACCTGTTCTCGTTCTGCTCAGCAATTTCATCCCATGGCCTCTGCTGGGACACTGAAGGGTTAATGGAGCTTGCAGGCAAGAGAGAGAGTAAGAAAGCTGCCTACCAGCCTGCTCTGGGCCCCAGGCAGGTGGGCAGCATGGAGGCTGAGAATATTGACTGATTTGCTTTGACCCTATTTTTCATTCCTCTCGCCTTCTGCCTCTACGTCTGCAGAGTTTCCATGTGTCTCTACACCCAGCCAGCCAGCCCTGGTGACTCCATGCACAGATGCTGCATCGCCCCAACATGGAAGTGTGCCTCTAGGTACAGTGTGCCCCGCACCCCAGGTGCTGGCAGTTGCCTCCCAGCGTAGTCAGGCACCATCCCCCACTAGGATCTCCTGTCACCTTGCTCTTCCATTTGTGCATGTTAAATAAGCGCGACCCCCCCGCCACGCTTGTCCCTGTGGACTGAGAGTGGTCCCTAGTGTGCTCCAGCTGCCAGAGGTCTTCCCTTAAGAGGCCATGCCCTGAGGGCCTCTCCAGGGTTAGCAGTGCAGCTACACTTTGCTTGCTTTCTCCAGCTGAACTGATTACTTTTCTACTCTCTGTTGGGCATTTTTAAACACGGCTTAAGCAGAATTATTACCCAGGGAGCAGGAGACAGCTTGCTCTCTCCCTGTTGAAGCATCAGGTTAGTAACTGATGTCTGTTTTGGCAATACCGACTCCTGAGACTTCAAACATCAAAGGGCATTGCAGTCTATGCACCCAAAACACAAGCCAGTAATGTATTTCTGCCTGTGATATAATGGAGTAAGTCTTGCACTGAGGAATCTGAAAACTTAGAATTGAGTTCCGGTTGCTCTGCCTTGGATGGTTCGCGTCACTCAGTTACCCTCAATTTCGTCGTGTGCAAAATGGAGATACCCTGATAGAAACCCTCACAGGGCAGCTGTGAGAATCACAACGAGGTCATGTATGTGAGAACGCTGCATCCTATAAAGGCTTCGGCAGATGTCAGACATCGAAGTTAACTAATATTCCACATGCTTTTTCCTCCAGGATCCTCAGGCTCACAGCTCAGTCTGCTCATCTTTGCAGCAAGAACACAAGGCTGTATATTGCACAAGGTCCCCACACAATGTGGAAACTGATATCCTCACCAGCTCCCCTCACGAGAATCACTAACAAGAGCCAAAAGACCGCTAGAAATGTTTCATTTCAAGCAGTAAAAAGGAAGGAAAAAGCTTATTGCGTGTCATAACACGTTATCTTATCCATGTTACTCTTTCCTTCCCTCCTCCTCTGTGTCCATGCATGCATCTGTCCATCCATCCATCCATCCATCCATCCATCCATCCATCCATCCATCTATCCATCCATCCAACCTTCACTGAAGCACATGGGGATATATAATACAACTGATTGTTACACAGTGCCTGCCCTTTAATTACTTATTGGAGTAAGAGAGACAAATGGATAACAAATACCTAAAATATTATATGACCAAGCGCTGTAAACTGATCAGGTAGAGGTCTCTCCCTCCCACATCCCATCTCTTCTTCCTTTCTTTCCTTATCCCCTCTTCTGACTTTGTTTTATCGTTCTTTGTATAATGCCTGGTGATCGAGAAGAAACTGCAGGCCTTTCTCTTTTTCTTAAGAAACACCGACATCGGGCAGATCTGCTCTTTTTCAAGCTGCCTTGAAAAGTGTTTATTTTTCTCTAGAGATAGAGGACAGACTTGTTCATTAATTGGAGAATAATACTTTAATGGACTTTATGGTTATGAAACTCATAAATCCAAGACCATCTTCTGGGATAGAGTGCTTTAAGACAATAAGTATTAAATGTTTTGCATAATTAAAATGTCTTCACTGAGGGTAGAATTGCAAATCTCAGATAATTTTCCTCTACAATTACGTTTTTTCTCTAGAAGCCTCAGAAAAGACCTGCCTGGACTACAAGTTGGAAAGACAAGTTTTTTTTTTAAAGATTTATTTATTTATACAAAAGCTGGGGTACAAGCCAGAGGTGCGGGAGGGTGAGAAGATTCATAAGAGAGAAAGCGGAGAACAGAACAGGCAGACGGACAGAAAACACTGCTGAGGGGAGCAGCGGGTGAGACAGGAGAGGTCTGCCGCGCCATGCGGGTATCTCTCTGGCCAGCCGGGAATCGAACTTGAGCTGTAGAGGCTGCGGACAGCTTCACAGCGCTGTGCTCAACCCCCTGCACCACCAGGGAGGCCCTGGAAAGACAGTTTTGGTTTTTTTTTTGTTTTTTTTTTTTTTTTGAAAGGAATTGCTCTCTTCATCATGACCACAGAGCAGGAGAGCTCTGTTGAGTGGAGACCTTGAGGAAGGCGTGGCTCACAGCCTCCACGAGCAGCCTGATGGTTGTTGTCACCAAGTCTTGTTAATCACTACAATGTCTATTTAGAATTAAAAGACAGTTCAGGGTACATAAGGGGCAAAGCATTTTTGAGAATAACAGAAGCCCTGGAAGGCTGGTTTCTGCTCCATCCTACAGATGACTGGATGTGGGTTGGAGGAGCAGACAAGAGCCAGGTGGCGGATGAGATGACCCTCATGTGGAAAACACCCCTTGGGGAGTCTCAGAGTAAAGTGATGGCTCATTTTTCAGGGTATTATTGAGCATGTGATTCCTAAAAGGGGAGAGTCTCAGGCACCTAGGTCTTAGCCAGATCCACTCAGTAATTTCTCACCCTTCTTTATGCAAAACACACCATGCTACAGTTGTTGGCTTGGATTCTTGCCTGAAAAGAATAGGACCCATGTGTGCCCACCAGCAGGTTGGGCAGCCTCTTCTCAGACGAGGTCAGCAGCCAGCCCTGAAGTCAGCCTCATGGAGGTGGGTGGGCTTGAGCTGAGACTTGAAGAAGGCACAGCCCCCTGACTTCCCACTCCGGAGTACCCTATTCCTTGTAGTTTGCATCTAATCTCACACTTGGCTATATGCTCTAGTTGATACTGGGATCTCTCTCTCTCCCCAACAAGGAGGGAACTCCCTGGCAGCATGTTTCTCCTAACAGGGTTTCCAAAAATCTATGGAAGTGCAACCTGATGCCTAAAGAATGTTTTCCCACAAGCTGGTTGGGGCTCAGCAGAACCGTCTGAGGCTGACAGCAGGCTGGATTCACCCACCAGGAATAGATTACATTACCAAGTCTAGCCACCGGAGACTCTACCTGGTCTTCATTTTCCTAAAAGGATCTAGCAAGTCTGCAAAGGTAGAGAACCTGAAAGGAAAGAAAAGCTTACCCAGGGGTGCAAAGGATTCTCCACGGGCAGAAGCTGTCCTTGCTATATAAAGTAACACTGATGGGAAAAAAAAAAACTGTAGTGAAGTTCACCAGCTTTGGAGTCAGAAAGATCTGAGGTTGAGTCCCCAGTGATCACTCATTGGCTGTTTGAACTTGGAGAAGCCATTTTCCTCATTTTATTTTCAGATCTGCAGAGTGAGGTGTTATTAACTCCATGTGAAAATAAGGAGAATGAGGCAGAAAGAGTCATGGTTGTGAAATGCCAGCACAGAACACATCCACGTGGAGTAGATACTTGCCAGGGGTCTCTGGGCAGGGCTAGAGATTCTTTCCTCTGAATCACGATGATGATGATGTAACGGAGGCTTGCCTTTAAGAAGCCCCTTAAAATTTACAAAGTACTTTTCATTCATTAACCTCAAGAGAGTGGAATCTGTTTGAGGAGCTGGATCTGGAGAAACAGGCCTTGGTTTCCTTCTAGGAGATTAATTTTTATGTGTCAAGAACAGGAGGACTTTCCATATCCCTACAAATACCTGTCCTCCCATTGTGCGCCTCCCAACAGGGGTGTGGCCTTGGCACAAAGCCTTGTCTTCTCTTGATCCTAGGCCTCCAGGATCCAGAGCTGCAGAAGCAGTGATATGGGGGCCCCTGTGAGATGTTCAGTATGGAGCTAAGGAGGGGCTAGACTCACAGCTCCAAAATGGAAGAACTTCCTGGTGAGCCCCACCCTTATTCCTGGAACCCAAGTAGTCAGTTGATCATTTTCTTTCTTTCCTTTTGCCTTCTGCGTGGCTGAATAGTGTCTTTTTCGCCCCCAAAGACACATCCACCAGGAATCTATGACTATGACCTCGTTTGGGAAAAAATGCCTTTGCAGAAGTAAGTAAAGGATCTCAAGAAGAAGTCGTCATGGATTGTCCAGGGTGGCCCTAAATCCAATAACAAGTGTCTTTAAAGAGACAAGAAGTCAAAGTATGGGCCCACGCAGGACAGAAGTCATGCAAAGGTGGAGACAGAGATCGGAGTGATGCAGCTAGAAGCTGAAGCTCGACTGGAGGGACAGAGCCGACAGAGGCAAGGTGTGATTCTTCTCTTCCCTGGGGCTTTTGGAGACAGAATGGCTCTCATCTGGGATTTCTAGTCCCCAGAACTGTGAGAGAAGAAATTCTGTTGTTTTACACCACCAAGTTTGTGTGATTTCTACAGCAACTCTAAGAAAGTAATACACCATCCCACATATATACACACACAGAATTCTGCCAGAAAAATGGAGAAAGAAAACTCTAAGTAGGGAGAGATACTGAAGTGTAGCTTGTTACCAGTTCTTGAAATTTAGATTGTGAAAAAATTCATGTATGCAGAAAATTGATGACTCCACTGCTGGAGGGAGAGGCCACAGGAAGAAATTTCTCCTCTCTCTCTCTCTCTCTCTCTCTCTCTCTCTCTCTCTCTCTCTCTCTCTCTCTCTCAACCCTGCCCCCATCAGGAAAAGCTGGTGGATTCCTTCAGCTGTTCTAAGCAGTTGTCCCATTTGTATGCCCTCCAAACTCAACTGTTCCTCTCAATCCCAGAAGGGACTTGCTGAGCAAAGCCTGACATTTTCCAGTTCTTGGGTCTGAGCCTGAAATCAACAACCCTCACCAGGCAGGCTGAACAAATCCCTAAGATGTCAGCACAGAATTCTTTCAGCTGAGGCTTCTCCTTCCCTTCCCTGAAGACAGCGTGGTGAGTCTCAGGCGCCATGTTAACAGATGAATGTTCTCTGAGCAGAATCATAAAGTCAGCGGAAGCAGCCTTAGGGCCTTCCTGACAGGCAAAGCTCAGGACGCCAAAACTTTAAGAAAGATTAGTTAGGGCTATGGAGCAGCTTTGGTGAATATTTTCTGGTCAACATTTAAATTGATGCCCTAGTAAGTGGCAATCCAAGATGTTAAAAAACCCTGTCACCCGGGTGCGGCCCAGGGCCCAGGCTTGGGAATGCTGCTCCTGTGTCGCTGATGTCACAAAGTCTTTGCATGTGCCAGACAGTGTGGGTGGGAAAAGCTTGAGGCTTCCTCACCATTCACCTCTTTTCTCTCTCCAGCTTTCCAACATATCTGTCAGATCCTGCATCTTTCCTCGTCCGTTGTGAGTCTTCGTGAGGAGGGTCACTTTCAGGTTTAAAAAGTTTCGTAGATGTGTCATACGTATTAAATCAAATTTAAAAAAATGCCTAGTTGAGTCAACCATCAGAGCGTAGTGCCTCCCATCAGAAGGCACAACCTCCAGGATGGCAATACTGTCACCCAGTGCTGGCCCAGCCATGACCAAGGGCAGTGGCGCCATGTCTGGATGATCTCACTTCAAGGCAAAAGTGGTGCCACAGAGGAGCGTTACATGCAGCCTTTCAGAGACAGGTGGGGAGAATGGGGGGTGGGAGGTGGGAATTCCTAATGGGCAGGAGTTGGAGGCAGATGGAGGACCTGAGTCCACATCAGGAGAACAGGAACTTGTGTTTTTCGAGGGTCTTGGGTGGTAATTGGCTGGGGTGTAGTGCGTGAGTCGGGTGTTAGGAGAAGGAACAGTGGGGAAAGAACCAAATTAGTGGGGACTTGTTGATCACATCAAGGATTCTGAATTTCACTCTGAAGGTAATGGCAATGATAAGATAATTTTTTTTAATTTTAATATATATTATTTATTTATTTAATATATTTTGTACATCGTTCTTTATTTTTTTTTTAAATGTATGCTTTCTCATCTTGGTTATAGTCCTGGTAAAATTCCCACCACCAATTACCCTGTATACCATCACCACAGTCCCTTGTACTCTTACCACCCTGGTTTTGATTTTACTCCCTTCTCTGCACCTGCAGAATGTCTCTAGTTTATAGTTGCTTGTTAATTTTGATTTTCACTTTATTATAATAAACTTTTTTTTCCTGATCCCTTATTTGGATCCTCTACATTCCTCCTATATGTGAAACCATCCAGCATTTTTCTTTTTCTTTCTGGCTTATTTCACTGAGCATGATCCCTTCCAGCTCCATCCATGTTGCTGCAAATGGCATGAGTTTATCTTTTTGATTGCCGAGTAATATTCCATGGTGTATATGTACCACATCTTCTTGATCCAGTCAAATAAGATAATGTTAAGCAGAGGGTTGACATGATAAAATTTTATGACATATCATTTTAGAAAGAGTCTTCTGATAACAGCAGGAGGCAGAGATGGGTTGGGGTGAGACTAGCCAGAGGCAGGGAGACCACGAAGGAGGTTATTCATTCTGACTAATGCACAAATTCAGCATCAAATCAAGGTTTCCTTCTAGGATTGGCACCAACTTTCTTCTGCTGGTTTTCTATGATCATGTTTTCCTGCTGGGGTCGCCTCTTGTCATGAGAAGATAGCACATCAGTCTCTCCTTATAATACATCAAAGTTAAAATACACACAGTCTGTTTTCAGTGCATTTTGATATGTAATTTGCTTTGTTTCTAAATTTAATTCTTGAGGCATGACTTGACTTTCAGGTACATGCTTTGGGGAAGTCCTAGGTACTAGATCACAGGCAAGAAGAGTGAAGTGGCAAAGATTCTTCACACAAACAGGAAATCACCCAACCTGGAGGGGGCTAAATGGAAGCTACTATGATAACTCCCACAAGGCTGTATCTGCCAGCCCCTCCCCGTCTCTTTTGGGGGAAGGTTTCTGTTATACCTCAAGTATTCATCATAGCACCAAGGGAACAGCTGAGCATAGCTTTCCTTTTCAGCTGAGGGACCAACGTGTAGGCAGTGGGCACTCAAAAGTTAGGAGGGCTTGAGATAGAAGTGGTCTCTGGAGAATTGAAGCCATTGAGCATATAAACAACACACTGAAGTTTCTGTATTTGATTATTTTTCTTTTCTCTAAGGGAGGGATGTTAATTTCATCCTCACGCTAAGAGTTTTATGATGTACACTCAGCAGAACAGAGAGTGGAGAATGAAATTTCCAAGAAGGACTCTTGAAACCACAGGGAGGAAAAACATCAGGGAGTATAAGATTCTTTAAAAGAGTATTCAGACATGAAGATGAATGATAAAAGCTCATTTTTCTAGTTTATAGTCATCTGAGAGGAGTAGAAGTGGGCCTGGTAGTATAAGGGAGGGAGAGAGAAATATGAAGAAAAATGAGAAATGCCGGCAAGAGAAGCCTCTCTTCACACACACACACACACACACACACACACACACACGCACACCCCTCTCTTGTTTTTACAATAAGAAACTATTATTTGAAACTTCCCTTAAATGTTTTACTCCCTCCCCCAAATCTGAAAACTACAGATATTCTTTAAAGTTTCTCTTTCTCTCAGTTGGGTCAACTGGACCCCTGATCTTGCTGCTCTGGACAGAATCTCCAAGTAATTATCTAATTCCAAAGCTTCTAGGACCCTCCCTTGCCCTTGGCTGGCAAGCTGCCCAGTCTGTATATGATCTTTGCCCTCTTGCTTTCTTTTGCTTCTCTTGTAAGCTGTCACCCCTTTTGTTGCCTGACTGCTGTGACCATCAGCTGCCATCGAAGCAGGTCAGGAAGCGGGAAGGCCAAGGCCATGTGTTGTGCCAAGCTCCTCCACTGTGCTTTGGTGAAGGTTTGGGGAAGGCATTTAAATGCTGCCTACGTTTAGATAACCTATGGATTCAATCTCTAGTTTCATTGGATGATTTGTGGATTTAAATTCTAAAGTTAATTCAATCAAGTGTCTGGTAAAAATATTTAAAAATTGGTCTGACACCATCAGAATTAAACCACATATAGTTTGAATCTTTTCCCATTGTAGTTAATAATGACGTTGTTACAGAAATTTCTTCCTTACCCAGCAGGAGATCTGGGAACACATGCTGCCCAACATGTCAGCAAGACTTAATGTGGGAATTCCTCACTGTCTGAGTTGTAATATAGTGAATATATTATGCATTACATGGAAATAATACATACTTGGTATAGTTCTACCCCTAAAATGTTGCAGTGAACAAGAATCCTTGTCAATAAGAAGTTGGCTTTTCTTTAAAGATTTATTTATGCATACAAGAACCAGGGTACAGGCCAGAGGTGTGGGTTGGGGACGGGATTCACCAGAGACAGAGTGGGGAGCAGAACAGGCAGACTGACTGAAATGCACTGCTGAGGGGAGAGCGGGCGAGACAGGAGAGGTCTGCTGCGCTATGTGGGTATCTCCCTGGCTGGGGATCGACTCGTGCTGCAGTGGCTGCAGACAGCTTCATAGGTTGTGTCTTTATCACTTGTGCCACCAGGGAGGCCCAAGAAGTTGACTTTTTAAGATGATTTTATTATGAGACTGTATATTGCAAACCCATTTCCACATTACCACTTTAAAGTAAGCATAATTTTCTTACTTCATACCCTATGAAGGGTACACGGTCAGGAAAAAAGACCCCAAAAGTGATCTGTCGCTGGACTTTGAGTATTCCGGGGGTATTGACACTCTCCAAAGAATGATATTCTTGTATGTGCTGTGTGTTTCTGTAAATCATATTTCGGATTCTGCACGATGATCTTCTCAGCAGCCTTTGCCCGTGGCATTCATGGCCTCTGACAGATCTATCCCCCAGCTGGTGTTGACTTCTCCCTGCAGTGGAGAGAGATCATTAATCTTGCATGTTCTTGCTCTGTGTTTTTTTCCCCTTTGCTGAGATTTTAAAACAGATTGTGCCTGTTTCCACTGACCTTTGAGAGATTTGTCATTTGTCCTCTTTTAAACAGGTTGTGTAAAAACCAATTGCTTGAGTGTAGCTGGGGTCACGGGCAGTAATTCTGTCACCAGAGCGGGAGCCTTGGTTTTGTCATCTTTCCCTCAGTCAAAACCAGGAGGAGGGCATCGCCAACAGAAGTGTCTATTATTGAGCAGCTAAAAGCTCTGGAACCATCCTGATTAGTGATTCTCCTCCAGGCCCAGTGACATCACCTCCGTCCTGCCTCCTGAGCTGTATTGATAAGGAACTGGAGACACTGGCCCTGGTCAACTGCCAATAGCTGGTGAGATGGGATTTCCTGACTGGCCTCTGTCGTTGGCTCTTGCAAGGGGGGGTTCTCTTGACTATGGAGAGAGAAGGGATTGTATCTGCACAGCTGGCATAGAGAAGGGGAACGGAATTATTGAGTGAAGACAGGTGTTTAGAGCGATACAAACGATTCCTGAATGAAGGAATGGGTGGGCTCGGGCCAGCGCGCTTTAGCCTTAATTAGAGCTTCTTCCTCCACGGCTGGTTGTACACTCGTTTCTTTCGGAATGACTTAGGAAATTCTGTCAACTGCCCATTTCACGTAAAGTTTCCATTCCTTTAGTAAAAAGGTTTTGGCTTTATTATTATTATTATTTAAAAGTGGAAAGGCGCATTGTCGAATGTTTACATGACTTTTCAATTCACGTTGAAGTTCTTGGTAGGATTAAAAGCAAGTGATGACAAACGTTCTGAGCAGGCTGCATGCCTCCATCAGACTAATCCCCTATTAGGGTGAATCTCTTTCACATTCCGCAGGCAGGGCCTGTGAAGTGAGGGGTGACCTGTGGGGTGTCTGCTGTGTAAGCTCCTTTACAATCCCTTTCTGCCTGCATTTGGTGCAGTCACTCAATAAAGAGATCATTGTGCTGCATTTACATATTTGTGCTAAGTTCTTTAGTTCTCAGTCAAGGCACCTTATTTGGACCTTTCACAGTCCTTGTTGTTTAGTCTCTGATTTCCTCTCTATCGTCTTTAGTTTTTTGGATTTGCTGTGCAATGCTGTGTGGTCTGTAGCAGTGGACTTGGCTCCATTCTGGGTGCACATCACGGTTCTGGTTGTATTTGATGCCAGCACCTTCACAGTCCAGTGCTGGTCCCTCGGCATGGGTAGTGCCAGGTTCAGCCCAACCCTGTGGGATGAGACAAAAGACCCTACTAATAAGGTGACTCACAATAGACTTCTCATGATTCAAAAAGAGTTTGATGATGTGGGCCTCCCTGGTGGTGCAGGGGTTAAAGATACAGCACTATCAAGCTATCTCCAGCCTTTGCAGCACGAATTAAATCCCCAGAGCCAGGGAGCTACCCACATGGCACAGCAGACCTCTCCTGTCTCGCCCGCTGCTCCCCTCAGCAGTGTATTTCAGTCAGTCTCCCTGTTCTGCCCCCTGCTCTGTCTCTGGTGAATCCTCTCACCCCCTGCACCTCTGGTCCACACCCCAGTTCTTGTATGCATAAAGAAATAAATCTTTCAAAGAACAAAAAGAGTTTGATGAAACACTAGAGATAATCTAATGATGGATACTAAACTACTTGTTTACTGTTGATTTCCATACACTTAAAAATACACTCTTATGACGGATAATAAGGGCAATAGTAAAAGTAGTTGCTGTGTTGAGCTGTATTTGTGTTTGGACTATAATGGATATTTCTACCCGAATAAGAGGCACTGAAGCCAAGAAGCAGAGATTGGATTGGCATTACGACCTCGGAGCCCCCAAGAAAACATTTGCACCCGCACACCCTTGGCAGTGGCGAGCTCTCCTGCAGCATTTGCTGAACTCCTGTCAGTGCCTGGAAAGGTTTTAGGTGTGACAGCAATAGACACGGGCTAGATACACAAGGAACTCATGCTCACAGAATGTATATTTCAGTGGGAGAAGAATATAGAAATCAGCAAGTACATAAATAGGAAATTGTTGGGTAGTCTACCACAGCGAAACCTTCCTAAACCTTTGAAGGTGAACTGGTTGGATCCCTTCACCTCAAACTCTTCTAGAAGTTCTCTACCCAGTGCAATGCTCTACTCTTGAGCTCTTCTCTCCACTATGGGGCCAACAGACAGTCAGGCCCCAGTCCATGGAGTCCTACAACTTCTACCATCCACTTCGGCTTTCTGGGCTTCATTTTCTCACCTGTACAATGAGTGTTAGACTCGAACTTCAAGCCCTTCCAGAGTTCTACAAGTATGATTCTATGAGAAACTGAGGTGGCTGGGGTAGGGACAGAGGTGGATTGTTCTCTTTGGTCTCCATTTAGAGTTACATCTAAAGGTGTAGCACATCTTTCTAGAGATGTGTTGCCAGTATTCTTTTGGTAGATTTTTTAAGTTTTTTGAAGTTTAAGACAACATACACCCCTTTTTAAACAGCGCTTAATGTGGAACTGAGAACCAGAATACACCTAAAAAGAGGGACGTCTCTCCCCTCAACATCACCATCACCATAGTTATTTTTTTTAAAGATTTATTTATTTATGCATACAAGAGCTGGGGTGCAGGCCAGAAGTGCAGAGGGTGAGAGGATTCACCAGAGACAGAGCAGGGAACAGAACAGGCAGACTGACTGAAATACACTGCTGAGGGGAGCAGCGGGTGAGACAGGAGAGGTCTGCTGCGCCATGTGGGTAGCTCCCAGGCCAGGGATTGAACTCATGCTACAGTGGCTGTGCATTGCTTCATAGTGCTGACGCCCAACCCCTTGCGCCATCAGGGAGGCCCACCATCACCACAGTTACCAAAATCCTGTCCTACTGTGTGCTGCTCGCACAGTGTCTCACTTAGTACTTAGTGTAACTCTGCAAAGGAGACCAAATGAGTTCTTTCTCATTTCAAGAGAAGAAAATGGAGACCAAAGAAGTAATCTACCAGTAAGTGAGAACTAGATTCATATCCAAGTGTAGACATCTGAGGCAGTCTTCTGATATAGTATGTTGTAATTGAGTTTGTGCAAATCTTTTGCCAATGTGTACATTAATCAAATCCCAATCAGAACTAAAACTGTGGAAGCCTTGAAAATGCATATGAAACTTACAAGCCCCAGGAGCTGCCTTCTGAAGAGAGGCCCTCACTGCTGAGGGTGGTGCTGGGGATCGAACTCGTGCTGCAGAGGCTGCAGACAGCTTCTTAGGTTGTGTCTTAACCCCTGAGCCACCTGGGAGGCCCCCTAGCATTTGTCTTTACAGTGGTTTGATGTGAGGTTTTGTCAGTAGAGAGCGCTGGATGGCTTCTTAGCCAGGTTCCAGGGCTGGATGCTTTTGGCTTTTGCCTGTTCCTCCTGCTACAGGGGAGGGGGTCAGTAATGCATGTGCAGAGCAAGCAGGGAGTTCAAAGCCTTGGCCCTGGCACTGGCCTGGCATCCTTTATGTGCCCAGCACCCCACACTAACACTGCCCGCTCTAAGCTGTGCACGGCCCTGCCAGTCAGCACTGCAATCCTGTCTCCTGAATCCCCCTTGCATGCCCATCTGTCAGCCTCACATCTCCGGGACTTTCTGCAGGACTGGCTCCCGCTGAGCACGCTCTCAGTCCTCGCCTTGCGCGGTGGCCTGATGTCCTCACTGCCAGGCTCCTGCTGGGTGCACTTTCCATACGATCTGACTCCCGCGATGGTGCAGCTTTCTCTGGCTCCCTTCTCAGCAAGCTCAGCCACTGCCAGCTCCCCAGCACCCCAGGGGGCAGGTTTCCAGTAGGTCCAGCAGTGACCTCCCCAGCGGTCAGTGAACCACAGTCCTGGCATCTTGTCCAAAGAAGTCTGGATGTACCCTAGTCCACCGTGGCCCCGGGGGGCCGTGGCTGCTCCCGACAGCCCCCCTCTGATGTTCTTTCAGGACTCGTTTTACCTCTGCTAGCCCGTTCCTCTCCCTGTTAGAGTTTATAGTCACCTTTCCCTGTTCAAGGCACCGGCTGACTCTTCCCTCCACAAGAGACAGCGCTGCACTCAGGGTTTCTCAGCTCCAGCACCAGAGGCATTCTGGGCCAGCTCGGCCTTGGTGTGTGGCGCTGGTTGGGGGTTGCGGGTGTTTGGCAGCACTGCTGGCCTCTCCCCACCAGATGCCAGCAGCATCCTCACAGTGGTAACAATAAAAATGTCTGCAGACACTGTGGGAAGTCCCATGGGAGGCCAGCAAGCCCTCCACTATCTCAGTCTCCCCGTTCCCATCTTGTCGTGTCCCACTTCCAATTTATTTCTCCTCACAGCTCTGCTCAGTACCAGCAGCACGGTTATTCGATGCGTATCTGTTTGCTGTCTGTCTCTCCAGCTAGCATGTCAAGCACACAAGGGTGTGGACTTTGTCTCGTGCCTGCTGTAACTCCAGCTCCCGGAAGGCTGTCTGGTCCATGCAGCAGCTGGGCAAATGTGAGGGAGTAATGAATGGCTGTGGGAAACAAGATTGGAGAAGGCAGGACACAAGTGCAAGGCCCTGGCAAGAAAAGGAAAGGGTGTAAAGAGAGCCGGATAGAAGGATCCAAGAGGCCCAAAGACCCTGCTAGAAGGGTAGTGGGTGATGACAGGTTGCCTGGGGTCCAGGGGTGTGTGACCTTCTAGTTCTGCTGTGGGGCAGGCAGGCAACAGAACCCTCTCTTGACCAAAACTTCTGGCCCTCTGGATACTATAAAACAAGACTTTTCTGGACCCTCCCTGGTGGCGCAAGGGATTAAGACACGACCTATGAAGTGATCTGCAGCCACTGCAGCATGAGTTCGATCCCCAGCCAGGGAGGTGACCCACATGGCGCAGCAGACCTCTCCTGTCTCGCCCGCTGCTCCCCTCAGCAGTGTATTTCAGTCAATCTGCTGTTCTGTTCCCCACTCTGTCTCTGGTGAATCCTTTCACACACACCCCACATCTCTGGCCTGTACCCCAGTTCTTGAATGCATAAACAAATAAATTTAAAAAAAAAAAAGCCAAGACTTTTCTTTCAGGGACTGAGGCGAATTCCATGTCCTGCCCTACAAAACGCACTTGTTTGAGGACAGACCCCCAGGAGCACTCAACCCAATCTAGGTGACCCAGATAAATACATTTATCCAGCAGGAATTGGAGTCACGTCCGTCCCAGTGGCAATAAACCGGGCTCAGTTCTCTGGGTTGATTTTCTTTAAGGTTCACTTTGTCCTTGGGGAAGTGTGAGGACCACAGGGGCTGGTAGCAGAGGTGACGCTAATTACATGGGTGTAATGAACAGTGTGAAGCCCTAATGAACACGGCCTCATTCACAGTTATTTTTGAGAAAAGAATTATTTCGTTTTTGTGCAACTGGTTCACTCACCCCAATTAAATGAGATGATAATGGGTGTGAAAGTGTTTGTTAAAGTGCAGAGTTCCCTAAAACTGGGAGGGGGGGATTGATACTATTACTGCAGACAGAAATGTTTGCTTTCAATGGTCTCACACATAGCAGGAATTTAGAAAACCTAAGTAAGGGCCCAGGAAAAAGAGTAATTATAATAAAGTAAAAATCAAAATCAACAAGCAACTATAAACCAGGGACACACCACAGGGAGGGAGGAGGGAGTAGGATCAAAACAAGGGGGGGTGGGAATTGTATGAATTTCACCTCATTTGAAGTGAGTTCTGTGGATGAGGTGATGGTTTACCCTAGTCGCTGGTCTGCCCTAATGACTTCCTCAGCAAAGAAATGAAGACGTTGAACTTTCTTATCGACGCCAAACACCTCCTTAGTTGCCTTTAGAACTGATGGAGAGTAACTTCTCTCTGCAATCCATTCTACAAAGGTAAAAGGAATTTTGAAGATACCTTGCTACTTAACCAGGTATTGCAAAAAAATATTGTCGGTAGCTGGTAGCGGCAACATATTTAATCGGCAAGGTCTCTGGCCCACCCGTATCAGCGTGAGAAAAGTTGCTGCTCATGAGAGAAATGTATCCTCCAAGAATCTTGGACAAAATAGCCAGAAGTAGAAGGATTAAGAAACCTTGTCTTTCTCATCATTTTCATCGCCCTGTGTTTACTATGCATCACAGTTCTTGCTTGCTCAAGAACTTCCTATGACGAGATCCAACCTAATATCTCAGTCAAAAGCATAATTTGATATTGATCAGATTACATTAAACTTTTGATGTGCTTTAATCCATTTCGAATAAATATTGCTTTAAATAAATTACTTTTTGCCATTTTCAAAATTCTTAGAGCGAGGGTGAGAGAGCGTGTAGATGCTGCTTCCTTTTCTTGGGTCATTAGCAGAGGGCTCACCTCTTTTTCAAGGCTACCTGGCACCCAACCTTCTCTGCACCCCCAGCTTATCTCATTTCAGGGGCAACAAATGTGTGGAATATAAACTGGTTCTGATAGTGTCTGTATTAAAATCAGAGTTCATTTACTTATTGATCCCTGACACAGTTGCAAATTAGCTCTTGGCAGAATGGAAACGATTTGTTTCCTGTTTCCTTGTCTATAAAATGAGGGTTTTAAAGCCTGTCCTCAACCCCAATAAAGGATTTCATAAGTTTGAATTAGATCGTTCAGTAAAGCTCATTGATCAAATGTTCTTTGCGCCTCTGATGTTATAATACTATTGGCAAATGAGACCAGGAGAGGTATCAACGGAAACTGCAGAACACATCATTGTTATCGTAAAAGCCCTTTCAAAGCGCTCTTTGTGCCCCTACAAATGAAGAAGTCTCCACCATCAAAGGCAGCCCAGGGCATGGGGAGCAGACAGACCTTTCGTCAATGAGGCTCGCAACATGTCAAAGGAAAGACGCATGGCTGCATTTCCACTGACGCCTCGCCCTCAGGTTGAGAGCATAACTTGCTCTGCTCCCTAGGCACAGATCACAGGAATGGCAGCTTGTTAACTGTGGTCAGAGGTGGCAGATGAGGTGGGAGCTCTGCCTGACCAGGAGCACTTACGTGGTGCCCACCAAAATGAAGAGGTAAACTGAGGCAAGCTCAGAAATACCCCCAAAATAAGTTTGCTCGGGAACAACAGAAGAATGGCAATTTGAGACATGCAAATCGTAGCACGCTACAGATGAGGCCGTTGGAGCTCTGGGGTAAGCTGCATTTAAGGTCAGGGAAAACAGGAGACATCATTTAGAGATTGTTAAAAAATAAATGGAAAACGGTCATGAAAATGCCCCCAGCAACAAAGCCAGCCCAGTCATATAAACAAAGCACAACACAGCTCACCTCACAAAACCAGCCCGGCCCAAATCATCTCTTATTTTATACCTCTGGGAAGAGTTTTCTGTAAATCAGGCATTTATAGGAAATCAGTCTCTCAGGCCAGAAGGCACATACATGAGATTTTTCATTTTCTATCCTCTGGTTCCATTTTATATTGAAGTTCTTTTACATAGGCAAAGGGTAGGGTCAAGTTGTCAGATAAAATACAGGGCGTACGGTATTTGGGGCATACAAACACTAAAATATTTATTCTTTGTGTTTATCTGAAAATCTGATTTAACTGGATAGCCTCTGTTTTTCTTTGCTAAATCGTGCATGTAGGCGAGGTGCACAGGGAGGATTGTACGTGGAGCTACTGCTGCCGGTGCAGCTCCAGGGAAAGCCTTTCTACGGGACAGAACAAGACCTCTAAGTCCACATGACCACAGCCGTTGGCTATAATGGTGGAGAGGGGTAGAGGCCACCAACAGAAGAGGGGGCCCATGTGGGCAGGCTGGGGTGGAGGAAGGACACGTTCGTTGGACAGTCAGTACAAGGTCGCGGTCACACTGACAAGAGCAAAGTCCACAACGTTGGTCGAGATGGTGGTTCTCAATATTTCCATCTTCCTATCATTCACAAGCCAAACCCCGCAGTCACTAGTGCCCCACTTTGCATTTCCCCAGAGGCTTATCAAATTTCCCAACAAAGAGGGAGGGGCTGGAAAATCCACCCCAAAACTTCCAACATGCCCCCACCTCTATGAATGAGGCTATACTCTCAGCTAGCAATGTCTGGACGATCACTCCATCTTATGGGAAAAGGAATTATGTTGAGCAAAATAAAAACAGGGAGACCTGTGAGAACACCACTGAAGTTGAGCGGTTCAAGTGGGAAATGATTTTCAGTTGGCCTGGTGGGTGGTGCCAGTGGAGACAGAGAGAAGTGAAAAGATTAAAGAGGCATTTGGGGCTTCCCTGGTGGCCCAGAGGTTAAAGACACAGCAATGTGGTGATAACCAGCCACTGCAACACAAGTTCAATCCCTGGCCGGGGGGCTACCCACATGGCGCAGCAGACCTCTCCTGTCTCACCCGCTGCTCCCCTCAGCAGTGTATCTCAGTAGATCTGCTTGTTCTGCTCCCCGCTCTGTCTCTGGTGAATCCTCTCACCCCCTGCACCTCTGGCCTATACCCCAGTTCTTGCATGCATAAATTAATAAATCTTTTTTAAAAAAGAATAAAAAAATAAAAATGGGTTTGGGAGGAAGAGTGAGCAAGTCTCAGTAAAGGGTTTCCTCTAGGACACAGGGGAGACGAAAGTGCGAAGAATACCTCCTAGGTTTCCAGCCTGCCATGAAGGGTGCTGTGCTGAGGGAGAGGGGCCAGGCTAGCCAGATGACCTCTCCTGAAAGCAGAGACTGAGGCCAGCTGGTGAAAGAGAGAGCACTGAGACTGTTATGATGCACCCAAAGCTGACCGCCCTGATCCTAAGGCAGGAGGAGGATAAGTCACCAGAAGAGAGAAACAGATAAGAGTTCTAGGGCCCCTAAGAGACCTATAAGGCACCTTTAGGTTTTGCTCTCCGTTCTCTGAGCTCCTGCCTGTATCCCCTGCCCTGCTGCTCCCTAACCTGGAACGCTCTTCCCCAGATCCATCTCCCTTGTGGCATTTAGCTACCCATTCAAATGCCCCCCACTCCGAGGGCAATCTGAAATAGTATCCAGTTTCTCACTATTATCTCACCTCTTTTATTGTTTTCAAAACACCATCTTCTGAAATGGATGATTATTTGTGTGTGTGTTGTCTATGACCTAGCCTCTAGAATGCAAACGTCTAGAATGCGGGAACTTGCTCGGCCCTTTGATGCTGACTCCCTGGTCCCTGGGCTGGCACCTGGCGGGGGCACACCCAGTAAACACCTGGGGAAGCAGTTCTGAACAGACAGGTGCCCAGTTCCTGGTTCCGTTCACGAGGAGCCACCATGGCTTGCGTTCTGTCCTTTATGTTGTAAAATAGCCTTGTCTTTGTAATAACCTGGTCTTTTCCACGATTTCATTGAATGGCTTCTTTGCCTTACCAAGAAAGGGGCTGTCCTGGTACACACAAAGAGATCTGAATCTGCAGAGGGGCTGGACAAAGGCTGGCAATGTACCAAATATGTCCGTCTCCGATTGGAGAAGAGCTATAGATTTTTAAAACTTAGACTGAATACATAGAAAAGGACAACTAAGACACTAACTTACTGCTTCTTGATGAAATTAGCCAATTCAGAGATTTGATCATTTGTATGGCCTCCCTCGGTCCGTGCCCTAGAGCAGGAGGGTGGCCCTAGCCACTTGGAGCCATCTGCAGAGGGCAGGCAAGGGTGCCCAGCAGCAGCAAAGGTGGTAGGTTTTCTGCAGCTGTCCGCAGATCGCACTTCTGACATAGAGAGCCACCAAGAGGGATTTTCCCACCGGCTCTTGAGGCAACACAGAAGGAGGTCATTCCAGGTAGAGGAATAACAGATGCCAGGCACTGAAATGCTGAGCCAGGTATCAAGTCCCAGGGTCTCGATAGGGCGTGGCCAGAATTCGAGGTGTTTAGGGATTAGTGGCAGGAAACAACATTGGGACGGTACTAAGGACCAGCTCATATGGGGCCATGTAATGAAAAGTCATTTTTCCTTCAGTAAAATTAAAACCCATCATAATTAAGTCCTGGTGAACAGGACTTCACAGAGCCTAACTCTGTTCCTGGATTTTACAGCCCCTAGTAACTCTCAAAGCAAACAGCCTCGGGGTATTCTGTTCTTTGCACTAAGGATGGTGGTCCTCGACACATGCATGGGTGCACGCACACAACACACACACCTCTTCTTGAATGCACTTTGACATTCTTTATGAAACTGCCTTCAAAAGAGCTAAGCAAATCTTAAAGCTGAACATGATTAATAATGGAATGTATTGGAAGGTAAGAGGCCCTCTGGTCGCAGGCCAGGCTCCGGCGCTGGCGATCCAGTGTCGGCAGGCCCAGCGCCATTGTTCGCCTAGTCAATGACAGCTCGCAGGAGAAAGGCAGCGAGCCAGGCGTCCTCCAAAGCTGCCTGTTGTGTAGGCTGCTGGGGATCGCAGGATCACAAGGGGCTTCAGTTAACTCACTTAACAGGAAAGACATTCATTAGAATAGTCTGATTTTAATGAAAATAAATCCATAGGCGAGGAGGGTTCTCTGTTCTTTCAAAAACTCACATTATAGGGGAAATCCTGGGTAAACTGTTTTCCCTGCGTGCTCGTCATCTGGCCACATTCTCTCTCACATTTCAAACCCACCCTCCTCCTCACTGTTTTTCCATAACCCTAGCAAGGATTCTATTATATTTTATGGGAAGTATCACAATAGCTTGCGACTAGTCATGTGATCCCAGTGTCCTTGAGTCATCTCACACTTTGATGCTGGCTCCTTTGTCCCGAAGCACAGCTGGCAACATGTCATGCCCCCTCCTGAACACTCCACAGCTCCCCATTACCTGGAGAATGGCAACCTTTCCCAACTCTCTTGCTGTCTGTGCTCTGGTTTATTTATCCCATTGTAATGCTTTCTCCATTGTCTTCATGCCTGAGCTAAACAAATATATAGTATCCTCCTGTGGGAGAGCTCAGAGCTGTCCAGGCTCAGGGCTGTCCCCTTCAAATACCCCATTACTGGGCCTCCCCTGGTGGCGCAGTGGTTGAGCGCTGGCCCGTGAAGCTGCCCGCAGCCTCTGCAGCACCGGCTCGATACCCGGCCACCGGGCGAGGGTCCCATATGGCGCGCAGACCTCTCCTGCCACCCGCTGCTCCCCTCAGCAGTGTACTTCGTCAGTCTGCCTGTTCTGTTCCCTGCTCTGGAGCTGGTGAATTTTCTCACCCTCCTGCGCTTCTGACTGTACCCAGAGCTTGTATAAATAAATAAATAAATCTTAAAAAAAAAAAAAAATACCCCATTACCAGGAAGTAACTCTCATCCTTTGGTGGGATGTGCATTGCCCATGGCACATGACCTTGTATCTCTCTTGTCCAACTTACTACCTTACATTTTGTGCTACAGCACTATTTACAAGAATTCGGAATAAAACCTCCTACAGGGTAAGGTTTGGTACCTTCTCTTTGAATTCCACGCAGCCCTAGCATAGCATCCTGTCTTCTAGCCTGATGTCTTGCCTGCCATGGGCAGTTTGCTTGTTGAATTAATTAGTTCAGCATTTCCTCCCACATGAAACTCCCAGTCTTGTGTAACATCCACAGGGTGGTTGCTGTGGCGTTTTGTTTAAGTGTCCATTGAAAGTGGTCATCAAAGTTTTCTGCTTTGTGTGGGAGGTGGTGTTTGCTTGTTTGAGGTTTGGGGAAAGGCAAACTACAGGGGTGCCAATTGTAAACTGCCCTGTGGAAATTAACTTGCCCCATTGCTCTGAAGGCCTCTTACTGGCACCAGAGCACACAGCTCTGGAGCTGCAATCTGAGCTGCCTTTCCTGTGTCCCTAATTACGCATGTGAGCTGCTTTTGTTGGAGGTTTTTTTTCCTTTCTTGGACTTTTGCCCTGCTTAACAACCCAGAACACGCTGGCGTTAGAGACACATTTGTTTCATCAGCTTTTACTCCAAAAGGATTTTATAGGATCAATTTGTTTAGCAAACTTTTAATTTGGTTTTGTTTTCTCTTCAGGGACTTTATTTGTAAAACTGGTGTGCATGTACACAAAATCAGATGGTTCAAGTGATTGAAATGCCAGGAAGCAGAAAACTAGCTCAGCCTCAAGGATGCTGAGACAAACTCCCGGTGTATCCGCCAACTGTATGTCTTAGATGTTTTCACGTTTTGCTTGCAAGATGTCTTACTCCACTTGGGCTGCTACGACAAAAGCACTGTATGCTGGGACTCAGGGTTGGGGGGGGTGCTTTGTGCAGGGGCCCTTAAAGAAAAACACTTCTTTCTCCCAGTTCTGGAGACTGAGAAGTCCAAGTTGAAAGTGCCAGCAGATTCATCTTGGTAATGATCCACCTCCTAGTTCCTGAACAGTGGTCTTTTTGCTATAACTGTAATGGGGGGGGGGAATCCCCAAGGAAAGGGGAGGTTCCAGGTTCCCTGCCCCACCCAAGGGAGCGTGGACCTGAGCAGGGGGCAAAGAAGCTGGGAAGGAGATTGGAGAAGGAAGGAAGTAGGATAGAGCCAGAAGGAGCCCTGGAGGAGGCACATGGAGCCGAGAGGCAGGTGAAGAAACTGCGCTTGCTTCTTGGTGCTGACTGGGTGACACAGACATGGGTGAGACCCGTGTGAAGGTGACAGTGGCAACTTTTATCTTGATTTTGATTTTGCTCTTTTCCTCCCAGACTTGCCTGGCCCTGTCTGCCCCTTCCCTATGGGTCCCCTGCAGGAGGTGCCTTAGACTCGTGGCAGGCATTCAGGCCTCAGTGGCCCTACTTTGGGCCAACCCTGTTTGGCTGGGCGTTTACCACGAGGGGATGGGTAACTTCGGCGCTTGATTTGTGTGGGTCTGCTAGACTTGAGTGGCCTGTTCAGCCACCATTACGGTTACTGCAGTTCTGCATTCCTATACAGAGGTCAGAACTGTCCAGTCATAGTCATAGGAGCCAAACCTTACAAGGCGCCTTTCATATCAATCAAGAGCAGAAAGCTTGATCACTCTGGGAAGGGTGTGCATCAAGAGGTATGACCGGGAACGCCCAGGGGGCTGAGGACCGATGTACAAGGGACCCAAGAAGCTGATCAGTGGAAGGCCTTGTTGTTAAGATTAGCACCATGGCCAGGGGTCTGGGGTCTAGTTTCGATGACAACACTTGATCATCAAGCTGATAACATGGTCAGCAGACTCGTGTCCCCCAAGCCCTAGATGACATTCCGGAGTTTCATCCATCCTTTTCTCCTTGTCCTCCTAACGCCCGTAGCTGATGCTCTGTGATTATTCTATTCTATCAATAAAAACGGCCAGGATCTCGCTCTCAGCAGCATCTTGCCTTGTGCAGCCTGCTCCATGATTCCGGTGTCTTTGTCAGTGTGGTGTTGCCCGACGCAACAGATTTGGAAACTTTATTCTTTGTCTTTTCTTTGTTGCACACTCATTGTATTAAAGTTCCTTTCCATTAAAGGTCTTATGCACTAGGGAATGTTTTGTCTTGATGGGGTGGATGCAGAACCTATTTAGAATCGGCAGATTCTGGGGTTCAGAGGTGCCCCTCATCCTGCACTGCGACAGATTCTCACAAAACAGAAGTGGCAAGGGAGTTCTCTGAAGCCTCTTAAAAGGTCACTAATCCCATTCGTGAAGGCTCCCCCCATCATGATCTCAGCACCCCCAAGGCCCCACCTAAGAGTTAATGAAGGACTTCCATGTAGACCAGCCCAAACCCAATTGAGTTATAATAACAATCTTCTGCTGTTGTTTCAAAAGGGCTGATGAGGGCCTTCCTGGTGGTGCATGGGGTTAAGATGCAACCTATGAAGCTATCCGCAGCCTCTGCAGCACAAGTTCGATCCCCAGCCAGGGAGCTACCCACATGGCGCAGCAGACCTCTCCTATTTAACCCTCTGCTCCCCTCAGCAGTGTATTTCAGTCAGTCTGCCTGTTCTGCTCCCCACTCTGTCTCTGGTGAATCCTCTCACCCCCTGCACCTCTGGCCTGTACCCCCGTTCTTGTATGCATAAATAAATAAATCTTTTGAAATAAATAAATAAATCTTTAAAAAAACAAAAAACAAAAGGGCTGATGATGAAGGGCTGAATTTAAAAGAACAGGATTGTCTGCCTTATTTAAACTGCTTGTTTTATTTTCCTGGGTATTGTTATACTTAATTACTGAAAACATGTACCTGAAGTTTACTTAAATTAAGCTGAAAGGCTATCACTATTTTCACATTGATTGCTAAATTGAAAAGTGGCTTCAGTATAATTACTGGGCCTACAGGCTTTCCCTCCTTGTGGGAAAACTCAATCCATCCATCACTGTGAGCTTTCATCCAAACTGAGTCCCCCAACTTTTGTCACTTGCTGCTAGCCTGTCTATCACTATCACGTATTGTTTTTCTCTGCTTCCCAGTGTGCTCTCTTTCATTGCTTTTTCTGTTGTTCTGTCTCACCTCCAATTAACTTTATCTACTTTTGCATGGATTGCTCTTCCCTCCCGTATTGCATCCATTCTCCCACCTCGATGGTCTTTTGAACATGTTGCAATCTGACACTGCCCACAGATACATAAATTCCCCCAGAGAAGCCTTCAAGGTTATAAATCAAATGTGAGACTACAAATATCAGAGGCTCTTTGAAGCTTTGCTCCATTTTGCGCCATTCAAGAGATAGCAGTGGAATGAACTGAGCAATTGAGCAATTCAAGAAAGATGACAAAAATGCCAGGGAACACAAAGATAGCACAGCCTCAAAGAAAACTCAGAACACCTTGGACCAAACTGACTATCAATACCGTAAAGAGACAGGAGGAGCACAAAAGCTTTATAGAAGTCTCCATAGAAGGCTGTTTTAGGTAAATAAGAGAACCATGCGTGAAAGACAGCTAGGAGAAGGAACTAGGATGGGGAATTGGAGCATGCTAATTCAGAAGGTTTTCTTTGATACTCTGTAAATTTAAGTGACTTTAATAGGATAAAAAGGTTTATTTCTTCTTTCTCATCTTTCTCCACTGCCTGCTGCTCTCCACCTACTGCCTCACTAGACTTAACGGTGAAGCAGGAGTGCAATATGGAATATCTAATAGCTTCTCATATAAAAAAGAATCACTCTCACTTCAGGCAAGAAGTTAATTTAGTTCTTTCTGCAAATTTAGTTCTCTGAAAATCTGCTGATAACACATCATGAAGAAGGAACAGGTGATATTTCCTAGACACGCTTGCATGTTATTTTACTTTACCCTTCTAAAACTCCCAAATCCCCAACCAATTTTATTGCCTCTTCTTTCATTTTCTTCTTTTGGACACTCTACCACCACCCTCGATGCATTTTGACCTACCTCTCCTTCTAGATTCAAAAGTAATAACAATAGAATTTAAGAAAAGATTGTCTTCCTACGTATGGCAATGCCGGGGTCTTCGCCCCTGCCAACCCTTAGCGCCTGGTGATGTGATGCAATGGAGAGTGCCCCTCAGGAAGCAGTCGGCCTGGCTCTAGTGCCAGCTGCACCCCATCAGGCAGGATTTGATGGGGTGATCCGCGCACGCTTCCTTGCTCACATGCTGTGCGCCTATTTGAAGAGCAGGCATGCCGAGCCCTCCTGGTTCTATCTAACAGATTCTAATGCCCAGTGATCCAGAGCTACATTCTTCACCCCCTGTGTCCACAGTTAGGTCTCCCTAACAAGGAAGATTGAAATACCAACCTCAGGAGATGGTTGTGAGGCTAAAGAGTTCGAATATACAAAGTGCTTAGCATAGAACTTAGCGTAGTTAAGTTGCACAAAAGTAGCTGCCGTGGGTTTTTGAAACAGCTTTTTTGAGATATAGTTCATATATCACAAGTCACCATTTCACGTGCATCATTAGGTGTAGTTACAGAATTGTGCAACCACCACAGGAATCAATTTCAGGACATTCCATAAAATGGAATTTTTTCCCCCAAATCAAGTCCATACCCTTTAGCTATCAACCCCCTATTTCCCTCAAGTCCCATTGCTGGCCCTAGGCAACCACTAATCTACCTTTAGTCTCTCTCCAGATTTGCCCATTCTGAGCACCACGTGACTGAAACGTGGTGGTTACTATATGTGGTTTTGTGACTGACTTCTCTCACTGAGGGTGGTGTTTGCAGGGTTCATCTGGGTTGCAGCCCATGTCAGCACTTCATTCCTCATTATTGCTGAGACTATTCCCTTGTGTGGATCTACCCATTCATTGGTTGATTGGTTGTTGTCACATTTAGACTATTAAGAACAATAATACAATGAGCATTCATGTACATGTTTGTGTGCGGTCATATGTTTTCATTGCCCTTGGGTATAAATCTAAACATGGCATTTCCAGGGCAGACAAAATCTATTTGATTATTAAAGAACAAGCAGACTTTCCCAGAGTGGCTGGATGATACCTCATTCCCACCAAGAGTATCTGAGAGTACTAATTTCTCACATCCCCACCCACATATGTTGTCTTCTGACTTTTGATTTCTAGCCATCCTTGTGACGAGGCAGGGACAGCTCATTGTGCTTTAATTTGCATTTCCCTAATAACTAGTGACATCAAGCATCTCTGTATGTGTCTGTTGGCCAGTTGTAAACTACGGGTTCTTATGACATGCCTACTGCTGATGTTTAGTACACTCATCCCACAAGAGATACTCAAATCAGAGCCGAATCCTGGGTTCCCAAGAGTTTGAGAGGATTCAGCTCATGTGTTAGCCCTTGCAAGGAGGGCACATCTACCATGTTCTTAATGTTGTAGCCAGGAAGGGAAACTGAGAAACAGGAGAGCCAGTCTCACCTTCAACAGGACTTTGCTTTAGCTTCCTTTCTACCCAAATCCCTTTCATTTCTATGAAAACTCTTTTTAAAAAAGATTTTATTTGTGTGTGTGTGTGTGTGTGTGCATGTAGAAGAACTGGGGTGCAGGTCAGAGGTGTGGGAGGTAAGAGGATTCACCAGAGACAGAGTGGGGAACAGAACAGGCATATTGACTGAAATACGCTGCTGAGGCGAGCAGGTGAGACAGAAGAGGTCTGCTCTGATATGTGGGTCAGCATCATGACCAGGAATGGAACTCAAGCTGTAGCTATGATAGCACTGACACTTAACCCCAAAGCCACCAGGGAGGCCCCTCATTTCTAAGAAAGCTCTTATTCCAGTGCCTCCAAAGGTCTCAATTACCACAGTTAGGGTGTTCTCAAATTCTACTATCTTGATGTCTTTTTCATGTGTGTTGACCTTCCCACTGTAAGGCTGGAACACTTAGATTTTTCATAAAGCGCATGGAAGTAATCTGTATGTGCTGCTGAGACATCTTACCACATCCCGAGAAAGAATCTCTTCAAATGAGCCAAAGCAGTTTAAACCAGATTTTTCAGCTTGAACAATTAGCTTCTCGCATATAAAAGTTATGTTTACACTGTTAGGCTCTATTAAGTCTATCTAGCGTTATGTCTTTAACACTATGTAAATACCTTAATCAAAAATACTGCTAAGAAATGTTAATCCTCATCTGAACCTTCAACAAAGTCATAACCTTTCGGTTCCTGAGGCTCTTGCTTAATTGTTCATAGTAGCACACTGACAAGGTTAGTGGAAGATAGGTAGGTATGACTGTGGCAATTTCTTAAAAAAGCAGTAAAGATTGCCATATTGATTGCCTCTTCTTTTTTTTTTTAAAGATTTATTTATTTATGCATACAAAAGCTGAGGTACAGGCCAGAGGTGTGGGGGGTGAGAGGATTCACCAGAGACAAAGCAGGGAACCGAACAGGCAGATCTACCGAAGTACACTGCTGAGGGGAGCAGCAGGCGAGTCAGGAGAGGTCTGCCGTGCCATGTGGGTTGCTCCCTGGCCGGGAATTGAACTCGTGCTGCAGTGGCTGTGGATAGCTTCAAAGGTTGCATCTTAACCCCTTGCACCACCAGGGAGGCCCTTGGTTGCCTCTTCTTTCACTAATTCATGCAATTTTACCCACAGAACTTCTTTCAAAATTGGAGTCAATCCTCTCAAACCCTGCTGCTGCTTTTTCAGCTAACTTTATATAATATTCAAAATCATTTTTTGTCATTTCAACAATATTCACAACATCTTCACCAGTCACATCTTCGGGTTCTATTTGTATCTCCAGTCCTCTTGCTATTTCCCTCACATCTGCAGCACCTTCTCCCCCTGAAGTCTTGAACCCCTCAAAGTCATCCATGAAAGTTGGAATTAACTTCTTCCAAACATCTGTGAATATTAATATTTTGACCTCCTCCCATTAATCACAACTATTGTTAATGGCACCTAGAATGGTGAATTCTTTCCAGAAGGTTTTCAAATGACTTTGCTTAGATCAATCAGAAGAATCACTAGCTATGGAAGCTATAGCCTTACAAAATAACTATTAAATTGCAAGGCTTGAAAGTTGAAGGACTTCTTGATCCTTGGGCTGCAGAACAGATGGTGTGTTAGAAAGCATAAAAACCTTAGTCTCCTTATAAATACCCATCAGAACTGCTGGGTAACCAGGTGTATTGTCAACAAGCAGTCATGTTGAAAGGAATCTGTTTTTTTCTGAGCAATATTTCTCAACACTGGGCTTAAAATATTCAGTAAACCACACTATAAACAGATGTGGCTTTGTTGTTCAATTTATAGATCACAAGCAGAGTAGATTTAGCATAATAATTCTTCAGGCCCCTAGGATTTTCAAAATGGTAAATAAACATTGACTTCAACTTCAGTCATCAGCTGCATTATTCCACAGCAAGGCAGTCAGTCTGTCCTTGAAGCTTGGTAGCCAGGCATCAACTTCTCTTCTGCAGCTATACAAGTCCTAGATGGCAGCTTCTGCCAATAAAAGCCTGTTTTGTCTACATTGAAAACTTGTTTACTGTAAATGCCTTCATCAGTGATCTTTTCTAGATCTTTGCTGAAGCTTCTCCACTAGCGATTGCTGCTTCACCTTGCACTTTCACGTCGTGGAGGTGATATCTTTCCTTAAACCTCATGGGCCAACCTCTGCTCGCTTCAAGCATCTTTCTCTCAGATTTCATAGAACTTAAGAGTTAAGGCCTTGTTCTGGATCGGAATTAGGCTTAGGGAAATGTTGTGGGTGATTTGACCTTTTACCCAGGCCACTGAAACTTTCCATATCAGCAGCAGGGCTGTTTTGCTTTCTTATCATTTGTGTGTTCACCACAGAGCTCTTGTAATTTCCTTCAAGAACCTTTCCTTTACATTCATACCTTGGCTAACTATTTGGTGCAAGATGCCTTTCGACTTGCCTTCTTCACAAAGTTTAATCATTTCTAACTTTTGATTTAAAGCAAACAGAGGTCACTGTAGAAATATTATTTGAGCTAATTTCACTGTTTTTGTGTCCCAGGGAATAGGAAAGCCAGAGGAGAGGGAGAGAGACAGGGGAACCACAAGTAGAACAATCAGACAACACACAATATTTATTAATTAAGTTCATCATCTTAAATGGGTGTGGTTCATGGTACCCCAAAATAATTTCATAGTAATATTTTTTAAAGATTTATTTATTTCTGCATACAAGAGCTGGGGTACAGGCCAGAGGTACGGGGGGTGAGAGGATTCACCAGAGACAGAGTGGGGAGCAGAACAGGCAGAGTGACTGAAATACACTGCTGAGGGGAGCAGCGGGCGAAACAGGAGAGGTCTGCCGCGCCATGTGGGTAGCTACGTGGCCGGGGATGGAACCCGTGATGCAGAGGCTGTGGATAGCTTCATAATGCTGTGCTTAACCCCTTGTGCCACGAGGGAAGCCCAAATTGCATAGTAATCAAACCTTCAAACCACAAACCTTCAATATGTGAAAAATGCAATCTCTGCAAAGTGCAATAAAGCAGTACAATAAAGTGAGATATGCCTGCATCTAACCTATAGCGCGCTCTTGTGAGGAGCAAATGAGATAATGTAGACAAATTACATGGCACAATGCTAGACAAATAATAACCATAAAATAAAACAAGAGGCTACATATATATTATCTATAAATATGTATGTATACATTATCTATAAGCACACACACCTATTACCAATTTATCCCCACTTAAAACTATTCTGTCTAAAGTCATCTGCAGGGGCCGTCCTCCTGGTGGCACAAGGGGTTAAGATGCAACCTGTGAAGCTGTCGGGTCTGCAGCCACTGCAGCCCAAATTCCATCCCAGCTGGCCAGGGAGCTACCCACATGGCACAGTAGACCTCTCCTGACTTGCCGGCTGCTCCCCTCAGCAGTGTGCTTCAGTCAATCTGCCTGTTCTGTTCCCTACTCTGTCTCTGAATCCTCTCACATACACACCCCTACCCTGGCACCTCTGGCCTGTACCCCAGCTCTTGTATGCATAAATAAATAAATCTTTTTTAAAAAATAAAATAAAGTCATCTGCAGGCTGACTGTACAATCTCGGGGGCGTTGGTACACAGCAGGGCTCAAGAGAGGGACTCCCCAATAACACATTAACCTGGGAGCTTAGAAAATAAGAAAGAGGAACTGCAGACTCCAGAGGCAACATGGCCAAGGTTGAATTATCAGAGGAATTTTCATCTCACAAGGCACGTGGTCAGAGAGTGGAGGTCCCTCCCGCCCCGCAGCCTCCACAGCCTTTGCAGGCTGCGAGGATTCTTCTCGAAAACCTCAGATGAGGAATCGGGACAGAACGAAGTTCCCAGCTCTGAGAGCCGCGTGTCCGACAATGACTTTGAGTGCACAGGTGCTCTGTAGCCGGTTGCCTCCCTCATTATGCCCGTGACTGTGGCTTTACAGCAAAGGCTGCTTGGGTCCCCAGCTAGCAGCGCGGTCACCTGCTGCCATCTACGGGCGGGACTCTGGAAGTGACCAGCAGGAATGACACGTCCGCACATCCTCTCCTGGACACTTCAGTGTGACTTGGAGAGCAGCGAAGACATTTGTTGCTTTGTCGTTGATTTTCCTCATATACATCAACATAAGAAGCAAAATTGAGGACATTTATCAACCCTACCACAAATGCCATCAAATCAGCCTGAGGACAGTGATTGGTTTGAAAGAGAAATTGATTTTTGTCCTCCACCACTCTTTTTTTAAAACAAGAAAAGATTTATTTATTTATGCATACAAGAACTGGGGTACAGGCCAGAGATGTGGGTGGTGAGAGGATTCACCAGAGAGAGTGGGGAGCAGAACAGGCAGACTGACTGAAATACACTGCTGAGGGGAGCAGCTGGGAGTCAGGAGAGGTCTGCTGTGCCATGTGGGTAGCCCCCTGGCCAGCCAGGGATCAAACTCGTGCTGCAGAGGCTGCAGATAGCTTCATAGTGCGGTGCTTAACCCCTTGCACCACCAGGGAGGCCCTGTCCACCACAACTCTTAACTGGGAACTAATTACAAAACAAAGAGGCAGGTGGGGAGGAAAAACATTAATAATGAGGCAAAGATCAAATTGGGTTAAAGAATTTTTAAGTAAGAAAAATTGTCATGGTTCTCCCTAAAATAGCTCATCAAAATCTATTACAGCAAAGGTCCTTTTGTCTTCACTGCCGTAGAATTAGAATCTTCACAATTATTTTAAAATAGTACTTTCTTTGAACAGTTAGAAACCTCTGCATTCAGAGACAGAAGAATGGGCTTTAATGAGAAAACACTCGATTGTGTCCTGAAATATTTATACCAGCTTTGCAAACAAATATAAAACATTTAACAGTGCTGCCTCAAAAAACGTTCTTGAATGGGATAGAAAAATATAGTCTCAGATTCACTTGTCTAATTTGCCAATTTTAGGCAACTTTTAAAGTCCAGGGGAGGTGAATAGAACAGAAAAATAAAAAGGACGTACACACAATTCTTAAAGCATTCATTACATTTATGCCTATCTCTTAACCAAATATGAAGCCTTTGAAGGCTGAAATAGTATTGCATGCTCCGAATCTAATCCCAGTGCTTGAAGTTTAGATAATAAATGTTTGAAAATACCTAGTCAATAAAAGTTTATTTTGCATCTACCATGTACTAATCAAGCTGCCTTATTCTAGGCACTGATAAAAGGAAGGAAGGAAGGAGAGAAAAGAAGCGAGGACTTTCAAATGTGCTTAAAAGATGGGTGACGACTTTAGCAATACAGGCATAATATGATGCAGGAGAAGTAGTGTTTTCTTGAATGAATACGTTCAGACAAGTTACTTTGACTTAATTAATAATTTTGCCATAGTGGGGCCTCCCTGGTGGCGCAAGGGGTTAAGATGCAACCTATGAGGCTCTCCACTGCCATTGCAGCACTGAGTTCGATCCCCAGCCAGGGAGCTACCCACATGGCGCAGCAGACCCCTCCTGTCTCCCCACTGCTCCCCTCAGCAGTGGATTTCAGTAGATCTGCCTGTTCTGTTCCCCACTCTGTCTCTGGTGAATCCTCTCACCCCCCACACACACACCTCTGGCCTGTACCCCAGTTCTGGTATGCATAAATAAATAAATCTTAAAAAAAATTTGCCATAGTGTAAACCTTTATTACTAGGAAGTAATGCATCAAGGCTAAGCTTTGATAGTGTATGTGATTAAATTTGAGTATTTCAGTTTATTATTTTCCTCTAAGGAATGTAGCATCATCTTTGGAGGGGGAATGGATTTTCATCTATTTTGTTTACAGCTGTATCTCTAGCACATAGAGCAGTGCTTGGCTCATAATGTTCAATAAGTATCTATGAATTAATATTAATATCTTAGCGTCCTACCGCAGGCATTATCTGGCATACTTGTGAAAATGAGACCTGTAGGGAGATGTAATGTTCTTCCCAAGATCATTTAATAAAAAACTATTTGAATTCCAACTGTCATCCAATGTTTGTTTCTGAAAATATTTCTAAGATCCCAAGGGGTATCTAAGATCCCAAGCTTTTTCATTATACCAGACCATGTTCTATTGCTCAGGCCTCAGATTCTAGTCTCATTGACACTAGCAAATAAATACACACAAAAAAGTATAGTAAATCCACGGCCTCTTCACCTGCCTTTGCCACAGAGCATTTCTCTGCCCACCTTCTGTCTGATGTTGTCTGAAGGGGTCTGTGATAATCACTGAACTACGTAACCATCCAAATGAGCTTGTTCTTGCATCTGTTAAGGGCCATCAGAGACCCCGTGCTATGAATTTCAATTTAAGGAGCTTTATGTCCCATCTGGAGAAGAGGAGTCATTCTCATGTAAGAGGAAAAAACCATTGTGATTTTAACCTGGTTTTAAGGGAAATAACTCAATTCAAATTTTAAATTTTAAATACGTTTAATGTTTCAGCACACTGAGAAAGAATAATCTTGCCAAGCATTATTTTCAAGTCACTTTGCACAGCAGTAAATGCTCATTAAAATGCTCATTAAAAATAAACCATGTATACAGGAGCTCTCATTGCAGCATTGTTAGTAAGAGCAGGAAACTTGACATTAACCCAAATGTCCATCAAAGGAGATGGGATAAAGAAATTGTGTTATGTTCATACCATGCAGCTATTAAAAAGGATGCAGTGGGTCTACATGTGCCAGTGTGACAAGCTATTTAACAGAGACCAATGAATTAAAAAAGCAAGATTCAAAACACTATGCTTGCTTCTAATACTAACAATAATAGTAGTAAATGTCAGTGTCAGCAAAACATCTGGACGAACATACAACAAACTATAGAGAGTAATTACTCTGGGAAATAACATTATAATTTCATTTTTCAACCTCGTACATCACTGCATCATGTGAAATGTTGATGCACTTCACATATCCTGTAATTTTTAAACTTCTTTTATGTCATTTTAAATATAAATAGGTAAATAAGTACATTTTAAATGAGTAAACTTTAATTTTATTGATATTTAAGTTTAAAATAGTAGTTCCTATGTAAACTGAATATGATTCTTCCAGAGAGTTTACTTTATGCCACAAACATTATATGTTTATATTCATTAGTCCAGTAATCTGTAGTACAGAAAACTTTCAATCATAAAAACATTTTTTACAATTCTTTTATAATTGCAGAAAGTTGGAAGCAAGCCACATGGTTAACAGAGGAGCAGTTAAATTAACTGTCATTCTCAATAAAATATTATGCAGCCATTTAATAAAGTGAAGTGTTAAGACGACTGAAATTACATGAAATGCTCGTGTTATAATGTTAAGGGTAAAAGACATGATACAAAATTATATATTCAAATGTGTTCAGTAATATCTCTCAATGGAAAATAAAATAGAGTTGCCAGAGTTAAGAGGAATGTTGTTTGGATAGAGGTTATTTTTCTTTCTTATGCATTTTCATAATTTCAATTTAACAACTTGCTACATTTATAATTAAAACATAATCAATGCTGTTGATAAGATATTAAAGAATTCAAAACTTTTTGTTACTATAAATTTATTCACACTTTTTTCTTTGACTCAGCTCACCTGTTTTTGTTTTTTTTTAAGTTTAATTTTTATTTATTTATGTATATAAGAATTGGGGTTTAGGCCAAAGGTGCTGGTGAGGGGCGGGGGTGAGAGGTTTCACCAGAGACAGAGTGGGGAGTGACTGAAATACACTGTTGAGGGGAGCAGCGGAGGAGACTGGAGAGGTCTGCTATAGCAACTCATGCAGCAGTGGCTGGAGATAACTTGATTGTACTCAGACTTTAACCCTTGCACCACCAGGGATGCACAACCCTCCTGCTCTTTTTGAGGAAAATCCAGTTTAATATGTCATATTGGAGGGATAGGCTATGTGGGAGAAAGTATATAGTCAAAGAACAATATCAGATTCAGAAACATTATAAGAGGCAAATTACAGTGAGAATAAGAAATGAAGGTGAAAAAATAAAACAAAACAAGAAAAGGGCAATTTTGATAATTGATGATAATGAAGTATGATTTGAGGACTCTAAGTAACCTGAGTCTGTATCAGTGTTTTCAAAAATAGAAAAAAGAAAAAATAAGGAAGTGTCTGACTGCCACTGGGAGTTCTGGGTTGTGACCTTGATTTGACTTTGCTAATTTGCTGTGGACAAAGCCACACTGCTTTAACCTACAAAATCTTAAGGAGGAGTCAGACAGCCTGAGACCAACTCCCAACTCCCAGCTCCATCGCTCCCATATGACCAACTTTCTTACCCTTCTCACAAGTTCATTTCTTTACATGTCAAATCAAGGCAATAATGTCTCATGTGTTCCTGCAACATAGGTACATCCCTTCCCCTTCATTTTAGGAGAATTCTGAGTCTAAAATTCAGATTCAGAATTAAAATTTAACACGGTTGTTTTACAAATGAAAAGACAGACAGAAACATGAAAAAGCTGGTAGAAAGAATAGTAGGTGAGGAAGAATCTGCACTGTGACTGCAGCTTTGTCGACCTATCTTGCAGCCAGGATAGCTAAACAACCCAGTTCTGACCAAAGGTTTATAAGAGAAACCCCCCCTGGGAGGGATGGGCAAAGGAGGGATTATGAGACATATAGTTTATCTCCCTGATAAAGGATTCTCAAAAAGGGTAAGACCAGGGCCACGTGCCCCTCCTGCCTCCCACCTATTTCTCACCTTCAGGTATAGTCACAGTATCTGCAGCTGTTGCATTATCTGGCAACCAATAATCAGCACAGTTGTTTGAAAGAGTAACATGCTCAGGAAAGCAGAGCAGAACCACAGTAGGGAGTGTCCTTGAAGTGTCCTCAGAGACAGTAGGGAGCAGCTGGACCCATGGAAGTGCCTGGCCCCAGACTTCTTGTTATATAAGATAATTAAACACCATATAGCTTGAGGTACTGTTTGTGGGCATTGTTTTATTTGTAACCAAAAGTACACCTCGTCATGTGTCCCTATAATTCTGAACCTGTACAATTATTTATAAATTGATAAAAATGAGTTCAGACATGATCTGTACTTAGACCTTTTGACTTGAAAATAAAAAAGAATACAGAATAATTTTACACTGTCAAATAGAAGCCAGGCACTGTGCTAGACCCGTCATATACATGCCCAAACCTACAATTTCCTTTATTACTCATATCATGACACTGAAGGGCCTCTGATTCAGAGAGCTACAAAAGCTGCTTTGGGAGGCAACATATCTAATTCTGTCTGTAGTACAATATAATGTGAGTGGAGGAAGACAGCCAAGAGCCTGTGTGGTATAGTGACTAAGAATGTAACAGGTTACTTAGGTCTTTTCCTATCACCCCTGAATTGACAATCAGGACCCATAGCAGGAACAAAAAGAGTTAAGACCTCCACTTTCTAAAGAGGTTTGCCTACAATTGGGATGACTCTCTGATCTATGAGGAATATAGAACTAACACCACCGCCACCCCATACTCTCTCCCAAGAGGTCAGGGAGAGGCAGTCTTTGGAGAACCCAGTGACCTGCTTCATGGGAGGGTGCTTTCCTCTGCACCATCAGGCTGAGACTACAAAAGAGGAGTGAGAGGATCCCCAGGTTATCTCTCACTGAGAATTTTTTTTTAAGATTTATTTATTTATTCATACAAGCACTGGGTGTAGTCAGCAGCACGGGAGGGTGAGAGAATGGATCGAACCGGCACTACAGAGGCTGCGGGCAGCTTCGCAGCCCAGCGCTCAACTGCTGCACCACTAGGGAAGGCCCCCTCTCACTGAGATTAAGGGTGTCTCCTAGAATGGTATCAAAGAGCTTCTCATTCCTGGATCTGTTAATAACCTTTGGCAATACCGCCTTGGCAATGCTGCTTTCTGGCGGACAGAGGGACCTGAGGTAGTGTTCGCTTCCGCCAACTGAAAGAACTACAAATCTGATGCAATCTTAACAGGAAGTTGCAAGGTCCATGGAAAGCGCATGCGCAAGGCGAGAAAAGCGCATGCGCAGACTTTCCTATATACACACACACACACACACACACACACACACACACACACACACACACCACACACACACACACCACACACACCCCCGCCCCTCGGTAATAAAGAGAGTTCCTGCTTCCTGCGAAGACGAGTGTACGCATTTTTCATCCCCAGCCCCTCCGCCGAGTTCCTGAACCCCGTCGGCCTGCGGGACGGACCGTCAAGTGGCGCCCAGCGTGGGACACGAGTACGAGGGATCCTCGGAGGGACCGATCCATCAGTAAGGTCAGGATTAGGTAAGTGATCGGCATCATGGGCCATACCATGTCCAAGGGCCAACTCGTTAGAGCCCTGCAACTGTAACAGGGTGGTCCCCAGGAAAGGGGGAAGTTCCAGGTTCCCTGCCCCACCCAAGGGAGGGTGGAGCTGAGGAGGAAGAGGAGAAGCTGCAGAAGGAGACCTGGAGGAGGCGCATGGAGCCTAGAGACACGTGAAGAAACTGCGCTTGTCTTTTGGTCGTGGACGGGGTGACCCAGATGTGGGTGAGACCCGTGGGGAGGTGACCATGGCAGCTTTTATCTTGATGTTGATTTTGCTCTTTTCCTTCCGGGCTTGTCCGGTTGTTTGTGACCCTTTTCTGTGGGTCCCCACTGGAAGATGCTTTAGACTTGTGGCAGGCTTTGGGGCTTTGCTCTGGGCCGATCCCATTTGGATGGACTTTTACCCACGAGGGGACGGGTAACTTTGGGTGCTTGATTTAGAAACTAGATTCTTCGCCTTACCTGTATTGTTTCCTAGTTTTATTAAAGTTCCTTTTCATTAAAGTCTCCTATGTTTTGTGTTGATGCGGCGGATGGCAGAACCCACTTAGAATAGACAGGTTTGCGGGGTTTGGGCTGCCCCTCTCCCTGTCCTATAACACAACTTCTGCTTAAACATTATGGAACTCCCGTGAAGGTTCAGACCCTTCATAACCTAGTCTCAGTCCTCGCAAATACCAGCAAATGGTTCCTTCAGCAGGACACCGTCTCAGTACGAAACTGGGGAAAGGTCAAGGCAGACCTTCTTCTTCACAGGGATCTCTACGGAGCCCAAACAGACCACCCCCCACCCCCCACCCCCCGCATCCTTTCTGTGTGGCAGTTAATTCACGATACCCTCCGTGAAGGGGGACCGGCTGCTTGCGAACTGGCGGCTGAGGCCCTACGCTCCGCGGCCCAATCCGAAAGTGAAACTCCACCCGCGGCCCGCGCAGCCACCCAGGCCCCGGCCGTTTCCATGTCCCATTCCCATTCCACAAAGCTGATGGAGGACTCTTCCTCCGACAAGGGGGGTGTAGAGGATAACACCGACCGCCCACCACCCCCACCCCGGTATCCCTCCCTTTCTTTCCTTTTCTTTTTCCTGTCACCTTCTTTGCCTTCCTCGCCTTCTTCATTTCCTCTCCTTCCATTCTTTCCTTCAAAATACCATGGACATTTACTCTACTGTACAAACTTAATACATTTAATATCTAAATAACTCCGCATTTAATATCTAAATATCTTCCTTATGAGAAAGAAATTGCCTTTAAATTTCACATGACTTTGAAGAAATTATACACAGATGATGAGAACAAATTAAGCTAAAACTTAGTAGAAGGAAATAATATATGGCAATCAGAATGAAAGCAAATGAAATAGAGACTTAAAAGACCATAAAAATACAGCAAAACTAAGTTTAAAAAAAAAAACAAAAAACAAAATAGTGAAAACTTTAGCTAAATTAACCAAGAAAAATAGAAATACTCAAATGAAATTGGTCATGAAAAGTAGACATTATACCTGATACCACGGAAATATAAAGGATCATAATATTCTATTATGAGCAAATGTAGCTGTAAAAGACTATCTACATACTTAAATTAGTATAATAAGTTTCACCATAATCTAAAAAGTCCGTTCACTTGTATTTGATAAAGTATCTTAAAAAATAGGCAACAGGTGTTTTCACCTAGCCGTCATATAGACTAGTTCTCTGCATACCTCTGCTACTTATTTCATCCCAGTGTGCTCATTTTTTTTTTTCTAAATGTAAGTTGAAAAATAGACTAACAGAGCTACAAAATTTTAACATGATAAGAAAATATTTAGAGGGTGATAGTCCCCAGTGATACTTTAACCCTTTGCACTCCAAACCATTCTGGACATTGGCTACCAGCTACTCGACGCTACTTTGCGGAGGAAACGTGCATTTACAGACCTTCGTATTATTTAGTATAATTTTGGAACCAAGTAACGTATTATAATGATATTGGACTTATATGAATTGGGTGACATCGAGGAATGTATATTTGCAAAAAAACAGTATTTTATTGTTTATAATTTTGTACAGGATGATAAGTTTTGTAACACTCCCCAACATGCATTGCAGGCTGATTAGTGCATGTTTGACGTGTCTGTATAGAGGTCTATCTGGAGCTCATCTTCACTTCTACTTGTGTCATGAGACTCATTCATAGTTGGACGCTTTGCCATTGTTCTAATAAAAAATATGAATAAATGCATGGGTTGAAAATTTCTAATTGTTATTACTAACTGACAAGATGATATTTACCAAAATAGTTTTCACCAAAC
The DNA here is from genome assembly GCF_964194135.1 of Talpa europaea. Lineage (NCBI taxonomy): Eukaryota > Metazoa > Chordata > Mammalia > Eulipotyphla > Talpidae > Talpa > Talpa europaea. Next base: position 153,472,579 of record NC_140068.1, read on the forward strand.
AATTTATTCACTAAGAAAAGAATCACTTTTCCGATTTTCTCCTCATTAGATCTATGTGCACTGCTCGAAGCTTCAAACCAAAATGAGCTCAACTTTGAAAATCTTTTCCTCCAGATGTAGACTTGTTTATTTGTAATTATATATCTCACTATACAGTGCGCACTATGTTTGAAAACCGACCTTTCTTCTACAAACTCCCCTTATTGCACTTTTCAAGTGGCGTCGTGAAGTTCTCGGACCTTCGTGAGCATGCATCTCACATTCTCGTCCGACACAAAACCCGCTGACATTTCTTGTATATATCTTAGTAATTTTACGATATTCTGATTTAATTTCTTGTGCCATTTCAAGATAAAACTTCAGGGAAACATGCATGTCTCAAAAAGTTGCGTTGAAATAACTCAATTCCCCATAATCACAATAAATTGCAATGTCCCCTGAGAGGGGACATCCGAGCGATATGCTAGAATTCCGATGTCCCCTGAGAGAGGACAGCGGAGTGCAAAGGGTTAAGTGAAATTCAATCAAACCTTACACCTCAAGATGCTATTCCAGAGAACTTCCGTATTAACCACCATGATTGCCCTTGCCTGGCAAAAAGTCAGCTGTGAATTATTTGTTTATTGTGCTCTACCAGGGGAAAGAACCCAAACAGCCAGAAGCCTGTGTGTACAGAAGGTGGCAGGAGGGGTGGAAGGAGTCAAACTGGAACCTACTCTCCAATGTCAAAGGATTCTTCAGTGAAGAGTCCCCAACTCCACTCTCAAAAAAAATACGCACACACAACTTACAAGAGCTGGTGTCTCAATGCATGTCACTGACCTCAAAGGTCGGACCATGGGAGCTAGAAAAGTAAAGACAACCAACGAAAGGGGGCTGCTCCCGTGGGTCAACAAATACAAACAAGTATCCTTCCAATCTTTAACTCCAAAACAGTCCATGGCAGGAGAAGAGAAAGTGTTCCAAAGGCAGGTCATGTCCTTCAACTCCAAGGTGAAAGAGAGTAGAGCGAACTTGCTTCTTCCCTCCTTCAACTCGTCTATGAAATAATTAAGTTCTTTATTATTTAAGCCCCCATTAATAGTCTGTTAGTTGTGATCGACAACATGTTTTTTCCCATCTTTATTGTGATAAATTGACATATAACATTGTGCAAGTTTAAGATGTGCAATGTGATGAGTTAATACACATATATATTATGAAATATTTACCACAGCAAAGTTAGTTGACACATCCTTCATCTTCGTTTAGTTGTTATGGTGAGGATATTTAATTTCATTGCTACTTCTAAATATGCAATCTAGTATTGTTATAGACACCATGCTATAAAATAGATCCCTAGAAATTACTCATCTTATAACTAAAAGTTTATGCCCTTTGATCAAAGGCCAATTTCCCCAACCCCCGGTAACCATCAGTCTACTCTCTGTTTCTATGAATTCAATATTTTTAGATTCCATATGCAAATTATATCATAAAGTACTTGTCTGTCTTTGCCTGACTTACCTATTAAGCCCTCAACTTTCATCCATATTGTGACAAATGGCAGTTTCCTTCTTTATGGCTGAATAAGATTCCATTGTGTGTATATGCCACATTTTCTTTATCCATTCATCTGTCCACGGACTTAGATCCGCTGTCACTTAGAACCTTTTGTGTCTGCTAGAACCAATGAACATATAGTGCAGATGTCACAAAAATAATTCCACTTCCTTCAGATATATAACTAGAAGAGGGATTTCTGGATCTCATGGTAGCTCTATTTTCAATTCTTGAACTGTTTTCCATGGTGGCTAACTTACATTCCCACCAACAGTGTTAAAGTTTTCTCTTTTTCTGTACACCCTTCTAAGTACACAATCCGGTATTGCTATAGACACCATGCTATAAAATAGATCCCTAGAAATTCCCCAAAATTATTATTTCTTTTTTTTTTAAGGATTTTTTTTTAAGATTTATTTATTTATACAAGCACAAGCCAGAGGTGCAGGAGGGTGAGAGGATTCACCAGAGACAGAGCAGGAAGCAGAACAGGCAGAAGGACTTAAGTACACTGCTGAAGGGAGCAGCAGGCAAGACAGGAGGGATCTGCTTCACCATATGGGAACTCTCCCTAGCCTGCCGGGAATCGAACCGGCACTGCAGAGGCTGGGGACAGCTTCACAGCGCTGCACTCAACCCACTGCGCCACCAGGGGAGGCCCAGCACTTGTTACTTCTTGCCTGTTTGATAATAGCCATTCTATCACCTTCAGGTTTTCATTTACATTTCCTTGATTACTAATAATGCTGATTACATGTTCATGTAACTTTTAGTCATTTTTATATCCATATTCTTCATGGACAAGTCTATTTGGTTGCATTTGCCCATTTTTAATCAGATTATGTGTTTGATTTGGTATTGTGTTGTTAAGTTCTTTATCTCTTTTAGAGATTAACTTCTTATCAGATACTTGATTCGCCAAGTATTTGCTCACATTCCATAGGATGACTTTCACTTCTTTGATACTTTTACTGTGCAGAAGTTTTTAAATTTTACATAGTTTCACTTCTTGATTTTTGGTTTTAGTTGCTTTTAATTTTGGTGTCATATTCAAAAATATATTGCCAAAACCAATGCCAAAGAGCTTTGCTCTAATTGTTTTTGCTAGGAATGTTATATGGTTCAGGCCTGACACTTAAATCCTTATTCCACTTTGAGTTAATTTTGTGAATGGCTGAGGATAGGAATCCAGTCTTATTCTTTTGTATTTGTAATCCAGTTTTCCTACATCATTGTAAAGATTTTTAATTTCTTCATTGAATATTATAGTTTGTCTTGTCACATATTAGTTGAATATATATGAATAGGTTTATTTTTTAGCTCTTAATTCTGTTCCATTGGCCTATGTATCTGTTTTTATATCAGTAACACACTGTTTTGATTACTATAGCTTTGCAGTATAGTATGAAATCAGGAAATGTAATGCTTTGTTCTTCCTCAAGACAACTTTGGCTCTTCAGGATCTTTTGTGGGGCTATAAAATGTTAAGATTGTTTTTTCTACTTTTCTTTAAAAGTAGAGGTAGTATGGACAATTTTACCATCTTAATTCTTCTAATCTGTGAATAGGGAATAGCTTTCCATTTATTTGTGTCTTCTTTGGTTTCTTTCATCAATGTCTTGTAGTTTTGGTACAGATCTTACATCTCCTTAGTTAAATGTAATCCTAAGTATTTTTTTAATGTGATGCTACTGTATACTGGTTTTCTTTATTTCCTATTCATATAATTCATTCTTGGCTTATAGAGTCACTGTTGATTCTTGTTTGTTGATATTGTATCATGCAATTTTACTGAATTTATGAGTTCTGAATTTTTTTTTTTTGGTAGAGTCTTCAACATTTTCTATATGTCCCCTCCAAACAGAGAAAATTTTACTTTTTCTTTTCCAATTTGGGTGCTTTTCTATTTCTTACCTGACTGGTTTGGCTCACACTGCAAGTACAGTGTGAAATAGAAGTAGTGAGCATGGACATCATTGTTTTGTTCATTTCACCTCTTGGCTTATCATAAGTGGTCTTTATTATGCTGAGGTATATTCCTTCTATAACATATTTGTTGAGAGTTTTATCATAAAATGATGTTAAATTTTGTCAAATGCATCTATTGAGAGGATGATGTGTTTTTTTAATCTTTCATTCTACTGAGATGATGTATTACAGTTTGAGTTGTTTAAGTTCCTTATATCTTTTAGATATTAACCTTTTCAGCAGTGCATATGTTGAACAATCCTTACATCCAACATGTAATCCCACTTGGTCGTGGTATATTATCCTTTTAATGTACTATTGGATTTGATTTACTAATATTTTGTTATAAATTTTTGCATCTATCTTCATCAAGGAAATTGGTCATTAGTTTAATTTTTTAAAAAAAAAAAGATCTTTTCATGCATGCATACAAGAACTGGGGTACAGGCCAGAGGGGTGGGGGGATGAGAGGATTCACCAGAGACAGAGTGGGGAGCAGAACAGGCAGACCGACTGAAATACATTGCTGAAATACACAGCGGGCAAGTCAGGAGAGGCCTGCTGCGCCATGGGGGCAGCCCCCTGGCCACCCAGGGATTGAACTAGTGCTGCAGAGGCTGCGGACAGCCCCATATTGCTGTGCCCAACCCCCTGGACCACCAGGGAGGCCCCACTAGTTTTATTTGCTTATATTGTCCTTATCTGTCTTTGGTATCAAGATAATGCTGGCCTTGTAAAATGAGTTTGGGAATATTCCCACTTCTTCAATCTTTTTTTTCCTCTTTTCAATTCTTCAGTCTTTTGGAAAACTTTGAGAAGGGTTGATATTAATTATTCCTTACATGTTCAATAGAATTCACCAGTGAAGTCATCTGCTCCTGGGCTTTTCTTTACTGGGAAGAGGGCAGCTCTATTATTTGGGAGTTAGTTGACTACAGGATCAGAGTACTTTAATTCTAATAATATCTAATTTTTGTAATTTTAAACTTCAATGAGCATATGTCATTTTAGCATAAGTTGGCAACCCAAAATTGGATTAATAACTTAAATAACTACCAGGCTATACAAATTCCTGGCAGATTGCATATCGGACCAATTGTTATAAGTTAATGTTTATAACTCAAGGTCATCTAAGACAAATAATCACCTGAAGGGAAAGGCGGGCAGACCTGGAGCTACAGGTGCCAGAGGCTTCTATGACTACACAAATGAATATTAGATATATCTAGACACATGGTAAGAAATTTAATTTTTTCTGAATTATTGATTGCTACATTGCCCTCATACTTTTCAAGAAAACTGTCAAGAAAGAGGATAAATTGAAGTTGAATTCATTAAACCACTTCCTAAGTAGTTCTGGCATCTAGTAGATAAGTTCTAGTCAGACATAATCCTTCAAAAATTTGAGATTTCAAAGGCCAAGAACTGAAATGATACTATGAGAAATGTGCCTGGGCAGTGGTGAGTACTTGTATTTTCATTTGGTAAATAAGCCTGTGCTTGAGTCAACAGAGCAGTCAACCTGTTGGAAAGGAAACTTGAAAGTCACAATAGGTTCCACATATTTTTTATATGTAACAGCCCCAAAATGAACCTAAAGAAATAGAAAATGAGTTGCAGAGATTGAAACTCAATCTTCTATTCTTTTTTTGTGGCCTTTCAGTTATTAAAGATTGTATACATGTCACTCCTCACACTGGCAAAGATTTTACATCTTTATAAATGCTGCATAAGTTCTTCAACCACACTAAGTTGGCGTGATATCACAGCAAAGATGATGTATATGCAGATGAAATAAGTAGCCAAGTGTCACATAACTTGAGGGTCATCAAAAAGCTCTTTGGAAACAGACTCTACAATAGAGAGATAAATGTGTTTACTTGCAAATGTCTTAAGAAGACATATCAGGAAAAAATGGATAAGGCAGCAAATAGACAGAGGGAGAAGCAGTTGTGCAGTGCAGTTGCAACAGAGACCTCAGTCTATCCTTCAAGGAGATCTAGAGTTGGGGTGGCCCTTCATGTTGCCCCAAATTGAAGTGGGAGCGTGTTGGGAGCTGAATTATGTCTCCCCAAATTCATGTTGAAGTTTTTCCTGTAAGTGCCTTAGAATGGACTGTGTTTGAAGATAGAACTTTTAAAAAGTCAATCAAGGTTAAATGAGGTTATATGAGTGGGCCGTAATCTAACAGGACTGGTGTCCTTACAGAAAGAGGCACCAAGGGTGTGCACACACATGATAAAGGCCATCTGGAGGCACAGCAAGAAGACACAGCCACCTGCAAGCCAAGGAGAGAGGCACCAGGAGAAACCATGCCTGCCAACACCTTGATCCTGGGCTTCCAGAAATAAATTTATGGCAACTCTAGCAAACTAACACAGAGCAGACTTCTATTTGTCAAAAAGTTCCTCCATTCCTCCTGAAATTCCATTGTCATAAATTCCCTTAAATCACTAGTAATGTACTTCATTCATCAAAATAAAAAAATCATCACCACCACCTTGTTTCTGTCAGGCATAATGCTACGGACTAACAAGACATGGTGAGCCTGATGGACATGGTTCCTGCCTTGTCCAATAAGACAGAGAAGTAATTACAATGACATGAAAAGCACCAGATATTAGACTGGGAGAAGGAATAATCCAGCAATATAGAGCAGCACCTATCAGGAAGCAAAAGCTGATGGTGTCTTTAGCAATGGAAGGATAGAATGCAGGGTGAGAGGACAGGTGGAGAGGACGCGAGAGGAATACAGAACTGGGCATCCAGGGAGTTTAGACCTTTCATAAAGATACAAAGAGGCACTACAGGTCAGAAGCAAACAGACCCAGAAAAATTTGTTTTGCAGAAAATCATCTGGCTGTAGAAGGGATTAGATAGAAGATAGAATTTGTGTCAATATAGGGGGTAGAGATCAAAAGGGACTTTGTGATCGACCATCAGTGATAAAGCAAAGGGAAGAGTCATTTGGAAAACTGGGCAGATGTGTAAGTGGACAAGGGTGGGGGATTTTAGTTTGTGGGCTCTTCACCCATGTGCTGACAATTGCATCCCACAACTCAACACAGGATGCAACAACAAGGTTTTTTTTCAAAGGGAGATTCCCTCAGGCCACAAATAGGCAACTGCCCTACCCCAGAGAGTGTCCACTGTGCCCAGGAGCCCAAATCAAAAGCTATGCATGCGGGATAGTGCTGTCCCTCTGATGAGAGCCTGGAACTGGTGGCTCACCACTGAGTGCTGGACCAGGATCCAGCTAACCCGTGGCAGCTCAGATGGTCACAGGCGCTGAGGTCACACCACAGCAGCATCTCTCCTACAGCCAAAGTCTGTCTCCTCCTGAAGCTTCCTCTAAGCTGTCAAACTTCTCAAGTCTAGTTGTCCTCACAAGCCAACTGAAGTCTTTTTTTTTTTTATAAATTTTATTGTTATATTCCCCATACAATTGCAGCCCCCCCATTCTGACCCCAATCCCTCCCCTCCCGCCCCCGCCCCCCTAAAAGTGTCTCTGGTTCATAGTTTTCTGTTGATTTTGATTTTCACTTTCTTATAGTTATTCATTTTCCTGGTCCCTTATTTAAGTTTTCTAGATTCCTGCTCTGAGTGAGACCATCCGGTATTTCTCTTTTTCTTTCTGGCTTATTTCGCTGAGCATGATCCCTTCCAGCGCCATCCATGTTGCTGCAAATTGCATGTGTTTATCTTTTTTGAATGCTGAGTAATATTCCATGGTATATATGTACCACATCTTCTTGATCCAGTCATCTATTTTTGGGCATTTGGGTTGTTTCCAAAGCTTAGCTATTGTAAACAGTGCTGCTATAAACATAGGGGTGCAGGTGTTCTTTGGAATTGATGTTTCTGTGTCCTTTGGGTAAATACCTAGGAGTGGAATTGCTGGATCCTATGGAAGCTCTATGTTTAGTAGGTCCAGAAATCTCCACACAGCTCTCCACAGTGGTTGGACCAGTTTGCACTCCCACCAACAGTGCAGAAGAGTTCCTTTTTCTCCACACCCTCGCCAGCATTTGTTGTTGCTAGTTTTTTTAATATGTGCCATTCTCACTGGTGTAAGATGGTATCTCATGGTAGTTTTGATTTGCATTTCCCTGATGGCAAGTGATGTTGAACATTTTTTCATATGCCTGTTGGCCATTTGCATTTCCTCTTCAGAGAAGTTTCTTTTTAGCTCTTCTGCCCATTTTTTGACTGGATTATTTTCTTTGTTGTTGTTGAGTCTCATCAGCTCTTTGCAGATTTTTGTGATCAGTCCTTTATCATTAGTGTTGGGTGCAAAAATGTTCTCCCAGTTGGTGGGGTTTCTCTTTGTTTTGGTTATTGTCTCTTTTGCTGTGCAGAAGCTCTTTAATTTGATGTAGTCCCAGCTGTTTATCTTTGCCTTCACTATCACTGCTTTGGGTGATGTGTCTGTAAAGATGTCTTTGATGTGCAGATCACGTAGTGTTTCGCCTATATTTCCTTCTATGTATTTTATGGTTTCAGGTCTTATGTCTAGTTCTTTAATCCATTTTGAGTTGATTTTTGTGTATGGTGTGAGGTAGTGGTCAAGCTTCATTCTTTTGCATGTAGCGACCCAGTTTTCCCAGCACCATTTATTGAACAAACTTTCTTTGCTCCAATGCATAGTCTTTGCTCCTTTGTCAAAGATTAGTTGACCATAAATCTGTGGGTTTATTTCTGGATTTTCTATTCGATTCCATTGGTCTGTATGTCTGTTCTTGTTCCAATACCATGCAGTTTTGATGATTATGGCTTTGTAGTATAGTTTGAAGTCTGGGAGTGTGATGCCTCCATTCCCTTCTTTTTTTTTCCCAACTGAAGTCTTTTTAAGCAGCTTCTCTTGAACTGACTGATGCCTTCCCAAAACGAGTCAAGCCTCTCTCCTCAAGCCTCAAGCTGGCTCCAAGCCTTTCCCACACAGCCCCTCTCCAACTACCTCTTCCTCTGGCAAGCTGAGGATCTAGTCTCCCTCCCAAGTCTCTGCTTATATCCCCCTTCAGAGTACCCACCTTTCTAACCTAATTGGCCCACTTTCCAAACCAGCTGTTTCCAAGATGGCGTGTAATGGGTGTTGGTGTGTGCATGACCCTAACTGGTGTCAGTGCGAGCCTGGACCTGTTTGATCCATTCTCAAAACCAGCTCAGGATTCAAAACCAAACCCCTGATAGTGCATCCAATCTGCCCTGTACCCTCTCATGCAAGAGCTGGGCAGGTAAACTCTGCTGAATCTGAATGAATTGTCTCCAAAACTGGCACCTTTTTATCCTTCTTTTTCCTAAAACCCAAAGATAGCTGCACCAGGGTCAGCCATCAAACCCTGCTACCATCGTATAGCCCAGCCAGATGCCCCGCAGCTGGGGCTACTGTCACAGATGGTGGTATCCTTCCCAGAGAAAGAGAGAAAGCACCCCAATTAGCTGCCATCATCACGTTCAAACCTTGCCTATACTATACCAAGTGTTTGCAAATTACCTTTCACCCCATTGAAAGGTAATCATCTTGAAGACAAGGAAATAATTCATATTTCTATTCAGTAGGCACAGCACTTCCAGTTGCACAAAATGTGCTGCTTGAAGAAACACAGGCTCTGAGATGCAAGCAAACCTTAACTCAAATTCTAATGCCATAACCCGCTATGTGACCTGCAAGTGGTTTTACTTCTCTGAGCTTTAGTTTCCTCATATGTGAAATGCAAAGACAAAAACTTAACTTACTATATTGCTGTAGAGATTAAGGGAGATCATGTATATAATAAACCTGGCATATGTATGTATTCACTCGCCTTAAGCACCTGTTACGCACAGGTACAGTTCCCTGCTTGAGGATTCAGGAGCTACATTCCAGTACAGGAAGACAAACTGAATTTTGAAGCAAGATAACTTCAGACAGTGACTAATACTAAAAAGGCAAGAAAACAGGGGGAGATAATAAAAAGTTGCCATGAGAAAAGAGGCTGTTGCTTCAGATAAGATCATCATAGAAAGCCTCTCGGATTTAGCAAGTGCAAATGCCCTGAGGTCTGCATTCACTAAATGTGAGTCCTCTTACTTTCTCTACATTTTTTATTAAACTAACATTGCATTATAACATTACATAAGTTTCAGGTATCTGTCATTAAAAATCAAAATCTGTGTATATTACATTAAGTTTACCACAAAAGTCCAATTCTGTCCTTCACTATATAATTCCTTCCCTAATTGAAATAAAGAAAATAATTAAATTTACTACATTTTGATCTCTATGGCAATTGACCCTTTATCTGCTAATGTTTACATTCTATGTCAAGTGGATTAGACTTGTGCTTAATTAAACTCTCCAGCTGATCCCAAAATTTGAAAATCACTGTATTACAGACAGGACTGTGTGCTCCAATTAAAACATACACTGTCTTCCTTATAAAATGTCCATCTTGGAGTCTGCAGTTTGATTCTTTGTTTCCCTGCCTTATTCAGAGTTAGATGAGAACTTGCTCAATTAGGAAGCAAGTTAGTTTAGCTCCAAGCTAGAGAAAGAATTGTGCCCATGTTTTTGGCTCCTTTTAATTGAAGATAAATGTTAACATTCTGGAAGAAGTCCAAAGAACAATTACGAAGAGAAAAGTACTAGAAAATTATAAAACGACTGAGTTTTGTTTCCAAAAGCTGAACATACTCTGCTCCATAATGATAGGGAGGAATATGAAATGTCCAAAGGGGAATTTATAATGCCAAGAAGAAATGCTCTAGAAGAGAAAAGACATTTCATTTACCAAGTATAAGTGTCTCATTTTAAGCAACGAAAAATTAAAGTTCCAGGGCCTCTCCTGGTGGCGCAGCAGTTGAGCGCTGGGTTGCGAAGCAGTTGAGCGCTGGGCCTCTGCAGTGCCGGTTCGATCCCCAGCCGCCGGCGAGGGTCCCACACGGCACACAGACCTCTCCTGCTGCGCCCACTGCTCCCCTCAGCAGTGTACTTCGGTCCTTCTGCCTGTTCTGTTCCCCGCTCTGGCTCTGGTGAATTCTCTCACCCTCCCGTGCTTCTGACTGTACCCAGTGCTTGTATAAATAAATAAATAAATCTTTAAAAAATAAATTTAAAAAGTTCCAAGTGAGAGAAATACTTGCATCAGTCATGAAGATATTATTTATAAAACAAAAACATAACTACTTTATTGAGACTACTCATACATTACTTTGTAGAAAAGGTATTTTTTTTTTCAAAAAATATAATTATAATTCTAGAGCCAGCAGATACAGGGCAGGTTCACTATGGATTTGGGCAGATGGAAAAGGACAGTCCTGGAGTCCTCAGCAGATTTTACAGGCTTTAATGCTCTCTCAGGGAACCAGGCACACAGGCACACCAGGCAGGGAGGCTGGCATGCAAGGAGGCAGGCACAGGCCAGACAGAGCAGGTAGGAGGCAGGCAGGCAACCAAGCCTCCCAGCCCCCCCATGAATATTTACTCTTTCTGGGTTCTCTGGTGTTCTCTCGTGCTCTTGCTTCTTCTGTAGTCACGCTGCTCGTCCTCTCACAGCTGCTTGTCTCTGAGTAACATCATTTATATCCCTGGCCTCTAGGCTTCCTTACAAAATGAGACATTTCTAGGAGTAGTTGAACTGCCGAGGGCCTCAAAATCACTGTGTCGCTGTATCCTGTTACAAAAACTTTCAAGTGAGACACCAAATAACTTGATAAACTACACTTTGAGGGGAAAAGTCAGAAATGCACCATCTCAAATTTAACTAATCTGTACCTAGCAAGGATCCTGAAATCTTCATCCACAGCAAGCCTATGCACAGCCTCTCCCAACAGGGAGAAATGGCAGCGCTGTTTGTGGCCAGGGTCCTTTGGGGCTGCCATTGAAGGAGCTGGATAGCCAGAGCTGGAATTGCGCGGTGAAAAGGTCTAGTGGTGAGGGGACTAGTCTTGTAATAGCGTAAACAGTGGCTGAAGCCAAAGTCTGTTACAGGTGGTGCCCCCTGCAGGGGGGTTGCTGGCGAGGATAGATAGCCCCGGGGAAATGCTAAAAAGTGTCACATTTGGGGGTGGAGTGACTGACAAGAACTATAAGGGACTGCAGAAGCAGCCGTGCTTTATTCAGTGTTTGGGATTCAGCATTTGAGGATTCGGCATTTGGGTTTTGGGGTCAGCGATTTCAGCACCAACCATGCCAATCTTCCAGAAGACTGTTGTGGGCCTCTGAATGTGGAGAAGCTTCCAACACCCACCTCAAAGAGGAAAAGTTCGGAGGCTTTGCAAATAGCTGAGACTAAAACTCTTCCCCGTTTTGCTGCTGGTACAGCCTGGTAGGGAAGGTGAAGACCTGGAGCCAGGTGCCTTGCTAAGCTGCATGAGTGTGGCCATTTGAGGGGTTGTTCAGCCGCTGCTGCTACTGTTTTGAGAGTTGCTTATCTGATGCTCTGCTGGGGCATCTCGGCAGCTCAGAGAGCATCTCCTGTTGTATCTTCTGTTGCCTTTGTGAGTTGGAACGTGGCCTGTAGTCTGGCTGCCGCATGCTCCAGGCCCTCAGTAGCAGGAAGACGCCATCGTGGGCACATGGCTTATTGTTCAGGAGGAGCTCTGCGTCCTCAGAGGCAGGAGGACTATCTTAGCTGCTTTTGTTTAGGGCTTGAAAACACTAGACACTGCTCTGGGTGAGGTAAATGGTCATTGTTGGCCTCCGTAACCCTTTGCTTTTCCCTGGTTTGTTAAATAAATGCCATTATTGTTGTTTTCTGAACCTGAGTCGTCTTGCAATGGTGCATGCAGGTGATGAACTCAGACAGTGATAAACTATCTGGGGTGTGTTCTTGGCCAGTGTTAGTGCCCCTTGCTGGCCTGTATCAATAGCTTTGGGTACTCAAACACATTTTAGGAGCAAAGTATTTTTATTTCATTGTTATAAATCCTTCTGGACAATCCTTCAGTTACAATCCTTTCTATGATGAAGATACACTGTCACTTCCAGAAATATTTATTGAGAAACTATGCATTCATTCCCTGGGAATTTCCATCCGTCTGGAATTTATATTCTATAGGGAGGGTGTGGGAAGGGGTGGGAAGCAGGGGAACAAAAACCAGACAGATAAGAGAAACATACAAATGTCAGATAGTTGTATGTTCTATAACACAAAACAGTAAATTAGAAGCCTCTAGGGAGGCTGGGTAGAATAGGGAGGCTGGAGAGGGGTACAATTTAAAATATGGTAAAGGGATGATGGTCACCCTTCTTGAAAAAATTGTCAATGATTGTTTTCCTTCAGCCCTTCAACTACATTGTCATCCCTAACCCTTGAAGGAAGATTCCCTCCATGCCTCTTGAGAAATTGCCAGGGAGATCCATGGCATCTGAGATGGGGTACCCCACGGGAGGAGGCCCTACACTCCAACTTTTCCTAGGGTTTCCTAAGAGTTTGTGGGCAACACACTGGCTTCTAGTTTGTGAGGAGTAATGACAGGCACTTGGCATTTAGAAGAGCCTATCTGGGCTAGAGGCAGAGAGCTTTCAGCCTGGTTCTCATGGGAAAGTAAGTTACTCAGGATATATCCTGCCTCCTTTTACTCTGTGATTTACTTACAACCTTCCTCTGCCCTTATATTCTTGATAGGTCTCAAAAAAATGGCATATAATTGTCTTTTTTTAATGCAGTTTTAACAGCATTTAATTGAAAGGATTAGTTCACTTACACTTATTATGATTTCTTATATATTTCAATTATTTCCACTGCCTGGCATTATTTAGTGGTGTGTGTGTGTGTGTGTGTGTGTGTGTGTTCCTTTTTAGCTTTTCTGGAGACCAACTGAGGTTTCTTTTACCAGCTTGGCTCCCCCTTCCCCCCTTTTTTAAAGATTTATTTTATTTATTCATGCATATAAGAGCTGGGGTGTAGGCCCAGAGGTGCAGGGCATGAGAGGTTTCACCAGAGACAGCTGGGAGCAGAACAGGCAGACTGACGAAACACACTGCTGAGGGGAGCAGTGGGCGAGACAGGAGAGGTCCGCTGCACCATTGGGTTAGCTCCTGGGCAGGGGATGAAACTGAGACTTAACCCCTTGTGCCACCAGGGAGGCCCTGGTTTTCCCCTACAACAAACAAAAACTAGAAACATTCTGTTTTGTCCTTTGGTGTTTACCCTTAAGTAGAAACTCTTAACAAGTCAAAGCTAGTATCTTCATTCTTCTCTCATATACATGAACTTCAGCATGCATTTTAGCATTTCCTCACTCTGGTATCACATGGTTGCTTAGCCATTTTGCTTTATCTTGTTTGCCATAAATCTTAGAAGTGACTTGCTATTATTACTAATTTATGCAATTAATATTAAGAATTCTCCATATTGATGACCTTTTTTTATTCATCACTTCACCTTGTGCTTTAGCTTTTCCTACTGAGGTGATTTTCTATCCTCTTGAAGTATAACTTGTAAATACCTTTAGTGAAGATATGTTGGTTATAAACCCAGTTTTATTTCTCAGAAATGTCAACATTTCAGTCTTCTTGCTGAAAAAGTTTTGCTGGATATATAGTTCTACACTGATTGTTTTCCTTGAATACTTTACTCATTTTCTTCTTTTCTGTCTTCCTGTTTATTCTCAACACTGCCCCAGAGTCCTGTGCTCTTTGTAGGGTCCTGTGCTCTGGCTGTGTTAAGAATTTTGCATTGCCTCTGAGGTTGTGTAGTTCTATTATCATTTGCCAAATCACAGATTTCCTTTATCAGTCCCAGAAAATTATCTTTTTTTTTTAAGATTTACTTATTTATGCATACAAGAACCGGGTACAGGCCAGAAGTGTGGGGGGTGAGAGGATTCACCAGAGACAGAGTGGGGAACAGAACAGCAGAACACTGCTGTGGGGAGCAGCAGGGAGACAGGAAAGGTCTGCTGTGCCCTGTGGTTCAGCTCCCCGGCCGGGAATCGAACTCATGCTGCAGTGGCTGCAAATAGCTTCATAGGTTGTGTCTTGCGCCACCAGGGAGGCCCAGAAAATTATCTTTTCAATGAACCAGGATTTAAACTTTAATAATCTTTGTCATTTCTTCATTTTCTGTTTCATTATTTTTCTGCTCCTGAATTTTGAGCTTTTCTTTTAGATTAAAATTTTCTCATGAAATACTTCTTTAGCTATGTCTTTTAATACATAGTATTATTATTCCATTTTTATCATTCTACAAATTCTGTTGTGCTTTCTTCATGAGATATTCAGAAATTCATGAGATATTTAGAATGTGATGTTAAATTTTTTAACATATGGATTTCTTAGTTTTTCTTCTTTAACTTAACTTCCCCATGGCCAGAAAATTAATATCTTAAATTTATCAAGATGGCCTTTATGGCCCATTCATGGTCAACATTTGGACATATTCAACATGAACTGGTGAAAAATGTACTCTCCGATATATGGAAGAAAGATTTCATAATTTATCAATTATGTTAGTAGTAGTATTAAAATCTTCCATATCTTTCTGTTTTGATCTTAAATAATTGAGAAAGTTTTTTTAATGTCTCACTATGTGGATGAATTTGTCCATTTCTCCTAATTTCTTTCCCTTTATGTACTACAAGACTGTTATTAAGTTCACCCAAAATTGTTATTTCTTTCTCATAAACTTGATGTTTTAGCACCAGGAAATGCTCTTTATATGCCTTAAGTTCTACTTTTTCTGGTGTTAATGTAACCGCAACAGCTTTCCTTGTGTGAGTTCTGGAAGTCGGCCTCTAGAAATACCGATTGCATAATAGTTAGTGTCCAACTGTGGTCCTTGAATCTTGATCGTTAAGGAACCTCAGGATAGAGGATTCTCAGCTCACTCAGAACAAGTGAGGGGTGATTTTATTCTTCCCCCTAAAGGATGACTTTGCCTTGTGGAACTCCTCCCACTCTACCACTAGGTGGTCCAGGAGTAGGAGGGAAGGAATCTGATTCGGCCTCACTGGCTTCTGTCACTGCCCAGCTGGAAGCCTGCCTGCCAGTGGGCACCTCGCCTACAGCCAAGTCCCTCCCCAGGCCCTGGGGTGCCAGTTGCCACTGCCAGCCTCTCCCGCCTGGGAGTTAGGAGGAAGCTACTTCTAGGGAGCTGCAATCTTTAACTTCTTGCATGGGATGGAAAGGGCAAAGGAAAGAAATGGTTACCTGTTCATTAACACTGCTCTCCAAGAGAAGGTCCATCTGCGCTGTACTCAGTGTCTTTACTCCTAGCACAGGTACGGCTTGCTGGTATCTCCCCTCCCCTTATAAGGACACCTGGCACATTGGGTTAGATTCCACCCTGAAGGCTTCATTTTGCCTTAATTAACTTTTTAAAGATGGTATCTCCATGTCACATTGTGTGGTACTGGGGTTTTAGGACATCAACAAATTAATTTGCGAGGGACATGGTTCAACCTGAAAACCGGCACATGGTCCCTAAGCATTGGTGGCCTGGGAGGAGGACGTGGCAGAGGTCAGGAGGTAAGTTTAAAGTCAGGTTGCAGCCACAGTCCACACGTCCATCCCTCTGTTGCTCTGATTTAAGCCCCCTCATTCACAAATGTTGGTGTGAAGGGCCATCTCAGCCACTTCAAAAGGCTGCCAGAACCTGGTTTCCAGTGGGTTAGCACTGGTAAGTCAAGATTTGAGGGTTTGGGGGGATAGGAGAAGGGCAAACTTTTCCCTCAAAACAGAAATAATAAAGAGTGAGTCACAAGTGCAGACATGAAATTTAAAATTCCGTGGAATCATTCTCACCAGAAACAAAGAAAAGAGGGAAGCTGAAGCCGGCAGTGCCGGAGCTGGCTGAGCCCCAAGACCTCACCCTGGGTGATGCCATCACGCTGGACATTTTTCTTCTGCTGCCTTAAGACTCCTTGGGAAGCACTTATGAGAAATAGGTGGGTTTGTTCCAGGAAGCAATAAACTCAGCAACTTTAACAACCTCCACACCATCCCTCTGAGCCTCCCGTCACTCCTCTTACTTGCTGACTTTCTGGGCACCACAGAGGCATGTAGCTTCTCTTCTTCATACCCACTACAGCTCCATCGCTGGGTAGGGCCTGTTTCCCCTTTATTCTAAGTCTATGAAAGCACAATGAATGCTGCGATGTGCTTCTCCTCTGGGATCCCTTGGTGAAGTGTTTCCTGGCTCCATACATCTTGTGCTGCTTCTTTAACCACTGCCAAGAGTCTCCCACTCCTTTCCCCAGAAGCTCTCCCAGGAAACTGACCCCAAATAAATGGAATCTTGACATCTTTATGCCAGTGGAAAGAGAAGGAATGCCGTGTACTCTTCATGAGAATGGCTACCATAAAATACATGGAAAAGAAGTCCTGGCCAGGATGTGGAGGAATAGGAACTCCTGTGCAATGTTGATGTGAATGTAAAATGAGGCAACCACTATGGACACATTATGGTATTATCCTTAAAAAATTAAGCATAGAGGGCCTCCCCCGTGGCGCAGCAGTTGAGCGCTGGGTTGCAAAGCTGCCCGCAGCCTCTGCAACGCCGGTTTGATCCCCGGCTGCTCCCCGGCCACCGGAGGAGGGTCCCACATGGCGCGCAGACCTCTCCTGCCACCCTCTGCTCCCCTCCGCAGTGTACTAGGGTCCTTCTGCCTGCTCTGCTCCCCGCTCTGGCTCTGGTGAATTCTCTCACCCTCCCGCGCTTCTGACTGTCCCCACTGCTTGTATAAATAAATAAATAAATCTTAAAAAAATTTTAAAAAAATTAAGCATAGAATTGCGATATGATCCAGCAATTCCACATCCGAGTGTGTGCCCAAAGGAATTGAAAGCAGATACATGACGCAACCCAGGTGTCCAACATATGAATTGATGAGCAAAATGTGTTTTGTCTCTACAATATTTGAGGGTTAGAGGGGGCCAGGAAATAAACCTTTCCCTTAAAACAGAAATAACTTCCACTCATGTAAAGAGAGTGAGTCACAAGTACAGACAATTTAAAATTCCCTGGAATCATCCTCACCAGAAACAAAGAAAACAGGGAGCCAGCAATGCTAGGGCTGGCTGAGCCCCAAGACCTAACCCTGGGTGAAAGTCAATATTGTTGATCTTCAAAAGGAAATGAATTCTGGGCCTCCCTGTTGGCCTCTGGGTTAAGTTAGTGCTATCACCAAGGCCCACTGCGACTGCCTCAGTTCAATCCCCAGCCAGAGAGCTGCAGCAGACCTCTCCTGTCTCGCCCGCTACTCCCCTCAGCAGTGTATTTCGGTAGATCCACCTGTTCTGCTCCCCACTCTGTCTCTGGTGAATCCTCTCACCCCCCCACCCCACACCTCTGGCCTGTACCCCAGCTCTTCTACACAAAAATAAATAAAATCTATTTTAAAAAAAAGAAAGAAAATAAATTCTGACACTTGCTACAACATGGATGAATATGGAGACCACTATGCTGTGCAAAATAAACCAGTCTCCAAAGGACTAATCCTATATGATTTCATATAGGTGAGTCCCTAGCCAGTCACATTCACAGAGACAAAAAGTAGAATGGTGGATGCCAGAAGGCAGGGTGGGAGAGACCAGCAGCTCCTGTTTAAAAGTTATAGCATTTCAGTTTTACAAGATGAAACAAGTTGTGGATGTGGATGGCCATGATGGTTGCACGATGTGAAGGGATTAGGTGCCATTCACACGAAGTGAATTTGGTGAGGATAACAAATTTTATGTTACATGTATTTACCATTATTTTAAAATTTGGGGGGAAAATCAACAGATAAGGATAAAAATTTTTAAATAGAAAAAATTTTTTTAAAGAAAAGGGATGAAGAAAGAGTTGAGAGTCAAGGATGTGATGGGACCAGGAGATGTAGCAGAGTCTGTTAAGCATATTAGTTGGCAATTTCATAAACTTGAAAATTGATTGACATTTTTAGTCTGCAACAAATTTCCCATTGTCACAAAGGCTGTGTCAGATACTGGTCACCCTTTTAAAATTAATAGCAAGAATGATGAATCATGGCAATATGTCTGTTGTCTTTGTCTTTCTCATACAGGCAGTAGCACAAATATTGCCTTATGCAAAACCCACCTACATTTCCATTCTTTTATATCCAATTAGTGGAACATGCCAACACTGTTGGTCAGAACAGCCCATTTTGACATGCAGGATAAAGGGAAGATATTTTGACCAGCTATTTGTCCATTGTTTCAAAACAGTGCATCAACGTACAGAAACACCACTGATTGCTTAGTACTATTTCAAACACCTCTGACACCTCCCCTCACCTGAATCTCACCCCATCTCTGATTCCTTCCCACCCCCAAATCCCACCTGAAAATAACCGCATCCAAAATTATAAAAACATGTTTTTTCTTCATTATCAAAGGATCTTCAGCACAGTCACACAGATAGCCCTTGTCTTCATCCCTATGCCCATCCTGTGCCATATTCTTCTCCAACAACGATTGAGGATCAAGGAAAAATCATGCATCCAAACAGATGTAGCAAGGGCACCTGTAGTAGCCTCTTTGGAGCCAGGTATCCCAGCCCCTTGACTCAGCTTTGATGTGGGTGGCAGCTATAGTAGACAGTTCCCAATAGACTAACACCTAGGAGGCCCTCCAAGCCCTCACCTCAGTCTCCACATCCTGCCTTGTGTCCTTCCCTGAACATTCAAGAGCACACTTGCTCCTCATGAGACAAAATCAGGACACACAGAGCCGTCAATATCCCCAGTGAGCTTCAACCAGGGTCGGGGACAGACTAGCTGATGGCTAGTGCCCCAGAGAGACAATGCTGCCTGCCTCCACTCAGGTCCGGTGCACTGAGCCCACATCACCGGGATAACTCAGCATCAGTAGGCTTTCCTCTGCCCTGGTAGATCTCTCTCTGCTTCTTTCTTGTTTCCTGGGATCACTCTTCCCCACAAATTATTGATTTGAGCTCAACTTCTCAACTTTCAGAGGAACCCAAATCATGGTCATCTTTCCCCAAAACCTGATGGTTCATGTTAGCTTCTTTTTAATATGGTTTCACCTGTGAAGGCTGTCTCAGAGAGAACCCCCTTCAAAATAGCCAAGCTGAATGGACTTGTCGAGATATTATGAACTCATATAGAAAAGTCCCATTTGTAAGATGTTGGAGTTGTTTGGGTACATTTGTGTGTGTTTTAAGCTACACACCACTAGCTATTTTCTGAAAGTTCAATTTCTGTTTTGCTCAATGGTTCTGCATAGACCTAGGGATGTGTAAAATGAATCTCACAATAGTGTGCGTGTATGTTTGTGGAATGTGTGTGTAGATACTACTAGTGGAGTTTCAGGGGAAAGAGAGGGCTTTTTTTTTTTTTTCAGGTAACTGTACATTTTAGCATTAGTCATTAAAACAGGCAAATGATATTTGTATTAAAAGAACACTTAGGACCAGGGAAATTAAGCAACATATGATAAATGATAAACATACGCTAACAGTAAACTTAGGGTCAAAACCCATTGACTCTGAATCCAAGTTCAGTCAGTGAACCTTACATTAAACTACATAATAAAATATTTCAAACATAAGGAACCCATTCTTTAAATGACTTATAATGATGATAATAGTAGCAATTGTTAGATGCTTACTATGTGCTCTAAGTGCTTTACCTGCACAATGTCACTTAATTTTATAAATGTGAGATGAACACTGTTATCTTCACTCCTTTTGCAGATGGGAAAGCTGAGGCATAAAGGGCAGGATAACCTGCCAGGGTCACAGCGTAAGTGATAGAACCAAGCCTCAAACTCAGGTAATGTGGCTCTAGGACTTACAGTTTTAACCCTTATGCTTTAGTAACAATTCATCACATGATTCTTACACTTTGCAGCTGTATTTATTTTCATATATAATCAAAGGCATCGCCTTTGAGAGAACCAAAAAGAACTTTAAAGTATGATGATCTTTTCTGGTTCCACAGGGAACTGTGGCACTGATGTTGCTTGCTTGAGAAAAGGCCAGAGCCGAGTGCCACGGCAGATGGCGTGTTCTCTCACCACCGGCAGGGCCAAGGCAATCCTGGCTGGTCACACCCTCCACCTGGGGAAAGGTCTGGTGCTCCTTCTTCCCTCTCCTTCCCCCAGACTCCAAAATTCCTGCAGTTCATTAGGAGAGATGCCGCATTTAACACTCAGCGTGGCTACTTCACTGAGCAATTGCCAAGAACGGCATTTTTATCAAGACAAAACACAATCAAATTGGAAAGGAAATGTGTTTTGTATGTTCACCAGTATCAAAGAATTATTGTTACATGGGTACTTCACATCCACATGCATTATATCCTCAAAGTACTAAACTTATTTCAGATTCCATGTAGTCCGCTAAATTATACATCTGAACTAGAAATATGCAAGTATGTCTGGAGTCTTTTATAAGCATATGTCAGTTAAGGAAGGAAAAGCACAAAGTATAATCTGTTACTTTTCTAACCATTTTATAAACCACGAAAAATAAACTGGAACTATGCTACTGATAATAGAAATGGTAATAATAATAATCATTAAAGGGAGTTCTTATAAATAAATGGATAAGTAAATAAAGTGGGAATAAAATAAACTTCCACTCACACCACTCATAAAAATTAACTGAAAATACATGAAAGACTTACATGTAAGAGTTGAGATCATGAAATTCCTAGGTGAGAATATGGGAATAAAGCTCCTTGATGAGGTCTCAGGGGTGAGTTTTCATAAATGACACTTAAAACATATGCAACAAAATCAAAAATAAGCAAATGGGACCACATCAAACTAAAAATTTTTCTGCACTGCCAAAGAAACCACTGGCAAAGTAAAAAGACAAATCACAAAATGAAGAATAAAATTGTAAACCACATGTCACATGTCATATCCAAAACATGAAGAACTCACACAACTCAATAGCGTAAAAACAAATAACCCAATTTAAACATGAGTGAAGAGTCTGGATAGACATTTCTCTAAAAAACGTGTGAAACGGGTACACAAAAAGACACTCAGTGTGACGATAACCAGAGGCATGCAGACTAATTGCACAAATTGCTGTCATCTGACACTTGCTAGCAAGGCCTGCACCAGAACAACAGGAGGTAACAAATGCAGGTGTGGATGTGGAGAAAGGGCACCCATGTGCACTGGTGGTGGGATTGTCGATGTAAACTGGTGCTATACAAGAGGAAACAGTACAAGGATCCTCAAAACCTTAGAACTACCACATGATCTGTCACAAACTTACAAAATTTTCAAAATGCAGAGGTTGCACCACTTGATTCCAAGATCTTGCCTCTTTAGAGAAGTGAACAAGAAAAACTTCAAGTATTTCCTTAGATTAAAGGCACAGAGTTAAGGGGTAGATTGGTTTCCTAGCACTGTTGTAATAAAGCACCACAAACTGGGTGGCTTCAAGCAACAGAAATTAATTCTCTCCCAGATCTGCAGGCTAGAAATAAGAAATCAAGGTGAAGGCAGGATGGGTTCCTTCTGGAGGCTTCGAGGAAGGGTCTGTTCCTGCTCTAACTTCTGCCGGTTGCCTTCTATCCCTAGTGTTCCTTAGCTTGTCCATGCACCCCAACCTCTGACTCTCTCTTCACTGGCCACCCCCTCCACATGTGTCTTCACATGCCTGGCTCTGTGGCTCTGTGGCTCATTCTTTATAAAGATGCCAGTGTTAGATTGGCTTTGGACCCATCTTCACTCAGTATTCACCCATCTTCATAATGATGGCTTTATTTTCAAAGAAGGCCGCATCGTGAGGTTCTGGGAGGAAATCAATTTAGAAGAAACACTATTCAACCAGGGTAAATATAGATGTGTGAAAATATTTAGATCATAATTCATAGAATATGGCTATGGGTTAGGTCTGCACCCAGGGTAGCTACACATTGTACACTAAGTAGCTCACCCTGATCTGTGGGTTCACTTTTCAGTCTCAGTTACCAGAGGTCAACAGTGGTCTGAATATATTTATTCTATTATTAGTTAGTGCTAATTGTTATTATGCTTAGTTTAAAAATTAAACTTTATCATAGGAATGTAAGTGTAGGAAAAAAACAGCACATATCAGTTTCAGTACTGCCTGTGGATTCAGACATCCACTGGGGGTCTTCGAAACATATGTCCATGGACAAGGGACAGCCATTGCATGGTGTGGGATTTAGTCCAAAATATCTCACCACAATTTAGGTTGCTTATCAACATAATGTAAAATGAATTCAAACTTGAGCTCAAATCCATAACATCCACTTTCCCACAGCTCACCAGCTAATAATCTGCTCCTCCCTAAGTGGTTATTATATTGTTATACATGGTAGATGTTACAGTATTGAATTTTCTACCCAATATGTGGGAGGCCCCCAAGGCCACCCTCACATTCATAAATTCACTAAGAGGACTCGGGGGACTCAGCGCACAGTCATACTGATGCTGTGATTTATCACAGCAAAGAAGAAGGCTCATTGGGCAAAGTCTGGGGAAACAGGCATCTGCTCCCCAGGGGCCTCTCCCACTGGAATCACACAGGCTGCTCTCCTTCCTCCAGCAACTGGTTGTGATCTCAGTGTGAAATATTGTCTATAGGGAGGCTCATTAGAGACTCAGTGTCCAGGGATTTTATTAGGGGCTGGTCATATACACAGCCTCTGCCTGCCTGCTGGAACAATGTTCCAGACTCCCACAGGAAAGCAGGTGTTCAGCATAAACTACTGTGTTTGTTCAAACACTGAAACACAGGGTGTCACTCTTGTCACCCTCTGATGGGACCTCTCCTGATAGCTCTGTTCCCAGACACCACCCAAGCGCCAAGCTAGCAAGCAGGGCTTTTTAAGACCAAAGGTTTAGGTTGGTTGTACTCACTCTTTCCTGTACCCCCTGAGGCATAGCCAAGCTCCCCAAAAGATCAGTATGCTGCAGTCAATGGAGTGATGAGAGTTGTTCCTGGAGCCCCATCACTCCCACTAGATTGTTGCCTTTCTCCCTGACAGACACTCTTATTCTTACCTGAACAGAGCAGCTGTGAAAGGACAAATTGGAGTAGAAACAGAGAGGCAACAGGTCCTAGTCCTGGGCCAGCCCAGTATTAGAGGAGTTGAGGAGTCAAGTAGAAGGGTAATTGGGAGTGGGGACAAGGTATGACCTGGAAGTCTTGAACTAGGTCCTTCCTCATGATGGAGGAGATGATTTACTGATCAGCCAGAGTGAGTTTCTAGGGTATTTTTAAATATTTATTTTTATTCATTCATTTATTCAATAACCTAGGCTAATACAAAAACAATGACCTTTCTAAAGTGCAGATTGGGGGCCTCCCTGGTGGCTCAGAGTTAAGTCTCAGCACTATGAAGCTATTGGCAGCCACTACAGCACGAGTTCAATCCCCAGCCAGGGAGCTACCCACATGGTGCAGCAGACCTCTCCTGTCTCGCCTGCTGCTCCCCTCAGCAGTGTATTTCAGTAGAGCTGCCTGCTCTGCTCCCCACTATCTCTAGTGAGTCCTCTCACCACCACCACCCACACCTCTGGTCTACACCCCAGCTCTTGTATGCATAAATAAACAAAATTAATCTTTTTTAAAAAATAAAGTGGGGCCTCCCCGGTGGCGCAGCGGGTTGAACGCCGCACTGTGAAGCTGTCTGCAGACTCTGCAGCACGAGTTCGATTCTCGGGCAGCCAGGGAAATTCCCACATGGCGAAGCGGACCTCTCCTGTCTTGCCCAATGCTCCCCTCAGCAGTGTATTTCGGTCCATCTGCCTGCTCTGCTCCCTGCTCTGTCTCTGGTGAATCCTCTCACCCTCCCGCACCGCTGACCTGTACCCCAGCTCTTGTATAAAAATAAATAAATCTTCAAAAATAAAATAAAAAAAAAATAAAGTGCATATTGGTTGTGTCTTATGTTTCCTTAAAATGCTCGTGGTTCCCTGTGTCACTGTCATAAAGTCCAAACTCCTTAGCTTGGAATCAAGGTGCTGACCTCTCTCTACCTCCCTGACGCTTCTCTCTCACCACCCTGTTTGCCTTTACCCAATGTTTTCACCTTCCTCCTCACTTCGGAGGTATATACTATATATCCTTTGTATATGCCATTTCTGGAAGGTTTGGAAAGCCAAGATAGGTTGGTAAACATTGAAGGAAGTAAGTCATCAGAGCTCTGAGCTGCAAAAGTCAATATGGCAGAAGTATGTAGGACAGATTGAAAAAGAAAAGAACTAAACTAATAATCCCAAATAAATTATTTTGGTTTGGTCTGCTTCTTCCCTGATGATGTCAGATTTTGGGGAAAAAAATAATAATTAAATAAAAGGAAAAGTAAACCCAAGAGTTCAGAGCAGTTCTATGATTTAACAAATCTCCCAAATGATCTTTAATCAGTGAGGGTTTTCAGTCTCAAACAATGGAACCCATTTTGCGACAGGAACAATTAGTTCCCTCCAGCAGCCATTCTTTCTTTCCCACAGGAGTAAAACCTCCAGTTTTTAGCTGAGATATGGCTCTCCCAAACAAACACTGTATTTTCCTCTGACTAGAGTTGGCTGGATAACTATGTCCTGGCCAGTGCAGTGTAAGTAGAAGTGACCAGTTCGACTTCTGGGTTATGTCCTGCAAGGGAGGCTGCATACCCTCCCCTCTCCTTCTTCTGGCTGCACTATCTTGGCAGATAATAGCAACAGTCTGTGGTTTTGCCAACACCCTGGAACCACCATATCAACTCTGCATATTATACGAGAGAGAAAACATTTAATGCACCTTGTGGTATCCCTGTTCTGGATGCTGCAACTGTATCTGAAGTGCTAAACCAACTTAGCTTGTTAAACAGAAAACTCATGTCCTAAGTATGCTTAGGTAGCTCACAGAGTTTGTGAGAGGATCAGAGAGAGGCTTGAAGGGTGCACAGCCAGAACAACACCCAAACCATGGGACAACCCTACTCTAGCAAAGACCCACACAAGGAACTGCGCATTCGATGCCAGAACTGCTGCGGCCACTGCTGCCTCTGAAGTAGAAGCCTCTACCACCATCAATGCTGGAAAAAAATGGTGTTTGACTCTTTCATTGCTCGCTTACCAAGCAAAGACTCGCTCTGCAACATGTGTGTCTGTTGGACCGGTTAGGTCACATGCCTAACTGCAACGGACACCAGGAAACTGGGGTCTGGCATCTCTCTTGGGGAGGCAAGTAGGTCAAGCCAACGATGCACTGCAGGACTCTGAGGAGCTGCATGGATGTATTTAGTTGAGGGTACTAATATTTATGTAAATATCCTCCAAATTTCAAAGGCCTGATATCTTCTGGATGTTATGTCCCACCATGCCACAAAGAAATCAGGCACTCAGCAGGCAACCTTCCACATGGTGATTCAGAAAGTTTGGCTCCTTCCATTCCTGTGCGCAGAGGAAACACCCACTGTCATCCTATCCCATTGCGCTGGAGAAGGCTTAGGCAAAAAATAAAAGACACACACAGCTCATGCTTGAGGTGAAATGCTGTCAGCAAGTTATAAGTCAAAGCCATTACTGAAAGCAGAGGTGAGGCTGAGTGGAGGTACACTCCGAAGGCATCGCACACTCCAGCTTCTACATCACCACTTACCTGCACAGGACCGTGAGTAACTCTCACTCTAAATCCAAAAATCCTTTGACTTGTGTTGAACATCTAAGATACCCAGGGCTGGGATGTAAAGAGAAAATGACTAAAGTGGCTTCAGTGTTAGCATCAACCTCAAATCAATGATAAGCCTCCATCCAATTCCCCTTAGGGGTGGGGTTAAATGTTGCAAATTCACTGAATTCAGTCAGCCTGTCATTCTGTGTCCAGGTTACACCAGAGAGCCCTTCCATGCAGTTTCCTAGAATTGCTTCTGCAGGTAGGAGCCACTCACAGGCTCACTCATTCCAAGAGGGTGGGTGCACCAAGCACTGTTTGTGCAGCTGTAGCATCCCTGGAGACAAACCCTACCCGCAGAAAAGCTACCTCCCGAATGTCATTCAGTCCTTAAGCTTCTCCTGGGAAAAGATACTTTGTTTGCAAAAAATCTGCACCCTGCACAATTTCCTGGGGAAATACCTCAAATGAGGGGGAAAAAAATGAGATATTCTATTCTTCAGAATACCTCCCCTGCATCTCTGACCTGGTCCCCAGAAGCTGCTGTCATCAATAACTCACCCCATCAGGGCCCTGCAGGAAGATGCAGGGTACCTAGCCAGCAGTCACCACTCGTTTCCATCAGTGCATCCCTTTCCTTACCCACCAGGACCCTTCCCTGCAGGGCGAACCTGAGGAGGGTCTTCTGCAAGACCTGGGGATGACAGCCTTTGTCCCCACAGTGCTCTCCAGGGCTCTTCGATGTGTTGTTCCTTTTGGATGCCACACAGAAGTCTACACTAAGCATTCTTACTGATGCCACTCAAGACCTCCCTTTAGGACCTCCCTGGTGGCGCAAGTGGTTAAGATGCGACCTGTGAAGCTGTCTGCAGCCTCTACAGCACAAGTTAGATCCCCGGGCAGCCAGGGAGCTACCCACATGGCGCAGCAGACCTCTGCTGTCTTGCCCGCTGCTCCCCTCAGCAGTGTATTTCAGTCCGTCTGCCTGTTGTGCTCCCCACTCTGCCTCTGGTGAATCCTCTCATCCCCCACGCCTCTGGCCTGTACCCCAGCTCTTGTATGTATGAATAAATAAATCTTTAAAAAAAAAAAAAAGCTCCCTTTAAAGAATTTGATTGAAGCAAGCTTAAAGGGTTCTTCTGACTCTGTGGTTGCCTTACAGAAGGAGGGGATGTCAGCCCTTGAGGGATGCACATGGCCCTGCTCTCCCACCCATCCTTCACATTCCTCTGCCTTTTCTCAGTCTCCGCACACTCAGGCTGCCATGCTCATGTGTCTACACACTATTGACATCGGAGAAAGACCTCTTTATTCCTTTTTTTTTTTGCATCCTTATTATAACTTTTTTCCTCCAAATATGAGGATTTATATATTCAGCATAAAATTTTTCCAGCAAATGGGAGGAAATGTGTCTTCTTACAGAGTGAATCTGAAAAATGCCACTTCAATTTATTAAAGACTTATTAAAGTGGAAAGACCTTGTTGATCTAGCAATAATTAAAATAACCTGAGTTGCTAAGTGATTTGCTACTTTCATGAAAGATGGATTCATCAGTTATCTTAAAATTAATAACCCCATTCTTGATATTAGTATATTGGCTACATTGGGTAGTTTATATTGTAGATCACATCATTTGTCATTTTACTGTATCACCAATGCTGAATTCATAATTAAAATTCACAGTCATAATGTAACAACTAATAGTGTGTACCATTAATAATTCACAATAAATAAATTATATGTTAATTAGGAAGTACTAAGTAAGTTATTTTATAGCAATTGTTTGGTTTAGTTATGAACCAGTCATCAGTTAAAATTTAATAAATTTAGAGTTTAGCAGCTTATTACTATATATAACTTTAAATGTTACACATTTTAATGTGAGGTGCTAAGCTATTAAATTATTTCTCCCTACTGAGAGAGAAATTTAATTCTCCCCAAATTAAACTTTATTTTAAAGCTACTCAAAGTCTACTATCTCACAGAAAGGTGGTCAAATCTAAGACCATTTCTACAAAAGGTTAAAACAAGCAAGCATTGAAATGGTCATAAAGTATTTCATTTCAGCAGTTCTTGTCCTTGACACCTGCCTCCCTGTGTCTATGCAAGCATTTCGCTTTCCTTTTGTCCCTTTTCATTAAACTTGCCATGTGCTGATAAAAAAAAAGAATTTCATTTCCATAAAAACAAGACATGTAGGGCCTCTCCAGTGGCACAGCGGTTGAACGCTGGGCTGTGAAGCTGCCCGCAGCCTCTGCAGCGCCGGTTCGATCCCTGGCCGCTGGGCGAGGGTCCCACATGGCGCACAGACCTCTCCTGCCACCCGCTACTCCCCTCAGCAGTGTACTTTGTCAGTCTGCCTGTTCTGCTCCCCGGTCTGGTGAATCCTCTCACCCTCCTGCGCTTCTGACTGTACCCAGTGCGTGTATAAATAAATAAATAAATAAATAAATAAATAAATAAATCTTTAAAAAAAAAATAAAAGACATGTAATGATTATACAAATTATTTTGTTCATTTTACTGATTATTATTATATAAGAAAATATCCCCAAACTACAAACATTTACTGTCTGACGTAGTTTCTGAGTGTCAAGAATCAGGGAGTGACTGCACTGGGTGATTCAGGCTAAGGGTTTCTCACAAGATTGCAGTCAGATGTTGATCAGGGCTGCGATCATCTGAAGGTTTGACTGGGGCTGGGGGGTCTGCTTTCAAAATGACTCCCTCAGAGGGTTGGCCAGAGGGGGTCTAAGTTGCCCATTATGTGGACCTTTCCATGGGGCTGCTCACAACATGGCTGTTGGCTTCTCCCAGAAGAAATACGAGAGAGACAGAGAGGAGGCCAAGACAAAAGATGCAATATCTTTTATAAGCTGTTCTCTGAAGTATCATATTCTCCCTCTGCCCTACTATTCGTTACACAGATCAGGCATGTTAGAATGTGAGGTTTTGTGCAAATACCAAGAAATGCAACCTTGAGAGACATCTTAGAGGCTGACTTCCAGCCAGGAAAGTTCTTAATTTCTCTTCTAAAATATAAATTTTCTTTTAGTTTGATGTGTGCACTGATTGTTACTGTTCTATTGAGACATAATGATAAGAAATGTCTCCAAAAGCTAGCTTTGGGGTTGTGGTAGCCCTGATACATCCTCCTTGGGAGTGGGGTATGCCTACCCATTTCAGAGCCTTCAACATTCATTGATTTGCAGAAGATAAATCAACAACTGCCTAAATCTCCCAAGTCCCAAACTCATATCCCTGAAATGACCACCAGACATATTCTGCAAGCCCCTCAAATTCAACTTGTCCATTATCAAGCCCACTATCTTTCCTGAAAAAGTATCTTGCTCCACTTCAGTATTTCCTGTCTCATCCAGGTAGGTGAATACCTACCATGTCCACCCAGTTGCCTAAGCCAGAAACTTGGGGCTATCCCTGACTTCCCATTTAGTTACAACATTATTCTGGTTTTACTTCCTCGGCATCTCCCAGCTGTCTTCTAGATGCCCTTCAACACGATGTCACTTCCAACACTCATGGTTTCTCCCTGATTATTTCAATTACCTTCTAGTTATTCTGCCTCTGGTCTCATCTTCCCTTCTCCAGTCATTCCCCCACATTGCCCATTAAGGCAATTTTAAATGTGAGTTTGATCATATCATTGAAGTCCTTCAATGATTCCACATAAATGTCCTAATTCAGCAAACAAGGCTTTCTGGAGATTGACTCTGCTTTTTCTCTATTCTCATTTCTCATGAGACTCTAAATTCTATTCCTAACAAACTCCAGAGTCCTTGAAATCATCTATGCAATCTCCTTACCTCCACACCTCAGTACATATGTGTTTTCTCTACCTGGAATACATTTCCACCTCCTTGTCTCTCTTCCCAAAGCTCTGTCACCTTTCAAAACAAAACTCTAATGTCATCTCCTTTGGGCAACCCTCCCTAATCCTCAAGCTAAACCAATACTCCCTCCTTTGTTTTCCCCATGACATCACACACATCTCTCCATGGATGTGAACTTGTGGGATGAACTCATTAATGAGTCCCTCCACCACTGAACATATTGGCTATGCCACCGTATTCAATCTTGTAGTCACAGTAATGTAATAGTCACTTGATAGTTGCTAGTGAAAAGTCAAAAGGAACAGAGTCTCTTTTCCTCTGCCAGGGGCTTCATTGGAAGCAAAACTCTATGTGTGTGTCCACATCCTGCAGCTCTAGTCACCCTGGGTCCCTGAGGCATGGAAATGCTGCTTCCATGGAGAAAGAAGCTGATTACCTCTGCCCTCTAAACAATGCTCTTCGTGACAGATGATATAGGGTAGATCAGGATTCATTCCCTACTTGGCCTTGCTTTTCTGTTGAGGAAGTGAAGGTAA
The DNA here is from genome assembly GCF_964194135.1 of Talpa europaea. Classification (NCBI taxonomy): domain Eukaryota; kingdom Metazoa; phylum Chordata; class Mammalia; order Eulipotyphla; family Talpidae; genus Talpa; species Talpa europaea. The sequence goes on from NC_140068.1 coordinate 153,503,011, forward strand.
ATATTTGACTTCGCAAACTTACAATTACAAAGGGGTGGCCATGTGACTCAGTTCTGGGCAACAAGATGTGAGCAGAAAGCCCTAAGGGAGTGATTTTTTCCTGAAATGAGAGACAGATCCTTGGTCTGTCTGACAGAAGCCTTGGTCCCCTACCCTTTCTCTTTCCTTTCTGCCCAGAATGTACTTGAGAGGCCTAGTGAGGCAACAGCCTTCTTATGCCTACGAATCCAACAACCTTGAGAAGGAAAAACACACAATAGGCAGGAAGACAAGTAGGATCAGTCACTGATGATGCCAAATTGCCAGTCTCTGAGGGTATTCTGTAAGTTAAATAAACTCCTAATTCCACAACAGGATATGTTTTCTGCTATTTGCAATCAAAAGCATTTCTAACAGATACGCTATTGAAATATAAATTTCTTATTACCTCAAATCCCTTGGATTCTTATACAATATTAATAACAAAAACGGGTACTATTTATTGATCACCTACTTAGACCAAGCATGACAGTAAGTTTTCACCATTCATTAGCTCCATTTCTAATCCTGCAAGATAGGGGGTATTTTTGTGATAGAGTTCTCTTTAAGAATAGGATGATTCAGAGTGAGAGACACAGAGAAATGCCTTTAAGGCCACACAGTTATAAATGTCAGAGAAAGCACCCATGTTCTTAACCACTGTGCTATTTATTTATTTATTATTTTTTATTAATTTTTGACATCGTTTTTCATTTTTAAACAATATTTGCTTCCCCCCACCCCTCAGGTGGAGTCCCCATAGAGTTTCCTTCCCCAATGCACCCCCGTGCATCATCACCTCAGTCCCCTGTGCTCCTCCCTCCCTCCCTCTGATCCCTCTCCCTCCTGCTCCCCTGCAGGATGTCTCTGGTTTATAATTGTCTGGTTTTGCTTTGTTGTGTTTTGTACTGTTACTATTTTTTACACTGATGTCTTTTTTGGTTCCTTTATATTTCTGCTATAAGTGAAACCATCTGATGCTTTTCTTTTTCCTTCTGACTTATTTTACTGAGCGTAATGCCTTCTAGCTCCATCCACGTTGCTGCGAATGGCATGAGTTTATCTTTTTGATTGCTGAATAATATTCCACTGTGTATATGTGCCACATCTTCTTGATCCAGTCATCTATGTTTTGGGCATTTGTGTTCTTTCCAGGTTTTACCTATTGTAGATAGTGATAGTGCTGCAATAAACATAGGGGTGCAGGTGTTCTTTTGAATCACTGTTTTTGTGTCCTTTGGGTAAATACCTAGGAGTGGAATTGTTGGAAGCTCTATCTTTAGTAGGTTGAGGAGCCTCCAGACAGCTTTCCACAGTGGTTGGACCAGTTTGCACTCCCACCAGCAGTGCAGAAGAGTTCCTTTTTTACCACATCCTCGCCAGCATTTGTTGTTGCTTGTTTTGTTGATATGTGCCATTCTCACTGGTACAAGATTACCACTCAATGTGGTTTTGATTTGCATTTCCCTGATGATAAGGGATGTTTTTTCATATGCCTGTTGACCGTTTGCATTTCCTCTTTGGAGAAATGTCTTTTAAGTTCTTCTGCCCATTTCTTGACTGGATTGTTTACTTTGATTTTGTTGAGTCATGTGAGTTCTTTGTAAATCTTTGTGATCAGTCCCTTATCACTTGACTGGAGTGCAAAGATTTTTTCCCAATCAGTGGGATTTCTCTCTGTTTCGGATAATGTGTCTTTTGCTGTGCAGAAGCTTTTCAGTTTGATGTAATCCCAGGTAATTTATCTTTGCCTTGACTATCTTTGCTCTGGGTGATGAGTCTTTCCACGGTGCTCTTTTAAATAATGCCAATCAGATTTTTTAAAAACCATTCCTTTTTGAAAACACTCCTTGCCTATGCCTTTCTTTTATCTGATGACTTTCAATTCAATAGGGCTTGGCTCACAATGAGACTTACGCCATCAGAAGCTAACTACCAGTAAACAAAACTTGCTTAACCAAGTCAAATGGTATGATCACAAAGAACTCATGGAAATTTGAGCAGATTAGCCTTCTAGAAAAATGCCACAAGGGGCCTATTTGGCTTTAAAATGCAAAGTAGTCTGGCCAGAGTCTACATGGAAAATGTATAAACAAACATCTTTACAAAGTCTCAAGAAATGTTGGTGGTGTGAGCTGGTGCTATCCAGAAGGAACTGGACTCTGAAAAAAAAAGAGCCATAGGAACACGGTGGGGGCAGTGCCTGCTTTGAAGGAGTGAGAAATTCCCTCTAAGTGGAGAAAGGCAGGAAAAATTACAATGAGAGTGATAAGTGACAGACAAATTGAAGTAATTCTCTGCTTGTGTTAGAGTTATCCTCTGAAACTTCAGAAACACCTCCTGTCAAAATAGCCTTGGATTAGCACTGTTTTGCAGAAAGAAGGGCAGTGGCTTCAGAAATCCACACATAGTTACCAATAGCAAGGATGAAGTGACCGGGTCCAGCACGAACCACCAGCATTGTGAACTGCGTCTGTATTGTTCCTCAGTAAGCCAAATCCAGTGGGCCCTTCCTTAGGAGCAGAAAAGGGAACTAGATGCTGTCAGAACTTATGGTGGAGAATGCAATACAGTAAGAAATACATCTATTTGGTCTTGGCACAGAGAACCAGAAGCCCTTGGGATCTGGGTGCTGGAGACTCCTATGCTGATGAGGCAGCTGGCAACCAGAGTCCCCAGACAGTTAGCCAGAGCTGGTCTCCAGAAAGACCAAGGCTGATTAGAGGGCTGGAACATCCAGTCCACACTCCGACCTCCAGCAGGGGAGAGGGGCTGGAGGTTGGGTTCAATCACAAGTGTCCAGTGATTGAGTCAAGCATGATTAAGTAATGAACATTTCCTAAAACCTCCTTAATTACAGGGTACAGAGACTCTGGTTAGTGAACTAGATGCGGGGAGGGTGGTGCACTGGGAGAGGTAGGAAGTGGGGAGGTGGGGGTGGGAGCTTGGGAGGGTACTCCAAGCCTACCTCCAACCCCTGACACCCTTCTATCTGCCCATACCTCTGTTGCATTAAACCATTCAGCCATAAGTCAGAACTTCATCTGCAAACCAGGCTTTTATCTGAGGTCTTAAGAGAATTGCAATCCAGGAGCTTGGTGTGCTTACTGGTGGGAAGAAAAACACAAAGCCTGTGTACACAGGTTTTAAAGAGAAAGGAAAACACGTCTGTGTGCTAATGCAAAGAATGTCCTCTTCAAGCCTAGTTCATACAGAATTTGGCACCGTCTGCTCAAACTTGCCAATTCCAGATGTCAGGATGCTGGTTTGCCAAGGCTGATTGATATATGTGGTCATCAATTTGAGTTTCAAGTGGTCTGGCGTGGCAGATGTGTTTAAGTTCTACTCTCCTAACAGCCTCTAACTCCATTTTGGACATTCCCTTAGCATTTTAATTTTATGATTTCTTAGTTACCTCCATTGCTGTAGTCTTCCTTTCAAACCAGCAGTAATGAGTGTTTTCCTATGTGTGTTTCTGAGCAAATTATTAAACTTGTGAATCTTTCCTCTTTTTTAAATATTTATTTATTTTGTAAAAGAACTGGGGTATAGGCCAGAGGTGGAGGGGGGGTGGTATAGGACAGAGACAGAGTGGGGAGCAGAACATGCTGAGGGGAGCAGCTAGTGAGACAGGAGAGGTCTGCTGCACCATGTGGGTAGCTCCCTGGACGAGGATCGAACTTGGGCCATAGCGGTGATAGTGCTGAGACTTAATCCTTAGACTACCAGGGAGGCCCCTAAATTTGTGAATCTCTCCTTATATAACCTGAGGAGAAGATCAAGGAAACCCCCAATTCATAGCCAGTTGATCAGAAGTGGGGGGGACAGCTTGGGACATAGAGTCAGTGTGGGAAGTGGGGGCATCTTGTAGAACTAGCCCTTAAATGTAAATCCTCGAATGCTAATTCTGAGTAGATAGTATCATAACTGAACTGTAAGACATACAAGTTAGTGTCTAGCATTGGAGATGTCGGAAGTGTTAAGTAAAATGGCTCAGAGAGGATAAAGCCTTTGACGGGTGGTGCAGGAGAGGATACTGGGACCACCAAGCACTTGCCGTCCCAGGCCTTCACTGGCTTATTAAAAATTGGGTGACATCTGGGCCTCCCCTGGTGGCGCAGTGGTTGAACGCAGCACTGTGAAGCTGTCCGCAGCCTCTGCAGCACTGGTTCGATCCCGGCTGGCTGGCGAAGGTCCCACATGGCGCGCAGACCTCTCCTGTCATGCCCGCTGCTCCCCTCAGCAGTGTACTTTGTCAGTCTGCCTGTTCTGTTCCCCACTCTGGCTCTGGTGAATCCTCTCACCCTCCCATGCTTGTGACTGTACCCAGTGCTTGTATAAATAAATAGATAAATCTTTTTTTTAAAAAAAGGCAAAAAGTGGGCTTCCCTGGTGACCTAGGGGTTAAGTTTCAGCACTTTCACTGCCATAGCCTGAGATACATCCCCAGCCAGGGAGTAACCCACAAATGGCACAGCAGACCTCTCCTGTCTCGCCTGCTGCTCCCCTCAGTAGTGTATTTCAGTAAATCCACCTGTTCTGTTAATCTGTCTCTGGTGAATCCTTTTACCCCCCCATACCCTTCCTCTGGCCTATACCCCAGTTCTATGCAAAAAAAAAAAAAAAAAAAGTAATATGTGTTCATTTATAGAGAACTTGATAAATATACAAAAGAACAAAGAAAAAATTAATCCAGTCATAAACTCCTTTTCGTAAATAACCACTGTTAAATATTTTAATATGTGGGGCCTCCCTTGGTGGCGCAGCGGTTGAGCACTGGGCTGCGAAGCTGCCCACAGGCTCTGCACTGCCAGTTCCATCCCTGGCCACCAGGGAGGGTCCCACATGGCGCGCAGACCTCTCCCGCCGCCTGCTGCTCCCCTCAGCAGTGTATTTCGTCAGTCTGCCTGTTCTGTTTCCTGCTCTGACTCTGGTGAATTCTCTCACCCTCCCATGCTTCTGACTGTACCTAGTGCCTGCATACATAAATAAATAAATAAATCTTTTAAAAAAAATTTTAATACATGTGCTTCTAGAATAATGTATATATTACTCACTATTATAGTATAATTATATATTATACTATATAATAGCAATTATACTATAAAATAGCAATCTGTACTATTATATTAATATGTTAATATATAATGCTATATGTTATAATCATAACATGTAATTGAATTTACATATTAATTATAAATTGTATATTGTTACATTTATACATATTATAGTATATAATGTTAATAATACCGATAACACATTTAGGTAATATGCACAGTATTTTTTGCTCTTTCTTTCACTTTAGAGGTAGTTGTATACCTAAATTGACTTTACCTTTTTCTGCACTTTCAAAAAAATCAATGCAATTATCAACATGCTGCAGACAGATTATCAATCTTTCAGGCCCCAGGGTCAAATAAATTTTGTCTATTCCCAATCCTTCATTATCTATGTCTCTACTATCACCATACGTTTGTGGGGCTATTCCCTCCAAATGTTTTACTCCTTTCTCTTCATACTCAGCATTTTCAGCCAACTTCATTTCCCACTGATGTTACCGTAAGAGTTACCTCTTTGATTTCCCTGAGTCCATTTCAATCCATCTTGTCCACTGATGCAAGACTAATGTCCCCAAAATGCTATTTTCCAGCTATTGAGGAAAGGCAGGCAAATGGGGAATCAAATAGTCATCTTTGACTCAAACAGAAGAGCACATTTCGGCGAAATTTTTTCCTCCAAGGGAAATAAAACCACTCCTCCATCACCTTCTCCTTCCCACCCAATCCATTATTGTGAAGCAAAGCCTATTGCAAGATATTTAATCAAACCTCAAAAAGATACTAGCGACTCAAGTCGCCAAGGAAGGCTATAAGCAATGCAGCTGCTCTTCCCTACAAACGCCAGAGAGTTAGACTAGAGAAAGGCAGACAGAGGGGCCTCCCTGGTGGAGCAAAAGGTTAAGTCTCAGCACTATGTGCTATCCGCAGAGTTCAGGAGCAACCCACAAGGCGCAGCAGACCCCTCCTGTCTCGCCCGCTGCTCCTCTCAGCAGTGTATTTCGTCAGTCTGCCTGTTCTGTTCCCCACTCTGTCTCTGGTGAATCCTCTCACCCCCTGCATCTCTGGCCTGCACCCCAGCTCTTGTATGCATAAATAAATAAATCTTGAAAAAAAGAAAAAAGAAAGGCAGACAGAGACCCAAACTGGTGAGCTGCAGTGCAGAGGAAAAAGGCGGGTCTCACATGAAAAAGAAAAGCTTTGCAGGGAGAACGCTGATAGCCAAGCGGACTGAATGTCTGGATGGTACATCTCCCTTACATATAAAGAAAATGAAAACATATGCTAAGTGAAACTTGTTAAATTTTTGTTCACTAAATTTTCTTCTTAAAATAAAGACTTACAATTTAAAAAAAAAAGAAAATTAAAAAAGATTGCATTCACTATGAAAGTATATTTTTCTAAAAGGAGATAGAAATAAATAAGTTTAAGAAATTAAGATCTCAGGACCTCCCTGGTGGCACAATGGTTAAAGTCTCAGTGCTACCACGCTATCACCAGCCACTGTGGCATGAGTTTGATGCCTGGCCAGGGACCTAACCTACTCTTCTCACCTCTCCACCCCCAAACCTCTAGCCTACACCCCAGTTCTTGTATGCATAAGTGAATTAAAAAATAAATCTTTAAAGAAAAGTAATAAAGATATTGTTACGGAGCAACCCCGATATCAAACGGGTTGCCTGGCTGTGGGTCCTCACCTGCACGCTTACAAGGAACTTATGAATACTCCACTACAGGCACACACAGAAGGTTCATAAAAGGTTTATTTACAAGGGAAAAGGAAATAAGGTAAATGTACAACTCAGGGAGAAAATAGGGAAATAGTCTTTAATGCGTCCTACCCGATCCGCCGACCTGGAAACCCCAAAGGCACTCCAAGAGCTGCCCAAGCTGCAAGCTGGCTCGAGCCAAAAAAAAGGGAATCCCCCAAAGTTCACATGTCTGGTTTTATACCCAACCTGGCTGCTTAACCCACCCTCAGGTCCCAGCCATCTTCCCTTTGGTGGTAACGGGATTTGTCTTTCCCAATGTCCTGATGGCTTTGGTCTGTGTGGAATATTCACCTTAAATGTATGCATGCATATATTGAAGACATGTGAAACTTGATTCTAATTTTTCACATTAGTAATTATATATCTGGACATTAAACACTAAAAGTGTCATGGTATCATTAGTAAATTTAAAAACTAAGCATACATAAAAAAATTAAAAATAAAAATTAAAAAAATCATGTATGATCCGACGACTAATATAAAGTTAAATATCTTTCTAATAAAGTTAAATTATCTTTTAAAAAAAAAACCTAAGCATCCACTCCTTGCCCAGCAGGCAAGTTTTGGAGCTTGACTGGACAGAGGGAGTGGACGGGACAGCCAGGGGAACTGAGCCATCAGGTTGATGACCCAGATCAGGAGTCAGGACACACTCAAGACTAGCCACCCTAACCAGTCACTGATGCCTGGAGTGTAAATAGATTCTCGGGACTCTCACATCTCTGGACTATCTCATCAGCTGCTTCTCTTAGCAGTGTATTTCAATAAATCCACATTTTCTGTTCTCCCCTGTCTCAGGTGAATTCTTTCACCCCGATGCCACTAGCTTACAACAAAAACTGCAAATCATTTTTCAATATAAAAGTTTGCTAAGGTTGCATTAGGTTTTTTTTTATTTTAATATTTTTTATATATTTTTACATCATTCTTCTTTTTTTTTTTTTACAATGTATGCTATCTCATCTCAGTTATAGTCCCAGTGAAATTCCCACCACCCATTCACCAGTGCACCATCACCACACCCCCTTGTGCTCTTCCCACCCATTTTGATCTTACTCCCTTCTCCTCCCGCAGGATGTCTCTGCTTTATAGTTGCTTATTGATTTTTGATTTTTACTTTATCATAATAACCTTTTTTTTTCCTGATCCCTTATTTGGATCCTCTACATTCCTCCTGTAAGTGAAACCATCCAGTATTTTTCTTTTTGTTTCTGGCTTATTTCGCTGAGCATGATCCCTTCCAGCGCCATCCATGTTGCTGCAAATGGCATGTGTTTATCTTTTTTGAATGCTGAGTAATATTCCATGGTATATATGGACCACCTCTTCTTGATCCAGTCATCTATTTTTGGGCATTTGGGTTGTTTCCATAGCTTACCTATTGTAAATAGTACTGCAATAAACATAGGGGTGCAGGTGCCCTTTTGAATTAATGTTTTTGTGTCCTTTGGGCACTGGTGTAAGATGGTATCTCATTGTGGTTTTGATTTGTATTTCCCTAATTACGAGTGATGTTGAACATTTTTTCATATGCCTGCTGACCATTTGCATTAATTTTTTTTAAATGTTAAATGAAACTGTGCTTTAACTTTGACTTAAAAGTTTGATTTTTGTTACTTGCAATTATTTTGTCTTTTAGTGGAGACATTTCAATATTTTGGAAAATATAAATCATTGAAGCAATTTAAGATTTTTTAAGTTTTTACATTTACTTTAATTTGTTTTTGATGTAACATATAACCTTTGTTCAACTTGAATACATTTTATTTTTTTAAACATTTAGATCATTCCTATCCTAAGAAAACAAATTATGTGAAAATATTCATCATCCAGATATGGGGTTCAGATGATGAGGTCTGGTGTGTTGGGTCCCTCTGAGAAAGAATTCAGCAGATGTTCATCAGCACCCAGCAAGTTTATTGAGAAAAGGAAAATAAAAGGAAAGCGAGATGCCTGAATACATTCAGGTGGGCAATCTTAAAAGATAATAACTGCATTTTTCCAGAGCAAGCAGTGTTCACCTTTTAAAGTGTTCCCTGATGGAATTATTGTGGAACTTATCACTTCGGAGTCAGGTTAGGTTGGTCTTCTATGATTAATAATCCTCTCTGCCACCACCTCTGGCTGATAATCTTTTCTGACCCCGCCTCAGATTCCTGGAAACTTCCAAAACTGGTTTAGTTAAAGATGTACTGATACTCCCAACCCCCACCTCTGAAGTTTGTCCTTGTGAGACCTTCCATCCTAAATTTTTCTACTATAAAGCTCTACTGTTACAGAGAAGGGAGAAGGGTACCTTAGAGCCCCTGTAACAGGGGGGTCCCCAGGAAAGGGGGAGGTTCCAGGTTTCCTGCCCCACCCAAGGGAGGGTGGAGCTGAGCAGGGAGAAGAAGCTGCAGAGGAGACTGAGGAAGGAAGGAAGCAGGATGGAGCCAGGAGACCTGGAGGAGGCACATGGAACGTAGAGACACGTGAAGAAACTGCACTTGCCTTTTGGTCGTGGGCGTGGACTGGGTGACACAGATGTGGGTGAGACCGTGGGGAGGTGACAACGAGGGGACGGGTCACTTTGGGTGCTTGATTTAGAAACTAGATTCTTTGCTTTTCCTGTGTTGTTTCCTAATTGTATGAAAGCTCCTTCCCATTAAAGTCTCATATGTTTTGTGTTGATGAGGCTGATGGCAGAACCTATTTAGAGCAGGCAGGTTTGGGGGGTTTGGGGTGCCCCTCTCCCTGCCCTGTAACACCCCCAAACCTGCCTGCTCGACCCCCACCTCCTTGTGAGTCAAGTTCTGGTCTTGGGGCACCTCCTTTCCAGTCTTTCTATTCTTGTCCTCCATCACTATCACCAAGAAAAGTATTAATAGAAAATTTTAATTTATAGAAAATTAATTATAAAGTAGATAAAAGTGTATAAATCAGGAAAGTATTTAATAATCTTGTAAACCTTGCCAGTCCATGAACAGAACACCTACGTATTCCCAGTGAGAATTAAATTCAAGATCTTTATAATATTTTGCAAAATTTCAGTCATTTGAAAACCATGAACAGGTGCAGCAGACCTCTCCTATCTCCTGCTGCTCCCCTCAGCAGTGTATTTCAGTCAGTCTGCCTGTTCTGCTCCCCACTCTGTCTCTGATGAATCCTCTCACCCCCATACCTCTGGCCTGTACCCCAGTTCTTGTATGCATACATAAATCTTTTTTTAAAAAAGAAGAAAAGAAAATGTGATGTCTTGAGCTTTGTTCTTCATGCTTAAGATATCTTAAAAATAAATAAATAAAAACCATTAACAGCCAAGCCTTTTTATTTTGTCATATGGAAGTGTATTCCAAATAAAAGAAGAAAAGCTTTTTCTTGGGTTCGTTCCTGGTGTTAGGGGTTTTGTATCAGGGCTGCCCTGTAACACTGAGGTGCCATAAATGACAGTGGCAAAAAGATTTACAAGGGAAAAAACAAACGGAAGTTTAATCATATGTATCATGCATACACACGGGAGCTTTCAGAGACATAATGCAAAGGGCTGTTGAGGACCTGGGCTTACATAGCATCTTATCAAAGATCAATAATGTTATAGAGATGTGACAAGACAACGGGAGAGGACTTTGAGCTTCTAGGGGCAGCAAATTGCGGGAAGGCAATATAAGGAGTGATGGTAGATAAAGACTAGCCTTAGAAATGTTTGCTGTAGATCTTCCGGGCTGATAAGACTATAGAGTTCTCTTGGATAATGAACTTCTGTCCTTCCGGGTAGAGAAGGGAGAGGGACATCTTTGCAAATGTATGTCCTGTTTTGGTAGGTTTAGAAAACTTAAAGATCTTTCTTTAATCCCTAGAATAATACACAAACATTCAACCCAAAGAGATAAAATCAAAAAGGGAGGTGGGGAGCAGAGAATTTTTCTTATTGTCTACTTCTCAGTTGCATTCAGCTCAAAGTAACCCTTATGCCAAAGCATCCATCATCGCAAGGAGAGAAGATAGCACATACTTGATTTGTAACTTCGGAATATTTGGATATATGGGTAATGAGTCTCCATTTGCCCTCTTGCTCTGATGCCCACAAAAGTCAGAGGCAGTGTTAGGGGGAAAGGATGTTCTAAACTAATCCCATACAGGCTTTGTGGACTCCACCCCCACTCCAGACCAAAGCCATCAGGACATGGGGAGAGACAAGTCCCATCACCACCAAAGGGAAGGTGGCTGGGACCTGAGGGTGGGGTTAAGCAGCCAGGGTTGGTATAAAAACCAAACATGTGGGCCTTGGGGGGCTCGCTCTCTCGCTCGCCTCCTGGCTTCACGGCTCCTGGCTGGTGGCCAGCTCTCAGAGCACCATTTTGGGATTCCTGATCGGTGGATCGGGTAGGATGCATTTAAAACTGTGTCTCCCACTTTTCTCCCTGAGCTGTACATTTCCTCATTTGCCCTTCCCTTGTAAATAAACCTTTTATTAACCTTTCACGTGTGCCTGCTGTAGAGTATAGATAAGTCCTTTTAAGTGCGCAGGTGAGGACCCACAGTCAGGCACCCCATTTTATATTGGGGCTACCCTATAACAGCTGGACTGTTTATAAAAGCAAAGAACAGAACTGGCACAACAAAAACTTAAATGTTTGCCAAGGAAGAAAGGCTTGAGATGATCAAAGTGAGCTCAGGAGCATAAAAAACAAAATGAGCAAACTCATTCAACAGAATAGATATGGGAAATAAAAGTGATGCAATATGTGGATCATTGTCTCTGAAGTAGAAATCCAGCAAGGGGATAGAAACTTTATCAGAAATACAGCACAAAAGTCTTAAAAGAAAAACGAAATCTACAGCTTAAAGAGAAATGTCTTCGAGATTTGTACAGACTGAAACCCTCAGGCAGGAGAAAGTGGGTAACCTCACCATCATATGGTCCAGCGCCAGCTGTGTTGTCACTCACCTTTCTTACTGTACCTTGCACTTAGTTCATTTCTCTGTCCTCCTGGCTTGTTTCCTATCTGACGACATTGGGAGAGTGCTAATGTATTTTATGTTATACGTGAAATGAGATAAGCAGGCCCAAATGTGTGTCCAAAGGCCTTAGCTGTGTCATACATTGCTCAGGGTTGGTCAGGGTCACTGGTGTTACTCAGAGGCATTCTTTATTTCCATTTTAGGGCTGTTCTTAAATGCTAAAATCACCATAAATCTGACTTCCGTGGAAGGGAAGAGTCCGAAAAGGAAGAATTCCTTCCACTGTGTTCAAGTTCCCATCTCATTGCACATTACGAGGTTCTTCCATCGAGAGTTCCACCTCCTGGGGAATGCTAAGAAGGTGTACCCCCTCCCTCCTCACCCTCTAACCTACCTTTATTGTTATAACTGGAATGAGTGTCTTGTAGATAGCATATGGTTAGTCCAGGGTTTCTTTTTTCTTGAACTTTTTTTTTTTAATTTATTTTATTTATACAAGAGCCGGGGTACAGGCCAGATGCATGGGAGGGTGAGAGGATTCACCAGAGACAGAGCGGGGAACAGAACAGGCAGACTGACAAAATACAATGCTGAGGGGAGCAGCGGGCGCATCAGGAGAGGTCTGCAGCGCCATGTGGATTGCTCCGAGGCTGGCGGGGATCGAACAGGCACTGCAGAGGCTGCAGACAACATAGCACTGCATTCAACTGCCTGCGCCACCAGGGAGGCCCTTTTTTTCTTTCACTTTTAACCCATTCTGACAATCCATGTTTTTTAATGGTGTGCTTAGACCAAAGTTTAGTAAAGATGACCCACAGGCCAAATATTGCTCACCACCTGTTTTTGAAACAAAGAAGAATATGAACAGAGACTGTATTTGACCTGTAAAGTAAAATATATGTAATATCTGACCTTTTAAAAAAATTTTGTTGACTCCTGGCTTAGGCTATTTGTATTTAATGCACAGATAACTCTTAAACAACATGGATAGAACTGTGTGGACTTATTTATACAAGGATTTTCTTGTAAATAGACTATGTAAACTTCTAGGATAAATAAATACAGTATATTTTCTCTTCCTTATGATTTTCTTTTCTTTCCTTTCATTTACTTCATTTTAAGAATACAATGTGTATTACATCTACAAAGTATGTGTCAATCGACCATCTGTTGTTAGTCAGACTTCCAGGCAAGAGTAGTTAGGTTTGGGGAGGTGTCAAAAGTCATGTTTCGATTTTCAACTGTGTTAGCAGTTGGTGTTTCTAACCTCAGGGCTGTTCAAAGGTCAACTATAGTGATCAGTGTTTGGATTTTAAGTCTATCATTGTATTTCAGTTTCAGTTTCTTCTGTTTATCTTCTATTTCCTCTTTTCAATGTCCTTTTGAGCTATTTGAACATTTTTTTTATTTTTACAACTTATCTATTCTGTGTGCATTTTCTTTTTTTTATTGCATAGAAGAACTGGGGTGTAGGCCAGAGGTGCAGAAGGTAAGAGGATTCACCAGAGTCAGAGTGGGGAGCAGAACAGGCAGATTGACTGAAATCCACTGCTAAGAGGAACAGAGGGAGAGACAGGAGAGGTCTGCTGCGCCACGTGGGTCAGCTCCTTGGCTGGGGATCGAACTCAGGCCATAGCGGTGGTAGCACCAAGACCTAACCCCTAGGCCACCAGGGAGACCACTCTATTGTGTGTTTTGATTTTATCTCTTTGGATCGATTGTGTATTATTCTAGGGAGTACAATATAGATATTTAACTTTTCTAAATCTACTTAAATTACCATTTCAGCACTTCATAGCTAAATTTCCACATAGCTCTCTTTATTCTTGCCCCTTTATAGTGTAGTTCTGTTACATGTTATTTCAATACACACTGAAAACCCCATCGGACACCGTTAAAATTTTCGCTTTTCAACCACTAAACAAATTTTAAGGAATAAACAGAAGAACCATCTACCATATATCATAATAGATATTCGTTATTTCTTTTCTCCATTTCTAATACCAAGTTTTCCTTTTGGTACCATTTTCTTACATCTGCTGAATTCCTTTAGTATTTCTTTTAGAGCAAGTCCACTGGCAACAAACCGTCTTAGTTTTCCTTATCTTAAAATATCTTCATTTCAGTTTCATTCTGACAGAATTTTTCTTGGATTTAGAATTCTGGGTTCACAGTGCAGGTTGGAGGAACACTCAGTAAACTCAACATCAGTTCACTTTGAATTTTTGTCTTCTTCACTGATCTGCCTGTTCACACTCATTTTTCAGCCCTTAATACCTGCTCTCTGCATCCTCTCCAGGGTTTACAGCTGCAGTGGAGAGACGGGGTAGGGTGTGCTTACACCATCGCTACCCAGAAACCGAACACTCTTCCTACCCTTCACTGCTTTCCCATTAGGGAGAGGAACTCATTGGTTAGTGGGAGCTAATCTTCCCTGGTAATGCTTCCAAGTAAGTGGGGTGATTTCCTGAAAGGTCACAGCCAGGCATGCTCCAGTGCCTTGTTTTATCTTTATTTTTTATTCTTTGCAGCAGGATAACGAAGCACTGCCTTCTCTGTCACCGCCTGGTAAGTGCCCACAAGGCAGGCCCCGCGCCTCTTCCAGAGATAGCTCTAGCCATCCTCCACTTTCCTCCTAGGATCTCAGCATTTGTGCTGCCAGTGAGATTTCTCATGGTGGTCTCAGGGGTCTGCTCTGTGAGTCCACTTGGTCATGGGAGGTGCAGCACAGAGGTGCAGAGAGAATAGGAGGAGGAAGACTGTGCTTTGGTCAGTCCACTTTGTCAGATCATGAATCTGAGGGTTGTTTGGTCCCTGCCTGAAGTCTTTTGTAGTTGATACTTTCTACTTTTCTTTCAGGGCAACCCCAAGTTAAATGGGTTGGCCTACTGTGGGTCCTCACCGGCGCTCTTAAAAGGGGCTTATAATGAGACTCAACTGCAGGCACACACACAAAAAGCTAATAAAGGATTTATTTACCAAAGAGAGAAATGAAGAAAGGAATAACTCAGGGAGAAAGAGAGATAAATTGGTGAATGTGTCTTACCAGTTTGGCTGAGCTGGAAACCTAACAGCACACTGAAAGCCAGTGAAAAACCCAAGCACCCCCAAGGCCCACATACCTGGTTATACACCAAGCCTGGCTGCTTAACTCCAGCCCCAGTTCCCAGCATCCTCCCTTCGGTGGTGATGATATTATGGGATTTGTAGTCCTTGGTGTTTTGGTTCTCTTTGGTCTGGGGTGGGGGTGGGGTCCATAAAACCTGCTTGTGGAGTTTGTTCAGGACATCTTCTCCCCCCAACACTTTGACCATAAGATTCTTGTATCTAGTATCTCCCATCCACTAGACTCCTGGTTTAGTCATGGTAAGAGACAGAAAGTCTACTCTAACTGGTTTAAACAAATAGTTTGTTGTTTTTATAAATTAGAATGCCAATTTTGGGGGCCTCCTCTGGTGGCGCAGCAGTTGAGCGCTGGGTTGCGAAGCTGCCCACAGCCTCTGCAGCGCCAGTTCCATCCCCGGCCTCCAGCGAGGGTCCCACATCGTGTGACAGACCTCTCCTGCCACCCGCTGCTCCCCTCAGCAGTGTACTTTGTCAGTCAGCCTGTTCTGTTCTCCGCTCTAGCTCTGGTAAATTCTCTCACCCTCTCGCGCTTCTGACTGTACCCAGTGCTTGTATAAATAAATATTTAAAAAAAATAAATCTTTAAAAAATAAAATAAATGCCAATTTTATTGGCTAAGCTAGAACCAGGAGTCCTTCTCTTCATCTTGCAGGTCTGCTTTTTCCCATAATGGCATTATTGTTGGGTCCGAGGAGCTCGAGGTTAGAAATGCTACAGTGAGAAATCACAGTAAGACCTTCTTCTTGCCAATATTTCTAAAAAATCCTAAAGCTGGAGCTCACTCACTCTGATTAGATGACAGGTCCATGCCTGTGACCTAGAGAAAGGTTGGCCCATACAAACCCCAAGGACCAATAGCAGACAGTGGCTCCCCATGGAATATAGGGGTGCCGAAATAACAAACAAAGAAGATGCTTTGGAAAGCAAGCAACACTTGTCACTGCCTCATCCAAGGAAAAGTCTTATCAAAATTGTAATTGCAACTCACATACATTCCAACTATACACCAGGCACTATACTTTACATGGGATCAATGCACTTAGCACTCAAAATATTATTTTTTTTAAATCATGAAAATGTACACCAACATTAGCCGTCACCAAGACAATGTGCATTAAAAGAATATATGGAAGACATAAATTCTCATCCACTGCTGCTTAGAGTAACAAAGGTGTAGAGTCACTTTGGAAATCAATTTGGCAGTTTCCATAAAGTCAAACCATACTTACATCTGATTCAGCAATTTGATTCTAAGATATTTTCCCTGGGGGAAATAGCTATCCAGTCCATCCATCTACCTACCCACTGAAGTAGGCCAATTTTAGGATGTGTGCCCTCAAGATTGTCCAATTTTAGCACAACTCCTGATAAGTCAATTATCTCTGCCTGCTCTTCTCCTAGGCACTTTGCAGGTGGCTTATGGCTCCAAACACACTCTCTGTCCATCAGGTACGTGCACAGAGGGGAGTGCAGGAAAGCAACTCCGCACAACAAGAACAATGCCCTTTTGCTTTGTTTCTCCTGCCCTGTGCCTCGTGTGTTTCATTTATTCGTTAAAAGAACATTTCCTGGGCCTCCCTGGTGGCGCAAGGGGTTAAGCACTGCACTAGGAAGCAAAACACAGCCTCTGCAGCACGAGTTCGATCCCTGGGGGGCCAGGGAGACACCCACATGGCGCGGCAGACCTCTCCTGACTTGCCCGCTGCTCCCCTCAGCAGTGTGTTTCAGTCAGCCTGCCTGTTCTGCTCCCCACTCTGTCTCTGGTGAATCCACACACACACACACACACACACACACACACACACCGCCTTTACCCCAGCTCTTTTATGCATAAATAACTCTTTAAAAAAAAAAAAAAAGAGCGTTTCCTGAGTTCCCGCAATCCCAGTCACCGTGGTGGCGCGACAGGCCTTCCCGTTGCTCCCGAGCTGCACCCGGCTGGTGTGAAACGCCCTTTCTCGTCAGCAGCGCGTCTGACCCCCCGCCCCGCCCCGCCCCGCCCCGGGTCTGGAATTCCCAGATCGAGGGTTTCTCAGGTCGACGGTGCCGGAGCCCAGAAGCAAAGGCCCTAAACTTACTTTTCCCCCTGAGGAGCCATTTACTCGCGCACCCCGGCCCTGTCAGAATCTCCTCACAGGAACCCCCGCGCCGCACCCGGGGCCTTAGGACCCGGGGAGCTCGTGCCCCCCCCCCCCACCCCCGGGCTGCCTGGGGGGGCCGGGGCTTCGCGCCTCCCCAGGGCACCGGGCGATTGGTGCCTCAGCGAGGACGCGGGGTCGGGGCCGCCTCCAGCTCGTTCCAGCTCCAGGCGCGCCCGGGCCGGCCCGCCCCGCGCGCCCCGAAACGCGCCCGCGCCCCGCCCCGCGCCCCGGAGCCCCGCCCCGAGCCCCGCCCCGCCCGGCCGGGGGTGCGGCGCCGCCGCCCACGC
This sequence comes from Talpa europaea, assembly GCF_964194135.1. Taxonomy (NCBI): domain Eukaryota; kingdom Metazoa; phylum Chordata; class Mammalia; order Eulipotyphla; family Talpidae; genus Talpa; species Talpa europaea. The sequence continues at coordinate 153,520,353 of NC_140068.1, forward strand.
GCCCCGCGGCGGCCTCGGCCTGTGCGCGCGGCCCGGGCGCCTCGCATGGACGGCGGCTCCGCGGCGGGCGGCGGGCCCGGGCGGCTCCTGCTCTGCGGGCTCCCGGCGGGGCTCGGGGCGCTGCGCCCCCGCTGCCCGGCGCGGGCCTCCCCGCGGCTGCTGCTCCTGCTGCCGCCGCCGCCCGCCCCGCGCCGGCCGCTCGCCGACTGGGGGCGCGCGCGCCCCGGCCCCCCCGGCCCCCCCGGGCCCCCGGGCCCCGCGGCGGGGCTCGGCCCGGGCGCCCCCGGGGCCGCCGGCGCCCCCGCGCTGGGCCGCGGCCCCCGCGCCGCCTGCAGGAGAGGTGAGGCCGGAGGCGCGCGGGGCGGGCGCGGGGACCCAGAGGGGCAGCCCGGGGCGCCGGCCCTCCGGGGCGCGGGGCCCGAGGTCGGTCTGTCTGTCCGGCGCCGCCTTCGCGGCTCGCCGGGCCGGACAGCGGGGAGGAGCCGGAGGGCTGGAAAGTCAGTCCCGAGGTTTTGGGTTATTTATTTATTCACACAAGAACTGGGGTGCAGGCGAGAGGACTCCCCAGAGGCAGAGCGGGGAGCACAACAGGCGGCCTGACTGAAATACACTGCCGAGGGGAGCAGCGGGCGAGACAGGAGGGGTCTGCCGCGCCGTGTGGGTAGCCCCCTGGCCGGGGCTCGAACCCGTGCTGCAGAGGCTGCGGGCAGCTTCCCAGGGCTGTGCTTAACGCCCTGCGCCACCCGGGAGGCCCAAGTCCCAAGGTTTGGGCGCAAATTTTTAGCGGGATGCCGGGGAGGCCGAGCGTGCTGGGCGGAGGGGCGGTGCGCGCCCGCCGGGGCTCTCGTTGTGTCGGTGCCCGGCTTGGGGCGACGCCCGGGTGAAGGGCGTGCGGGAGGCCGGGAAGCTGGAGGAACCGAGCCCTGGGGAACGAAGGGCGGTTTACAATTTCATTTCAGACGCTGAGGGAGTCATTCATTGAGCACCAGTGTCTCCTGGCACTTCTGTAGGCGCTTGGGTTATAATAGTTAACAGAAGCCTTTCCTTCCTGGTCCTTAATTTTAACAGATTATTATACGTATACAGAGCGTAAATATATAATATATATAATTTATGCAAACATTAATTTTAAGATTATTATACATATACAGAACTTGTAAATATATTATATATAATTTATGCAAGCATTAATTTTAAGATTATTATACATATACAGAACTTGTAAATATATAATATATATAATTTATGCAAACATTAATTTTAAGATTATTATACATATACAGAACTTGTAAATATATTATATATAATTTATGCAAGCATTAGTTTTAAGATTATTATACATATACAGAACTTGTAAATATATAATATATATAATTTATGCAAACATTAATTTTAAGATTATTATACATATACAGAACTTGTAAATATATATATAATTTATGCAAGCATTAATTTTAAGATTATTATACATATACAGAACTTGTAAATATATAATGTATATAATTTATGCAAACATGAATAGCTTGCATTTAGTTTACAGAAATAATTATGTATTATGTATGTATACATATTTGTAATTTACACATTGTGATAAATGATAAGGGACAATATACACGGGTTAAAGGTTTCCGTGAGTGGCACAGGCTCCAGTCATGAATTTAATTACAGTCATCAGAATAGGTTTCATTGAGGGGGTGCAATTTGATTAAAAAAGGAAATGTGGCTAATCACATGCCCTGATTGAAACCGAAGTGTCAACAGGCTCTGTTTACTAGACAGCAGACAGTGATAAAAATGACATTTGGGTTATTTTTTATTTGCAAACATTAGCAATACCACGTTGGGAAGTCTAAGTCCATCAGGAATCAAACTGATGGCTGTTTTTTAAAATATCTTTCTTAACCGAAATGCCCAGTAAATGTTAACAGCATAAAATTCAAGAATACTGTTCACTCTCTGGGGGAGAAACTGGTGGGGCCACTAGGTGAAGGTAGCTCACATACAAAGGGTGGGAGATGAATATTTAACTCTGCCCATGTCCTGCAGTAATTATGAATTAGAGATGGCTTTGGTTTTATGTCTGCACTTTGCCTTTTGTTGCTCTTTTTTTGATGACCTGTTGACCTGTGGTTGAATTTCTCATAATTCTAGATTATGGGGCAGTTTTCTGAGTTTCGGTCAGTTAGTTTTCTGATTTTGTACCAGCAAGGCGGCACCATTGGATTCATCTCGAACGAGTGATCTGATTCTTCGGAGTCATGCAGAGTGAGGCGGGATGTATCGATACTGGAGAACACAGAGAGTAAGGAAGGCCATATGCCCATTCACCAGCAGTAAATGACTGATCATTGCTATGTTTTCAGCCTAGTGGTTTGTTCTGTGCCCAGGGTTTTCACTGGACTGTTCACGCAGTGCGATGTTATGAATAGGAATTTAACTTGGTTTCCTTTTCTGTCGAAGGCTGACTTTAGGCTTCTTTTGTTAGTGTTTTTATTTATTTTTTATTTTTTTTTAAGATTTATTTTTTTATTTATTTATACAAGCACTGGGTATAGTCAGAAGCGCGGGAGGGTGAGAGAATTCACCAGAGCCAGAGCGGGGAGCAGAGCAGGCAGAGGGACCGAGGTACACTGCTGAGGGGAGCAGAGGGCGGCAGGAGAGGTCTGGGTGCCATGTGGGACCCTCACTGGCGGCCGGGGATCGAACTGCTGCTGCAGAGGCTGCTCGCAGCCCAGCGCTCAACTGCTGCGCCACCGGGGAGGCCCTTGTTAGTATTTTTAATATGCTTTTGATATGCTGAAAGTCTCCCCAAAAGAGAATTACATATTACACTTTAGTATAGCTCAGTTTACTTGCTTGTTGGCTATTAGTGGGAATTCCCGGACCTTGTTTTGTTTCTTGATAGAGAAGGAGGTGTTCTGAATGCCAGAGAATGGCCGAGCCCTAGTCCTCAGGTTTGCCCTTTGACTGAGGTGAGGCTGCAGTCAGTCACCCTCTCCGCAGGAGCGGCAATGCCAAGTGGGAAGTGGCCAGCCCTTTTCTCCACTTTTTAGAAGGCAGCATTTTGAAATAAGCTTACTGTTGAAAATCTCGCTCATTTTGGAAAGGAAACCTGCATGTCTAAATCGGAATTCGCTCCTCTTTAGAAAGTGGTTATGATGGTTTGTTTTGTGTGTGTACAGAGGTGGAATTTGTGTTGTACGTCAGATGATTACTTGGTTTTTAGAAACAAGGAATTTGGAGCTAGAATAATCCCTTCACTCTTTGTGAGGTCTGAACTCAGATGTTTCCAGTTTCCATGAAACAGTCCAAGGCAGTTCTAGGATGAGTAAGGAGACTATAGGGGGCACTTGAGAGGTGCGTTCTTTCATTCGGTCACTTATTCACCCACCCTGTGTCTCAAGCCAGGTCTGCTCTGTGTCAGGCATTCAGGGCCTCGTTTCGTGAAGTCCAGTTTCTGTCCCAGGACTGGAAATATGGAATGGAAAGAAGAGGTACCAAATTCCAGCGAGCTTATCTATGTGAAAAGGGAAGACTAGGAAAGGAGTTGATCTCAAATTTTCTTCCTGACAGTCTCATCGTGCAGATCTTAGAAGTCGTACAGGTGAATCTGAAAAATTAATTCTGACCTGCAGTGTGCCAGGCCCTCTGATAATGCTAATGGCAAAAAAATAACTAAAAGATCTTGATCTAGTAGGTGATACAGACAGGGAAATAGTGTGGTCACTGCCATGCAGGAGCTGTGTGTGCTGGACTAGAACACTGAGAGAACAGCAGTCACGTTTTCTCCCCACCCCAGGCCTGGGTGGAGACAGCAGAGGGAACCATACAGTGTAGCATGTGTGTCCAGAACTTCATGGGTGCTTTGCAAGTTGTCAGAATATTAAAAGACAAGTAAAAGCAATACTTAAAATTCACCAGTTGAGAAAGGAGGGCAAACCACGCTGAAGGATGGCGTATCAAGATATGAAAGTGCAGGAAACAGCCTAGGCGGCTAGAAAGACAGCTGAAAGGCTAAGTGTGGGCTCAAAGCTTTGTTTTGCCAAGAACCTTATAAGGCTGTTGGTTTTTTGGATCTAAGGGCCCATTTTTACCATTAAGCACAGACATACAGTAGTCATTACATTTTAAATTTTGTTAGTCTGCATACTGCTTGGTACAATGAGTGATGATTCAGTCTCTTGCACTTACCTTGATGCTCACAGCCGCTGACTCTTTCCAAGTTGCCTGTAGGTTGGGAATCACTGCTGTGGGCTTAGGGAGAAGCATGGGCTCAGCAGGGCCCTGTCCATGCCTTGCTTTTGCTTACTTGCAACTTCCTTTAAGAGCCTCTAGTAGTGAAGGATTAAGAGTAGCAGTTGATTAACTGAAGTGTCTTTCTGGTCACCTAGGAAACCTCTTGAGCAAATCTTTAAACTTGTTAGTAGGTGACAGGTCTACCACTCCTGTACAACATATGGCATGTGGGGAAAAAAGCAAGATTTTCATAGCTTTGTTTGCTAGATTTAAATGAAAGTTATTTTATATTTTGCCTCTTTATTTTTCCTTTGCTTTCAAAATGTTTTTTTTTAGTTTCAGTATGATAATAAGGAGCTATTCTATTTAAATGACCTTTCTTGAAATAATGAGAAATTGGCATTGTGCTTGTTCCAAATTTTTCTTAAAACTTAGTAGTTGATGAAATAAATTAGGTCATGCTTTCTTATGCTACCTTCTTCAAATGACTGCCTTGAAACAAGTTTACAAAATGAGTTGGATGTGTAGCTAAATAGAAATTCATAGAAACTACAATATACAAAGTGTTAGAGCACATCTCTCTAAAGGTAGACTTTTGGGAAGACATCCCAAGAAAAGAAAGCAAAAAACCAGTGTTTATTATGTGTAAAAATACAGTAATCCTAGCAAACCAAATCCAGCAATATATAAAAAGGAGTGGACATTATAACTAAACAGGCTTTTGTTCCAGGAACATCATGTTCACTTATATCTGAAAATCAATTCATATAATGCACATATTAATAAAAGAGAGAAACTACGTGGTCATCTTAAAGGGAAAAAATTTGATAAAATTCAATACCCTTTCATGATTCAAAACAAAATGTGTCCCTAACTAATTAAAAACAGGAGGATACTGCCTCACCTGTTAAAGGGTATCTGAAAAATGTGTGGCTGATATATTTAAATAGCAAAAGACAGAATGCTTTCTTGTTAAAGTCAGGATTAAGGATATCTTTTCTCACCACTTCATTCAACACTATACTAGAAGTTCTAGCCAGAGCAAACAGGCAAGAAGATGAAAAGTGTTCAGATTGAAAAAGAAGAATTAAAACTGTCACTGTTCAGGTGACATGAACTTGCATATAGAAAACCCTGAGGAATTCATACAAATGATAAGAGCTAATATGTTCAGTGAGATCACCGAATTGATAAACTGATCTAAAGTACATATGGAAATGCAAGGGACTTAGAAAGCCAAAACAATGTAGAAAAAGAACAAAGTTGGCAGACTCCCATCCTAAAAGTCAAAATTTACATCAGAGCTACAGATAATCAAGAAAATGTGGCACTGCCATAAGGGCAGACAGGCTAGAATGGGAAACCGGAGCTAAGGCCTCACATTTATAGTCAACTGATTTATTTTTTTTGAAGATTTATTTATTTATGCATACAAGAACTGGGGTACAGGCCAGAGGTGCGGGGGTGGTGGTGAGAGGATTCACCAGAGACAGTGGGGAGCAGAACAGGCAGGTGTGCTGAAACACTGCTGAGGGGGGCAGCGGACAAGGCAGGAGAGGTCTGCTGAGCCATGTGGGTTGCTCCCTGGCCCACCTGGGGATCGAACTAGTGCTGCAGGGGCTGGCAGTAGCTTGATAACACTGTCTTTAACCCCAGCGCCACCAAGGAGTCCCCTATAGTCAACTAATTTTTGATGAGTTACATGACAGTTTAATGGAGAAAAATAGTGCTGGGACAGCTGGTCATCCATGCACAAAAAAATTGAAGTTGAGCCCCCATTTCATAGCATATACAAGAATTAACTCTAGTGATTCAAAGACTTCAATGTAAAAGCCAAAGCATATGTCTTTGTGTACTTCAATTAGATATGACACCAAAAGCACAAGGAGCAAGAGAGAATATAAACTGAAGTTCACTAAAATTAAAAACTTTTGTGCTTCAAAAGCTACCATCAAGAAAGTAAAAGAGGGCCTCCCTGGTGGCACAAGGGGTTAAGATGCAACCTATGTAGCTCGTCACAGCCAATGCAGCATGAATTTGATCCCTGGCCAGGGAGCTACCCACATGGCACAGCAGACCTCTCCTGACTCGCCCGCTGCTCCCTCAACAGTGTATTTCAGTCAGGCTGCCTGTTCTGTTCCCCACTCTGTCTCTGGTGAACCCTCTCACCCCCCTCAACTCTGGCCTGTACCCCAGTTCTTGTATGCATAAATAAATAAAATCTTTGAAAGAAAAGAAAGTAAAAGAAACCCAAGAATGTTAGAGAATATTTCCAAGTCATATCTATGATAAGGGAATTATCTAGACTATATAAAGCACTTATAACTCAGCAATAAAAAAGATAACCCAGTTTTTAAATGGGCAGAGGATCTGAATAGATGGTTCTCCAAAGAAGATATGCAGCTGGCCAATAAGCATATGAAAAGCTGGTCACCATCATTAGCCATCAGGGAAATGCAAATCAAAACTGCAGTGAAATACCACTTAACACCCATTAGGATAAAAAGATAATAACCAGTGTTGTTATGGATGTGGAGAAACTGAAACCTTCATATACTGCTCTTGGGAATGTAAAACCGTGCAGGCACTTTGGAAGGCTTCATCTCGGAGAGTTAACATGGAGTTACAGTAGGATGCAGCAGTCCCACTCCTAGGGGTGTACCCAAGAGAACTGAAAACGTGTTCACACAAAAACATATACATGAATGTTCGTAGGAGCAGCATTCATATAGGTAAATGTGGCAACAACGCAAGTGTCCTTCAGCTGATGAACAGGTCAAAAAAAAATGGCATGTCCATACAATGGAATGTTGTTTGGCAATAAAACAACAGAAATAAAGTACTGACATGTATAGCAAGATGATGAACCCTGAAAACATCACTCCGAGTGAAAGAAGCCAGACAAAACATCACAGGCCTTGTGATACTGTTCCTATGAAATGTCCCAGGTAGGCGACTCCACAGAGACTGCAAGTCGGGGCCTCCCTGGTGGTGCGGGGAGTTAAGTCACAGCACTGTGAAGCTGTCCACAGCCACTGAAGCATGAGTTCCATCCCAGGCCAGGGAGGGGACCCACATGGCGCGGCAGACCTCTCCTGCTCCCCTCAGCAGTGTATTTCAGTAAAATCCACCTGTCCTGTTCCCCGCTCTGTCTCCGGTGAATCCTCTCACCCTCCCCCCAGCATCTGGCCCCATACCCCAGTTCTTGTATGCATGAATAAATAAATCTTTAAAAAAGAGAGAGAGATTGCAAGTAGATCAGCAGTTGTCTGGGGGTGGTGGACTAGGGAGATTAAGGAGTGATAGCTAACAGGGATGAGTCCGCTTTGGGGTGGTGAAATGTTCTAAAGTTGATTGTGGGGATGGTTGTACAACTCTATTCTAAATGAAATGACACACTTGCGGTGGGTGAGTTGTAGGCTATGTGAATTAGACCTCAACAAAGCTGTTGTAAAAAAAAAAATAGGTTGGGGGGGGTATGTCATATTTTTTTCATGGTGCTAAGTTGTTTTTTTCTGCCATTAGATTTGGTTTTGAACATTATTGGCCTTTGCATTTCTAGAGCTGAGCCTCACTACTGGGTGCTTGCAGCTGGAGCGCAAAAGGAAAGAGTTCACCGCCTCTGGGAGCAGGAAGCTCTACTTTGACACCCATGCCTTGGTGTGCTTACTTGAAGAAAACGGTAATCCCCACTCATTGGTCATTCCCTGCCTTAAAAGAGAACAATAAATTACGAGTTCTGTCATGATTAGATTTCATCTAATTTCTCCTCTTTCTGACTTTTAAGTCTGCAAATAACCTTCTGAATAATCTGGTTTTTTCATTCCCTTGTTTTTTCTTTAAGGAAATGTTTGCTTCATCAGTACAATGGAGATGTTTTTCACACATTTCCTCTTCGTTCCAATCAAGTGTATTTTTATAACATCACTATGGATATATAGTGTCGTAGGTAAAAACTCAGGTCAGCAAAACTCAGGATTGTTTTCTATAACAACTGTGTGAAGCACAAAAATAATGTTATCGCTCTGCATCTTGGTTTTAAATTTTTTTGTGGAATTAAAATGTAGGTAGTTGAGCAGCAATTAAGATGCTTTCACCTTATTCTTTGTTTTTTAATATTCAGACTAAAATTTCCAGACTAACATTTTTAATATTCAGACTAATATTAGTTCCTCATGGTCAGAAGAATTCCAAGGATCCTTTTGAGTATTCAGTGAAATAATTTACTTGAATGCACTTTGGGAGAACTGTCAAATGCTGCATAATAATTTCTACAGTTTCTCAAACTTGATTTTTAGCGAGAACTTAAAAGGGGAAGATGCGAAGTAAGAGGAAGGGCATCTAAAATTATGTTGAGAAGCAGAAGTCTTCCTGCTTTGCTTTTTCTTTTTACATTCTCTCTCTCTCTCTCTCTCTCTCTCTCCCCCCCCCCGTGTGTGTGTGTGTGTGTGTGTGTGTGTGTATGTGTACCTAGTGTTCTTATATTCAAAGAAGTCAATTGTAGAAAGACATTGAAGCTAAGGGGGGCATTTCTACATGATATTAAGGAAACATCCTTAATTTGCTAAGTGTGACAGCATGGAGGTGGCTGTAGTAAACTCAGTGGCCTCAAGCCTTCCTCTCATGAAGAGGTGGAGTTTATTTCCCTTCTCCCCCCCCCAAAAAAAGTGTTATCTATTTTGACAAAAATTGTACACATTTAAAAGATCAAATGCACTATTTTGATATGTGCACTTTCTGCTTTTCTTGATTTCAAACCTTGACCCACGAGGGTGTGAAGGTGCTTACTCAGGCTGATGGTGATAATGTGGGGTATCTAAGATGACTAGGTTGGCATGAGGTCAGGCAGGATGAGGTCCAGAGCTGTGTTTCCTAACAAAACTCCCCATGTGTCTATAATCTCACTCACCCTGATTGTGTCTTGTTCTCTCATTCCAAAAAAAACTAATTTGTATCTGGTAACTCAATAGGTTTTCATGTTTAACGTCAGTTTTTTATTATCCCTTTTTCCTACCATTGGGGGTTTTAGGTTTTCAGACTTTGGAGTTTATCGCCAGTGTTAAGTTCTCTTTTTGTTTCTGTTTTTCTTAGTTTTGCGTCTTAACCCCTGTGCCACCAGGAAGGCCCATGTTTCTCTTATTCTCTTCTTCATAATTGCCAGACCAAATTATGTTTAACTATGAATTCTTCTTATTAAAGTATTAAAACATACAGATGTTCACTTTCAAAAAATTAGGAGGACAGAAAAGAAACAAGAGAAAGTATTCCGAATTCCAGTTCCCCAGAGCTACACAACACTATCATGTTAGTGGGTAAATTTTGGAATGGTTTTCTTGATGAGCATCGCCCACACATTGAAAATGAAAGGACTTTGAGTAAAGTGGAAGGAATAGGTCTTTGAAGGTCTTTTTTTTGGTCTCTTTAAGTATATTTTTTTTTAAGATTTTTATTTATTTGTTTATACAAGCACTGGGTACAGTCAGAAGTCCTCGTGTTACATGGGGGCACACGCTCAACCCAGGACTCTAGTCTCCTTACCCTCTGCTCACTAGGCGCTCCTTCTGCTTCTGAATTCACACATTCACCTGAATATGTTTCTCCATGGACAATTTTTTTTTCTGACATCTGGAATTCCTGAGTGTGATTATCTTTATGTGTTTGCTCAGGGTTTACTACTCAACAAGCAGAAATCATTGTGTCTGCCCTGGTCAAGATCATGGATGCCAATATGGATATTGTCTACAAAGATATGGTCACCAAGATGCAGCAGGTGAGTTTTGTCAGCCACCTGAGCAAATAAGAAAGCTGAAGGTGGCATTATTTGTATATTATATTTTCAGATAATTTTCTGTTGAAAAGTAGTTAGTGACTTTACCCATAATTGAGAGGCAAGTGATTACAGTGTCATTAAAAAATATATATTTTTTCAAAGCTACTTAGTGGACTTACAGAATGGTGCTATAAAGTCACTTTACTTGAGAACTGTTCCAGTCAAACACACATTAATAACGGCGATGTGGGCAGAATTACAGTGCTGGGCTCTTCAGCTTGGACTGCCCCCCTCTTGACTGTGGTTTACGTGATGATGATACTGGACTTGTGTTTTATTCTTTTCCTTTCCTCATTTTGTAATTTTTTTTAAAGATTTATTTTTTTATACAAGAACTGGGGTACAGTCAGAAGTGCAGGAGGGTGAGAGGAGTCACCAGAGACAAAGCGGGAAGCAGAACAGGCAGAAGGACCAAAACACACTGCTGAGGGGAGCAGTGGGCGAGACAGGAGAGGTCCACCACACCATGTGGGTTTCTCCCTGGCCAGCCGGGAATCGAACCTGCACTGCTGAGGTTGCAGACAGCTTCACAGCATGGTGCTCAACCCGCTGCACCACCGGGAAGGCCCTGTAATTTTTTTTTTTTTTGAGCCTCTTTTCTCATGCTCATGTTCTTCTAATCTCTTATTAAGATGATATTTGATGGGAGATGGACTTTTTTTTTTAAGATTTATTTATTTATGCATGAAAGAACTGGGGTACAGGCCAGAGATGTGGAGGGGGGGGGGGTGAGAGGACTCAACAGAGACAGCAGAGAACAGAACAGGCAGACTGACTGAAATACACTGCGGAGGGGAGCAGCGGGTGAGACAGGAGAGGTCTGCTGCGCCATGTGGGTTGCTCCCTGGCCGGCTGGGGATTGAACTCCGTGCTGCAGAGGCTGTGGATTCATAGTACGGTGCTTAACCTCTTGCACCACCAGGGAGGCCTGTGAGATGGACCTTGTAGACTAGACTAGATTATATGTTTTATTTTTCTTTTCCTAGGAGATCACTCTTCAGCAAATAATGTCTCAAATTTCTAATGTGAAAAAGGATATGATTATTTTGGAAAAGAGTGAATTTTCAATGCTCAGAGCAGAAAATGAGGTAAAATTAGAATTGTTCATATTTACAAACTATTTTATATTAAGGTACTGAAATATATAGACACATAAAAGTACACAAGTGTACATTTTGATGAATTTTCACAAGGCGTCCTTCTCATGCCCCCCTGTAGTCACTCCTCCCACAGAGGAAGCCATATTGCCTTTGACTAGTTCAGCCTATTCCAGAACTTTATCTGATGGAATCATATGGTGTGTCCCACAGTGTACGTCATTCTTTTTCATTGGCTAAACAGCATTATATGAATATGCCTCATTATTTTATGCTTACTTTTGTTAGAAGTGTTTCCAGTTTTGGGTTATTATGAATAAGTGTTGCTATAAAATATCCCATAGTTTCTCAAAGCATGTCCTATGGGATCAGTGTTTAAAGAAATGCTCTCTTTGTATTTGCCTTTTGTTTCAGTCCTATTTAAAGTTCATAAGGGAAATGCAATTATTACCTTTTGATCTTAACCTTGCCCTTAAAGCTAAGGCAGAATTAGTTAAAAGAAAGTTTGAAGGATGTATTAAAGGATGCAGCTTCTCTGAAAGCAAATGCATATGTTAAAAACACTTGTGTTACCATTTTTTGTAACCTTAGTGATGAATCATAACAGATCTGAGGATATACATGTGGTCATAGTACTATCCTGTCTCGACAAATAATCTTTTCTGCTACTGAAACTGTTCCATTAATACTATATTCTTAATGCAGACACTTTTCCTGTGGAACGTGGGGGGGATTTGTGCATTAGTAATGTTTTCATATTTGTTAATTACTAAGCTTTATATTTTTATTCAACAGTCTAAACATATCATTGGCTTATTTCTTTTTAATGTGTTTTTTAGAAAATGAAACTTGAGCTGCATCAGTTAAAACAACAAGTAATGGTAAGATCACCATCCTGTTTATTGGTTTATTTTATGTAATTACATGAGCTTATTAATAATAAATATAAGAAATATTTTATGTCCTTAAAAACATAATTCCATATTAAATGTGTATGTAATATGTTTCAAAAGTACAAATTAGAAGATTTAGCTAAAAACACAGCCAATGAATAATTTCTGATGCCTACACCCAAATTCATTAGGGAAATTGTGTTCTGGGAAGAATTAAGGCATCTTTTTTTTTTTTTTAATAGAGGCATGTTTTATTTATTTATTTATTTTGTTTATACATGCACTGGGTCCAGTCAGAAGCGCGGGAGGGTGAGAGAATTCACCAGAGCCAGAGCGGGGAGCAGAACAGGCAGACGGACGAAGTACACTGCTGAGGGGAGCAGCGGGCGGCAGGAGAGGTCTGCGCACCAAGTGGGACCCTCCTCCGGTGGCCGGGGAGCAGCCGGGGATCCAACCGGCACCTGCAGAGGCTGCAGGCAGCTTCGCAACCCAGCGCTCAACCGCTGTGCCACCAGGGAGGCCCCAGGGCATCTTAAAGTGAAAGTTTTTTAAAGTAGCATTGTGGATTCTCTTAGAAGACGTTATCTTTAGCTAATTACTTGTGGTTTTAAAATGTTTACTATGTTGGGTGTTTGATTGCTTTTGAAGTGGAAGGGATAATGATATTACGGAAGATGTTTACATGATTGTCAGGAAGAAAGCTTTATTTAAACCACTATTAATGTTTTACTTCACTGAGACCATCTCTGCTTTCCAAAGTTGTCCAAGAAATAACTTTATTCATAAATGTCACAAGGAAATTATATTGAGAATCCTGAGGTCAAAAGCAACGATAACTCTTTAGAAATGGATTTGTAGCCATAGCTGCGTATGTCCCGAGGCAGGACAGACTCCAGATGTAGCTTGACCAGTGTCCCAGCATCATCAGTCGCTGTCCCCCCTTTGTCTACAAGCCCCTGTGTCTGCCCTTCCTCTCTGCTGCCTGTGGAGACACAATCGCAGGTTTCACATCTTCAGGGGTTTAGATTTCTTACTTTTGATTTCTTTCTCTCTTTTCTGTTTGCCCTTTTAGGATGAAGTGCTCAAAGTCCGAACAGATACCAAGTTAGACTTCAATCTAGAAAAGAGCAGAGTAAAAGAATTGGTATGTTCTTTTATTAAAAATAGAAAACTATTTTCTTCACAGGATGGAATGTTTGATGAAGTTGCCATTTATATGCAAGTACTGTACCATATTTACCTGTGTATCAGTGTTAGACACAACTGCTTCTTTTTTTAATTATGTTTTGGATTCGGGCTTAAATTTTAAACTTTCGAAAGTAACGTGAAAATTAAAATCTGGGTCAAGTCAAGTTTGAATCATCTTTATTTCCAAGATGCTAAATTATGTGTCCTTAGACATTAACAAAGAAATTGAATTCAATCTTGCTTTATTTAATGGTGACTTAAGCCTCCAGCTATCTTGATTTTATAAAAGTTCAATTGATTATCTGGCTTGAATAATATTAGATTATTAATTTCAAGTTCTATACTGAAATTTAAGATTAAAATATATTCTCATAGTCTTTAAAAAAAATTTTAAACATTTATTTTTATTTATTTACGCATACAAGAACTGGGGGGTAGGCCAGAGGTGCGGGGGGGGTGAGAGGATTCACCAGAGACAGAGTTGGGGAGCAGAACAAGCAGATGTACTGAAATACACTGCTGAGGGGAGCAGCGGTGAGACAGGAGAGGTCTACTACAGAGATCTGCTGCACCATGTGGGTCAGCTCCCTGGCCAGGGATCGAATTCCTGCTGCAGTGGCTGTGGATAGCTTGATAGTGCTGAGACTTAACCCCTGCACCACCAGGGAGGCCCTCATAGTCTTTTTTTAATAGAGAAATCATAATGACTTTATTGCATTGTTTCAAAATGCAAATTCTCAATAATTCTGTAAGTTAGGCTAAATTGAAATTTCAAATAAAATAGTGCTCTACATTTGTTACCAAAAAGAGGTGACAAAATGTGGGCTGTAAATAATCAAGCTGATGGAGATAGATGCTCTGCAGCTGTGTGTGCAGGTTTACACTCAGGATCTGAGGACAGCTCTGCTGTCTTCGCCTTTTCAAAAGTAATGCCTATAAATACATTTTTTTTCATACGAACGTTTCTTTGTTTTCTTAAATTTTGTTTTTTATGGCATTGAGATATGACATATGTAACATTATATTAGCTCAGGTGTGCAGCACGTGATATTTCTATGCATCACAAAATGACCCCCAGCCTAGTCAGGCCTGTCATCATACGTAGATACAGTTGTTTTTTTCTTGTGACGAGAACGCTTAAGATCTGCTCTGCAGCTTTCAAATATGCAGTACTGTATTAGCTGTAGCCACAATCCTGTACATTACACTCCATGGCTTATTTATTATATCACTGGAAATCTGTACCTTTTGATCCTCATCACTTTCTCCTTCACTTCCCCCTGACCCCAACCTTTGGCAACCACCAATTTGTTCTCTTTATCTATGCGCTCAGGGAGCTTTTTTTCCCCCTTTTTTAAAGAATCACATGTAAGTGAGACTGTACCGTATTTGTCTTTTCTCTCTGACTTATTTAACTTACCATAGTGCCCTCAAGTGCCGTCCATGTTGTTGTAAGACAAAATTTCCACCTTTTCTAGGACTAGGTAATACTCTGTTGTGTATATAGGACATTTTCCTTATCCTTGCATCCATCAGTGGACACGTGGGTTGCTTCTGTGTGTTGACTGTTTTAAACAATGCTGCAGTGAAAGTGAGGGTGACAAATGCCGAAAAATAGATGACTAGATCAACAAAATACTGTATATATACAGAATGGAATACTATTCGGCAATCAAAAAGATAAATTCATGCCATTCACAGCAACATGGATGGAACTGGGAGGGATTATGCTTAGTGAAATAAGCAAGAAAGAAAAAGAAAAATAGGGGGCCTCCCTGGTGGCATAAGGAGTTAAGCATCAGCACTAGGAAGTAATCCACAGCTACTGTAGCACGAGTTTGATCCGCCACCAGGGAGCTGACCCACATGCTACAGCAGACCTCTCCTATTTCAGCTGCTTCTCCCCTCAGCAGTGTACTTCGGTCTATCCGCCTGGTCTGCTCCCCATTCTGTCTCTAGTGAATCCTCTCACCTCCCGCACCTCTAGCCTGTACCCCAGTTCTTGCATGCATAAATAAATCTTAAAAAAAAAAAAAGAAAAAGAAAAATATTGGATGATTTTGCTCATAGGAGGAATGTAGGGGAACCAATTAAGGGATCAGGAAAAAAATAATTATAATAAATAAAAAACAAAATTAACAGGCATCTGTTAATCAGAGACACTCTGCGGAGAAGGGAAGAGGATCAAAACGGGAGGGAAGAGCACAAGAGACAATGGTGATGGTGCACATGGGAATTGGTGGTGGGAATTTTATGGGGACTCCACCTGAGAGGTGTACAAAGCATGCCTTGTACAAAAAGGAAAAATGATGTAAAACATATATATATAATTAATGATAAAAAATAAATAAGATGACATTTAGTATAATCATAAAAAAAAAAAATACTAACCGAATCACAGCTAAGAGAGCTGAATATGAAATACATTTTCCATCCATGTTTCTGACATAGTAATTAGATGAAACATTTTATGTGTTTTAAGAGTGTCAGCAAAGATTATTTTAATTTTACCTTAAATTGAAAACCAAAAATTTTTAGTAGAATTATAATAAAGATGAACATATCCCTCAAAAAATAAATAAATAAATAAATAAATAAATAAATAAATAAATAAGAAAGTAGGGGTGAAATAAGCTGAAAGTGTTAATAAAGATATGTGTTGGGTTGCTATTTTTAGCCCATCTGTCTTTTTGTTTACACCTTATTTGAATTTGATAACATTAGATGCCCTTTTTATTCTCATCATAATGAAAAATAGGGCATAGAAGGTGTTTTCACTAACACAGAGCTGGATACATGTCCAGACAGTGAGTACTCAAAATTATTCATTGTTTTCTCATTTTTATAATTTGCTTTTAACCAAAATGTACTGCAATGATAAATGAACCTAGTCTGGAAATTCAGACAAATACTTAACTGTATTTAGAAATTGCCTCTGGATTTCAAGAGTTAAGTTGAGCTTCATTGTACAAAGTAATTGTTATGCCTATGTTACCTGTCTTTCTAATCTAAAAATATTTTTCAGACATGAGGACCAAATCACCTAGTATCTGAAAAATACTTAGTGATCACTAGCATATGACTGGTATCTCAAAGAAGAGAATCTCTTTTGACTACTTTTGCCCTAACTGGTTGAGTCCTTAGCAAAAATTCTGAATCTATCTGATTGATAAGGAAACCTCTAACTAACTGTTCTTCTATATCATAGGAGATTGGGAAATATAGGGTGTCATCAAGGATTAAAACCAGTGAATTTCCTAACCTAGCTGAGAAGTTGATCTTGGTAATCCTAAGCTTAGATCACTATGAAGCGCAGAACAATGGTATATTAATATGCTGTTGTCCTATACTCCAGAGTAACTTCAGCAATTACCATGTGTAGAGATGAGTTATTGAACTTCTCATTTTTGATTAATAAAATTAATAATTTGGTTAATAAAATTATTGTTCAGTTCAATGAACTGTGGTGATATAGCCAGTTTCAAAAGCAGTATGACCTATAAACTTCTTTAGGGAAGACAGAGCCTTGGAGATATTATTTTAAAAATAATGACAATGTCAAGATTTAGGCTCTTGTGACTGAGTCAGTACAGTTAGAGACTGGAGTTTAAAAGGTGTGCAGAAAATCCAGCCCTGCCCTCTAGTGGTGATATGATGCATGGCTCTCTCCTTGTCTGGAACCCTGACTTAAAAGACAGAATGAAATTTATTTTTTGGTCTTGCAACTAGATTTTAATTGGGGGGGTCGAGATTTTCTTTTTTATTATTATTATTATTATCTCTAAGCAGTGACTTTTTTGATACTATCCCCCCTAGTAGTCCCAGGAGGACGTCTTATACCTAGAAAGCTTCTAAATATTTCCAAAATCCCTTGTGCTCTTTTTGCCCTTATTTTGATCCCTTTCCCTCCCCCATCACTGCACAATGTCACTGACTTATAGTTGTCTGTTTATTTTTATTGTGTTTTTTTATTGTTACAATTTTTCCCTGACCCCTTATTTGGTTCCCCTACATTCCTCCTATAAGTGAAACCACCCAGTATTTTTTCTTTTTCCTTCTGACTTATTTCATTGAGCATAATCCCTTCTAGCTCCATCCATGTTGTTGCAAGTGGCATGAGATTTTCTTTTTTGATTGCTGAATAGTATTCCATTGTGCAGATATGCCACATCTTCTTGATCCAGTCATCTATTTTTGGGCATGTGGGTTGTTTCCAAGTCTTACTTATTATAAATAGCGCTGCAATAAACATAGGGGTAGAGGTATTCTTTTGAATTAATGTTTTTGTGTCCTTTGGGTAGATCCCTAGGAGTGGAATTGCTGGTGATGGTACATGGGTGAATTGGTGGTGGAAATTCTGTGGGGACTACATCTGAGGAAAGAAAGCAAATATTGTGGAAAAAAAATGAACATTGATATAAAATGTATAAAAATAAATGAATTATTTTAATAGATACTTCCAAATGCATTTCTTTTTCTCCTATAACAATGTTAATTTAATGAATCCTTAACTATTCATTTCAATATAGATTTGCATTTGTTCATTTAAATCCTAATGCTCACTGCTAAGGAGATATGTCTGATTTTTATTTCAGTGTCAACAAATTGCACTAAATCCTTGCTCAGACATAAATAGCAAAGATCAGTTCCTTAGTAATGCTCCGTTGTGACTACAGCCAAGTGTTTTGTTTTTAATTGAAACCAGTATAATGGCTTTGTGTGTTGGATCTGTGTTTTCCTTGTGTTTTCTAATCACAAGGCAACGTCTGTGTCACAAAATACTACTTCTTGAGACTATTTTTCTGAACTTTATCTTTTGTCTAAGTCTCAAGTTGTGACCAGATTCATTTGTTATTATGCAGGAACAGCCCTTAAATTGAATCCTTCCCAACTTTTTCCAGTACTCTCAAAACCAGTATCCATCTAAATTGGTCCCACAAAAGAATAGTGTGCGGGACAGAGACAGCACAGTAAAAAGCTGAAAAGAGAAAAACATAGCAGAGAGAGGTGAAAAATGACAAAAGGGAGCTCCAATATCTGAGATTGAGTGATAAGTGATTACAAATAAGAAACCTCAAGAGCAGATCTGAAAGAGCGGAGCAAGCAGGCTACTTTATCTCAAAGGTGATGACTAGGGGAATCCAAGAAACCTTGGGGATTACTAAGACCAGCATATTTTAAGGAGAAATCAAAAGGAATACATTAGAATCTCTGAACTGTGTTGCATGTTTTTTCCAGTATTCATTGAATGAAAGGAAGCTTCTGGAAATGAAGACAGAAATGGTGGCATTGGTAAGAAATGAGATTGACTTCTTGATCTAAAATTACTCACCTTTGCTTCATGTCAGGCATGGTTACTGTCACTTGTAATTATGTAATGTTGCAGGAAAACATGCAGGTTTGGTGTCGTAGGGATTTTTGGGTTTTTGTGGGGTTTTTAAACAGTAAAATACACATAAAAATGGCCATCTTAGCCATTTTTAAGTTGAATGGCACATTCACATTATTGTGCTACTATCACTACCATCTATCCAAAGAGTTCTTTTTCATCTTGCAGAATTGAAACTACCCATTAAATACTACTAGCTCCCTATTCCCCAGCCCCCAGTTGGTAGTTACAGACATTCTGCTTTCTCCTTCTATGGTTTTGACTATTCTGAGTACCTCAAATAAATGAAATCATTTTGTATTTGTCCTTTTGTGACTGGCTTACTATCCTGAGCATAGTGTCCTCAAGGTTTATACTCGTAACGTGTAAGATACATTCTATTGTATGAATATATACCATATCTTGATTATCAGAGGACACTTGTGTTGCTTCTGTGTTGTGGTCATTTGTATATTGAGTGATTTATAATGCCATAAGAACATGGCCATACACGTATCTGTTGGACTTTGTGTCTTCATTTCTTTTGGCTATATGCCCAAAAGTGAGATATCATCGGGTTTTTTATTTTATTTTAATTTATGGCATGCATTCTTTTCAATCCTGTAATACATAGAATCTATGCAATCTACAAGAGACTTCCATGGTAAGAATACTGAAATATTCCACTAGAGTATTTTTCTATTCATCTAGGCATTTATTTCCTTATTGATTAACTGATTATTAGTCCTAGGGAACTAGCTACTCGCCTTAGGAAAGTTTTGGTGAAGTTACTGCAGTGTTTTTGTGCATTGATGAAATATTACAACCCATTTATACCATCACCCAAACTCACCACCTTTACAGGTAGATCATATGTCTAGTTTAACTGTGTTATACTTGGGAAACAACACAAGTAGGCCCTTGGTATACACAAGTCTCATAATAATAATAAACACTCTGCATTTGAAATATAAAAGAAGAAAGCTTTTATAACTGTGAGTAGAAATAGTGTCAAGCAAGGACTGTTGCTTTTAGATTATCCAAGATCCCATTTTTTAAAGTATTTCTATAGTCTTCTCATTAGGAGGAACATATGAAAGGGTGAGACATATTCATTGCCATTGAGAACTGACGGGCTTCATAACACCCCCCCTTATTTTAGAGTCATTTGTGATTGACAAAAGCTTTTTAATGCACGTTTTCATGTTTAAATTTCTGAACATCCCGTGCGAGCAAAATATACTCTTGAAAAGTACTTTGGGATAAAATTAAGTTTTCGATATCTAAGTGTTCCTTGAATACTATTTAAATTTTATTTCAGAAAGCAAAAAGTAGTTGACGGCATCTTTTCCTGTGCCTTACATGTCATACACCTTTACAGAATATAGCAATTAAAGAATATTTTCTAACTTTCCTTAAACCAATCAAGTTCAGTTGCTTTTTGTTTTTTTGTTTGTTTTTCTTATTTTTCTTCTCCTTTTTTTTCAAACAAGGAAACAGACCTAATAAGATAAGCACCCTGCGGTGTGCAACACAACCATGGTGGGAGTGTGGGAGCAGTAACACCAGGGCCAAATGTCCTGAGTCTTTGCCTAGTGTCCTCGGCTGCACCCTGTTGGGAAAGGCTGGCAGAGCAGAGGGGGCTGTGTCTTCTCAAGCGGGTTAATGCTGTGAATCTCTTTGTTTTAAAAGCATGCCCAGCAAGACCGGGCCGTCACCCAGACAGACAGGAAGATAGACACGGAGGTTGCTGGCCTTAAAACCATGCTTGAGTCACACAAACTTGACAATATTAAATACTTAGCAGGTAAGTGGCTTTGTATCTGGGTAGTTACAACAAGCTGAAAATAAAATAAACTTATAAAGTAAGTCAAAGACAGGTATTGCCCTTCATTGATTCCAGCTTATCTTGTTTCAATTTCAACATCTCTGAAATGGACGCCATCTTACAATTTGTAGTGGGTGGCTGCCATACTATAATTGACACCTTTTTCTTTCTAAGCAGTAACATAATTAGTAAAATGATGCACTTTATAAATCACTGGATGAACTGTTGTCGTTGAACTACAGGTTAGTTCAAAACAAATATTTTTAGAGAGAATGAAAGGCTTTTGAGTTGTGAACTTCCTGCTTCATTGGGTGATATTCCTCATTAAAAAGTTGTTTTGCTTTTGCAATTTTTGAGCCCAAAGAGGGAATGAAAATTCATGTATCCCCCCCCAAAAAAAAATTACTTAGCCATTATTTTAACTCAGATTTCATGTTTTGGCTTAATCAGATATTTAGTGTTTAGAAGTGAAATTTGGCTCATGAAGGGTCTGTCCTGTATATATGTACATATGCACGCACACACACATACACACACTGTGACCACCAAATTTTTGTGATTCTAAACTTGGATTGAAAAACTTTCTTGAATATCAGATCCTTTTGTACTTTGAAAATAATTTTAAGCTGTGGGTTTTTTTTAATGGGCTGGTGTTTCATAGGATATTGTACATCTTTGAACAATATAAATCACTTGGATTTTTTTATTTTTTTCTTCTTTTTGGCAAATAGGTCGGTAAGTGGGTGTTTTACTAATAAAAAGACATTCCCCTAAGTAACCGTTAATAGAACTAACGCTGTTCTCAATTATTTTTTTTCTTACAGGGTCTGTATTTACGTGCCTAACAGTAGCTCTGGGATTTTATCGCCTGTGGGTACAATAAAGTATGTATTTAACAGTATCTCTACTCTTTGCCTTAAGAATGCCAGATTGTTGTCCTTTTTTCTCATCTTAAATTTTAACCCTGATTTGTATTTAATGCAGATTATTTTATATAAATATGGACAGACAACCAAGATAAAGAAGGCAGAAATTTCACAATTGCTCCTCTTACCTTTTCTGTTGAGTTGACTTTATAACCAAGTGGCTGTGGAGAAGGATACTCCACTCAGCGGGGCCAGTGAACTTGATCTAACCTGTGGGACATACCCAAAGTAAATATTTATCTAATTCTCTACAATTTTTTGTCATGTAAAGATATGAGGTCTCCATTGAAAAGCAAAGTGCCGAAGAATCACTGAAACCTAAGGACACTAAATCCTCTTCCTAAAAGCCCCACCCGTGCCTTCAGCCAGTCCCTGCCCCAGACGACTGTGTTTCAGCCTGAGCTGGTGGATATGTTAGTGATACAGCTGTATTTTACCCCCAAAGGAGGGGGTAAAATTTTCTTTTCTTTTCTTCTAATTTCCATTGTCTTAATAAGTTATTGTTATGGTTAATTTTAAAGTGTCTTCCAGCTAGAAAATTTTGTTGCTTAATGAAGTGTAATTGTCATGAGAACTCTCTTTTACTTCTTAAAATCCTGAATTTCCCTCCCTCTTCTTGCTGTTCTCTCCCTCATTGACAACTGTAACAATCCACTTGTGGAATTACCTTTCCAAAAACCTGCTAATTCTTGACATGGAACTCTACTTCAGTTTTTAGAACAGGGTCTACTTCTGGTCGTCATCTGCTTTTTATAAAAGAGAGGCACTCAGTATTCCTCTGTAATGATACCTGGATGTGTGATCGTGTACACACTTTTTAGGAGTAAACGTTGGTCTTTAATAAATATACCATTGCCCATTACAGGCTCAGATCACAGATGTTCTCATGCCAACCAGTATCATCCTAAGTTAGGCTGATTTCTCATGCCTACCTTACCTCTAGATCCAAACAGATCAGTTCCTAAATACAGCTGGAGTTATTTTGGAGAAGCATTTAATTAAATGACCACCACATAGAGGAAGATACGCATTTTAGAGAGGAAGGTGTCCATAGCATCTTTTCTCTTCCTACCTGTACTCACATGTGCACATAACCTGGTACTGTGCAGAAGCCACACGATCAGATGGGTAAAATGTTATTGTTCTCACCATATTAGTAAGAAGGTTACCTTTTGTCCTTTGGATATATTTTCTAAAATTTGGAAAGTATAAGTCATTGCCTTTTTAGAAAACATTTTTGTGGCATAAAGATTCTGGGCTCCACTTCCCAGTGGCGCAGCGGTTGAGCGCTGGGTTGCAAAGCTGCCTGCAGCCTCTGCAGCCTCTGCAGCGCCGGTTCGCTCCCCGGGCACCGGCGAGGGTCCCACATGGCTCGCAGACCTCTCCTGCTGCCCACTGTTCCCCTCAGCGGTGTACTTCTGTCCTGCCTGTTCTGCTCCCCACTCTGGCTCTGGTGAATTCTCTCACCCTCCAGCGCTTCTGACTGTACACAGTGCTTGTATAAATAAATGAATAAATCTTTAAAAAAATAAAATAAAATAAAGATTCTGGGCTCCAAATAAGTAGAAAGACAAGTAAGTCTACATTTGTGGTCTCAGTTTCAAGTGAAATAACACAATTTAACCTTTCTTCAGCTAGACTGCAAATGGTCTTAACAGCTCTTTAAAATATTTTACCAGTATAGACTTCCCCTTTCTGAGAAAGATCCCCCCAAAACACTATACATTTAGCAGCCACTTTTAGTATCAAAGACTGATGTGCATGACGTCCCATTATTTGCACCTACTTCATATAGATCTGAATTTGGCTAATAAGAACTTGGTGAAGGGGCTGCAAGCTCAGGTGCTTCTCCAAAATAACCCCCAGAGGAGGAAGAAAATACAAGAAATTGTTTCGAAGCAAACACTAACTTCTATAGGTTAAAAGCAGTGAAGTTAAAAACCAATAGTCTTTTTCAAAATAATACTCAATGGAATGATGTTCTTTCATCTGCCAAAATTACTTCAGATGACATTCCTGCTGTGATCGTGGGCCATAGCCGTCTGTCTCTTGGGGCTCTGATTTTGCTGCGAGTTCTCTGCAGTACAGAATCCCTGCCCCAGCCCGCCCTGGAAGCAGTGAACTTTTGATGGCATGGATGGCATGCACATACAGAGGTTAGGAGGACTCAGGACTGTGTTCCTTTATTTTATCAAATATATTCTATTTGAAAAGCACTTAAGCCAAAAATACACATAAACCCTCCCTGCTGGTGGCCGAGATGCCTCAACATTGTAGGCCTGCTGTGACCGGACAGTATGAGAACCCTGAGCTAGCTTACACAGGTTCAGATCACCCCAGGAAATTAGACATTAATTCTCAGAAGGAAGCCGGTCCTTGGCAAAACTTCCAGATAACCTCTGTCCGGCATGTAGAAACATCAGCCAGAGCTAGATCCTGAAAACATACATCAAGCAAAGATGCCCTGGTACAGATTCCTACAGCAGAACCTCAGACGGGCAGAATCCAAATGTGTCCCTTCTGTGTATGACTCCATGCTTAGAGGTTCCTCTGCATTGCTGCTTCCTCCCCTCCTGTCCTAAGGACCTTCATCTTTTTTATAGAACATAAACTCCAATTTCATTCCTTTCCTTAATAAGCAAAACCCATTTAGGTGGAGCATTCTTTACAGGGAACATGAATTTTGGGTTCCATGCCCATCTTATTCCCTAGCTGTTCTTTTCTCACTTAATACCTAACAAAAACAAATCTGAACATGTTCATTTTTGCCAGGTACCTTAGTTGAGAAATCACAAGTTCCAGAAAAAAGCTTTGACTGAAACTAGAGATCTTGCTGGAATTTGCCTCCAGACACTAAAAACCAAAATCCTGACCCACAGTGAGGATGCCCTGTCTGGTCGCCTGTTACTCACCTGTGATTGTCTCTGCAGCCACACGCAGTGACAGAACCTTCCCTCCTGTGCTCATTCTCCAACCTGTCTGTTCATTACACACGTGCCCTGGCAAGCATTTCTCTTCTCTCACCCTAATATGGTCTGGTCTAAGGATTTTGGTGTCACTTCTGAACAAATATAGATAGAACTTGTGTCTAGAAAACTGTGGTTTTAAAACCAATTTGTTGTGGCCTTTCTGAAACTAAAGCAAAAACATGTTAACCAGAAATAATTTATTCCTCATGTATGTGAAATGTTGGAGAATGTTCAGCCTTTTATTGAAATTTTATTTGGAAAATACCTATATCTAGAGATTTATACATATGTTCCTCTGATCCTAGCCCAAATCATTTCTTAATAACCCTTTTATTACTTAAGCAGATGTTCAGTTGTATTTTTATATAATAAGGTGCATATATTTTTATTGCCTAAAATAAAATAATTATCTTCTTTGGAAAATGTACTTTTCAATCAAATCGAATATGAAAAACTAGAACAACTTCTGCCTACACTGTATTTCAACTGGTACTCCCTCCACTTGTATATACTAACACAGGTGTACGCTGAGAAAATCTGATACCTAAACATTTGAATTTATATAGAAGGTAAATATGACAGTGGCATTTGATACACAAAATAAATTTTCATTACTCAAAAGAATTCCTGGGCCTCCCCTGGTGGCGCAGCGGTTGAACGCTGGATTGCGAGGCTGCCCGCAGCCTCTGCAGCACCAGTTCGATCCCCGGCCACCGGCGAGGGTCCCACAAAAAAAAAAAAAAAAAAAGAATTCCTTTAGTGTGCTTATATAAAATATTGTGACTACTTGCATGAGTGGCAATGATGAGGTTTCTACACAAGTTTTAGAAATAGCTGAGGACTTGGATGTAAGTGATAGAAATCCAAATCAGGTTAGTTTGAACAAAGAGGAATTTGCTTTTACCTGATGTAAATTCAGGAAGGGCAAAACTCAGCCCTCAGCTTTCAACTCTGCTTATCTTAACCTCCGCTTTTTCTCCAGGCAGGCACAACTCAGACCAACTTCAAGTGTGAAGAGCCAGAAATAGTAGCACATGCTCTTGTAACTTTTCCACTCTGAAAAGCTTTGAAGTAGCCAGCGTAGGCAGCTGAGGTGGCAGCGAGTGGCCCGTCCAGAGAGGGGTGCTGGGTTCTTCGAGGCATGCTTCCTCTGACCACCTGTTGAGCAAAATGCCCCACCTCTGAAAAATGGAGCTCTCCAGTCAGCCTGCCTGGAGACCAGCAAGCTGATCTTTGATGTGACAGATGTCTGCTCAGAGAGGAAAGCGATGGGGGACCGTGCAGCTTGGATAAATGAAATAGAAAGGTAGCCTGGCGTTTTATGTGCTTTTCCCTTTCTCCAACCACAGATCACTTTTACCAAAGTTAGTCAAAGAAACTAACAAGATTTGAAGATGAGCAATCGAGTTGATAAAAGGGGGACAGCAAATGAGAGGCAAAGTGAGCTGCATGTGTGTTTAAAAACAGTGTCAATGATGTGTTCGATGTGGCGGTTCACGTCACCTCACTGCCACCTGCTTCGTGTCAGTGGTGTGCAGACAAATGAAAAACCTGTTCTTTGCTTCAGGTCTGTGATTTCTTTAAAAATAAGACATTTGTCTTAAAGACAGGCATTTTCTAGAAACCACTTTCTCTGGTATCTAAACCTCTGGCTTTCCACAGCCAAGTTTCATCATTCCTTTTACTGCCAGGCATGTCTACCTTAACTCTGCCCTTTTCACCGGGATCACACTGACCCCACAGTCAGCCAGACACACAGCATGCTTGGCGGAAATGGGACAGCTCCGGTTGTCTTTGACATAGCACAAACACACAGATCACTATTTTTAGGCCAACAATTCCAGGAATAAGTTGAACTATGTGGACATGCTACAAAGTCCTATCTTTCCGTTTCAGTTTCGACTTTTGTCTGCATGGGGTTTTTTGTCTTTTGGTTTTTGTTGCATTGCTTTCTGTCAGTTTCCATGATTCTGAAGCTTTATCAGCTTCAGATTAAAGGCTGGGAAGCCACACTTAACAGTTGCAGCTAGTGTCTCATTTCTCCAGTTTCTTTCAGAGAAGCTTTGTAAATTCTTCCTCAGCTACCTCAGACTCCGCAACACATTCTCCCAGGAGAAAAGAAACAGCTGCCTGTGGCATCCTGTCCCTTTCAGATGGAAGTCAGTGTCTTCTCCTAACAGCTATTTTTTCACTATTTCTCTTTTATTTTTATACTACTTCATGGTTTGCTTGAACCTCCCAGCGTTCTGCGAGGCTCTGTCACAGGCAGTCACTCTGTCAAACCTCAAGAATTGCTCTCTCTGCAAACTCTGGTGGTAAGACTTTGGGGAAACAGTGGTAGCCTGGGGGAATTGAGAGATTCAGTGAGCCTGTGAAAGCACTTATAAATAGATGTTTTTTTACATATATATCTACAGGACTCCTTCAGTTGCATTTAGCAAAACTAAACAATAGCTTATACCTATGTTTATTAAGTCTAGAAATAGGTAATTCTAAGGTTTGGATTAGTCGTTCATGGTACCTTCAAGGACCCAACTGCTTTTTCATATTTCAACCCCTGCCTTCCTCTGCGTGTTAGCTTCAGGGTTGGGGCTACCTGATCACAATATGGCTCCCCCGGCCATCCTCACATAGCATCCAAGCCAAAAAAGATAGATGTGCAAAAGGACCCTTCTCGTGTCTCTTAATCAGGGAGAAAGATCTCCCCAAACACACACACAGCCCTGTTTCATAGGCCAGGGTCAGGTCGCACAGCCACCTGTAGCAAGGAAGGGGGCTGAGAGTGGTTGCCACATCATCAATGTTCCTTACAATATTCAGGGCAACCTAAAGAGAGTCACGCAATTAGCTTTCCTCTAAGTTACCATTCCTTAGTAGCTGGAAACACTTCAGAATGTCTCTTCCCTTTATTTTCTTTTTTTTTTTTTTTTGAGATTTTTTTATTTATGCATACAAGAACTGGGGTACAGGCCAGAGGTGCCAGGGGTGGTGAGAGGATTCACCAGAAAGAGTGGGGAGCAGAGCAGGCAGCCTGACTGAAATACACTGCTGAGGGGAGCAATGGGTGCAACAGGAGAGGTCTGCTGCGACATGTGGGTAGCTCCCTGCCTGGCTGGGTTTTGAACTCGTGCTGCAGTGGCTGGTGACTGCTTGATAGCAGTGTCCTTAACCCCTGTGCCACAAGGGAGGCCCCCCCTTTATTTTCAATAATGGGTAATATATATTCCATGTCACAATATTTTCACAACCAACCAAATCTCCTTTTTTTTTTTTAATAAATTAATTTCCAGTATCTACCATTGTTCCAAGTTAATTTGCATGCTTGGGGGTAAAAAAGTCAATGAAAAATTCACACATTTGGGGCCTCCCTGGTGGTGCAAGGGGTTAACTCTGCACTATGAAGCCATCAGCAGCCACTGTAGCATGAGTTCCATCCCCAGCCAGGGAGCTGACCCACATGGCGCAGACCTCTCCTGCCGCCCGCTGCTCCCCTCAGCAGTGTATTTCGTCAGTCTGCCTGTTCTGTTCCCCGCTCTGTCTCTGGTGAATCCTCTCACCCTTCCCACCCACCGCCACCCCACCTCTGGCCTACACACCAGCTTCTGTATGCATAAATAAATAAAAATAAATCTTTTTTAAAAATTCACATATTTGAAAGTTTCTCAAAATTCTTTAATATATATCTATGTATTAGCTGTGCCATATTATTTTAGCCAAAGCACAGCATATCCCAGGTACATGTCCCTTCCCTTGCAAGGAGCAGGGAAGACTTGCAGCAGGCACTGTCAACACTTGCGTGAGGTTTGCTTTCCCTCAGTGGCCTTGACTGCATGGCAAAAGCAAGTATCCTGCCTTCCTTCTCTCTTCACTTCCTCTCCCAGCTTCCTGGTTTCTAACTATCTCCTACAAAGATAGCTCAGAGCATATACTTGATCTGAAATTCATGTAGGTGCTAGAAAAATGTAAAGGGTCATCCGCACTTGGTAGAATTGGGTGTTGGGAGGGATGACTGTGACAGTTGGTGGCCCTCGTTTATTCAGAGGGTAGTAGACCTAGAAATCATCCTGTTTGATAGTGAACAGTATGCCCTTATGGGATGTTGCAATTCCTGACAGCCCGTTCCTTCATGTGACATAGAACAGGTGTACCTGTGTTAGGGGGAAAAGATGTTCTGAGCTAATCCCATACAGGCTTTGTGGACTCCACCCCACTTCAGACCAAAGCCATCAAGACATTAGGAAAGACAAATCCCATCATTAGCAAAGGGAGGGTTGCTGGGACCTGAGGGTGGACTTAAGCTGCCAGGTTTGGTATAAAATTAGACACGTGGGCCTTGGGGGTCTCTCTCTTGGCCTCCTGGCTCTTGGCTCTTCACCAGCTCTCAGCGTGCCATTGGGATCCAGGTCGGCGGAACAGGTAGGACACATCTAAGACTCTACCTCCCTCTTTTCTCCCTGAGTTGTACATTTCCTCGTTTCCCTTCCCTTGTAAATAAACCCTTTATTAACCTTTTGTGTGTGCCTGCAGTGGAGTATTCGTAAGTCCCTTTTGAGCGCACGGCTGAGGACGCACAGCCAGGCAACCCGTTGTAGAGCGGGGTTGCCCTGTAACACCTGCTTATGATGTGTGTATCCAATTAAGTCGCAAGGTCATGTGCTTATGAAAACAAAAAAGCTGATGAAGCAAGCATGGTCAGCTCTGCGTTTGCCCCATTAATATTTATGTGCATTCCTTTGCTTGGTTATGAGCTTCAGCGAGTGAGTGTGGACAAAACAGTAGCAAGTCCTCAAAGTATAAGAAAACTCTAAGGGAAGAAGTTGAAGATCAAGGAAAGTGTCAATTATCTTCTTCCTGCCAATTAATAAATCTGTTCCAGGGCAGGGAGAGGGGCAGCCCAGACCCCGCAAACCTGCCTGCTCTAAACATGTTCTGCCATCCGCTGCATCAAGACAGAACATCTGAGACTTTAATGGGAAGGAACTTTAATAGAATTAGGAAACGCACAGGAAAGACAAAGAATCTAGTTTCTAAATCAAGCTCCCAAAGTGACCCGTCCCCTCGTGGGCAAAAGTCCACCCAAGCGGGACTGGCCCAGAGCAAGGCCCCAAAGCCTGCCACAGTCTAAAGCACCTTCCAGTGGGGACCCAAGAAAAGGATCAGAAACAACCAGACAAGTCTGGAGGGAAAAGAGCAAAATCAAGATAAAACCCGCCATGGTCCCCTCCCCACGGGACTCACCCACATCTGTGTCACCCCGTCCACGACCAAAAGGCAAGCGCAGTTTCTTCACGTGTCTCTCGGCTCCACGTGCCTCCTTCAGGTCTCCTGGCTCCATCCTGCTTCCTTCCTCAGTCTCCTCTGCAGCTTCTTCTCTCCCTGCTCACCTCCACCCTTCCTTGGGTGGGGCAGGAAACCTGTAACCTCCCCCTTTCCTGGGGACCACCCTGTTACAAAACCACAATGATTTTTATTGTCGCAACACAATCTCTTGGTACCAATATTCACCAGCAGCTCATTTCACAGTCACTAAGATGATGAGTCAGGGACTACAGTCAGCTCCCAGCATTGCTACTTGTTACCCTCTGGGGAAAACCGTTGACCTTGCCAAGCCTTACTTCCCACATTTTTAAAATAATGGAAACAATAATGACGATAACAGGAATAATTACAGAGGTTTGTTTACTGTATTCCAGGAACTGTTCTACGGTCTTCAGGTATTCTTTTGATCTTCATCACATCCCTATGAAAAAAGTACTATGACCTCTGTTTTAGATGAGATAAGCAGGACAAAGAGTTGAAATAACTTGCCCGGGAGCACTGAGCTAGTAAAGTGGTGACTGTGTTCAAACCCAAGCATTCTGACCCCAGGAAGAAGAGACCCACCCACTGACCTGACCGGACCTGCAAAGGATTAAAGGAGGTCAATTACATGCAGATGTTTTGTAAACAGTAAAACTACACACAGAGAATACAGAATCACTAGTAACTACTAGTACCATCATTTACACCACCAACGAAACAAGTGAATAGTCCTTGACATGCTCCAGCAACCACCCCAGAGTATCCATGCAGGTGAATTCCCTGAGAAAGGTGCATATTCCAGCAACAGAACATAATCCTTGGAATCTAGGGTATAGGTTGTGGTAGGTATTTGGAGGCTATAGGTAATTCATAGTGAGACAGGGCAAGCTAGGGTTATTAGGCAGTTTTAGGGACAGTGCAGGAGGGGACCTCTGAAGAATTTAGGGAGGCTTCAGAGATAAGGACAAGCAAGGGAAAGTAACCCATTCCACTAGGAAAAACAAACATCCCAGGACCAAGGACAACATTGTTAATGCTGGTCCTGGTTTCCTTCAGGTGGTAAAGGGAGGCGGAGATTGGCGAAATGGAGAGTGGTTTAATTTATGGACACATTAGAAGGGCAGCTGTTTAACTTCAATGCAGGGATGCCCATCCAGAGGACTGGGCCATAAATTTAAAGATGCAACAAATGGGGAAAGAGAAAGCTGTTAGATAAGGAATGTGAAGATCCCCCGCTCAGTAGCAAATGAAGTGAGACAGCCGAGAACTAACCAATCACAGAGAGACGGGTGGGGCTTTAGAATAATGAGGGAAAGAAGGTCTATATTCCCTGAGACACGACTCCACTTGGGCTTCCTTCCCCTCCCAGGCCTGGTTCCCTGGCCCGGGAGTCCCACTTTATTTCTGCTCTTTTCCTCCTCAGTAAACTTTTTCTTTCTCTAAACAAACCTGCCTCTTCTCACTTGCTGGCCTGAGCGTCTGCGAAGTTCCTGCTGCGGCTTCGTGAGACACCAACCCTGGGGGGGTCTAGTGGCTGGGACTCAGCGCTGCCCTGCAGCCTGAGATCCGTTCCTGGCTGGGAGACTAGGCCTGACAATTCCGGTATCAATAGGAAGCTTTCAAGAGCTTATAGCACACAAACTTCACACTGGGGTGGGGGTGTAGAGATGGGGGGCTGGGGAAGTGGACACTGAGTGTTAATAGTACAGGGTTTCTTTTTAGGGATGTGAAAATATTCTAAAGATGGGTCATGGTCATGGTTGCAAGCTCTGCATAGACTGTAACAGTGAATGGCACATTTTAAATGGCTAAATTGTCTGTTGAACTAAATCTCAGTAAAGCTGTTTTTATAAAATACAACCCCAGAACCCCAGAAGGCAAGACATTTCTTTAAAAAAAAAAAAGAGGTGAGTACTAAAAGGAACCTCCAAAACCTCTCCATTCTACACCTTTAATTCACAGATGTAGAACCCACGCCAGCGCCCTGTGCGGCTGCCTGCGTGGGTCCCTAGTTACCCGGATCTGAGTGGGCAGCCTCCTGCAGCCCCCCTCCCTGAGTGCCACGTGACTCCCGACTAGTGTCTCCAGAACATGATGCTTCGGTTGCTATACAACCCGAAATTACTTTTTATTATGACTCAGTGATAACTAGAAGAAATACTCTAGTCATCCCGGTGTTGAAAGTGTTTTAGGAGGGACAGAGCCGTCTCCCAGTCAGCACACGAGAGCCCCCCCATGGGTTCTGTAACACCCCCCACCCCACCCCCACCCTGGGCAGGGACAGCATGAGCTTCTTCCATCAGTGCAGCCCAGGGGACAGAGTTCTGACTGTGGGGCGTCCTCTGGGGTGCAAGTTTGTGTCAGGCGCTGTTAGGCAGGAAGGCCCAGAGGCCCATTTCGCAGAGTCCTGTGACCAGACTTTGTTTTGAGGTTCCCTTCCCTTGCTCCCAACTCTGGACTGACCTTGGTCTAGGTAAACAAGCCAAATGGGCCTCAGCATTCCCCAGCTCTGCCGCCTGTTCTCAGACTGTAAGGGGGAAAGGGCTGTCCTAAAGCTAATTCCATGCAGGCTTTGTGGACTCCACCCCAACCCCAGGCCAAAGCCAAAGACACTGGGAACTCCACATCCCATCCCCACCCAAGGCAAGGTGGCTGGGACCTGAGGGTGGGGTTCGGCAGCCAGGTGGGTATAAAGCCAGACCCGTGGGCTTTGGGGGATCCCCCATTTTGGCTCTCCACCAGCTCGCAGCGTCCGGCCAGCTCGGAGAGTGCCTTTGGGTTTCCAGGTCGGCGGATCGGGTAAGACGCATTAAAGACTTTATTTCCCTATTTTCTCCCTGAGTTGTACATTTTCCTTATTTCCTTTTCCCTTGTAAATAAGCCTTTTATGAACCTTTTGTGTGTCCTGTAGTGGAGTATTCATAAGTCCCTTTTAAGCGTGCGGGTGAGGACCCACAGCCAGGCAACCCATTCCATATCGGGGCTGCCCTATCACAAGACTTCTGGACCATCTGAGGCATGACTGCCCAGCTCTCCTCCCACCCCAGGCCCACCGGCTCAGGCTGCTCATCCAAGAGATGGTGTTAGAGAGTGGGCTGGAAAGACCCTAGAATGAGAATTGAGGCTAGACTGCTGGTCTGGGCACCACAGTCTCGCTGAGCTTCAGTTTCATTGTCTCTAAAATAAGGTAAACCAAGTGAATTTTCATCCTTTCCACACCCACAGCTCTGATTCCAAAGCACTTCCGTCTTGGAACTCAGCAAACATGGCCTCTAGTAAGTACCCAGTACTCATGGAACAATGATCTTTGAGTATTTATGGATGAGGCCTTCCACTAAAGAATGCTCATGAGAAAAAGGAACACAGCTTATCAGAAACAGAAAACTCATTTTCACTTACCCCAGACATGGCCCAGAATCTCCATCACTCTGTGAAAACTTAACCACCTCCAGGAAACTGCCTGGATCAAGCCCATTCTCGTAGCATTGCTCCCTGCTCTCCTGCTGGGGCATGTTAGCAGCATGGCCTCCAGCGCTAGGCTGCTTCCATTGAATCCTGTGTTATCTTGGGCGATGACTCAACCTCTCTGTGCTTCAGCTTCCTTATCATTAAAATAGGGATGATAAGAGTACCTACGTCACAGGGTCTTTATGAGGATTAAACTAGTCCATGTAAGCATCTGGTACCTGCAAAAACAAATGTGTTTTGTGCATCCTGTTATCTTCAGTATGTTAACTCCTACTTGTTGACATGTTTTATAGTTTCTTCCAAACATCTTTTAAAGGACTTCCCCCTAACTGGAGTCCTTTTCCGGTTAGTCAAAATACCGCTCTGCATAAGGCAGTCTAGCAAACACCTGCTATCTGTTTCCCAGATCAATCTAATCCAGTTTGGGAGAAACTTTAAACTCTGGGTGATTGTTGGGGAAGAGTTGTCGCTCTCTTGTCTGCCTTGTTTCTCTGAGCCTTGTTTCATGTTTTCCCTGAAAGTGTCCTTTATCTGTGGCCACCCTGGCACCTCCAGACTTCCCTGTGCTAGGCTTCTGACTACAGGTTAGAATCAGCCACATCATTCTGCTGGGGGGCCCCGCGGAAGCAGGAGGGTAGTGGGATTGGGGACTGCAGACCTGCAGTGGAGACCATGAAATAGAGGTGAGAGTCCACACAAAGGTCGCTTCTACTGAAGGAAACACAGAACTTAGGGATCCCCAAGGCTATAAAAATCCTCTTTTGTGCCTCAGTATATGTCTCTTGTGTAAGGTCTGCTGTTGCTACATTCTAGCTGCATTGACAACTGGAATCTTCCAGATTGTTCCTTTTGTGATTATAAACTGTCTTTGGAGTAGCATAGTGTGGGTGGTTGCAATTTATAGAACTCCTTGGACCAATCAGCCTCCTCCTCAAAGGAACACTTGCTTTACACGCTTCCAGTATCGTTCTTGCAAAAACAACATCATATGTCAGTCTGTTTGGGGGGTAAGGGGAGGGGAAAGGATGTCACTTGATTTAAGGACATGAAGCAATACCAGAGCATAGGCCAACTCTGATAGTATCAGCAGGAATTCTGTTTTTCCTTTCCTCGCTAGCCCACTTTCTCTCAGATGCCCGTCCCTTCACATATTTTCAGTGCCTAAACCACCAACAATAAACAAACCCAGTCTTAGGAAAGAAGCAAATCTCCTTTGTGTATTTGACAACAAAGAGACTTGGGTTCAAATCCTACTTGTGCTTCTTGGTTGTCTGACCTACTGCAAATGACGTAGCCTCTTCTGTGGAAAACACAGCTGTGTTCACCGTAGCTGGTGCTGTGCTTTTGACTCCATGAAACCAAAATTCAACTCAAGTGGGTTTAACCAATCGGAAAATGTATTGACCCGCATAACCGGAAGTTCAAAGGTTTGAAAGGCTCATTGAACCCTTGTGTCAGGGACCCAGGTTATTTCTCCATCTCTATCCTCCATCCCCAGTGTCACTCAGAGAGGCTGCCAGCAGCACAGAGGGCACCACTCCCTCAACCACACACCAACACTGACACTGCATAGATTGGCACAGGCCTGGGTTCCCAAACCAGTCACCAGCAAGGTAGGGGCAGGATTTCCATAATAGTCCATACTCCTGGTATGGACTAATAGTTCTTAAGTTGAGCATACATCCAAATCATCTGCAGGACTTATCACACTACAGACAACTAGGCCTCTGTGCGATATTCTGATTCTGTAGATCCAGAGAAAAGTCTAAGAATTTGTCTTTCTAACAAGCTCTGAGGTGCCAGTGTTGCTGCCGGACCACTCTTGGAGAACTACTAGTATAGACTGATGAGGGGTATTTCTAAGCTGCGGTCCGTTCCTCAAATCGCACAGCAAGGAAGGGGCGAAATGGGTGTTAACTGTGATTCTCAAATTCCTGCAGGGTAAATATGGAGATTGTTTCAGTCATGCATTGCTTTGTAACAAACACTCCAAAACTTAGTGGCTTACCAGCAATTTATGGCCATTGCTAATGGTTCTGTGAGTTGACTGGGCTCAGCTGGACAATATTCACTTAGACCCTCACATGCCGTGTTGTTCACATGTGGGTTGAGCTGGGATTCATCCAAAGGCTACATAGGGCTGGACGCCCAAGATGGTTCTTCATTCAAGAGTCTGGTACCTGCTGCGGCGTGGCTGGGATATCCGAGAGGTGGCCAGGCGTCTCTTTCTCTATTGGCTACTCCTTGTGGTTGGCCTGGGCTTCCCACAGTATGGCAGTTTCAGGAGAACTGAAGTCCTTATATGACAACTGACTTTCCCTAGGGTGGCTAATCCAAGAGAACAAAACAAGGCTGGTCCTGATCTAACTTGGGAGCCACACAGCATTGTTTCTGCCCCCTTCTACTTGTTATATTGGGGTCACAGGCCAGCCCAGGACACCACACAAGGGCATGTATATACATTGAGGGGCCACATTGGGGAACCAGCTGCCACAGAGATTAAAGGGCCTGCAAAATCCCGAGGATGGGTGTAAGTAAAGCACTCACCATAACTCAGGGCTCAGGAAATCAGCACAATTATTATTGTTGTTCATTTCAGCGGGCTTAGCTTATTACACTTACCTGTTATTGAGGAACTTAAAGCTTTCTCAAGTAGTAAAGTGTTTTCCGGTAAAGCTGTATTTTCTTGGTGCAGGATCTTTGCATGTCCCCAAAAACATACATACAAGTGACTATTTCCCTACCTAGGAATAAGACCTCTGTTCCAATGTGAGATCCAAAGTGTATCTGCCCTCACCTGGAAATGTCCTTTTTTCTATTGGCTTCCATGTGGCTCCCATATTCAAATGTTTGCTTTTTTAAAAAAAGATTTATTTTATTTATTTATGCATACAAGAGCTGGGGTGTAGGCCAGAGGTGCGGGGGGTGAGGAGTGAGAGGATTCACTAGAGACAGAGTAGGGAGCAGAACAGGCAGCCTGACTGAAACACACTGCTGAGGGGAGCAGCGGGCAAGACTGGAGAGGTCTGCTGTGCCATATAGGTAGCTCCCTGGCCAGGGATCGAACTCATGCTGCAGTTGGCTGCTTCATAGTGCTGACGCTTAACCCCTTGCACCACCAGGGAGGCCCTCAAATGTCTGCTGTTGATGAGAGAATTTTACCCAGATTTTTGGGGCTCTAGGTAGTTACCTATAGACTGACTGATTTTACAGCCAATAGTTATGACTGCTCTTCCATCCTCTGTCAGTACTTAGGTAAAAGCTGTCCCTCCATGTTTTCATTCACATTCTATTAACTTCAAGTTACTCTGTATCTTCCCCTATTCAGATGCCACTATTGGGAAGACAAACACACTTTCCCCATTTGAACAACAGTCTACACCATTTAGTTTCAGAATGGCCTTACAAACAGAATGATTTTTTTACAGCTATTTCTGCCAAACATACACATATGTATTTTAGCTTTATAATTACTGGGTTTTTTCCTTTCCTTTAGAGTGTAAGACTGAGTAAGGCTTTTATTCCATTGCACAGCCAAGAAAAATGTGAGGGGCTTTGTGCTTGTAAGTGTTATTTGTTAGGGTTAGGGGGAAAGCAGAAGCCACCAGAAGAATCTGCTGGCTCAGAGGGGGAAAAAGTGAGGAGCGCCCTGAGGAGGGTATTTCGTCTGTCAGCTAATGTGCCCGTGCAGCCCGCCAA
This sequence comes from Talpa europaea, assembly GCF_964194135.1. Taxonomy (NCBI): domain Eukaryota; kingdom Metazoa; phylum Chordata; class Mammalia; order Eulipotyphla; family Talpidae; genus Talpa; species Talpa europaea. Next base: position 153,557,156 of record NC_140068.1, read on the forward strand.
GCTCTGATGTGTCGAGACTTGAGCTTCAAGAGGAAGGGAGTGCAAAGGCAAATTCCTGAGATTTGTTCTGCAGTCTGAGTGGGCTGGGGTGTTCTCACTGGGCTATTTCTGTATAAAACGCTGTCTGGAACAGTCCAAGAATCCACAAACCACTGCAGTTTACTGTAATGTACCTTCTAGCCACTCTCTGTTGCATCATTTCCCCTCCATTTTATGCTTAAAAGAGTAACTGTGTGTACATGTGTGTGTCCCTGTGAGTGTGTGCGTGGCAAGTGTTCCAAAGTTACGTTACCATGGAGAGTTGTTTGGAGAGGAGTCTCAGGAACCACTTCAGCTGAACATATAAAAATGCATCTCAAAAATCAAAGCTCCTCTGATAGGCATAGACTCCGTCTGGAAGGACACACACAAATCTGGTAACAGTAGCTGCCTCTGGGGACGGGTTGCGTAGGGGGAGGTCAGGGGGCGGAGGGAGACTTACTGTAGACTGTGTAATTTTGTTTTTACCATGAGCATATAATGCTTTTTTAAAATGAAAATTGAAGTTTAAACGCCAAGGCTTCTCTTGGAAAATATTCACTCACTCAAATAGCCCCCTTAATTCCCGCACTCACCCACCCCAGGGGAGAAGATGGCGAATCGCTGAAAAATCAGGGGCTGAATAGGAAGAGGGCATCCGGCCATCGCCCCGGTGCACATGACCTGTCCTCAAGGGCTCGCTCTTCACCCCATCCATTAGCACAGGTAAGGTATGTTGATATGGAATAGATAAGGTATGTGAGAGGAGATACCACAGCTGTCAGCTTCTGTCGTAATCACTAATGGCCTTACGCACCTTGCTCCTGGCAGTCTTGCAGAGGAGAGCGCAGCTGGCGGCGAACGAACGTAGCAGCCTGTGGATTTCAGGGGGCTGGACAGGAGGCCCGAAGTCACCTGTCCATCTGACACAAAACAGCTCATCCAGGTTGGACAGGGACACCCCATGGCCATCACGAAGGCAAATAGGAGCTCTCATGATGTGTGCACGTTTAGCTCCTCAAGAGATGATGGCTCAGACTTCAGAAACTGGGGGAGCCCTGTTGGGTGTTTTTATACCCTCATTGCTGAGCTGATGACCCATTTCCAAACCCCGTTGTACAAATTACGGATGAGCATCACCAACTCTGAACATCACTACCTCTCCCATCTCTGCTAAGCGGAGGGCCCATCACATGGACGAGTGTGAACACAAGACCTTTTGTTGACACATGTGGAAGGACACATTGTGCCAGGAAGAGTTCTTTTCGTTGAGAATCATTACCCACCTCGAGGGGAGGAAAACAGAAAGAAAAAGAAAAGCATCGCCCATCACAAAAATCATTGTGCAGTCTGCCAGCATCGGTCACTCGCGCAGGACTTGCCTTCAACACTCTGTTAAACACACCACACCCTACCACTGAAGTGATAATCGCCTTCCTTTTGACCAGCAAAGTAATAAGAATCAACAAGGTGTAGTGGAAATGTCTCCATTAAATCTGGCAAAAGCAAGGATGGGAGAGGGAAATTTGTCTATTCAGTTACCTTTCTGGGGGGTAGGTAGCTGGAGCTCACATACTTGGCTGACAACGTAATGTTGCAACACAGGTTACTGGTGCCTTGTTCAAATATGTTTGAAGTTATCATGGAGCTTCATGTAATCACGAGTGTCTTCCCATGGGAATACTTTGTTTTGCACATAGAGCCCCCCAGTCTTGGAGCTCTGTGAGGACCTTGTGTGATTCCATTGAACACAATGGGACAGATGTTTCAGAGGACTGCAGTCCAGGCAGGAGAAATTGGCTGACTGCCAGCCCTGTGACAGACACCTTCATGCCTCTTGTGTTGTTGACAACTGCTCTGCAAGGTTGACATTACTGGCTGTGCTTCACAGGGAGAGAGCTAGAGCATAGGGAGTGGAGTGACTTGCCAAGGGGCCACTCTCTAAGAGACAGAGCTGGGGTGCACACCCGGGCCCTTCTGGCCCAAATGTAAACTTCCTTCTCTATGGCAGGGATTTCCATGCTCTTTTGCTGCTGAAGATGAATATGTGTCTCATACCTTAGACAAAGCTCTCAGGGAGGCTGAGCAGAACATGGGTGGGACAGTGATGAGAACTGAAGACTTGGATTGGGAAGGAGATTCCAGAAACAGACAGTACAAAAATATTTGGAGAGTAGTGCGATACCCCCTAATCTAATAGCAGTATATAGGGCCTGGGAGACAGAGGCAGGATGGCATCTCCAGAAAGACTGAGGAGCGGATAACAAGGCAGGCCCTCAATCGTAGAGGAGGTAATGGAATCCCTGATGGGCATTAACTCCAAATTAGAGGGGTCAAGATGGAAAACCCAAAAGGCAGGACTTCTGTCATGAGGATATAACAATGGCCAAGGACTTAGAATCAGGCCTGGGCAAGAAACCAACACCAGCCTGAGTTTGTTCCGAGCCTACTGTGTAGCAAGCACTGTTCTAGTCACCATGGAAATAGTGGTGAAAAAGAATGAAGTCCCTGCCCTTTTGAGAAATAAATGAGGAAGTAAAGATGTCTAATGATGACACTATAGAAAACAATTTGGTCAAGCAAGGGGGATAGTAAAACTGATGATGGTGGCCCTGCTGCTTTGCCCTGGGTGGTGAGGAAGGGTTATTCACTGTAGGACATTTAAGCAAAGACTTGAAAAAAGTGAGGGAGTGAGCTATGGGAACATCTGGGAGCAAAGTTTTTGCAGAACAGAGATTGCAACAGCCCGGAAGCAAAAGAGTAACTGGAGTGTTCAAGGGACAGCAAAGAGAGCAGCTTCACTGGTCAGTTTCCCCAGGAGGTGGTGCTTGACACGGCAATTCATGTGCGGGTAGCTTACTAGGCCGTATCCTGGAATCAACCTGTGGAAAGGAAAGGAGGGGAAAGAAACAAGCCTATGTTGACTGGGGGGAACAGAAGGAAAGAAAAGGGCTGGGCCGTGGCCTCGCTGTGTCGTTCAGCATCACTGACGTGGAAAAAGTGTGGATGGAGTGACATCTCTGGCAGCAAAGTGGGCAGACCACAGAAGAGCCAGGAGGCTGTAGGAAGATTCATTCACAGATACTTAGAATAAAGACCATAAGGATATCGGTGATGGTCATAGTTGTAGACGTGGAAAGTTGTTGAATTCTGGATCTATTCTGAAGATAGCACCAACAGGATTTGCTGGTGGGTTGGATGTGGAGTGTGGGAGAGAGAGGAAAAGCAGGGACAACGTCAGTGTCCCTCTAAAGTAACTAAAAGGGTGGAGTCACCATTTACTGATGGGGGAAGCGGGCTGTAACAAAATACCACAAATTTAGTGGTACTGTAACAGGGGGTCCCCAGGAAAGGGGGAGGTTCCAGGTTTCCTGCCCCACCCAAGGGAGGGTGGAGCTGAGCAGAGAGAAGCAGCTGCAGAGGAGACTGAGGAAGGAGGAAGCAGGATGGAGCCAGGAGGAGACCTGGAGGAGGCACGTGGAGCCGAGAGACACGTGAGGAATCTGCGCTTGCCTTGTGGTCGTGGACGGGGTGACACAGATGTGGGGGAGACCCGTGGGGAGGGGACAGTGGCGGGTTTTGTCTTGATTTTGCTCTTTTCCTTCCGGGCTTGTCGGGTTGTTTCTGCTCCTTTTCTGTGGGTCCCCACTGGAAGGTGCTTTAGACTGTGCCAGGCTTTGGGGCCTTGCTCTGGGCCAGTCCTGCCTGGGTGGACTTTTACCCCCGAGGGGACGGGTCACTTTGGGTGCTTCATTTAGAAACTAGATTCTTTGCCTTTCCTGTGTTGTTCCCTAATTGTATGAAAGTTCCTTCCCACTAAAGTCTCCTATGTTTTGTGTTGAGGCGGCGGATGGCAGAACCCATTTAGAGCAGGCGGGTTTGCGGGGTCTGGGCTGCCCCCTCCCTGCCCTGGAACAGTACTACAGATTTAAAACAACGTGAATTTGTTGTCTGGCAGCTCTGAGGTCAGAAGGCTAAAGTCAAGGTGTTGGCAGGTTGTGTTTTTTTCTTGAGGCTTAGGGGAGAGTCCATTTCCTTGGCTTTCCTTGCTCCTCGAGGCTGTCTGCCTTCCTTGGCTCCCCTGCCCCCCTCCCCCATCTTCAAAGCTCAATGTTTCAGCTTCTGCTTCCGTTGCGACTCCTGCCTCCATCTTCAAGGACGCTCTGCTTACATTGGGTGCACCTGCCTCATCCAGGCTAATTCCCCATCGTGAGATGTAACTTCATTCCATCTGCAAAGCCCCCTTTGCCGAGTAAGGTAACATGCCCAAGTTCTGGAAATGAGGCCGGATTTTATTCACTCTGGAAAGAGGCAGTTTGGTAGAAGCAGAGCTCAGTTGTAGACACATTAAGTTAGAGACATCCTGTAAAATGTCCAGGTGGAGACATGAAGTCAGCTATTGGAACCATGAGGCGGGAGGTCAGAGAGGTTCCAACTAAAGTAAGACTTTGGGCATTTTCATGGGTTTTTAATATATTTAAAACCACTTTGGGTTTTTAATATATTTAAAACCACTTGACCAAAGCTGCCCCTCTGGAGTGGATGAAGAGAATTCTGAGAACCATGTCTCAGAATATTCCAGTGGTTGGGGATTGGTGAGCTGCGGAGGAAGCAGTAAAGGCTGACAAGTGTGGTGGGTGGAGACAGCTTTCCAGTGAGCAAAGGAAAGAAAGGATTTCCCAGCAGAGAGATAATCGGCTACCTAGGGGACAGGTAGGATGAGGACTGAGCAGCGCCCACTAGAGGTGGCTAGTGGCCATGACAAGAGCAGTTTCAGAGGCGTGGTGGGTGAAAGTCTGATTCAATTGGGTTTGAGATAAAGGGGGGAAGGAATTGGAGGTGATGGGAATAAATGATTTCCTGAAGCATTCTGTTGGAAAGAGCAAAGAAAGGGCGGGGGGGCTCCCCTGGTGGAGCAGCGGTTGAGCACTGGGCTGCGAAGCTGCCTGCAGCCTCTGCAGTGCTGGTTCGATCCCCGGCCGCTGGAGAGGGTCCCACATGGTGCAGCAGACCTCTCCTGTCTTGCCCACTGCTCCCCTCAGCAATGTATTTCGTCAGTCTGCCTGTTCTGCTCCCCTCTCTGGCTCTGGTGAATCCTCTCACCCTCCCACGCCTCTGACTGTACCCAGTGCTTGAATAAATAAATAAATAAATAAATAAGAGCAAAGGAAGGGGACAAAGAGTGGGTTTGGGATCAAGAAGTGCCAGCAAGGGCCTCCCCGGTGGCGCAGCGGTTGAGCGCTGGGTTGCGAAGCTGCCTGCAGCCTCTGCGGCGCAGGTTCGATCCCCGGCTGCTCCCCGGCCACCGGAGGAGGGTCCCACATGGTGCGCAGACCTCTCCTGCCGCCCGCTGCTCCCCTCAGCAGTGTCCTTCGGTCCTTCTGCCTGCTCTGCTCCCCGCTCTGGCTCTGGTGAATTCTCTCACCCTCCTGTGCTTCTGACTGTACCCAGTGCATGTATAAACAAAACAAACAAACAAATTTAAAAAATGCAAAAAAAAAAATTATATGTTCTACAATCTTTAAAAAAAAAAAAAAAGTGCCAGCAAGTCTGGGACCTTCCAAGGACAGCTGCAGGTCTGACCTCTGCTGGGTGGAGTGGAGGCTGGGGAGTCAGTGGCCCCCTGAAGGCTGGAGATTATGGAGCCACAAGAGGAGGAGGCAAATCCTGGTTGATGAGTGGATGGAGGGAGAAAGGAGAAAACCGATGTGCTTGTCATTATGCAATGTGTATCCTCCTAAGAAGATGGATATGGATCGACTTTTGAGAGAATTTTATTTTGTTTTAATTACACTGGGGAAATTATTTAAAGGAAACTAGTGGTGATTTTTTTTTAACCTGAAAAATCCTCTTCAAATATAATTGTGTTTTGAAATTTTCCATTTTTCGGCTTTTCCCAAAATTGGATACACTTTTGGTTCTCCACTACATCTAGTATGAAACTAAATGCGATTATATAATATTTCCTTCAGATCATCTTAGGTTTAAAAAAAAATCCCAAGGCCATCGCAATATGACTGTGAGATTATAGAAAAGCATGCAGGTTTTGGAAAAAGCTAAAGCATGGAGCTGAAAAGTTGTTTTCCAGATGTCACTGAATAGGCCTGGCCAGGCCTGGCAATGAAGCCAGAGAGCAAGAATTGGGGCCAGAAGGCCAGTTGCCCAGGGGACCCAAGGGAGATAAATACACAGTAGGAACCCCACAAATGGCTTCGAAGCTTTGGAGAAGGCTTTTAAAATTAAAGGGCCAGCATCTAGTGTAAACACACAACCCTGGGCAAAAGCATGGAGCAGGAGGATAGACCTCCCCAAAAACCTGCAGAGCAGATGCGGTTAAGCCTTTACTTCTAAGAAGAAGGTGCCCACCCTGAGCTTAGAGATCCAGAGTTAGAGAATTAAAAGTGACATCATCAAGGGCCTCCCTGTTGGCACAGGTGGTTGAGAGCAGCGCTGTGAAACTGTCCTCAGCCTCTGCAGTGCAGGTTCGATTCCTGGCCAGCCAGAAAGATACCCACATGGTGCGACAGACCTCTCCTGTCTCGCCTGCTGCTCCCCTCAGCGGTGTTTTTGGTCCGTCTGCCTGTTCTGTTCCCCACTCTGTCTCTGGTGAATCCTCTCACCCTCCCGCACATCTGGCCTGTACCCCGGTTCTTGTATAAATAAATAAATAAATCTTAAAAAAAAAAAAAAACAACATCTTCAAGATGAACAGGCCATCTCTGGACCTTTGCCACACGGTGCCCTCTGTTTGAACTACTCAGCCCTCGTCCCCACCAGGACTAACTCACACTCCTCTTTCAGGGCTTGTCTGAAGAGGCCCATGGTGAGGAAAGCTAGTTTGAATACCCCAGCCAGCCCCATTCCACTTGAATCCAATGGTGGGGCCAATTATTTTGAAAGTGACAAATTTTTTTTTCTGGCATGAAATTAGAATAAAATAAGAAAAAACTTCACAAAGATATACATGCCAGTGAGGCCATTACAAATGTCTGTGAGCTATGCCAGGGGCGTGGGTGCTGCCACCCAGAGATAAGTGTAAGCGTCCTGGTGCTTGCAGGCCTCCTGTGGTGAAGGCCCCTAACTTTCTTCCCTGAAGTGCTCATCCGAAGAGTCAACCGAGCCGGCCCCTCCCTTCCGCTGGGGTCGCTGAGCACCGTCAGCACTCGGAGCACACTCCATAAATAGCAAACCAGCCCAGGCCACATCACCTCCACCCTCCACCCCTCTTACCTTGCCTGTCTCTCCCCACAGTCTCTGCTGCATGCTCACGTGGTTCTGCGTTCACTGGCTGGCCTCTCTCTTCACTGCAAGGATGCCCGGTGAGGAGTAGGTGCTTGATAAACACCACGTGGGTCAACCCACGTGGACAGACCAGGAGGTCAGGCTGCCAGGGCTCTGCCCCGCGCCGTCCCAGCCCAGGACTCCCAGGCCCAAGACACCCAAGAGAGGAAAAGCCTCTGACTCCTCCTGCCTCCCGCCTGCTTTCATTTTTCTCTCTGTGGTCTCCTGATTCTCCTCCAGTTCTGGTTTTGGTGCACGAACTGCCCCTGTTCTCCCCCTAGTCCTGCCTCTGATTTCCTGGCTTCTCTTAGACGAAAGCAAGCTGCCACCAAACCGCCTCTCCCACACCGCAGTCCCCCGCTGCTCGCTCTGGCTCCAGCTGCCTTTTGAGGTCAGTGCACCTGTTTTACAGGAGGGAGCTTTTCAGCAGAGCTATAGCCAGTTCCCAAGAAGGTGCCCATCTGCTTGCAGAAGGGAGGGGGGTCGCTTCATGGGAAGTACTCACTCTGCTGACTAAATATTAACCACTCAGGCCTCCCTGGGGAGAAATATTCCAAATAATCATTGAGAAGCTCTCTGATTTGTGCAGCGGTAGCCCCTAAAACTGCCCAATGCTTCACGACGACCTTCCTGTGTAGGGTTTTAGGTGCTGTGTTTGATGAGGTTGTGACTTAACACCAGAAGGGAACGAATTTGGGGGGGACTTCGTGAAGATCCCACATCATTTGCAACCTCAAATATTCAACTGCGAAGGTGAAAAACATGGGGGAGTGAGATCTGGGGGTAACCCTACCACATGGGCAGCTGCCCCCTTGATGCTGCTCACTTTCCCTCACCATCATCCAGCCAGACGGGCCGTGTGCCTTCATCAGAGTGCCCTATTCCAGGGACAGAGCAAAGACACCTAGATTTCCTGGGCCTGCTGAATTCCTATCCTTTTTCCTTCCCCTAAAAGACAAATGCCGCTGCGGCACTGCTTCAGACCCTAGTTTCTGTGGCTTTGGATTGCAGTCCTAAGGCAGTTTTCTAGAATGCCAGGGCCACTGCCTGCCTTCACCCACTGGACCACAAGCCACTGTTGGTTAGCACTGTGGGCACTCAAAGTGCCAGATACCGCCGAACCATCCCCTGTGACTGGACAGCGGTGCCATCCCCAGGTACTGAACAGGTGAAGACACCTTTGCAGTTAGTTAACGAGGAATTAAGAAGTTCTTCCTGACTCTGTGGCAGATGTGGGAAGTCTCTTTGCCAAAGATTTTCAATGTAGTGCCATGAGTTGGTGCTGGATACTTTTCTGGGTGAGCCGCCTCTGAGGACACTGATTTTTCTCCATCGTTGCGCTCAGCAGAGAGCAGGGTGCCAGGCACGGAGACCCCATCAATAGCTGTGGAATGAGTGAAAATGTGAGTGAACAAAAATGTATGAATCATCTTTCGTGATACATAGGACGGCTATTTACTGTGTGATCCCGTTTTTATGAAAGTTCAGAGAAGAGGAACATAACTTAAAACGACAGAACTATATCAACCTCATTACGTGCAATTTTTAAAAAGGCAAAGTAAAATCACACCGGGGTGTGGCTTTCAGTCTGCAGGTTAGCAAAAGTATGTGCTTTGAGCAAAACACAAATCTAGATCAGATTTGTGCAAATCGACTGCACAGGACCATGAGGGAATATTTTGCGGTGACATAAATGTTCTACATTTTGTTTATCCAAGAGTATACACTTGTCAAAATAAAAAAAAAAAATAAGTACACTTAAAATGGGGATTTTATTGTATGCAAATTACATTCAGGGGAGCGGGGAGTTACTGTTTAATGGATATCGAGTTTTTTGGGTGAAAAGAAGAAAAACTTTGGGCCTCCCTGGTGGCCCAGGGGTTAAAGTCTCAGTGCTGTCAAGCTGTTGCCAGCCACTGCAGCCTCAGTTCGATCCCTGGCCAGGGAGCTACCCACATGGTGCAGTAGACCCCTCCTGTCTCTCCTGCTGCTCCCCTCAGTAGATCTGCCTGTTCTACTCTCCACTCTGTCTCTGGTGAATCCTCTCAGCCTTCACCCCGCACCTCTGGCCTACACCCCAGTTCTTGTATGCATAAGTAAATAAAAAATAAATCTTTTTTTAAAAGAAAGGAAGAAAAACTTCATCTCTTTTCCCTCTGGTGGCAAAGGATGATACTTAACGTGAATTTTTAAAACAACGATGCAAACATGTGTCATTGAAGTGTACACTTAAAATGGCTAAATTGATAGATTTTCTATTGTGTATATTTTACCTCCATAAAATAATTATACCTCAATAATGTCGATGTTACAGAAGTAAAAGAGGGTAATCACATTAGATGGTAGAAAAAGAATAAAATATGTGGTGTGCACAAAAATCTCTAATTATTTGAACCCTTTACCAGGGTCAAAGAGATGGTAGCAAGATGTAAGTTGCTAGAGGGTTTTTTTTTTTATTTTTATATTTTTTATTTTTATATTCCCCATACAATTGCAACCCCCTTATTTTGATGCCAATCCCACCTTCCCCGCCCCCCCCCATAGAGTGTCTTTGGTTCACAGTTGTTTGTTGATTTTGATTTTTTTCTTTCTTATAGTTATTCATTTTCCTGGTCCCTTATTTAGGTTTTCTAGATTCCTGCTATGAGTGAGACCATCGGTATTTTTCTTTTTCTTTCTGGCTTATTTCGCTGAGCATGATCCCTTCCAGCTCCATCCATGTTGCTGCAAATTGCATGTGTTTATCTTTTTTGAATGCTGAGTAATATTCCATGGTATATATGTACCACATCTTCTTGATCCAGGCATCTATTTTTGGGCATTTGGGCTGTTTCCAAAGCTTAGCTATTGTAAACAGTGCTGCTATAAACATAGGGGTGCAGGTGCTCTTTGGAATGGATGTTTCTGTGTCCTTTGGGTAAATACCTAGGAGTGGAATTGCTGGATCTTATGGAAGCTCTATCTTTAGTAGGTTGAGGAATCTCCACACAGCTCTCCATAGTGGTTGGACCAGGTTAGTGGGGTTTTAAAAAGCAGCACCAGGGCAAAAGTGAGTTGGGATGAAAAGCCAGAGTAGCTTTATGGTGCTTTGTGTGGCCTGGTCCTATCATTTTCCGCTTTGAGATTTGGCTGCCTCCCCAGTAACCTATGGGGGTACCAGCTGACACCCAAGGGCCCCCCTGTGCTAGTGCTCTCTACTTTCCCTGCTTTTGTGTCCACTCAGGATTCACTTCCTTCTAGTGTGAGAGATGACAAAGGGTAGCTTAGGCCAATCAGTAAATGATACTTTACAGAAGTGACACAATATTTGCATTCATAATAAAAGATGTTCTACCAGTTTCTTTTTCAACTGACTTTTACTAAGCATTTATGTTTCACACCCAGGCACATCCCCCCCTCTCCTCTGTTCTTCCTTTCTTGTTATTTTCTGTGACTCAAAAGCCTGTGTAGCAACACTCCCCAAAACTTCCTCTACCAGAGGTCACAGTGACCTACTTCCTAATTGCCAATTCCCATGTGCTCTTAAATCTTTGTCTAATCTGGGCTTTCCTCGGTGGCACAGCAGTTGAGCGCTGGGCTGCAAAGCTGCCCACAGCCTCTGCAGCGCCGGTTTGATCCCCAGCTGCTCCCCGGCCACTGGAGGAGGGTCCCACATGGCGCGCAGACCTCTCCTGCCGCCCGCTGCTCCCCTCAGCAGTGTCCTTCGGTCCTTCTGCCTGCTCTGCTCCCCGCTCTGGCTCTGGTGAATCCTCTCACCCTCCCGCGCTTCTGACTGTACCCAGTGCTTGAATAAATAAATCTTTAAAAAAAATCAAAAAAACATTTAATTAGTTGCTAACTTAAAAAAAAAAATCTTCATCTAATCTGAATTCCTGGTCAGACTCAACTCTGTTAACCCTCCAACCTAACAGAACTTGTACCTCTTGAGTTCTGAGGCTCAGGGCCCTCCCCTCTTTTTTTTCTCTATCCCTCCCAGATTAGCAAACATTTTCTGTGAAAAGTCAGATAGTAAATATTTCAGGTTATGTGGGCCTTAGGCTTCTCTCTATAGTCTTCGTTGTGTTTGTTTGTTGTTTTAAACCCTTGTGAAAGTAAAGCGCACTCTGAAAGGAGAGCTCCCTGTCTCTGTGGCTTCCCACTCACTCTCAGCTCTTCCTGCCCCTTCCCCATTAGCCTCGTCCTTCTCCCACCTGTCACCCAGAGGCCTAAACAGTGATGTGCTCTGAGTTCCACCTTCCCAGGAGGGGGTGCCCCATTTTCTGAATTTAAAAAAAAAATGTAATTGTACGAAAGATAATGGGCAAAACATTGAAAAAGCTATTTGCAAAATAGTAAATGTCAGTGAGTTTTAGACATAATAAGATTCTCAACCTCGGGCCTCCCTGGTGGCACAAGGGGTTAAGCACTATGAAGCAATCCACAGCCTCTGCAGCACCAGTTCAGTCCCTGGCCGGCCAGGGAGCTACCCACATGGCATGGCAGACCTCTCCTGACTCGCCCGCTGCTCCCCTCAGCAGTGTATTTCATTCAGTCTGCCTGTTCTGCTCCCTACTGGTGAGTCCTCTCACCCCCCCCCAACACCTCTGGCCTGTACCCAGCTCTTATATGCATAAATAAATAAATCTTAAAAAAAAAAAAGATTCTCATTTTCATACAGAATAAAAGAAAGGCAGCGTAAAACCACAGTGCAATGTGGTTTTTCTGTGTGCAGAACAACAAAAAATGAGAGTTTGATAATATGAGCTTGTTGATGAAGAGCTGAGGAAGTAAGCATTGTCTCCTTTGGCAGATAATTTAGCAACATCTATCAAAATAGAAAATGCACATGCCTTCTGACCCAGCAAGTTCAATTACAGGGAGTCATGTGAAATAATGCAGGATGGAAATACATTGGTGGCATAAATAAGGCATACGTGCATAAATAAGGCGTGGGAAGAAGATGCACATTGCTAGGAGCATTAGGCGTGGCCAGGGAGGGAACAGATTAGAGGAAGTTCCTTGAGGAAGACACTTACAGGTGTCTAATCTAACCCCATCACTTGCTAATGAGGAAGTGAGCCCCGAACAGTTCCTTGACTTTCTAAGATCTGATTGTTTCTGGCGGAGCTAGAACTCCAATCCAGGCCCACCAGTTCTCAGTCCACTCTTGTCCCTCACATCGCATCTCTTTAGTGACCCCCTGATGCAAGAAGTTCATCTAGATAACTTGAACTTGAGGAAGATGTCGGCATTCGTAAAAGTGAACATTGACAATGGCGTTTCTTTTTTTAGGCGCATTTTTATAATTAAAAATTACCAAAGCATTTGTAGACCATTTAAATAATGCAGAATTGGGCCTCCCTGGTGGCACAAGGGGTTAAGCACCGCACTGTGAAGTAATCCACAGCCTCTGCAGCAGGAGTTCGATCCCGGCCAGGAGCTACCCACATGGCGCAGCAGACCCCTCCTGTCTCGCCCGCTGCTCCCTTCAGCAGTGTATTTCAGTCAGCCTGCCTGTTCTGTTCCCTGCTCTGTCTCTGGTGAATCCTCTAGCCCAGCTCTTGTATGCATAAATAAATAAATCTTTATAAATAAATAAATAAATAATGCAGAACTGTATTGTAATGTTGCTTCCTCAGCAAAGATTCTACTCCTCCCCCATGGGTGGCAGCCACAAGTGATTTGCATGGGACTGACCCAAGTCCTGAGGACACTGAACGATCAGGCCTCCTGGGCCACAGTGATCTATTTTTAGTCTGTAGGCCCAAGCCAATCAGCGCTCGCCATTTCCCTGCCTCCAGGGGTTCATTCTGGGTTGGTACAATCAGCAATGAAACTGAAGACTTCTGTGGAAATTATGGGCCACAAACACCTCTGCTTCCAGATACCACGGGAGGCTTATGTGAAGCTCGGCGCTGCTGCAGCCTTCTTACTACCATGAGGGAATTTTGCCTAGGAATGCAGGTGACACAAAGGAAGTCAGAATAAAGGGATGGAAAAAAATTACTTGCAGACATTAAGTTCGCAAATCACAATCCTGGCATGCCAAGCTGCCAGTCACACAGCTCTCTGAACCTTTCAGTTACTTGAGCAAAAGTTCCCCTTTAAGCTAATTTGAGTGAGGATTTCTGTTACCAGCAGAGCAGACATAAATGATACATATTTAAAGTAAAAAAAAAAAAGTGAAATTCTCCCTACTTCCACACTTAAGGAATCATTGAAAATAATTTTGTGTTTCTTTTTAAATGTGTGTGTGTGTATGTACATGTGTGTGTAAACAATCATTAATTATACCACTTATGTTATTTTACAACTTGTTTTTTGTTTTCCTTTCTCAATATAGCCTGGGTTGCTTCCCTAGAAGTACAAACACAACTACTTATTTGCTCATAGTATGACAGTAACTTGTTTATCAAACCAAATTTCTAATCTTAGAATTTGAGATTTAGTCTCTATGTTATAATAATGCCAAGAGAAAGAGAGCAAACTCACCTTGTGAGCACGTGTGACATGTCACAGGTATGGGCTCAGGAATCAGATGCCTGAATTTAGACTCTGGCTTCAGTGATTACTTGCTCAGAAAACTTCACTTTCCTAAGCCTCAGTTTCTCCTTCTGGAAAACGGACATAACAGGCCTACATTCAGCAGACTCTCTTGGGAAGACACATACCAAGTACTAGTCAAGGTTAACTATTTCTAAATACTGGAATCAATCCCTAAAATTGGACTTTCTGTGCCACTATTTACCTTTTAATTTTGATAGAAGCTACCGATTAACCTCCAGAACCAGAAATAAACCAAGTTACACTTTCCCCAGGAGTGTCCTTTGACCTCCACATTTACAAACACTGGATTTTCTTTTTTTTTTTTTTTTTTTTTTTTTTGCCAAACCATTGGGCTCATTGCTGTTTTATTTTTTTTTAAAGATTTTATTATTTATTCATGCATACAAGAACCGGGGGACAGGCCAGAGATGCGGGGGGTGAGAGGATTCACCAGAGACAGAGTGGGGAGCAGAACAGGCAGACTGACTGAAACACACTGCTGAGGGGAGCAGCAGACAAGGCCTGTGGGTAACTCCCTGGCCAGCTGGGGATCCAACTCGTGCTGCAGTGGCTGGTGATACTTGATAGCGCTGTCTTTAACCATGCGCCACCAGGGAAGCCCATGATTGTGTCTTTTTAAGGATGGTTTTGGTTTATGACTTCTGATGCACTTCAGTTTTTCTTGCTAGGTCCCTGCCGAGTTGGGGCATACAAAGGATGCTTGTCTGGACCTCCTGGACATTACTATAGATTACTAACTTCTTGGTCTGAAAAGGGCTTATAAAGCCCTCACAGGAGGCTTGAAACAGCAACCCCCTCCTGGACACCACAGGATACCCCACATCAACTGGCCTGAGCTGAGTGGAGGAAGGCCTTGGTCTTCAGTTAGTCTCTGCTGAGAGGGTTCTTAGCAGTGGGATACAGGAATGACAAATGATTTAGGAATGACACAGGTCCCTGCCCTGGAGGTGCCTACAGGACCGTGAAGGAGACAATTACATAAACTGGTCATTTTGCGTGTGCCTGATTAGCAATCTACATACCCTACGTTGATAAACCATTCAAGTGAAGGTAGCATTGTTGACAAAATTACTTCACTTAGTGTTCCAGAACTCTGCTTTTTAAACATGGAGCTGAGGAATTCTGATCTAAGATTGCACAACGAGGAAAGAATTACCTGCTAAACGAGACTTTTAAATATCACACTGATATTTTTCTTTTTCCTTCTGGCTTATTTCACTGAGCGTAATGCCTTCTAGCTCCATCCATGTTGCTGCAAATGGCATGAGTTTATCTTTTTTGATTGCTGAATAATATTCCATGGTGTATATGTCCCACATCTTCTTGATCCAGTCATCTATTTTTGGGCATTTGGGTTGTTTCCAGGCTTTACCTATTGTAAGTAGTGCTGCAATAAACATAGGGGTACAGGTGTTCTTTTGAATCACTGTTTTTGTGTCCTTAGGTAGATCCCTAGGAGTGGAACCTCCAGGCAGCTTTCCATAGTGGCTGGACCAGTTTGCACTCCCGTCAGCAATGTAGGAGAGTTCCTTTTTCACCACATCCTCACCAACATTTGTTGTTGCTTGTTTTTTTGATGTGTGCCATTCTCACTGGTGTAAGGTGGTATCTCAGTGTGGTTTCGATTTGCATTTCCCTGGTGATAAGGGATGTTGAACATTTTTTCATATGCCTGTTGGCCATTTGCATTTCCTCTTTGGAGAAATGTCTTTTGAGTTCTTCTGCCCATTTCTTGACTGGATTGTTTATTTTGTTTTTGTTGAGCCATGTGAGTTCTTTGTATATCTTTGTGATCAGTCCCTTATCAGTTGAACAGAGTGCAAAGATTTTTTCCCAGTCAGTGGGGTGTCTCTCTGTTTTGGTTAATGTCTCTTTAGCTGTGCAGAAGCTTTTCAGTTTGATGTAATCCCAGGTGTTTATGTTTGCCTTCACTGTCCGGATGGTTTCACTTATAGCAGGAATATAGGGGAACCAAATAAGACATCAGTATAAAAAAATAATAGTAACAGTACAAAATACAACAAAGCAAACACAGACAATTATAAACCAGAGACATCCTGCAGTGGAGCAGGAGGGAGAGGAATCATAGGGAGGGAGGGAGGTGCACAGGGGACTGGGGTGATGGTGCCCGGGTGCCTTGGGGAAGGAAATTCTATGGGGACTAAACTGAGGGGGTGGTGGGAAGCAAATATTGTCTAAATTTTTTTTTAAATGATAAATGTTAAAATAAAAAATAAATAAATGAATTTTAAAAGTAAATAAATAAATATCACACTGAACGTCCCGGTTGTAGATTAGACTCATATCTAGTTTACAAGCTGCTGAGTGATCTGCCCCTGCCCCACCCCAGCCTGCTCTGGCCCTGTGCTCTCCACTCTCTGTGAGGCCTTGGCACATGCTAGCCTGGCCCCACCCTGCTGCTCTGTCCTGCCTCCTGCCACTTCTTAACCCACTATTAGGGGGTGAATTGTGACCTTCAAATTCCTATGTTCAAGTCCTAACTCCTGATACCCGAGAATGTGACCCTATTTGGAAACAGAGTGTTGGAGATGTAATTAGTGAAATTGGGATGAAGTCATCCTGGAGTAGGATGGGCCCTAGCACAGTAGCAGTTTGTCCTTATGAAAAGGGTGGGGGGAGAGGAATTTGTCTACAGAGACACCGGAGAGCGCTTACCACTGAAGGTTGCTTGTAAAGTAGGAGGAGCAGGGAGATACGGGGCAAATTCTGCCTCGTAACACTCAGAAGGAGCCAGTGCTGCCAATACCTTGATTTCCAGCTTCTTGCCTCCTAAATTTATAGAGACAATACATTTCTGTTGCCTAAGCTACTCTGGTTGTGGGGGTTTTTTTGGAAAATACACCCATTTCAGGACTTTTATCTGGCATCACCTTGAGGCCTCAGTTGGCCCCCATGGTCTTTAAAGTTATGGTTCCCTGGTGCCCAGTGTTTTCTAAGACCTCAGGCGGGTCCTGCCACTCCCCTTAAGTGCCCCATACCACATCTCATGCAACATAATAAAATGCACCCAAATCCCAAATTAAATCTAATTATATGGTAGAAATACAATTTGTTTTATTATATTGTTTTGGGAATAGATTGAGCGTAATTATTTGAATTTACTGTGACTTGTAGAAAAGGAAAAAAATCTAGCTTATAAACGGTTTTCAGATGTAAATGTCTATAAAGGGTCACATTATGTCAACCGTATTGAAATTAACTCTTTATAAATAATTAATCTGGTCAGTGTTGAAGGAATGTGACCTTTTATAGATATTCAATTTTATATGATTTGATAGTCATTTTCTTTTCACTTTTAGGACCTAATATATATTTTTTCAGGACATACAGTTTTAGAGCCTGTCTACAAGCTTGCAAACCTCCTGGTTCCTCCTGCGGCGCTGGTGAGCACACTTTAGCATCCTGAGCTTATTTTTGCAGAACCTAGCGCCCTCGGTGTGACTGTTATTTCCTTGCGCTTCTCTCACAAGCCTGTAAACTCCTTGAGGGTCTCTCTCTGCCTTATTTCTGTGTCTCCCGTCCAGCACAATGTCTGGCATGTAACTAGTGTCCAGTGACTCATTTAATGGATAAATAAGCACTTTACATGTTCTGCTCTTAAAAATTGCTAAGTGTGGAAATCGTTGATGCTTTTGCTTTAAAGCTGGTATGCCAGGAGCAGCTAAACATGAAACAAAAACCCATCACATATTTTTTACACTTGAGGACTTTTAGACTCTGAGGAGGTTATGACAACAAAAGCAGGGTTTACATCTCGAGGACAAAACCACTGTCACTTTGCCACTGCCCAGCGGTAGGAGCAGATGCTATGTCTCCACTGGACTCAGCTGTCTCTTCCTTCCCAGGGTCTGGGTTCAAGTGGGTGACTCTTGCCTTGAATTCAGCTTAAGTGTTTAGGATAAATGCTGGAGAGAGAAGGCCAGGGAGGAAAAAACATCCACCTCAAGGGGGCAGGAATCAGCAGGAAGGAAGTAGACACATCAGAAAGCAGAAGTCAACGTAGAAAAGAGAATTGTTGCTTTTATAATAGCCTTGTGGCTGAGATCATAAGCGGTCAAGCAAGCAGCGGCTGTGGTGGTGTAAAATTGGGGTGAGACAGAAGGCATGGAGGGGGTGGTACAGGGATGGGGGTAGAGAGGGGGGTGTGTAAAAGCATTCACCAGAGACACAGTGGAGAACAGAAAAGGCAGATCTATTGAATACACTGCTGAGAGGGGCAGCAGGCCGAACAAGGCTTAAGGTCTTTTATAGCCTGCTGGGATGTCTGGTCTCGGGTGCTGACCTTTGACACAAGTGTGTCCCAGCCCTGCTTCCACATTTGTGGTCTAGGGGATGGAGATCGGTGGTAGGTCTTATGGCCCTGTTGCCTTTATCTACTTGCCTGCTGGGCTAGGAAAGGCGGCTTAGTTTTCAACCTTAGTAATGATACCACGAAGAGTGTTTGCTTGTATTGTTTCCTTTCACTCTCTGGACAGTTCTGTGGGGTAGTTATTTATTTTTTTAGAGATTTATTTATTCCTGTATACAAGAACTGGGGTACAGGCCAGAGGTGGGGGGAGGGTGAGAGGATTCACCGGAGACAGAGCAGGGACCAGAACAGGCAGACTGACTGAAATACACTGCTGAGGGGAGCAGCGGGCGAGACAAGAGAGGTCTGCGGTGCCATGTGGGTCACCTCCTTGGCGGGGGATGGAACTCGTGCTGCAGAGGCTGCGGATAATTTCATAGTGCGGCATCTTCTTTTTTTTTTTTTTTAAAGATTTTTATTTTTTGTTTATGATTACAAGAACTGGGGTACAGGCCAGAGGCACGGGAAATGAGAGGATTCACCAGAGACAGAGCGGGGAACAGGCAGATTGACCAAAGCACACTGCTGAGGGGAGCATCGGGCAAGCCAGGAGAGGTCTGCTGCGCCATGTGGGTAGCTCCCTGGCCAGGGAGCAAACTCACACTGCAGAGGCTAGGGACAGCTTCACAGTGCTGCGCTCAACCCCTTGCGCCACCAGGGAAGCCTAAGAAAATTGGATTTAAAGAGGTTAAGGTGAGCTGAAGGTGAAGTTGTACCCCTGGTGATGTAGTAACCAGTGGCTGAAGCCAAAAGAGTATTACAGGTGATTTCCCTGGGAGGGGGTTGCTGGTGAGGATAGATAGCCCCAGGGGAAATGCTAAAAAAGTATCACATTTTGGGGTGGAACGATGGATAAAAAAAATAGAAGGGATTGCAGAAGGAGCTGTGGATTATTCAGTCTTCAGGATATATATAGTGTTCCGGATTCAGCTTTTGAAGATTTAGTGTTTCAGATTTAGAAGACTATTGTGGGCCTCTAAAGGTGGAGGCCTCCAGCAACCAACTTCAGAGAGGAGAGTTTGGAGGCTTTGCAAGTAGCCAAGCGACTGAAACTCTTCCTGGTTTTGCTGCTGTTACAGCCTGGCAAAGAACGTGAGGACCCAGAGCTGGGTGCCTCGCTGAGCTGCCATCAGTGTGGCCATTTGTCAGGGCATAAGACTGCCGTAGCTGCTGTTTTGAATGTTGCTTGTCTGGTGATGTGCTAAGGCATCTGGGCAGCTCCAGCACCATCTACTGCTGTGTCTTCTGCTCTTTGTGAGTTGGAACACTGGCCCATAGTCTGGCTGCTGTGTGTCCGCAGTGGGAGGAAGACACTGTCTTAGACACATGGCCTATTGCTCGGGAGAGGATCTCCAGTGTCCTAAATGGCAGGAAGGCGCCATTTTAGCTGCTTTTGTTTAGGACTTAGAAACACTGGACACTGCCTTGGGTGAGGTAAACAGCCATTTTTGGCCTCAGTTACTCTTTGCTTTTCCCTGGTTTGTTACATAAATCCCTTTGTTTTTGTTTTCTGAGCCTGAGTAGTCTTGCAATTGTGCATGCAGGTGAAGAACTCAGTGACGGGTAAACTATTTGGGCAGTGTCCTTGACCAGTTTTAGTGGCCCCTGCTGCCCTGTATCAATGACAGTACTCGGATTTGGCCTCTGAGGCCAAAGTGTCTCAGGCTTAACTGCCACTGCTTCACAAAGATGTTGTATTCCAGCATCTTTTACAACATTACAGGTCCTTTGAAGACAGAAATTGTATGTCCATTCTGTATTTTAGGGAGATTTTCTTATTGCTTTTAAATGGAAGAACATAATTGCTTACTAGGCCAGTTGATATTTATTGAAGAGAGCACATCATACTTTCCAAATTCATTTCTCTTGTCATTCATTCTCATCTTAATTTGAGGGCAATAACTTGAATCAACATTTATTCTGTTAAAAATAGTCAAACACTTAAACAGCTGTGGGGCCTGTTTTGAGTCACCGGACTCCATCTTGCCTCAGCTAACTGCTATGTTGAGACTTCTGGGTGAAAATTAAACAGCCTGACCAGCCATTGAGTGGCTAGGAGGGGAAAGGGGTCATCTGCTGATGGGCACAACTGGATGATCTGTGTGTATTAACTCAGGTAACCCTCCGGCTTAACACTGGATGTGGACTGCTGGTAGAATTTACACTGCTAGAAAAGTTTATGAATTGTGGAATTATTTCTAATTAGTTCTACTACATTAAACTACATTTAACCAGTAAGTTAAATACTCCCAAGAATGTCTGCTGAGGGCCTCCCCTGGTGGTGCAGTGGTTGAGCACTGGGCTGCAAAGCTGCCCGCAGCCTCTGCAGCACCAGTTCGATCGCCTGCCGCCGGCGAGGGTCCCACATGGAGCGGCAGATCTCTCCTGTCACACCCACTGCTCCCCTCAGCAGTGTACTTCGTCAGTCTGCCTGTTCTGTTCCCTGCTCTGGCTCTGGTGAATTCTTCTGACTGTACCCAGTGCTTGCATAAATAAATGAATCTTTAAAAAAAAAAAAAAAGAATGTCTGCTGAGAAGTACTGCCATGTTCCTTTAATGAACGTTGATGTCTCATTTATAATCAGGAACAATTAATGTACTAACATCCTTAAAAGTAGAAAGGGAGCTGACTTTAGTTAAATATGCCCTGTATAAGCCTACCAACTGCCTTTGTTAGCACATGAACAAGAGGTACATGTGGATCCCAAAAACACAGGGTGCATGCTCTAAAACAAGGTGCCGCCATTCACCACATCAGACAAAGGAAGCATACTCGTAGTGTAAAAGATCTTTGATGGCATTAATGGGCATAGAAAGGGAATAGAGAAGTTCCTAGTAAGAGTTTTCCAATCAAACACCACAAATTCCCAATCCCCTCCCAGGAAAATTCCCAGCCAAACAGGGTCGGCCTGAAGCAGGTTGCTGAAGCCTGAAATCTTGCCACAAGTCTAAGCCACTTTCTGGTGGAGAACCATAGGAAAGGGGCTCTGAAACAGGTCCCAGAAAACTGGAGCAAAAAGACATACCACATCAAAAGGACAGCTGCCACTGTGTTTCTCACCCACAGTGTCTATTCCAAGTGTCTCTATGTGTGTTTTCCATGTGTTTCCTCCAAGTCTCCTTCCCCAAGTACCAGGGTACAAGTTCCCGTGTTATACAGCGTCACCTGACCACTAGCTCCACCCGTGTTCTCATGAGCTAGTCCAAAGCAGTTTCATGTAAGTGGAGACGGGAAACACGGTATCTCCCCTAACACCTTGGCAATTTATCTACCACTTTCTTCTAAAATTATTCAAAGACTTCCCTACATTCCAAATAAATGTATCAGGCCTCCCTAATGGCCTAGGGGTTAAGTCTCAGCCCTACCACCATAGTGGCCTGAGTTTGATCCCAGGCCAGGGAGCTAACCCACAACAGACCTCCCCAGCCAGGCAGCTAATCCACAACAGACCTCTCCTGTCTCCCCTGTTGCTCTCCTTAGCAATGTATTTCAGTCGATCTGCCTGTTCTGCTCCCCACTCTGTCTCTGGTGAATCCTCTCACACACACACCCCCCCCCATAGCTCTGGCCTACACCCCATTTCTTCTGTGCAAAAATGAATAAAATCTTTAAAAAAAAAAACACACACACAAATAAAAGTATCACAGTTCAGAACTGAGAGCAACTTTTTTTTTTTTACTATATTATCAAAGACTGAGTTTTGAAGATTCTAGGCAGGAACTTCAGGAGATAAAACTTTTTAAACCTCTTAATTCTTAAGCCAATGATACAATAGGATGTAAACCTAGTTCATAGGATGTAAACCTAGTTCTTGGCCAATTTAATAGGTCTAGCTTTTGTCTGTACAGGATATACCGTACAGTCAAAAAAAAAAAAAAAGGAGTCGTCCACAGAATTCCAAGTAAAGTTTTTGTATGCTTACGTTAATATTTATTATTCTTGTAAAACCGGCCTTAAGTGTTGTATTGTGGT
Organism: Talpa europaea; assembly: GCF_964194135.1. Taxonomy (NCBI): domain Eukaryota; kingdom Metazoa; phylum Chordata; class Mammalia; order Eulipotyphla; family Talpidae; genus Talpa; species Talpa europaea. The sequence goes on from NC_140068.1 coordinate 153,579,343, forward strand.
TTGGGCTTCAGTCTCTTTAAAATCCAATGTACACAGGAATCACCTGGAGATCTAGTTACCCCACGGATTTGTTCCAGCATGCTGAGGGTGGGGCCAGAGAATCTGCATGTCTAAAGTACTCCCAGGCGAAGCCCCAATGCAGAAGTTCAGGATGTAGACTTTGGGAGCCAGATAGTTGGCCTTGCATGATTAAAATTCTTGTTCTCTCACTTATTAGATCCATGTCCTTGGGCAAGGTATTAACCTCTCTGCCTTGGTTTTCTTGTCCACAAAATAGGATAATGATAATAGATACACTATAGAGTGTTTCAAAGATTAGTTAATACTATAAAGCAATTCAAATAGGAAAAAGAAAAACAACTGGCATTACACTGCACATGGTTACAACTCACTTTTTTCACTTAGCAAAATAACTTTGTATGTCAGAATAAAACCACCCCATGCTTTCTAAGGGCTATGGAGTATCCCACAATGGCATGTATCTTTATTTGCTTCAATCCAACAGACCTTGTTTCTATTTTTTAAATCGTAGAAGCTTACCATTTTATTTATTTTTTAATTTTTATTTATTTATTTATATAAGCACTGGGTGCATAAGCACTGGTATTTATTTATAGAAGCGCAGCGCGGGAGGGTGAGAGAATTCGCCAGAGCCAGGGCAGGGAACAGAACAGGCAGACTGACGAAACACACTGCTGAGGGGAGCAGTGGGTGCAGCAGGAGAGGTCTGTCGTGCCATGTAGGACCCTCGCCAGTGGCCGGGAATCAAACCGGCGCTGCAGAGGCTGCGGGCAGCTTCGCAGCTCGGTGTTCAACCACTGCGCCACCAGGGGAGGCCCAAAGTTTACCATTTTAATCATTTTTGAATGTATATTTCAGGAGCTTTAAGGACATCCACACTACTATCCATCTCAAGTACTTTTTCACATCCCAAATTGTACGTCTCCATTGTACAATAACTTCACTCCACCCATTCTCAGGAATCCTTGGTTCTCTCCTTTCTGTCTCTATGAATGGATTTGTCTCTTCTGGCCCCTTAGGCATGTGGTATGAGGTAATATTTGTCCTTCTGTGCCTCCAGTGGATTTTCAAAAACATGCTTTCTCAAGCAGCCCTTCCTGCAGAATCCATACTCTGAATCCTGCCATCTCTAAGGAGCTGCCAGTTGATGCTCTTGGTGCCCGAGGCAAGAATTAGATCTGAGTTGCTCACCTGTGACTGTGCAACCTCTGCAGGCCTCTGACTCTATCACTAACAAAACCCCATGTCACTTTCATTCTCTGAGCACCTCCCTGGGGCCTGCACTGTGCTGGGAACTGCAGTGCTCCCTAAGATGGAAAAAATTACCCCACTTTGCATTTGCAAAACCGAAGATCAGAATACTTAGTTATTATTCCAGGACAGAAGTGGGTTATGATTAGGTCTGCCTCCAAAGCCCATGCCCCTTCCACTGCTTACTAGCCTGACAAATGAAAAAGCAATTGTTTTCAGTGTTTTTTGCAGCAACATTCTGCTTAATACAGGTGAAATCAAATTAAGAAGACCTAATAATTAAAGATTCAGATATGTAGACAAATTAATTGGAGTGTTTGCTAAACAAAAGAATCCATCACTGAGCCTCTTTTGAGCTAAGCTTCTCTTTTTTTTACTCAGTTTCCCAGATAGGGAATGATCTCTCAACTGCTTGTGTGTTTGAGAGTAGATTTATACTGCCTGCTATTGTCCCGCCTCCTTTTTTCTTGGTATCGCTTCCTCATCCCTGGAGTATGTGGATGTAGAATTGTTGTTAAACTAACTAAGGACTAGGAGAACCTCAACCAGCAATTCCTTGTCGAGCAGCCTCATCTTTAAACCCTGCTGACTTTCTCTTCAGGACTTCAGAAGGAGTAAGAGCACTCACAGGCAACTGCTGTGATCCCTGACAAAAGTCAAAATGCTGGTTTGATCTCTTCAGATTATTTCCTGACTAACTAAGTGGGCAAGTTGTGTGTGTGTGTGCGTGTGTGTGTATACATGTGTATACAATTACTGTATAGAAGGAGACTCAATGTTCTATTTTTGCAAAACAAAACATGCTTAAAATTTGATGGAAACATCCCTTTAAATGACTGTAACTATCACATCTAAAAATTCCATTTCTTCCTCCTAAGATGGGTCTTTTGTCTCTTGTTTTTGCCAAGAAGAAAGAACACTGTTTACGTTTTGCATCACCCTTTCACGTGCTCCAGTTCGGATCCTCTCACCAGGCTCACATGTTGTTTTGGCAGCCCGCGTGCCTTCTTTCCTGCTTCCACCCCTTAAAGGAGCCGTGTGGAGCCCAGCGGAGCTGGGGCTGTCACCTGAGCAGGGGGTTGGGCAGCTGCCTGTCACGATTGCCTGATGTGATGCTCTGAGTCTTTTTGCCCAGCTGGGTGTTAGATCAGAATGATTAGGGAAAATCTCAAAATACCACTTGATCACTAATAAGATGCACTACCCAAGGCCACTAGCCTACCATTCATTGTGCAAACCAAGAAAAAAAAAATAATGTCCACGAGGACACTTGGAGGGGGCGCAAGTCAAAATACTCCAGGTCTGATACGTTTTGGTGACTTGGATCAAATTAGTTAACATGTTGACTAATATCCCCGCCCCTCCCCCATATAGTTACTAGGGAATTTATTGTAAAACAAACTTCTGATTTGTCATTATAAATAAGTTTGAAATTCTGGGCCTCCCCGGTGGCGCAGCGGTTGAGCGCTGGGTTGCTAAACTGCGCGCGGCCTCTGCGGCGCCGGTTCGATCCCCGGCTGCTCCCCAGCCACCGGAGGAGGGTCCCACATGGTGCGCAGACCTCTCCTGCCGCCCGCTGCTCCCCTCAGCAGTGTGCTTCGGTTCTTCTGCCTGCTCTGCTCCCCGCTCTGGCTCTGGTGAATTCTCTCACCCTCCCGCGCTTCTGACTGTACCCAGTGCATGTATAAACAAAACAAACAAACAAACCAGCAAACAAATAAATAAATAAAGCATGCCTCTATAAAAAAAAAAAAAGAATTTCACTTTAAAAAAAAAATAAAAAAAAATAAGTTTGAAATTCAAACCACATGTAGCTCCATCCACTCAACAGCTTTGAAGAACCCACAGGATCCTCCGCATGGCATGGCTGTCAGACAGTCAGGCTGCAGGCACATGTCACACTGGGAAATTGTCCTTATATTTTCTCACTACAGCAAAGGCTGCTGCCTTTCTTAACTCAGCTCTGTACCAAAAGTTGATCTTAACCTTTGATCCCCTCTTTCCATGGTTTGTAAATGTAGTCACGCATCCATATTCTTTGAGACATCTCTGAATTATGGGGCTCCCATTATGTACAAGGCCCAGAAAACAAGAGCATAAATAAACCATCCTTCCACTTTTATATGCATGTCATTGGCTGCAGTGCCGGGCGGGTGAAATATGATGGAGGTGACTTCTGAAGTCCTTGTATTTGGAGAGATTCTAGTTATTATATATGCCAAATTATAATTGAGTACATATTTGTTGGGCATTTCTATGCTGTGCTTACCTTCAGTTAAGAGCCTGAGCAAGAGAATACGATGAATTGCTCATGGCCATCCTTATGAAAAGCTTCACATCGTCCCTCTTTACCCCAATATCATGTCCCCACACAGGGTCACTGGTTTCAATCACTCAACAAGCATGTGAAAGACAGAATGAAGTATCCCTTTAAGGAACTTACTATCTAGTTCAAGAGAAAAGATGTATGTGCATGAAAGATCAATACAAGGTCACACAGAATCAAGTGCCTGGATGTGGTGACAAAGTGTGAGTGTGGACTGGAATGTTAAAAGGGGAGAAAATGGCTGGGCTCATGTTAGCAAGGGTCTTCTTCGGAAGAGGGAATCTTAGGAACTGACCTTTGAATGAAGTGAGGAATTGGACTAATACAAAAAACAGGGAAGTGGACGTTTCTGACTAGAAAATAGATGAGCTGGAGCGAAGCATAGAGGGAAGAGGAAAGGGCTGTGCTTGCTTATTTCCCTTTGTCCTTCCTTTAGATTCTTTCTACTGCTTCACACATGAGAGTGCCTTTGACTCCAGCTAATAGGCTGCAAATTTATAGACTAGCCTTTTGCCACTTGCATTTTACACCATCTGTTCAGGGAATATTTTGTACCTATAGTCCCACCTTTGAGGAGGGGAGAGGAATTGTCTTTAATGAAGGAAAAATGGAATCATTAAAGAGAATGTGCTCTTTCCCTCCCATTCTTTCCAAATGGCCCAGACCTGCACTATTAGATGGGGCAGGGGCAGGTGGGCACCCATGTGTGAGCAGAGAGGGTTGGCTGTAGTGTGTCAAACCCATGCAAGGTAAAGAGGGCCTCCATGCAGGGCTTTCTGACATGAGTGAGAGCCCATGAAGGTGAGGGGGGTGCACACTTGGGCTGGCACCAGGTATGTGAATCTGAGAATGATGACCGGGCATCCTCAGGTGAGGAGAGCCAGGCATGGGTCTCAGATCCCCGGTGGAGAGGAAAGCATCCATGGGAGGGAAGGGGTGGGAGGTGGAGTGCATAGGGGGCTGATCAGTCAGTGACTAGATGAAGATTTCTCAGTGGTTGAGAAGGGAAAATTGAAAGGGGAAAAATAAAAATATAAAATAAAAATAAAAAATACAGGGGCCTCCCTGGTGGCGCAAGGGGTTGGGATACAACCTGTGGGGCTGTCCGCAGCTGCTGCAGCATGAGTTCAATTCCCGGCCAGCCAGGGAGCTACCCACATGGCACAGCAGACCTCTCCTGCCTCGCCTGCTGCTCCCCTCAGCAGTGGATTTCAGTCAGTCTGCCTGTTCTGCTCCCCACTCTGTCTCTGGTGAATCCTCTCACCCCCTCACCTCTGGTCTGTACCCTGGTTCTTGTATGCATAAATAAATAAATCCTTAAAAAAATTAAAAATTAAAAAAATTTAAAAATTAAAAATACAAACATTGAAAGGGAAAAAATAAAAATAAACACTGTCATGTTGAATCGGCATTGGTAGTATTAGTGAAATAAACCACATCTTTTTAAGATTGGCAGATAGAAATATAGACAGACAGACAGATGATAGAAACATAAAGTTTACCAGTGTCTATATGTGTAAGTGTGTATAGACTCTAAGATGGTCCCCAGTGACCAGCATCATCTGGTATCCATGCCCTTGTGTAATTCCCTCCCCTTAAGTGTGGTAGGACCTTAAGCTACTTCTAACCAATGGACTACGGCAAAGATAATAGGAGTCATTTTGTGATTGTGTTACATAGATGAATGTCTGTTTGGCATGGAGACACTCCCCCTTGCTGGCTTTGGTGAAGCACGTTGTTCTGTTGTGAGTTGTTTTGTGGAGAGGCCCACAGGGCACAGAATTGAGGGCAACTTCCAGCCAACAGTCAGTTAGAAACTGAGGCCTTCAGTCCAACAAATACACAAAGAATTGGATTCAGCCACCACCTGAGCTTGAAATGGTCCTTCCTTAGGTGAGCCTGGAGATAAGCCCACAGCCCGAGCTGACACTTTGTGAAACTCTGAGACAGCCCAGCCAGCCAAGTCATGCCAGGGCTCCTGATCTCAGACACTGTGTGATGATAAATGGGTCTTGTTTTAAGCTGCTAAGTTTGTGATGATTTATTATGAGTGTAGATAAGTAGTACATATAATATTTTTACTGAGGCCAAAAACACTCCCATAGCAAGAAGCATACCTGGTACCAAGGTTTTTGCTCAAATGCTATTTTCAATTAAATGGAACCATGTGTCCTTGGAGAAATGGCTGATTGTGAGGCTTCCACATGGAAAATGCAAGATGAGTCTGGAACATTTTCTTGTACCAGAAAGAAATGAAGTACTCCAAGAAAAATCAGGACATGTCAAAAGGACACAGAAGTCAGCTTGAAAGGGCTCCCATTAGCCAAATGAGGAACAATTTGAGCAACATGAAAAGCAATAATAGTAATGGATTATGAACCATTGAATAAAACAGAAGCCACGAGTCCATGGTGATATAAATGAACAAAGTGAAAATATGATAATTAGACCATCTCAAAATACTTCTCCACAAAATATTTATTAATTACACAAAGGAAAAGAGTGACTTTATAGTGGTGAAGCCTGGGACATACTACCTACATTAAATAATTAAAATGAACATCACCATTAAAGGGAGACTCCAATCACGCAACACCTAAAGGGCTGAGGACAAAGATGCGGGGCCTGAATCTACTCATGAGGAAACAGAGACAGATCCCAGGTAGGGGACATGTCTAGAAATAACTGACTGGACTTCAAAAGCATCAGGATCATGAAAGTCAAGGAGACTGAAGCACTGTCCCTGGGCTATGGAAGGTGTCAACTAGGGGTGAAGCATAGTTTTGAACTGGATCCTTTGCAATGTCACTGCACAACTGTCAAAATTCAAACCGGGCATGAAGATGAGACGAGGCAGTGTTCTGTGTTCCTTCCCTGAAGGAAGTGGCTGTGGTTCTGTAGAACACCTTTTTTTTTTTTTTTAAAGATTTATTTATTTATGCATACAAGAACCGGGGTACAGACCAGAGGTGAGGGGGTGAGAGGATTCACTAGAGACAGAGTGGGGAATAGAACAGGCAGACTGACTAAATACACTGCTGAGGGGAGCAGCAGGCGAGACAGGAGAGGTCTGCCATGCCATGTGGGTATCTCCCTGGCTGGCTGGGGATCGAACTCGTGCTGCAGAGGCTGTGGATTGCTTCATAGTGCGGTGCTTAACCCCTTGAGTCACCAGGGAGGCCCAATATTCTAGTTTTTAAGAAGCCCATTGAACATTCATTCAACAAACATCTATTGATCACCTACTATGTACCACTAATGGAGCAAAACATTGAAAGTTACACCATAGCAGGTTCACAAACTTGGTATTTGTGGTAATGACAAAAGGGACAGCTTTATTGACATACAATTCACATACGACATTCACATTTGAAGTGCACAGTTCAATGGTTTTAACATATTCAAAAGCTGTACCATCATCACCACAATCAATTATAGAACATCTCCTCACCTCAAAAAGAAACCCTACACTATTAGCAGACAATCCTCATTTCCTCCTCCCCTCAGCCACTGGCAACCACCAATCTACTCTGTCTCCATGGCTTGGCCTACTCTGGACCAATGATATGGAATCATAAAATATGAGGTCTTTGTGATCAGTTCCCTTCCCCTGGAATGATGTTTTGAGGCTCATCCACGGGGTCATGTGTATAGTACTTTCCACCTCTCTGTAGCTGAATGGTGTGCCATCGTGTGGACCTACGTTGTGTGGATATGCCCACCCACTCGTGGGCATCTGGATGTGTCCACTGTTTGGCTGTCACGAATAATGCCTCTGAGAGTACTTGTGTTTTTATGTAGACATCTGCGCTGATTCCCACTGGGAATACACCTAGGAGTAGTCTCCTGGGTCACGAGTAACTCTATATTTAACCTTTTAAGGAACTACCAGGCTTTTCCCTAGAGGCTGCCCCATTTTGCATTCCCACCAGCAGGATTGGAGGGTTTTGATTTTTCTATATCCCAGCCAGCACTTGCTATTAGTACCTGCAATCTTGGCATCATAATCAAACTGTGAAAAATTTCGTTTTCAGAATGAAAACCATGGGGAGGGTTATGAAGTCCTGGAATCAAGCATTATGGAACTAGCTAGTGGGTTGCATCAGGAAGCATTTAAGGAGTGCCTACTAGCTGTCGGGCACTATACTAGGAAATGGTCTCTTTTGAGATGTTTCTCGTGGTTGTGTTAAGTAAATGGGGCATCTATGACTCAGATTTCCCTGGCAAGCCAGGAAATATCTCAAGATCTCTACAACTGGTTCTGCAAGCAGAGCAGCATGACTGAAAAAGCTGGTGTTTCCAATCACCCATAGTGGGCAGAGACAAATAGCAATTTTGGCTGCTCAGTGAACAGAGCTGATGTAAGACAGCAGAGCACACCCAGGACGTCTGTGAGTGGCCTGAATTCCCAGCTCTGAGTTCAGGCCAGCCTGTAGGTCACTAAGTGGGGACCCATTAGCCAGGTCTAGCCCACACCCGTGTTTTGTTGGCCCCCTACAGTGTTTCAGGCATTATGATTTGAATTCCTTCACACTGCAGCCTGTTAAAACCTCCAGTGCTTTCTCGGTGTTTCATATCTGACCTGGTTCACTGTTTGACATCATTTGTCTGACCTCTGGATGCATTAGTATGCACACATCCTGCCTAGGACACCTTAGTCATGTGATTAAGGCCTGGGCAATGATGAAATAGACCATCCCTGTTATCATCAAATAGACATGTTTCATCAACAACTGTTAACAAGTAGATCATTAGGCAATATCGACGTGGAAAACAAATTGTTGTAACCTGTCTTTACCTTGTCCTTAACAGATTAAAATAAACCACATGGACACAGACATTCATGTGGCCAATGGAGAGTAGATGAAGACTGACAAACTACAAAAATAAACCTGGTGGAGGTTGGCACTGAGCATGGCAGCAGAGTCAAACCCTATGACTAGACTCCAGATCCCACATGCAACCTAAAAATAGGGTTCTTTACAAAAGTCCCTCTCCCCAGATTATTCCTATGAAATTCTGATGTGTTTGTTGATTATGTCTCCCTAACATGGGAGGCAAGACTTGTGAAATTACAACACTCTTCAGTAAAGGAAAGAAGCCTTTTTCTTCTCGAGTCCTCTGGTGGCAGGTGCGTTCGCTGAAATGACCCGCTGTGTGACCAGAACATGCCCTGATGCCATCGGCTCCCTGACCAACAGTTATCTTACCTGCCCCTGTGAGTAGTGCTTGCCAGTGGCTCACATGGCCCCCTGCTCCAGGCAATCGTCCTTGCCTGAATGGAGCCTCCTAGTCCAGCAAAGCCCAGATACTATGGTCGCCCAGGGAGGGAGGGATCTGCGCCTATTCAGGGGTTAACACAGGTCTTGGCGCAGGTGGGACAATTCTGTAGCCATTGCCACTCCAGATGCCTTGGGGGGTAGGGGGGTCAGGCTGAAGCCAGACTTCACTGAACCTTCCCCTTTGCCTCTGGCTTCTTCGCTATCCCATTATGCTTCCCTCATTCCCACCCAGATTTCACTTGAGAGCACGCTTTTAAAAAATCACTTGTATCGAACAACCCATCTCAGGCTCTGCTTCTAGGAAAACTGATGTAAGATGCCTGACCTATTTTACAAAGTTATCATTACAGAGTCAGATTTTTAATTGGGTGTTAAAGCAGAATACACACGCCATCAGGCATGTAATGGTTAAAAAGTAACAGCCATGAGCTGAGGCAATCAAGGTGACCCTCTAATATCCTCCTTTAGGCAGTTTTATGGCATTTATGCTTCTGCCCAGTGGCAAGAGCTAGTTCAGTTCATATCCCAATTATCAAATTACTTTGCCATCAAACCAGAGTGCCTATAACCCCTCTTCTTTACTAACATATGGTGAGGACTTGGGTTGGAGGGGGGCGGTTGTTGGGGAGAGTGAGAGAGAGAGAGAAAGACAAAGACTATTGTGAAGACAAGCAATAAGCCTACATTTGCCATAATGGCAGCTTTTACATAACATACGAGCTCAGAATCTTACAGACAAGCACATTCAAATAAAAAGCATTACAGTTTTTTTTTTTAAGATTTATTTATTTTTGTATACAAGAACTGGGGTATAGGCCAGAGGTGTGGGGGAGATGAGAGGATTCACCAGAGACAGAGTGGGGAGCAGAACAGGCAGACTGACTAAAATACACTGCTGAGGGGAGCAGTGGGCGAGTCAAGTGAGGTCTGCTGCGCCATGTGGGTTGCGCCATGTGAGTTGCTCCCTGGTTGGATGGGGAATCGAACTCATACTGCAGAGGCTGCAGAGGCTGCGGACAACTTCATAGGTTGCGTCTTAACCCCTGTGCCACCAGGGAGGCCTGCATTATAGTTTTGATGAGGAAAACATGTCACAGTACACAGTGTTGTATGGTTTTCCCAAGAACCTCAAACGCTTCAAGTGTGAGCATTAGTTTCTTGTGGCTGCTGTAACAAATTACGACAAACTTGGTGACTGAAGACATGGGCAGCTTATTCTCTCAGAATTCCGGAAGCCACAAATCCCAGATCAAGGACTGGGCAGGGTGGCAGTCCTCCCAGTTCTGAAGGGGAGGATCTACACCCCACCTCTGCAGCTTTGCCTCTGCTGGTGGTTGCTGGCCTTGTTGGCTGTGACTGTGTCACTGTTTCCTCTCCACGTAGCCTCTCTCTATTACAAGGACACATGCCATTGGATTTAGGGCACAGACCAGGATTATATCATTTCAAGATCCTTAACTTAAGTCATCATTGCAGAGACCTTCTTTCTAAATGAGGTCATGTTTCAGGTTCACAGGTGGAACTCTTCTGAAGGGTCATTTTGGGACCTACCATGGTGCATGTGTTTACATATGTTGACTGTCCTCAGTCTCCACTCTTTTGAAGCAGTGCCGGAGGTTCTCAGATTAATTCTGGTTCATAACTGTAACAGAAACTGGCTCATAATTATAACAGAAACTGGTCACATGGAGTGTGTCACATGGAAGCAGGCACTTGGCTATTGAGCACCTGGCTATCCACCCACCATCCTGTATCCAAGATTTATTTATTTATGCATACAAGAACTGGGGTATAGGCCAGAGGTATGGGGGGGCGGTGAGAGGATTCCCCAGAGACAGAGTGGGAAACAGAACAGGCAGACTGACTGAAATACACTGCTGAGGGGAGCAGTGGGCGAGTCAGGAGAGGTCTGCTGCACCATGTGGGTAGCTCCCTGGCCGGGGATCAAACTCATGCTGCAGTGGCTGTGGATAGCTTCATAGATTGCGTCTTAACCCCTTGTGCCACCAGGGAGGCCCCCTTGCAAGTATTTTTAAAACCACTTAAGGAAAACTAACAAAAATGTTTAAAAAATTAATTACCAAGGATAAAATAATGTATGGCCATAATGAAAGAGTGAATTATGAAATAAATTGCTTTATTAAATTATTGCCTTTTTATATTTATGTATATTGCAAATTAGGTCTTGCACCTAGTTTGAGAACCATCATGAAAAAAATTGTATTAATTATCTCCATGCTGTAGTCCATGTACAAAGAAGCTTAACATGAAATATTAACTCATATTTCTTATAACAATTGGTTAGATGGAGAATTATTTTTCCTGGGATATTAGGGGAAAAGCCATGATGTTTTTGGCCTCTATTATAGCACCTTTCATACCCTGCACTGAATAATTGGTTGTGTAAGTAATGTCTTTTCCCACAAAATGAAAAACTCCTAGAGGGCAAAGATTTCAAGTTCCTTTTTTTTTTTTTTTTCCAATTTCCACACGCTGCCAAGCACTGTGTATTGCATATAATAGGGAATCAATAATAACAGAAATGCAGCCAACAGTTCAGGAAAACAGGGGGTTAACCCACAGTGGGACGCAAGTCCTCAATGATACATAGCACTTGGGGAAGCCATTTATCATTAATGATACATCTTTTTCTCTCTCTCCACTTATTTTTTTGATACATCTTTTTCTCTCTCCCCTTAATCATACATCTTTTTCTCTCTCTCCACTTATTTTTTTGATACATCTTTTTCTCTCTCCCCTTAATCATACATATTTTTCTCTCTCTCCACTTATTTTTTTTCTACTTCTGCATTTTAATCTTCTTCCCTTATAGCTATGTGCAATAGACTGAATGTGTCCCCTTCCTACAAATCCATGTGCTGAATCTACTCCCCCATATGATGGTATTTGGAGATGGGGACTTTGGAAGACCAGGTCAGGAGTGTGGAGGCCTCATCATTGGGATTAGAAAAGAAGACTCTCCTCCTCCTTCCAACCTCATGAGGAAGCACTGAGAAGTTGGATATCTATGAACTATGACTTAGGTTCTCACCAGACACTGAATCTGCCAATTCCTTAATCTTGGATTTCCCAGCCTCCCAAATTGTATAAATAAATGTTTGTTGTTTATGAGCCATCCAATATATGACATTTTGTTACAGCAGCAGGAATGGACTTGAGCACTGTGCTTTGGCCACCCACACAATGAGGAATCCACTGCATCCACAGGCATTGCTTTTGCCAGTAGGTGGCATTGCCTGGAACTCAGGGAAATTCTGTGGCAGCCTTTCAGTTACTTGAGTCCATCAAGAACCTGATCATGACTTCCCAATAACAAACGGAGGGGAGACAACGCCGAGGAAGTGATTTTTTTCTGCTATTTACTCCCTCTTGTTACTGCATTTGGAATGCACTTTTCATGTCTACCAGACAAGAATGAGGGAACAGAAAAATCAATATGGAAGAAAAAAGTGTGAGTTTTGATAAAGGAACTAGAAAAAGCAGAGGGAAAATTTACAAGGAAAACCAGAGATTGATAGTTGATTAACTTAGTAATTTTTAGCTAAGTTTCTTTAGGCCAAAATCACAGTTTTGGTTCAAAGCCTTCTAGAACAGATTAATAAGACATACATAGTTGCGTCTAAATTTAGTAACTTGGTTATTCTCATTTGCTTTTCTAATGGACACTGAATTATAATCATTTTATTCATACCTGTTAATAAACAGTACTTCCCTGTTATCCCATGAGCCTTAAGCCCCAAGAATATTATGTCTTGGTTTTTTGTTTAGAGCCTGCACTATCTTTGGTTTCTGGCCCACACAGTGTGCAGTTTTCTCTTACTGGACTTTGTCTACCTGGCTTTGCACTCTTTGAAGCCTTTGCTTCTAAAGAACATCAACTGTTTCTCTTAAGTTTTTTCTATTCAAAGAATGGTCCAAGGACCACCAGCAGCAGCAGCAGCAGCATCACCTGGAAGCTAGTCGGGAATGCAGAATCTTGGGCTGCACCAAATAAATCTTGGGCTGCACCAAATAAATTCCCACATACAGGTTTGAGGAGCAAGCTCTAATTCCTGATGCTAATCTTGCATCTTCAATCCATGACTCTGGATTGTTCATTTTTGTAGTCCCTCTTCCTTCTCCTTTACTCCACTCCCAGAATCTAGCACAGGGGCCTATACCTTATAGGTGTTTCATAAATGATGGATGGATACATATCTCAGAAGAGAACATCACCCTGTCATCAGGGATGCATGACTATTGTCTATGGCTACTTTTCATCCACAATGGCAAAGGTGAGTCACGTGATGGGTACTATGTGGCTCGTAGTGCCTAACATATTTACTACTGCCCCATTATAGAAAAATCCGATCTAGAAGCTATAATTGATGTGTGTGCAAGTAAAGCCTCTCTGGGTCACTGAAAGTTGCAATGACCCCATGATAGGCAGACTTCAAAGATGGCAGCCTTCTGGTAGTCTCATGCTATCATGTCATCCCCTCCACTTGAATGTGGGCTTGATGTGGTGACTTATTGCGAACAGATCGTGGCAAAAGTGATGGGATGTCATGTCTGCGATTAGGTTACAAAAGACTGTGACTTCCATCCTACTTCTATTGCTTTCTTGGCTTACACACATTGATGAAGCATGTTGGCATGTTGAGGAGACTCACATGGCAAGGAACTGAGGCCCTATTCTGGTCAAGAGCCAGCAAGGAACCGAGGTCCCTAGTCCATTAGCTTTCAAGGAACTGAATCCTGCCAACAACCATATGAGTGAGCATGGAAGTAGATCCTTCCCCAGTCAAGAGTTGAGATGACCACAGTCCCAGCTGACACCTTGAATGCTTATGAGTGACCCTAAAGCAGAGGACCCAGTTGAGTTGTGCCAGATTCCTGACCCACAGAAACTGTGTGATAACAAGTGTTGGCATTTTTAAGCCACCATTAGAAGGTAATTTGTTAAGCTGCAATCAAGAACTAATATAGTCCTAAAAGCCACATGATAGATGTTGGCATACTTTGTCATTACATTTTCTAGTACCTAGAAGGATACTGTCACAGTTATTTACTGAAACTGACTAGCCAGTATCTGAACCTCTTTCCTGGTATGGACAATCCTTGACTGTGGGTACCAGTGGCCCTTTTTCCAGATGGCCAATGTGCTTTAACTTTTTTTTAATGTCATGCCATATGTAGAACTTGCTAAAATTGTAAGATTGTCTATGAGGTTGCTCTCTGCTGGAAGGGACCAGCGCTGTGGGCTCCAGGGCCACCTGGAGGTGAAAGTATCAATAGTTCATCCACAGGATAAACTGGGAATCTCTGTTCAGTGGGTCCCCTAGCATGGGCACGCGACTATGCTCAGCCAACCTTGAATTTTAAATGGGGGGTCAGAGAGGAAAGTCCAGGTAGTGGAGGCTAGTTCCCTGGTGAGCCCTTCGCTGATGTATGCCTTCTAACTTCCTTTGGCCTTTGTCTGCATTTAGACCAGGTTGTTCAGCCTTCTGATCAATTCTGAGAACCATCCAATATCTTCCCAATTAGTTCCTTCTACTTAAAAGCCAGAATTGGCTCTCATTGTTTGCTACCGAGAACTCTGGCAGATACAGATATCTATCCATAATACAGGGTAAAGAATGAAAACAGGTACAAAAAGAGAGAGGATAAGTTCATGGTTTTCATTATATATGTGTGTATAACTCAATATATTTATACCAAAAATTTAGTTTTAATTATGCATTATAATTGACCATTCTAGAAACATTTTCTGATGGTCCTTCATAGAATTTTGGTGATGATTGGCAGGGTATGACTATTGTATACCCTTTTTCATTTAGCACATCATACTCACTTTTCCACCTCTCAAATCCTGTTTTTAAGAGGCCAGCCATATGATACTGATTTCAAGCCTGTGAGAGGTCTGGAGGGGAAGGGTCTGAACTTGGGCCTCGTATCCATTAAGTCAAGAGGAAGAGGGGCTTTGTACCGAGAGGTGAGTTTCCCCACTTTTTGCAATCCATTGGCCAAAGGAGATGCTTCCAAAAAAAATTTTTTTTTGAACAAATGTGTTATATGTGCTCCTGCAATCCTGTTTCTTTGGAGTCTGGTTTATGACCATTTCTTCAACTAGTCCTTTCATCTTGGGCAATTAGTTTGCTTCCATATTTCATCTATCAATGTATCTTGTTGAATACTTTCGGGCCTACATTTCTTTCACATTTTAGATTTTGTTATTTGGTTTTGATTTTTTGCTGGCATAAGTTAAAAGACGTGAACACCTTTATGCCACTTGATAAATATCACCAGATATGTGACTTTCTAAAATGACAGGTTCTCTGCCACCTTGGGACTGACAAAGTGCCTATTTCACAGCATTCCCCCCCCCCACACAACTGAAACCATTCCTTCCTTGGGGTTTATGGGAGAGCAACCAGTGCCTCCTATTAAATAAGAAGCTTTTAATATAATGTGAGATAATTCTATTCTCTTATCTGTTCCTAAGATGCGTAAGGTTCTAGATGGGTTCTAAGCATGCTCCCAGAAAAATGCCCATCTTTGTAAGTAAGACCCTGATGACTATGTCAAAGAAGTCTGATGAGGTTTGGAGCCTAATTATTCTATCCTGGCTAGCCAACGTTCAAACAGAGGTTGGCTTCCAGTGAACTCATACTTACCGTAATATAGAAGGAAGTTTTAGAACAATTTAAATACAATGACATCATGTAATGTAAAGTGCAGTGACTTGAAAAGAGTCATCAAACAATAGGTTAGAATGATCGTATATTTTCATTAAAGAACCACAGGGCATCCCGTTGCTTGGGTAATTGAGGGAGAAATTAGACTGAATGACTTTATTAGTTTTGGCCAGATATTGAGGGCCTTCAATGAAATCACTATTTACCTACCCTTTTCCAGACAAACTAAGTAATTCCCTATTCAGCAAAAGGTTCCTTGCTTACTCGGCCAAGCAATGACCACCCCAGGATCTTTGGAAGCAAGCAAAATTCCAGAATGTGTAGCAGGTCATTGATGCGTACGAAGCTCCCTCTTGCCAGCTCACAAAAGCATCATCGAAACAAAATGCCCTGGCGAGAACCACCCCCCAGGAATGCTCGGAGGGGTCGGGAGCACCCCTGGGCCAAGAGCGGACCCCGCCAAGGGCTCTGTGGGGACTCCCCCAGCAGGAAGTCCTATTTTCGAGCGCTGACCTCGGTGGAGGTTTCCTCGCCTCAAAAAATGGGCACAATTCGCTGCTCCCTCACGGAGGCCTGTTAGGAAAATTAATGCGTCCATAAGATGTCCTGCCTCCGGGGAGCCCTTCCCGGGCACGCACAGCCTCGTATTCACACCATGCACGTTCCGGCCCTTCGAAGACGCGCCGGTCCCCATCAGGGCTCGCAGCGCGACGCCCCCCCCACTGTCCCCGCGAAACCCCTGATAAAACGCCCACAATTTGAGGCGGGCGGCTGCGCCCTCAGAGACGCGGCGCACCCCCAGAGGGTAAACGCCGGGGGCCGGGACACCCGCACAGGGCCCCGAGCTCGACGCGGGGCCGGGCACCCCGCGGGCCCGCTCCCGACGGCTCCCCTCGGGGACCCCGTGGGGGGGGGACCCCGAAACGGGGCGCGCGGCTGGGCCCGGCGCCCCGGGGGCGCCCGCGGGCCAGGCTGGCGGCGGCCCCGGCGGGGCTCGATTGCTCTGGCCTGGGCGGGCGGCCGCGCCGCGTTCGGGCGAGAACCCCGCGGCGGGAGGTGGGGCGTCGACAACAAAAAGAAGTAAAGTAGGAGGAGATTCTCCCGGGGAGGGCCGCGGCGGCGGGCGGGGGAGGAGGGGGCGGAGGAGGAGGAGGCCGGGGCCTCGGGGGGGGGCCCCGCGCGGGGCGCCCCGAGTCCCGCCCGCGAGCGGCGGCGGGCCCGGCCCCAGGGGGTCCGCGCCCGCCGCCTCAGCGCCTCAGCGCCGCGGCCGCCCGTCGCCTCAGCGCCTCAGCGCCGCGGCCGCCCGCGCGCCCCCGCCCCTCGCGCCGCGCTCGCGCCTCCGTCCCCGCCCCCTCGCCCAGCGCCGCCCGCGCGCAGCGTCTCGCGCCGGCCCGACCCGCCCGCCGCCCGCCCGCCGCCCGCCCGCCCGCCGGGAGCAGCCGCCAGAGCAGCGGCCCGGCGGCCGCCAGCGCGCCCTCCCCGCCGCCCCCCGCCTCCGCGCCCGCCCGCGCCCGCCCGCTGCCCCCGGCGCCCCGGGCCCGCCGCGCGCCCGCCGGCCTCGCCCCCAACCGCCGCGCTCCCCCGGCGCGCGGCCCGCGCTGCTTCCGGGGCGGGCGGACGGGCGCCTGGAGCCGGCGGCCGCGGCCACAGCGCCCGGGAGGCCGCGCAGGAGGAGCGAGAGGCGCGGGGCCGCAGGCTGAGTCGCGGCCGGGATGTCCGGGCCGCCGCCGCCGCCCCAGCAGCAGCCGCCGCCGCCGCCCGCCGTGGCCCCCGGCCCCGGAGTCGCGCTGCCCGCGCCCGCGGCCGCCAGCATCGGCGCCTCCCCGGCCGGCTCGCCCGGCGGCGGCGCGGGCGGGGGCGGCGGCCTGGGGGCCGCGGCGGCCGCGCTGCTCCTGCACCCGCCGCCGCCGCCGCCGCCCCCGGCCGCCGCCGCCCCGCCGCCGCCGCCGCCCCCGCCCGCCGCGGCGGCCGCCCCCGCCGGCGCGCCCCCCGCGCCCCCGGGCCTCGCCGCGGGCCCCGGCCCGGCCGCGGGCGCCCCGGCCCCGGCGCCGACCCCGGCCCCGGCCCCGGCCCTGGCGGCGGGCAGCAGCGCCGCGGCGCCCTTCCCGCACGGGGACTCGGCCCTGAACGAGCAGGAGAAGGAGCTGCAGCGGCGCCTCAGGCGCCTCTACCCGGCCGTGGACGAGCAGGAGACGCCGCTGCCGCGGTCCTGGAGCCCGAAGGACAAGTTCAGCTACATCGGCCTCTCGCAGAACAACCTGCGGGTGCACTACAAAGGTGCGGGGCGCGCGGGCCGTGGGGCGCCGACCCCCCCCCCCGGCCGGGGCCTCGGGGGCCCCGCCGCCGGCTCCGCCGCTCCGGGCCCGGCTGCGCCCCTCGGTGTCGGGGCTCGGCGCTCGCAGGCCCGGGCCGGACCCCTGGGGGAGTCGGGGTGACAGGACGCGCTCGCCGCCTGACTTCCCGGGGAGGCGAGGCTCAGGGCTCGGGGCAGCGGCCCAGGGGCGCCGACTCGGGGCACATTGTTCCGCAGGTGATGGGGGGTCAGGCGTTCCCCCTTCCGCGGGGGGAGGCACGGCCCTGAGGTAGGATTTCTAATTAAGGGAGAGCAGGGCTGTGCAGGGGGAGGAGTGATCAGTGGAGGATTTTATCCAAAATTAGGCCAGGGATGGTCTGCGGGGAGGAGGAGGACAAGTTCGCCGTCGGGGTGCGGGTGCCAGCAGCCGGGTGGGGGGGTGGGAGGCGAGACTCGGCGTGTGCGCGTTCCCAGGGGGGCCGGAGCCTACCCGTGTGGGCTGGACAGGCTTTTGGGGTGGCATGATGTGGAGTCTCGCCGAGAAAAAGGGTTTGAAAATGTTAGTGTTCTGAAGAAGATTGCCTTGTGTTTTCACACCTGCGGTTGAAAAAAAGCCCAGGCGCGCAGACCCCGCCTGCCTCTCCTGCGCTCCGACCGAGCGTCCAGCGGATCACTTGTGTGTGCGGGCTTGGAAATGTACGTGGGAGTCTTTGCAGCCCAAATTAATAGCGCCCTGCAAGTTTACTGGTCTGGGGGAAAAAATAAGATATCCGTCTGGCCGGAAACAGATCCAGTGTTTTTTTAGGCCCCAAACCTGAAGCAGGAGCTTTTCTGTTCAAGCAGCCCCGTCTTGATTGGCTGCAAGAGGAGGGTCTTGATCAGATCCCGATGACTTGTAGTAGAGGGAATAAGCAGCACGGTGGTAAACTTCTTGAAGTGTGTAGGACTGAAACTTGAGTAGAAACTTGATAAATGAATTGCTATTTAATCAGGAGAATGGCAACAGAAATCTAAGTAATGGCTTGGCTGCAAAGAATCAGGCAAGGAAATAGGCCTGGTTGAATAGTCCTCAGTTGTACCCGTACATCACCAGAGGGACTTTCAGTCTGGAAAGTTACGCTCCTCAGTCTAAATGGCTGAAAATTTTAAATCTTGAACTTCGGTGTTAAGTTAGGACATTTGGTTGATACGCTGTGAAGGCTGTTGTTTAAGTTTTGTTTTTTAATTTGTGTAAACGGTGCTGTGTTACGCACTGTTTACTTCTGCTCTGGCTACCAGAACCCGTTTGCTAGACTTGACAGAACTTTATTTTAAATTTACACCTGATAGTTAATAATTACCTTTTAGAACCTGGAGATAGGGAAGATTATTGAACAGAGAGTCCTAGCTTTCCTGAGTCCAGCCATCGTGTGTGATTTTTGGTGTAAGATTTAAAACCGGGCCTCGAGTGGCTTCCTCTGAGTGATGAGGGACTTGAACGGAGTGGTTGGTAAAGGAAATTTCCAGCTCTGCGTTCTCATGCTATCTCAGACTCATGATTACATAGGATTGAGTACCGTAACATGGCTTCATTAGTTCTCTCCCTCCTCCTACATGAAGCTGGTGATTGGGTCAGGAAAGTGTATGCTTCTGTGAAATTGCTCGGGGTTTGGAGTATTTATGACACTGCTGTCTCAGTTATTCCTGTTGGCCTCTTTATTACTTTCTGTTGTGTAATACTCACATTCACTTTCTGGAAACATTAACTTTTATAAACATAAACCAGGATTTCTGGAAGGCCAGATTTCGCTGCTGGTAATCTCTTTCTCCTCTCCCTCTTTCTGTCTCCCCCTTTGTCTCTCCCTTCCCCTTGGTCATAAACAGTTTCTTTTTTTCCCTTCTACTGCCTCTTCCTCTTGTCTTGTTATTTTAATGTGTTTTTTTTTTTTTCCTGTTGTTTTTCTTTGTCCCTTCTGAGTGGACCACACCAAATGTGCTAGGCAACTCTGTCCAAGTAGCAGGGGAAAAGAGCAAAGGGGAAGTGTCACAGGTAGTGGAAATAAAACTTTGAAGTAAAAAAAAAAAAAAAAAAGAGGAGTGGATTATAATTACCCTAAATGTGCTGTGTTGATTTTTACCTAAGCAGTATGGATACTTTTACATTAAAAATAAAGTATTTTTGCATATTTCAGAATTTCAAAAGGGTCAGTAATAATTATTTTCCAGAAGATGAGGGTTTTCCTTATCCTTGAAGTAGAAATATCTTGGTTTCTTTTGTTGTGAACTTACTCTCTTTTAAAGATGTTATTCTAAGTTGGAACTGCTGTTTTTGGAAGCAGTACAGTTCCTTTCATGCTTTGAAGGGATTAATATTAAGTAGTGCCAGCCATGCAGCAATGCTGATTGGATTGCAGAGGACTAGCAGGATGATGTGCATACTGTATGTTAAAATTTAAAAGGACCTTTTGCTTAGCAGTCACATCCCAGCTACTCAAGCACTGGGGATGGCCCCTTTTATTTTTAAGATTCTTGTCAGCTTGGAATAAATACAAATGTGATTAAGTTTAGACTTACTTGTAATGGTAACTCTATTCTGATTTAAAGCATTTAATGAATATGACAGTTACAGATTGCATTAGATATTTGTGAGGTTACCACTGTTTACATTACAAAGCAGTTTACATTACAAAACATTTTACATTACAAAACATTTTGATACTTACAGGTACACCGTGTACATATTCAGTGGGTTTGGTGGTGCAGTT
Source organism: Talpa europaea (assembly GCF_964194135.1). Lineage (NCBI taxonomy): Eukaryota > Metazoa > Chordata > Mammalia > Eulipotyphla > Talpidae > Talpa > Talpa europaea. The sequence goes on from NC_140068.1 coordinate 153,599,958, forward strand.
CTCATTTTAGATATGAGAAAGTGGGAGCACCTGGAGCTTAGATTTTCCTAGTCACAAGTGAGCCAGGATTGGAAGTTAATTTTCACAGTTTCTAAATTTAGTACTCTTGCCACTATGCTGTATCGCCTATTTCAATTTGCGTGAGACTTAATTATCTCAAATATGTAAAATCTAGTGATACATTTAGAACTTTCAGAAGATTAGTTGATATTGAAAGTGTTTCCTCAGGGGTTTGTGTTACCTGGAACACACTAATGCCGTGGAAAAAGTCCAGACACCTTGATCTTGCTGATCTAGGTTTGCTTAGAAGAAACAAAAGATAAGTGAAAGTTGTGAAAGCAATGAAATAGTAAATTGCACTTTTTATTTGAACCATGAACAGTAGCCGGATAAGTTGCACTTTGGGGATGTCCAACACCCTCTCCCCCTCAATATCACCAGTCACTAGGCCTTTAATACTTCCTGAATGCAATTGCTTGTCTACTTTCTTATACTTCTTAAAGGTAAACAAATCTCAGCAATTTTTTGCTTGCCTACCAAAACAAAGGTCTTTTAAGATTATGGGAGTGATACAGCAATGTTTCGTAAAATCAAGGAATGTAAAGCCAAACTGAGCTTTTCTCAGGGATCCCTTTGTCAAAATTTGGGGACATTCAGCTTTAAAAATACCAATTAACTGCAAGAATTCAGTGACACTAGTAGTCATACTTACACAACAGTGGTAATGATAACTTACTATCATTCTTTGATTTATTCAACAAGCTTTTAGTGAATGTTTACTTTGTACCACATTCTGGGAACTCGCATGAATAAGTATTTATTGTCTTTGGACTTAAAGAACTCTGTGGACATAAATGTACAGTAAGGGAAGTGTTAGAAGACTTTGGAAGAGTCCTGGACACTGGAAAGGATGAAATTGGTGGGTCGGGGACAGTTTCCAGGAGGGGATGAGGCCAAGGTTCAGTCTGAAAAGATGATATAGGGGAAGAGGAGAGGATGGACATTACAAATGAAAAAACATAGATGAGAGCGTTTTTATATATGTTTGTCTTGGCAAGCAGTTGACATTTTTGGAGTGGGATGAGGAACAACTGGAAAAAGATTGAAAGAGGCCTTCTAGAATATTTGATATAGATATAGATAAGGATATAGATATAGACAAGGAATGATGAAAGAATTTTAAATAGAAAGTGACTGGCTCATATTTGCATTTTTTGTCACATCATACAACTAATTTGAAGATAGATTCAAGGGGTACAAGACTAGAAATAGCAGACTCAGTCCAAGACTCTTGCCGTAGACCACATGAGAATAAGGACCTGAATCAGTGGTCGGGGTGGAGAAGAGCAGACACACTTGGGATAGTTGTACAGTAATGCTGACAGGATAGAGAGAGCAGTCAGTGGATTTCTAGCTTTGTTCTTGCAGTGAACCATGAACCAGATCCTGATTGCAAGGGAGGATTACGGTATAATTCGGAAGATAAGTAAACACGAGACTCTTAGCCAGGAGTTGTGACTTCATGGAAACCGGGAGAGGCTGAAGAAACAGGAATAGGTCTTAAGTGAAGATGTCTTTAAGTCAGTCCAGCAGCTGTAGTTCATGACTAGAGTTCAGGTGACCCGGCGACAGTCACTGGTTTCTGGTGGTTTTCTTTTCCCCCTTGCTGAACGCCTAGCGCTTCTCCCTGTTTCAGATTCCCGAGAGACTGATCAGATCAGATCGACCTAGCTCGTCGCCATCACGTTCAGTTGGGCCGGTTTTCACCATGGACTGTGGTGTGAATTGGCGCCTTTCACATCAGTTGCTGACCTATGTTGAATCGGCTGTAAAGGTGTAGGGGTGGTTATGGTCTATAAAACGTCCATCCAATGTAAGAATAGGCTAAGTCCCACCTCTGTTAGTGGGAAGAGTGTGTGAGGCAGTTTCTTCTAGGAAGGGTTAGCGTGTGCTGTGATTGACCTTGGCTCAGGGATAGTCTAAGTCGTGACTGATTTGAAAATCTCCTAGGTGGTATTTGAAGCTCAGAACAAGGAATGCTTATGTCTAGAGAAGAGCAGGGCGCCAGAGGTAGACCCTTGAGCTACACCAACATTAAAAGACTGAGTGCCCCCCAAGAAGAAACAGTTCAGGAAGTACTTGGGCAGCCTTCGGTGTCACAGAAGCCAAGCAGAGGAATAGCAGAAATGAGGAAGTGATCTTTTGTGTCACATGGAACAGATGGATTTAATGGGGTAGGGACAAAAATTTTTCATTGGATTTGGAAACTAGATCATTGTAACACTGAGAGAGCAGTTTGAATGGGGTGGGGTGGGGTGACAAAAAAATCAGTAAGGAGAAGGGACCAAGCAGAAGGGATATCGACATAGATTACTTTTGAGAGAGAGATGAAGATCTAGACGACCTAGAGGAGGACACAAGTTAAGGCAGGATTTTTTTTCTTTAATGACTGATAGTGGAATTACATTTTACCTGAAGATTAGCGTCTGATCTCAGAATATAAAATAAAAATCTACATAATAAAGATTATCTTTAAAACCCCTTTGGGAAATACTGTGCTGCAGACCGTTGTATCATTTCTAAGTAAGTCTCATTTTGCTTTGACCGTGGAGTAACGCTAAAGCTATTCTCTTAGTCCAGGTAATGGAGTCCCAACAAATGTCTACAAAATTTGACATATATTTGAACAAATAAATAAGATAGTAACGATACCAGTTTTTATTACCTTGAAGTTAAAAAAAAATCATACTTGCCATCAGCCTCAGAGCACTTCTGACAGTGCTTTATTGCACAGAGGCGCATGATTTATGAAAATGTATATATTTTGGGGACACTGGCCTTACAGAGTGAAGGGAAGGATGGTAAAGACGTAAAGGATGAGAATAGAAGCTGGTAAAGCTGACAGTGAGAGCTGAAAGGGAGGAGCACGGTTCAGGAGCGCAGGCTGGAAGTCCTGACGAGGAAAGGAGTGTGTGCATTCCTCTGCTAGCAGTGGACGGGGCGGAGACAGGTGTGGAGACAGAGCTTTTGGTAATAGGAAAGAAGGAAGTAGTAGAACATGATCCTATATAATGGTGGCCTGTTTAAGCCCCATTTTTGATAAAGTAGGCAAGGTAATTTTTGTTCAGTGAGTTCTAGTAGAGAACTGAAAGGTTAAAGGGAATGATGAAAAGGTAGACTAACCATTGAATGTGGGAATAGGAAAAAAGCTGATTAAAGCTTTTGGAGTATAATCTCTTTTTTTTTTTTAAAGATTTATTTATGCATATAAGAGCTGGGGTGTAGGCCAGAGGTGTGGGTGTGTATGTGTGTGAGAGGATTCACCAGAGACAGAGTGGGGAGCAGAACAGGCAGACTGACTGAAATCCACTACTGAGGGGACAGCGGGCGAGTCAGGAGAGAGGTCTGCTGCACCATGTGGGTAGCTCCCTGACTGGGGATCGAACTGGTGCTGCAGTGGCTGTGGATAGCTTCTTAGTGCTGAGACTTAATCCTTTGCACCACCAGGGAGGCCCTGAAGTCTGAGGACAGTTCATAGTGGTGACTGCAAGAATTGTGGGACTTTATTTTTTAAAATTTATTTTTATTTATACAAGAACCAGGGTACAGGCCAGATGTGCGGAAGGGTGAGAGGACTCACCAAAGACAGAGTGGGGAACAGAACAGGCAGGCTGACTGAAATACGCTGCTGAGGGGAACAGCGGGCGAGTCGGGGAGATCTGCTCACCATGTAGGTTGCTCTGAGGCCGGCCGGGATCGAACCTGCACTGCAGAGGCTGCGGACAGCTTCACAGCGCTGCGCTCAACGACCTGCATCACCAAGGAGGCCCAATTGTGGGACTTTATTTAGGTGAAGCCAATTATGCACTGCAGGAGTAGGGAAGGTGGATTATATTATTGATATAAACTTGAGGTTTTGCTGGTTGGGTGTGATGAAAAGTTAGGCACAGGAGGCAAGTCAGGGATATTGAATTTCTAAGTGATTACCTTTTCTAGTCAGTCCTAGAAGAAGAAAGGTAGGGGAGAGGTTAGGGATTTGGCGTTCCTTGATGTTGAACAGGAAATGTAGACTGCTGTCTGCAGACAGCGGAGAGGATAGGCGGTACATCCTAGAGGGAGATGTACACTCACCTGCTGTACTTCCAGAATTTGTTGCTGGGACAGCCTCCTGTTTTCCGCAGCATTGCACACTAAAAATAATAGGTCTTGTGGGAGAAAATAGGGCTAGAGAAGACCACTTGAGACCTGTGTGACTTTGTGACCAGAGCACGGCAGAGGAGAACAATGCTAATAAAACACAAACCCCGGTAAATTCCACTGGCATTTATGCCCAGTGTCACAGGTATAGGCACAGTCTGGTCCTTTGCAGCTTTTGATTTGGGGTTCAGGTTTCCTTCTTAAAGTCATATCTGCTTGACAGTGGTTTAATTCAGATAAAAAAATCTCCATCAGGGTTTAGCTGTTTTTACCATTTTTTCTTTTTCTTTCTTTCTTTCTTTCTTTCTTTCTTTCTTTCTTTCTTTCTTTCTTTCTTTCTTTCTTTTTTTTGAGCAAAACAAAAATGTGTACCTTTAGCATTAGAATGACTATAGTCTAAGAAAAAGCTCATAGTGCTCATTGCTGGTGAGGGTACAGAGCAACAAGAAACTTCATACACTGCTGGTGGCATGCAAAATGCTATAGCCACCTTGGAAGATGGGTTTGGCGGTTTCTGATAGCTAAACATAGTTGCTAGGTAATTTACCCAGCCAGTTTGAAAACTTACACTCACACAGAAACCTGCACATGATTGTTTATGGCAATTTTTCTCATCATCAGCGCAAGCAAGAAGCTGCCAAGATGTCTTTCAGTAGGTGAATGGATGAAGAGTAGTGCAGCCATACAATTGAATATTATTCAGTGATAGAAAGGAAATGAATGATCCTTCTCTGAAGACACATTTGGATCTTAAGTGCATATTGCTGAGTAAAACAAGCTAGTCTGAAGAGCTTATGTATTGTATGATTTCAATTATATGATATTCTGGAAAAAGCCAAACTATAGAGATTGTGAAAAGAGTAGTTATTAAGGTTTTGGAGGGAGGGAGAGATGGTAAAATAGGCAAAGCATGGGGGATTTTTTTTAGGGCAGAGAAAGTAAGATACTGTCGTGTGGGTGGATACATAATACTACGTATTTATTGAACCCATGGAATTTTATAGCATAAAGAGTGAATATTAATGTATAAAATTTTAAAAAAAAATGTAAGAGGGAGGTGGAAATTCCAGGCTAGAATGAAGAACGTGACAGAACAATCTGAGTTACAAATAAAAGAAACAATCTCAGAGAAGAGGTGGGGTCAGGTGCTGACCTATGCGGCTTTGGAAATAAATCAGGAAAACTAAAGATGAAAGATTCTGCATAAACCCTGAATCGTAGTTGATAAAGTTGTGTCCCATGGGCATAGTAGTTCACAATCCTGATACTGCCATGCATGTGTACTCGTATTGAGCAATAGATGCATGGACAGGGAATCCTGGATGATGGGAGCCAGGTTTTCAACTTGTTCTAGTGGAATTTTACAGGTAAGCAAAAGGCGGGGGGGGGGGGGGGGGGGATGGTCCAAGTGGTCATGGATTAGAGTTGGAGACATCAGTGTGAGCCTTTGTTTAGCTTAGTGTAGACACACATGGTTACGTACAGAAATACAGACATGTTCGTACACATCTATACTGTGCATGCATCCATTTCCTAGCCGTGATTGATGCGAGGGCCTAAAAGCAGTGACACCCCAGTAACCAGGTATATACCTACCACTTCTGTCTTTGTTCTGATGTCAGTAAATACCAGTGAAAGGAGCTAAGGCTTCTTGAAGAAATGGCTGATTTTAGGACTGAGATAGAAAATACATAAGACAAGCCTCCAGCTGTGGTGCCAGGAAGTAACAAACAAAACCAAAAAACCACAATGCAGGTATTTCAGAGAATCAGAGAAGCCAACTGGAAAAACTCCTAATGGCTAAAGTGGAATGGTTCAGTCCACAAAATAAAATAGTATCGAATCATAACCAAAAGTATAAGTAAATATGCAGGAGGTGCGTGAGTCCTTACTGATAAAAGCAGAGAAAATACCTTAACACCTTTAATCTGTACTGCATTTGAATTTTCCCCAGATGGCCAACCTCGCAGCCAGAGTGTCAGTTCTGAAGCTCCTGGACAGTGGGCACTACGGGAATGTACTTCTGTAGGATTCCCGGTGCTTTTCACTTAGGACCTTTTGTATATTGCTAAGATTTTTTCTTTTAGTTCATCGATTTACTGGGCAAAACGAAGATAGGAACTAAATGACTTTATTTTTTTTTTAAAGATTTATTTATTTATGCATACAAGAAGTAGGATACAGGCCAGAGGTGCGGGGGTGGGGGGGAGAGTATTCACCAGAGACAGAGTGGGGAGCAGAACAGGAGGAATGACTGATATGCTGAGGGGAGCAGTGAGTGAGATAGGAGAGGTCTGCTGCGCCGTGTGGGTAGCTCCCTGGCTGGGGATAGCTTCATAGGTTGCGTCTTAACCCCTTGCACCACCTGGGAGGCCCCTAAATGGCTTTATTATACTGGCATCGTTCTTAAATTTGTCAAGTGCATGTGAGCTAATATGTGTAGAATAACAGACTTTATTAGCATTTAATATTTCTAAGATGAAATATTTCAGGTTATGTCAGAATCCAGAGTGTGGTTCCGGGAGGGGAATGGTTAAAGTTAGAGTGAAAGTAATTGACAACAAAGTCTAGGGCCAAAAATGCAAAACAATAATCACAAGTAAGTGTGTGTTAATGTTGTATGGAAAAGGTACTTGTTACTATGAGGAGAGATAAAAAGGAGGTTAGACTAAGTCAGAGAGGCTAGAGAAGGAGTTGAGAAGTAAAGCTCGAGCTGAGATCTAGAGGATGAGAGGGACCAAGTCAGGCTGCGAGGGAAGGGTGGGTGGAGCTTTCTGTCAGCAGAGGGACCACCTTAAGTCCTCGCTTGGAAACTGGTCACGGAAACATTGCTAATCTAAATAAAGACCCCAAACACTGCTAACGTTCAGCAGTCATTTGTATTCATGTATTCATATTCCGACTAACTCGTGTCAGCTCAGGGCCCGCGGTGGGAAGCACCCTGCACAGGAAGCCCTTCTACCCCAGGGTGCACTCCCACGTTCACGCGGTGGGGGCAGGCCAGGCCCAGCAGTGACCCTAACATGCACAGCCTCGGGATGGTGGAGGAAATCAGAGTATCCCGAGGACAGCCATGTGAAAGTGGGGGTACACGCAGATTCCACACAAACAGCGGCCCCCAGAAATCAATTCCCCCCCCCCCCGTCATTGTTTCCCTCATCAACATAATGAAACAATTTTGAAGAAAACCTGTGAGGACCTGGTGTACATGGGCAAGACACTGTGGCCTGGTGAATGTGAGGAACTGAAATGGGGGGAATGTGGCTGGATCCAAAAGAAGATGGTAGGGAATGGAAAGGGAGAGCGAGGTCAAACAAAGTTTTCGGGAAGTTTCTCTTTTTTTCCTACACCGAATGGGAGGGTTTTAAGGAGATATTTTAGTTGTATTGAGGGACAGTGGTACCAGGAGGGCTGATTTATACTTCTGGAAAAGTAATTGGTGGCTACAGGTGGGACACTGGAAGAGGACAGAGAGTAGACTTTGTTCAGAACCTTCCATTTCACCTAAATGCAGTCAACAGATTGGGTGGAAAGAACTAACCTTGCTAGTGTTAAGTTCTGAAGAAATAAAAATTCATTTTCTTCTTGAGCCATAGAAGTAGCATTTAGCCTTGAAGACTGTGAAGCTGAAAATGTACACTTGGATGGTGCTGATCGCCTCAGCATGGCTACCAGAACTTACTTTTGCCACTACCGTGTGTACGTGATTTGTTGTTTGTTTTTGATCACTACAGAGTTTCAGGTGATAAACTTTCTGCTACATGAGCATTGTTGGAAATGGGCCTTTTGATAATTCTAGCCTCACCTGAGAAATAGTATGAATCCTGTAAGTTTTAAAACTCTACTTTTTCTTAGGTATTTTAACTTAATTTAAATATAAATCCATTTAACCCAGAATCTGTAGTGTCTCTGTAGAGCATGGTGAATAAATGGCACTGCATCTTACAGGTTTATGATTGTGTCGTTCTTCATAGTTACTTTTGGATAATGGGAAAATGTAGATTTTAGTTCATACATGGATTTAACACATGGTTCTGCTAATTTTGAATCTGCGTAACAATTTCTGCATTCTTAAAATGAGGTTGAATTTTACCTGTCTCACAGATGTTGAATGAGAAAAATCTGTATTAAAGCACCTAATGCTTTAAGAGATTATTTGCTCTTGATATTTTGTCTTTTCCCACAGAGGTAGTTAGAATAGGAAATGAGAGTAAATGTGAAATGCTCCCAGAATACTCATTGTAACAGAATCCTTCCAGTGGGTTCAGAGCACCCACTGGGTCAGGTTTCTTGATTTAAATTCCACCACAATTCCCGGTTTGGAATTCTCACCCAGCAGTGCTAGTTTCTCTATCTTTGCTTAGTTTCCTCAACTATGAAATGATAACAAATACACCTGTTTTGTGGATTGTTTTTGAGTGCTATGATGCCCTCAGAGCAATGTCTTTGATGTAGTAGTAAATGTATGCTATTATCATTATTACTAAGTATATCTTGAAATTACCTTTTCCCTAAATGTTTTGGTTACTTCCCTTCCCAAAAAGCTAAAGCCAGTAATAAAAGTTAGGACTTCTGTTTGGGGTTTGGTTTTTTGGGGGGATCTGTTTTTATCTAAATTTTAAAAATGCATTTAGTTTACATAACCTTTCCCCAGGCAACTCAGTTATTTACAGAAGAAAGATGTTTCTCTGAAGCCGTAATTTATTAAATGTCTATTTTTAAAAAATAGTGTCATTCTGCAGATTTGTGCTGTTATTTTTTTCTTCTATGTAGCTCCGTGTAGATATATAACCTACACATATTAAAGAACTTTTAGGGGTGTCTACGTATTGCTGCTTCACTTTTCATCTTTCTAACCAGATTTATCAACTTCAGGTGGTCATCAGGCTGAGAAGTTGTGATGCCCATAACATGTCTATGGACACAAGTTTTCATGATCTGGGGGAAAAGTGACTGAGTTTATTCCGTTTTCTCTTGGGTCTTGTGAACATGTGCTAGTTGGCATTGGAGGTACAAACCGTTTAATGATAGGGTATGCATTGGTGATTTGATGAAGTGTGTGGTAAAGAAAGATAATGATCTCATTGGTGTGTTCTGGTTATTGTATAGGTAAGATATAATTTTTGACTTAAATAAAAGAAGGTATTTAGTTTTAAAACAAATAAGATAAATTGGAGAAGGAGACTTCTGCTACCTATGAAGGGTGGCGTTATAGCAGGAGTGACATAACGACATAAGTTTGTATTAGGGGAAGCCTAGCTAACTAGAACACCTAACTAGTGATTTAGACTGTTGTTTCTCATAAGGTTCTTTTGGAGATTGAGATTTGTCTCACAGGGTATTTTCTGAATGCTCTTTCAACTTTTGTCTTTATTTTCTGTGGTTTCGTGGGTATATTTTCTCTTGTTCACTTGATTTTGTTCAGATGGTAGCTTTCAAGGTTATTTATACCTGTGCCTGGGGCAGAGGAGGTAATTGGGAGTGAAGTGATCAGACTTGAGGACTAGTTAATTTAAAAAGTTTTAAGTGCCATTATAATTTTTCTTTAAGAAATAAAATAATAAAATCATTACTGTTTCTTAAAGGAAAGCTGGAGATTAGTTATGTGCTCAGTAGGTTGTAACTGATTATGATCATCCTTTGTATAGAATTAATAATGATGATCAAAGAACAAAAATGTAAATTCTTAAAGTAAGAAAGCTGTTTTGCCTATTAAAACTAATTCTATAAATTCACTTAAAAAATGTACTTGTAATGTAGATACTTCTGATATGAAAAGTAAGCCATGTGGTAAGAATGTTTAGGGGTTTTATAAATAATATGCCAATTTATACCTAACAAATTTAAGACCACGTTCTTGTCATGTTCTCCAAATGCAGCCTTTATTTTTTTCTTTTTAAAAATATAGTATAGGGGCCTCCCTGGTGGCGCAAGGGTTAAGACACAACCTATGAACCAATCCGCGGCCACTCAGTGCGAGTCTGATTCCCGGCCAGCCTGGGAGCAACCCACATGGCGCAGCAGACCTCTCCTGACTTGCCCACTGCTCCCCTCGGCAGTGTACTTCGGTCAATTTGCCTGTTCTGTTCCCCACTCTGTCTCTGGTGAATCCTCTCACCCCCCCCCCCACATCTCTGGCCTGTACCCCAGCTCTTGTATGCATAAATAAATAACCCCCCCCCTTTTTTTTCTAAAAGATTTATTTGTACAATCACTGGGCACAGTCGGAAGCACGGGTGGGTGAGAGAATTCATCAGAGCCAGTGCGGGGAACAGAACAGGCAGACCGACGAAACACACTGCTGAGGGGAGCAGCGGGTGCGGCAGGAGAGGTCTGCGCACCATGTGGGACACTCACCAGTGGCTGGGTATCGAACCGGTGCTGCAAATGCTGTGGGCAGCTTCGCAGCCCAGCGCGCAACCACTGCGCCACCAGGGGAGGCCCAATAAATAAATCTTTAAAATATATATATATATATATATATATATATATAGTATATGCCAAAACACTTTAATTTGCACAAAGGATTATTGCTAGGTTCCTTGGATTTGCACAAAGGATTATTGCTACGTTTCAGATTCTGAAATTTTATTAAAACTAGTAATAATGTGTAAAATTCCATAGCTGAGGGGCTATATTTGCTTACTATATTGTGATGATAAATATTTCATTGAAGTCTTTAGATATTTGTACTGATGGAAGCATGTTTTAAGATTTTTCATTTGAACGTCTCATTAGGTTTTTTTTCCTTCCTGTTTTATATGCAGGTCATGGCAAAACCCCAAAAGATGCAGCATCAGTTCGAGCCACACATCCTATACCAGCAGCCTGTGGGATTTATTATTTTGAAGTAAAAATTGTCAGTAAAGGAAGAGATGGGTAAGTTTAAATTTTGGTGGGAAAATAATTTGTTATTCTTGGATAATTACTTTTGTTTTGATTCATAATGTTTATTATGTAATTGGAAAATTGGAATCCTGGAAATTTTGGTAATTGGAAAAGTGGAATCTGCCTATTCCAGTAGAGCAGGTTGGATTTGGTTTTGCTTAAATATTAGTTGAAGCTAAGCTTGCTTGAGTTGGTGAAATTTTTCTAATAGGGTTGTTATTAAAACAGAGGTTTGGAATTAAACAATAGATAGTGACTCATTTTCCAAGTTTTTTCTGACTTTGCCTTCTTCTGAATTCTGATGAAGTTAATTAGTGTTCTCAAAGCTGGTTAACCAAAGCCAAAAAAGGTGATTCATAGGTATTTTATGGGAGTTGGGACTCAGAATTTTAGGCTTAGATCAGGGAAATGTGTATGTTTATATTCTGAATTGGAGGCAGTTCCTAGGGATTAGGATGTGCTTCAGAATCTTAGAACTCCTTGTAGATCTTTAATCAACCTTTTCATAATCACTTTTCAACTTGGGATGTGGTGTGTGTGCGCACGTGTGGGCATGCGTGCATATGTATACATATGCCTGAGTCAGTTATGGGACAGTTAAAAATACAATAGTTTGGGCCTTAGCCCAGAAGTTCCTAAATCATCATATTCAGATGTAGAGTTTGGGCAAGATAGGCAGATGTTGGTGTATAGCTTTGGTTAAGAAATAATTACCTAGACTCACTGGCTCTGTCTTAGGGTATCCTAATAACTTCATCTGGTCAGAGATTTCTTTATAGCAACTATAGAGTCATTTATCCAGCTATCAAGATAAAGTTATGAGGGTATGTAAATTGATTTGTTTTTGAAATGAATCATTTAACCCTCTTTAATGTTTCTTCTGGGTTTAGTAAGTGTACGTATTGGATTATCCCTTTTTTATTTGCTGAATATTCTCAGTGTCTTCAATATGGAAATAGAAAATGAAATCTTGGAATTCATTGATAACTTTTTATTTGACTAGTTCAGTTTTCCCAGGGTAATCAACCTAAAGATGAAGTCATAGATGCCAGTGATATGGTTGAGAGATCCCAGGTTAGACTAAGCACATTAGTGTAACCATTCCTAACTCTTATTGCTGTTAAACTAGTTTTTAGGTTTTTTTATTCAAATTTTATTCAAATTGTTAAGCTGTTTTTTTTTTAATTCAAATTGTATCATCAGTCCCATAATGCTGGGTTCCTTTTGCCTTTCATTCTACTTATGGTATCTTTGCCTGCAAATAGCCACTGAATCTCATATCTAAAACTACATCTCAGGTTATTCCCTTGAGCTGAGAATCTGATCAGAAGCTTGCGTTTAAATGTTCCACAAGTATTTAAATTTAGTTTCCTTAGAATCATTTCCTCAAAACCAGTTTGGTTAGTGGTTTCACCTTTGCTAGAAACTTGAGAATTTCCTGCCTAAATTTAACTTGCTCTATCCGTCTCTACTGCCTCTGTCTTATTTAGGTCTTGGTAATTTAGCCCCTAAATTAGTGAGGTGATTTGTTCATTGGCCTCCCAGTGCTCCCTTTTTTGCTCTCACTCCAGTCTATAACTGTTAGTGTCTTTTTCTAATACCGAACTGAATTGTGTGTACCCCCTTTTGAGATAATTTGGGGCTGACTAACCACGGATGGCTCTGTCCTAAATCACGTTGGACGCCAAATCTGTTATAGGACAGGGAGAGGGGCAGCCCAAGCCCCGCAAACCTGCTTATTCTAAATGGGTTCTGCCATCCGCCGCATCAACACAAAACATAGGAGACTTTGATGGGAAGAAACTTTAATACAACTAGGAAACAATACAGGTAAGGCAAAGAGTCTAGTTTCTAAATGAAGCATCCAGAGTTACCCGTCCCCTCGTGGGTAAAACTCCATCCATATGGGATCGGCCCAGAACAAGGCCCCAAAGCCTGCTACAAGTCTAAAGCATCTTCCAGTGGGGACCCCCAGAAAAGGGTCACAAACAACCGGACAAGCCCGGAAGGAAAAGAGCAAAATCAACATCAAGATAAAAGCTGCCATGGTCACCTCCCCACGGGTCTCACCCACATCTGTGTCACCCCGTCCACGACCAAAAGGCAAGCGCAGTTTCTTCACGTGTCTCTAGGCTCCATGCGCCTCCTCCAGGTCTCCTGGCTCCATCCAGCTTCCTTCCTCAGTCTCTTCTGCAGCTTCTCTTCTTTCTGCTCAGCTCCACCCTCCCTTGGGTGGGGCAGGGAACCTCCCCCTTTCCTGGGGACCACCCTGTTACACTTTGAGGATAAAATCTAAAACTTCTTAGCAGGATTCTTTATGATGTGAGTAGCTCTATGATGTTCCAGTCTCGTCTCTTGCCAGGATCCCTCATTCTTTTTTTCCCTTAATTTAAAAAGCAAGGTGTATTTCAAGTGTAGTAAAATTTTTTTGTTTTTAGTGTTTAGGTCGGTGAGTTTTGACTGCTGTGTAATGTCTTGTGACTGTCACCACAGTCAGTAGACAGAACAGTTCCATCACCCTCACATTCCTCCCTGCCCCTTTGTAGACCTTCCTTTCCGTGACTGCTCCTGGGAACCATTGATTGGCTTTCTGTCTCTCTAGTTTTGTCCTTTCTAAAGTGGCATATTAATGAATGAACCGCAGCACTTGCCCACTGGGGTTGTTTCTAGTTTTTGGCAGTATAAACATTTATGTAAGTTTTTGTATTAATAAGAGTTTTCTTTTCACTTTGGTAATTATCTGGATGTGGGATTGCTGCATCATAAATTAAGTACATTTTTATCATTATAGGAAATTGCTAGATTGTTTACCAAAGTAGCCCGACTAGTTCACATTTCCATCAGCAGTGTATGAGAGTTCCAGTTGCTCTGCTTCTTTGGTGAGACTTGGTATTGTCAGGTTTTCTTGTTAAAAATTTTAAGCCATTATAGTAGGTATCCAGTGATTTCTTGCTTTAATTTACATTTCTCTAGTGACTAATGTGTTGAAGAATCCCTAATTCTCACTTGCCTTTCACTCGTAACATACCCTGTAGTTCTCTGACCTTCTGTGCTGGCTCACATTTCTAGCTCTAGATGCAGTCTCTTTTATTCCACTTTATAGCAATCTTCTCTGGCTCCTTGCCACCTGTGCCTAGTTTAACTAGGTATTCTGCAAATACTAGTTTAAAGATACCTTTTTTTATGTCACTTTTCTGCTCCTATAGAGGGGATTTTGGGCCTCCCCGGTGGCTCAGCGGTTGAGCGCTGGGCTGCAACACTGCCCGCAGCCTCTGCAGCACTGGTTCAATCCCCGGCCGCCAGGGGAGGGTCCCACGTGGCGCGCAGACCTCTCCGGCCGCCCGCTGCTCCCCTCAGCAGTGTGCTTCAGTCCTTCTGCCTGTTCTGCTCCCCGCTCTGGCTCTGGTGAATTCTCTCACCCTCCCGCGCTTCTGACTGTACCCAGTGCTTATATAAATAAATAAATAAATCTTTTTAAAAAGGGGGGGGGTGGATTTTGACCTTTCTATACTTTCTTTACAAGTTGGGCAGATTGTAATTCTGTCTATACTGTTTAATTGTTTGCTTACTGGTGGTATATGGCTACAAATTCAGTGATTAGGAATTAAGATATATTTCTGTTACTGCAATACTTAATTTATGGCTAACATTCATATGGATGAATAAATGAATGGATGAGAAAAATACTTACCTCCTGTAGATTCTTGGAGAATACTGTTATTTCTTTGGTCATATTTTACTAATCCCTGGTAATTTTTAAAAAGTTCTAGGGAAGAACAATTCCTTTATGCAAAAAGGGCTAGTCATATTACTAATTTGGGCCAAGAAATGTTATTTTTGGTGATGTATTGAGCTGTGTGAAGTGATACAAAAATTGCTTCCTAAATCCTAATGTCCTTGTAAAAATGGACCATAAAGAGTGCCTGTTACCTTTCATTTGCAGCAGTATTTGGTCCTCTGAGAGTTTATTATATTTAATTTAAATATGAATTATCTTTTAAACAGTATGTTTAGGACGGGTAGTTAAATCTAATATCTCAGATTTTAAAGAGAAATTGTCACTCCAACAAGTTTTCTCATGAAATGGCAAGAGCTGTTGTGTGTTGTTACTAGGTCCTCCTTGGGAAGAAACTGTGATGCTTGTTATATGTTTATCACCTAAACAAGATAAGCTTAATTTATTAGGACTAAATAGCCTTTCTGAAATTTTTACTTCTTTTTTATCGAGGTAAGATGGATTTAGAACAATGCATATGATTTAGGGGAACATTTCCTCAGATGTATGTTAGCACACCAAACCCCCCTCCAAGACACTTGCTGTCCACTGGGACCATTCTCCCCTTCGCCCATCCTTCCCCTCCCTCACGAATAGTCCCAATTCCATAGTTACAGTTCTAGGGTTTGGTTGAGTTTTGTCATCTGGTATTTGTTTTTCTCCTGACTTACGTCACAAGCATAATCCCCTGCAGTTCCATCCATGTTGTCGCAAGAGGCAGGAATGCATCGATTTTTGTAGCCGAGTCATGTTTCATTGTATATAGACTACATCTTCTTAATCTACTCCTCTGCTATTGGGCACTTCGATTGTTTCCATAGATAACTTGGCTATTATAATTAGTGGTGCAATGAACATAGCCCATACATCCCTTTGAATTAGTGTTTTTGTATTCTTTGGGTACTAGGAGTGGAATTGCTGGGTCATGTGGTAGATCTGTTTTTAATATTTTGAGTAAACGCCATACTGTTTTCCATGAGAGCTGGTCCAGTTTGCATTCTTGCCAATATGGTACAGGGGTTCCTGTTTCTCCACACCTTCACAACGTTTGTTTCTGGTTTTTGGGTGTGTGTGTGTGTGTGTGTGTGTGTGTATGTGTGTGTGAGAGAGAGAGAGAGAGAGAGAGAGAGAGAAGAGGTCATTCTGTGGGAGTGAGGTGGTATCTTACTGTGATTTTGATTTGCACTATCCTCATCATAATTGACATGAACATTTTTTCGTCTTTCCAAATTTTGCTGTTAATTTAGGAATAAATTTCAAATGCATTTGCAATAAAAAATTTATATCACTTTATCTGTATGACTTTCTTTTTAGGAGACATACTTAAAGGATATATGTCTACTTTACATTCTTGTTAACTTTTGTTGACTGCCAAGATGAATTTCTAAAAGTAATCTGTTTCTACGAATGTACTTTCAGTTTCAGGAATTTCATTCAACTTTTAAATTATGCATACTAACAGAAGCAGTCTCCACATACAGTTAATCCTAAATGTGAGAGATAATAAATTTTTTATTTGAAAATTTTTAGAATTACAAGTTATTGTGAGTTGTATCTTTAGCTCTTTAAACAAAATATTGATGTTACTCTGACAGCAAATCAGGAAGAACTGGCAAAGTTAATCCAATCTCTTATTCCTTAAATTCTTCTGATAATAAAGTGCAGACTTCAGAATATTCTTTCTATGCATGCTGACTTTCTGGAGCATTTCTTGGGGGAGTGGAAAAGAAATAAAAGACCTTTCCTTTTAGTTTTGAAGAGCTTTAAGTTCCAAATGAAAACACAGATGGAATATTGAACAAAGGACATCAAGCAAACAATATGTTAGCTTAACAAACATATATTGAACATGTTAATGTATGATGTCAGCAGCTGTGTGAGTATAAATAAGAAATTATTTTTATTCAACTCTGTCTAATCCTGGTAGAGGATAGTTTGTAGTAGAGGACATTTAGTAGAAACTCAATAAACACATTGAGTGAACTGAATTGTGGGTCCTTGTCCTCAGGAATACCGAATTCAGTGTTTTTGGGTACCAGTGGGGCAGAACAAGGAGCAGACATACAAATAACTCTCGATTAATATACTCTAAGTACTTAAGTGTAAGAGCATATATGAACTGAGGAATGATTAATTCTAGCTCAAAGAAATAGATTTATAAAGGAAATAGTATTTGATTGGCTTTACAAGATAAGATTTTGACTACTAGAGTAGTATGAATGAGAATAGTAGTAGTATATAATATATATAGTAGTATAGTAGTATATATAGTAGTTTTGATTAGCTTTAAGTGGCAAATTAAAACACAGAATATTGAACAAAGGCATCGAACAAACAATGTGTTAGCTAGGGAACTACATAGTGGGGAGCCTTCAGTCTGTGAGTAAGGCAGTGATAACTGTTTTAAAAAGACAGTATTGGGTGGGAAGGGTATGTATTTATTGTTGGCAAGGATTGATAATGATGGGATGTGCATTTCAGAGATGTGACTTTGATGGCTAAACGGAAAAATAGAGAAGTCTGAGACTGTTGGGCATTACGATTTTAAATTGAGGTCTTAATCTGTTTAGGGAGGGACGTAGATTCCTTAGCTACTTAGGACTGTAAGCCATAAAAAGTTGATCAGGTGGTGAGAGTGGCAGGGTGGCTGCTGAGAGAGAAATGATTGAAGATGACTTGAGGATTCTGGCTTGGATGTTGATTAGATAGATGGTGCTGTGACTCAACAAAATAACAAATACTGGAACAAAGTGCTGCCTTGAAGTTGCAGATGATGAGAATAAAGTTTGAATTGCTGTGAGATATCCAGATGAGTATTTGATAGTAGGTCTTTGACTAACATACGTGGAATTTATGAGAACAGAGCTGAAGGTTGATTTTTGGAGACAGCATATTACTTATTGAAGCCTTGGGAATTTATACAATCATCCAAATATGTAGTATTAAAAAAAAAAAAGGAGAGGTTTAGGATGGACTCTTGAAACACCGTTTTGTAGGCTGTATGGGAGGAGAGCATAGAGCTAAAGATTCTGAGGCAAAATGGTCAGAGAAAGATCCCAGAGAATGCTGTATGTTAGAAGTCAAAGAAGTCAATTAAAAGAACTGAGGTATTCCTGGGTTTGTCTTTTAGGAGGTGGTTAATCCTTGTAACAGAATGGGAATGGAAGTGAATGTCGTGAGTTAAAGGCTGAGAGACAAGGAGTGGAGACGATGCAGTCAGTGCAGTGCTTAGTTGTCTTGCTGTGTGGGAAACAACATTTTACCATCCATTTAGAAAAATAATATACTACCATTTGAAACATTCGAAGTACAGAAAAATGTGAGGAAGGCGATTTAATCTTGTATAATTGCTATTTATAATTCAACTCATTCCTTCCATTTTTTATATATACTTTTATATTGTAAAGATACTTGTGTGTTCTTAGTTTTTATCCTATTTATATGCTCATTTACATATTTATGACTATTTCTTACATGGTTAAGCATTTTCCCATGAGAATAAAAGCTCTCAACTTTTTTGTTTTGCTTTTGGCTGTGCTGTAGATTGTTGTGCTTTATTGAGGCAACCCATAGCTATTTTATTGGCATGTAGGTAGTTTCTAATTCCTTTGTAATTATAATTTTTATGCATGAAAAAATTTCTTTAGGAAAAATTCCTTGAAGTAGAATTACTGGTACAAATGACCAAATTAACTTCAAAAAGATGTATCCAACCTGGTTTGGGTGGGAGAAACATATAAATAGAGAGGAAGGAATCAGGAGTGAGTCCAAGAGAGACTGGAGAGGTGAGTTCCTTTTCTGAGGGCTGGAATTGGAATGTAGAATGGGCTATGCAATTAATTGGAACATAAATCAATTTCCAGAACTCGTCTTGACAATTCTTATACCTCAATCTATATTAGGTTCATCTGTTGTCTACTTACATTGCACTTTTACTCCCCCCTCATAGCTTTTCATCATATTTTTAATTATTTAATATCTGTCTTTCCCATTAGCGTGTTCGTTCCATGAGAACAGATTTATTAATATCTTCCTCCAGCTTAAAACTACATTGCCCCATGCATATGTAGTTAACTTAGTAAATATCCATTCATCAAAGTAAAAGTATTAAGGAACTATGAGATTTAAAACTATGAATTTGATGTTCCATCAGTTTACATCCATAGTACTGTTTTACTCTGTGTAATCAGTTTTTTTTTTTTTTTTTTTTTTTTAAGATTTATTTAGGCGTACAAGAACTGGGGTATAGGCCGGAGGTGTGGGGGTGTGTGAGAGGATTCACCAGAGACAGAGTGGGGAGCAGAACAGGCAGCCTGACTGAAATACACTGCTGAGGGGAGCAGCGGGCGCGACAGGAGAGGTCTGCTGCGACATGTGGGTTGTTCCCTGGCCAGGGATCAAACTCGTGCTGCAGTGGCTGTGGACAGCTTTGTAGGTTTTGTCTTAACCCCTTGCACCACAGGGAGGCCCTGTAGTCAGTTGTTTAGAGAGAAAAGTTGAATTGTGTGGTTGAAGCAGGACAGAAAATTATAGATTTGGTAAGTTAGAAGAGCAATCTAGTAGTTGAGGTTACTGGTATAGTCTAAGAAAGAAAAATGTTTTAAGGTGTATTTGCATCACATAAAGATTTAAAAAACATATTATTTGTATGTGTATCACTACCTATACTTTTACCTTAATTTGAGTTTAATTGAAAGTTTAGAGAGAAAATCCCATTTTAATAATATCCCTAGATACCAATAATCTTGCACCAAAACCATAAGGTTGTTTAGCTTTGTCATCATGAATGTATTATTTAAAATCATATTTCAGGGAGGATAAATGAATTGTTACTTGAAGACCATCTTAGTAAACATAGCCAGGCCTTAATTTGTGTTTTTCAGAACCAGATAAAAGATTGTTTTGAATCTCAGATATATTGAGTGTTTGCTATGTGCCTGCTGCTGGAATCACTTAGGTGAAAGTAAGTGCTCCAAAATGAGGAGAAATGGTCGGTTGGTCCCACACTCTGACTTTTCTTAGCTATTTGGTAGGGTTTTCAGGAGGAGTACCTGATAAGTTTAAAATGATAATAGTAACTCTTTGGGGATGGATACATACATAGGCTGGTTAGAACTCCATCCCAGTAATTTTATCTTTGTGATTTAGAAAGTACAGAATCGGGGCCTCCCTGGTGGCACAGGGGGTTAAGACGCAACCTGTGAAGCTGTCCACAGCCTCTGCAGCCCGAGTTTGATCCCCTGGCCGGCCAGGGAGCAACCCACGTGGTGCAGCAGACCTCTCCTGTCTCGCCCGCTGCTCCCCTCAGCAGTGTATTTCAGTCAGGCTGCCTGTTATGCTCCCCACTCTGTCTCTGGTGAATCCTCTCACTGCCCACCCCCCGCCCCGGCTCCCACCCCCACACCTCTGGCCTGTACCCCAGTTCTCGTATGCATAAATAAATACATCGTTTTAAAAAAAAAAAGTCACTTTGTCATAAGTAATTTAGTGCCTGTGAGTTGAAAAACAGTATATGAATTTACATATAACCGATAAGTTCTTTCATTACCCTATATTTGATATTATAACTACTTTAAAATGTCAGAAAACCAAGTTATGTTAGCTTGTAATTAACTACAGATGAAGTTGTTTGACAAAGAGTTATTGGAAGAACTCTTTAAGAGTGTAGTATTCTGCTTTTGTTGATCTTAGAGTTTTATCTTAATTATTACTTAAAAGGCAGGATAAATGAATTGTTACTTGAGGACCATCTTAGTCAACATAGTCAGGCCTTAATTTGTGTTTTTATGTAGTTCTTTTAGAAGTAATGGGAGAAGTACTCAATTGAAGAGTTGATTTATATTATTGTGGACTCTGGAAAAGACGCAAGAAGTAGATCCTGTTAATTTTTGTTCTCTGTGATCCTTGTGCTTTCGTGGGCACAGGGAAGGGGTGGTACCGTAGACAGAGATAGGTACTTGGCTGTCAGCGTAGCATTATAATCGGAACGGGTTTTGTATCACAGACAAGAAGTCAAAATGCTCTAAGTTAGTAATTAAACTGGCTTAGGTAGTCATGTAATGATTACTAGTTTGTAATATTGGCTGTATATATTCCTGGATTTCTTTCTTTTGTATGTTAATAGTGGCAGTTCCAAGAATGTTCATGTGATAAGGTGAAATTGTTACAGCCTCCAGAGGAAATAAGAAAGAAGTTTTTGTACTCACAGAACCTACCCATGCCATGCAGGGACATATGGGAAGCCCTAGGCCAGAAATGTTACTGTGTTTTTGTGGATCTATTTCTGATGTCTTGATTCATTTCCATTGATCTGTTTGTCTACTTTTTCCAAACTCATACTGTTTAAATACTGTCTCTTTATAAACTCATGCCATTCACAGCAACGTGGATGGAGCTAGCAGGAATTATGCTCAGTGAAATAATTCAGAAGGAAAAAGAAAAATATCGGATGGTTTCACTTATCGCAGGAATATAGGGGAACCAAAAAAGACAACAGTGTAAAAAAAATAACAGCACAAAACACAACAAAGCAAAAACTGACAATTATAAACCAGAGACATCCTGCAGGGGAGCAGGAAGGAGAGGGATCAGAGGGAGGGAGGGAGGCGCACAGGGGACTGAGGTGATAGTGCACAGGTGCACTGGGGAAGAAAACTCTATGGGGACTCCACCTGAGGGGGTGGGAAGGGGGAAGCAAACGTTTAAAAATGAACAGTGATGTAAAAAATTTTAAAAAGTTTTAAAAGGTTAAAAAAACACTATATATTTACAATATGTCTATAAATCAGATAGTATCAGTTTTTTTTTTTTTCCTTTGTTCTCCTTCAGTATTGATTAGTCTGGATTTTTCAACTTCCCATATAAAGTTTGGAATCAGTTTGTTTATACCCATAAAAAGTAATATGCTGGGAATTTGATTGGGATTATATCTGTAAATCAGTTTGTGAAAAGATGATACTGGTAGAATTTTGAGCCATCTTACCCACGAACATGAAATATCTCTTCATTTACTTAGTTTTTCTTTTATTTTTTTAAATGAAAGTTTCTGTGTTAATCATCATAAGTTATACATATGTCGTTCGTTAGGTTTATACATAAGTATTTTTCTTGTTGCTAATGTAAATGGTGGTGTGTTTTTAATCTCACATTCCATTTGTTCATTCTTGGTGTGTAGGAACTAGTGTTTGACTTGTGTATTAGCATTAGAGCACCATTCTTGATAGAATCACTTACTAGTTCCAAGATTTTTTTTTTTTGTCTATTCTTAGGAATTTTCCATATAGACATTCTTGTCAGCAGCAGAGTTCTGTTTCTTTCTTTTCAATTTATCTTTAATTTTCATTGCTCTACTAGGTTTTCCATTTTCCATTACGGTGTTGAGCAGTAGTGGTAGCACAGGAGATATTTTTGCCTGTCCCCAGTCTTGGGGGAAAGTATCTAGTTTCTTGCCATTGAGTATGATGTTAGCTATAGTAGGGGTGTTGTGGAATGTTCTGTGTCAAGTTAGGAAACTTCCCCTCTTCCTAGTTCACTGAGTGTTTTAATTATGAAAAAAAAGAGTGTGTGTCAAGTGCCCTTTTATGCATCTGTTGTTACAATCGCATCAGTTTTCTTCTTTAGCCTATCGATGAAATAAAGGGCTTATATTAATTGATTTTCAAATATCGAAGCAGCTTAGCATATATTGAATAAATTCCTCTTGGTTGTATTGTTTCTCTTACACATCATTGGATTAAATCTGCTATTATATTGTTGTGGTTTCTTTTTTACATCTATATTGATGAGAGATAATGGTCTATAGTTTTCCTTTCATGTTGGTAATCTTATCCAGTTCTACTTTTAGGATAATAGTAACCTCATAAAATGATAGAGGCAGTGTTCCTGTTACTTGTGTTTTCTGGAAGAGATTGTAGAGAGCAGTATCATTTCCTCCCTAAATGTTTTATATGAGTCACCAATTAAACCATCTAAGCATGGATGTTTCCCTTTTGGGAAAGCTGTTATTAATTCAGGTTTTTTTTTTTAGTTTTTTTTTTTTTTCAATATAGAGGAATATTCAGAATATCTTGTCTATTTGTGAGTCTTGGTCCTTAAAGAAATTGACCCTTTAAACCTGAATTATTAAATTTGTGAGCACAGAACTGTTTATAATATTCCTTTATCCCTTTTGTGTCCATGGGATCAATAGTGATATTATTGTTAGTAATTGATTTCTTTCATTCTGATATTAAATTGTGTCTTTTCTCTCCTTACTTAAGTTAGCTAGAAGTTTATTAATTCTATTGATCTTTCAAATAGTTTAATTGATTTTCTGTTTTTTATTTTATTAGTGGTCAGAATGAGGGGGAAACCCATGACTCCCAAACCTATGTAATCTAAATAGGTTCTGCCATCTGCTGTGGAAAGACAAACATGCTCTCGTGCATAAGACCATCAATAGAAAGGAACTTTAATACAGTTAGTGTGTGACAGAAGAAAGAGAAGAATGTAGTTTAAAATAATTTCCAATTAACACCTAATGTTACCCTTCCCCTCATGGGTAAACGCCCCGCCAAGCAGGGTTGACCCAAAACAAGGCACGGAGGCCTGAAAGCTTGCCATAAGTCTCAGGGGCAGAAGGGGACAGACAAGTCTGGAAGGAAAAGAGCAAAATCAAAACCCAAGTGAAAATAAAGGCTGCCATTTGTCAGCCTCCCCACAGCTTTCTCACCCATGTCTCTGTCTCTTTTCAAGTGTCTCCCTCCATGTCCCTGAAGTCCCTGGTACAAGTCCAAGGCCAGCAAGCCCGTGCAAGTTCTTTACATGTTTCTCAGCTCCATGTGCCTCTCTCTTCCAGTCTAATTCCTTCTCCACTCTTTCTCTGTCTTTCCAGACTCTTCTGGCTTTACCTGCCTGCCCAGCACCCTTCCTTAGGGTGGCACAAGGACGTTGGAACCTCCCCTTCCTCTGGGGATTATCCTGTTACAATTTCATAAGTTTCTGTGCTAGTTTTTATTATTTCTTCTGCTTGTTTTAGGTTTATATTTGTATTCGTTTCTTGAAGTGGAAGCTAAATTATTGATTTTAGGTGATTATATTCAGTGCTGTAACTTTCTGTGTAGTTTTTTTTTTTTTTTTTTGCTGCATCACCTAAATTTTAATGTTTTTTTAATTTTCATTTAGTTCACAAGAATATTTAGAAATTTCTCTTTAGACTTCTTTTTTGGCAATGTGCCTGCCCACCTGTGACTATGCAGGTGTTTCTTTTCAAACCTTTTCCTTTGGCAAGGCAGCAGCAGCAGCTCTTTCTTCCCTTTCGCATTTGTGCAAGTGCCATTTTCTCCTTTCCTTTTCCTACAAAACCTGTCCTTTTAAAGTGCAAATAAACAAACAAATAAATAGACTTTTTTTTTGACCCATGTGTTAATCACAAGTGTGATGTTTAATCTCCAAATATTTGGATCCCCCCCCCATCTTTGTTACTGATTTCTAGTTAATTCTATTATCATCTGAGATCAGACTTTGTAGTATTTAAAAATATTGGTAAAGGTGTGTCTTAGGGTCCAGAATGTTTGGTGTCTTGGTGAATGTTTTGTGACCTTGAGAAACAGGTGTGTTTTGTCATTGGGTGAATTATTCTGTAAATGTCAGTGAAGTCCAGCTGTTGATGGTGCTGTTTAGTTTGACTGTATCATTACTGATTCTCTGCCTGGTTTGTTGATGTTTATAGTTATAATTCAGCTACTTGCCTCTGCAATTCTATCAGTTTTTGCCTCATACTTTTGACACTATTTGATACATGCACATTAAGGATTTTGTACTCTTATTCAGAAATTCACTTTATTATGTGTTACCTGCTTTTATCCATAACAGTTTTTCTGTTTCAGAAATCTGCTTCGTTTGAAATTAATATTTCTAGTCTAACTTTCTTTTGAGTAGTGTTAGCATGGTATATATTTCTCTTTCTTTACTTTTAATCTGTCTGTGTCTTTATTTGGCGCTATGTGGATTTAAAGTGGGTTTCTTATAGACAGTATGTATTTGGGTCTTGTCATTTTTATCCATTTTGTCAGTTTGTCACTGAAAGTGACCATTGTTATAGTTGAGTTGATATCTAAGTTATTTACTGTTACTGTTTTCTATTTGCTCTTTGTTGCTTCTTTTTAAAAAAAATCTTCCTTTTTTGGTTTGTAATTGAACATTTTTGATCACTTTTTTTTCTTTCCGGTTTTATCAATTATGCTTTAAAAAAGTTTTATTAGTATGTGCCCTAGAGTTTGCAATAGATATTTACAATGAATGTGGTCTCTTTTTAAATCCACTTTACCACTTAACAGTTATTGCAGACCTGTAACTGTCCTGTAACTCAGTTATAATCTGCTGTCATTACACTGTTGATATGATAGGTATTGAATAAAGAAGGTATTAGATAATCTCATGGTGAAATGTTAGTGTTTTGTGGCTTCGGTAAAGTACCTGGGATGTGTTCTTTAGGAGAGTTTTAAATCTCTTCCATTTCCCCTTCCCTAAACCCTTACTTCCATCCCAAAGATAATGGGGGCTGGGATTATCTCATTGCCATTCATTTAGGTCAGATCAGGCTCTGATAAGGCAGTTTTCCTTGAAAGCAGGTCTTTGTGAAAGAGGATTACTCTGGCGAATCTCAGTGTGACTACTTTTCCCTGTCTGGTACCCGGAACTGAAGGAGACTTTTTCCCTTTATGATGTCCTGGTGAAGCTCCTGGAGATAAAACAAATGACTGTGTGCCAGGGCCCCTCTAAGACTGGTTACCTGGGAGTTTTAAAACTCAGTTCAGTTTACACGCTAACATTTGCCAATTTCCTTTACCATAATCCGACTAGTTACTGCCTTCAGCAGTTCCTCCTCCTGGTAAGTTCTCATTTGCTGTATTCACTTGTCTCTTTAATTTCCATGTCAACTTTTTGAGGTTCAGATGATGGGATTCAGTGGGTGAGGGTCTTGTGTCCCTCTGAGAAAGACTACAGCAGACGTTCCCATTTATCAGCACACAGCGAGTTTACTAAGGAAAAGAGAAAAAGGAAAAAGAAATGCCAGCATAGACCCACGTAGACAGGATTGCTATAGTTGTGAAAGGGGTTAAGAAAGAGCTGCATAGACACTTGAGCAGCCTTAAGAAACAAGACCTGCATTGTACAGGGCAGGGGGTGTTCTTCTATAGTGATTTCTCCCTTTGTAACACCTACTGCCTCTGGGGCAGGTGGGTGGTTCTCTATCCCCACCTCTGACTGATAATCTTTTCTGATCCCATCATAGATGTCTGGAAACTTCCATAGCTGTTAAGATTTATTAATAATCCCTACCCCCACCTCTGGTGCTTGTCCTGCGAGACCTTGCATTACAAATTTTTCTACTCTAAGCTGTCGTCAAACTCAAGTTTTCTGATGAATCTAAGAAGTTATTTCTTAATTATCTTTTTTCCTTGTGGGGATGGGAGTGACAAATTCCAGGGTCCTTAATTTTATTTATTTATTTATTTATTTATTTATTTATTTATTTTTTTTGCGTAGAAGAACTGGGGTATGGGCCAGAGGGTGAGAGGATTCACCAGAGACAAAGTGGGGGGCAGAACAGGCAGATTTACTGAAATATGCTGCTGAAGGGAGCAGTGGGTGAAAGAGAGGTCTACCGTGCCTTGTGGATTTGTTTCCTGGCCGGATTGACTCAGGCCATCTCAGTGATAGTGCTGAGATTTAATTTAACCCCTGTGCTTAAGGGGGGCCCTCCTTATGTATTCTAACTGGAACTAGAAGTCCTCGTTTATTTTTTAATGAGATTTATTGAGATAATTCAAATGTCATAGAGATTCACCCTTAAAAGCATCCAGTTTGGGGGGCCTCCCTGGTGGTGCAGGGGTTAAAGACAGCACTATCAAGCTATCGCCACTGCAGCACGGGTTCCATCCCCGGTCAGGGAGCTACCACATGGCATAGCAGACCTCTCGTGTATCGCCCGCTGCTCCCCTCAGCAGTATATTTCAGTCGATCCGCCTATTCTGCTCCATACACTGTCTCTCGTGAATCCTCTTATCTACACCCCCTGCATCTCTGGCCTGTACCCCAGTTCTTGTATGCATAAATAAATCTTAAAAAAAAAACATCCAGTTTGGTAATTTTGTAAGCCTGCGACTGAGGAGTCCACAGGGATTCCAATCTGTTAAGGCCTATATGCTCTGACAAAGAAAGCAGACTCCTGGTGTAAAAGATCTTTAATACAATTGGTGTGGAGTGAGCGAGCCCCATGTGTGGGAGAAGGATTTCAAATAATAAATTCTCAATAAAGTTTTTTAAATTACCCATTTGCTTTTGGGCAAATGCCCAGCCAGAGAGGTTCAGTCCAAAATGGGGTGGCTGAGGTGGCCTGAAAGCTTGCCATGAGTCCAAAGCACTTTCTAATAGGTAACCATAAGAAAGGTATTAGGCTGAACCCAGAGAACTGTAACAGGAGAGAACCAAAACACAAAAGGCGCTACTCAATCCATCAGGTCAAGAATATGGCTGCCATTGTCTCTGCCAAAAGCCCGAGATCCCAGGATCAGCTTGTCTGCATGTCTCTTATCCACATGTCTCTTCTGGGTGTGTTTCTTCCGAGTGTCTTTATCACATGAACCTCTACCCCTCTTTTTTTTTTTAAGGTTGATTTATTCACACATACAAGAATCGGGGTACAGGCCAGAGGTGCGGGAGGGTGAGAGGATTCACCAGAGACAGAGCAGGGAGCAGAACAGGCAAACTGACAAAGTACACTGCTGAGGGGAGCAGCGGGAGAGACAGGAGAGGTCTGCCACGCTGCAGAGGCTGTAGACAGCTTCACAGCGCTGTGCTCAACCGCCTGCGACACCAGGGGGGGCCCCTCTACCCCTCTTTTGATTCACCCACAGCATATATCCACTTCACTTCTTCCTAGTTGACCCCCTTCTGGAAGTTTGGTTAATGACCTGCTGGGAGTTGTAGTTCAGGAGGGCTTGGAGTGGGTGTGGGTGGGAAAAATGGCACCATTCACTGTATTGAGGTGTTCCTAACTTCTGCCCCCTTTTTTTGGAGATGTACCTCTAAAAGTTTTTAGTATATTCACAGAATTGTGTAAGTCTTACCATTTAGCTAAGAAATCCTATGATATTAGCAGTCACTCCTCCCAGTTCATAGGCAATCACCTATTTTTTTCCTTTGGATTTACCTGGTGGGAAAACTTTCTTGGCTATTATGAATAATGCTGTTACAAACATTTAACCTTTTTGTGTGGATGTATGTTTTCATTTCTCTTGGATAATTCTTCAAAGTTGAGTTCCTGGATCCTGTGGAAGTGCTTATGATTACCATTTCTAGGAACTTCCAGGCTTTTCCAAAGGGGGGGACTGTGCTATTTTACATTGCTGCCAGTGATGAAAGTTCTAAATTCTCCATATCTTGTCAACATTTTCCTGATTCTAATCATTCTGATGTGTGTGGAATAGTGAGATGTTACTATAGTTTTGATTTGCTTTTCCTTAATGACAAATGATTTTGAGCATCTTTTAACATGCTTATTGGCAGTGTGTCTTTGGAGAGAAATGCCCATTCAAATCCTTAGTTTACTCTTCAGAGAAGTTTCTTTTAAGCTCTTCTGCCCATTTTTTGACTGGATTATTTTCTTTGTTGTTGTTGAGTCTCATCAGCTCTTTGCAGATTTTTGTGATCAGTCCTTTATCATTAGTGTTGGGTGCAAAAATGTTCTCCCAGTTGGTGGGGTTTCTCTTTGTTTTTGTTATTGTCTCTTTTGCTGTGCAAAAGCTCTTTAATTTGATGTAGTCCCATATGAAAAAATGTTCAACATCACTTGTCATCAGGGAAATGCAAATCAAAACTACCATGAGATACCATCTTACACCAGTGAGAATAGCACATAGTAAAAAAACTAGCAACAACAAATGTTGGCGAGGGTGTGGAGAAAAAGGAACTCTTCTGCACTGTTGGTGGGAGTGCAAACTGGTCCAACCACTGTGGAAAGCTGTGTGGAGATTTCTGGACCTACTAAACATAGAGCTTCCATAGGATCCAGCAATTCCACTCCTAGGTATTTACCCAAAGGACACAGAAACATCAATTCCAAAGAACACCTGCACCCCTATGTTTATAGCAGCACTGTTTACAATAGCTAAGCTTTGGAAACAACCCAAATGCCCAAAAATAGATGACTGGATCAAGAAGATGTGGTACATATACACCATGGAATATTACTCAGCATTCAAAAAAGATAAGCACATGCAATTTGCAGCAACATGGATGGCGCTGGAAGGGATCATGCTCAGCGAAATAAGCCAAAAAGAAAAAGAAAAATACCGGATGGTCTCACTCATAGCAGGAATCTAGAAAACTTAAATAAGGGACCAGGAAAATGAATAACTATAAGAAAGTGAAAATCAAAATCAACAAAAAACTATGAACCAGAGACACTTTTAGGGGGGCGGGGGCGGGAGGGATTGGGGTCAGAATGGGGGGGCTGCAGTTGTATGGGGAATATAACAATAAAATTTATAAAAAAAAAATAATAAAATAAATAAAAATAAAATAAAAATAAAAAAAAAAAACAAATCCTTAGTTTACTTTCTGGATGGTTTTTTTTTTTAATTGTTGAGTAGTTGAGTTGTTTGTATATTCTGGATAGAAGCCCCTATCACCTTTCTGATTTGCTTATCATTTCTTTAGTAGGTTGTCTTTTATTTTCCTTATATTTTCACAATATATATATATGCTTTCAAGCACAAAAGTTTTACATTTTTATGAACTCTAGTTTCTCTTTTGTTGCTTGTGCTTTTTTTTGTGTCATGATGGTTTATTCTAATGTTTTTTGTTTGAGTTTATAGTTTTAGCTCTTCCTCTTAGTTCTGTAATCCATGTTTTTAGTAGGTGGTGGGATATAGTAATCCACCTTCTTTATTCCATCCTAACATTACTTATTGAAAATATTAAATTGAATTGTCTTACTCTTGTCAAAAGCAGTTGGCCATAACTTAAGGATTAATTTCTGGACTCAATTCTTTTTCACTAATAAATATGTTTACTCTTAAGTCAGTGATGTGACTTTCTTTTTGTTTTTGTTTTTTTGTTTTTTTTGTTTTTTTGAGAACAGAATTAGTGGATTTACTGAGTACCATGCAAAGAAGCAGTGGTAAGACTGGAGAGATCATTTGCCTTAACTCTGATTACTGTAGGTCTATAGTGGGTTTTTAAATGAGGAAGTGTGATTTTGTTGTGTTTTTGGTGGTTTTTTTTCCCCCAAAACTGTTGGCTTTCCTGGTCCAGTCATTGCATTACCATATGAATTTTAGCATCAATTTGTCAGTTTCTGTAGAAAATCATTAGACTTTTAATATGGATTGCCTTGAATCTCAAGATTAATTAGAAAGTCTTGCCATCTTAATTTTCTTCCAATCCATCAACATAATTGTCTTTCCATTTATTAGGTCATCTTTAATTTCTTCGACAATGTTTTACAGTTTTTAGTACTGAAGTCTTGTAGTTCTTTGGTTAGATTTATTTCTCTGTATCTTGTTCTTTTTAATTCTGTTATAAATGAAATTGTTTTTCTTAAATTAATTTTTTTTTTCATTTTCAAATTGTTGGTGTGTAGAAATAAAATTGATTTTTCATTTTGATTTTGTATCCTGCAGTCTTACTGAATTTGTTTATTTCAGTAGCTATTTGGTAAGGCAATTTTTTTTTAATATACGCAATTATATTATTTGTGACTCGAGGACGTTTTCTTCTTTCCAATCTGGAGACGGAGTGGTGATAATTTTTCATTATATCTTTGGTAGAACTCAACAGTGAAGTCATCTGAGTGTGGACTTCTCTATGTGGGAAGTTTTTAAGTTTGCATTTCATTTTCTGTAGTTTACGTGTTTCTAGAAATTTGTCTATTTACAAATCTATTTTGTAATTCGTTGCTATAAACTTGTTCATGGTAGTTTTTTATAGCCCTTTTCATTAACTTTTAACCTTTTTATAAGGTAGTAGTAATATCCCTTTTGTTTCTGATTTTCAGTAATTTGAGTCTGTCTGGGTTAGTGGAATCGACTTTTTTGGGTTCATTGATCTTTTGTTTGACTGGTCTCATTTATTTCTCTTGTTTATTATTTCCTTTTTGTTGTCTGGTTTGAGTTTATTCGTTTGTTCTTTTTCTAGTTTCCCAAGGTAGAAATTCAGACTAATAATCATAGTTTCTATTTTTTTTTAAATATAGGCATTTGTAGTTACTAATTTTTCTGACAGTACTTCTTTAGTTGCAAACCCCTAGTTTTAGTGTATTGTATCTTCCTTCTCATTTGTATATAAATATTTTCTGGTTTGCATTGATTTTTTTTTTTTTTCATCAGTCATACTGGCTTTTTTTGGTGTTTTTAGCAGTGTGTTATTTGGTTTCTATATATTTGTGTACTTTCTAAGTTTTCTTCTGTTGTGATTTCTACTTTAATTTCCTTGTAGTTGGAGAATATACCTTGGGTAATTTTAGTTAATTTAATTTTACTGAGTATTATTTTATGGCCTAATATGTCCTAGGGAATCTTCAGCATGTCCTTCTGAAGCATGTGTTTTCTTCTGCCATTGACGAAGATTTCTGAATATATGTGTGATAGTGCTGGTGGGCTTACTGGTGTGTCCGAGTTTTGTCTTTGTTGCTCTTCTATTTGTTCCATCCGTAATTGAAAGTCGGTTACTTAAGTCTCTGACCATTAGTGTAAAGGTATGTATTTCCCCCGTTAATTTTGCAAGTTTTAGCTTTAAATATTTTAGAACTCCGTTGTTTGGTATACACAACTCTGTTGTGTGTACTTTCTTGTATTTCCTTCATGGCTTGAGCCTTTTATGATAAAATGTATTGTTTCTAGTAACAACTTGAGCTTATTTTTATGGGTCATACCCCAAACCAGTTATCTTGGTTGTGTTATGAGCCATAGCCACCCACATCTGCAGTACAGACTTCCCCCTTTCCAGTGACTGTCCTTCCACTACACAGTAACTCAAATTGCAATCCTTCTGTCATCCACTTCCCCATATCAAGTTAGGGTCTTTTTCAAGAGTGTAAAGTGCCATATTTATGTATTTCTTAACCACTTAACATGCATAAAACAGTTTTATTGTGGTTTTTTTTGATCCATTTCAAAGCAATTGTATTTCATTCTTAACTATCACATGCATAGTGACTAGAATTTGATGTTTGTTCACTGCTCTATTTTTCTATCCTGATAAAATTTATATACAGTGAAATGTGAGTTGCAGATGCACACACCTGTGAAATGCAAACGTCTATCATATAGACCAGTCATCACTATTATCCTCAGAAATGTTGGGCCTCTCTGGTGGCGCAAAGGGTTAAGACAACCTATGAAGCTATCTGCAGCCACTGCAGCACAAGTTAGATCCCCGGCCAGGGAGCTACCCACATGGCGCAGCAGACCTCTCCTGACTTGCCCGCTGCTCCCCTCAGCAGTGTGTTTCAGTCAGCCTGCCTGTTCTGCTCCCCACTCTGTCTCTGGTGAATCCTCTCACCCCCCAGCCCCAACACCTCTGGCCTGTACCCCATTTCTTGTATGCATAAATAAATCTTTAAAAAAAAAAGTTCCTTCATGCTCTTTCCCAGTCTAGCCCTGTCTCTGCCTTCACAGAAGTGACCAATGTTTTTTTATTTTTCTGCCATAAAATTTGCCTCATCCAGACATGCTATAAAAGGGGTCATAATATGGCATAACTTATGTTGGAAGACTTTGATCCACTCTAACATTTTTTGAGATCATCTGTGTTGTCTGTAGTAGTAATTTTTTTCCTTTTTACTGCTAAGTAGATTATACCATAGTTTGTGTACCTGTTCATTTGTTGATAGATACCTAGGCTGCTTCAGGCTTTTCTCTAATATGAAGAAAGCTGTTTCAAACATATTTGTACAAATCTTTGGATGGATAGATACTTTTCTTTCCTCGTGTGTGGAAACACTGGATCTTGGGAACAGGTACATGTTCAGTCTTATGAGAAACTGCTAGTCATTATTCCAAAGTTGTACTGTTTTACATTCTCACCAACAAAGTATGAACGTTCTTACTGAGCTGTGTTCTTGGAAACACAGCTATTTTAAATTTCTAAGTCTGTAATGGTATCTGAAAGTGTTTCTAGCATGTAGCAGTTTCATGTGCTTCTTGGTTGTATGCAGTGTCTTATTTTGTGAATTATCCAGGTCTTTCATTCAAAAAAAGTTGAATTTTCTTATATCCTTTGATGAGTTTTAATTTTGATGTAAGTCTAATTTATGAGTTTATTATTGTGTAGTTACTGATTTCTATGTCCTAATAAATGTTTGCTTGATCCCCAGGTTGTTAAGATACTCTTACATTTCTTCCTTTAGAAGCTTTATAGTTTTACCTTTTATAATTAGGGCCATTTTCAGTTGAGTTTTGTATATTGTATGAGGTAAAGGTCTCATACATACGGTTCACTTCTTTCCATATGAATATTAGTTTTATCACTCTTTGTTAAAACAACTTTCCTTACCCTTTTGGATTGTTTTGACATCTTTGTGTTTTCACTTGTCTTCCCACTAAAATATATCCTCAAACAGTTTTAAAAGGGTTTTTTTTTTTTTTTTGAGGGTCTGTAAACAGTAAAGTTTTAGCTTTTTTGTGTGTCTTAAAGATCTTATTTTGTCCTCATTCTTGAAAGATGCTTTGGAACTAATGTACTAGGTTGATTGCTCTTAACCCTCAATACTTTAAATATTTGCCATTGTTTACTCTCATCAGCTGTTGCTTGGTTGAAGCTTATTGTCATTCTGTTGTTCCTTGAGAGGTAACCTGACTTTTCTCTATGGAAACCTTTAAGATTATGTGATTATGTCTTATTGATGTTCTTACTGTGTGCCAAGTCTGAATTTATTTTTGTTTTCTGTG
This sequence comes from Talpa europaea, assembly GCF_964194135.1. Taxonomy (NCBI): domain Eukaryota; kingdom Metazoa; phylum Chordata; class Mammalia; order Eulipotyphla; family Talpidae; genus Talpa; species Talpa europaea. Next base: position 153,633,753 of record NC_140068.1, read on the forward strand.
TACTTTCAATTCAATAATGTATTTTTCAGTTGTGGATTATGTTTAGTAAATTATCTCAGTAAATACTAGTGTTCTACTACATTATTTTTTAGTGGTAGTGATTTTTTTCTTTTACATATCCTAAATATACTTTCAATATTTTTTGCCATACTGTCCACTGAGTGATGTGATCTAAAGTGAATTAATGCCCATTGATACATTTTTGGCATACTTTAGAATTTTGTTTCTGTAATCTCATTTTCAGTTGGATAGTTAAAAATTCTTTCTTCATTTTCCACATCTGTGTTTTTTTATACTTACTATGGTTTGTACTTGCTTTTTAACTCTTCATCTTACAGCCACATCTCTCGTAGGGTTTCTGTTGGCTCTTCTGTCATGGTAATATGGTGATATGGACTTCTGTCTGTAGTCACTGATCCTTTCGGCAGCTTGATTCAAATTCTGGTCTTGAGATTGCTCTTCTTCCTTTTGCCTTAAGGAGAGCATGATGTAAAATGACAGTTAGCCAAGGCAACACCTGGTACCTTAGCACCCTTTCAGGAGGAAAACCTAGTCTAGTCTTTGACTTTACACCATGAGTATGGCTAGGGCTCCTCTTGGGAAGCGTTTTCAGTCCTTGTTTCCACAGCACAGGAAACTGAGTCACTGCTGAGTGGTCATAGACCCAGAAGTCCACAGGTCCACAGCTGCATCCCTGCTTATGACTTTTGTACCCCTGCTTATAACTTTGTATTGTGTCTCAGAGTGTCTTGTTGTGCCTTATTAAATCTGTTTTGTTTCTTGCCTGCTTGCTTTCTGAAATACTTGCTTTCTGTTGTTTCTGGAGCAAAGGAGCTGAATTAAAATACACACTTACTGAGCCATCTTGACTAGTCATGTAAGTGTTGGTTCTTAATGTTTGTCATCCTTGTCTCACTCAGCACATGCTCTTGGTAGTAACACTACTCTCATGATGGCAGAGAGCTGAAGTTTTAATGCCTAATATGACAAACACAGAGTTACACTTTTTAAATTTTTTGTCTTGATCAGAATTCTGTATTTTCATATGTGAACTTTAAAATCATCTTTTCCAGTTTTAAAAAATTCAATGAGAATCTGTCTTGGATTGTATTACATGGTGTGTATTAATTTATAAGATTGCCATTTCCATGCTGTTAGATTATCCAGGTTCATAGTATACCTATTTATTTATGGCTTTTAATGTACTGATTTTGAGCTTTCATATCTTTATTATTGTTTTGTGGTCTCTGTACACTTCTATTCTGTAGCTGGTTTTTACTGGAAGAGAGATTGTTTTTCTTATACCCATTCACTTTGCCAAAATATCTAATTAATTCTAAAAGCTTTTTAGGAGATTCTTTAGTCTTCTATATCTGTAATTGTATCAACTACCCAAAAAAAAAAAATTTATATCTTCTGATGTTTATACTGTTTAGTTTTCTTACTATCTAAAGCTTTCAAAACAAGGTTAACAATTTAAGATCCCCATTAGGGATGGTAGTAGAGATTTGTCAAGTGCCATTTTTAAATCTCCATAAAATCATAGTCAACCTTTTAACAAACTAGATTCCATTTGCTCTTTTATTTAGTTTTATTTAGTTAAATAAAGTAGATTACTTTATATTTTTCCTTTTTAGAGCTACCTATTAGGTTTTGCTATTAATATTTTGAAAGGTTTTTTTTTTTTTTTTTAAGATTTATTTATGCATACAAGAACTGGGGTACGGGCCAGAAGTGAAGGGAATGAGAGGATTCACCAGACACAGAGTGGGGAACAGAACAGGCAGACTGGCTGAAACACACTGCTGAGTGGAGTAGCAGGCAAGTCAGGAGAGGTCTGCTGTGCCATGTGGGTATCTCCCTGGCTGGCCAGGGATTGAACTCCTGCTGCAGTGGCTGCAGATAGCTTCATAGTGCTGTGCTTAACCCCTTGTGCCACCAGGGAGGCCCTATTTTTTAAGTTTTAAAAATGATTGCATACCTTAGTAATTACCTGTTCCTCTGAAGTTCTTTTGTGGAGATTATTTTGTTCTCTTAGTTTCATAAATGATTATTAAGAGTCCCAGGTTTAGGTCAGTTTTGTCACTTTGTGCAAATACTTACAGAAAATCAGTTTGTAAATATCCTGTGGTACACATTTTTAGTGTGAATTTATTAACTGTTTCAGCTGCTTTTAGGAATTTGGTATTTTTCCCAAATACAAGTTTTGTGTGTCTTTTTTTTTTTTGGTTTGTAGTCTGGGTTTTTACTGTGTCCATTTGGAAACTCATTTGTTTTTTTACTTAACATTACTTTTGGCTTCCACAAATTCCTGTGTACTTTTTTGTGAGCAGTCTTAATCCTAAATAATGTGTCCATGAGTTGAAATTTTCATAGCTATTGGTAGTGCCTAAGCATTACTAATGCTTTGGGTATATTTATGAATGATTAATATAGGTATTTATTGTGAATTTATATGACTAGTATAACAAGCTTTTCTTTCTAATTTTTCTGTTTTTTAACAGTTACATGGGAATTGGTCTTTCTGCTCAAGGAGTGAATATGAATAGACTACCAGGTACACTTATAATTGAATCATAGTACAGTCTTGTGGCTTTTGATTAGAATTTCAAGTAATAACTTGAATACATTGATTAGATACATTGATTTTTCTGTATTTTTAATCTATTTTGTGAGTTCAGAGTGGACACTTGAATGGTTTTAATAAATGTAATGCTTTTAGCAAAATATAACATAGCTATGCAGTTTTTTCTACTTGTTTTTGTTTTATTTTATTTTTTAACTTCCAGTACATAATCATTTCAGCTTCAGTTGGTTCTGTTTGCTACCCAACACAGTGCTGACTTTTAACCTACTTCTTCAGTTTAATATTATGGTTTAATAACCTACTTCAGTTGTTTAATATTCAGTTATTTAATAACAATAATAGCTGATACTAAAAGTAAACTAAAGGAGATATGACTTGAGATGGCGGAATTGTTTCCTGAGGCCATTAATCAGAAGGAAATGATTCTTAGATTATATTTTCTAGATTCTGTTTGCTGATGTTAAATGTTAATTTGAGGGGGGTGCTGAAAATAAAAGCAAAATGACTAATATAAGTACTTGATGTGCCTTTAAAACAAAATAAAAACAAGCCAGTGTATCTGTCACCTAATCGTGATTAGATATGTTATCTTGGGCATATTTCCAGTGTACCTTTTTGGTTAAAATAATACTTGGAAGAGGGCTTTAATTAATGAAAAACCGTAGAAGAACTAATAAAATATGTGTGCTTGTAAGTCTTTACGATACAAAAATATTTGTAGATTGGTGTTATGGTATGACCCACAAATTGACTATTTTTTATTTTAATCATAGCCTTAAAAATTTGCTATTTGAATTGGGATGTAATCTTCTATTTTATATTAAACTCTGTGTATGTGTGTGGGGGGAATATGTGTGTTTATCCTTTAGATATATTAACAAAGGTAGTATGCATGGGAAATGTGTCCTGGTGTTTGATTTTCTGTGGGAGTCCTCTGTTTAATTCATGATTTAGTGTTTTTTCTGTGTGATAAATTTATTTTTGTTGAATATTTTAAACAGTAGCTTAATAAAAGAAAATACGTGGTATAGTTATTGAGAATGTAAATGTACATTTGGGAATTTTATATTTATACTGTCTATTGCACCAGTTGGCTTTTGTTGTTCTAATTGTGGTGAATTAAATGTATTAAAGAAGACACTTACTTTTCATTGAAATATACTGGAATTTTCTTTTTAGGCTGGGATAAACATTCATATGGTTACCATGGGGATGATGGACATTCATTTTGTTCTTCTGGAACGGGACAGCCTTATGGACCAACTTTCACGACTGGTGATGTAATTGGCTGTTGTGTTAATCTTATCAACAATACCTGCTTCTACACCAAGAATGGACATAGTTTAGGTACTAAGATAGTGTATTGCATGTAAAATAACCAAATGTTGTGATTATTGTACTTGTAGTGTGGTAGTCATATTTTTTTGTGGTTCTCCTTTATAGATAAATGACTGTGGATATGGTTTCTTTGTTCTTTCCAGGTGAATGTTGAAGAAATGTGAAAATTTGTATTCTGGCTACTTTGTATCATAGTTATAGGAGTAACTAGAAAAATAGATTCGTGGTCTTATATTATGATAGTAATAGAAAGAAATCTGTTTTCTGCTTTGCTTTGAATATAACACTTCACAGTATGATGCAGTTCTTTAGGTAACAGGTACCAAAAAGACCCTTGTCAGTTTTCAGTTCACCTTGGGGCTTTATAACAAAGGGAAGGGACTTCTAGTTTTGTGAAAGGGAGCAGAGTTAAGCAGGTAATAATCGAACTTCTATAAATGAAAGATAAGTGGCTAATAAGAAATAAATAGATCCATAAAAGCATGAAGAAACCTATATATTATCAGACTAATAGAAAATTAGATTTTTTAGTTGAGTGTGTTCCCATAGCACTTTATATTTTTTTTAAAGATTTATTTATTTATGCATGCAAGAACTGGGGTACAGGCCAGAGGTGTGGGAGATGAGAGGATTCACCAGAGACAGAGTGGGGAACGGAACAGGCAGATCGACTGCAATACACTGCTGAGGGGAGCAGCGAGTGAGTCAGGAGAGGTCTGCTGCACCATGTGGGTAGCTCCCTGGCTAGGGATCAAACTCATGCTGCAGTGGCTGCCAACAGCTTTATAGGTTGCATCTTAACCCCTTGCGCCACCAGGGAGGCCCTCCCATAGCAGTTTAAATTTTAAATTAGTTTGATAGGTATATTCCCCTGTTCTTAGAAAGTTTTTAATTTTGTTTTGTTTTTAGCATTACTAAAAGTAAAGATTACTAAGTCTGATGCTTTAAAATAAAAAGGCTTTAAAATACGTTTACTGTCTGAAAAGTCCTATTCATAGCAAATTTTTTCTGATAAATGAAAAGCAAAAGCTAAGTAACCTGTTTTGTTGATAAATAGTATTTAAAAATCCGACTGCAAATAGTATGCTTAGACATGTATATGTTTTTTAATACAACATTAAATGCTGTTCTTTTTTTCATAGTCGTAAATCCTAAATTTCTAGCTACATTGGTAATAGCCATTCTTTAGTGTCTTGACATACCTGGTAAAAAGTTAGTGTCTTTTTCATGTGTATATTTAGCTTAGAACTTTTCCATCCATTAGTGTTGAATTTGAAGCCCTATGTTTTATCTGACTTAAAGGCTATCCCAAGTCCACAGAAGACCCTTGCAGCCTCATTGGTATAATGATACATTGATTAAGGGTGCCGTGCAAATTACATGTATATTTGTGATTTTTTTTTTAATAATTTTTTTTTTTTAAGATTTATTTATTTTATACAAGCACTGGGTACAGTCAGAAGCGCGGGAGGGTGAGAGAATTCACCAGAGCCAGAGCGGGGAGCAGAGCAGAGCAGGCAGAAGGACCGAAGTACACTGCTGAGGGGAGCAGCGGGCGCGGCAGGAGAGGTCTGCGCGCCATGTGGGACCCTCCTCCGGTGGCCGGGGAGCAGCCGGGGATCGAACCGGCGCTGCAGAGGCCGCGGGCAGCTTCACAACCCAGCGCTCAACCGCTGCGCCACCGGGGAGGCCCGTATATTTGTGATTTGATTGTTGTGACCATCTAGTTTCCAGAAGGATACAGTTTGTTTGATAATATTCTGACATACCAAGCACTTAATTTGGATATCTTATCTTACTCAAGATATCTTAAATTAAACCAGGAGAAAGCTGATTTTTTAGTATGACCTTTGATTCAGAAGTGTAAAAGATGACATTTTAAAACCAAAATTTTTTTTAAAGTTTTTTTTAATGTTTAACCTTGAGAATTTTATTTGGGGAAATGGGAAGATCATAGTAATGTGATTTTATCTTTTTTCCTATTAGATTTTCACAAACATTTAAATTGAAATTTTTTTTAAATAAGAAAGCTTTTTTTAAAAAAATGCTTTATAAGAGCCTAAACCTTGAAGCTGACCATAGATCCGATGTATCCAGGAGGGGTAAGGGTAGAGTGAAAGGAGTTGCAGGGAGAACACATTAGACTGTGATGGTGAGGACTGTGAGTGCTTAGGAGGAGGGAGAGCTGTGGTAGAGGGAGAATACACTAGAAGAGAGAAATCACATACTCTGAAAATAATTAACAAGGATGTAAAACAGTGGCACTTTATTAAAACAAATATTAAAAGCGATTACCTAATGATGTAATCACATTCTAATTAACATGAAGCATTTGTATTATTAATTCATAAATATAATATTTATTAAGCATATAGATCAGGGTGTATAACATTAAGATGGGTTATTTAGTTGCCGGGGTTTGTCTCCTCACTTACAACTTGTGCTGTTATGCATGTTACTTAATACTTCGGTGTTGCAGTTTCTTTACTTTGTAAAATAAGATCACTGTAATACATACCTTATTAAGGTTGTTAGATAAACTGAAACCGGAGTATGCAAACCTCTTAGAGCATTGCCGGGTACACAGTGAGTACTCACTATATGTTGTGTACCAGACTTTTGGCCTGGGATGCAGTGGTAAAACATTGGTGAGCAGAAATGATTCCTCTAGAATAGAGCCAAGAAGCTACAGCCCATGGGTCAAGTTTCATTGGAACATAGCTATTCCGTTCATTTATTACTGTTTCCTACTTAGTGGTAGAAGTGAGTAGTTGTGACACAGACTGGATGTCCAAGAGCAGAGTATATTTGCTATTTAGCACTTTACAAAAGAAGTATGCTTACCTCTAGTCCGCATTCTGGCATCTAGAAGATAATATATTATTCAGCTACTCTTACCTTTTACTTCTCAAAGTAGAGAATTTCTGTCCAAAAGCAGATAGGCGTCTTTAGTTTTCAGTCTCATAAAGGTTTTTGAAATAGATATCTACCATGTAGAGAGAAAGAAAGGGTTTTATTTGGGAAAATAATTAAAGGAGAAACATTTCAATATCTAGGTTAATTGGAATTTTTTTGACATATTTGTTGAATATCATTCATCAATTAAAGATCACTTCAAAAAGTGCCTTCCTTGATAAATTGCGAAATTAGAAATATAAAAAATATTTTCTGTGTAAAAATTATGTCTGTTTGTTGAAGTGGCATATTTTGTAGTCTGAGTATGAATAGCTTGTGGTAGCTATGTTTGACTGTGTTCAAAAGTGTTAATGTATAGAATTAAATTGGATTTTTTTAATAATGTTTGCTAAAGAGTAAGGATTTCATTAATTACTGATGAAAAATTATTTTAGTTAAAACAATATAAGTTTAGACAATTTTTTTTTTAAATTAGATTGTGGTAATGGTTGTACAACTCTGAATATACTTTTTTTTTTTTTTTAAAGATTTATTTATTTATTTTATACAAGCACTGGGTACAGTCAGAAGCGCGGGAGGGTGAGAGAATTCACCAGAGTCAGAGCGGGGAGCAGAGCAGGCAGAAGGACCGAAGTACACTGCTGAGGGGAGCAGCAGGCGGCAGGAGAGGTCTGCGCGCCATGTGGGACCCTCCTTCGGTGGCCGGGGAGCAGCCGGGGATCGAACCGGTGCTGCAGAGGCTGCGGGCAGCTTCACAACCCAGTGCTCAACCGCTGCACCGCCAGGGAGGCCCTAGACAATATTTGTTATGAGTAAACATCTTTAAAGAAAATTTGTAAGTCGGCTATGTTGTGAAAAATTACCGGTAAAGACATGTATGGCATTATTTTTATTAAAATGCTCTCTATTTTCTGTATCTTTTTTAGTTTACTTAAATTTTTAGAATAAAGTTTCTAAACTTTATTCTTCATACAATTACTTTCCTTTCTACTTATTAATGAAGGTAAAAACAATCAGAATGTTGGGGATGAGAGTCTCCAACTTTACTTTTTCTTTTGACAAGCCAAATGAATTTATAGGTGTTTTTTTTTTTTTAAACTATAGGACAAAGCACTATTTTATACACTTTTTAAATATATATATACATATAGTAGATATAGTCAGTTTGTCTTTTAAATTTATTACTTTAATATCGAGAGTCAGCCAGTTGTGTTTTCTGATTGTATTGCACAATCATAGAATCATAGAATATCAATTCAGAAGAGACCTTAAAGATAATATAATGGAAATGCCTTCATTTTTCAGATGCTGTTTAATACCAAAGGAGGTGATGATGATGTGGTTCTTCCATTTTGTTTTATTTTAATGTGTTTTTAGATTGAAAGACTTGAGATTAACTGATTGACCGATGACATCTTCTTTTGTTATTCCAGAGCTCAGTCTTTTTAAACATGAATGAGCAATATTTTTTTACTAGCTTATTTTCAAATAAGTTTTAATACATTTGAATATTTGAGTAGAAATTATTAAAGTGTCCCTTGGGATGCCAGTAGTCTTATTCCAGTGACATCTCATTGCTCAAGAGTGTTTGGAACATGACTGTGTTGTGAAATTACTGTCAGAGGACATTCAAGAGATTTTCAATTGTATAATTTTTTTTTAAGATTTATTTTTATTTATACAAGAACTGGAGTACAGGCCAGAGGTGCGGGAGGGTGAGAGGATTCACTAGAGCCAGAGCGGGGAACAGGGCAGATAGACTGACTGAAATACATTGCTGAGGGGAGCAGCGGGTGAGGCAGGAGAGGTCTGCTGCGCCGTGTGGGTGTCTCCCTGGCCAGCAGGGAATCGAACCCGCACTGCAGAGGCTATGAGACAGCTTCACAGCGCTGCGCTCAACCCGCTGCGCCACTGGGGAGGTCCAACTGTATATATTTTTATCCTTTGAAGGAAGAATTGATTTTTTCCTCCCAGAGTCCAAAGTTATTTAAGAATGTACTTTTAAACATTAAAAGTAATTTCTTGAAAAATAAATTGTACTATATATTTTTTTTAACAAAAAAGTCCTCCCTTGTCTTCTCCCCCCCCCAATACAGTTATTTAAAAGCTAAGTCCGGGTGAAGATGATTAAATGTAAGATTGGATAAAATACCTTGGGTGTCAGTCAAAAATCAAATATAACTATTTTACAATCAACTTTCTTATGTGGCTCCTGGCATAACTTTGAAGATGTATTTAACCATTTCAGAAATCCTAAAGAGTATAGAAGGAGCCCAGAAATAAAATTAGTGCATTACTAATGAAACTGATGATCTTAGAGGGGACAATATTTACTCAGACCTAGGATAGTATTATTGAGAAAAAGTTAGTCTTGTTATTTTATATTTAGCTTTTATTTTTTCCCTTTTACCATTCTTTCCTTTATTTTTAGTTAGAAATTCAGCTTGTCATCATAGTCTGCCTTTGAAAAGGAGCTTCTAATGCCTTTTTTTTTTTTTTTTTGTAGGTATTGCTTTCACAGACCTACCGGTAAGACATTAGTTTCTTTTAAAAAGTGACATTTCATATTTAATTAAAGGAAGTATAAAGAAACATGTTTAGAGTGCAATCTTGCTGTTACTTATTGAGTTTATATGTCACTCATAGAATTAACCCTTTTCCCAGTCATCCTTGGTGTGGACCTTCAAAAATTCAGCCCCAAATTGCATTGGAATTTTGTGATAACTGAAAAATAAATAAAAATGATTACTTAAAATGTACCTTTGTAAATGTCAGTATGCATTCATTTGAAATATGTTTTCTTGGTGTTACTAGACTGTTCAGCAAGTGGCTATAGAGCTTTCTAGTCATTCAGCATATATTGAATGCCTACTGTGTTGACCAGTTCTTAGCTTGGGATACACCATTCAGGAAGACAGGGGGACGCATATGTCTTCTTACAGGGTTAGGGGAATTTAGAGAATAAGGAATACATGAAGAGTAAGTACATCATAATGTTTTAAAAGTTTTGAAATATTTTTTTTTCAAAGATTTATTTATTTATGCATATAAGAGCTGGGGTGCAGGCCAGAGATGTAGGGGGGTTAGAGGACTCAACAGAGACAGAGTGGGGAACAGAACAGGCAGACTGACCGAAAGACACTGCTGAGGGGAGCAGCAGGCGAGACAAAAGAGGTCTGCCTTGACATGTGGGTTTCTCCCTGACCGGCCGGGGATTGAACTCATGCTGCAGAGGCTGCAGATTGCTTCATAGTGCAGTGCTTAACCCCTTGCGCCACCAGGGAGGCCCCAGTTTTGCAATACTTTTAAAGAAAGACAAATAGAGTGTGGAAGTACCAAAGGTAAAACATGGCACATTTGCTTGCCTTTGCTCAAGGTAAGACTTGAGCAATAAGTTGAAGTGAGAAAGTTAATGAAATAGATAGGTTGAGCAAGAGTGCTCCAGGAAGAGGGAACAGTTGGGGGACGGAGAGGTACGTAATGTAGGAGCGTATCAGAATAGTGTGATGTATGGTAGAGAAGCACAAGGAAGGCAGGGAAGAGAAGAGGAGTGAGGAACAATGACGGGAGAATGAGCTAGATCATCTAGACCTGGAGGGCCGTTGAAAGGACTCATTTGCTTTGAGTCAAATGCAAAGACATTGGGGAGTTTCAGTTATCATGATATGACTTCAGCTCTTAAAGGATCACTGACTATTGGGTTGAAAAGTATGTTACAGGAGGGAGTAAGGTTAGCAAGCAGACCTCTGTGGAGGTTAATTGTAGAAATTCAGGTAGGTGGTGGTGACTTGCCTCACAAGAAGTGTGAAAAGTGTTTTGAGTCTGGGTACCTTACTGAACAAATCCATGACGATCAGTTGTAATACGTACCATATATAGCACTAAAGGGGAAAAAAACTAGTAGTACAGTGCTTTCTTATCATTTGGAGTTTTATTTTACACCACTGAATGACCTCTTATGGTTATGTAAACAATTTTTTTTAAAGATTTATTTATCTATTTATTTATTTGTTTGTTTGTTTATTTATACAAGCACTGGGTACAGTCAGAAGCGTGGGAGGGTGAGAGAATTCGCCAGAGCGGGGAGCAGAGCAGGCAGAAGGACCGAAGTACACTGCTGAGGGGAGCAGCGGGCGGCAGGAGAGGTCTGCGCGCCATGTGGGACCCTCCTTCGGTGGCCGGGGAGCAGCCAGGGATCGAACCGGCACTACAGAGGCTGCGGGCAGCTTCGCAACCCAGCGCTCAACCACTTCGCCACCGGGGAGGACCTGTAAACAAATTTTTAATCACTGTTGAACACCTGAAAAAGATGAAATAAGCAGTACACATTTGGTTTAGGTATTCCCTAACTTCATGTTCAGAGTCCAGTCTTTTATTTTAAACTGTTTTCGAGTTGATGTCTGTGGTTTTCTGCGTGATGTCTTCTGTGTTATCAAGAACATCTCTCAGGTTCTCCGTTAGGTCTCTGGCTTTTTTTTCTAAGCTCATCACCTTTTTTCATATCTCGATACTATCACTTTTTTTTTTAATATCAGAAGGGGTGAACCAAACTTCAGAGTTCTGAAAAACAACCAGAACTCTGATAGTCCTTTCTCACTTAGTCCTAAGTGACCTGTTGACAAAAATGTCTTGGGAGGTTGCTATTATCCAGCTGTTAAACCAGGGGGGAGAAAAAAAAAAAAGACACTTTTCAGTTAGCTCATTCTTCCAGATTCACACCAGTAACAGCTGTTCCATGACAACTGCCTGATCAGATATAAGATGCCATTGATAGAGCACGTTCCAGTTTCAGAGATGTTTTGAGAGCAATGGTAGAATTTCTAACTTAGAGGCAGGGGATAGAGACCCAATCTTACAGATTATTAATACTCAGAAAAAAGAAATCCATGGTATAATAGAAAACAATTTTGCTAAATTTACCAAAATTCGGAGACTGTAAGTCAAAATTGCTCATCAAGAAGCATTATTTAAAAGCAGTGATGAAACAAGTATCATTTTGAAGAAGTAGTCTTAGGATTTGTCTTATATTGATACCAAGAAGATTCCCACATGGATTAAAAAGTAAAATGGATACAAATAAATCAGAACCAGGAGAACTTTCATGATGGACTGGATGTGAAACTGTGAGAAACAGGATCTGACTTCAGAATTTTTTGGCTTGAGGAATTGAAAGAATGGAGATGTCACTTACTGGTGTTGCTAAGAGTATATAGGGGTAGAGCAAATTTTGAGGCAGGTAATCTGATAATTGGATAATTTAAATGGAATTGTCAGATATGCAGATGGTTATTCAAGCACTGAAAGAGATCTGGACTGAAGAAAAAAATTTGTGGGTCAGTGGCATTTTAGTGTCTAAAATCCTAATACTGGGATGAGGTCAATAAGGAAGTGTGTGTACAGGCAGAGACGAGAAATGGAACCAAATGAGTTCTGGGACATGACGATTTTGAGAGAAGACAAACCAGCAAAGGAAAATTGAGAAGCAGCAATCAGTGAGGTAGGAGGAAGACTTAAGAACAAGACTTAGGATCAAGCGATTCTCAGCTAAGAAGCAAAACCACAATGGATTTTGGAATAAAACTGGTAATAAAATCAGGTACAATTCAAGAGGAGATATTGGAGAAGAACCAAGCTGGCTGTGTAAGATGAGACAGCATGCATAGTCCTGACGTATCAAGATCAGTAGCATCTTACCATATCACACTGAAAACATCACTGTTTTGTTTTCTGCTGGAGTGCTTCTGTACCTGGCTCAGTAATAAGCATGTGAGCTTTTTTGGAGGAAAAGAAATTGGAGGTCTCCAAAACCTAATGAAAGTTTATCAAAAGGAAGGAATAACTGTGTCAAATGCCTTATCAAATGTGATACATCACATAAGCTAAGGACTAAAGATTGACAAGTGGATTTAGCAAAGTGGGGGACACCAGTGACCTTTACAAGAATTTTCAACAGAATAATGGAGAAATACAAATTGAAAGTGCTTTAAAAGAGTAGGAAGACAGGAATTATAGAATATGGACACTGATGGTTTTTGAGAACAGCGGGGAATAAAGAAATAGGACATTACTGGTGGTAGAATGTAGGTTTTACCTACATTCTGGGTTACATCTAGCAAGATGTTTGCTGATGAGAATGATTCAGTAGCAAGCAAAAAAGATGATGTTAATACAGAGAGGAAAAGCAACATGGTGACTGCCTTTGAGTAGATGGTAGGGATGGAATCAACTTAAGTGGAGGGGTTAGGCTTTGGAGAAACCACATGAGGGGGTGATGGAGTATAGGTGTGGAACATGGTAGGTAGGTTGATGTGTTCATGACCGTTGCAGAGGTTTTGATAAGACTCTTTCCGTTTGAAATTGGTTAAAGGGCTTAGTAGCCAGGCAGGGTGGTTCCCTCCATTTTGTGGCATTAGGCATGTAAAATCAACTTGGCAGAAAGAGCAAATATTTTTTTGTTTTAGTTTTTGTTTCTCTTTGGTAGATAGACTGGTGAGTATTTGGAAAAAGCTTAGCTGGTTAAATATTTTTGTATTGCCTTCTAATTCATTTTTGTCCTGCTTTAGAATCATCAGTTTGTTTTTTTCCTGTCTGTAATTATCAAGGGGTGTATTTAACTTTGTAACAGTGGCTAATGTGGTTATGGTTGTGGTTATGAATTTCCTTTTACTGTAGTGGTTCTGAGACCTGTTAAGTTTTATGAGTGACATCTCTGGGACTTCCACATGTATCATATTCTTCTACTTAAAAAGGGCACCATGAAACAAGTGTTTATATATTCTGCACCTATACGCTCACTAACTAGTTGCAGCATTAAATCCTTGTAGAGAGTATATTTACAGAAAAAAAGCAATTTTGCCTAGTAGACTGCATCATACCTGTGACAGGACATAGGGTGTCCATAAAGCTGGGGAACCATCAGTCGTTTTCAGAGTAATCTTCAAGTCAGCTTACCAATTTGAGAAGTGTCCATCTATAAAGTAATGCAGTTTGGGATTAGGTAAATTCCTTTTGTTATGGAAGCTATTATGACTTAGAAGGCTGCTACTCTCTACTCTAGTTCCTTAAACTGGTTTGAAATATACTTTTTATAGATACATAATTTATTTCCATTTTCTAGAAAAATCCTTTAGAGGAAAACTATGCTATTGAGAATATGAATTTATTGTCTGTATTTGCCTTTTGAACAGTGTTTAGTAAAACACTGTATCTTTCATAGGTTAGTAAAATTGCAGTGATCTGTTTTTCTGATATCTTAAAGACAAATTATTCTTCTGTCTAATTCTATAGGATTTTTTTTAATTTAGAAACTGCTTCTGGAAAATAACAAATTCATAATCTGGGTACATGCTTACATGCAACATGGTTGAACATTCAAAGGTTTATACTAAATGAAAGAAGTCAGTTACAAAAGACCACACATATATAATTCTATGTATATGAAATGTCTAGAAGAGAGAAAGTAGATTAGTGGTTGTCAGGGGATTGGCAAATGGGGAGTGACTGCTTATCAGTACAGGGCCACTCTTTGGAATTTGGTGATGGATAGTGGTCATGGTTCACGACTGAGTATGCTGAAAACCACTAAATTGTTTTACTCTATTTTTAGAAATCTAGCAAATTAAAGTTGCTAATTTTTTTAAAAAAGTTAAGGGTTAATGTCCTTAATCCTTTCACTCAAATTCTTTAGCTTTTTATCCCCTGCTCTTACTTTTATTTACATTTCTTTTACATTGAACTTAATCACAGGCCATATGTTTTTGTTTGTTCAGTTTCTTCTGGGATGTCTTTTTTTCTTTTATGCAGCCTCCTCTTTTGGTTTAGGAACAATATGCTCTTTTTCCAATAAAGGTCTTCTCACTGTGGCAGGAAAAGCTCACTGTGGGCTTTGCTCCCCTGCACTGGTCACACATGCGCAGTGACCAGGGAATCTACATCTAAACCCTAAAGTTCAGCATTACTCTGCATTTATAAGCATGTGTAGTAAAAATTCAGCACTCTTGAGTCCACTGACCCTGCCTCCAGCCCCACCGTTTGGCCTGGGCACATTAGCAACTCCACCTTTGTAAAGACAGAATGGCACGTTCTGCTCTGTAGAGTGACGTCCTTCAGATACTCGGTGGCTTTTTGAACATGGAGGTAGCCTGGGCAGTTTCACCAGTCTTCTTAGAATGAACCTGAAGATTTGGTTTGCATGCCTTTGTAGGGTTGTCGGGGTCAAGTGACTAATGAGCCATTTTCAGAGATAACCTAAAGGCTGACAACAGGCAGAGCTCAAATTCTTCAGTTTTGAGGTTGAATAAGTGGTATAAAAATTTATTTATTTTTCATTGAGCCTAAACCCAAATAAACTTAATTATTTTTAACACTTTCTGATTATAGAAATAATATGTAGTGTTAAATATTCTAAGTAATTAAAGAAGTGTTTATTAGTACAGAAATGTGCAAAAAAAGTTCCTCAATATTCCAGACTTTTTAGATATATTCTGTTAACTTGAGTATATACCCTCCCATCTCTTTCTAAGCTTCTATCAGCCAGTATGTTCATTATTTAAATACTTACAGAAAAGATGGCATCATAGTTTATTATTCCATAGCCTGCTTTCTTTAGTAATATTTATTATACATCTTTCTGTGTCAGTATACAAATATTATGCATATCCTTTTGTTTTTATCTTATTGTATGATATACAGTTCTAAGATGCACACTTTATCATTTTTTAATATGTATGAAGTGGGAGTGCATCTTATACTCTATGGCCTATCAGAGATTTAACTGGCAGTGTTTTATTTTAGATACACTGAGAATCGTTTATCTGGAAATTATTGTAGTCTAGTCTTTAATGAATGTGGTAGATAATGTCATCTGTGAGTGGACATTCTTTCTAATTTTTTATTTGCTATTACAAATAATGCTGTGGGACCTATATCTTAGTACATGTTTGTTTTTCTTTGATTAAATGTCTACAAGTAAAATTGTATTATGAATTTTAATACATTTTGCTAAATTTCTCTCTTAAAAGGTTATTAATTTGCATTTCTGTTTACAGTGGACAGGAGGGCTTATTTTCTCAACCTTTGTTAACACTGGCACTCTTGATTTTTTCTTAACCTGATGTTTAAAAACTTCTTTTTTTTTAAAGGATTTATTTATGCATACAAGAGCCGGGGCACAGGCCAGAGGTGCAGGGGGTGAGAAGATTCACCAGAGACAGAGTGGGGAACAGAACATGCAGACTGACTGAAGCACACTGTTGAGGGGAGCAGTGGGCAAGTCAGGAGAGGTCTGCTGCGCCATATGGGTTGCTCCCTGGCTGGCTGCAGTGGCTGCGGACAACTTCATAGGTTGCATCTTAACCCCTTGCACCACCAGGGAGTCCCAAACTTCTTAATTTATTTTGCTTTTTTTAAAAAATTGAGTCTCCATATTTTTATTGTCATATTTCTTCAAATTGCTTGTATCTGTTGTCACTTAAAAAATCTGAATTAGGGGCCTCCCCGGTGGCGCAGCGGTTGAGTGCTGGGTTGCGAAGCTGCCTGCGGCTTCTGCAGCACCGATTCGATCCCCAGCTGCCGGGCAAGGGTCCCACATGGCGCGCAGACCTCTCCTGCCGCCCGCTGCTCCCCTCAGCAGTGTACTTCGTCAGTCTGCCTGCTCTGCGCTTCTCTCACCCTCCCGCGCTTCTGACTGTACCCAGTGCTTGTATGTATAAATAAATAAATAAATAAATAAATCTTTTTTAAAAATTGAATTAGTAATCTTTAACCTCCTAACCTCCTGTGTGTGATATAGTATGTTTGGAATATTAATCCTTAAATGTGTGGCAGGTGTTTTTCTTCTGTAAAGTCCATTTGTCTGGACATTTGTGGCATGTTTTGTGACAAATTTTAAACTGTTCATAGTTTTATCAGAGTGTTCCAGTAGGTTGATTTTCTTTTACAGTGTTGATAAGTATATCTTTTTTTAATTTGTCAAGAAAATACAGACTAGCAAGCCTTGTTTTTTTCAAAGATTTATTTTTACTTATTGATGCATATGAGAAGTGAGGTCTAGACCAGAGGTGGGAGGGGTCCGTTGAGAGGATTCACCAGAGACAGAGTGGGAGAACAGGTGGATTCACTGAAATAAGAACTGAGGTACAGGCCAGAGGTGCGGGAGGGTGAAAGGATTCACCAGAGACAGAACAGGGAGCAGAACAGGCAGACTGACCAAAATAGACTGCTGAGGGGAGCAGTGGGTGAGACAGAAGAGGTCTGCCTCGCCATGTGGGTATCTCCCTGGTCTGGGATCGAACTCGTGCTGCAGTGGCTGTGCATAGTTTCATAGGTTGCCTCTTAATCCCTTGCGCCACTGGGGAGGCCCCAGCAAGCCATTTTAAAAGCCTCTGGACAGAGCTGAATGTCAGAATCATAAACTGCTTAATGGACAGAATTGCCTTTTAACTCTGGTGTTAGCTTTATTAAGAGTTTTTGGCTTTATATACTTTTGTTTTAAAATGTATAATTTATTTTATACTGTATGAATTTACTTTTCGTAAAAACAATATTTATCACTGTCTAGTACATAAAGTAGTAAGTACTATATAGTAAGTATTAGTAACTACAGTGAAAAACAAAATTATAATTTTATAAGGGATTTTAATGCAAAGAATATTCTGCTGGAGGTGGAGAGACATGTTTTTGTTTTTATGTATGTCATTTATATTTTTTACGCTTTTGTATAAATCTCTTCAGTTCTTTAGGCCTGAGTTTTCTCATTGGTGAAATGAGGTTTTAATATATATCTCACTTGTTTTCAGCTTAACGTTCCATGACCTGTTCATTTTGTTCATTATTAATAATTAATATATTTGCATACATACATTGCATTATTTCTCTAATCCAGCTTGATTATATTTCTTAATATTTTGACACAGTACTTAACTCCTTTGTTAAGTACTTTGGCTGCTTGGTTGATGAGTTGAATTTGAACACATTTTTTATTTTTTGTGATAACTATTTATCTTATATGTGCATACAAATAATCCCCTTTTAGTCTTTACCTGATTTTGTGCTGAAAATACAGACTAGTAAGCCTTAGCAAAGAAATAGGCATAAGCACAGGACTAAAGATGAAGTAGGATTTGGAATTAGGAGGAGAAAAATTGAACTTAAATTTGGTATCAGATTTAAGGAGTTTGGTGTTAGATTTGTATTCCTGTCCCACGTATACCATAGTACAGAATGAATGTGAGCAAGTTCATTAATTTCCTAATCCTCAATTTCTGTTTCTTTGTGTGTATATAATAATTACTTGATTAGGATTATTATATATGATGATTAAGCTCTGTCAGTAGACATTCAGTAGTTCATTCCCTCTTCAGATATGATACCTAGTGACAGACCAAAAGGAGAACTTTTGTATTTTTTGTGTAGTCAAAGCTGTTAAACTTGACTGCTTAGTCTTGAAATCTTGGACTTTATCTAACAGCATTTCTTTATAAAATTAAATGCTTAAGCCTATTTTTTCTTAAAATATTTACATTTGAGTCTTTTTAATATAGAGAATTCCCACTTTAATGACAATTAAGTTCTCATCACCATCCTTTTTTTAATAGGATTAGAAATTTGGCAGATGTCTTTATTTTATTTTTAAAGATTGATTTATTTATTTATACAAGCACAGGGTACAGTCAGAAGTGCGGGAGGGTGAGAGAATTCACCAGAGCCAGAGCAGGGAGCAGAGCAGGCAGAAGGACCGAAGTACACTGCTGAGGGGAGCAGCGGGTGGCAGGGAGGCAGGAGAGGTCTGCGTGCCATGTGGGACCCTCCTCCGGTGGTCGGGGAGCAGCCGGGGATCGAACCGGCGCTGCAGAGGCTGCGGGCAGCTTTGCAACCCAGCGCTCAACCGCTGCGCGACCAGGGAGGCCCCACACCATCCATTTTTACATGTATCTCAGATACACAGATAAATGAAATTAATGTGGAACTGGTTAGGTTTGTATCTGTGATAATCTGCTTTCACATGAAGTTTCTAGAAAAGCTTAAGATAACAAGAATAAACCTGTTTTGCGTGTTTACATTTGAATTTCTTACTATATGCAACGCATTCTTAAGACTAAGAATTATGTGTTAATTTATTATCTAAGTGGCACCACACGGTTTCTGAAAAAATAGGTGGTTTAGGTTCTTGTGATTAGATTACTGGTAGTGATGTTTTTCATTCAGGATATTATGTATGTTAGATAATTTGCTTTATCTTCCTCTACTAGCTTTTGTTTGAGATTTTAAAATATTCATGAAGTAAATTTGTAGTTTTGTTATCATAAAAACAGCATTTGGAAGCATGAATAAGCCTTTAACATAAAATGCTTAGTGGAATATGTTGTTTCGCAGCCAAATTTATATCCAACTGTGGGACTCCAAACTCCAGGAGAAGTTGTTGATGCCAATTTTGGGCAACATCCTTTCGTGTTTGATATAGAAGACTACATGCGAGAGTGGAGAACCAAAATACAGGCTCAGATAGACCGCTTTCCTATTGGAGATCGAGAAGGAGAGTGGCAGACCATGATCCAGAAGTAAGTGAAGAAATTTGAATTGACGTTATTCAAGAGTATACTTATAAAAAACATCTTGTTCTTTTGGTATAAAAGAATATTTGCTGAAGATTTTTAATCTTCTAATTTATAACCTAATGATTTTAATGTATTGCTCGTATTTTAATTTCTATAAAAATAAATCTAAACAATTAAAAATAATGTCTGATTTGGTGGCACACTAAGTGACACTAGATGGCTTAGTTTAGGTTAATTCATTTCCTGTCCCTAATGGTAGGATTTAATCTTTTTCATAGGAGACATGATACAGCTATTAACAGTGTCAGTGCAAAAGAAATTTGGAAAGATAATTTAGATTGTGTTATTCAGGATCTGTGGTTTTTAGACATGAACTTGACTGTACTGTTCAGTAGTTCACAGGTTGTGTGAACATAAATATAACAAACAACAAAATAATCCTGTAAATATTGAAATGCAGACTTGATATGTGTATTTCACAATTTAGGATTTGGCTAATTTTACTCTGTTAGAATAATGTCAACTGTTTTTGTTTATCCTATAAGCAAATATTTATTACTACTTTTTTGCTTAATATTATCTTGTAGATTCAAAGAGTTGTAATTGTCTTATGTAAGGATATCTGACCAAAACTTTCAGCCTCAGGAATTTTTTAAAACCTTAACTAATTATTATTAGTACCATTTGCTTATGTATGCTAAAAGAAAAAGGGAATGAAGACTGAAGAACAATGAATATGGATTTAGTTTTCCTAAATAGAGGGTAAATATTTAGGATTTAGTATTTATTCCGTGGTGGAGGATTCAGGCAGCAGCAGAACAAATAAAAAATGTTAGTAAAAGTACTTTAAAGTGAATAACCTTTATTTACCTCCATCTTTACCAAAAATTCTCAAGATGTTTTATTGGGGAGGTTTTTTTTTAACCCTTAAATATACAGAGTGGAATTTGTTACTCCTCTAAATATAATTTTGAATACGCTTTTTAATGCACATACAGCACAACTATGTTGCAAGACATCTTCAAAATGTTTTGGAAGTTAAATAATATGGAACACTTCACACAAATTTGTGTGTCATCCTTGTTCAGGCGCCATGCTAATTTCTTGTGTCCTTCCAATATTAGTGTATGTGCTGCCAATGTGAGCAGTTATTGAGGAACTTTTTATGAAAAAGTAAAGTTTCATCATGGAAGTCAGCAGGAAAATTAAAGTCTCATGGCAGTCTACTTTCTACATTATACCATTGCGGAAAGGCTCAAGTTGACACCTGTGTGTCAGTGGGACTGAATGGTAGTTCTTATAGCCTCAAATCGTATAAGCTTAAAAACTAAATAAATACTAGTAAGTTAAATAGTTATTTTCACTACTGTTATATAACCCAAGAAAATAGCAAAGGCTTCAGACACCATCATTTAGGCACAGTAAAATTTAAAAAAATCTAATAAAATGTATTTATATTTTTGGAGAAGACACACTGATTTTGAAAATACGCTTCTTCCCTAGAGTTACTGTTAACAGATTAAGTTACAAAGCCTTGATAATAGTAATTTTGTGTAGCACAGTTGAAAGAACAGTGAACCCTGACTCAGGAATGCCATAATTGCCAAGAGTTACAGCTAGGTAGGATAGATTGCTGTCTTGTGGTTACAAACTCAGTGCTACAGAAGTGGTTGCTACTGCGCGTCATGATCACGGTAGGTCGTAGTTAGAGGAAACATTATTTATTTTAATCCTGTGGGCGTAGTTCAGTGAGGGCTGCCACCCTACCCCATTCTGCACAAAATTGACATTCACCATGACCTCCTGGGAGATTCATTTTAAAAGATTTTCCTCTTCCTTAAGATTTTCTTCTTAAATTTGAACAGTTGGATGAAATGAAAAAGAAAGATCTTATTTCTTAGAAAGTTTCCCCCCTCCCTCCTCAGTCCCCCCTTTCCTGAACCCACTGCTTCCTGTCATTTTCTGACTGGCTTTTACTAGTGCCTGGTGGAGGTAGGTTTGGTTTAAAAGTTGCATTTTGGTATATTGGTTGTTTGAGTTAATGTTGTTTTGAATCAACAGGTTTTTATCATTTTGTGGCTAGATATAAATCCCTGTTTTAACTACTTGGTCACTTTTTAAAAAATAAATCTTGTTCTTTGGATGTAATGGCCACTTGCATGTAAACCATATTTGACTAATTAATCTCCTTTGCACAGCCATACTAATTAATTTTGTTTTACAAGACCGACTCATTGATAAGTATTATTACCTTCATAAACTTTGTTGTGGAGGATTCTCTCTCAGGGTAACGCCTTAATATTTCTTGTGTTCACACCTTGTAATCCTGTCTCATATAACTGGTGAATGAAGAAAGTGGATGAATTCTGGAACACAGGGTTAATCTGCTCTATTTCATACTACTTTATTTTACAAAATACTAACACCCTAGGTCATATAAAAAAGGTGAAATAGAAATTAGGTTAGCGGGATAAAATATGTAAGAATTAGAAATAGTGGAGAAAGGCTTGGGAAGGGTAAGATCCAAGAATCACAGAAAATCATTTCATGTCCTTGATTCTCCGGTAATATTTATTTTTAGAGAGAATAGTTTCAACATAACATTCGCAGTTACTTTTTGTAAGTATACTACATGAAGACTACAGAATGATTTTTTAGGACTAAGCTTAAACTTGACGTTATTAAGCTTTAATTGTTTCAAGGGAATAGGTTTTAGAGCAGTGGAGTAGATCTTGTTTATGTAAGTTACAGTATGAAGTATGTATTCTCTTGACTAAAAGATGTGTGTTTCTTTTTTTTAAGAATGGTTTCATCTTATTTAGTCCACCATGGGTACTGTGCCACAGCAGAGGCCTTTGCCAGATCTACAGACCAGACCGTTCTAGAAGAATTAGCTTCCATTAAGAATAGACAAAGTAAGGACACTGTGGTGCATGGCTAACACTTGTTTTCAGATTACAGATTTGGTTACATTGATTTGTAGAAATTTTTTTTAATTAAAATTTCAAATAAATTTAAAATGGATACCTCCAAAATTTATTTTCATTGATGTTTTTGAAGGTCACCTTTAAAATTTAACATAGGACTGTATCAATGTTTTGAATGTAGAAAGATAATTTGGGGGAATTTTTTTTTTAAGAAATGCTTACCATTTTTTCCTTAAAATGTTTGAGTTTTCAGGAAGTAAACATTTAATACTATATATATTTTTTTAATTGTAAAGTGGTATTGATATGTTAGTGGAGATAATATGTGGAAGAATAAATATTTTTCCATTTTAGTTGTATCTAACTTTAAGATTGTATTGATCTTAAATATTTATTACTAGGCCCCAGTGCTTAGGGCCAGAGCTATAAAGTCTTTTCAAACCAGGGCAAACCAACTTGATAACTGTTCCACAGTTAGCCATCCTAAATTGGTGTGGTTAGTCCATTCGGGAGGATACGACCAAACAAAACATGATGGGTGAAATCACGATAGATGAAAATAATTTTTTTTATAGATCAAACTGCTATAATAACACTGATTACAGTTGTGTTGTAACTGATTGTATGCTTATCTTTCTCACTATGTTATAAGCTCTGGCAAACGAGGTGGTGATCAGTTACTCATTTTGTATCTTCACCTAATTTAACAAATTTCTGACATAGAGGGAATGCTGAATGAGAATCTGTTGAATTTGTATCATATACCGGTGCTAGCATTCTTTAGTGTTGGGCTCAAAGGTTATCATACTTAATCAGACATCTTGAATATTATCTCTTCAATGCTTCCTGTTTTGACCACTTTATTGAGGTATGATTGACATTAAAAGCTGTACATATTTAAAGTATACAACTTGATAAGTATAAAGAGAATTATGTACCTATGAAACCACAGTCTATGCCACAAACATTCATCTTAGTATTTAATACTTAAATATTGCTTCCCAGGTATTTTTTTTTTTCCTTATTGTATGTTTGTGACTTTTTAAATAGTTTAATGAAGGTGATTGATTTTCTAATTTTTTAATATTAGAAATTTCCCCTCAAATGATAGCTAGAAAATGATTTTAGAAAAAGAAATGGAACTTGATTATAATAATTTAAAGATTTATTACAGGATGGGGGAGTTAGGTTGAGAAGGTGGGAACACAGTGGATTGTGATGGAGGACTGGGGTTGCTTAAATGGTGGGAGACTTACGGTGACCATACCTAAGGGGAGAAATCCTGTGCTGTCAAAATAGTAACAAGGATGTGAAACAATGATACTTTGTTTAAACAAATAAGATTTTTTAAAAATATTTTTTTACTAACACTTTTTTTGGATCCATTAAATTTATGTGTCCGCTCTTTAAAAATTAATCTTTTGCTTTCTTTTTCTAAATAGGAATTCAGAAATTGGTGTTAGCAGGAAGAATGGGAGAAGCCATTGAAACAACACAACAGCTATACCCAAGTTTACTTGAAAGAAATCCTAATCTCCTTTTTACATTAAAGTGAGTTTGTTTAATAACAGATGTTACATTTCTTATATGTGTGCGTTAATGTAGAACCAAATTATTTTCAACTTGTAATAATTTTCATTTTTATACCTTGTAATATTTACCTATAATTTCATAATGTCACATTTAAGTAACAGGTTATTTAAAATACTTTGTTGTTGAGGATTATAAGCAGATGTCATCTTTTGCTATCATTTTTTTCTCTCATTCTATCTCTGCATTTAAAAATGTGAAATTTTTTTTAGAAGCTAGGTATCTATTTTTTCTACCTGCAAATTAACCTGTAATAAGTCTGGCACATATTTTTAAATTGTAGTAAAATATACCTAACATAACATCTATCTTTTTTATGTATACAGTTCTGCAGTTATCACCAACCATCCAGTTCCAGAACTTTTTCTTTATCTCAAACTGAAACTTGATGCCCAGAAAACACTAACTTCTCCTTCCTCCCTCCTCCCAGCTCCTGATAACTACCATTCTGTTTTTTTGTCTCCATGAATTGATTTTGACTATAGGTGTACCTTGTTTTTAGTAGACTCTTAAAATAGTTGTCCTTTCTAACTGACTTGTTTCGCTCTGCATAACGTCCTCAAAATTCATCTTGTAGCATTTGTCAGAATTTTCTTCCTTTTGAAAACTGAATAATACTCCGTTGTATGTATATGCAACATTTTGTCTATCTGTCAGAGCACATTTGGGTTGCTTCCACTTTTGGTTGTTGTGAATAATGCTGCTGTGAACATGGAGGTACACATATCTGTTTGAGTCCCTGCTTTCAAATGTTTTGCATATATATATATTATATATATAGCCAGAAGTGGAATTGTTGACCATATATTAATTCTGGGTTTAATTTTTTGAGGAAATTAAATTCCATGGTCCTGTACATTTTACATTCCCACCACCAGTGTACAACTCCACTTTCCCATATCCTCTCTTGCACTTACATTTTCTGTTCTGTTTTATGTTTATAATAGTCATCCTAACTTGGCATCTTTTAATTGGTCCTGTAAATCTTTAAAACTGAAATATTATTTATTTTAAGATTTAACTTCCTAATTACCAAAACCAGCTGTAAGCCAATTGTCAGTATTATTCGTTTTAGCATAAAGTTTAAATGTGAACCATTTGGGTTAAGAGGTTGCAAATGTGATGAGGCAGGGTGGCAAGGTAAGACTCTGCTTTGTATGTGCATTATGTTCTTGAGCACTACCAAATGCAACTATTGTTTCTGATTATCTTTAGCTTTTAAAAATGGAGTCCATTTTTATTCTTTTTATTATAGTTACAGATAGATTTTCATTCTCTTAGTATGTCTTGATTAAGAGATGCAGAATCTTTTTCATTGTACTTTATTTTTTGGAAAATTTTAAATTCTAAGGAACACAGTATTTGAAACTATATTTAGTATTTTTAGCATATTATGTAAAGGCCAAACTTACTGATACATGCAAGTTCTTAAAATATTTCCTTTCAGACATCTGTTCCTATAAATAAGTAAATAACAATTTGACGATATCTAAGTAAACTTTTCTTTTTCTTTGTTTAGAGTACGTCAGTTTATAGAAATGGTGAATGGTACAGATAGTGAAGTACGATGTTTGGGAGGCCGAAGTCCAAAATCTCAAGACAGTTATCCTGTTAGTCCTCGACCTTTTAGTAGTCCAAGTATGAGCCCCAGCCATGGAATGAATATCCACAATTTAGCATCAGGCAAAGGGAGTACTGCACATTTTTCTGGTGAGATTAAATCTTATGACGTTACCTTTAAATTTTTACCCTTCTGTATATTTTTGATTCAAAATTAAATTCAATAAAATCTGGACATTTTCTGTTTTGCTTTTTTGCACATGTATACACTTGA
This sequence comes from Talpa europaea, assembly GCF_964194135.1. Lineage (NCBI taxonomy): Eukaryota > Metazoa > Chordata > Mammalia > Eulipotyphla > Talpidae > Talpa > Talpa europaea. The sequence goes on from NC_140068.1 coordinate 153,659,499, forward strand.
TCTCAATATGTTCAGGAAGAAAAATTGTAGGTGCATGAGATGGATGTGTTTTCAGTACCAGGAAATAAAGAGCTGTTTCTTAGGTTATTAGCAAACTCTTTATAAATTAAGGCCAACATTTGGATTGTCTCTAGAAATTAATCATACATATTTAGTAATGAAAAGGTAATTATGTGTTTTAATGCTGTGTAAATGTAAAGGTGATCTGGTGGTGGTATCTTAACACGCCAATCACTAAACCTAACTGGACAGCCTGCTATCTCATTCTTTAACCGCCAAGCTTCTTGCAAAAATCTGCCTGCCCACTTCATTATCTATTGTCCCTTTCTTGCATACCAACCTGACTGACAAAGTTTTTGGTGTTCTCTTCATTAAAATTCTTTCCTTTCTTTCTGGCTTTGAAGATACCACTTCCGCAGGTTTATTTCTGATCCTTTAAGTCTTCTTTCTTGGCTTGTTTCTTTAAATCTGTTTTCCCCAAGGTGTATGTTCTCCTGTATGATGACCTTTCTAAAACAGTAATTAAATATTGTCTTATTTCCTTTCATGGAGTATTACCCCTCTTGAATATCTTACACTCACTTTAGACTAGGAGCCTTAGTCTGTGGATTCATGTGTAAATTGTGGGTGATGATAGCACTAGTGTGATAGGGAAATTGTGAGGATTAAATAAAAGCCATAATTAAACCTTTAACAAATGTTAAAGGGGATGATCGGTATAGCTCACAATTAAGTATCTTTATAGTCTTTCAAATAATTTGTCTGTTTATGATTTAAGTAGTCCATTGACTTGTCTACATTTTTAAATACAAAATCAGAATATGGGTATTATATTATTACTGTCTTATACTAAGTTAGTGTTTGTTTCTGTTTCCATATGGTACTTTTTTTTTTTTTCCTTTTCTCTAGGTTTTGAAAGTTGTAGTAATGGTGTAATATCCAATAAAGCACATCAGTCATATTGCCATAGTAAACATCAGTCATCCAATTTGAATGTACCAGAACTGAACAGTATAAATATGTCAAGATCACAGCAAGTTAATAACTTCACCAGGTCAGTAATTTCCCCAGCTTTTGCATTACTATAAGCTCCCTAATTACAGGTGTCATCATCATTAATAGTTTTGAAAAATTGGGCCATGTAGTTCCCAAAACCCAGAAAATGGAAAATTAAGGAATAAATCCAAAGCTTTTCATGCATGTAGGCTCTTTTATTTGTTCCTTCCTCTTCCACAACATGCTCACTTCTAGATAGTGGGGGTTATAAGGACAATTAAGGTCTGTTCATGCCTATTTTTCTGCCAACCGCTGATCTCTAGATGATCACATAAGTGCTATTTGTTGTTTCCAAATAAGTCATACTAGTTTATTTAACCTCTAGTGATAACACACAATATGTTTATAACAACGTTTTCTCTGTGGGGATTTCTTTGGTATTAATGCGCAGTCGTTTGCCTGAGTTCAAATAACTAATTTTGTGAAGACTTTTTGTGAGCTTATCTTTAAGAAGCTTGCATATAGCAGATGGTGAAGTCATTTAATAAATATATAACATAACAATATTGAGGATCTGTTGGTTGTCAGACATTTAGTGATGCATGGTCTCTGACTTGGAAGAGCTTTGAGAAAAGAAATGTCTGTGTCATCATACTTTGACCCTTGATATACTGGAGTTTAATATTCATGATGCCTGAATTCTATTGAAATAAAATCATTTTAATGCAATGCTAGTGTGTAATAGTAAGTTATGATTTTAGGCAGTCCAAATTATCCAGCATCTCAGTCTCAGTTTGGTTCAGGACCAGTAGAATGGTAATCTTTTCTTCATAAAAATAATGGATATTCTTTATCAGTTTGACATTGATTTGGTTTCATAACTTGAATTGTTTTGTCATACTGAATTTTTTGAAAATGTTCATCAGTGCAAAATTTTCTTGTTGGTGGGGAGAGGACCTAATTTTATCAGGGAATCAAAACGGAAATAAGATTCTGGAGAAAGGGACATTTGTAAAAATCTGTGTATGCAATTTTCAAACTAATTAGAACTTGAAGGTTATCCTTCAAGTCACAAAAATTTACTGAAGTAATGGTTTTGTGTGGTATTGGTTATTTTGAAGTCCACAAAAGTAGTATGAGAAAAACAATTAGAAAAAAAATGACTGTCTTTTGCTGAGCAGGTCATGGTAGATAATGACATGCTGGAAAATAAAGAATTGGAATATTATTACAGTAAAAACTTATATATGGAAATTTTGAAAGTTAAACCTTTAGTACCTTATTGTGCTTTATGGTTACATTAATACTTTATCATTGGTAGAGGAATCTTTGCTTGAGGGTAAGGTTGCAAACCCAGCGGAAGAGTTGATGACACAGCATCCTTCTTTGTTTGTGTTCAGTATGTAAGAAGAAAGTGAGCTTTTAAACGACCTTAACCTGTAAAATAGTAACAATAATTTTATAGTTGGTAATGGCTTTTCTTACAACAATAATGTAAAGCAGGCAAAGATGGTATTAATTATTAAAACCATTTTACAGATGTAAAGCTGAATATCAGAAAAGTAAGTGACTTTGTTTTTAAAGGTAAGTTGCAGAGCTAGTAAGTTGCAGAGCTGACACTGTTTCCCAGGATCATTGCCTTCTAGACCTGTGTTCTTGCAAGTACATCTCCCACCCTCCCCTCCATCCCAGTTTCTGTTCAAGCTGTAAAACTAAAGATGTCACCACTCTCAGGATGCTTTCCTTGATTTATGTCCCCACTAAATGTTGTGTGACTCCTTGTGAGTAACTTTCGGTATAGCCTGATACTCGGTGATGTAGTGGCGGCTAGCTTTCTGTAGGCTGTTCACTCCTGGAGAGCAGATGCTAGTTCATTATATCCAATTCTCACAGAGAAAGAACATGGTGCAGAGGCTTATAATTGTGTTCAATCAGGAATCCTTCTCAGATGCTATAATGGATTGTCAGAAACAAAACCAAACCAGTTTATTATTAAGATCACTAAAAGCTGTGTTCCTAAAGGTTTCCATCAAATTAAACATTTTCATTTTTAAAATTTGATTTTCTTATTGATCCTCAAAGTTTGTCAAGATTATAAACAACCTTTTCTGACTGATAAAGGAATCTTTGGCGCTATTCGACCCCCCTTTTCACAGATCTATGTCTTTTTATGATGTAGATTTTATTAATAAAAGTGTGTGCACATCCATGTACACCTTTGCACACATACTCAGTCACTTAAATTCACATGCCCACTCCAAGGTATTATCCAGGGTTTACTTCTGTGACTTTGTACATAGAGTACTTTTTCTTCACCTGTGTTTAGAGTTTGGTTTTTTTCCCCAGCAAATGGATGTACATTGCTCTTCTGTGAAAAAAGGTCACTTTTGCTTAAATATTTCCTGAATTTTTGTCAAGTATTTGCTCCTGGCCTATATGTAATCATTAGCTGGCTCTTCATAGGTGAAATCTTAAAGATTAAATATTTATTGATGTGTAGATTATTCTTGAATCTGAAGGGCATACATCGACAACTTTCAGTAGTTACAGGGACATAGTTATTCATTTAATAATAAACATGAAATGAGTAGAAATTGGAAATACCCTATGTATCCAGGGCAGCATTTAAAAAATTAAGATTTAGTAATTCTTAGGCTCTGGCCAGTAAGAAGGCCTGTGAGAGAAAAATAGTGTTGGGTGCTAGAAAGGAATGCAAGGATGAGACTGAGTGATTTTTAACATTATTAGTTATTTACCTTATAAGATGGTATATTTTTAAGTAGTATGGACACATTTCAAGGCTATAAAGGAAGAAATAGTCTAAAAGTGAGTTGAATATCAGGGCAGGTGGAGTGGGTTCCAGGAGTAGATTGTTTTGAAAGTAAGTTTCTCCCCTTTTATCCTGGAAATGAATCCTGTTGTGGGGTTGGGGATCTGGGGATGAGAGTTGATTGACAAGGGACGAAGTGCAGTTCTGAGTGAAAAACAGTGCCAGGTATGTGCTGAAGCATGACTTCTGCATATTGATGTACAAGTCATTAGACCATTACATTTTAGTACATGTGCTTTTTTTTCTCCCTTATCTGCAGGAGTACAGATTTGTTAGTCAACTTTTGGCTTTGAATACATTTAAGATTTAACTAAATGCCTTTTTTGCAGATTGCTATTGCCTTATGAAGTCAGTTTCTAAGTAGGCTACATAGTAGTAGTAATTTATTTTAAACTAAGCTGCAAATGTGATATTTCTAAAATTAGGTTTGTTTTTTCATTTTCAGTAATGATGTAGACATGGAAACAGATCACTACTCCAATGGAGTTGGAGAAACTTCATCCAATGGTTTCCTAAATGGTAGCTCTAAACATGACCACGAAATGGAAGATTGTGACACCGAAATGGGTCTGCAGTGATATTTCTTACATTTTTAATAAAAAATGATGACTACAAGGTTATGTTTTTACTTGTACTGATTCACAGCTGATGAGCATAAATCAAATATAAAGATGTATGTGCCATTGGATTTGACAGTGATACATACTCTCAAACGTTCTTGTGAGAGTGGGTTGCTAGATAGAGTAGAGTTACTTTCTGGAACCATCTGCAGTTATGTATTAGACGAGTTTCTTTGCTGGACTGAGTTTTGGCTCAGCTTTAGTGCTGTTACTAATGCGGTGGTACTAACTTACTTGTGTTAAATATCCTTTAGATTAAGGGCTAGGGATGTGAAAAGTTTTTACACTTCACTATTCAGTAACAGTCAAAGGATAGATAAAATTTTACAAATTCTATTCAAACAAATTTCTTGAATTCATTTAAGGTAAATATATATGACTATGCATTGTTGAGTGCCTGGCACACAGAAGGTGCTTAAGCATGACCCTACTCTTCCAACGCAAAAATTATGTGACTGAAAGATACATTAACATGTATAATTTTACTTTGCTGACAACTTGTGTAGTAAATTGTAAAGTTAAACTGTCAACAAACTTTCAATTTGAGAGTGAAAATTGTTGACGTTTATAAATTCTTACCAGATTTCCACGGCAACATTAGATTTCTTGGCATTGAGTTTAAAAGTTATTTATTTAAATAGATTATAAGAAAGTACTTTAGAAATGCAGGGTTTTTAAAATTTAAATAACCACCTTGTTGAAATTATGTGTTCTTTTTTACTTTTTATTTACTTTTTCAAGCAAGGGGTCTGATTAAAAAGGCATAGTTCTATCAGGTATCAGCATTTCTGTACTCAAGAGTAATTTAAGCATAATGATTAAGAGCATGAGTTATAGAGCAAGAATACCTGGATTTGAATTCATCAACTGCCACTTACTAGCTGTGAAACCTTGGACAAGTTATTTAAGCATTCTTATACCTCAGTTTCTTCATCTGTAAAATGGGTATAATAATAACTGCCTCATAGATCATTGTGAAGATTAAATGAGTTTATCTGTGTAAAGCTTATAGCACAAAAGGTTAGTGTTTAATAAGTGTTTACTATTACCTGTTTCATTAATGATAACATTAATATGTTATTACCAATTTATAGTTCAATTATTGATCAGTGACTATTATCAATCAAGATAGACAGCAGATCCTTGAATATTGTCTTGTTCAACATTGTTTCATTATAATGATGAGAACAAATCCCAACCAGTGTTGAATGGAATGCTATTAGAGAATCTAGTTTCATCATAAGATGATGATGACTTGCTTAAGGTCGGAGTTTCCAAGAACCTATTGACAATGTTAATTGAGGACTTACTGGATAGTATAAATTTTTTCTAAAAGTATTGTATAACCCTTTTGTTTAGTACAATATGGTATCTTCTGTGTTTCTGTTTAAACTAATTAGGTTCTCTTAGTGTCCAGGAATCATTTTATTCCATCTCTGTTCTTTGTCTCTTAAAATAGTCTTGAGAGGCAGTTCGTTTTTTGTTTTTTTTTTTTAATTGTTGCTTGGTGTAGTTTTAGAGATTTTTGCTTAACTTTTCATACAATTACATCCTAACACTGAAAGGCTGTCACCTGACTTACTAGTTTTTGGCTTCCGGGCTCTTGTGACCTAAGGAAAGTATACCTTATAGCTGCAAAATTGCATATGAAACTAAAAATAAATCTGCACATTTTGATAAAATATTAGGTGGTGGTTACTAAATGAAACACGCACTTTTATAAGGAATTTATGTTCTTTTCTCCATTATACTACATTTATAAGTAGTAAAATACTTGTTTGTTTTGCTTACAGAAGTTGATTCAAGTCAGTTAAGACGCCAGTTGTGTGGAGGAAGTCAAGCTGCCATAGAAAGAATGATTCACTTTGGAAGAGAGCTCCAAGCAATGAGTGAGCAGCTGAGGAGGGAATGTGGCAAGAACACGGCAAATAAAAAAATGTTAAAGGTAAATTTGTTTTCCCTTGAAACCTTATATGTGTATCTTATAGGAACTGTTATGTCATTTTGTAAAACACTGAACAATGGTAGACATGCTTGTTGGGAAACTTGGACATAAATTCCTCCCTGGCTTCCTGTCTGTCTGAGAGTGAAATGTCTGATACAGTTAGGTAGCTCTGCTGTACTGCAAGTACACTGAACTTGACACCAAAAACTGATTACATCCTATTTCTGCCTCTTAGCAGCGTTGTGTGTCCTTTATCAACTAACTTTCTTAGTGGGTGTGAATCATAAAATTGACACAGTTATTAGGAGAAATTTGAGTGTACTGATGAAATTATAAATTTGAACTATTTCTATTTTTTGAACATTGTTGAGGCTGTGCCATATAGAGCTCTCATGTTGATGGTGATTGGACATCATCTTTCACAGCCAGTTAAAATACATGTTCAAGTCTCTTCTGCACTTATGTCTATAGTGAGGTGGGTAAAATTTAAACAGCTGAGTGAGTTAACCAAAATTTTGCCTGTCATTGGAAGATGGAAGTTTCCCCTACCTTGTCAGTTAATTGTAGAGATGTTATGATTATTTAAATGTTTTTTCCCCATACTCATAAAAGTTCCACCAGCCCTATAAGCCTTTGAACCATTAAACCAACCACTGCTTTTTTCATTTATTATTTTTTGAATCCTTCCCTAGGTTGGGGTCAAAGTTGATTTGTTATGTATAATGTTCTGAATATTTTGAAAGAAGTTACAAAAGAGAGAGAAAAAGGAAGGGAGAGAGGGAGACTTAGTGGCTGTGGGCCTGATTCTTGGGTATAGCGAGAAAGGGGGTGGCTCCTGCTATCCCTTCCTACTCTAGTCCAGCCACATACAGTGTCATTCAGTCCTGTATTTTCAAAAACAGGTGGAAAGAGAGTTGTATTCTCTGTATTTGGTATTTCATTGCTGGGTAGCACAACTATTTTTAATGGTGGCCCTGAGCTACCAAGGAGAAAGTTAAATTGATTTTTTTTTAAGATTTATTTATTCATACAAGAATTGGGGTCCAGGCCGGAGGGTGAAAGGATTCACCAGACACAGAGCGGGGAGCAGAACAGGCAGACAGACCGAAATACACTGCTGAGGGGAGCAGTGGGGGAGACAGGAGAGGTCTGCCACACCATGTGGGTATATCCCTAGCCGGCCGGAAAGGGAACTGGCGCTGCAGAGGCTACGGACAGCTTCACAGTGCTGCACTCAACTCACTGCGCCACCGGGGAGGCCCGAGAAAGTTAAATTAATTTTTTTTTTTATGCTACAGAAAATTGGTGGGTTATATAAATTACTTATTCATTTAAAAAGTCAGATCCATATATTAGGAAAATGGTTGTTCACATTAGCCCTATAAAATTACAAGTTCTTTGAGGGCACATTATGTTTTTACTTAATTCTTCACCTTTTAAATACCTCATGCTTATAGCACCTAGGTATTCAATAAATGTTTATTAAGTCAAAATTGAATTTAATGGAAAACTGATTTTACCAGGTTGGGAATTTTCATCACTGTGCAACTTCTGAGAACCTTTTCTAATACCATACTGCTAAGAAGAAGGTTAATGTTCAAGTTTATTACTAAGTTTTCTTTGGTGTCTAAAGTCCACTTGGGAAATTGATTGAGTGCTTCTTTGCTAGGTACTGAGAATGTTTTAGAGTAGCTGTTTTCAATCTTTTTGATGTCTAGTCATTTTTAAGAAATATTTAAGAGGATATCTGAAGAGTTTTTGTTTATATGGTTTATATTTATTGATTTTTACCATAATAGAAATTAAAACTAAAATGAAAATTAATTCATTTAAAATAAGAATCCATTAAATAAGTAACATTTTTATGAAAAATGACTCTTCCTTCGACAAGAAAAAGTGAGAAAAGTGGCACTGCTTTCACATTTTTCACAAAACTTTTTAATGCTTTTGTTTCACAAATGTTTTTTAATGCTGGATTCTCATACCTGCCTCTGGATTCAGACTGTTGAGAATAGTTTGAAAGAATGAGTGGGAGGGGGAGGGGGGGAGAATGAGTGGGGAAAGAGCAAGTAATATCTTAGTAGTATTGTTCAGATGGTGTTGACTTTACAGGATTCCCTGAAGGGGTCTTGTTTTAGGGGCTTTTTGAAAATAAATGTTTTTAAGATTTTTTTTTTTTTTACACTAGGTCATCTATCCTGTTAAAATTTTATGGTAAATGAGCTCAGTGAAGGAATGTACGTTTCTTAGTCTTTGAAATTTTAAGATTTTATTTCATCAGCTTACTGCGTCTTGTATTTCAATTTGCTTGACACTCAGAAAATGGTACTAAAGGCCTGTTCTCCAAGATAATAGAATTCTTTTTTTATGATTTATTTATGCATACAAGAACTGGGGTACAGGCCAGAGGTGCAGGGGGTGAGAGGATTCATCAGAGACAGAGTGAGTAGCAGAACAGGCAGACTGACTGGAAAACACTGCTGAGGGGAGCAGCGGGCGAGACAGGAGAGGTCTGCTGCGCCATGTGGGTAGCTCCCTGGCTGGCCTGGGATCGAATTCCTGCTTTAGAGGCTGCGGATGCTTCACAGTGCTGTGCTTACTAACCTTGTGCCACCAGGGAAGTCAATTCTTGATTATTTATTGAATTATGTGAAGATGTCATTCATCTAAAGAGTGTAGATGGCTTTGATTTTGCATCTCTTCACTTCTAAGCAAATGCCAACTGCTTTGAAACTTGAATGCAGTGGGCTGCTTCCCTCCCTTGATCCCGATAGGGATAAACTGAGCAACAGATAGAAGTTATAAGTGCCTAAAAAACAGGACTACAGAATTTGAGGATAACATACATACAAACATACAAATTGTCGGAGGTTTTTTGCCATAGTTGAGGTTTATAAAGTATTTTCCTTTTATTCCTTTCAGGTCACATGTGATTCTAGTGAGGTTTTTTAATCTTTAATTTCTTTTGGATTTACATAGACTTCTGAATCCTATGCACATATAAAGGGAATAATTTGGTTAAAGTTGAAACATTTACCTAGTTCTTTACCTTAGTGTCTGTGTGTATTTTGTGTCCCCTAGTTGTGGACTCGTAGGCAAACTGCACCCTCAGTAGCCCCCTCTTGGTGAAATGGGACAGCAGGCCCTGCAGCTACCCGGGATTTCTCTGCACCTCTTTTCTAGTTTTCCCTGATGTTCTTTCCTCTTCCTGTTGTCTGCTAGTGACTCCCAAGGGAACTGCCTGAAATTGCTCAGCAGCTGTTATTAAACTCATGCAGGGTGGCCAGGCCTTGCTGCAGGCATGATGTAGCATCAGATATGAAGGAGCAGCCCCTGCCTGCAAGAGCTTTTAATATTTTAATAGCATTGGAAGCAGAAACAGACCCACCTAGATACTGAGGCAGATTTTAAGCCAAAATAAGTAGTTTGGGACTCCTACCTAAATGAAGTCACAACTCCCTCAGAAATTACTCCCATTGAGCTAATATTTTTTTCTAAAATAAAAACTAATGCATAATACTGATATTTCAGAAACTTTTTTTTGGCCTAAATCCATATGCATGTATTTTATCTACTTGTTGTAGGCATAGTTTTGTATTGTCTTATTGTCATAAAGATTTATTTCTAGTTTCTATGCTTGATTTACAATTGTTTCTAAATGGCTACATGATAATATTCTATTATGTTGCTATATCAGCTTGAGATATAAAATCTGCTGTTAGATGTTATATTTATTTTCATTCAAATGTTTTCTCAAGCACCTTTGTACAGATAGATCTTTATCTTTCTTCTTTAAAATTATTCCATTGAAATAAAGCCCTAGAAGTAGAATTATGGAGTCAAATGATATAATTATTGTGACTCTTGCTTTCCAGGAACCTTCTACCAACTTAACCAACAGTAATAAAAGAATATGCCAGTGGCATTACCACGTTAAATCCACACTGGTTGCTTAGTTTAATGTCCTTTTTTTTTTTAAGATTTATTTATTTATATAAGCATTGGGTACAGTCAGAAGCACGGGAGGGTGAGAGAATTCACCAGAGCCAGAGTGGGGAGCAGAACAGACAGACTGACCAAGAAATACGCTGCTGAGGGGAGCAGCGGGCGAGACAGGAGAGGTCCGTCACGCCATGTGGGACCCTCGCTGGCGGCCTGGGATCGAACCGGCACTGCAGAGGCTGCGGGCAGCTTTGCAGCCCAGTGCTCAACCACTGAGCCACCAGGGAGGCCCTTACTGTCCTATCTTAAAATTGCTTATTTGGGGCCTCCCCGGTGGCGCAGCGGTTGAGCGCGGGGTTGCGAAGCTGCCCACAGCCTCTGCAGCGCCGGTTCGATCCCCGGCTGCTTCCCGGCCACCGGAGGAGGGTCCCACATGGCGTACAGACCTCTCCTGCCGCCCGCTGCTCCCCTCAGCAGTGTGCTTCGGTCCTTCTGCCTGCTCTGCTCCGGCTCTAGCTCTGGTGAATTCTCTCACCCTCCCGCGCTTCTGACTGTACCCAGTGCTTGCATAAATAAATAAATAAATATTTTAAAAAAAAATTGCTTATTTGCATTTCTTTGGTTACCATTACCAATTAAGTTTTACAGCATGAATTTAAAACATTAATGTTGTTTCGCTGATTTCATCCCATTTGTAAGGAAAGATAAAATTCTAGGTGTTGACTTCTGAGAACTGGATACTGTAAATCTTTCTCCTCTTTATGAGGTTTGATTAGTTTTCTTGCTTATGTAGCTTCAATCTACTAAACTGTGTTTCATGTGTTCCTGTGTGATATTTCTAAATTTGATTCTAATTCATATCCTTTATTTAAAACTCCGCTGCCTTATTGGGAAAAATTCAGCATTTTAGTGTGATTTGGGGGCACTTTAGAATTAACGCATAATACAAGGTTTCAACCAGGCTTTTCCTCCTTCTCTCTCAGCCTCACTTTCCATGTAAACTGAGCCCATTTCTGTGATTGTGTCTTGTGACACAGTCCACCCCACATATTTACTTGTCTGCCTTCCACACAGGTCTTTGAGTCCTTGAAACAGGGATGAGGTCCTAGTGATTGCTGTCTTGTGTCCTCAGTGTCTGGCAGGTGTGTTCAATAGTTACGCAAATATGAGAACAAAATTTTAGAATTTTTTCCTCATGATATCAGATTGGTAAATTAAAATGATAAAACTAATCTTAATAAAAGAAGTGTAACTGCCTCTGTGAGCTAACCTCTTACTGACGCAGTCTCTTTCTTTGGAAACATCTCTGTAAGGTGGACATTACATAGTATTTACCTTATAAAGTTATTGTGGAGATGAAATGAAGTGATGCATTTCAGCACTTGAAACCTTGCCCCAACCAGTGTCAATGCACAATACAGACTCTCATCGCTGTGTTTGTCTGTGGATAATATCTAAGGACATTGGCTACTGTCTATCGGTACATTTGAATAGAAGAACCTAGTAGCTTTGTGGAATGCACGAAATATCCTAAATACTATAAGAATTAGATTTTTTTAATTTTTAAAATTTTTCTTAATTTTTTTAAAAAAAATTTTTTTTTAAGATTTATTTATTTATTTATTTATTTATTTATTTGTTCACACAAGTACTGGGTACAGTCAGAAGTGCGGGAGGGTGAGAGAATTCACCAGAGCCAGAGCGGGGAGCAGAGCAGGCAGACTGACGAAGTACACTGCTGAGGGGAGCAGCAGGCAGCAGGAGAGGTCTGCGCACCATGTGGGACCCTCACCCAGTGGCCAGGGATTGAACCGGCGCTGCAGAGGCTGCAGGCAGCTTCGCAGCCCAGCGCTCAACCGCTGCGCCACCAGGGGAGGCCCAGAATTAGATTTTATAATCAGAAGGTGTGTGAGTGTCTTCCCTGTACCCAACACATGAATAGCTGCAGGGCATTCAAAATATGGCTGACCCTTGAACATTGCAACTTTGAACCGCACAGGTCCATTTATATGTGGAGTTTTTTCTGTTCACGGGTTCATATCGCCAGATTCAACCAGCCAAATTCTAGAGTTAGTTGAATACATTAAAGCGGAACTAATAGATTCAGATGCCCAACTATAAATTATATCCAGACTTTAGATTGCCATGGGCTCCTTGGCCCTGACTCCTGCATTGTAGTATAATAATTTTTATCTTCAAACAGCTTTCATTATAATAATTGAGGGAAGAAGTCTAATGTGCATGAAATACTCAGCAGTGTAAGACAATGGGGAACTATATGTTTGTGTAGAGGCATATATAATCCCTGGAGCCTCGGACTAGCTGCACAGTTCTGCTTTAATGGGCACTTCTTTTGTAATTGTCAAGATATAGAGGCAGATTTGAGAAAGGGCAAGGTTACAACTGAGCAGGAAGCTTGTCTTCCACTTCTGCTTTCAGAACACTAGTTAGATCGATGACTAGAGGGATGTGAGCAGCCTTACCAGGGAGGTAGTATTCCTTAGGAATTCCATCTTCCATACTTTAGTAATTTTGAATTCACTAATTTAGTTTCCTCTTCACCCCTCCATGATGTCTTTGGAGTTAGGAAGGTGTCCTGTGTCTGTTTTTCTCTCTCATTACTCTGAAGTGGGACATTGACTTTTGACAAAATGGTAAGACATTTACTGTCTTCTGTCACATCACTGACTTCCCTTAGCTCAGTCCTCTTATTACCCTGAAATAATTGGCTTTATTATGATGCCATTATAACAAACGATGAAGCTGACAGAGAGGTTGATACTTGCCAGAGGCCACTTGCCAGCTAGTAATGCAGTTTGAACATGAAGCCAGTGCCTGAAACCACTATCCTATGCACCTCTCAGAGAAGGAAGGCAAAAAGTTGTTTCAAAGAAAGATTGTATGTCAGTTACTTTAACAAAGGTGTTGAGAATGGTTGGAGCCATGGAATGTTCCTGAAGGGAACTGAGTTCAAGAAGATGATGTCCAGTGATGTCCAATTTACCCAGTTCCCACATCTGTTTTAGAAAATATATAGGCAGGCCCTGTCTTTATAATGTCAAATTCATGTCTCTGATAGGAGATAAATTGTAAAGCATCTGAATATTCTGTCTTCCTCTTTTCCTTAACCAGTATTAGCCCAGCCTTCCACAGGAGTTACATCTTCTGTATGGGGGGATGGGTGGGAACTATTCTGTATATGTTATTAACATATGCAGGAATCGGGGAAGACTATTGAGAATGTAGGCTTTGCTGCATATTCTAGCTATTAAAACATACATAGCCTCATCGTCATAGGGATAAATGGTTTAAATTAGTCTAGTGCCTTAAAGGCTATTTTACTTCTCAGCTTATAACCAAGATGAGCACTGTGAACTGTTTCAATGTAAAATCAAATTGTTTTCAACAGGATGCATTCAGTTTACTAGCTTATTCAGATCCTTGGAACAGCCCAGTTGGAAATCAACTTGACCCAATTCAGAGAGAACCTGTGTGCTCAGCTCTAAACAGTGCAATATTAGGTAAGTGAAGACAGACACACACCTTCCATTAGATTCTCCGCTATTTGAGGTGGTTATTTGTGCTGGTAATTGTATTACAATTACAAGAAAAATGGTGTCTACATTTTTAAAATTACCTTGAAGTGTAGAAAACTTCATTTATTGCAATTCTCAATCAAATGGATTCAGATGGAGACAAAACCGTACTTTAGGTTGCATCTTAGGATGGCTGGAAAACAAGTTGTGTGTGGATGTGCGGTAAGTGTTTCTGGCCTGAGCCTTCTCTGTCCCAGCTCTCGCCGTGTAAGATGAGGCATGTGGCACTGCGAGGTGACTTGAGAGTGCCCTGTCGGCACCAACTCCTGACGTTGCGTAAAAACTCAAGCCTTTGCCAGATACAAGGGATGGCTGGAGAGCAGCACTTTAAATGGGCTTAGCCACGGGTGAGCATGAAGTAAGGAACTGGAATTTGCTGTTCCTCTGCTTGGTGGCCATTCCTTTGGCTGCTCACTAGAGTATCATGAAAGTATTTGCTTACAAAACAAATACACTTTCACTGTGAATTCTGTCACTGTTCACTGTGTGCATTTGTATATAAACTATCAAGTTAGTTGTTTACATAAAACTTCTAAGTTCTGGGCAATTCTTTTCAAAGGTAATTTAGATAGATGTGATTTTTCGCTTGATTGTACAGTGAAATTCTAGAGGTAAAATGGGACTCCTGTTTAGAAGTCCCTGGTGTGCTGTCTGACCATTAGATACGGGGACTTTTAGCAGTATGTTTCGGGCTGTTTCAGCTAGACGCGAGCAGTGCCGCACAGAGAGCTGAGAGGATGTTCAGGAAGGAAAGGGCTCGCAGGGCTGGAACTTCACGTAAGGAAGCAATTAAAAGTACGCCTATTTGTGCCTTACTCTCTTTCTTTGTATTCAGAAAATCCATGTTAAACTCATCATGTAATAAAGTTCTAATACTAAAGTTCTAAAATAGTAGTATCTGGTGTTAGAGTATTAAGTTTAGAATTTGTGTATAGTAAGTACTGCAAATTTTCTTTGGTAAATATGTTATTTTCCCTGATTATACAATTCATTTAACTCTAATGGCAAAAGTCAGAGAACTAAGTAGCAATACTGGGATTGTGGAACAAATTCTGATTTACAATTTTTTAATCTTTTTGAAAATACATGTAATCTTTTTGAAATGATAGGTAATCGTGCAGCCCTAATTGCTTTGTGTTTAGGTAACTCAGACTTGGAAAGAATTTTTAAAGAAATGGGATCAGTTTTCTTAGGACCACTTTTGTATCTTGGATCCTTCGAGGGAATTAAATTTTTAAATATTAAGTTACTTAGGATCATCTCCAAGGTATATATATTCTTACATGTTGTGCCATATATCACGTAGGCTCAGCTATGGATAGTGCTTCAACTTACTACGTTAACTAAATGTAATGCCTCCAGAATCATGAAATTGCAGTGGGTATTGTGCATATTTATTCTGGGCTGTATTTTATAGTTTCATCTGTATATTATGCTTCAAGTTACTATTTAATTGTATACAATTATTACAGACTCCTTGTTTCAAAAAAACTTAAAGATGCTCACAAGTAGATGCCTCCCTGGGCTAAAATAAAATTGTAAAGACCCCTGGATGCTTGCCTCAGAGCAGGGTTACTTCCCTGGGAACCTTCGCGAGACATCTTTGAAAGGATGTTTCCTTTTTCAGTGTTTATTCCCTGTTATCATATGCTTTTGTCTAAAAATTAAATCGATTCAAGTTAACAGAATAAACTATCAACTGCTTAGAATTGGGAAAAAATGTTCTGTCAACACCAAAATTCAGCTAAATACTGCTTTGCCAAAGAACAGGCAGTACTTGAATAACCATAACCCACAGGCCACTTTTCAAACCACACTTTCTCAGGTCTTTTTGCCTTTTCTTGCATACTTTTTCCTTACTGTTATTTATCCCAATTTATTTTCTCTTGTACCTTCAAGAGAACCTGCTCCCTTTTTATTTTTGTTTCATCCTCCCCAGCAGCTTCCCACCACAGTACATCCTGGTAACCAAGAGTAGAAACTGAGCCTTATCAGCCTTTGTTGTCAGCTATGCTTATGAAAGGTTGATTAGTAGTTTTATTAGTCGGGAATCTACATAAACTTAAAATGTGCACATCTCCATGCAAGAAGTTACCAGCATCTATAAATTTGGCTACTTTGACCATATAACTCATTTTTCAACCCTGCTAAAAACAAATTTTGGTAATGCGAATGTCTGAGAAAGAAATTTCTAGTATGTAGGACCATGAAAACTTAAATCTTGCAATTTTTAAAATTTTTCACCTACGAATTATGAATTAACCCCTCTGAAATTATACGTGTTTTTTCTCCCAACCAACCCAAGTAATACCAGCATACCATGGAATGATTAGCTTCATTGGGTCCTGTCCCCAGAAGGGAAAGAATCCATCAGTGAAATAATCACTGACAACCTGGTACTTTTTCCTTCAATGTCAACTGACATTGCTCAAATAGAAGAGAAGTACTAAGCATTCCTTATTCCCCCCTACAAATAATCAGATAAGGGTCTGAATTTTTCCCATCTTAGCTAATACAGAAAAGTTCTTGAGTAATACTTTAAAAGCTTAATTCTACAAGCGTATTTTTTGAAGTTGAATATCCAGCACCCGTATTACCTTGTCAGAGTAGTAGCTCCAAAACATTGATCATTTGTTAGGTGTTTAAGAGTAGTATAGGCACTGGTAATTTTGTAAGTAATGCATTATTTTCCTAATTGTTCTTTTAATGGCCTTGCTAACTGCTTTTTCCATTTTTAATCATTTTTCCTCAGAAACCCACAATCTGCCAAAGCAACCTCCACTTGCCCTAGCAATGGGACAGGCCACACAATGTCTAGGACTGATGGCTCGATCAGGAATTGGATCCTGTGCATTTGCCACAGTGGAAGACTATCTACATTAGCTATGCATCTAAGGAGCTCACACTTATATTGTGGCATATAGTCAACATGGAAGTAGACCAGCTCTGCTGATTTGAAATTTAGATTTTTTTTAATTATGTACTGGGGACAGGTTTTTGTCGCTTTACATTGCTTCCTAGTTTACAGCATGATGCAAATGATTTTCTAACTTAGTGTTAGGAGAAATTATTTTCCATCTTTAACCTCTTAGTTGTCTAAGAGTTAAATATTACTGAATTTCAGACGTTCAAATTGATCATCACAAATCCTTTAAAACAATTACCTAAAAGAAACCAAAAAATCCTGCCGCCTTTGTTGGGGGGAGAGAGGGGAAGGAAGTGGAACAAGTTGTGTTTGTGTTAGCATGTGGGTGATGTAAACTTCAAATTGGGAGATGTTCGGACCCCTGCTCCCATCTAAGCATCCAATCAGTGTAACTTGCAAAATGCATAAACATCCGACAGTTTGAATTTATAGTGTTGATGGAAGAAATCATTTTAATGTGTACTGTAAAACTTGAAATACTCAGGAGCTGAGTGAATATGTTTGTTGCTACTTACAATCCCGACCTGTTAGTCCCAGTAGTTTTGTTTTAACATGGTCTTTTTCAACTTTGTTTCCTGTTTAACTACAGAGGACTTCTGTTGTAGACTCACAAGTTTAACTGTTGTATTATAACAGTATTAAATGTCAACAGTGTGGTTATGACCTTTATTTATATAAAAACCAAATATTTAGTCAATTTACCGTGTCTTAATTTAATCTTTGTACACCTTCCATTTTTAAGTGCTTAAATGAGTACTATATTGCAATAAAAATGTAGTGATATAATTAACCAGCCATTAAAAATTTACTTCTACAGATACTGGAGTCTCAATTGAGTTTCTATATTAGGTGAGTGCATAAATGAGTCCACAGCCTAAGACTGCCTTCAGGGTACTGGCCTTCCTGGATTGGGGTCAAACCTGATGTTGTGGATGAAAGACAAAGAAATAATCTTTACGTGAAATTTTCACGTGACTCTGCCAGTGAAGCAAACCTCCAGTCTCACTTTAAAAGAACAAAGCTGGCTAACTGTATCCTTTGGCTTGGCAAATGTGGCGTTGACTGTATTTTGTACACAAAGACTTGAACTTTAGATAATCGTACTGTTCCAGTTACTTCTTGTACCACATTCTGAAAAACAGTCTCACCAATAGCACCAAAACATCCGAGTGACTAAGGCATTGGAGAACAGAGTTTAGACTTTTTCTGGATGTTACTTTTTTCCTGCCGTTCCTGCCACATACCCATGGGGGCTGTGGCAGGGAGGGATACAAGAAACACTACTACTGTTATGGGGTTATTGTTTGTGTCCATCACATAAATACAAAAGAAAGGAAAAAATTTGTTTGAATCTGTTTTTGTTCCAGAGCTCTCACAGACAAGGCATGTGATGACACTTAGGATGATTTAGGAATGATTTATTAGGTTTTTTCCTCTCATAAAAATGAACCCTGTGAATAACAAGCTCTTTATATACATTTAGCTTCGATTTACTTCTTAGAAGTTTTCATCTTTCTGAACATCCACCGTCTCTTAAACCTCTTGGCATTTTGTTTTTTCTGGGTTCCTAGAACAGAAAGTTTTGTGTAGTGTTATTTACAGAATTCCCAGCAAAAAATTCAAAATGTAACTGGAATGTCAGTAAAGATTACTTGTTACACAATTTTGAATTTAATTATTAGGTTGACTGAATTAGAGTGTACATTAGATACACATACTATGCCGACCTATTCAAAAACAATTTCTAAAAAAATATAAAAATGATCTATCATAACTATTTGAGTAATTAT
Source organism: Talpa europaea (assembly GCF_964194135.1). Classification (NCBI taxonomy): domain Eukaryota; kingdom Metazoa; phylum Chordata; class Mammalia; order Eulipotyphla; family Talpidae; genus Talpa; species Talpa europaea. The sequence continues at coordinate 153,678,144 of NC_140068.1, forward strand.
CTCTTTTTAAAAAGAACATTATTCAGTACATACATAAAACTACCAAAGTCAGGAGACTGTAGATGGCTCTTACCCCAAGCATTATTTAAAAATTGGGCTGCAGCTTTTTTCACTGGTAACCTCTTGTTTTCAAGAGACAGGAACTTGTTTACTAGAAAAGAGAATTACTTATTCTTTCTTGGTCTTATTCACAACAAAAAGTGAGAAAAAGACGCCTATAAGGAAGTACCTGTAGTTCTGTTGGTTCCTGGACCATATAAAGAATTCTGTATGAAGGCTTTGGCTGCCTCTTTCCTTGAATCTCTTAGATCTTGATCTTTTAGCCTTACAGCCAAGTAGCTTTTATTCTGGCTGATGAACAATACAAAAAGTCAAAGCGAATGAAGTTATTAATGACATGTCTAGGCATTTTCAAACTATTTTTGTTTATTGTCTCAAATAGCAAAAAAAAATCCTAATTTTGTAAAAGTAGATAATGAATAAAGCTAACTTACAGGGCTATTTATTAAGAAACAGCCTAAAACTCACATTTAAGTATAACAAATGCTTTAATATAAATACCAAAATTGATTTTTCTACAGGGTTCTATCTGAAACTGCTTATATTTTTTCCACATAAATACTCAGAAGGTCACCTTTATATCCTATATGAAAAGAAGACAACCCTTACCCAACAGACTGTACTTTTTGCACTTTAGTTTTCTTGGAGTCGCTTCCTTTATCACATTCGTTTTTCTTTTGCAAATCAACTAAAAAAGGAATTATATCTTATTTAGCATTTAGGCAAAAATAAATCATTTATTGCAGTTCCCTTTAAATCTTTATTACATACCAATTTAGATTCAAATTTTTGTTTGTAGTAACACATAGGGAACAAATCCAAGCTAAACTTGGTCAGTTCTGTCTGTGTCTGTGCTTTTTCTGCGGGCCAGTAACATTTAAATGCAAACATCTAAAGAGGCACTTAACACTGAAGTGAGAAGTTATTTAAATCAAAATAGCTCATACCTTCTTTGCGTTTTCCTGGTGATTTCTTTATGCTATGAAAGAAAACAAACAAAAAAACCACTTAACTGTAATGACAAATATCAACTTGTATCTCGCAGGCTTTTTTACAAAGGAAGCCACTTGCCCAGTGAATGCACTGCCATCAAGCTCCCAGTCAACAAGCTAGTATATACGGGAGGCAAGTATCTCAGATCTGAAAATCTGAGTGCATAGTAACAGGCTTCTGAAAGCAGATTATTATGGTTAACAGAGTTAAAAAGTGATTTAATGGAGTATCCAAAATGCAAAGGAAAGGGTGGTAGGCCTGCCTCAGTTTATTTGGAGAAATCACAAAGGATTAATTCCACAGTTTGCACGAGACATAATGATGGACACAAAGACTCTAGCCTCAGTAAGTATGGTCTGACAGACAAAAATAAACCGGAAAAAAAAAAAAATGAGACGCTTATACAAAAGCACAGAAAAGCTATAGTAATGAGTGAATGAATGAAGTTAAAAGAATGAAGAGGTGGCATTTAAGGTTGATTTGAAAAGATGAAAGGGGAAAAGGAACTCTGCCACCAAATAAACGTTTGTGTTTACTGTATTCAGGACCGAGGACTTTCAGAAAAGTCCTTTTACAGAAAATCTGATAATCACTGGACTAAGTAAATGAACTTCTGAAATAAAAGCATTAAGGGGGGGGGAGACTCCAAATATTTAGAAGTTGAAATTTAATTGTATTTCTTTGGGACAGAAGAAGAGCATTTGGCTGTAAACAGTGAATGGCAAAGCTGCTAAATGAAATGGGGGCAGAGGAGGAGGAACAGGTTGGTGGCAGGTAAATGTGGGACAGGTTGAGCTTTAGGAGCTTGTGGGTAAGTGGGTGCTGTTTGCCTTAGTTGCAAATTTCAAAACACCTACTCGCCAGCATCTGCGCGGTGCAACCGCTGCGCAGCTTACTACATAGACGCGGGCTGGGAAGCCCGAAGCGAGCGTCATCTGCAGGAATTCCCTCCACATTTCCCACCAAATCCTGAAATCTGTGTCATTTCTTAATTTGGGCTTATCATTTCCTCAGTTACGTGGCTTCCAATGTTTCTAGCCGTAGTTCAAAGAGGGGTGCGTGTAAATAATACAAGATCCGTTACTTACTTGGTCTGTGAAGCTGTTAACTTCTCTAGAATAGTATCTGGAAGGAGCTTCCTTTTCTTAAACAGATTTTAAAAACCAACAATAAGCGAGGAGCATGACAATGAGCCCCGGGTTGCTTCTGAAGTTACAGATTTCAAGGGCGGCCCTGGGTCTGGGCAAGAACCTCAATCCGGCCGATGCAGGGTGCCCGCTGGACCCCCGCCCCCGCGCCCGGGTTTCAGGTTGAAGGGGCTCAGCCCGGCCCACGGGACGGGTCCCTCTGCGGCCACACCCCGCCGGGCAGGCGTGGTCCAACTCTCCCGCAACCAGCGGCGGAGAAGCCCCTCGCGAGGCCGGAGGCTGCCGCGGGGCCACCCGGGCCCCGCCCTCTGCGGCCGCATCCCCCGCCGCCCCTCGGCAGAGCCGGGGCTGCGCCCCGAGCCAGCTGCAGCGAGGCCCGAGGGGGCGAACCTTCTGCTCGATGAACAGCTCCTCGCGCCGCTTCCTCTTCTCCTTCAGGAGGGCCCGGTCCCTGCGGGGGAGCGGGACGCCCGCGTCAGCGGGGGGCTGGGGGATCGGGGGGTGCAGGGGGGCCGCGTCCCGCCGGCGCGGGGCCGAACCTGCGCAGCGTCTCCCGCACGCGCTTCTCCTCCTCCCGCGCGCCGGCCTGGGCGCTGGCGAAGGTCAGCTCCTCCGGGGCGTCGTCGTCGGAGCCCTCGTCCCCGTCGCCGTCCTCGTCCTCCAGCGGCTCGGCGGCCGCGCCGCTGCTGGGCTGCCCGAGCAGCAGGCCGTGCTCCGCCGCCTCCTCCGAGGGGGGCTGGCCCTCGTCCACCATCGCGGACGCCGACGCCGGGGCGCGCGAGGCCCGCGGCCGGAGCTGCACCATGGTCGCGCGGCGCCGCGGCTGACCTCTGCCCCGGAAGCAGCCGCGCGCGGGGCGTGCGTGGGAAGCGCGGCGGCCGGTCTGCCGCCCCCTGCCGGTGCGGAGGCCCCACAGCGGCGCGCGCGCCGGCCACCGACCGGCGGGGCGCGCGCGCTGAGCGAGGGGCGTGGCCTAACCTGAGGGGCGTGGTCCATCCGCGGGTGTGGTCTCGTTGAGGGGGCGTGCCCTAGCCGAAGGGGCGTGGTCTAGTCGGAGGGGGCGTTTCCTTCCGCCTGGCTGGACCTCCCGCCGCAGGCCTAAATCCACCCTCAGGACAAATGTGTCTCCGGCCCTTTCGCGGTCTCCCCTGACCACACCGCCTCCGCCGGGGCCCCGCCGGGGCCCCGCCAGGCCTCCTCCCCCGCACCGGTCCCGGTTCCAGCTCCAGGACGCTAAGCAGGACAGACTGCACCCACCCCCACCACCCCCCGTAGTTCTGGCATCCGCGGCCCTTGGGGATGGGTTCCTCACCTCCCACTCATTGCACAAGACTAAGTGACTCAGCATTCTCTGAACAAGCCAGGCTGTCTCACACTTGCCATGCATGTGCACGTGCCGGTCCCCCCACTGACACACTCCGGGTGTGCGAGTCCTGTTGAGACTCAGAAAAACTCCCACCCAGACTGACTGCTCCTCAAGTCTTAGAAGCACCCGAACATCCGTCCTACCCTCGCCCCACTATGCCCATCTCTAACTGCATACTCCCCGGTACCTTGCACTGTCGTTTCCACGTCGTGTAGCCATTTACACAGCCATTCGTGGTCTTGAGGGTGAGGCCCTTGTCTTAGCAGTCGTTTATTTCCGATGTGTATCATATGGTGATGGTCGGCAAATAGTGCATTGGAATAAATGATTTGCCCTCACATAAATTTTGTGTGTTTCTCTTTTCATCTCAGATTTAGAATCAATTCCTAATTTAAAGGCAATAAAGCCATATATGAACAAAAATGACAAAACACAAAAACAGCTCTGGTATCCAAGGGCAAGTGTGAGACGAGCTGCAAAGACTTCAGAACTAACTGGGCGGTGATCAGTTAGAAATGACAGTCTCAGATGGTGTGCTGGCTTCGCCACTGCTAACGTGGGAAATGCATAAAGTTCACTTTGAGAAGCACAACGAAAGCAAATGATGGCATTTTTGCACAACAACCGCATAATAAGGATTACAAGTCTTCTTATGTATTTCCCACCCATGTAAAGTGTGAATCGAGCCCCAAGGGTACCTGACTGGTCCTTTGGAGCCCCCACAGGTCATAACATGTCTCTTGCGCTTGCAAAGCATCTTTGGGATTTATTAAAAAGTATGATTTGCAAATAGAGTACGAAGTCTTATGTGTCTATGTCTTGTCTATTCCTACAAAAGCTAAGGGTGTGACATGACATGCAGAGGCCATTCCTATGACCGACCTTCTCGGCATTTTACTGAAGGCCGCCCCTCCCTCCCAGCCTTTGATGCACTAGGACAGCAGACGTTCCAAGGATACGGGGTGCTGTAGCAGGCCGTGAGGGGAGACCTGTAGCGCTCCCCTATTTCCAAGCTTCAAGGTAACTTGAGCACACGTTTTAAAATCCCCCGGGAAAAGCTCCCTTCAGGGTTCAAGGCCTGGGAACACTCGGCTGACCCAGAAGGACTGTATGTCCTGTGTTGGTGACGCTGAGAAGGAAGCAGTCACCTCTCCCTCTCTTCTGCGGCTGCGGGCTCAGGGCTGCATTTCAGGCAGCTGCACTTGTCCGTGGGGTCCATGTACTTGCATCACTCTTCTTCCTCATTCTCATTTTCTCTTGTGGCCTTTTCCTCTTCCCTCCGGGCCTGGTGTGAGCCACCCCCTCTGACGCAAGTCAGGCAAAGAAGGCCGGAAAGGCCCCTGTAATAAATCGCCTGCCATAGAGAATGACTTTATTTTCCACTGAAACTTGTGCCAAAATCAGAGACGTCAGGGGTTGACCAAAATCTCCTTTTTATAGCCCAAAAAGTAAATACACAGTCAGAATCATCACATTTTTAGCTAACCTAACGACGAAAAAATTTTCCCTCCCAGTAATCAACCCTCAGAGGTGCCTGAGGTTTATGGTCATAGCAAACAGTCCGCCTGCGCCCCGCAGCTCTCCGACGCGCCCTTCCAGGATGTCGGGGAGATGGTTTTCGGACGGGTCCGCCCTGCCACTGCGCATGCGCACTCGGCCTACTGGCCTGGCGCCTTGTGCGTGCGTGCGTGGCGTGGCGTGGCGTGGCGTGGCGTGGCGTGGCGCAGTGCAGTGTGGTGCGGTGCCGTAGACGGAAGAGCGCGACAGAGAGCGGCGGAGAGCGGTGACGACGAGCAGCGGCGACGAGCAGCGGCGAACGCGAAGGCACCACAGGCCTGAGAGAGAAGGTAACGGCCTGGGCGGGGGCGGGGGCGGTGGGGGGGGGGGTCCGGCTGCGCGGCGCCGCCATGTTCGCGTGGTTCCTCATAAGCCCTCATCACCATCACGAGGTGAGAATTGCCGCCGGAGACTCAGGGCGTTCTTAGGTCTTCCAGCGTCCAGCTCACCCGCCGCGAGGCTGTTTCCCCGTGACCCAGGACGTGGACCTGCTGTCATGTCTTCCTTTCCCGGGCGGTTAAGAAATGGTTTCAGATTCGTGAGGAGCCAGGGCTTCTGGAAGCGTCGTGCCGCAGGGCCCCTGGAAATGAAACCTGAAAGAGGACGACAAGACAGCAGTTCTGAGCAAAGTGCGAGACTCCGTCAGCAGGACATACATTGCTTAGTTCTCGCGGAGCCAAATCCAGATTCTCACCAAGAACGCTATTTTGATTTTTTGCGCCCGGTTCTTTCAGTGAGTTTCTGCCAACTCAAGACACCTCGCTGTTGGTTGGGTCTGTGCAAGGGAGCTTAGGGAAGAATGGCCTAGAATTTATGTGCTGTAAATAAGAATTTTACTGCCAGGGGTAGGGGAGACATGATGATAAAGTATATTTTGTGATTGGGTCACTAATGTATTAATTGCAATTGCAAGGGGTTTTTTTGGAAATTGCAAGTTTTAAACAACCAATATAGTACATAAAAACAACATTCATATGTACAAAGGACAAGAGAAAATTAGCTTGTGCACCATGTAGGCCATAAGCCAATAATAGGCCTCTCACACCATCCAATGACTTCATGACTAGCCATGACTTACAGGCAGGAGAAGGCAAAAGAACAAAGATGGAGGAAAAAGAAGTAAAATCAATGATTTCTGCTTCCTTCAAGGAAAAACACTTGGGATGGAGGTGGTTAAATAAAAAACTCTTAACTACAGAACAAGAGCAGAATTTTCTACTGTATTATTTCTTATTAACAAATAAGAAAACCAACTGAGCACATTCAAAAATAGAAAAAAACATCGGCTCAATATAATTTATCACTCATATCATTCTTTTTTTTAAAAGATTTATTTATTTATTTATTTATGCAAGCACTGGGTACAGTCAGAAGCGCGGGAGGGTGAGAGAATTCACCAGAGCCAGAGCGGGGAACAGAGCAGGCAGAAGGACCGAAGTACACTGCTGAGGGGAGCAGCGGGCGGCAGGAGAGGTCTGCGCGCCATGTGGGACCCTCCTCCGTGGCCGGGGAGCAGCCGGGGATCGAACCAGTGCTGCAGAGGCTGCGGGCAGCTTTGCAGCCCAGCGCACAACCGCTGCGCCACCGGGGAGGGCCACTCATATCATTCTTGATGCAACACAGTGGCCTTCAATGCTGTGCTCTCTGGACAGAGAGGGCCATGAATGGACAGCCCTGACAAATGGCATTGCCATGCCTCGTGCCACCTGGAGCATGCTGGCCACTGGCCATTCAAAAGCCCTGCACCCCAGCAGTGGTTACGGTGCCTTGAGGACCTTCCAGAATTACAGCCAGGCAAGCAGAGCTTTCGAGAACCTGCATGTTCTCCTCGATCCCACGTGTTCTCATTTCTAAGAGTGAGTTTCAAGGGCACAGACCTACATTCGCCCTCCTCCACATTAACAAAAGCGAGCTGTTCCTCTCACCCGTTTCAACCTTACAATGGTGCCTTATTCCAGAATTTGAAAATGTATGAGGTGGCAAATAAAAGGGACGTTTGAAATATTCATGTAGCTCTGAGGAAACAAATGGTTTGGGAAGACTCAGTAATGAGCCCACGCAAGGAGGCGCGTTCATTCTTGCTTTCAGTAAAACTGGAAGAGGGTCGGATAGAATTGTCAATCCACAGATAACTAAATGGGATCCAAAGTTAGGATGTAATTTTAGCTTATAATTTGGAGGGAGGTCCAATATCTGAGTGACAGTGTTGTAAAAAATTCCTTTCAGCCCCAGATTTATGTGCTCCTGGTTTCTTGGTACGTACAGCTACTAGAAGCACAAACCAAGAATTACAATTGAGATTAAGAAGGTGAAATGTAGGTTGGCCTGTAAAATTCTGCCCTGTCATCCCTCAGACTGGAATAAGAGACATAGAGCCAGCTGCAATGTTAATAGGAAACTGCTTTTTTCTAGAAAAGCTGTGAAGTCTTGTAAAACGTACTTCTTCAAGTGATTACTGCTGTTTCAAGTACTGAGGGGATTTTGTTCTCTAAACTCATGAACTGGGCCTCTCTGGTGGCACAAGGGTTAAGATGCAACCTATGAAGCAGTCCACAGCCACTGCAGCACAAGTTTGATTCCCGGCCAGCCAGGGACAACCCACATGGCGCAGCAGACCTCTCCTGACTTGCCCGCTGCTCCCCTCAGCAGTGGATTTCAGCCAGTCTGCCTGTTCTGCTCCCCACTCTGTCTCTGGGGAATCCTCTACCCCCACCCCTCTGGCCTACACCCCAGTTCTTGTATGCATAAATAAGTAAAAATAAACCTTTAAAAAAAAAAAAAGAAAACCAGAAAAATATCAAAACCAGAGGCTGTAATCCAGTGTTTCCCCAAATTTCCTGATGATAAGAACCATCTGGGTCAGTCACTTGTAAAATCTCCAAATAAACACGCCTCTTGCCCTGGGAATTCTTATTCTAGAAGTCTAGACTGGGGCCCGAGGATTTCATTTTCTTAGTTGTCTGTTTTGTTTTATAAAATAAGGGCCGGGAGACTTTATAAATCAGGAAATTTGACAACTCCAGGAACTCTGAGTCAAACAAGGGAAACAGAAGGTGAGTTCCAATCAGCAGATGCCTACTCAAGGGCGTCAGCTCTACATGAAAAACTAAAACCAAAACAGTGAATGTACATTTCTGCTATAAATGAGAATAAAAGAGTTCAGGACACATGTACCTGTTTTATTTTTTTTTTTGCTTTAAGTGACTTTTACGATTGATAGACCACCTAGGGGGCCAGCCACCTTCCCTTGACAGGCCAGCCAGGGACGTGGGCCACCCCAGCCAACATGGACAACTTTAACTTAAAAGAAGTAACCTCTTCACCCCCTTGGTGAGTAGAGATATAATCAAAATTTCTAGCTAAGAATTCCCTAGATTTCTAAACTCCACTGGTGGACAGCTTTCTTTGGGGACCCGTTCTTCCCCACACAAGTTACTTTTACCTTAGACTACCTTTCTGGACCCTCTAGATTAGAATTGGAGCAAAGAATCTAAACAACGTGTGTGATGTCTGAGGAGTCTTGTGAGATGCAAGTTTAAAATGCAGCCAGCATTCCTGTTACCTTTTTAGGAAATAAAGAAGATCAGTAACAGGAAAAAATACAAGTAACAGGAAAAATTAATCGAATTTTTGTGTTTTCTTATTAACTAGGGCAGGGGTTAGCAAACTTTTCCTGTAAAGAGTCAGAGAGTAAGTATTTTAGGCTCTGCAGGCCAGATGGTGTCTGTTGCACATACTCCTCTCTGTTGTGCAAAAGCAGCCGCAGACAAAACATAAACACACGCTCGTGGCTGAGCGCCCATCCAGCATTATTTACAAATACAGATGGTGGTTGAATTTGGCCTACAGGACGAACTAGATAAGACTGCAGTTCAGTCAAGATCTGTTCTGCACGAGACGCAAGAGAATTCCACCGCTGTTAAGGTGTGTGTGGAAATGAGCCACGCCACTTGAAAAACTGTCGAGATGAGCACCACTCTGTCCCAAGTGTCAGCTCTGAGGACGCCGAGAGAACAGCATTGCTGGCTTTGCTGCTCAGTGAAAGTCCTAGACGCAGTGATCACACAGCCTCGGCTGCTCCCAGAGGCAGCCATCGACAGCCTGTCCGTGGATCAGAGCTGCTGGCTGGCAAGTCGTCTGTCTGGCCGGGGACATCACAGGCTTTCGGGACGTGAGGCTGAGGAGCTGCGGTTGAAAGAGTAGCAGCTGACGCCGGTCCTGGCTTCAGAGGCTCCGCTTGGGTAATGACACACATCACATACCGCAAATCTCTTCGACTTAACAGGAAAAACAACCCAGTTTAACTTCCTTTCACACGAAGACATGACCAGCCCCAGACACGACAGATGCAGCTCCCGCTGGTCAGCGCAGGGCATGAGAGGAGGGGGTGCAACTGTGATCCTAGGTTGTAGAAACACTCGCGTTTTTATAGTCTTCATTTTCCCTATGTGTATTTTTTTATTTGTTTAAAATGACAAACTTTTAATTCTTCATACTCATTAGAGATAAACTGGAAATCAAATGTCTAAAAATAAACCACATTAGGAGAAGAAAGGAAATGGATGGAGCTTATTGCCTTTTCTAGAAAGTCCATAATACTCCTGGGGATTCCAGCAGACAGGCGGCTTCAGTTATCTGGCTCTGACCTTCCCTTTTTTTTTTTTTTTTTTTTAATTTATTTATGTATACATACAAGAGCTGGGGTACAGGCCAGAGATGCAGCGGGTGAGAGGACTCCCCAGAGACAGAGTGGGGAACAGAACAGGCAGACGGACTGAAATACACGCTGAGGGGAGCAGCAAGGGAGTCAGGAGAGGTCTGCTGTGCCATGTGGGTTGCTCCCTGGCCGGCTGGGGATCGAACTCTTGCTGTAGTGCCTGCAGATTGCTTCAAAGTGTGGTGCTTAACCCCTTGCACCACCAGGGAGGCCCCTGACCTTACTTTCGATGATGCTAAATCAGCAACTATACACATGAGCCACAACACATATGAGAGGCCTAATGTTCATTATTCAGTAAGTTATAAAACAATTTAATTGCTAGTAAGTTTTATTGAGTTATAATGCACATAATTTATTCACTTAAGATGTAATATCATGTAATGGTATTTTTCGTTTATTTGCAGAGTTGTACAACCACTGCAATAAACATTTTCAGCACCCACAAGGACATTTATACCCATCAGCAGTCACTTCCTCGTCCTCCCGGCTCCAGCGCTAGACAACCACTAACCCATCCGCAGTCTCTATAGAGTTGCCTGGTTGGTCTGGGTGTCCCTACACTGTTTCCAAGGGCCGCCCACGCTCAGCACGCATCAGTAACCTTATCTCTTCCTGGCTGAGTAACGCTCCATTGTAAGAATAAACCAAATTTTGTTGATGCATCATCAATTGATGGACATTTGTGCTGTTTTTACTTTTTTATGATGATGGTATATATGATATAATGCTCTGTGAACATCCATGGACACATTTGCATCTCTCTTGGTGACACGCATGCCGAGGAGGGAACTGCTGGTTTGTAAGGTAACTCTGTATTGAACCATTTGAGGAACTGCAGGCTGCTTCCACAGCAGCGGCACCTCTGCTTTTCTACCAGCCATGCGGAGGGGGCCGGTTGCTACACCAGCTCTTGTTTCCTGTTGTTCTTTTTTTTATTATTACTGCAGCCAGGCTAGTGGTTATGAAATGGCATCTTGTGTGGTTTTGATTTACATTTCCTTAGTGATTAAGGATGAAAATGTTTTCCATGTGCTTGTATTGCAAATGCACATCTATTTGGAGAAATGTGTATTTGAGGGTTTGGCACATTTTTTAAATTGAGTTGTCTTTTTATTATTGCGTTGTGAAAATTCTTCACAGATTCTAGATATAAGTCCCTTATCAAATACTAGACTTGCAGATATCTTCTGCTACTCTGTGTGTTGTCTTTCTCCTTCCTTATTTTGGTCTCTAAGTATAAAAGTTTTACATTTTGATGAATTCCAACCTATTTGTTTTTCTGTTACTTGTGCCTTTGATAGAGGAGGGCTTTTAACTAATCCAAAGTCATAAACATTGACTCTGATGGTATGAAAATTGTGTAGTTGTAGCTCTTACATTTAGGTCCATGAAGCATTTTATGTTCATTTTTGTACGGGACGCCACGAAGGGTTCGGCTTCGTTCTTTTACATGTGCCCCTCCGGCTGTCTCGGCACTGCTGCTGCAAAGATTCTGATTTCCCTCACTGGGTCATCTTGGTGTCAACCGACCAGAAATGTGAGGGTTTCCTTCTGGAATTTAAATTTGATTCTATAACCTATATGTGCCTGCTTGTGACAGTTCCACGCTGTTGAAGTTACTGTAACTTTGTACTAAGCTCTGAAATTGAGAAGTGTTAAGTTTCCCAGCTCCGTTCTTCTTTCTGCTTTGTCTGTTCATTCATTTTCATATGCCTTTCAGCGGGGCCTTGTCCATTTCAACAAAGAAGCCAGCTGCAGTTTTGATAGAGCCTGCGTGACTCTATCAACGTGGGGACTGTTGCCACCGTAATGATACTAAGTTGTCCAATCCATGCACGCCTGATGTCCTTCCATATATTTAGGTCTTCTTTATTCCTTTCAACAACATTGTGTAGTTTTCAGAGTATAAGTTTTACAGAGGAGGCAAATTTTTGAAAGGACGTTTTCCTAGTCCCCACCCACCACTGACACAACTAAGACAAGAGCCAGCGAGCTCAGCTGAAAAGGATGGTGGGTAAGTGCTTCTGCAGAGTGTGTGCCACGCTTTTATCCCAATGAAGACTCAGAGCGGTGCTCCTCACCCCTGCTGCTCTAGGCGCCACCTGGGAAGCTTTTTAGTGTCATGAGGGCCAGGCCTCACACTGAGACTGGCAAGTGAGGAAGTTCTGGTTGGGGATCTCTTGGGCTTAGGAAGCAAAGTCTATGGAATCAAAGAAGAACTTGCAGAATCTAAAACACCAAAAAGTCCTATGGCCAATCCCCTGTAAAAAGCCACCTTAGTCTAAAGTTAATGATAGGATGTTCTTCCACAAACGCAACTACAGAACAAATTAAAAACCCAGAAAAATCTTTTTTTTCAATCAGAGTAGGTAAGCGTGTCTGATGACCGTGTCATACCTGCTCACCCCCTTCCATCTCCCACCCTGATTATCCCATTACCTGAATCTGTTCGTGGCTGGGGTCATTTCCATGTTAAATTCCGCCACTGGGACTCCTCTGGCCGACACCTGGGGGGCAAACATGGCAGCAGGATAAACCACAGAGGAGGTGCCCACCTGCAAAGCAAGCAAACAGAAAGGGACAAATGACCACACTATCAGGAGAAGAAATGTTTGTTTGTTTGTTTATTAGTGCATACAAGAACCCGGGGTATAGGCCAGATGTAGGGGGAGGGTGAGAGGAGTCACCAGAGACAGAGTGGGGAACAGAACAGGCAGAATGACTGAAACACACTGCTGAGGGGAGCAGCGGGCGAGACAGGAGAGGTCGGCCGTGTCATGTGGGTAGCTCCCTGGGTGAGGATGGAACTCGTGCTGCAGTGGCTGCAGATAGCTTCATAGTGCTGCATCTTAATCCCTTGTGCCATCAGGGAGGCGCCGTCTGGCAGGGTTTTATATGTTCAGATTAATTCATTGCTTTTAGTGTTTCTATAGGACACCACAAGCCCTCTCAATGGAAGACGGGGAGGGAGGGAAGGAGGAAAAAGTGGAGAGGAGTTGAGGGGAGCAGTAGGAGAAGAGAGAGGAGGGAATAGGAAAGCAGGAAAATGGGGGAGGGAGGAGGCAGGAAAGAAACCACAATCCAGCCCAGTGCTAGGTTTCAGAACACCCCGAGTTGGGGGGCAGAGTGGGACCTACCACCAGACACAGGTCACAGAGGGCCAGCTCTCTGTCAACCGCCTCCAGAACATCAGGGTCCAGGTTTTCTCCGAACCACACTACATGAGGTCGCAGCAGGCCCCCGCAGCCTGCCTCTTCACACCTGTGAGAACATTAACTGTTTTTTTTTTTTTTTGCTGAAATATATTTGGTTATTTTATTTTATTTTTTTTTTTTTTTATAAATTTTGTTGTTATATTCCCCATACAATTGCAGCCCCCCATTCTGACCCCAATCCCTCCCCTCCCGCCCCCGCCCCCCTAAAAGTGTCTCTGGTTCATAGTTTTTTGTTGATTTTGATTTTCACTTTCTTATAGTTATTCATTTTCCTGGTCCATTATTTAAGTTTTCTAGATTCCTGCTATGAGTGAGACCATCCGGTATTTTTCTTTTTCTTTTTGGCTTATTTCGCTGAGCATGATCCCTTCCAGCGCCATCCATGTTGCAGCAAATTGCATGTGTTTATCTTTTTTGAATGCTGAGTAATATTCCATGGTATATATGTCCCACATCTTCTTGATCCAGTCATCTATTTTTGGGCATTTGGGTTGTTTCCAAAGCTTAGCTATTGTAAACAGTGCTGCTATAAACATAGGGGTGCAGGTGTTCTTTGGAATTGATGTTTCTGTGTCCTTTGGGTAAATACCTAGGAGTGGAATTGCTGGGTCATATGGAAGCTCTATGTTTAGTAGGTCCAGAAATCTCCACACAGCTTTCCACAGTGGTTGGACCAGTTTGCACTCCCACCAACAGTGCAGAAGAGTTCCTTTTTCTCCACACCCTCGCCAACATTTGTTGTTGCTAGTTTTTTTAACATGTGCCATTCTCACTGGTGTAAGATGGTATCTCATGGTAGTTTTGATTTGCATTTCCCTGATGACAAGTGATGTTGAACATTTTTTCATATGCCTGTTGGCCATTTGCATTTCCTCTTCAGAGAAGTTTCTTTTTAGCTCTTCTGCCCATTTTTTGACTGGATTATTTTCTTTGTTGTTGTTGAGTCTCATCAGCTCTTTGCAGATTTTTGTGATCAGTCCTTTATCATTAGTGTTGGGTGCAAAAATGTTCTCCCAGTTGGTGGGGTTTCTCTTTGTTTTTGTTATTGTCTCTTTTGCTGTGCAAAAGCTCTTTAATTTGATATAGTCCCAGCTGTTTATCTTTGCCTTCACTATCACTGCTTTGGGTGATGTGTCTGTAAAGATGTCTTTGATGTGCAAATCACGTAGTGTTTTGCCTATATTTCCTTCTATATATTTTATGGTTTCAGGTCTTATGTCTAGTTCTTTAATCCATTTTGAGTTGATTTTTGTGTATGGTGTGAGGTGGTGGTCAAGCTTCATTCTTTTGCATGTAGCGACCCAGTTTTCCCAGCACCATTTATTGAACAAACTTTCTTTGCTCCAATGCATAGTCTTTGCTCCTTTGTCAAAGATTAGTTGACCATAAATCTGTGGGTTTATTTCTGGATTTTCTATTCGATTCCATTGGTCTGTATGTCTGTTCTTGTTCCAATACCATGCAGTTTTGATGATTATGGCTTTGTAGTATAGTTTGAAGTCTGGGAGTCTGATGCCTCCATTCCCTTCTTTTTTTTTCAGGAGAGCTTTGGCTATTCGGGGTTTTTTGTGATTCCATATCAATTTCATCAATAATTGTTCTATTTCTTTGAAGAATGACATTGAAATTTTGATTGGAATAGCATTGAATCTGTATATTGCTTTTGGAAGGATGGCCATTTTAATAATGTTTATTCTTCCAATCCATGAGCATGGGATGTCTCTCCATTTCTTTGTGTCTTCTTCTATTTCTTTTAACAGTGTTTTATAGTTTTCTTTGTATAGGTCCTTTACCTCTTTTGTTAGATTTATTCCCAAATATTTGATTTTTTTTGTTTCAATAACAAAAGGGATGGTCTTTTTGATTTCTTCTTCTTCAGATTTATTGTTTGTGTATAGGAAGGCTACTGACTTTTGCGTGTTGATTTTGTATCCTGCCACTTTACTGAACTGATTGATGAGTTGAATTAGCTTTTCTGTGGAGTTTTTGGGGTTCTCTATGTATAATATCATATCGTCTGCAAATAGTGATAGTTTGACTTCTTCTTTTCCTATTTGGATTCCTTGGATGTCTTTCTCTTGTCTTATTGCCCTGGCTAGGACTTCCAGTATTATATTGAAAAGCAATGGTGAGAGTGGACATCCTTGTCTTGTTCCAGATCTTAATGGAATTGCTTTCAGCTTTTCACCATTGAGAATGATACTGGCTGTTGGCTTGTCATAGATGGCCTTTATGATGTTGAGGTATGTTCCTTGTATCCCAAGAATTTCAAGGGCTTTTATCATGAATGGGTGTTGCACTTTGTCGAAAGCTTTCTCAGCATCTATTGATATTATCATATGGTTTTTATATTTCTTTTTGTTGATGTGTTGGATAACGTTGATTGATTTTCGGATGTTAAACCATCCTTGTGCCCCTGGAATGAATCCAACTTGGTCGTGGTGAATTATCTTATGGATACATTGTTGGATTCTGATAGCTAAAATTTTATTGAGGATTTTTGCATCAGTGTTCATTAGGGAGATTGGCCTGTAGTTTTCCTTTTTTGTGTTGTCCTTGTTCGGTTTTGGTATTAGTGTAATGTTGGCTTCATAGAACGTGTTTGGTATTGTCCCTTCCTTCTCAATTTTTTGGAAGAGTTTGTGAAGGATAGGCACTAATTCGTCTCTGAATGTTTGGTAGAATTCATTTGTAAATCCATCAGGTCCTGGGCTTTTGTTTTTGGGGAGGTTTTTGATTACCATTTCAATTTCGCTAATTGTAATTGGTCTGTTTAGGTGTTCTATTTCTTCTTTATCTAGCTTTGGGTGATTGTAGAGTTGTAGGAATTTGTCCATCTCCTCTAGATTGTTAAACTTGTTTCCATATAACTGTTCATAGTAGTTACTGATTATTCTTTTGATTTCTGCTGTGTCCGTTGTGATTTCTCCTCTTTCATTGATGATCCTGTTTATTTGTGCTTTCTCCCTTTTTTCCTTTGTGAGCCTGGCTAGGGGTTTGTCTATTTTATTGATTTTTTCAAAGAACCAGCTCTTGGTTTCATTGATCTTTTGGATTGTTTTTTTAGTTTCAATTTCATTTATTTCTGCTTTGGTTTTTATTATTTCTTTTCTTCTACTGTTTTTGGGGTTTTCTTGTTGTTCTTTTTCTAGATCTTTGAGCTTCGAGATTAGGTTGTTTCTTTGCGTTCTTTCTTGTGAGAACATTAACTGTTACAGGTAACCCAGCCCCGAGCCCGCCCTGCCAGGTCAGCAGGCAGGGCAGAGAAGGCCTGAGGCCGCCCCAAATCCAGTCACCTCTGATCCTTCTTATCCTGTATTCTTTCCCTCCCAGCCCACTGGAGCTTGTCCTAAAGAGGAAGCCCTGCTTTTACTGTCCTTGTAACATTTTTTATTTTGCCTGGATATGCTGGGTTGATTTGTTGACAAACATGCTTCAGCCAAGCGCAATCTCTTTCTAAGCAGCTTTCTCTTTCCCAGTCACTCCTTTATGCTCATGGGCATAAAGGACTGCGCTCAGTTTCCCAGACCTGGAAAGAACACTGGGCCTGGATTTTCCTTAAACACCAGTATCCCCTAATGTCATTAATTCAGAGTCTTCATTTCCTCTCAGATTCACCTTCGCTTGTTCTGTCTACAGCCACGTTGTCCAGGGCCCATTACAAAAAATTTGCCAGCTTTCACTCTGCTACCTCTGAGTCCTCTTTTATACACCTTGTAAAATTATCTCCCCAAGCAATTTCATTGTATTAATCTCTATTCAGGCACCTCCCCACGCCAGATACTATTCTTTCATATCAAAATTTCAGAAAACCCTTATTAAGAAAAATAAAAATTTCCATGGTTGAATAGGCCAGTGAAATAGTAACATGACTTTGTACAGAGTAGCAATATACTTTAGTATAGTAACTGCTCTGCAAAGTCCTGCAGTAAAGCAAATATACTTTAAATTTATTAGAGTATCCATATTTATTTGAGCATATAACATCTTTTTTCAAGGTAATCCCCATCCCCATCACATGGAACTAGTGCTCTATGAATGCTTTTGAAAGCAGGGCTATAATACCTGGTTTTGAAAAAGTGATGCAAAAATCTTTCTTTTTTTTTTTGTTTCCAAAAGTTCTGTCTGGTCCTATAATTTCACCTTTGCAAGACCTTTTACTGTCCCCATAGCCCTGGATTAATAACGCTGATGAGTAGGAGGAAGAGAAAATGCCAGCAGCTATCCTGGGCCGTTACAGGGTGCGAGTCTCTGTGCTTTATGCATGCTGGATAAGCTCCTCAGCACAACTCCAGAACCCTACCTGCCCACAGAACCCTTCCTGCTCACAAATGATCCCAGCAGAACACAAGCACAGATGAGGCTGGAAAGAAGCAGTTCCCTCAACCCAGTTTGGCCCTGGGCCTCATACATCAGAGGTGCTTTTTGCATCTGCACATTTATTAAGAGGCATCTCACCAAATAATTTAAATTCTGATTCCTAATTTCCTTTCTTTCTTTCTTTCTTTTTTGCAATCTGGAACACCAAATACAGATCAAAGTATTTTACCCACCGGGGAAGTTTCTCAACTGGAATTCCAGCATCTTGAGCTTCAGGTTCTGGAGCACTGAAGTAAGTAACATTAGAAAAGAAAGTCATCAGTGTAATTAGAACACAAAAAAAACAATATAACCCAATAAGTTTGCATATTGTCCTGGCAGAATAAGGTACAAAGCTCCTTATGAAGGTTGAAAATTCATTAAGATATAAAGAAAAAATCAAAATTACTCTTCATTCTGCCACTTCCAGTAATCACTGTTATCACTATTAACTTTTTTTTTAAAGATTTATTTATGCATACAAGAGCTGGGCTACAGGCCAGAGATGCAGGGGGTGAGAGGATTCATCAGAGACAGAGTGGGGAACAGAACAGGCAGAACTACTGAAATACACTGCTGAGGGGAGCAGGGGGTGAGACAGGAGAGGTCTGCCGTGCATGTGGGTAGCTCCCTGGCTTGCCGGGGATTGAACTTGTGCTGCAGAGGCTGCAGTTAGCTTCATAGTATGGTGCTTAACCCCTTGCGCCACCAGGGAGGCCCACATAAACTCTTTATTGCACGCTCTTTTCATGTATATGAACCTGGTGTGTGTGTGTGTGAATACAAAGCTACAAAGTTGGGATCATATTGCATAGTTAGATCCTGTGGTTTTAAACTAACATTGTAAATTGTGAACAAGAATGTCTTTTATCACGTGGTTGTACCAGGTCTAATCTTATTTCTCATAAATGCCACGGGAATCTTATATTAATGTCTGATTTCCTCACCATCAATGTTCAACTTCAAAGAGAAAACGACATGGACTTATTCTGTAGTGCTGTGTAATTACCCCTTTCCTGCTAAAGCTGGACAAATTGGACTCTTGTAATTCTGAGCCACAGTTCCACAAGAGGTGCATCGAGTTTTAAATAAGCTACCTGAAAAACACAAGTTAAGCAAGACCAGAATTTAGCATGGTAGAATAATCACCTTCATGTTTAAAAAGCACAAAATAGTTTAGCTTTAACATATTCACTTAAGCAAATGGGCCGACCCTCAGGACAGCTAAGGGCAGGTGCCCCATGACTTTCCATCTGGAGAGACAGCACTACACGACCCTCAGCACATACACTGCAGCCCATCACCTGTCTAAGGAACTCGCTGATTGCCGTGGAGGGGTGTCCAGGGGGAACTGAAGTGGCCAGTGGGTAAAAGAAGCCAACTTAAACCGAGGGCATACTTGTAGGGTAAATGATTGTCAGGCTTTTCCACCCTCCCGCCATTAGCATGGATGATGATCCTGCAGTCCTGAACGCATGCCTGATGGCGGGCGCATGGACTGGGGTGTGGGCATACGAGGTGGGTACACCTGGGCTGAGACGGGGCTTATAAGGGTGGTGTCACGGAAACGGAAGCAGCAAGAAGAGAACCAGGATGAAAGAGAAGCGGAAGAGAGAGAATGAGACCATGACAGAAGGCCGGAGAGCCCAGGAAGGCAGCATGAAGATTCGCCGGGGGCTGGGAGGCCTGCCAACCTCCCGGCCCCCTGGCTCCCCTACCTGCCGTGTACTTGGTCAAATGACAGTAAAAGCCGGAAAAGCCACCGAGGGTTCCAGGACTCCTCCTTTAACCGTCTGCTCGGGTCACACAGACCCTGCTCTGGCCCCTCCTGCCCCTACAGCGCTTTCCTAGGTAGATGACTGATAAAGGTCCAATAGCTTGTGATGTTTACATCTCAATTTATAAAGTCTCAATTTTCACTTAACACAGCTGGAATCTTTCATCCAAAAGCAGCTCAATGAATAAACAGTCAACAAATAAATGAAGAAAATAATTGTTAAAACTAGCAACCATGTACTGGGCTAACCAGCAATGACCCCAGCTACCTTTACCACATGCCTGGCGCTGTGCTGGCGCACATGCTCCACAGCAGACCCGCTGCTCCATCCTGTCCAGCATTCTTCAGGGAGCCTATCCTCCACCCCATGCCAACCTGATGGAGCTGTCAATCACATCCCAAAACACAGGCCTGAGCACAAGTTCCAGAATGGTCTAATCATCGCACTCTATCCCTCTAGAAGTATGTTGTCAAAAGGGAGGTACGTGACCCAAGCAAGGCCATCTAGAGATTTCATTTTCTGAGGAGGGAGATAAGAGCCTGGAGCTGCCAAATGCTACCTAAGCTGGAGGCAGATCCACAGGGAGCAGTGAGGTTAGCACAGAATAAACAGAGCTGAGAGGAGAGAGGCAAGTGCTGCTGAGGACATCCTCTCTGGTCCAGGGCGCTCCAGTTTCCTGAGTTAATGTCTCTATTCTGTCAGTTTCAGTTGGCATTTCCCCCATCTTAACATCCCTGAAATTCTCTTGTGTCCTACAATTGTTGCTGGCCAGGTGATGAATGTTATGAGGTTGTCAAGCTTCACTAGAGTCCCTTGAAGGATAACACAGATGACCCAAACATGGTGACTTGCTTGTTATTCTTAGCAGCCTGACGGCACAAAGGCAACCCTTGGGTATTTCTGCTGCCACACCGCTGACCACTGACAGGCCCTTTGAAAGGAAACAAGTCCCGGTTGTTATTCCAGAGCCTTCCATTGATATCTTCCATTTGGTTAAGATCAAGAAAGACCAAAATCTAACATGTAGAATGTATGTCAACAGCTTGCAAGGGAACCCCAGAGATAACAGGGGGCACCCTTTTGGGACATGTGGGGTCACTAGTCCCTTTAAAGACACAGAGCCTGACATTCTGTGTGAAACAAACACGGTGCCTCAAGTCATCCAGAAGGAGTTCAGATGAGCTAGCCGGTGAGAAATACCTTACCCACTTGACTTCACTCATGTTGGTTTTTTGAAATCCATTAGAGTGAGACTGTTTCTAAAAATCTATGTTTTTAATGAGCCTTTTCTATAAAGATATAATCCCAAGTCTAAGGGATAAAAAAAATCCTAGTTTAGGCAGACTTTTTCTTTGCTAGCGTCACATTAAAAACATGATGCTTCTTAAAGTGGATGGCGTCCTCACTTTGATAAAAGGATAGGAGATCTTTTATTTCTACCTAAATTAGAAGAGAGTCCTCAGCACCTGCAGCAACCAAAGAAAGTCTCAGTATGTTTATATCACCTAATTTAATCCTTGAAACTACTCTATAAGGTAAGCATTTGCCCCATTTTATACATCTTATACGATGCAAATGACAGTCCATCTGACACCGGAGAGAACTGAGAAAAGACAGGAGGAAAGCAGCCGGAACCGTCACGGGCAGGTGCCCCAGACACTTGTTAGTTTTGCAGGGGACCGACCGTTCCTGGGACACAAAAGAGATGGGCTCCAAGCAAACAGTGTCCAGCTTCCCTCACCAGGGTGATCACAAGCCCAAGCAGACGCTTCACTGTACACACAGAACAAGCAACATTCCCACAGGGTCACCGACGGAAATCCCCTAACTAGACATGCGCGCCTTGGGACTGAAGCTGTAGACTCTAAAATGCAGATGCCAGTGGGGAGAAATGTGCAGGGGACAGAGGGAAAGTAAGTGCGGCAGCTTCCTAAGCTTGATCCTGCTAAAGCCGCAGCTGATGCCCCAGAGCCCCCCCTTCCCGCTGCTCTGCTGGGCAGCTGTCTGGCAGCACGACGCCCCTCCCCAAGGAGATGCGCAGATGTTTCCAGTATCGTGCGCACCTGACACCAGGGCATCTTGTCAAAAATGCAGATTTTGATTCAGTGGATCAAGGTAGGAAATTACAGGACATGTGTTTTAAACTCTGATGGTTCCTTACCGTGGATTTCCAGAAGGTTCTTGGTGCCAGCCTTTCGGTGCAGCTCGTCAATATTCTGGGTGATGACCATGACCCGTCGGCCCTGCTTGTGCAGCCGGGCCTCGCACTCAGCGATAGCGAGGTGCCCGGGGTTGGGGTCCTTGGTCAGCATGACCTCCCGCCGGTAGTGGTAGAACTCCCACACCTGGGACGGGTTCCGTGCAAAGGCATGAGGAGTGGCCAGGTCCTGCGGTGAAAGAGGAGACGGGGTGGGGGGGCCAGAAGTGCCACGCTTGGGAACACGGGCGGCCCATGAACCTGGGTTCATGTCGGTTGCAGATTCATGCAGTTGGCAGACACCGGGGCCTTTCCACCAGCCTGTGTCCCAATCCTGGGACTACCCAGGGCTTCCGAGAAGGTGGTTTAAATGTCCCCAATGTGAAAACAAGGATAGGGCCGCCCTGATGGCGCAGGCTGTTGAGTGCAGCGCTGTGAAGCTGTCTGCAGCCTCTGCAGTGTGGGTTCGGCTGGCGAGAATCACCCCATGGCGCGGCAGACCTCTCCCGTCTCGCCCGTTGCTCCCCTCAGCAGTGCTTCCGTTCTGTCTGCCTGTTGTGCTCCCGGCTCTGTCTCGGTAAATCCTCTCACCCCCCCACACCTCTGGCCTGTACCCCGGCTCTTGTATGCATAAATAAATAAACCTTTTTTAAAAAATTGGTGAAATTTTGCGCACATATTAAACCTCCATAGAAAAGTGAATGAATAATGCTAATGAAGGTTTTCGGATTCTGTTTTAATGACTACAAGAAGTCAGTTGTTATCTGAAGAGATGCAGTATCTCTGGGTATCTCGGGAGTAAGGACAGTGGCTGCTTTGCTTAGCCCGCCCAGCGCTTAGTCAGAGGCAAAGCGACAAGATGAAGGGGGTCAGTTCATTCAAAACCTCCCCTCTGGGTTTCAGGCATCAGTGTAGGTTCCAAGTCAAACTTGGCTTCATTCAGAAGAGCTTTTGAATGTTCTGGAAACATTACTAACCTGAGCTTGCCATTTTCGCCAATAACCTCCGGCTCCTCTGAAAGTCGGAACCCCACTTTCAGCACTAACGCCTGCCCCGGACAGGATGACTATGTGCTTTGCTTTCGCAAAAAACTTCCGAAAATCGGCCATATCTAAACAGAGAAGAAAATCTCTATCAATCCAGAGTACCATGTGAACATTTCTATCCCAGAGCAACTGTCTGTACTTTGACATTTGCCCTGGACTGCAATGATGGGACACCCAAATGAAAATCATCCCCTTAGCAGTAGACGCCACCCCGCCCCCCGCGTGTGGGTACACAGTGTGAGTACAGTTTCCAAGAGAGAAGGGGGTTGGGCACAAAGCACTGGCTGCTTGGAACCCCAGCTCCACCTTTGTCTCTGCAAATGCATGACCTGCAAATGAATGACCGTGCCCTCCCAGTTCCCTCGGCTGCCTGACGTGCACAGCTTCCCCAGGCTGTCAGGAGACGACAGTGTCTTCCTACGTAAAAGTGGAAACAAGCTTGCACGTGTGTGAGGACTGAGCCGAGGGTCACTGGACCCTAGACCCTAACTCCATTCACCTTCCCCGTGGGGAGCTGGCTAATTCTAGCTCCCCTTCTCATCGCTGCTAAGGGGGGAGGAAGAACCCGTCCCCCGTGACAAACACATGCCCCAAAAGTGGTGATGTGGGGACCTTCTCCTTTACAGCTCCAGTCAGAGAGGTTCCAACAAGATGTCACCACAGACTTCGGACACCGCCGCCAGAGAAGGGAACTGAACACAGAACAGCACGACAGTGGGTGATCTCCACGCAGACTGTGGGTTGTCCTCTGGGACCCCAAGCTTTGTCTTGCACCTCCAGGCACCCTCCTGCCTGGTCTCAGACCAACAGGGGCAGCGAGGGGCCACCGAGTCCCAGGCTCTGTGCTGAGCATTTTATGTGGATCACAAGGTGGGGTGTGTCCTCCTTCCGGGACAAGAATCGGGGCTCTCACTTGGAACTGAGTCTTGCGGAGCTTAGGCCGGAGCAGAGCAAGTGGCTGAGTCTAACACCCTTCTCTGCCAGGCAGGTACGACTTTAAGCAACTCTTAGGTATAATCACAAAAAGTCAACTCAAAGTTTGTTTTTTGAAAACAGGACATAAGGTATAAATAACGTTAATGTGGTGCAAAATCTTTTTGAAGAAGACATTTCCTAACACACCAGCATGTTTTGAGGCACCAAACCCAGATGCCCACTTTTGGCCGAGGGCAGACACACACTTCCCGGGCCCACCACAGCCGGCAGCACTGGGGTGGCAGCTGAGTAGAAATGCATTCTTTAGTTTCTTTTCTGTTCCCGAGGTTGGAAGGAGAGGTTATGACACCTGAGCAGACTTGCAGTGTTAGATAAAGCATCTGGAAATCGAAAAGGAGGTAAAAAGTGTTCCCGCCTGTCCTTTCACTGCCCCATTGACGCACTCTGAACAGGCCCACCACGGATCATCCATCAGATAAAGGTGGTAGACTCCATTCAGGATTCCCCTGCCACCCAAAAGTCCACCGTTCCTATTTGGAAGGTGATTTTGTGGGTCTGGGAATGGTAAATAATTTTCATGTAAATGAATGGTAATAGCATCGCCAGACTCCACAATTGAGATAGGAATGTTCTACTTGTGGATAACAGATGAAACCTGAACTCGGACAGACTACGAGTCCATTTGTTAACCTGTGCTTGTTGTCAGGCAGATACAAATCCTTTCTGTCCAGTAGAAAATTTGCCCGCCTATGACCCTGCCGGACAACCAGCAGCTTTCTGTGCAGACAGTGAGGGATGAAATGACAAATCGAATGTTAATAGCGAAAACGTTAATCCCAGGAGGAGCAACAAGACACCTGAATGGACTTTCTCTGAACTGTCTTGATCTGAAGGAGAAGAGAACAGCCTGGGTCTCTTTCTCTAAAAGCTTCCAACATCCACTTCGATGCAGACATTCCACTCCAAGCGTGGGACTGTCGGGTCCTTCAAAGTAACCGGAGGAGACAGTGCTTAGAAAGACCTACCTGAACTTGGACGAGTCATTGTTAGGTGAATCTTGGTTCTCGTATAGGCTGGAGACTTCAGTCCACAGAACAGCTGGGGAATGAATCTCCTTGGGACAGCCTGGAGGGGGCTCATCAGGTTTTCTTTGTAGTACTAATTCTTCAGATGGACTTTAGAAAAATCACAAAAACAAAGAGAAATAATCAGAAAAAGTAATACTTCTAGTATATATGTATAGACATCTATATATTATAATGAATGCCCTTAATAGGAACATTTAATAACAGATCTTAGAATTCTTCCTCTAACTGGGCCTTTTTTTTTTTTTAAGATTTATTTATTTATCCACAGAAGAACTGCGGTACAGGCCAGAGGTGTGGGAATGAGAGGATTCACCAGAGACAGAGTGGGGAAAGAACAGGTAGATCTACTGAAATACACTGCTGAGGGGAGCAGCAGGTGAGACAGGAGAGGTCTGCTGCACCATGTGGGTAGCTCCCTGGCCAGGGATTGAACTCATGCTGCAGTGGCTGTGGATAGCTTCATAGTGCTGTGACTTAACCCCTTGGGCCACCAGGGAGGCCCCTAAATAGGCCATTTTTAATTACACCTGCAGAAATCTAGTTCAATAAACAATGGCATTTTCACAATATGCAACAAGACTGCTATAAAAAAGCACACATGGGGCCTCCCAGGTGGCACAAGGGGTTTAAGTCTCAGCACTATCAAGCTGTCAGCAGCCACTGCAGCACAAGTTCAATCCCCAGCCAGGGAGCTACCCACAGGGCGCAGCAGACCTCTCCTGTCTCGCCCACTGCTCCCCTCAGCAGTGTATTTCAGTCAGTCTGCCTGTTCTGCTCCCCACTCTGTCGCTGGTGAATCTTCTTACCCTCCCACCCCCCGCACCTCTGCCCTGTACCCCAGTCCTTGTATGCATGAATAAATCTTTAAGAAAAAAACAATATATGTATGATTCCACTTACATGTACCATTGGCTGCCAACATGGGGAAGAACGATTCCTGAGGGGCAGGAGGGGCAGAGTGTAGGAGGAGCGGGGAGTTATCCTACATGCTGGTTGTGGTGGTGGTGAACATATGTCTCTTAACACCCACAGAACTCTATGCTAAAAAAAGGATTCATTCTGCTACGTGTAAACTGTACTTAAAAATAATAGATGGAGAGGGTCTCTTGCAAGATAAAGGAGTTCTGGAAGCTGGGACACAACCATGTGTAGGGACTTAACACTCCTGAACTGTGCACTTAAAATTGGTTAGAGAGCAAACCAGATGTCAGGTGAATTTTATTATAATAAAAAA
Organism: Talpa europaea; assembly: GCF_964194135.1. Classification (NCBI taxonomy): domain Eukaryota; kingdom Metazoa; phylum Chordata; class Mammalia; order Eulipotyphla; family Talpidae; genus Talpa; species Talpa europaea. The sequence goes on from NC_140068.1 coordinate 153,703,841, forward strand.
TGAACAAAGCCTAATTAAATGTGATTTTCTGCTTGCTGCAGTATCTAGAAGCAGATGGCTCGTTGACTTCAGAAGTGAGGGTATCAGCAAAGCGGTTATTCAGAGAGGTTAAAGACAAATGGCTGGCAGATGAGGCTCAGCAGCCTGTCAGTGTCAATCAGATGATTTCTTCACCCAATCACACCAAAGTTCAGATGCAAATGTGGAAAAATCCAGAAAAAAAATATTCTGATTTGACAGCAATTTCCAGAACATAATAGAGGAAAAAGTCAAGTGGAAATAAGGTTTTGTAACAGAAAGCAAGCAGATACAATATGTACTACAGTACATGTTTGCATTTGTGTTTAAAAAGCTGAAAGAATTCACAAGAAATCAGTAAAAGGAATTAGAGATGGGGATGAATAGCGGATACAAGGCACCTAGAGTGGAAGCCAGGATTTCCATTATGTGTGTTTCCGTTGTCCGTGAGCTCCAGCCAAAAGCCAGGAACACACCTGAGGCTTGGGGGGAGGGCGAGGAGGGGGTCCGGGGTGCTCAGCAGCAGTGTGAAGGATTTCTTACAGGACCCGGGGTGTGGTGGGGAGGTGGGAGACTGTAATGGAAGTGGGGCTTTGCTCTGGATTGGATGCTGTCAGGAACACAGGACGGGCCTACTGAATGTTTTAATGAAGCTTATCCAAAAAGGGAGATCAGAGCTACGATTGGTCAGGAAGAAACTGCAGCCTTCATATTAGCCAGGATAGGGGAGAGAGAGAGAGAGAGAGACTGTGTGTGTGTGTGTGTGTGTGTGTGTGTGTTAAGCAAGGTTCTTGTTTTTGTCTGGCTTCAGACCTAACTATGGAGTTGTTTTATTTTTTATGCCGATTCACGGTGCTCACACAGCCTTGTCTGATGTTGGTGCTCTGTGGAATTATGTTCAACAGGAAATCATGAAGGCCTATTAGATAGTGCCAGCCCCCAAACTGAAGCAAACCAAATGACCATCAGTTTTAAAATGGTAAACAAATTGTGGTTCATGCATACAATAAAATACTGCTCGGCAATAACAAGAAGAAAATGCTAATATAAGAAAGATACAGGAATTACTAGTTTTATGCAATAATGACAGTGGGAAAACCTACCAGACATTACCTTAACCAAGTTACCAAAGTTAATTAACATCACCAGTAATAAGATGTAGTGACTTCATCTACCTACTGATAGGATACAATGAGAGGAGCAGGTGGGTAGGTTTTTTTTTCTCCAAAATGCATTAGCTCAAATTAGCTCCTATTGAACATAATTGCACAGAATACCAACATCAGACAAGACGATTATTGTGAGAAAACGTAACAAAAATCTAAAAGGAGATTTTAGTAGGGAAATTGGCAAAATCTGAAATTAGCCTGCAAATTAGTTAACAGTACTGTATCAATATACACATCCTAGTTTAGGTCCTCCCACACCCGTCAGCTAAAATGCAACCCTTAAGGGAAATTAGATAAATAGTATATGGGAAGTGTGTACTATTTTTGCAACATTTCTGCAAAACTAAAGTTATTTCAAAATGAAGTTGCTTGCTTAAAACACACACACACAAACACACACATGGAGGGTCAGGAAACTTTAAAAAGCAATGGAAAATTCTGTCTTTATTTTGTAGTAGTTTTTCAAAACTCCAGACAACTGTATAATAAAAATGATGGATTTTACAGCATGTAAGCTGTATTTCAATAAACCTCACTTAAAAACAAGAAGCAAATGTTTTGCCAGATTTCCATCGGAAACTCTGCTGTAGTCAAAGAGGCTGGACAAGAAGCTTGGAATACTGAAGACGAAAGGTTAAGGAAATGGTATAGCGCTGGTTTCCAGAACAACCTGGGGCACCTCCGTCTGCCTGGAGTCAGTTCTGTTTAGAAAGGGAATGCACGTCAGAGTCCAAGGGCTCTAGGGCCAAAAAGACGCCCTACACCCTGGCTGGGGATGGGGAGGTGGGCAGCAGCGGAACACAGCAACCTGGAAGCCCCTTCTGGTGGGGGCTGCTCTCTGACACTATGGTGATGCCCAGCCTTCAAGAAAATCACCCCTCAGGCCAGGCTGTATCAGAGGCACAGGGCAAATGGGTTGGCATGATTTTCAACCCGTGTAAGCATGCTAAGCTTCTGACAAACTTCAGTTTCTTTGGAAAAACTAATTATCTGGAATACCTCAGTAAGAGACAAGAGATGCTACTTACCCGCTGTTTAATTTTTGTTAGTTTTATCAGTTGCACAAGTGTCACTACATGATGAAATGTTCTAAAATGTGATGGAAAATATGATGAAAATGATAAAAATGTTCTCAAATTAGACTGATTTTTTTAATAACAGAAAATTTCAAAAATACATATTACAAAATATTTATACAAATACAAAGATAAAGTGTAATCCTGTTTTCATTACCCAGCTTCAATAATTATCAAGGGGCATTTTCTTAGACCATTTAAGGCTTTAAGATATTGTCACAGATAATTACCAAACTAGCTTTTTTTTTTTTTGCATGAAAGAACTGGAGTGAGTGAGTGTGTGTGTGTGTGTGTGTGTGTGTGTGTGTGAGAGAGAGAGAGAGAGAGGGAGGGAAGGAGAAGAGGTCTGCGGGGCAGGTGGGTTGGCTCCAGGTGGCAGGGCTGGAACTCTGGGCACGGTGCTGTCCCAGGAGGGCCTTCTCAGGGCTAGTGCTGAGACTCAACCCACAGGCCACGAGGAAGGCCCCCAAGTAGCAAATGTTGATGACAGTTCTGAAAACTAAAGCTCCCAGTACCACCTAACTTTACTAAAAGCTCCCTAAATACTGCACGAGATTACTTGTGCTGTCATCTGTGCTTAATACATGTCTTCAGTTATTTCTCCTGAAGATGGAGATGTCTGTTTTCAGGGTTGCTGATAGTACAATTTGAAGTCATCATTTTAATCCAAATTCTACAAAATTCTTTCCTCCTTGTGTAGCTTTTTCAGTGTTAGGAAACATTCCCACTTACTGTTTTTTTAAAAAATCTAAACAGGGGCCTCCCTGGTGGCGCAAGGGGTTGAGCACCACACTACGAAGCTGTCCGCAGCCTCTCAGCCCCAGTCTGATCCCCGGCGGGCCAGGGAGCTACCCACAGGGCGCGGCAGACCTCTCCTGTCTCCCCGCTGCTCCCCTCAGCAGTGGGCTTCGGTCCATCTGCCTGTTCTGCTCCCCGCTCTGGCTCTAGTGGATCCTGTCACCCTCCCGCGCATTTGGCCTGTACCCCAGCTCTGGTACAAATAAATAAATAAATCTTCAAAAAATAACCGCCCCGCGGCGGGCCCCACCGTCCACCGGGCAGGCTCGCCCGCCCCCCCCCCCCCCAGGCCGCGGGGCCTTCACCTTGCCTCACCCAAAGGTCGCGCCTCCCCGCCTACCGGCCCGGCCCAGGCTCCGGCCGCGTCAGCCTCCGACCGCCTGAGACGCCACCTTCCCAGGCTCGCCCCCTCCCTCAGGCCGCCCCCCGACCCCCCCCGACCCCCCCACCCCCGGGGCGGCACACGGCGCGGGCCCGGCGCGGCCCCCACCCGTGCCCGGGGGCCACCGCCTCCGCCTGAAGGGGCGCTCGGCTCGGGGCGCGCCCTGCCCAGCGGCCTACCCGCCCGCGGCCCCGCCAGCTCCGGCCCCGCCCCCGCCCCCGCCCCCGCCAGGGCCGCGCCGGGGTCGCGGGCCCCGAACGCCCGGGACGCGGGGGAGCCGCTGGGCCGCGCATGCGCGCCGGAGGCGCGCCACCGCCCCCGCCCCGGAGCTCAGGGTCCGCTCTGCGCGGCGCGCGCATCCTCGCGGGAGCGCGCGCGCGGCCGGGACCCCGGGCAGCGCGGCGAAGGCCGCCAGACCCCGGCTCGCGCGGGCAGACACGCACCTTGCGGAGGCGGAACCGCGGCGGCCGGGCGCGGGGGCGGGGCTAGAGGCCGCCGGGGCGGGGCTAGAGGCCGCGGAGCGGAGCGTGGGCCGCCTGCCCGGGGCTGCAGCGGCCCCTGCCGGCCACGCGGAGTAGGACGGCGCCCGAGCGGCGGTTTGTTTGATTTTTCACATCCCCTTTCATCTTTGCACAATGTGTGCATTTTCATCTTGGTTATATTCCCCATGCAGTTGCCACCCCCCCTTATTTTGACCCTCATCCTTCCCCCCATCTATAGTTTATAGTTGCTTGTTGATTTTGATTTTTACTTTTTATAATTAGTCTTTTTTCTGGTCCCTGAAGATGTGGTGCATGTACACAATGGAATCAAAAAAGACAAACTCATGCCATTGGCAGCAACATGGACGGAGCTGGAAAGGATCATGCTCAGCAAAATAACCCAGAGAGAAAAAGAAAAATACTGGGTCTCTTTGGTGCCACAAGGGGTTAAGACTCAACCTATGAAGCTGTGCTCAGCCACTGCAGCATGAGTTCGATTCCCCACCCAGCCAGGGAGCTACCCACATGGCACAGCAGGCCTCTCCTGTCTCACCCTCTGCTCCCCTCAGCACTGTACTTCGGTCAATCTGCCTGTTCTGCTCCCCACTCTGTCTCTGGTGAATCCTCTTACCCCCTGCACCTCTGGCCTGTGCCCCAGTTCTTGTATGCATAAATAAATAAATCGTTTTTAAAAAAAATAAAGATATTGAAAGAGTGACTTTATGTTCTCACTCAAAAAGAATCTCCATCATTGAGCTCAAACAGAAGCAGCAAGTCATTTTAACAACAAAATGGTTTAATTTGGGGGGGGAGAAACACAGAAGAGAGCGTAAGCTGTCGAGTACAATTTGATGGGAGCCACCAGCATCCAAGGCTAACATCCCCACCCCCACCCATCCAACCTCTGGACCAACTGCTTCCTGGGATCCACCAGGAGGGGAAACAGTGGGAGATGCAAAGCATGCTGGGTCCTGTAGATGCTGGTATATGCACGCTTGTGTGAGTGTGTTTCAGCCTTCTGACCTCATTTATGTGGGGTTCTAAATATTAACACTCATGCCACTTTGCTCTGCAGATGCAGCTCTCCTTTCAGGCCTCTGTCCATCCCATGGGGTGTGCGAGTTCTCCCACTTACAGGTACCTTTGGGTGCAAGATTGTTCAAGCTTGTTGGGTAGGGAGGGCCTATGCTTGAGGAAATCTCTCCCTTGAGGTGCGTGCACCCTGCTCCTTGACCTCCAAGGTACTTTAAGGATAAGGATCGGAGTCTCAGCAGCTTCCAAATGCTAATTCTTGTGGGAGACTTATGTAGTTTGGGGGGATTCTTTTAACCACAGTCCCTTTGACAATGTTGCAGTTGCCCCAGCTTCTGCATCTTGGTATGTCTGAGCATTTTTTGGCACAGACCATCTCTAGCCTGGCAGAAAGTCTATATGACAAAATCTTTTCCAAGAAAACTGGTAGCCAACTGTCCTTCCTTGGGCCACAACAGACCTGAAAAATGTGGATGAATTCTTACCCCAGGCCCCAACTTTGGAAATGAGGGCATTTCCAACATAACTGTACGTCTCTTTGCTCTGCCCTCAGTCCCATGGAGCCACATCCCACATTCAAGCTCACATTCATACTGAATATCAGTCCCTGGAGACTCCTGGAGACACAGGACAAACTCTCTGTCTAGTCCACCAAAGTCCTGACCCTTTATCTTGAGGTGAGGGCAAAGTGCTGCCCTGCAAGGGTGCAGGAAACACACCTGCATTTTGACAACTATCCTGGAAGACTGTTTTCCATTTTATATGCCTGAAGGTGGGTGAGGACCTAATGATGCATGACAATAATAATAATAGCTAACTTCACTGAAGTTTTGCAGTTCCAGGCATCCTGCTGAACACTTCCCATGAACTGTTGTACCCTTGAATCCTCATGATGACCTCGGGAGGTGAGGGCTTCGATTATCTTCATTTTGCAGATAAGGAAAATGAAGATGTACTAACCCCTGCAAGGTGACAAGCCTGCAATGGCAGCGTTAGGATTTGGACCCAGGCCTCCTGGCTTCAAAGCCCAGGCCGTTGCTCTACACTTGGATGGTCCAGCACCCCTCTTTAAATTATCTGTCAGCCATTTTGCTCTCAACTTTCTGAACCTAAGGCAAAAGTTGGAAACAACCAGAAAAAAAACACAGCATTTAATATCTTGAAACACCATCGTGTGTGCATGTGGGCACACCTGCGAGTTGCATTTTATTTTCTTCTGTTCCCTTTCTAGTTACCTGGTACCTCAGATTCCTGAACTTTCTAGGGACTGTGACATGAATCAATGAATTAGCCTCCTTCCACATTGCAGGATTTCTGTAGACACTGGCACTCAGCTTTCTCAGCTCTGGAAATTAATTCCTCCAGCCTCTTCACATTGTCCCCAAATTGCTACTATTTTTATCTCCTATTTTTGGAATCTCTGACCTAGTGAACTCACACATCTTTTTTCCCCCCCTTAGCTGTCATTTTAGGGAAGTTTCAAAGGAACGTAAAGAATCTCATTCTACCACACTTAATTGGAAGGTATTTCACCGTTCAGAACTTCCCAGTGAATTGTAGAAAAAGTCCATTTCTAAGAACCATATTCTACTAATATTCTTGAAGGGATCAAATTAATTTTATAAATTAAAAGAAATCAAAAAGTTATGATTTTGAACTTTCCTATTCAAGACCAGTGAATACCTTTCCACTTATTCAAGTTACCTTTCATTTTTTATTTTTTTAAAGCCACTCTGTTATTATTTTTTTTAAAGGTTTATTTATTTATTTATACAAGAACCAGGGTACAGGCCAGATGCGCAGGAGGGTGAGAGGATTCACCAGAGACAGAGTGGGGAACAGAACAAGCAGACTGATGAAATACACTGCTGAGGGGAGCAGCGGGCGAGACAGGAGAGGTCTGCCTCACCCACCGGCCGGGATCGAACCAGCGCTGTGGCTGCAGACAGCTTCACAATGCTGCGCTCAGCCTGCGCCACCAGTGGAGGCCCTCAAGTCACCTCTTAAATCTCTCAAGAGCAATTAAAATATCTTCATATAAATTTCCCACATATTAAAAGAGAGTATTCCTAAGTATGTTGTAATTTAAATTAAGTTATTGAAATTAAAGATAGGACATGTTCTTTTTTAAAAAATTAAAGGCAGGATATGCTCTTTACATGAAAAATCCAACAAGACAAGAGATGGTTACAAGCTTAGAAATAAAGAAATAAAGTGGAATCATTCAATATTCTATCACTTCATATTGGTGGGCCAAATTTGACCATCTCTACCTTATTGTCACTCATCTACCGCCCATGAATGATGTGCTGAGAAGACTGGCTCGGCCTTCAATGAGAGCTATAGAGAATAATGAACAATTTCAGTCAGAATGACTGTGCATAGATGGAATAATCAAGTTCTGCCATCAGGTGTATGTTTAATATTTTGCCCTTAGCCTCTCTTCAAAATATTTGCCTTCTTCTATTGGCTCCATAAACAGCTTTATGTGGTATCTGTTGTATAGGAGCTCAAGCATTTTCTAATATCCTTTCATCAGTATCTTCAACAAGTTTCATACGATCTGATAAAATGTCAATTCAGCCATCCTGATACCACACTCCACTAGACGGGTGGGAACAAAAACACCCTCAAAAAGCAAACAGAAAAGATCCATGTCATTTTCGCTTTATTCAACAAGAATTTGTCCACTTTCACTGTATATTTGCTATATATATATTTGCTATATATTTAATTGATAAACATTTTTGACTCTTGTTCTACCTAGTTTGTGATCATCGCTGGGCTGTGTATAGAAGTGTGATGTGGATGACTGTAGGACTCAAGAATCCAGTCTCCACACTCTTAGCATGTAGAGTGTCAGAATTTGACCTTTAAGGAGGGACTGAAAATGGCCATTTTTACTAAATTGTTGAGAGGTGTAGGGCAAATGAAAAAGCATCAGGCTTTTCTGCCCTCCCGCCACTAGGCTTGATGATGGATCTGCGGTCCTGAATGCATGCCTGATGGCGGGTGCCTGGAGTGGGGTGTGGGCATGCGTAAGTGAGTGCACCTGTGATGAGAGACTGGACTTATAAGGACGGCGTCACGGGGACGCCAGCAGAGAGAACGTGAGCAAAAGGGAAGCAGAATCAGGAGGAGCAGAGAAGCAGAGACCACCAGAGAACGCCGGGGAGCCCAGACAGAGTGAAAACTTGCTGGGGGGCCTCCCAGCCCCCCAGCACCCCTGCCTGCTGTGTACCTGGTAAATCCCAAGAAAGCCTGAAAAGTCACCGAGGGCTCCAGGACTCTCTCCTCTTTAACACCATCTGCTCAGATCAGAGAAAACCTGCACTGTGCCCATTCCTGCCCCCTTCAAGAGGAATAAATGAAGGTAAGAAGGGTGTAGTGACTAGTATTCAGTAACACCCGATGAGCGGTCGGTGTTAATTTACTACTTGCCAGACTTGTTTAGGGAATTACTTCATCTTGAAAGATTATCCAATTTGTTATTAATGTTTATCCTCCCATCCTTGTACTGTTTCATCAGTCTCCTTGAAAAAGATACAGTACCAAACCCCTCCGGCAAAGGTATTAAAAAAACATTGATTGCATTCTTTTTTTTATGGCCAATACGTGTGATTCTGGGACCAATAACATCAGCAGCGCCTTGGAGCTTATTCGAAATGAGGAGTCTCCAGCCCCACTTCAGGGCTCAATCAGAATCTGCTCTGGAACCGAACCTACAATATCTCCAACATGTGTCTGTATATGCTTTGCAAGTATTTCCTCTGTCTGAGGATTGTCATATGAGTATTTTCAAAATAACAGAGGTCTTTAAATTTTGTTGAAGTTCTATTTATCAAACTTTTTCTCTTATGGCTTGTGATTTGGTTTTTGTTTCCTAAGTAATCTTCCCCTAAGCCAAAATCACAAAGAACTTCTTCTGTCTTCTTCTAGAAGTGCACTATCCTGCCTAAGGTGATAAATAAATCGAATACCTAGTACTAGTTAAACTTGACTCCTCTAAACAGATGAAAATATAATTAATGAAATTTGAAATAGTTTCTTAGTCACCTTAGTCACATTTCCAGCGTTCAGTAGCCACATGTGGCCACTGGTGACTGCACTGAACAGCACAGGACTAGAAAATATTTCCATCACTACAGCAACTTTACTGTAAAGCAATAATCCTAAAAATACATGGTATTGGCAAAAAATAGACACATGGATCAACGGGCCAGAATTAAAAGCTAATAAATAAATCCACATACCTATCAGTACCTAATCTATACTAAAGGAGCCAGGACTATCCAATGGAGAAAGGGCAATTTTATAATAAATGGTCTGGTGAAAACTGAAGAGCCACCTAAAAAAATGAAGTTGTATTAACTCTCTAACTTCATACACAAAAATATATTCCAAAGGGATTAAAGATTTAACTCTAAGACCTGCAACAATAAAATATACAGATGAATACAATGATAAAGGTGTTTTGGGAGACTTGACCCATATGGCAAGGGAATAAACAATTGAGATTACCTGAAATTAAAAAAAATTTCATAGCAGGGGATTGGAGAGTATTAAAAAAAATCCTACTGAATGAGAGAAAATATTTGCATGATATGTAACTGACAAGGGGTTAGTATCTAAGATATAGGTTAGTATCTAAGATATATTTTAAAAACCTATACAATTCAACAACAGGAAAAAAACCCAATTAATAAATGCTCATTTAGCATTTATTAATTTAGTTAGTTCTGAACAGACAACTCACCAAAGATGATATCCAGAAGGCCAACTAAAATGTGAAAAAATGTTCCTCATCACTTAATAAAGGAGATGCAGATCAAAAGCACAGTGATCAAAAGCACAAACCTTCCACCCATGAGAAAGAATAGCATCTATTAAAAAGACCCCCAGTGACAAGTGCTGGAGAGGATGCAGTGAGAGAGGAACCCTATTACACTTTTGGTGGGACTGTAAACTGTGCAAAATTATCTGGATTTAACTTTAAAAATGGAAATACTGCATGACCCAGAAACGCTACTCTTAGGCATGTATCCAAAGAACGTGAACCCATCAAAGCAAAAAAGAGAGCTGGGGTACAGGCCAGAGGTGTGGGGGGTGAGAGGATTCACCAGAGACAGAGTGGGGAGCAGGACAGGCAGATTGACTGAAATACGCTGCTGAGGGGAGCAGCGGGCAAGTCAGGAGGGTCCGTTGTACCATGTGGGTATCTCCCTGGCTGGGGATCAAACTCGTGCTGCAGTGACTGTGGTTAGCTTCATAGGTTGCATCTTAACCCCTTGCACCACCAGGGAGGCTCCCTTATATTTCTTTTTTTTTTTTTAACCTTTTTTTATATATTAATTTTTTACATCATTGTTCATTTTTAAACAATATTTGCTTCCCCCCAACCCCTCAGGTGGAGTCCCCATAGAGTTTCCTTCCCCAAGGCACCCGGTGCGCACCATCACCTCAGTCCCCTGGGCTCCTCCCTCCCTCCCTCTGGCCCCTCTCCCTCCTGCTCCCCTGCAGGATGTCTCTGGTTTATAATTGTCCATTTTTGCTTTGTTGTGTTTTGTACTGTTCCTGTTTTTTTACACTGATGTCTTATTTGGCTCCCCTGTATTCCTGCTGTGAGTGAAACCATCCGATATTTTTCTGGGATTACATCAAACTGAAAAGCTTCTGCACAGCAAAAGAGACATTAACCAAAACAGAGAGACACCCCACTGATTGGGAAAAAAAATCTTTGCACCCCAGTCAACTGATAAGGGACTGATCACAAAGATATACAAAGAACTCACACAACACCCTTGTGTTTCTTAACTGAGTCTCCACCAATACCGTCCATATTTTGCCTGGGGCTATTCATCCTCACCTGCGACACCCTCCAGGGGGCGCCACCTGCAACAGCCTTTGACATCAGCACCGGGTTACAAAGGGGAGTTCTTATTGGGGACACATCTGTTCCTTTCCAACAAGGAGAGAATGGGGTCCCTACCCTACTCCTTTCAAGGGCCCTGGGAACCATAAACAAATACAACAGATTTTTAAAAATTGGTTTACAATTGAAACATCCATCTTTTCCTCCTACAAATTATGAAAAATATAAATGGAGTATATTATCCATCTCAGAGTTGCCAAAACATGAATTCCATGTGAAAAATTATCATTATAATATTATAACTCAATTTTAAAAATCATATTCTCAAAATTAGAACACCTACTCATGCCACTGGGGAATTCACTGTTGATAAAGCACAAGCAAGCATGTCTCTGCTTTCAATAAATTCACACTCTAGAAAGGGTGTAAAAGCAAGGGCACAAATACCTATCACACCACAGAGAAAGTAGGAATGGTAGGCCTGACACAGAAGTATGGGGTTCTGGTGAAACATATTTCAAAGAGGGGATGCCAGAGGTATTTAAAACAATGTCAGTCATCTAAGAATTATACTGAAGTTCAGAGAACTTAAAAAAATCTTGAAACACAGAAAAAAAAGGTGAAAAAATCTATACAATTCAACAACAGAAAAAAAAACCCCAATTAATAAATGCCCATTTAGCATTTATTAATTTAGTTAGTTCTGAACAGACAATTCACCAAAGATGATATCCAGAAGGCCTTTTCCTTTTCTGAAAAAACAAAAACAAAAAGGGAGTTCTTTCTAGTACCTTCTTTGTGTCTAGTTCTGTTTTGAAAATTCAGGGCAGGTGCCTCTGTCTGACAAGCCTCAGTCCTATGTTCAAGGATCTTGCATTTTTACGTTACTCAAAGACTCTACCTTCCCCCAAAACACTAAAGTGGAAGAGTTCTCCAAACATTCAGAGGGGTATAGATAGGCCAGGAGGTGTAGAGGCTGGAGAGAATGGGGCTTTGTATATATTTGGAGCAGTCAAAAAAAGAGCCATGGGCACTGTGGCTTCTGCAAGATGCCAGAACAGGCCTTCCAGACGTGTCACTTTGCCATGTGGATTATTTTAAGCTTCAGATTTGAGAGAGACTGTTACCATTCACTTAACTGCCTAGAAGAACAAAACTTAGAAGTAATGCTCAGATTTCAGTTTATCTCTGGAGATGCTGCAGGGCAAACATCTACTTAGAGTATCTGAGTTCTGTCATATAAGCCCCCCAGCTCTCTCCTGGAAGAGGGGACTAGCTACTCATTCCTTGGCTCAGGATAAATACACTCATGCGGTCTTATTGTACTTTAGAATTTATGTCCATGTAGATTCTCATATGTATGAAATTCAATTTTTTCTTTTCTCCTACTAATTTATACAATGTTAATATGATTGCTCGACTAACCCGGGAAGAACCCAGAGGGTCGGGGGAACTTTTCCATCTACCCTTACAGCAGCCATCTTTTTTTTTATTTTTTTATTTTAAAATTTTCTTTTTCTTTTTTTTAATATTTTATTTTATATAATACTTACATCATTTTTCATCTTGGTACAATGTATGCATTTTCATTTTGGTTATATTACCCAAACAATTGTGCCCCCCCCCCTTATTTTGACTCTAGTCCTTCCTCTCCCCACCCCTCCCTAATCACCCCTCCCATAGTGTGTCTCTGGTTTATAGTTGCTTGTTGATTTTGATTATTACTTTACATTGATTAGTCTTTTTCCTGGTCACTTATTTAGGTTTTCTAGATTCCTGCTATGAGTGAGACCATCCAGTATTTTTCTTTTTCTTTCTGGCTTATTTCGCTGAGCATGATCCCTTCCAGCTCCATCCATGATGCTGTAAATGACATGAGTTTATCTTTTTTGATTGCTGAGTAATATTCCATGGTGTATATGTACCACATCTTCTTGATCCAGTCATCATTTTTGGGCATTTGGGTTGTTTCCAAAGCTTAGCTATTGTAAACAGTGCTGCTATAAACATAGGGGTGCAGGTGCTCTTTGGAATGGATGTTTCTGTGTCCTTTGGGTAAATACCTAGGAGTGGAATTGCTGGATCCTATGGAAGCTCTATGTTTAGTAGGTCCAGAAATCTCCACACAGCTCTCCATAGTGGTTGGACCAGTTTGCACTCCCACCAACAGTGCAGAAGAGTTCCTTTTTCTCCACACCCTCGCCAACATTTGTTGTTGCTAGTTTTTTTAATATGTGCCATTCTCACTGGTGTAAGATGGTATCTCATGGTAGTTTTGATTTGCATTTCCCTGATTGCAAGTGATGTTGAACATTTTTTCATAGGCCTGTTGGCCATTTGCATTTCCTCTTCAGAGAAGTTTCTTTTTAGCTCTTCTGCCCATTTTTTGACTGGATTCTTTTCTTTGTTGTTGTTGAGTCTCATCAGCTCTTTGCAGATTTTTGTGATCAGTCCTTTATCATTAGTGTTGTGTGCAAAAATGTTCTACCAGTCGGTGGGGTTTCTCTTTGTTTTGGTTATTGTCTCTTTTGCTGTGCAGAAGCTCTTTAATTTGATGTAGTCCCAGAAGTTTATTTTTGCCTTCACTGTCACTGCTTTGGGTGATGTGTCTGTAAAGATGTCTTTGATGTGCATGTCATGGAGTGTTTCCCCTATATTTCCTTCTATGTATTTTATGGTTTCAGGTCTTATGTCTGTCTAGTTCTTTAATCCATTTTGAGTTGGTTTGTGTGCATGGTGTGAGGTAGTAGTCGAGCTTCATTCTTTTGCATGTAGCGACTCAGTTTTCCCCAGCTGCCATCTTTTTAAAGTGTTGTCTTAACCTGGCCTCTTTTGGTCTAGATATATAGTTCGCCTACATTTTCCAAAACATCAAGGTGGTTGACAGAGCACCCACTTGCCTGTCCTTTCTTCAACTGTTACAGGGTAGCCCCAATATAAAATGGGTCCTCACCTGTGTGTTTAAAAGGCACTTCTAATAAGAATCAACTTCAGGCACACGCAAAAATGTTAGTAAAGGGTTTATTTACAAAAGAAGGAAAAATGAAGAAATAGGTCAGGGAGAAAAAGAGGGAGATAAATTTGGTTCTGCGGAGCTGGAATCCCAATAGCATGCTGAGAACTGGCGATAAACCAAGGCCCAAGGCCCACATGTGTGGTTATACACCAAACCTGGCTGCTTAACTCCACCCTCGGTTCCCAGCAACCCTCCCTTCGGTGGTGATGACATTATGGGATTTGTAATTTTTGGTCTCTCAGATTTCTTTGGTCTGGAGTGGGGGTGGAGTCCATAAAACCTATTTGTGGAGTTTGTTCAGGACTTCCTTTCCCCCCAGCGCTTCCACCTACTCCAGTAGAGTCTGAACAGGTCTGGCTACATAGTCTGGCCTTTTAGCATTTTCTGCTCCAACATGTTTAAGAACACAAACTTTGTTTTCTGTCTTCTTCCTCAAAAAAAGGCCAAAGGCAATGAGCAGGCCTGAGACTTTGACACAGGAAGACAGCTTTGAATCACACAGCCGTAAGGAAATAAGTAGAAACTAAGTTCGCAATCATCCACTTACTTTGATGTATTTGCCCTTTGGCAAAAACCTTGTGGTACATAAGGGATATCCTCTTTTGCTTACATTTCACAGAACACCAAAGTGATTCGCGTCTACTGTGGTATTGGCTATGATACTTATGCTATCAGAATATTATCGCAAGAGGGATTTTTATAGTGTTTTATAGGTCCTAAGTGCTTTCAATCATTAATAAGTCATTCTTCCTTGAATCTTTAGGTCAATGTTAACATCTTCTGTTTTAAGTGCAGCCACCCAGACACAGAGGTTAAGTGGCTGGCCAGTGTCAGGTAGTGAGTCACTGTCAAGCCTAGAATTGTAGAATTCAATAGAAGAAGAAAATATATCTATCATTCATCGGAAGAAAGTTACACTCAATCCAGTCCATTTTAAAGGTCAAAGGAAAGAGGGGGGTTAATTAAGTGCTGAGTTGGTTTGTTTCAAAGCTTGGCTTAAAGGAGAGCTGGCCAGGGGAGGGTCAGTACTCTTGCTCTGATAGGACTTGTAGATCAATCCAGTTCAGCCCCTTAACCCCAGGCCACTAAAACTCACTTGAGTTATTTTTCCTTGTGTTTTTTATGTATTCATGCCCATATTCTAAAAGGAGCTTCTTGGGGATTAACAGGAGAGGTAAGGCCTCCCCTGGTGGCACAGTGTTTGAGCGCTGGGCTGCAAAGCTGCCCGCAGCCTCTGCAGTGCCGGTTCGATCCCCGGCTACCGGCAAGGGTCCCACATGGCGCGACAGACCTCTCCTGCCGCGCCTGCTGCTCCCCTCAGCAGTGTACCTCGTCAGTCTGCCTGTTCTGCTCCCCGCTCTGGCTCTGGTGAATTCTCTCACCCTCCCACGCTTCTGACTGTACCCAGTGCTTATATAAATAAATAAATAAATCTTAAAAACAAAACAAAAACAAAAACAGGAGAGGTAACTTAGACCCAGGAATCTAAAATTGGTATTGAATATTTTAGTTTAATATAGTAGTCTTTTCTTAAATAAGATTGATAGCCAATAACCTATTACTCTTTTCTTAATAGTAGGGCCAGTTTAAAATATTTTTGGCAAAAATACTCGAACTTTACGCAGGACTCCCAGCAAGGAAAGGTTAAAAGCCCTGGAAGGAATCCTCGGGCATTGCCATGCAAAATCAAAAGCTGCTACCTCTGGACTTTGGCATCAGGATGGTGCTTGTCTTCCAGTTTCCTTTCTTCTGCTGCTCTGAGAGGCTGAAGAACAGCTCTAGAAGAGAATTCAATCTCAGTTTCCTTTGCCTTCAGAGAACTCTATAATCAAGCAACAGTGATTTAACAAGAATCCAGGAAAATGGGTCATTCTTCCATTTAAGTAGAGAAAGCCTCTGTCTAAATTGACTTCTTTGTTCTTTCTTGCTTTCTGTCCTCTTGACACCAGCTAATTGTCTAAGCTCTTCACTGCTAGTTGTTTATTTCTGAGGCAGCAGAAAGCAGGATTCTAAGGAAGGATTGTGTGTGGTTATCTGACTCCAGCCCACCGAGAGTGGAGTAACAAAGCCCACAGCTAAACTATTGGAATGTCACTTTACAAATTGACCACCAAGAAATCCTGATGTTAACACACTGCGTTTGGGATTCTGTCATATTTCAGTGTCTGGGCCACAAAAGGTGTGGCCTGAATATTGGCACACTTTGGTGGAGTCTGGGCTGGGCACGACCAAGTTCATGGACACATCCAAGTTCATGGACACATTTCCTGTGTAATTAAATTGGAAGATTGAATAGATCACTTTCACTTTTTTTACAATGCAGAATCTTTTCTTTGAATGAGGCTTTCTCATCAAGGTGAGAAGCGTGATGTTCCAGATTTAAAGGTCCACATAAACAGTGTAGACAAAGAGAGGAAATGTCCCCTACCCCTCCTGGGCTCTGCTCAGGTCAGAGGAGCAGCCAGATAAACATGAGACACATTACTCGGGCGGTGGATCTGATCTAATTACACAGATATGGATGAAATTTCTGAAGTAAATGGGATAAAATGGGGGTTTTATCCCGAGCTCAGGAATGGGATAAGGGCCTGGGTATCAAGGAGGAGTAGGGACTCCCATGACACGGGGATGGGACTCTTATGTTTTGTCCTGCCATGTAGTTTCCTCTAATAGAAAGTTTATTTCTGGAGATAACCTTAAATCTTTAAGTGGTTATGTTCCAGGGCAGGGAGGGGGCAGCCCAGACCCCGCAAACCTGCCTATTCTAAATGGGTTCTGCCATCCGCCGCCTCAACACAAAACATATGAGACTTTAGTGGGAAGGAACTTTCATACAACTAGGAAACAACACAGAAAAGGCAAAGAATCTAGTTTCTAAATGAAGCACCCAAAGTGACCCGTCCCCTCGTGGGTAAAAGTCCACCCAAGCAGGACTGGCCCAGAGCAAGGCCCCAAAGCCTGCCACAGTCTAAAGCACCTTCCAGTGGGGACCCACAGAAAAGGAGCAGAAACAACAGACAAGTCTGGAGGGGAAAGAGCAAAATCAAAATCAAGACAAAACCCACCATGGTCCCCTCCCCACGGGTCTCACCCACATCTGTGTCACCCCTTCCACGACCACAAGGCAAGCGCAGTTTCCTCACGTGTCTCGGATCCACGTGCCTCCTCCAGGGCTCCTCCTGGCTCCATCCTGCTTCCTTCCTGCCTCAGTCTCCTATGCAGCTTCTTCTCTCTGCTCAGCTCCACCCTCCCTTGGGTGGGGCAGGAAACCTGGAACCTCCCCCTTTCCTGGGGACCACCCTGTTACTATCTGAGACTGTGTCCCAACATCCATATATTCCATCTTCATCACCATGGAAATGGTGGCAAAAATTGAAAGGGGGGAATTATTAGGGGAAAAGGCTGTCCTAAAGCTAATCCCATACAGGCTTTGTGGACTCCACCCCCACCCCAGGCCAAAGCCAAAGACACTGGGAACTCCACATCCCATCCCCACCCAAGGGAAGGTGGCTGGGACCTGAGGGTGGGGTTCAGCAGCCAGGTTGGTATAAAGCCAGACACGTGGGCTTTGAGGGGGGGTTCCCCATTTTGGCTCTAGGCCAGCTCGCAGCATCCGGCCAGCTCGGGGAGTGCCTTTGGGTTTCCAGGTCGGCAGATCGGGTAGGACGCGTTAAAGACTTTATTTCCCTATTTTCTCCCTGAGTTGTACATTTCCTTAATTCCCTTCTCCCTTGTAAATAGACCTTTTATGAACCTTTTGTGTGTGCCTGCAGTGGAGTATTCATAAGTCCCTTGTAAGCGCGCGGGTGAGGACCCACAGCCAGGCCACCCGTTCCATATCAGGGCTGCTCCGTGACAGTTAGGGGAATGGTAACAGTTTTTTCTGAACCTACAGGGATCCAACTGATGCTATCTTAAAATAGTCCACATGCCAGAGTGATATGTCTTGGGAAGGCCTGCTCCGCACATCTGGAGGAGGCCTAGCCTCCGATAGAAATGCTTATAAAGCAGACATCACAGAATGTTAGCAGCGTTCTCTGGAGATCTTGTATTTTGAGTGGGAAGAGGGTCTACATTGATTGTCCAATGAAGGTGACATGGAACATTTAATTAAGCCATATAACTCCTTTGTCTCTGACCAAATATTGAACTGGGGTCTGGGAGGGGGAGGGGGAATGTCAACATAGTCAACTAAGGCAAACAAACAGGCCCCTTTCTTAGTTTTATCTTGTATCCATTTTAGGGAAGAAATCCTAACAGCATTAATATTTATTAAAGCTTTCATATGTGCCAAACACCACACCAAACCTTTTACATATTTGGTATGTAATCATCAGAACTTCAATTGCAGGAGTTCTGCTGCAACTGGTTTAAAGAAAGGAGAATTTTCATTACATACTGATACCGGATTTGTCAGGCCTAGTCTCCCAGCCAGGAACGGACCCCAGGCTGCAGGGGCAGCGCTGAGCCCCGGCCACTAGACCCCCACGGGTTGGTGTCTCACGAAGCCGCAGCAGGAACTTCGCAGACGCTCAGGCCAGCAAGCGAGAAGAGGCAGGTTTGTTTAGAGAAAAAAAAGTTTATTGAGGAGAAAAAGAGCAGAAATAAAGTGGGACTCCCAGGCCAGGGAACCAGGACAGGGAGGGGCAAGGAAGCCCAAGTGGAGTCGTGTCTCAGGGAATATAGACCTTCTTCCCCTAATTATCCTAAAGCCCCACCCGTCTCTCTGTGATTGGTTAGTTCTCGGCTGTCTCACTTCATCTGCTACTGAGCGGGGGATCTTCACATTCCTTATCTAGCAGGTCTGTCTTTCCCCATTTGTTACATCTTCATCTTTATGGCCCAGTCCTCTGGATGGGCATCCCTGCATTGAAGTTAAACTGCTGCCCTTCTAAGTTGTCCATAAATTAAACCACTCTCCATTTCTCCAATCTCCGCCTCCCTTTACCACCTGAAGGAAACCAGGACCAGCATTAACAATGTTGTCCTTGGTCCTGGGATGTTTGTTTTTCCTAGTGGAATGGGTTACTTTCCCTTGCTTGTCCTTATCTCTGAAGCCTCCCTAAATTCTTCAGAGGTCCCCTCCTGCACTGTCCCTAAAACTGCCTAATAACCCCAGTTTTCCCTGTGTCTCAATACTATTGAAAAATACAGTGTAAAATACATCAGAAATGGTAAAATGCAGAGCCTTAAGTTCTTTTTCCTTCCTTTTGGTTTTATCCTCAGGGAGGCTCATTCTAGGTAATAGCACAGTAGATGGCAGCCAGCGATTTTAGGTTTACACCAATGGGAAAATCATGTCTCCTTCCCAGTGGGTCTAGCAAATAGGGGTCAAACCACAGTGACTTAGTTTGGGACACGTGATCAAAAGTAGTAGTCACTGGGGCCAGGAGGCTAAAAGGAGGTAATTGGCCAGAATTGGGTCTTATGTCTCCCTGTGGAGGGGAGAGGTAAGCTCGCTCCGTCTGAGGGACATGCACTAAAAAAGAAGGGAGTGATCACCCAAGAGAAAATTAAGATTCTATGAGAAGTCAAAGGGAAAGTAGAGGCTGGGCAGATAAGAACAACAGGTGTAGCTATAGAAGCTCATTTTCTATATAAGGAAGCGAAGGATCACAGTTTTTAAGTCACTTAGTTAAGGCCACACAGCAAGTGCTTCCGATGAGGACAGGAACACAAAAACAGAAAAGGAGGCGCCCCAAGACCAGAACCCTGGCTCACGCAGGGTGGTGGGGGTAGAAGGGATTAGCACAGCCATTGACACAGCCATGGACACCAAGACTCTTCCGTGCCAATACTCAGATTACAAAGCCCACGGTCCAAGCAGGTATCAGACTACTGTGGGAAGTGTGGAGCACAGAGCGGAGGGTGAAGATATGGAGACTGAGCCCAACAGACCCCAAAAGTTAAGACATGGAGATTGAGCCCTTTGTGGAATCTCTGGTTGGGTCCCTTTCAGATTCTGCAGGGTTGTCACAATCAGCATCTAACTGAAGGCTCACAAGGAGTGGCCCCTCCCAAAGAGAAGACTGTATCTCTGCAGTCTCTGCACAGGCTCTGGGGCAGCAGTCCTTCTGCCCACCTGTGCCTATGCAGGTGCTTCCTGTCACCAACTCTCCCTCTGCAGGGCAGCAGCCTCCTGCCTGCCTGTGACCTGTACCTGCCGGGCTTCTCTTCACTGACCTCCCTCAGCGGAGGCCGCTCTCCTCAAGGCCGCCCGCCTGCGACCATGCAGGCCTCTCTCAGCAAACCTGTCTCTTTGGGGCAGCTCTTCCTGCCCGCTTGTGCCTATGCAAGTTTCCCTTATTCTTCTGTTCCTTTCCCTAAGAAACCCGCCCTAAGAAACTGGGGAACTCGCCGCATGTCACTGAAATGGAAGCTCTGGTGACACCTTTCCCAGAGTAAACCCAAGGACCCCGCACCTCAAACCTACAGACTCCAAAGACGACAACACTGGGACAATTGGCAACTAGGACTGACTCCGGTATGTGCTGTTTTTGTTTTTTGTTTTATTTTTTTAAAGATTTATTTATGCATACAAGAGCTGGGGTACAGGCCAGAGATGCGGGGGGTGAGAGGATCCACCAGAGACAGAGTGGAGAACAGAACAGGCAGATTGACCGAAGGTCTACTGCTGAGGGGAGCAGTGGGCGAGACAGGAGAGGTCTACCGCACCATGTGGGTAGCTCCCTGGCCTGGAATAGGTCTCATGCTGCAGAGGCTTCAGATTGCTTCATAGTGTTGATGCTTAACCCCTTGCGCCACCAGGGAGGCAGTATGCACTGTTAATTTAGCCCTTGAACCACCACAGATTCTTGTCCCATGAAGCCTTAAAAAAAAAGAAATTTGCAGACATTCTAGATAAGCAAGCAGAGAGAAACAAACTTTGTTTAAGAAAGTAAAGAAAAGTTTATTTAAAGGGAGAAATCAAGGACTCCCAGTACCCCACACTTCAGAGGGGCAAGGAAGCTGTTGTGGGCCATGTCTAGGGGTACTTAAACTTTTTTTCTCTATTCTAAAATCTCATCATCCTACTTTGTGATTGGCTCTTTCTCCCAGGGGCCATACTCCTCCAGGCAGACATGCCACTTTTCCCAGCTCTTAGAGTTTCTCTTTTTACCACCCCTGTCCAAGGTCTCCTAAAATTTACTGTCCCTATTAGCCTCAAATTTCTCTGCCCTTATCTCAGAAGCTTCTTTTTTTAAAGATTTATTTATTTATGCATACAAGGGCTGGGGTACAGGCCAGAGATGCAGGGGGTGAGAGGATTCACCAGAGACAGAGTGGGGAGCAGAACAGGCAGACTGACTGAAATACACTGCTGAGGGGAGCAGCGGGCGAGTCAGAACAGGTCTGCTGCACCATGTGGGTAGCTCCCTGACCGGCCGGGGATCGAACTTGTGCTGCAGAGGCTGAGGATGGCTTCATTGTATGGTTCTTAATCCCTTGCACCACAAGGGAGGCCCTGGAAGCCTCTTTGAACTCAAGTAAGTCCCTGCCTGTGCTGTCCTAAAGCTGCCTAATTAACCATAACTTGCCCTGGGACTCAGGATCCAAAATGCCTCACATCTCTGACTAGGATGTGATGCTATTTCCCTGTCCAGAGGAAGGAGAGTGTCTTCCACCCAGCAACAGGTCAGCCAATGCGAGAACGCCATAGACTATATCAAACTCTGGTTTCCTCCAGTGAAAACTTCGGTTAGAACAGCCCATCTAAAATCTATTTAAGCTGGTTTAGGCTAGTTCAGGCTTTTGTTCTATGAGAAGAGGGTGTGAAGTATCTCTTGCTGTGAGACTGTGCTTCACAAATTGCCTTTGTTGTGGTTGTTTCTAAATAAACCCATTTCACTGGTGAAATAACTGCTTGCTTTTGTTTGAAGTCAATACTGGTGGTATTTTTGGCCTGGTTTCAGAGTCCATAACTATTTAAAAAGTAGTATATTCCGACACGAATCATTAGTACCTTTAGAAATATATAACTAATTGATGTTTTTAAGGCTATAAGACTTTTGAAAAGTTTATAGGTTTGATTAATTCTGAGTACATGTTTTCTTTTTTTAAAAAAATCTAACTTTTTTTTAGATTTTATTTATTTATTTATACAAGCACTGGGTACAGTCAGAAGCGCAGGAGGGTGAGAGGATTCACCAGAGCCAGAGCGGAGAGCAGAACAGGCAGACTGACGAAGTACACTGCTGAGGGGAGCAGCGGGCGGCAGGAGAGGTCTGTGTGCCATGTGGGATACTCACCCAGCGGCTGGGGATCGAACTGGTGCTGCAGAGGCTGCGGGCAGCTTCGCAACCCAGTGTTCAACCGCTGCACCACCAGGTAGGCCCTGAGTACATGTTTTCTAGTGGCCATCTTTTTGGTGGCAATACCATGTATCTTTTCCTTGATTCTACTTTTAAAACTTTTTTTTTTTATTTATTTTTTAAAGAGGCATGTATATTTATTTATTTATTTGTTTGTTTGTTTGTACATGCACTGGGTACAGTCAGAAGCGCGGGAGGGTGAGAGAATTCACCAGAGCAGGGAGCAGAACAGGCAGAAGGACCGAAGTACACTGCTGAGGGGAGCAGCGGGCGGCAGGAGAGGTCTGCGCGCCATGTGGGACCCTCTTCCGGTGGCCGGGGAGCAGCCGGGGATCGAACCGGCGCTGCAGAGGCTGCGGGCAGCTTCACAACCCAGCGCTCAACCGCTGCGCCACTGGGGAGGCCCCTTAAAACTTTTTAAAAACAGAGATTTTCCCATCTGTGGATAAGCAGCCCTAACCAGATTGTAGGTGCTGATCTCCTTTGGCTTATGTTGGGAATGGCTTTTACTTAGGAGATGAGAGAGTTATCTGAGCTCTCACATCACTCAATTCGATTTTACTGATGACTAAGGTTGTCAAACATTGGAAGAGAAACTTCTGATTATTTACAAGCCAAATCACCACTTTTTTTTTTTAAAGATTTATTTATTTATGCATACAAGAGCTGGGGTACAGGCCAGAGATGCAGGGGGTGGCGGTGGGGGTGTGTGTGAGAGAATTCACCAGAGACAGAGTGGGGAACAGAACAGGCAGACTGAGCAGCGGGCGAGTAAGGAGAGGTCTGCTGCGCCCTGTGGGTTGCTCTCTGGCCACCTGGGGATCAAACTTGTGCTGCGAAAGCTGCAGATTGCTTCATAGTGCAGTGCTTAACCCCTTGCACCACCAGGGAGGCCCACACACCACTTTTGAAGCAAAACACCGCATATCAATCAAAACTTATCCTTTTTCTAGGGGACAGCTTCTTTATTCCAAAGTAATGATAACCTCTTCCATCAGATTGTTCACATCTAAGGTGACATAGAAGCAGGCTTATAACACGATTAATATTAGGGTATTTGGGGCATGGGCAGGATGCACTCTGTTCTGGAGGGGAAAAAAAATATGTTCATCTTTCTGAGAGTTATATAAGACTATTCATTGATTGTCTTGTGACAACGATAAATATTTTCACTGCTAATGACAACTTGATTTTGTTGACACTGGTTAATCTTCAATCCAATGTCAACTTGTGAGCACAACTAGTTATTGCCTGTGCCTGGCACTCCTGGGCCTGAGAGCTCAGTTTTGAGTCCAGTCCACCCTGTTTCTTCAGCCTGTATCTGTTCCAGAGAAAAAAGATGCTTAAAGGTGCTCTCTACCACTTCCTGGTGGGCCAACCTGGGTCCTGGCAACTCTCAGCCCACCCCTGAGAGAGTTCTGAAGCAGGGGTGACTGGACAACACAGATTTCACTCTCTTAGCCCAGGGAGCTCCCTGGAGTCAGTGAGAGAGAAACACAGAGATGACCCAAAGGGTTAAAAACAAGTTGTTATTTAGCTCATTTAACTAGGAGAAAGGAAACCTGAGAATAGTTCTAATTAGAGATTTTAAATATCATCCTTAATCAAGAAATATTTATTGAGAGCACACCCTGCTCTGGGCAAGTGTTCCCCACAAGGAATAATTGCCCAAGGAACAATCCCTGGCTGTTCTGTCTCTGCAGAGAACAGAACAAAGGCAAATAGATCACATGGCAGACAGAGAGTCTCAAATTAGCCGTAGTGGCGAATTTTCACCATCATATAATGAGAAATGTTAAATGCTGGGATGATTTGCCAGGGAAATGGAGGAACCAGAAGTATGCCTGGATCTGGCTGCACCCATCAGTTCTGGGTGATTTAAGATCTTTATCTCACAGCAATCAGCTGCAGGAAAGCCTGACAAGGGTTCTGTTGTTTTTCTCTCTGTGTTATTTTGAACCTTAATTTGTATAAATACTACTGAGAAGTCTCTCATAAGTGTCAAGAACAGGTTATGAGAGAAAAGAGGAATGTCTGAACTTTGGCTGAGAGACATCACGATGAAAAACACCAAGACGTTTAAGTAAACATTTTCAAGTGATATGAAAAAAATAATCAAACATTAAAGGGAAATAGCAACTTGAGGACAATACTGAGGCTATGACATGTGACAAAATATTCACTATCTAATTATTCATTGCAATTGACTAGGAAAACAGTAAAGCCCCAACAGAGATTTTTGTCTGACCAACAAATGTATGAAAAAAAAAAAATGACCTGCTTACTTATAAAGTAAAATTAAATGCAAGCAATGTACTACAAATTATTTTCCAAAGAAATCAACTACAAAGGTTTTCAAAAATAGTTTCCATTGCTGATACACAGAAATGGACCTATTTGTAGATCAATGTGACTCTCTACATGTAAAACTCCTTAAAAACATTTTTAGCAATTCTCTTTGCACTTTTGGACCTCTTGCCTAAGAAATATCTAAAGCCCAAAATAGTGTCATTCAAAGAAGCTCATTGTTTGATCTATGATCACAAATAAAAGACATTCAACATTACCCACAATCACAAGAGATTGAAAGTAACCCAAACTTCCAGCGATAGGTGAATGCCTGTAAGCTGTGCTCTAGCATCCCAAATATTGGATAACATCTAGAACTATGCTTCTATGGAGTGACACAGACAGGGTCATGCTCAATATTAAATGGAAGAAGGAACAAGGCTAGGGAGTGACTCCGTTTCTCATCTGTAATAGGGAGAGTGACAATAGTCGTATCTTCTCCATTAGATTATTTGGGTTTCTAAGAGGAATTGTGCACAGAAAGTGCTTAGGGAGGCATCTGGCAAGTAGTAAGTGCTTAATAAATGACGGTTCTTATTTCTTTAAAGCAAGAAGTAACCTTGCATCAGTTTTTCCAGCGACAAATGGGTTTATTTGGAAATAGAACAATAGAAAGGGCAAATTGGGGTGCGTGTTCATGGGAAGACCTGGGTGCACATACTGAAGTCAAGGCTAACAACCCCCTTTATAACCTCAGGAAAACCTCCTCTGGGGCGGGAGACACGACAGGAGGCGCTGTCTCCCTTCCCATGGGAGGCACACAGCCTGCTGGGTTCCACGTGTGGGCATTCTCTACTGTCCCCACCTCGTTTAAATAGGGTTCTCATGCATTAATATTCATACTCTATTTATCACAAGCTGAGAGAAACTAAGCTTAGAAAAAAACTGAGCCAGAGAAAGACCCTGAGAAGAAATGGGTGGAAGGCAGGGGCTGTCTCCGTGGAGTGTTCAACCCGGGAGGGGTTCAAGTGTGTGCGGTTCAACTGATATTTTCTCCACTTTTTACTTTTGGTATTTTCTGAATTTTACTGCATGACTATCTCTACCACTTTTACAGTGGGTGATAAGATCAGATTTAAAAAACAATAACTTGGTTTAGTTCAACATACTCTCCAAAGATGAGAGAAATAGACTTTAGTGAAATTCAGTAGAAATGACCAACATTTGGCAGTAAATTCAGCAACTTTAATGGACAAAAGATGAGTGATGAGAGAAGGGACAGGGGTTGCCACCTCCATCCACTCACCCCCACCTCCCCCACCTGTCACCCCCTGGTTTTCTTTTTTAGATCATGCTAGGCCACAGCTGAGTCTAAAGGGGGTGTCTCCAGTGACCGTAAAGCTGTCTGCACAGGCTCCTAGCGTTCTTTTCTCCACCAAGCAGAGAACTGCAAAGACAGATTTTTCATAAAAGCCAAGCTTTTATATAACTAAAAGCCTGACTCATCTTGCTTGACTTAATGAATGCCTAAATGGATTTTTATTTTTACATTCTCAAAAAAAAAAAAAAAGCAAAGCAACCCGAGGCTCTATCTTTGAGTCAGCAATAGTTTTGCTTTTTTTTTTTTTAAGTTTTCATATCCCTTATTAAAAAAAAATAATAAGTAGGAAAAAACCCTTCCCCTCATTTTTTCCAGAAGACCATCGAGGTCTACACGGATGGGTAGATTGGTCTGTTTGTACCTACACAGACGTGAGTGATACCCGGGGTCTCCTGGGGCAGAGGGAAGAAATGGGCCAGTAGTGGCAGAAAAGGAGTGATCACTCCTGAATTCTAATGTCCTGGCATTCATCTCAAGGACAACTGTGAATAGGGCTTGGGATAATTATCCTCAAATAACCTCCCACAAATGACACACATCTCATAACCAGAAAACATTCCGAGCCTTCCCCACCCCTTGCTTCCTTCCTCGCCTGTTCTTTTAAGAGTTGTTTGATGAACAGCCACGGCCCACCATCCCCACCTTCTCTGCCCGCTCCCCTCCCGCCCGGGGCCTGCAAAGAAAGGGTCTCTTCATGAACAGGGCAGCTGTGTGTGGCTCCCCGAGCCCGCCCCCAGGCAGGAAGGTGGAACCCCCTGAATGAGATGGGCCGGGCTCCTTCCACCCCCGGCCCAGCTCTTCAGGGCTGCTTTGTGAGGCTGCCTCTGAGTTTGGGCTGCACAGGAAAAGACTCAGGGGGCATTTGCAGGGTGGCCCAAGGGTTCTGGAGCTCCATACAAACGCTGCCTTATGCTGCTCAGCTGCTCCTTGGCCGGCTGATTGGCTAGAGAAGAAAACTAAGAAAGAGTGTTTGAGTCTTTGCTGTGACCATGAAAAATAGATCATGCTGAGACTTTAAAAATAAATGAATGTGCCTCACCCTGGGCACAAAATGCCAAGCAGGAGTCTGGAGGTTTCTTTTCTGGAGAAGCTAAGAGGAAGAGGCTTTGCCTGAGAGTGAGCGATCTCAGCATTTTGGACCAGTTCATTCTCTGTGGGGGGCGGGTGTCCTGGCCTGCAAGGTGTTCAACAGTATCACTGGGCTCCACCCGCCTCTGGAGTTGTGATTTAAAAAAAAAAATGTCCCGGGACATTGCCAGATATCCTGTGGGGATGGGTTTGCCACTCAGTTAATATGAATTTCAGGCACACGTGCAATTTTATAATATTCTCATACCAGCAACTTATTTGTTGATCCTATGAAATTCACTTACCTGGACACACGGTCTGTTTATTTGCTAAATCCGGCATCTTTACCCGAAGGCATTTGAAAACCACTGCCTTAAAGATATCAAGA
The DNA here is from genome assembly GCF_964194135.1 of Talpa europaea. Lineage (NCBI taxonomy): Eukaryota > Metazoa > Chordata > Mammalia > Eulipotyphla > Talpidae > Talpa > Talpa europaea. Next base: position 153,731,124 of record NC_140068.1, read on the forward strand.
ATGGGGTGGATGGTCTTGAGGTTCGGGGGTGTCAGAAGAGGGATGGGTTGGTGGGTTAATACCCCGTCTGGGGATGGAACAGTCTGGCTCTCATCCTCCTTATGCATCGCCCCCTCTCCGGATGCACCCCCCACCCCCACCCCTGGCCATTACTGCTCCACAACAGATTGCAACAGAAGGCTTCTCCTCTGGGGGAACTCAGTGGGACCACAAAACCACCCCCGTATACTGATACTGGGGTTCTGTAAAGGAAGGACTAACTCGGGCCCGCAATAAGCCTCGTCCTGTGTGTGTCCGCCTACTTCCCACCAGCTTTTTGGGAAGCCTCGCTCTTATCTTAGTGGAAAACCAATGATTTAAGAGGAAAACTACCAACGTAACAGAGAAACTGTACCTACCCTTTTTTTCTCCATTTCTTTCACTAGAACCCCAAATATACTCAAGATGGCAAGTGCCCAGTTCTAAGTGATGAGGCACTGGTCCAAGCCACTTAGGAGAATCCAAGGGGACCCAAATGACTTGATTAGCGAGGCCTATTGGGGGCCTCTGGAAAAACTTTTGCTTTGCTGATAAAGGCATCAAAAATGGCTGACACTATCTGGTCCTTTTTTTTCTCTTTCTGAAGGTGATATTTGAAATCAAGGCAATAATATTATGGTCTGGAGGGAAAGTTCAAAAGAATTAATAAAAATACCAGCCTAATCCAATGTCTACCATCTACCTATCACCATATTTCTTGTTAAATGAGAAAGAAACTGCTCTTTGTTTAAATATTTTATTACTTGTAGCTGAATGCATCCTTAACTGATTCTGAAAACAAAGTAAATAATTCAGGATGTAGAAGAATAAACAAAAAAACCCACGACTCACTCAAACTTATTTAATATCGTTAGAGAAATTGAGTATTAATGAATTATTCATCCCAAAGAGCACATTTTTATTACCTTCTTATTTATGCTTCCAATGTTTCTTTATACAATTGAAGATAAATGCAAGAAATAGGTGTATGGCTTCTCTTTTACACTAAAGATAATATACTGTATGCATTCAATGAAATACCCTATACAATATTTTATACCTTTCTTTCATCACTTAATGATTTAGCTTGTAGATCTCTTCACATTAGTGAGGAATCTTCCACATGCCTTTTTGTAGCTGCATAATAATCAACCCAATGGTTGTGTCTTCGTTTATTCAACAAGTAATTAACTGCTAATTATATGGATTTTTTTATAGTCACCAAATTTTACAAATTATGCCACACTCAGTAAACGTATACATATGTCCTTTCATGCTTCCGGAGATTGTGGAGGATATATTCCCAGAAGAGAGATCGCTCAGTCAAAGGGAACATATATACCTTATTTTTGGTAGATTGCCAGATTTCCCTCCAGAAGGGATTGTATGTTTTTTAACCAACAAAATCAGGGGGTGTCTAGTTCTCCTCAGTCTTTTCTGGTAGAGTTTACACTTATATTCTTCTTCTAAGTGAAAATGCTTGTATTTTCATATGTTTAATGGTGATTTATAGTTCTTTCTTCCAGGAGCTCTCCATCTCTTTTGTCCTTAGATTTTGTTTTTATTTGGATTTCTAGAAGCATGTGCGCATGCACACGCAGGAGATAAGCCCTTTGTGATATAATTTACAAATATTGTCCAGCTCTCTCCTTTGATTTTGCTTTTGGTGTTCTTACAATATTTTGTTGTGGTTTTTTTTTTTTTTTTAAAGATTTATTTATTTATGTAAAGAAGAACTGGGGTACAGGCCAGAGGTGTGGGCGTGAGAGGATCCACCAGGGACAGAGCGGGGAACAGAACAGGCAGACTGACTGAAATACACTGCTGAGGGAGAAGAGGGCGAGTCAGGAGAGGTCTGCTGTGCCGTGTGGGTAGCTCCCTGGCCAGGGATTGAACTCATGCTGCAGTAGCTGTAAATTGCTTCATAGTGCTGACACTTAACCCCTTGTGCCACAAGGGAGGCCCCCAATATTATGTTGTTGTACGTCAATCTTCTCTGAATTTTGAATCACAACTAGAAAGGCTCTCTAGTCCTTAACTAAAAAGGAACTTGCCTTATTTCCTTCTAATAGATATTTATAAGGTATAACTACTATGAGGTATAACTACTTACATTGAAATCTTTGGTCCATTTTGGGTCTATCTGATATGGAGTATGGATTCAATTCAATTTATTACAAATGACTCCCCAGTTACCACAACATATTTTACTAAAAAGTTCTTCTTTACTCCACTGTTTGGAGATGTTACCTTTGTCATATATTAAATTTATAGCTTGCGTCTATTACTGCACTTTGATTCTGTTCCAAGAATTCTTCCTTTTATGTACTCTGTTTTTTATTACCAAGGCTTGTGTGTGTTTTCATATCTGACAAAGCTCCTCCCCTCTTAATGTGCTTCCCCTTGGAATTTTTATGATAATAGCCATCCTGATGGGTGTGAAAAGGTGTCTCATTGTAGTTTTGATTTGTTTCTCTAATGGTTAGTGAGATTAAGCATCTTTTCATAAGCTTATTGGCCATTTGTATGTACTGTGTTTAAGGAACTTTCTCCCCATAGATTGCTTATAATAGTGGAACTTATTATATTGTATTATATTCCTTTTAGGGCAGTGGTTCTCAAATAGGGTTCCTAGGCTAACAGCAGCACCAGTACCTGAGAACTTGTTAGATGCAATTTCTCAGCTCCTACCACACACCTACTGAATCAGAAACTCTGGGAGTGGCCCAGCAACCTTGATTCTGCTGTACACCAAGCGGGGTACCTCTCTATTTATAAGGTCTGGAAGAACAGAAACTACACCTGTCTCCCATTGTACCCTGACAGGGAGTGGGGAGAGGGAAGGATGGTACCTGGCATGGATTAACAGTCAATGAATATTTGTTAAGCAAATAAATTAAGTGTTGTGACTTGCTCAAGGTCATAAAATTGGTTGGTGAAGGTTTAGTTAAGTTACCTCTTTCATTGCCTGGCTTGTGGTGTGAGGTTAATAGGAATACCCTGATATTTAGCTGGTGTTTGTTGAGGAGTTACTATGTAGTCAATATTTTTCAAAATTTGGGCCAAATGTTCTAGCTGTAGTGATGATTTGTGAGGCATCAATGGATGGCTTTTTCAGGTACAAGAATTGGGGACATTTAGACTTCATTAAAGACCAGGGGGACTCTTGTGAAAAAGACAGTAGCAGATTGTGTTTGTTATAGGGCAAACCAAGTCAGTATAAGGACATTTTTTAAAAAAAATAAATGTGTGTTTTGGAGTTCCCCAAAGACTAAATTTCTATAGATAACCCCTCCTTCCCATTGAATTTCTTTTTATCTGAATATTTTCATCACTTCAGGATAATAAAATAGCAACACACGGTCAAAGAACCATTTATGGAAAAACAACAATTTTCTAATTCGCTGGGATATAAAATTCAGTTAATTATAAGATGAATACACAGCACCTAGGGTTAAGTATGTGTTTTGCACAATAGTTTTACGTTCTGAAGGGGAAAAAATGAAAGAGTAACTAAACAAAGCAGATTGTTCTTCTAGAATTTTGAGTGGTGGTGTGCAGTTCAAGACTTCCTATTTTAACAATTGTTGGAACATGGATGCTTTTCAATAAAACTTTAAGAGTACTTTAAGTGTATCCTAAAAATATATCACATGCGGTAGTAGAAAGCACTCCTGTGAGTCTCACTGGATTCCTTTAGGAAGGCAAAGGCTCTTGTTCCAGAGGAAGCTGAGAAACGTGAAAGGCAAAACACAGTGTGGCCAAATCTCATTTCTAAGGAAAAACTTCCCCCAACTTCCATTTTACAAAACGACTTTGGTAAAAGTTCACACATTGTTTTCTGCTTTATCAGAAGTGGATCTAATGCTGGTTAAACGCCAGCACTGTGAGTGTCCAATAACAACAGATGAATGACTTGAATCAGGCAGGAGTTTTGCCTTGAACCTTCCAAGACAGTGCTCTAAGGGAAGAGCCCACAGTTGTTTTGTGTGGATTTGCTGCTGCTAAAGCCAGACAGAAAATAAAAAGAGAAGACAAATGTAAAGCTAGAAAGCTTCCAAACCAAAGCTTGTTGCTTATTCTGAAAATAGTCCACCATTCAATAGAAATGAAAATTCTCTAGAAATTTCTAACTAGAAGCTTTTAATTTAAACTGAGAATGAACAAATGAATGAACTCATTTGATTGAATGAAGTCAGGTGAATTTAAGTAAGTTGCCTAATCTGTCCATGCCTCAATTTTCTGACTTTGAGAATGGGGATAATAATAGCACTTATTTCATCAAGTTATTGTGAGATTTATGCAAGCCCAGTGCTTTGCAAAATGTCTGACAAACATTCACTGTCCAATAATTGTTCATTATTGCTTTCAGTTCTTTCCTTTGACATTCATCTGCACCATCCCTTATCTGTAATTCACAAAACCCGAAAAGTCCTCATTTGGCAGGACATCTTGCCCTGAATTGATAAAAGGCTAATGGAAAGTTTCTTGATCCCTTTGGTGAAAAAATTAATAGGTTTTGCTGCAGAAATAGTAATGTATTTACTTTTGTAAAACTCCCTAAATTCTAAATTCCAAGTCATTGTTGGTTCCACAGTAGTTGTAAACCTATTCAACATGATACCAATACAACTGGTAGAAAAAGAAGGAACTTTGGATTCACAGACACCTGGCTTTGGATCCAGGCCTGGCAAGAATCTGCTTTTTTAGCGTCAGAGAACCACTTCCCTTCCCTACAGACTCAGGTCGTTGATAGGTACAGTTGACCCTGGAATGATGAGGGACTAAGGGTAACCACCCCATGTGCAGTTGAAAATCCACATGTATCTTTTGACTTCCCCCAAATTAGCCACAGTATTCCCTGGACCCCAGGACGCTGAAGTCCCTTGCAGCCTGCCTGCCCTCTGTGCAGATTCACGTGCACGATTCCCCCCACCAGTCACCATTTTTGGAACCTGTGGAGTATGGAGGGTTGGCTGTATTTATTGAAAAAACAGCCACGTATCAATGGACGGCTGACGCAGGTCAAACCCATGTTGTTGAAAGGTGAACTGTTACTCCTTTTACTACACAGGTGCGCAGTTCCTCAAATGCCTGCTCCTCCGGACAACCTCCCATTTGAAGACTGCCTGAATTGTTCCAGGTCACTGTCCCTGGCCTGCCTGGTTAACTGCAGGTGGGTGGCCTATGAGCCAAATGAGAAAGTTCTATGGATTTCCAAGAATAGAGAGAAGCACTCAAATGAAGAGAGCCTGCTGATTTATTGGTGTTTTCCTGCTTGCTTCTGACAGCCACTTGCAATCCGTGAGTTAACTTTTTTTTTAAAGATTTATTTATTTATGCATATAAGAACTGGGGTACAAGCCAGAGGACTCACCAGAAAAAGTGGGAACAGAACAGGCAGGTCTACTGAAATACACTGCTGAGGGGAGCAGCAGGAGGGGGAGGTGAGGTCTGCTGTGCCATGTGGGTAGCTCCTGGCTGGCAAAGACCTAACGCTTGCTGCAGAGGCTGCAGACCTCACAGTGCTGTGCTCCACTCCTTGCACCACCGCCACCAGGGAGGGCCGTGATTTAACTTTCTAAAGAGCTTGCCACCCCCAATTAAATACAGGAATAAAGGCACAGATATAAACAGCTGATAGTTTGAGGTGGTGCTGATTTCAATTCACATGTAAGTTGGAAGCGGGGGACGGGGTTCCCTCACATCTTACTATGGTTGGCTGAAGGAAGCAGCAAGTGGAACAGCAGAGGATGTAGAAGAGGCAAGGTTTAAGGTTGGTTCATTTGCCGGGACTGATTGGACTGAGGGAGGATGTTTAGTCAGATCTTCTCAGTCCTGGCTGCACAGCAGACAAACCTGGGCACCTTAAACAAATGCCCAGGTCCTCTGTGGAGGGGTTGGGGTAGACTCCCTGGGGACAGGTCCAGGCATCAGAGAGTCAAAACACTCTCTCCAGGGGATTCACATTGGAAGTTGCCCTAGGTTAGTGAGCTGCTTCAGAGGTGCCTGGAAGGTGCCCACGTCTCACCCCCAAAGACTCTGATCCAACTGACCTGGAATAAGATTGACCTACCATGTGATCCGGCATCAGGATTTAAAAAAGAAAACAAACAAACTTCGCCAGTGATTGTATTGTGATTGTGCAGTGACAGCGATCGACTGTCATCGTAACTGATTGTAACAGTGGGGACCACCACCCAGGGAGTCCAGGTTTTCTCCAAATGTAGGGAATCCCTTCCTCCCTATAAATGGGTTTCCTAGACTTTCAGACAGTGTGACAATAATTTCCCAATGCTTATTTGCCTCGTGGCTGAAAATTCACGTTTTCAAGGAAAAAAAATTACATTTTTGAATGAAAAACTGAAAGCATAACTCCCAGCCGTGTATTTTTCCTGCTGCTAACAATCACTGTCATCATTTGAAATAATACCTGAGCACTGAAGAGGAATGGAAAGAACTAGAAAATATGTACTACTAATGAGTTTTTAAAAAAATGATTAATGAGAGGGGCCTCCCCGGTGGCGCAGCGGTTGAGCGCTGGGTTGCGAAGCTACCCGCGGCCTCTGCGGCGCCGGTTCGATCCCCGGCTGCTCCCCGGCCACCGGAGGAGGGTCCCGCATGGCGCGCAGACCTCTCCTGCCGCCCGCTGCTCCCCTCAGCAGTGTACTTCGGTCCTTCTGCCTGCTCTGCTCCCCGCTCTGGCTCTGGTGAATTCTCTCACCCTCCCGCGCTTCTGACTGTACCCAGTGCTTGTATAAACAAAACAAACAAACAAACCAGCAAACAAATAAATAAAGCATGCTCCTATAAAAAAAAAATGATTAATGAGCATTTTTATTTTATTTTATTTATTTTTAATGACCATGTATAATGAGTCTGAGAAGGTGATGGATATCACATGCAAGATACATTTGCACACATTGCTCTGCATTTGATAGTTAAGAATTGTTTTATTTTTCCTCAGCAGTCAAATAGCTTCTATGCTATGTCTTCGCTTCATAGCACTTTACCCTCCCCCGAGACTCAGGATGACCTTGGCTTCTCGGAGAGAAGCAGTGTCTGAGCAGAAGAGACTGAACCCACCATTAAAGATCCTGCTTCATCAACCTTCTCACCACTCCTGGGCTTTGCTCTACACCCACTCTTGGGGCCAGAAGGGCAAGCCTGCTTTCCTCACCCTGACCTTCAACGCCCCCCTCTCTACTTCCTATGAGATGCTGCCCAGACTCCTTACCTGGCTTTCACCGCCTTTCCCTGCTTCATTCTTGTTCCTTCCCAGCCTCTTCAACTGCCAGGCCTCACTGTGCCAGCAAGCCACAGAAGGCGGCTCACCTGGCCTCCAGGCTTCCTGGCACCTGGTCTTGCCCATCCCACCTGGTGAATTGCCAACTTCTTTCATAATCAAATATCACCCCTTTGTTTTTGTTTTTGTTTTTTTAAGATTTATTTATTTCTGCATACAAGAGCTGGGGTACAGGCCAGAGGTGTGGGGGTAAGAGGATTCACCAGAGACAGAGCGGGGAACAGAACAGGCAGACTGACTGAAATACACTGCTGAGGGAGCAGAGGGCGAGTCAGGAGAGGTCTGCTGTGCCGTGTGGGTAGCTCCCTGGCCAGGGATTGAACTCATGCTGCAGAGGCTGCAGACAGCTTCATAGTGCTACATCTTAACCCCTTGTACCACCAGGGCGCCCTATCCTCTTAACTTTTCACAGCACTTCTAGTCATTACCTTTATATTTAATCTTCAAAATGATGACTTTTTGAGTTTATAGTTCTTTTTTTTTTTAATTGTATTACTATTTTGTTGAGGTGAGGTTGACTTACAACACTGTCTGTGTATGATTTAGGGGTACAGATTCATACCTCCTCACATGTATGTTACCAGACCACACCACCACAAAACACCAATAACCCTCTACCACAGTCCATTAAGCACCCCTTTTGGTTCTCTCCTGCCAGCCTTCCCCTCTAAGACCAGATTTGTTTAATCTCTATAGTGTCAGAGCCACAGAGAAGTAAGCACAGGAATTGATGCACAGCTGGCTCATAGGCTTGGTTCTGGAACTTACTAGTATGTGACCCTTGATAAATTCCTTCATCCTTTTGAATGATGGTTTCCTTGTCAGTTAGAGACATAAACACCCACCTTACAGGTTGGTAGGAAGAGGAAATGTGTAGAATGTTTAGGAAAGCACTGGGCCCCATAATTGATGAGTGTGCTTATTGACACTGGATGGGATGTCGGAGTCCCTCAGAGTCCGATCACTAACTTCACAGCCAGCATAGCCTGCGTGGGCTGCCTCCTTCCCAGACCTCTGCTACTCCTGAGAAGAAACACTGCTGCCTTGGCTTGGCGGCCCCCTGGCCTCTGCAAAATTCATGGGATTTCACTCTCTTCTGGATCAATAAAGAACACTCGCTATTGCAGTTTTGGGGTATCAGGCAGGGCCAGGTTAACTAACTATCTTCATTAAAACAGCAACAATCACTAAAAAATGATTGAGTCACTATTTTCAGCACTTCACAAAGAGAGTAAGTGCTCTCCCCAAATAGATTAGTGGGGGTGTCCACTGGCCAAGTGAAGAGCCATTAGAGATGCCTCTGTGGTCGTTTGTTAGGACCAGGAATATTCTTTGATAGACTGGGTTTAGGGCGAATTCCCATATATATCTCGAGCGTTTTCCTGCCCTAGAGAAATGGAAATCACCAGCATGAGGCACCTTGGACAGGGAGGACAGTTTAAGGAGACAAGCGAATTTTTCAAGACCCAAGCTGGGGGACCTCCACTGAAGTCAATCTTCTCTAAGCATTTCGAGCATCCAGGATCGCGGTGCGCCCCCCTAGTGTGTTCAGCCACACAGTGCTTAGCTCGTTGCTCTGGCTGGCTGGCCCCAGCGAGGCTGCGAATGAGGGGGAAGCGCTTCCAGTCTCCTTCTGCTGACTCCTCTGGGTAGTGTCTCTGCCTCCAGTATTTTCCAGTATTTCCCTCTTTAGTGGTTTTCTCCATAGGTCAGGAACTCCTTAGCCCACCCTGGGTCCTCCCTGAGACCCAGAACATTCTCTCTTTTCCTCAGCCAGACTCCTCACAGGAAGCCCTCAGCTGCGTCTCCATTGACCTCCTACCTACTCATCGAGCCCTTGAGATCTGACTCTGTGCCCGCCATCAGCTGAAACAGCTCTGCTTGGCACAGCGAGTCAGATGATCCCAGCCCTCCCCTCTGCTGCCTTGTGTAGCCAGTAACAATCCCGACTGCTGCTTCGAGTGCTTTCTTCCCCTTCTGAAGATTCTGTGTCCTCTTGGCTTTCCTTCTGCCTTTCCAAGCATTCTTTGAGCTGCTTTGCTGTTCTCTCCTCTGCTTGCCCTGAAGTGCTGTGTTGCTTGTTGCATCCTCTCTTGATATGCTTGAAGCTTCAAACCCCTGCTTGCAGCCAGGTCTCAACCCCATACCTAAGCCTGTAGAAGTCAAGCCTCTCACCTTAACTTCCCCACCTGTAAAATGGCAGTCTGCATGAGGCAAGGGTAGGACCTGCAGTATTTTAAGGTGTTGTATTTAAGTAAAATATGGCACGATTTTTTCTTTCTTTTTTAATTTTCCAGCTTTATTGAGAAATAATGGAAACATTACTGTCTATATATTTAAGGTGTGCAGCGCAAAGTTTGATCTACATAGAAGGTGAAATCATAGCACAATTTTTATGGATGCCAGGCTTCCTTTTGCCAGGCTTCCTTTTCCAGAAGTGCTGGAAAATTGCCAGCACTTTCTGGGTTCTCTGGGGAGCCTGCGCTCCCGGGGAAGCAGGTTGAAGTGTGAGCGCCCTTGTGCTGCCTCTGCACACGTCTGCGGATGTGTATTACACGCAAAACCTCTTTTGGGGAAATGAGAATTAAAACCGTTTCCCCTCTATTAGCTAACAGAAGTTTGCCCAGGTTTGCTGAGGGGGATGCCTGATTTTTATAACTTAAGTTGGCACTTGAGCTTTCTTACCGCAGGAGGACTTTTTATTTATTGTATTTGATAAAAGCATAATTCAGGATATTAGTCAGGGCTTTTTGGGAACAACTCACTGACTCAACTCATTGGCAAATTACATAGTTAAAATAAATATACCCTTCTGGGTTCTGTCTGAGGAGTCACTCTGTCGCTTATTTAAAGGACCTAATGAGCTAGAATTACAGCATAAAAAGCTCCTTTTACATCCCAGATTCCTTTCTGTCCGGTAAAGGTGATAATACTCCATGAACGGCCAGTGCCAATTCTGAGCAGAAAGTCATTGAGAAGACAAAGGATCGGCCTGCCCGGGGTGTGGGCAGAGTGCCAGGCATGCTCGCTGACCTCTGGTTTTGATACACATCCTCTGAAATTAGTCCTCACCCCCTTCTTCTCTCTTTTAGACTTTGTTTCTGTCTGTGACCTGTCTGTCCTCTAGGCCAGGCTCCACAGTCCCCAGGGCTGCATTCTTTTACAAATCAAGCACCCTGGGTGTCCATGTTGAAAATGCCACTGCTGGCTGGGTCTTGGGTTCCTAGGCTGCTAGATAGGCCTATGCCACAGCCTGGCACCTGTGTCGAGTGGGGCCCATGGTGAGGAGGGCTCAGCTGGTGTGTGGAAGGCCCTCACTTACTATTTTGTGCTCCCTGGGGTGGAAGTGAGCAGGCTGAATGTCTTCCTGAAGTCCCAGCAGGGAGACCACCAGAGGCTAGGGCTCCCCTCCTACCCCATCCGGGGAGATGGTGACAATACTCTAGTCCATAATTCTCATGGCCTAGCTCTGCCTGCCAGCTGTGACGATGAATAAGAGAGCCTGCTGCACTGCCCAAGCACCGGGGACCACGCTGGTTTGGACCATCACTGCACAAAGACCGGAAAAGTGCACTGGACTTAAAGTTCACCTTCTTTTTTTGTGTGAAATGATGATGCGTGCACTGATCTTCCCTCCCTTTGCTATGGCAGGAGATGGCCCTCAATAACTTAATTAGTCACAGACCAGGACTAATGAGTCATGGAGAAAAAAAAAAAAATCCCACAATTGGTATTTGAAAGGCAGGATGTGCAGTGGTAATTGTATAGAGCTGAACCCAGACATTTTGGGTTCAAGCGTGGTCCTATACCTACGTGTGTGAGTGTGTGTGTGTGTGTGTGTGTGTGTGTGTGTGTGTGTGTGTGTGAGAGAGAGAGAGAGAGAGAGTTAGGCTTCAAACTCTATGCTCTGATGGACTAGAATTTCACAGGTCAGGGAGTGGCTAAAGGTTTTTCTTTCTGGTTTTTCAAATTTCTCTTCCCTTGCTCCCTTGCAATAGAGCAGCCTGAGACCACCACGTTCCAGCTTCTTTCTCTGGAGCCCATGCCGATCCTCATGGTTCTTGGAAGTCTAAGATGTTCCAAACCCTAAAATGTACTTTTCACTGCAAATAGATTTCAAGACTTCCCTTGTTGCATTAGCCCTTACAATAATTTCATTCCTTTCAAATATTTTACCTTCAGCCCATTTGTTTATTCAACCAGCCAAGCAACCAAGCAACCGGCCAAACAACCAACCAGTTTTCTGGCGCTCCATGCCCTTGGTGGGACGCCAGTTTCCATTTAGAGCATCAGTGATATTTCAGTGAGCTCTGGGTGCTGGGTGCACAGAGGAGGCTCAGTTCGTCCAGTGGAGGGGCACAGGGCTAAGAATGCTGTTAGGGAAGCTTTTCCAAAATAAGGTACTGTGGGTCCTAAGGGTAAGTGGCAGTTGGCCATATGAAGGGCTGGGGTTTGCAAGAAAGCCGAACGAAACAGCCAGCCTGGGAGGGAAGGCGTCGGTCCTTATAGGGGCTGCGAAGCCTGTGTGCAAACCTTGAGTCCGCGACTTCCTTGCGATATGACCTCGGGGGCACCACACTGAGTATTGGCTCCCCAGTGACACACCTGTCCTAACGTTCCTATCCTGGGATTGTATTGTCTTACTTGGCAAAATGGACTTTACAGATGTGATTCAATTAGGGATACTGAGACGGGGAGATTATCCTGGATTACCTGAGTGAGTTGTACGTCATCACAAGGATCCGCATAAGAGGAGGCAGGAAAGCAGACAGGGGAGAATGATGGAGACAGGTCAAGTGCTATGACCATGTGGTGAGGATGACAGGCGGCCTCGAGAAGGTGGGAGAGGTAAGGAAATACAGAACCTCCAGGGGGAATGCAGCTCTGCAGACATCTTGATTTTGAAAGTGATGTTGGGCTTCTGACCTCCAGAACTGTAAGGTGATAAAATGTGTGTTGTTGTAAACCACTCAATCTGTGGCATATGCTACAACAGTAACAGGAAATGAATACAGGGACAAGCTATTTAATATCCCGGTGCCTGATGGCCTCATCTGTGCAAGGGGTTATGAAAGCCCTTCCCCAGATGACTCTCCTGAGAGGTACGTGAAGTTACACAATAGAAAGTCCTTAGAATTTAGTGTCGCGCATGTGGTAAGCGCTCGATTATCACATTATGCTAAAAGTTGGTCGTTGTAGTCCACACGAAATAAGGATATACAGAGCATTTTAAGCAAGAAAATGACACGCGCAGGATTGCACTTTAGGCAGCTTCAGTGGGGGGCAAGGTGGTGAATGGGTTTATGGAATGGGGGAGCAAAGACCTGTTTCTGGGGGACCAGTTAGAAGACTACTGTGTTAGCCCAGGAAGTGACAGTGAGGATGAGATCAAAGACTTCCCTTCGCCTTCTGTCTCACCACCCCATTTAATTTTTAATGCTTTTAATATTGTTGTCAACACTGTTCACTGTGAACCAAGAATTTGTCCTCCAGTTCTTCTCCCTTAAAAGAACCTCATAAATGGTCAGATGTTACCCGCCCCCCCCAACACCCCTCCTGGAGCGGAGACTCCATCCTGTGTGATGTAAAGGTTATTAATTGGCTTATTTTTGGTTGTGGAATCAGTTGGCCCAATTCTAGGTAAAAGGGAGCTCTGTGAGGGCTTCCGGTGAAAGGTCCCTCTCTAGTGAATTGTAAAAAAAGCCATCCTTTATTCTCTCTCTCTCTCTTTCTCTCTCTGGCCTTGGTAATGTCTGTGTGTTATGCCTGCACTGCAGCAGCCATCTTGCTTCTACTGTTGGGATAAAGCAAAACAAGATGGCAAGAAGAACCTGGACATTTTTCTTTTTCTTTTCTTTCTTTCTTTTTTTTTTTTGAAGATTTATTTATTTATTTTTGTGTAGAAGAACTGGGGTATTGGCCAGAGGTGGGGAGGGGGGTGAGAGGATTCACCAGAGACAGAGCGGGGAACAGAACAGGCAGACTGACTGAAATACACTGCTGAGGGGAGCAGCGGGCGAGTCAGGAGAGGTCTGCTGCGCCATGTGGGTAGCTCCCTGGCTGGGGATCGAACTCAGGCCGTAGCAGTGAGAGTGCTGAGATTCAACCCCTAGGCCATCAGGGAGGCCCCTCAAGATGACATTTTTCAACCACTGGTTATAAACCCCCAAAGTCTTTTCCACAAGACATTACAAGACAAAAGCAATTGCCTAATACACAATCTGAGGTTATCATCTGATAAGATTGTGAGCCCCTCAATCATGAAGTTTTTATGTCTGTAAGTACCTGAGATGCTTGGCACATCGTGGGTGCACTATTCTATTAGACTTTTCAGTCAGACAAGATGGGGATACAGGCTGGTGGGGGAGAGGGAAGAATCCAAGATGTTTCCCTAGTTTAGGGCCTGAGCGAGCAGGCTGGCGGGCATGGCCTGGAGAGCGTGACACTGAGGTGGAACAGCCCAGACTTATTTTACTACTGGGATGGGACATTGTTGTGGTGACCTTTTTAGCCTCTATTTCCACTGTGTCTCCAGTTGCCACCACAGTCCCATTGTGAAAACAGTGAGCAAGACCAAACCTGGGATCCCAGACAGCAGGCCTAGCACATGGGTAGGGCTGCTTGCAATTCCTGTTTCTATCTTTTGCCACACCCCAGCGTTTTATTAGCGACTCCCTCACCCATCACTATGGGCCTTGTCCTAACTTGCTGTTTTATATAATCATTCTCTGCTCGAGAGCAGTTCTTGTTAAACTACGTCAGGATTCTGATCTTGCAGGTGTGTTGAAAGATGAAGTAGAGTGACAACTTCCACAGGAGAGAAGAAAGTTGTTCTTTTAGCAATTTAAATAAATCCATTTTTATTACTAAAAAAGATACAACATCAAAACTCTTCCCACCTTCCCACTCTCCTGCCCCCCTAAAAGTTGCATAACAGTTGTCACCAAAGGAATGCTGGGAGAGCCACTCCAGTGCTCCAGGCCTGAAGATCTGGCCACAAGCAGCCCTTGGGTTGAGGGCTTTTGGTTTTCTGGCCTCGGAGCTGCTTATTTTTAAACTTATGTCTACTCTCCAGATGTCCTGCTCACCCTGCCCTCCTCTCTCCACAGAAACAGATGTGGCTCCCCTTGCCATGCTCATCTTCCCTTTCTCTCCTTGCTCTGTGGAAGTTCCTGCCAGGCAAGGAGCTGCTCAGTCACCTTGGCCTGCAGAGGCAGTCAGGAGACACTCAGCCCCAGCACTAGGGAAGAACCATAAAAGCCAGTTTGGAAACTGATTTGCCCTTTGTCGTGTTTTTCTTATATTAAAAAGCAAAATCAGGGCCTCCCTGGTGGTGCAGGCTGTTGAGCGCGGCGCTGTGAAGCTGCCCACAGCCTCTGCAGTGCTGGTTCAATCCCTGCCCGCCGGCGAGGGTCCCACATGGTGCAGCAGACCTGTTGCGCCCGCTGCTCCCCTCAGCAGTGTATTTTGTCAGTCTGCCTGTTCTGTTCCCCGCTCTGGCTCTGGTGAATCCTCTGACCCTTCCATGCCTCTGGCCTGTACCCCAGCTCTTGTAAAATAAATAAATAAATAAATCTTTTTTTTTTTTAAAAAAAAGCAAAAACAAACAAGTGTCAGAAGCTAAGAGTTAAAAGGTGCAAAGAAGAAAAATAGCTCTGGGGCCTTGCGGAGAGCATGAAGACACCAACATGGCTGCTAGAACCACTTGTGAACTTCCCCTGTGTGGGGTGGGTAGAAACACATGGTAGAAACACTTGGTATTTCTACAACTGGGTAGAAACACATGGTATAGTTGGTGACACCCCCTTAATATTTGGTCTGCTGAACACAGTTGTCTTTTTGGAGTGCGCAGACCAGGGCACAGCTGACTCTGAGAGGCGATGAGAGCTCCAGCGCCCTCTGGGTTGAACTAAAGCCGCTGCCCAGGCAGGGCGGGACGGAGGGTGGCATGTGCTGGGGCGGGACCAGGGTGGGATGTGCCAGCTGTTCTCCAACTCCCCGCTCCTCACCCTCCTGGCTCCCTCCTGGCTGTGCCGGGGAGCACATCCCTATGTCCCTGGCATCGCTGCACCAAGGCTCCTTTGCCATTGACTTCCTGGCACTGTTGTTTAACACATGAGGGGCCCTGCAGAGACAGGGTGAGAGGGTGGTCTCTTCGGAGGCTGCACCCTACAGCTCCTGGCCCCCCAATTGCTCCCTGCAAGCTGTAATTGGTGGGGTGATGCAAGTCCTCCCTTCGCTCCCACAGTCCTGGAGGTGGTGACAGCTGCAGCATTTGCCTTTCTGGGTTCATCACTCCCTGTTGCTTCCTTTCACCCCACCCACGTTCCTGTGAATAGTGTGCTGTCTGTTTCCCCAGGGGGCCCTGGGCTAATACTTCATTAAACCTTTTTAATTAGGTTTACAGTAAGTCAGGGCTGCCTGTCTATCCAGATTCAGTACCAACACCAGGGCTCGCTGCTTGTGGGCTGAACTCGAGATGCGTGCCCTTGCAGGTCCTGACACAGCTCTGCACTTCCTCACCACCCTGGGGGGTGTTATCATTGTAGTGCTTTGTTTCCTCACCCGAGCTCACCATTTGCAGCGAAGTAGCAATTGCAACATTTCAGGCAGCCATGAGATGACTGCAGTGAAACTGGCACAGTTGCTTAACCTCCTCAAGCCTCAGTTTCTCTCATCCCTAAAATGAATATAATTGTATCATTGCCTTGTCTTTTAGGGTTTTAACAAGGGTTAATTACATTTACACGTGGAAGGTGCAGAGCCTACAACATGGCACATAGTAAGTCCCAATAACTGGTAGTGACTGTCATTTTCATTGGGAAAGGATTTGCCTTGGAATGAAATGACAAGGTTTGAATTCCTGTTCTGCGGCCTTGGAACTGTCACGTTCATAGCACGGGGTTCATAATGCACTTGAACAACATGGGCTTGCGTTGCACGAGTCCACTTGTGCACGGGTCATTTTCTACCCAATGGTTCCGATTCTACAGATGGAACCAACCTCGGATGTCAGTGGGCTGAATCTGAGAATGCAGATTCAGGGGGAGGGATGTGGAGGGAGTTCCTGAAGCAGGTCCCCTGAGGATACCGAGGGACAACTGCACCTGCCTCACTTGGTGATTGCTGGACCAAAATGTGATGATGTGCGGGAAAGGAACTTGCAAATGCTGCAGGTGTACAAGTGTAAGCTGTTGGAACCCCAAAGTGGGAGAGGATTCCTTTCTGAGATATATGAGTCTTTGCCCTGGTTCATGTGTGATAATGTCTCCAGAAATGGGAGTTTATTTCCCATTGAATACTTGGGTTTTTTTGTTTTGTTTTGTTTTTTTTAAAGATTTATTTATTTATGCTGGTGTACAGGCCAGAGATGCGGAGGTGAGAGGATTCACCAGAGACAGCGTGGGGAACAGAACAGGCAGACTGACTGAAATACACTGCTGAGGGGAGCAGCGGGCGAGACAGGAGAGGTCTGCTGTGCCATGTGGGTAGCTCCCTGACTGGAGATTGAATTCATGCTGCAATGGCTATGGAAGCTTCATAGGTTGCATCTTAACCCCTTGCACAACCAGGGAGGCCCTCCCATTGGATACTTGTAAGGAATTTGGTTTTACCCGGAGAAGAGAAGAGATGGTGGTGGTTATGGAAGAATTTGTGATGGATATGGGGGGTGTGGGAGATGTTCTTCAGGAGCCCCGGACCAGAAACCCTGGGTTAAGATGGAAGGTATGTTGCAAACCTGGGTGATGAAAAGGAGAGAGTGCCCAAAGCTGGACGTTCAACTATCAGGAGAGAGACTGCCTGGCTGGAATGCACAGTGAGCCGGAGGGACAACAGGACCCTGGTGGACCCCGAGAGCCTGTGGGAGTCTAAGAGAGCCCAGTGATACTTGTGTTAGCATCTCCTCTTAAGCGAGCCTCTACACCACTCAATACTTTGGATCTTGCGCAGTGTGTCCCTCCTCCCCAGTGTGGCCCTTTGTCCATGAGTGTTTCTGGCCAAAAGGTACAGAATAATGCTTGCTGCTCCTTTGCTTTTGCTTATTCCCCCAACTCTGGACTCCAACCATATGTAGGTAATCTGGCTCTTTCTCTTTGTTCTGCATGATTGCGTGATTTCTGGAAAGTTCTGTGGACTCAGCATTGGTGGAGCCCGCGTGGCTCTCTGGTGACCTCGCTGACTTCCTGTAGCAAGTCTGGAGGCCCCGCACCCACAGTACTTGCAGCCAGGCCTCGCTGGCCTGACACAAATGCTACCCCTGGCAATGAACCAAAGGCTATTATGAGGTTCTCCCAGCTTCTGCCACAAGGGCCATAGAGCCAGCCCTGTGTGACCCATATGCATATTCCCCCCATCTCCAGGCCTGCCTCCCTCTCCTGCTGCTGTCTTCTCGGTTGACACTCTTCTCTGCACTGTCCTGGAGACTCGCGACCCTCCTGGGGCATTTTTGGATGCAGACAGACTGACCGTTTGGAATTTGTTGCTGCCAGGCCTGGAAAACCAAGAGAGGGCAGCCCAGACAAGCTGACGTGGACCACGTGTCTCAGGGGAAGCCGAGCTCTAACCTTGCCCAGCCCGCGCCGCTTGACAGAAAAGAGAGATCTGGAACCATGGATGAAATGTCCAATCAGGGCACCTGGGCCACAGGATTCTTATTCCTGCCAATCAAGTCCCCTAAAAATCCAGTTGCACTTACACTTACAAGCAATTATGCTTCATCCCATCTTTCCAGCCTGGGCCCCGCTAAAAAAGTATTCCAGGGTCAGAGCAGATAGAGCTTTCTTCCTCCCTGTCCACGCCATGGGTTCTCTCGTCCAGGTCTACCTGGGCTGAAAAGTTTAAATGATTTTTTTATTTGCAAACTTCAATTAGGGTATGAGGTTTCTGCAAATGCCTATTCTTATTTTTTATTAATATTTTATTTTATATAATTCTTACATCAGTTTTCATTTTTGCACAATGTATGCATTTTCATCTTGGTTATAGTCCCCGTACAATTCCCAGCCCCCTTGTTCTGACCCTAGTCCTTCCTCTCCCCTCCCCCCCCAAATGCCTATTCTTAAATTGTTCAGCCTTCAAGAGTGCCTCACTAGGATGTGAAAAGGCTCTGTTATTCTTAAGGGAAAAAGACGTTAAGTAACAACTTAGATTCTGGTTGTCTTTTTCTTGCTAGTAACACTCTTTAGCATTTACTCTAGCTAGAACATAAATGCAGCTGTAGTGTATACACATACACACACACACACACACACACACACATATACTTGCATTTAGATGTCAATTTTTAAAAAATCCTAAAGTTCTACTAGGCAGAGTGGAGAAGTGTAGCCGTGTACCAACAGTATTAATGCATTTTGAATCTTGTGATGGGGATGTATGCTAATGTGGTGCATCATCTAGATCTTTGGAAGGCAAATCTCAAAAGCCTGTCCCAGTTATTATGGTTTCAGCTGCAGAAAACCCTGAATGACATGCTCTGCCGGAGACAGGGAATGTTTTTTGACAGTCTTCTTCCCCCTGTATGCTGTGATGATCATTTTAATGAACTCTATGTCCTTGAGTCATATCTTAATGAGAACTTGCTGGCTGGTAGGAAAAGGAAGCTACAAATTAGAGCTGGACAAAAGTACTTATAGAATTTCATTATTAAAACATTCAACTTCCAAGTATAAAGAGGGTGTGTGTGAATTCTGTGAGTATTGGGTTGGAGCATGATAGTCTCATGGATAGTTCTATAATGTTTTCTCATAGAAAATTTCAGATGATAGTGTAATGCAACTCCATTTATCCACTACCAGTTTTAATAATTATCAACATTTTGCTAATCATGGTTAATTGAAACTCCCTGGTTTCTTTCTTTCTTTCTTTCTTTTTATGATTTATTTATATAAGCACTGGGTACAGGCAGAAGCATGGGAGGGTGAGAGAATTCCCCAGAGCCAGAGCATGGAACAGAACAGGCAGACTGACGAAGTACACTGCTGAGGGGAGCAGCGGGCACAGCAAGAGAGGTCTGCATGCCATGTGGGATCCTCACTGGTGGCCAGGGATCAAACCAGTGCTGCAGAGGCTGTGGGCAGCTTCACAGCCCAGCGCTCAACTGCTGCGCCACCAAAGGAGGCCCTCCCTGGCTTCTTTTATCTTTTTAAAAGTATTTTAAAGTAAATGGCGTGAGTTTATCTTTTTTAATTACTGAATAGTATTCCATTATGTATATGTACCACATCTTTTTGATGCATTCATCTGTTTTGGGGTATGTAGGTTGTTTCCATACCTTGGCTATTGTAAATGGTGATTTAATAAACATAGAAGTACAGGTTTTCTTTCGAATTAGTGTTTTTGTGTCTCCTTTGGTAGACTCCTGGTAGTGGAATTGCTGTATCATGAGGTAGATCCACTTTAAATTCCAGATGATGTAAATGCTTGCGTGATGGTTAATTTTATGTGTGAAGTGGGCCATTGTATTAGCCTGCTTAGGCTGACATAACAAAATACCACAAACTGGCTAAAGCAATAGAAGTTTATTTTTCATAGTTCTAGAGGCTGAGAAGTACAAGATCAAGGTACCATCAAGGTAAGTTTCATGTTGAGGCCTCTTCACTTGTAAGTGACCATCCTCACCCTGTAAACTCCTGTGAGCTCTTTTTCGTGAGCACCATAAAAGGCTGCCTATCCTATCGGATTTGAGCCCCACGTTTATGACCTCATTTAACCTGGACATCCTAAGGAAGGCCACAACTCCCAATTCAATCAAACCGGGGGTTGAGTTGAGGGGGTGGATGGATACAGTTCAGTCCACAGCAGCCATGATACCCAGATAGTTGGTCAAATATTATTCTAGATGTTTCCGTGAAGGTGTTTTTTGGATAAGAATAACATATCTATTGACTTTTGGGAAAGGAGATTGCCTTCCAGTCAGTTGAATGGGCCTTATTCAGTCAGTTGAAGGCCTTAATGGAAGAAAGACTGAGAACCTACCAGAGAATTCTACCAGGAAATTTGGACCCAAAGTGCAATTCTCTATAGCTGCCAGCCTGCCCTGCACAGCTGGACTTACCAGCCTCCAGTTCTTAAAATAACATAAAAATAACATAATCTTTATCGAGATAGAGACCTATAGACACATTTATACATAGATGGAGAGATAGATACATGATAGATAGATAGAGTGATGCTGCTTTCTCTCTGTAGATATATAAACATGCATCGATAGACAGATACTCGGCTCTGATTATCTGGCCAACTCTGACTCATATAGCTTGTAAGTGCTTTAATATCTGTCTCTCACTATAAGGACCTCAAAAAAATTCAATCACAACCCAAAAAATTAATAAAAATTTGTAGTATCTTCTAACACAGAGTTTATGGTCAATTTGCTTTAATAGCTCACACAAGTTTTTTATTGCTTGGTTGTTCAAATCAGGATTTAAATAAGATCTACACATTGTATATGGTTGACATGTTTCTCGAGTATTTCTCCTCTTTCTTTCTTGCATTAAAATTATTTTTTATTTTTAGGAAAAATTTCAAACATACACATATAATGAGACCAGTACAGTAAAGGCCCCCAGGCCTTCACCCTGCTTCAATACTATTGATGTATAGTTTTGTTAGGGGGAAAAGGCAGTCCCAAAGCAAATTCCATATAGGCTTTGTGGACTCCACCCCCACCCCAGGTCAAAGCCAAAGACACTGGGAACTCCACATCCCATCACCACCCAAGGGAAGGTGGCTGGGACCTGAGGGTGGGGTTCAGCAGCCAGGTGGATACAAAAGGCAGACACGTGGGCTTTGGGGGCTCTCTCTCCATTTTGGCTCTCCGCCAGCTCACAGCGTCCGGCCAGCTCTGGGAGTGACTTTGGATTTCCAGGTCGTCGGATCGGGTAGGACGCATTAAAGACTTTATTTCCCTATTTTCTCCCTGAGTTGTATATTTTCCTTATTTCTTTTTCTCTTGTAAATAAACCTTTTATTAACCCTTTTGCGTGTCTGTAGTAGAGTATTCATAAGTCCCTTTAAAGCGCGCGGGTGAGGACCCACAGCCAGGAACCCGGTTAATATCGGGGCTGCTCTATAACAGTTTTATCTATCCCTCTCCTCACTTCCATCCCCACTCATATATTATAAAACAAGTCCCAGACTTAATGATTTCTAAGGCAAATATTTCTGTATATGTCTCTAAAAAATAAATATTTTTAAAAACTGTAGCTGGACCTCTCTGGTGGTGTAAGGGGTTAAGCACAGTACTGTGAAGCTATCTGCAGCCTCTGCAGCACGAGTTTGATCACTGGCCAGGCAGGGAGATACCCACATGGCACAGCAGACCTCTCCTGTCTCGCCCACTGCGCCCCTCAGTGTATTTCAGTCAGTCTGCCCATTCTGTTCCCCATTCTGTCTTTGGTGAATCCTCTCACCCCCCACACTTCTGGCCTGTACCCCAGTTCTTGTATGCATAAAAAAATAAATCTTAAAAAAAAACAACTATAACTATTACATCTTTGTCACATCTACCAATATTAACAATATTTCTGTAACATCATCAAGTATCCAAAAGGTCATGTAAAAATTCCCCTGATTATTTCTTAAATTTAAGCTGCTTTGTTGTAATCGGCGTTCAAACGAGGTCCATACATGGCATGGTGTTGATATGTCTATGAGGCGAATTGCATCCCCCCAATTTACATGTGGAAGCCGTTTCCTCAGTGTCACTGTGCTCAGGGATTGGGCTTTAGGAGGTAAGGAATGTTCATTGAGGTCATAAGGGTGTGTGTGAGGGTTCTTAATCCAATAGGACTGGTGGCCTTGGAAGAGGAAGAGGAAGATTCTCTCCACCCGCCATGCACGCACCCAGGAAAGGCCCAGTAAGCACGCAGCAAGAAGCCAGGAAGTGAATTCTTGCCAGAACCCAACAAGCTGGCACCTGATCTCAGATTTTCAGCCTCCAGGAATGTGAGAAAATCAATTGCTGTTGTTTAAGCCACATATTCTGTAGTATTTTGTTATGTGACTGAAAGGACTAAAACTAGATAGTTCCTTGGTTTCTGACATTCTCCCACTATCATTCCCCTTTTACTTCATTCATTTGTCAAAGAAACTGGGTCATTTGTCCCACAGAATTCTCACATTCCACATTTGACGGAATCTATTCTCCTGGTGTCACTTAATACGTTTCTCAAGCCATGTGTTATTTCAGCAAGAGTACACCCTGCTGTCTTCTGTGTACACCCTTCACTAAAATGGCCTGGTGGTTCTCCATAGTGTGGCCTGATGTGTCCATAATACAGATTCCCTGAGCCTTTCACCCGGCTGTGTGAGTAGTCATTGACGTCCGTGATCTGGATCCATCAATTCATAAGGACTTGAAAGTAATGGTTTTCTAATGCTGCCATTCCTTTTGCTTTTGTTGGTTGTGATCCTTCTATCAAGAAAGGATTTTCCATATCATCTACTCACCCTGAATTAAAATTTATACAAAAAAGGCAGGGGAAGTGCCTTTCTTTTCACAGCCTGTCAGGAGTTGGTGCCGTCTCCACCAAAGGAGATCATGACTATGTTTCTAATTATTATTACATGGGCTGTTGAGTCTTCATATATTTGATGTGTTCACTCTGTTATGAATATTCCCTTCTTTGCCCGGGGAGAGCCCTTCATGGCAGCTTCTATCTCCCGTTGCCATGACCTCAGCGGTCTTTGATTTTGAATAAAATGTTCCAGCCTCATGAGCAGGTCCTTCCCCAGACACTGAATCAGTGGTTTCTCCAAGGAGTCCTGCTTTCTGTTCGTGAGAAATGGCATTTAGAAACCACATCTGGCACTGGCGTTGCTCATTGTCACTGAATTGTCATTGCTTCTTGATCTGGTGAATAATATTGAGGAAATAGAACTGTCTTCAACGATGAATGAAACTGTAACAGGGTGGTCCCCAGGAAAGGGGGAGGTTCCCTGCCCCACCCAAGGGAGGGTGGAGCTGAGCAGGAAGAGGAGAAGCTGCAGAGGAGACTGAGGAAGGAAGCAGGATGGAGCCTAGAGACACGTGAAGAAACTGCGCTTGTCTTTTGGTCGTGGACTGGGTGACCCAGATGTGGGTGAGACCCGTGGGGAGGGGACAATGGCAGCTTTTATCTTGATGTTGATTTTGCTCTTTTCCTTCCGGGCTTGTCTGGTTGTTTCTGACCCTTTTCTGTGGGTCCCCACTGGAAGATGCTTTAGACTTGTGGCAGGCTTTGGGGCCTTTCTCTGGGCCAGTCCCATTTGGATGGAGTTTTACCCACGAGGGGATGGGTAACTTTGGGTTCTTGATTTAGAAATTAGACTCTTTGCCTTACCTGTATTGTTTCCTAATTAAAGTTCCTTCCCATTAAAGTCTCATATGTTTTGTGTTGTTGCGGCGGATGGCAGAACCCATTTAGAATAGGCAGGTTTGCGGGGTTTGGGCTGCCCCTCTCCCTGTCCTATAACAGATTTGGCGTCCAACGTGATTTAGGACAGAGCCATCCGTGGTTAGTCAGCCCCATGCGGAAATTGGGCTTCCCTATGGCACTGGCTACCATAAGCGCAAATTTGATTTTTGGTTTCTCTAGTGTGTTTGTTTCATATGTCAATTTGCTGTTGAAAAACTGGCTTGGGCTTTGTGAAGATTCTGTGCGTTTGTGTGTAATTTGTTTGTCGTGACTAGCTAAGACATTTTAATTTGTGGACATTTTTTTCTGTGCCAGTTTTACTCAAAAGATAAGGCAGTACATTGGACCATGTGGCCAGATCAAAGATGGCATCTGAGGCCACTTGGCATGCTCTTGTAAAATTCAGAGGTTCTTGTTGCTAGGACTTTGGAACTTTTTTTTTTCTTTTTGTAATCTCTGCTGTCTCATTAGCATTTCTAAAGGCAATAATGGTTCTTCTGTGGTATGTTGCTTTGTCTTTGGCTACTTCCTGCTCTCTGCCTGATGGATTTTGCAAGCCAATTGTGGAGCAGTGGTGTTTAAATTAGCAAATGTATGCCTGGGTGCTAAGGAAAGAGTAGCCTTAAGCAGTAACTGGTAATCGCTGGTATCCTTGATGGATTCTTGGAGATAACTTGAATTTTTGCAAAGTCTGGATCAGAAAAATTAACAAGATTTTGTCTGAGTCTGAAAGGATTTGCTGCTGTGAATTTTGTCTACACAATTTGTTTTGGGCATGTTTGCCATTTTGAATCCTGGATTTGTTCAATTGCTGGTGTAAGACAAGATTCTAAGTTTGTGCTTCCTACTGAGGAAGGTCTGTTATGGAAAGCACTCTTTAGGGTGCATCATGTAACTGTACCAGGTTTTCATACCTGTGTTGTTGTTGTCCCTCCCTAGTGTGGGGGAGGTGTAATCTGTGCTTAGATGTTTAATCTGCTCTTTCAGCTTCTTTCCCAGAGTGGCTAACAGAAGTAAGGAGATGACTCCTTTTATTTATTTATTTATTTTTTTTAAAGATTTATTTTTATTTATACAAGCACTGGGTACAGTCAGAAGCGTGGGAGGGCGAGAGAATTCACCAGAGCCAGAGCGGGGAGCAGAGCAGGCAGAAGGACCGAAGTACACTGCTGAGGGGAGCAGCGGGCGGCAGGAGAGGTCTGCGCGCCATGTGGGACCCTCCTTCGGTGGCCGGGGAGCAGCCGGGGATAGAACCGGCGCTGCAGAGGCTGCGGGCAGCTTCGCAACCCAGCGCTCAACCGCTGCGCCACCGGGGAGGCCCCAGGAGATGACTCCTTTTAATTGAAAGTTAATTACTGATATTTTGATTTTGCTTTTTCAGGTTCTATTCCAGGAAACCCAAGGAGTGCCTGCTTGGTGGCTAACAAGAGATGACTCCTTTTGCTTAAAAGTTAACTGTTACTTTTATTCTTTCAGTTGCTGTACAGAATACCCCAGGATTGACTTCTAACAAAAAGTCTTCAACACTGAAAACCCTAAGGTGATAAACAAGGTCATGTAACTCTTGTGGTTCATAAAACTTTTCCTTCCTATTTCCAAAGTCTTAGGTTTGTAGGATGACAACTGGAAATTTTTCTGCCAGCAACACTCCACATTTTTTTTGGACTTTGACATTTTTTTTTCTGAGCCTATGGAGTAAAACTGCAGTTACATAACATATTCTACGTGGCATAACTTAAAAAAAAAAAAACTGTTTTTGTCTATATGTTGTCTGTCTGTATGTCCTTGTGTCTAACCGTCTTGACCTCCAGTGATCGACAAATTGGTATACATGGTGCCCATATAAGTTGAAAAAAAAAAAAAAGAGTCTCCAGTTATGAGAAAAACAAAAAGTTATGGTTTGATTGTCAACATTGTGCTACTGAACTAAGCCGGTGCCTTCATAGAGATTTAATATTGTTGTTTCTGTTAATTTTCTGATATTTATGGCAAAGCTTCCCAGAAATCTAAATTCAAGTACAAATTTGGTAGCCTGTCATTTGACTGATGCAAGGAAATTTTGTGGAACCTCAGTAGAGCTCCTGAGACACTCCACGAAGTTTCTCCTTTTCCTCCTGGGAAGGCATTACATGAATTTGTTCTATTTGGCTTTTACCTAATGAAGTAAAACTGAAAGGGAAGCATTGTCACTTGGGAAAATGGTAAAACTTTGGTATGTACAAAATGTTAACAGTAGTGTTCTAAAATGTGTATGAAAAAACCTCTCAGTATCTGGTATGTATGTAAATTGTCAATGGTGATTGTCACCTTGTAATATTGTATAATTCAATTGTTTCACATCTACAGAAATTGTTTCTGGAAATATAGGGAGAAAAGGTCTCAACAGATTCCTATTGATGGAACTGTTGAGAGTAAAAAACTTTCCTACAAAGGACTAAATAGACCTGGAAATACACCTGACATTTACAAGTTTTCTTTGACATAATACTGGTAATTTTTTTATGCATTTTGTCCTGAATCCACAAAGTTTTGTTTTGTTTTGAGTAACCAAGATCTGCAGCAATTTTTTTCCAGCAAAGCTAACTTGTCACATTTTCTCTCCCCTTGATACCAACACGGCATACAAATAGTGGTAGTAATTTTTGCTACTTATTTCAGAGTCTGTTTTTGCATAACTTCCATAGGGATTTTGTCTGTTTTAACAAAAAATTGGACGTGAGTTTGATTGTGTGGCTTTGTGTGGAGTTCTTCCAGAAAGTTGAAAAAGAGCTGAACCAAGAAGAGGAGAACCTGTTTGCCTTGTTTGTAGGGTTCCAGAGACCTCCAAAGAAGGTGAGGAAGCTTGCCTCCATTGGCAGGACTGGACAACCCGGCCAACGAAAATGCCCTGGTACCCTCGAGAAGAGGAAAGCCCAGGTGGAGTCTGATGAGACCAACTTTATACCTGAAGCATACATCGACTGGATGCCACCGGTTCGCTCTGATCCTGTATGGAATATTTCAACAAAGCCAGCTAAAAAAATTGCTGTTAGTTATTTCTGCCCTGTGATTTTATGCAAAAATAGGAAAAATGGTTTAAAAGTAGATTTAATTTGCAAACTTTTGCTATGCTGTAAAAAAGTTTGGGATCAAGGTTGAGAGATTCGTTTTTGCATAAGTTGAACCATTTTAACATTTTTTCCCTGTGATTTTGATATATTTGCTATGTTGTTTTAACCAATGCTCCATATTTTTTTTCTTTTTGAAGTAATGAAACTCATACTGGACATTCATGGACAATGCTGCTGACTAATTGTTGCTTCTCTTACACACATTGTAACCCTGAAAAAAGACTGTCTCCTAAGATTGCACCATGAGATCTGTGCCACCATAGATATGGTGGAATAAAAATTAAAAGGGGGGATTGTAACAGGGTGGTCCCCAGGAAAGGGGGAGGTTCCCTGCCCCACCCAAGGGAGGGTGGAGCTGAGCAGGAAGAGGAGAAGCTGCAGAGGAGACTGAGGAAGGAAGCAGGATGGAGCCTAGAGACACGTGAAGAAACTGCGCTTGTCTTTTGGTCGTGGACTGGGTGACACAGATGTGGGTGAGACCCGTGGGGAGGTGACAATGGCAGCTTTTATCTTGATGTTGATTTTGCTCTTTTCCTTCCGGGCTTGTCTGGTTGTTTCTGACCCTTTTCTGTGGGTCCCCACTGGAAGATGCTTTAGACTTGTGGCAGGCTTTGGGGCCTTTCTCTGGGCCAGTCCCATTTGGATGGAGTTTTACCCACGAGGGGATGGGTAACTTTGGGTTCTTGATTTAGAAATTAGACTCTTTGCCTTACCTGTATTGTTTCCTAATTAAAGTTCCTTCCCATTAAAGTCTCATATGTTTTGTGTTGTTGCGGCGGATGGCAGAACCCATTTAGAATAGGCAGGTTTGCGGGGTTTGGGCTGCCCCTCTCCCTGTCCTATAACAAAACTATAAGTAATTTAAATTACTTGAAGACTTTTTGAGGGGTACTTGTTTAATCAAAAGAAAAAATTATAATTGAGGAAACTGAGTATTAGTAGAAAATACGTATTCGTAGAAAACAAAACCATTGACCTACATAGAAAAATGATGACATCTATATTAAAGTCAGTGTTTATATGGTGCTGAGGACTGTATTTCTTCTCACATTATTTTAATCTTTCTAATAATGATGGTTTATTCAGTATACATCAAAATATTTATTATAATGATCACAAATAACGTGACATAATATTCACTATTCCATTATATAACTATGTGATTATTTGATACTATTATTTGTTAGTAAAGGCTTGCTCAGGATAGGTATTTGGATGAATGACACTCATAAATCAGGTCAGAGTTCTTTAAGCTTTTTTCTTCTGATTTGGGGCTCAGATAACATGCGTACCCCTGGTAGAGAATTCCTGCTCAACAATTAACTTTCCAAGCAGCATTTGCCTTCCCCTGTGGACAGGGAAGGAGCGTATTGGCCAACACACGTGAATATTTCAACTTTCTAGGCAGATTTTTTTTTATGGCAAAATTAGACATCATTTTCAATTATACATCTGTTTTCATGACTGGTATATGTGAATCAGTCCCTGAATCTGACTGACTGGGTGAACTGGAATGACGGACGTACTGGATATGCTCAGATCAAACTCTGGACTGAGAAATCCACTAGGATTCTACCATCAAGAGGGAAGTCCCCCCTGGAAAGACAGTCTGCCTCTCTTTTCGAGGTGTGCCATGCCAGCAGGCACGGGCAGGTTCACTAGCAATCCAGGCCGATGTGTAAGAGAGTCCCAGAGCTGCCGCGGACCAGCACAGCAGTAGACGATGAGGCCACCTCAGGGTTGAGAGAAGCGTGCAGGGTGGTCAGGGCGTCGGTGAAAGAAATGACAGACACACTTCAAGAGTGAAAATCTGAGTGTAATTTTCTTTGAGTTTGTGACCAATATATATGTTTTCCAAAAGCACAGGAATGAATATCAATGAAATTAGCTTGCTCTTGGGCTCAGTCTATCACCATCAGGGAGGTGATCTACATAACAATGACCATTATAGAAGAAAGAAGGAAGTTTAGAAAGACAAATAAGGGATTAAAGTTTGTAGTTCTAGAAAGAGGGGATAAGATTTTTAGCATTCTTGTAGTGGTTCTTGGTGGTCGTTATCTTTTGATAAGCTTCTGCCTTTTCAGGGAACTTCCGCTGAACTTCCTCTGCTTCGGGGTGTTATGCTGTTCTCCCCCTGCGTGCTGGTTGCCCAGCCGGACCTAGGGACCGTGGCGAAAGCCATTCCTAAAGATCACTGCGGGGGGAGGTGCAGCAGGTATGTAGGGTTTTGCTGTTCTCGCCCTGCGCGCTGGTTGCCCAGCCGGACCTAGGGAATGTTAACCCTAAAGGTCACTGCAGGGGGAGGTGCGGCACAGAGCCCTCAGTGGATTCTTCAGCCTTCGATGCTCTCTCAGGGAACCAGGCACACAGGCGCACCAGGCAGGGAGGCTGGCATGCAAGGAGGCAGGCACAGGCCAGGCAGGGCAGAGGCTGGGAGGCAGGCAGGCAACCGAGCTTCCCAGCTCCCCTGCCCAAAATTTACTCTTCCTCTGGGGTCTCTCTGGTGGTCTCTCACTCTGGCCTCTTCTGTAGTCATCTTCTCGTAGTCATCTTCCCAT
The DNA here is from genome assembly GCF_964194135.1 of Talpa europaea. NCBI lineage: Eukaryota > Metazoa > Chordata > Mammalia > Eulipotyphla > Talpidae > Talpa > Talpa europaea. Next base: position 153,760,516 of record NC_140068.1, read on the forward strand.
AGCTACCCTTGGATCCCTGGCTTCTAGGCTCAGGTGTGCACACTTGCACAAGCGCACATCCCCTGCTCCTGGTGTCCACGCTTCCCCAAGTGCCTTCTGCATCACCACAGCCAGGCGATAGCCACAGAGGCTGGTGGCTTAAAAAGCCTGATTAATTCCATTTACCCTACAAGGTGGTACTTTATTTTTCTTCTTTTGGGAATGGGGCATTTTCCCACCTAGATCATTGGATGAAGCATTAGATCTAATTTTCTTATTAACCTCTTTTTTTTTCCCCATAAACCTCAACTGAATGTTTCATGGCCTTGCATTCTTCATGCCCATTCCTCCATGGTTCTGCCTCAGAATCCTCCCCCTGCCCTTTCTTCAGCCTGGAACCGTCTGCAACCTCAACACACACACCGATATGATTATCTTCTATTCATTCTTCAGATGGCAGCTCAATTATCACCCTCTCAGGCAAACCTTCCCCAGCCCTCAGACTCAGTAACATCCTGCTATGTGCTCTCCTAGCACACCCCCTTCCCTTCCCTGCACCTGTCAGCTTGTAAGTAAACACGCATTTGTGTGATTATGGGATTAGGGCTGAGAGACAGGGCGCATCTCTGTTGTCCCTAACTTTGCATCTTCTTCCCTATCGTAGGACGCAGGATAACGATTTGTGCCATCCCTAACGAAATGAATTACTGACATCTCCCGGTGCGAGGACAGCCAATGCGCGCCCCTGGAAAACTGCTCCCCTGGGAACACACAATGGATAAACACTGTCTCATCCAGACACCCTCTTATTCTACCTGCAGCTTGGTTCCCCTCAAACCTGGGCTGAGGTCAGAATTTTGTTAGCACCCTCAGATTCCCTAGCAGGCTTATCCACAGGGCACAACCTTTCGTGCTGTGATAGTAGGGCAATATAGGTTAGCTCTGTGTTTTATGCGGGTGCCCATTCTTGTGCTGTCTTCTCCTGCTGTATTGGCCCCTGGTTTCCGAGGGGTGTTCTCCTTAGACTCCAGTATCTTCTGTGACAGAAGAAAGGTGCTCAGAAGGTGCTCAGCCCCACCTTGTCAGCCCCTGCTAGAGATCTGACCCACTCTCTTGTGACCTCAGTCTATCACTTCTTTGCTTTGCGATATTGAACATGGTCCAATCCAGCATAATATTTAACCAAATATCGACTCTCTGAGCCTTGGTTTCCTTGATTAAAATATATAGCTTGCAGCAGGCTCTTCTACTCCCATGTCAGGATACTTGAGAAACTAGTTCAATAATAAAGACAACAACAGGGCCTCCCTGGTGGTGCAGGCAGTTGAGCACCGCACTGTGAAGCTGTCCACAGCCTCTGCAGCAAGGGTTCGATCCCTGCCAGCCGGCGAGAATCCCACATGTCATGGCAGACCTCTCCTGTCTCGCCCGCTGCTCCCCTCAGCAGTGTATTTTGTCAGTCTGCCTGTTCTGTTCCCCACTCTGTCTCTGGTGAATCCTCTCACCCTCCCGCGCATCTGGCCTGTACCCCAGTTCTTGTATAAATATATAAATCTTAAAAAAAATAGCAATAATAATAAAGACAACAGCATTTCACTGGAAGTGAAAGAAAGAGAAGCCCGAAGGGGCCTAGATTTGGAAAAAGCCTGAGGGAGGTGATATTAGAGGTGAGATGTGAAGGACAAACAGGAGTAACTTTAAGAAGTATAAGGTGATGACAGCTTGATTCACAGGTATTTTTGGAGCAATCACTATGGTTCCAGAATTGGGTTACTAGTTTTGAGACTGTAAAAAGGTATATTACATTCCTGTCTTCACGCTACTGATAGCTGAGTTAGAGCTACCACATGTACACACAGACTAGTGGGTCTCAGCCGCAGGTGATTTTGCTCCCCAAAGGAGGAAAATCTGGAAGAAGAGGAAGAGACACCACTTTCTCTCCTCCATGTGAGGCCTCAGTGAAAGGTGGCTAACTGCAAGCCAGGAAGAGAGCTCTCCCAGGTAGAGAACCTCCAGTATAAGGACCTATCATAGATTAACTTTTGCAGTCTAAGCCACCTAACCTATGATCTTATATTTTAGCAGCCTGAGTTGACTAAGAGAACCAGCTTATGAAGTAGAAGTGATTTCTATGTCCCTTTTACAAATATGCAAGCAGAGAGCCTGTGTGTTCTCCCCATGGGCACACGGTGGCAAGCAGGGGAGTCAGGATTCCCACTTGGAACTGTGGTTCCACAGCCTGTGCGATGGGTGCTTCTCTATCACTATTCATTACTTTATGGCTTACTAAGGGGGATGCAGGAGTAGTATACATTAATTCACCCTTTCTCAAGATTGAACTGGTACTTGGCTGACGGCTCGGGGCCTACAGCCCAATGAGCCTCTAGAAGTTTGACGCAACATCTCGGCAGTGTGACTGTGTGATAAATTCAGGGCTGTGGCCACACAGAGTGAGGGGTTAACTGAGGAGGAGCTTTAGGTCAGAGCAGTAGGAGAAGGAAGACAGAGCTGCCACCTACTTGTGTTTTGACCTTCAGTAAACCACTAAATGTTTCAAGCCTTGGTTTCGCCATCTGAGAAAAGGGACAGCACTTTCTGGCAGTCTGTGGAGGTTAAATGAAACCATGTAAGTGGAAGGGACTTCTTAAAATGAATGCGTGGAAGCCCAGTGGCCTCAGTAGTTGGGAAAGCTTGGCGGCAGAGGTGTGCGTGCTGGGTTTGGAAAGGGTGCTGTGGCAGCAGCCCCAGGGTGGGGGTGGGGAGCAGAAGTTGCTGTTCAGGTTCAGTTGCTAAAGAGTAATCCCGCGTTGACTTCATCCTGATAAATGGACCAGGCCAGATGTGGCCCCTTCACCAGCTCACAGGTGCACAAGTCTGCTGCCTTGTATATCCAATTCTGCCTGGTCCACACTTGCCTTGTTTCTACAACAGGGTAAGCCACGAGGACTTTCTAAATGACTGACTGACAAGTGAGTTGTTGGCTATATAAAAATGAAAAATAAGTTGACATGTTCAGCATTCGACCAGCCCCAGGGGGCCTGGCAGCCTAGACCCTGGTTCTCTATACCAACCCCAGTCCTGCACCTGCTGCCCTCTTCTACAAGACGTTTTGAATCTTGTCCCTTTGAGGTGACCCAGGAAGTTTAGTTTATCCAGGTTCCCCCAGTGGGAATGGGTTGGGCTGGCTGCCCACAATGGAATTTTATACTTCAGGAGGGAGCCTGGGCTTTGGCGCACTGACTCAGGCACTGACTAAGCTGCCTGCCCTGGGGGAATAGCCAAGCATCTCAGAACTTTTTCTTATCTGTGAGCAGGGAATAGTGGCACTTATTTTGAATGTTTATTTTAAGGCTTGAAGATAATATATTACAGGACTGTACACAGTGCCTAATACACAGCTGCTGTCCATAAAACTGTAGTTATAACTTCGAAAGATTTAGGGAGACTCTGTGCTCCTGAGCAAGGAGCGCACTATTTAACGTTACCTTAAGCTACTGGGCTGGTAATAAAATCGCAATTAAGGTCAGCCCGCTTTCCTTCAACAACAGCCTTATTTTAAAATAATGAAGAATAACGAATAGAATAGAAAAGTGCACACATTTGTAAGTACACAGCTTGTTGAACTTACCCATGTCCCGACACCTAGACCAAGAACAGAACCTAAGCAGACCCACAGTCAGCCCCCTTCACTGGCTCTTAATTTGAATTTTTCCACTGTAAGTTAGTTTTGCCTGTTTTTGAACATTCTCTACATGGAGTTAGAGTATGTTCTCGCTTGTGTCCGGCTTCTTTCAGTCCACACCCTATCTGTGAGACTTGCTTACATGGTTTGTTGTGGTTGTATTTTGTTCAGTGTCATTGCTACATAGTGTTCCATTGTGTAAATATACTGCAGTTTGTTCCTTTTAACTGCATGCTCTTAACTGTGTTTAATGTGGGATATCTGTGTAATTTTCTTAACTGGCTACTTATATCCTTTATATACTTGTATACACAAAAAGGCAAGTTCTTATACCAAGACTTTGTAAATATTGGCAAGAAATAAGTGGAGGAATTTAGCTGGTGAGTCCATTTTCTCCCAGTCCTGCCAGGGAGTGAATTCCCAGCCTCTTGGGGCAGATGGACAGCTCCACACTGAATAATCAAGTCTCTAGTAGACAATGAGTGGGCATTTTAGTGTCCTCTGAGAAGCACCCCCCCACCCCTAGTATTTCCAATCATAATCCTAGAACAGGGAGAAGGAAATTTGTAACCTTAAAAACCTTAAAACAAAACCAAACCCAACAAAAAACACTGCCCACTTCATGGTGGAACTGTGGCTATATTGAAAATCTTTGCTTATTTGATTGAGTTCATAGGAGTGATATTGCTTTGATATTGGGAGTCCTAAGATGTCTTTGTGTTTTGTTTGTTTACTTTATTGAAAATCCCAGGATGATATCAGGTCTCTGGTCAGCCTAGCTGTGGATTATTTGAGTTGAGCAGCTGGAATTACTTTTCAGATATTTTGGCAACAAGGAAATCCCAAATGTATTTTGGCCCAGCACTTTTATACTTTTTTTAAATGTCTGTAGTTTAGAAAGAAATTTAATCCCTTAACCTTTAATTACTTTAAACTTAATTCTTTCAAATAATTTGTAAAACTGTGTTTTGTTCCAAGAAGCCTGTAAGACATTAAAATATCCTGCTCACTTTACTTTCCCTTGCCAGAAATAGAAAAAGAATGACTGCCAAGAATAAGTGAAGCTTCACAATCACTTTATAAAACTGTTTGGCATTATTTCTCAAAATCGAAAATTCGCGTAACCTATGACCCAGCACTTTCATTCCCGGATATACTCCCGGTAGAAATCCACACAGAGATAAGCACTAAAAGACATGTACCAGAACTTTCATACCAGCATGATTTCTAACTCCAAATTGTAAGAAAACCTAAATATCCACAGATATTAGGATGAATGAAGAAATTGTTCTATAGTCATTTGACAGAATATTACATAGCAGTCAAATGAGTGGCTATAGTTATATATAACGCCCTTGAATCTCCATAACATAATGTTAAATAAAGGACGTCTTACATAAAACAATGCATACTATGCCATCCATTTATATAATTTTTTAAAATTAGCAACTCTAATCTTTATTGTTGGTGATAAGAATTGTGGCTAACTTTGAGGTGTGGAGTGGGGATTATGATAAAAGGGGCTGGAAAGAGTCTTCTGGGGGTGCTGGCAATGGTCTACTCATTGACCTGGGAGGTGGTTATGCAGATGTGAGCACCTTATGATATTCACTGTCCAGTTTTGATTAGTGAACTTTTTAATAAGTAATATTTTTAAAGTAAAGAGTACATTGTAAACTTCCTTAAGTGTTAATATTTTAGGAGGCCACTATAAAGCAAAGAAAATATAATCCTTTCCCACAATCTCATCCCATGGCTTCATCTGATTAGAAGGCAACTTCCTTTATAAAGTACATAATTGTATATTTGAATCATTTGGAGTTCTCAGAATGAACATCAGTATAACAGTTTGTGTTAGACTGATTAAATATAGTTAATCAGTTGGTCTCCCGATGATAGAGTTGATAAATATTCTTACAGCATTCTTCACAAACTATAGTTTTCCAAGAATTTGCAAAAAAAAAACCGTCTCTTTTTAGTGAAAATGAAAAAGTCAAAAAGAATTAACCTTTAGACAGCTCACCTTTTTTTTTTTTAAAAGATGTATATATTTTTATGCAAGAGCTGGGGTACAGGCCAGAGGCACAGGAGAGTGAGAGGATTCACCAGAGACAGAGCAGAGAGCAGAACAGGCAGATGGACCAAAATGCACTGCTGAGGGGAGCAGCGGGTGAGACAGGAGAGGTCTGCTGCGCCATGTGGGTAGCTCCCTGGCCAGCTGGAAATTGATCCCGCACTGCCAAGGCTGCAGATAGCTTCACAGCACTGTGCCACCGGGGAGGCCCTAGACAGCTCAAATCTTTTTTAGTGCATCTTGATTTTCTGAATCTTGAGTTAGCTTTGACATGGGATTGGAACTCAAACATATGTATAAAAACGTTGAAGTCTTCGGGCCTCCGCTGGGGGCGCAGCGGTTGAGCGCTGGGCTGCGAAGCTGCCCGCAACCTCTGCAGTGCCAGTTCGATCCCCAGCCACCAGGCGAGGGTCCCACATGGCACGCAGACCTCTCCTGCTGCCCGCTGCTCCGCTCAGCAGTGTATTTCGTCAGTCTGCCTGTTCTGTTCCTCACTCCGGCTCTGGTGAATTCTCTCACCCTCCCACGCTTCTCACCGTACCCAGTGCTTATATAAATAAATAAATAAATCGTAAAAAAAAAATGTTGAAGTCTTCAAATGAGAAATGACAAAATGTTTTCTGTGTTTTTCAGTCTGCTTACTGATGAGTTACATGTTCCTGCTAAGAATAACTATTTATTGAGTTTTTGGAGGATTAAAGTAAACCACCCAAATTTTCCTTCCAATGCCTCTGGGTCTTTGGCATCTTATGAATGTTAATGAAGTTGGCATAGTGTCCAGTGTGGGCATATTTGGGTAGTTAGGTCTACACGCAGTGGATATTAATAGTAAGTGCTTCCATTATTCTGAGAAAAAAGGTGGTTACTGAGATTTGGAGTTAATTTTCAAGAATTGATCTATGTAATCACAAAACCTGTGCACAGGTATGATAAAGAATATTCAATGTTGAAAGGGTATTATAGAGAGGAATAGTAAAGGCAGCATTATACCTTCTAGATCAGGATCTGAACTGGTCTATAATTACACCAGAGACCACTTATTTGTGTGTACATTGAAAAAACCTACTGCATTATTTTCATTTTCTCTTCCCTTTCCCTCTATGGCTTAGGTATGTCTAGAGTGGTCCAGCACAGGTATTAGCTGTTCATGTAACGAGAGGGAACAAGACCATGGTTGCCCATAGGCCACAGCAACTAACAGTAGCGGCTCAGAGGTGAATGTCACCAGGTCCCCTTTGTCTTAGTAGAGAAGCTGATCTGAGAATCAGAAACCCTCATTAATGGGTTTCTCCATTCTTGTTACACTGCTGCCCATTTGCACATAGTAAAACTGACTAAGAAGCCACTTACCTATTCTTCCATCACCAGGGCTCACCTGAGCCTCCGTTTCCGAAGTGGCTTTCAAGTTACCTCTCAGATGTTATCAGTAAGAGCCCTGGACACTTACCTCCACTGAGAGTTATAAATCAATGCTGTGATTACTGTTTGGCTGCTTACCTGTCTACACTCTGGTGAGTGTACCCCGTCAGGGTTGGCTAGATCATGAGATGCTTCAGTTATCACTCTAAACTGTTCTGTGGACCCTTTTTATAACATAAATATGTGACCTCATTTACATTTCTGCAGTGTAGGCCAGAAGATACAGGCCACCTACTCTCACTCAGCCCAAGCAGAGTCATTTGTAAGTTAAAAATGACTTAAGATAAAAGTTATTTGTAGAAGGAAGAAATCCTGAGCACCTGAATGGCCAACTAATTAAAAATAAAACTGTGCTTCTGCCTCTGGAGACCCTTGAATACTATGACAACAATCTTTTCCCTTTAACCCTGGTGTTCATTGGTCGCGGTTCATACACCTTCCAGGAGCATGCCCAGGCATCCTTCCATAGATGCCACTGTTGACACCTGATTTCCACGAATGCAGGTTTCATTTCAAAAAGGTTTAACAGTTGTGGGTGACTCCAACAAATGATTTTAAATTATATGACTTCCAAGCAAATGGAAATTCCATTAGTCCAAGGTGAAATGGAGCGCTCTCTCTCTTTCTCTCTCTCTCTATATATATATAGATATAGATATAGATATAGATATACATAGATATAGATATATATAATATTGAGTGAGAAAAGCAGGCTATTAAACAGCATGGGTTTGTTTTGTAAAGCGGGGGTTTGGGGATATGTGAATATACAAACTTGCTCTTATGCATAGAGGTCTGGAAAGGTCTAGAAACATAAATCAAAATGCAACATCGTGAAATCATGAGTAATTTTTATTTTCTCCTTTACACGTTATTTTTTGAATTTTGTATAAAGGCAGTTTTGTCATTTTTGAGAAATTCCAAAAACAGAAAAATATAAAGAATAATATAACAAAAGCCATATATCTAGTCTTATAATGAGAACTGTTAAAACTGTATTCCATTTGCTTAGGTCTTTTTAATAAAACATTGACATTTTAGTTGCTAAACCCATCTTCCTCTCCCTATTTGAAGAACCAACCACTTTTACAAATTTATTGTACGTCTTCCTATTGGCGAGTTCTCCAGAGAAAAAGAACCAATAGGATAAAGGCACACACACTCATGAAGCAGAACTAATAGGGTGTGTATACATCTATACACACACATACATATATGTACACATACACATGTGTAAACGTATGCACATACATCTATGTATGCACAGACATCTACATCTGTAGCTACAGTGTGTGAGTGTGTGTGTGTGTGTGTGTTTGTGTGCATGAGAGAGAGAAAAGGAGAGATTTATTGTAAGAAAATGGCTCATGTGATTAAGAAGGTTGAGCGTTCACAAGATCTGCAGGGCATGCCAGCAGGCTGGAGACCCAGGAGAGCTGGTGGTGTAAGGGAAGCTGATGCAGTTCTTGTGCAAAGATCCTTAAGATCCAGGAAGAGCTGATGTCTCAGTTCAAGTTCAAAGGCAGAAAACAAAAAAGCCCAAGTCACAGTTTGAAGGCAGTCTGGCAAGAGACAATTGGCTCTCATTTGAAGAAAGGTTGACCTTTTTGTTCTATTCAGGCCCTCAACCGGTTACCAATTCAGATGTTAATCTCAGTCAAAAAACATGCACACAGCCACACCCAAGAAAATGTTTGTCCAGATATTTCGGCCCAATCCAGTTGACACATAAATTTGCCATCACAGTCTTCCCGTTCTGTTTTATTAACTCACATATTGTGGTTTGATTTATATGCAGTTTTAATACACAGTCCTGTTGTTATCTGGGGCAGAGGAAACCAGGACACCAAGGCTGACAAGAAGCAGGTTTATTGTGCCTGTAATTGGCTCAGCAGACCTACATCCAAAAGCTGAGCACCCCTGCAGGGAAGTTATGGGCGTAGATACTGTTCTGGGTGGGTTACCACTGTAACTGTTCATGGTCAGAAAAGACGTAAGTTACATTCCAGGAAATGTAGCAAGTTGCTTATCACAGGCTACTTGCTTCACTCTGAGTTCCTCCAAATTCTTTTAAACAACAACCAAATATATATTCATAAAATACAGAATTGTTTGGATGTAAACTTAATATACAAGTATATTTTATCAACATTGTGTTTCTGAGAGCAATCTATATTGATACCTGTAACTGCAGTTTAGTCCTTTACTCTGGTATAGCATTTAGTTTAAATATGCCATCTTTCAGTTCCCTATTCTACAAGGAACATTCAAGTGGTCTGCAATATTTCTCTACCACAATCAGTTCGATTATTCTCCTTGTGTGGGTCTCCTGTGCAGTTGTGCCCGAGATTCTCTCTGGAAACTCTAGGATTGTCAGACCATGGTGTACATAGCAATACATTTGCGGTTTAACTGCATGCTGCCAAATCGCTTCCACAATGGCTGCAACAATTTCTACTCCCACCAGCAATATCTGCGAGTGCCCTTTTCCTACTCCCTGGTCAGCCCTTGATGTTTTTTAATTTGTTAATTTTTGCCAATGTGATGATGAATGAAAAACTGAATCTCATTCTAGTTTAATTTGCATTGCTGTGGGTACTAGTGAGGTGGTCTGGTGATCATTTAGCTTGCCTCTTCCATGAATTATCTCCATCTATCTCTCTGTCTAATCTATCTATCTATCTATCTATCTATCTATCTATCTATCTATCTATCTATGCATTTTGGGCTACCTTTTACTGAATTATTTGATGATGTTCCCTATATGCTCTGGATACTATTGGTTGCAGGTATTTTCTGCCTATTTGTCATTTATCTTTTATCTTTAATAGTGTTTTTTTCCTTTATGGCATGTGTCTGTCTTATTTGAGAAATATTTTCTATGACCATAGATACTGTCTCACCTCACCTTCTGAAAACTTCGGAAGCTTTGTCTGTGAGGCATGAGTAGGGATATAATTTTATTAGTTTTGGGGGATGAGACATTATATCCATTATCTATTACTTCATAACAAATTACCTCAAAACATATAGCTTAGATCTATAGACAGTTATTAACCCACGGCTCCTGCGAATTGGGAACTGGGGGAAAACAGAGTTGGGTGATGCTGGTCTCCCCTGAGGCTGCTGTCTGATGTCCGTGGGAGGTGCCATCACCTGAAGGTGGTGCTTCCAAGATGGCTTCTCACATGGCTGTTGGGGGGAGGCCTCAGCTGTTCCCCATAGACACCTCTCCAGGCTGCCGAGGAGTCCTCTGGACACGGTAGTGAGCTTCCCTCAGAGCGAGTTATCTATTCAAGAGGAAGAAAATGTGAGCAAGTAGCAACACTTAGTGCCTTTTATGACACAGTTTCTAAAGTCACACACTGTCTCTTCCACTTTATTCTCTTCATCACAAGCGAACCCACTTCTATTCACTAAGTCTAAAGCTCATTCACTGGGAGGAAACTCTGAAAGGGAGAACTATCAAAGAATTCGTGGCCAGTTGAAATCCACCATAAGCATACGTAGTCATTTGTCCTAACCTTCCTTACTTTTAAAGGCCTGTCTCTTCCTTTCTGACCTCAGAACAGAGAACCCAGAAACACAGTCTGCTTATGTGGAAACCAGATCATTGACAAATTCTGATGTGTGACCACTCCGTGGTGGCACGCAGCCAAGGAACTACACCTCCCGTGGGGCCTAGGCTGGTTTGGTGACGCTGTAATCCTAGGATGAGCTGGACATCAGTTGCTAGCCTAAACCTTCTGCCTCTGAGCTTTCACTACGTGCTCTTGGGAGCCCTGAGCCACTGTGCAAGTAGACTGCCTGCCCTGCTGGAGTGACCCTCAGGGAGAGAACTTGCGACTCCCTAGAGAGAGAAAGAGAAGCCTAACCTTAAGGAAACTGAGTAAATCAGGCTACAGTTCCCCTCCTGCACACGAGAGAGCCCATACCTTGAAATGCTGCTTTCCACGCTTGGGAAACGTAGCAAACAGCAGCTGGGCCTTGCATCCGCAGTGAGGTGTAGGTCGTGTGGCTGTGGGCGCTCACAGAGGCCTGGGCAGGGACTTGCTGGTCTGCCTCTCTCAGTCTCTCTTGCTCTTCTGCCGGCCTGCGGTGCCCGGTGTCAGCATTAAAGGACTGCAGAACCCACCAAAGGCTCCCCGTTCTGTTTTCGCCTGTGAGAACTGACCGTAAACCTCGGCCTGGCATAGTTGCAGGACGCCTGCCATCCTAGAGAGCAGCTGGGTCGGTCCTCAGTGGAATGCAGGAACCTGCAAGGTTAGGTAAGTGAAATAGCACTTTCCTCAGCCTTGCTGTCCTTTACCTTATACTGAATTTAATAGATTCACGTGGGGGGAAGAATATTGAATCTTTTTGATCATTGTAGTGCAGCCACCCCATACCAGGGAGCTTCATTACCGGTTCTAGCAGCCGTGTTGGTGTCTTCATGCTCCCGCTGTTCGTCCTGCACTCCACAGCAGTCTGCCGCACTCTCCTGCAGCACCCTGCAGTCCTCTGCTCACCTCCGGCCACTCCACTGCACCACGCACGCCGCTCCACGCCACGCACGCCACGCCATGCACGCCACGCCATACCACTTGGCCAGTGCACATGCACAGTGGGAGGGTGGCAAGGCCTGAAACTGTCCCCCTACTTACCCCTCAATCCTATAGTCAGCCTTTCCTTTTCAACAACTTATATTTTCTCAGTGAAGTCCTGAATATCATTTGTTTAACTTCTCTGTAGACTCAGTGTATGTATTTTCATTTCCTGTTGTGAATAACGCTTTTTTCTACTACTTGTTCTAATTGGTTATTGATGGTATCTACATGGCTGTGATTCCTCTTACTCTAATAGTTTGTTTGAAGATTCTCTTGGATTTTCAGTGAAGACAGTTTACAAACAATCAGCATTTCATCTCTCGCTCCCTAATTCTTTTGCTGCCTCTTTTCTTTCTCTCTCTTTTTAGATTTATTTATGCATACAAGAGCTGGGGTACAGGCCAGAGGTGTGAGGGGGTGAGAGGATTCACCAGAGACAGAGTGGGGAGCAGAACAGGCAGACTGGCAGAAATACACTGCTGAGGGGAGCAGCGGGCGAGACAGGAGAGGTCTGCTGCACCATGTGGGTAGCTCTCTGCCCAGGGATCAAACTTGTGCTGCAGTGGCTGCAGACATCTTCGTAGGTTGCGTCTTAACCCCTTGCGCCACCAGGGAAGCCCTCTTGCTTCATATTTAATTGATATATTTCTGTGAAGTTGTCCATTTCATAAACATTTTCAAAATGATAGGCAAAAATTTGTCCATAGTAGTTTTTGTCCCTAATATTGATTATTTTGCTTATTCTCCTTTTTTGGGGTATCATTGGATTTTATTTATGAATGGATAAGACTCATTCAGTGAGGATTATTAATATTTTGCATGTGTTGAACAAATGTAGTGATGAGATGAAAGAATGCTTTATACCATCATGTAATAATACTTCACTTGATCAGAGTGATGCCCAAGCCTTTGCCATGGAATAAAAATGTATGATTCATTCACCTCTTTCTTTCTCCAACTTAATGTCATTTTGTTCTCTGTCTTGCTTATTAGGCTTTACATTTATTTTTATCATGTAAGTTCTTCTTTCAAATCTTTTTTGCTTTTTAATTTCCATCGAAGTAGCACTATTGTATAACATGGAGGTCTCAGCTGTACAGCATTATAAACCAACATCTATAAATACTGCTATGTTCATCCCTGAAAGTCTGCTTCTCATCCTTCACCTTAAAATTGACCCTGTTTTCCTGACTTACCCAACCTCTTCTGCTTTCCTTTCCGGTAACCACCATTTTCTTCTTAAAGCTTCAGAATTTTGCTTTGTTTCTCTAGTCTTTCCAGAGAGTTCTCTATTTCATTGGCTGTTTTATTAGCAGTATTTTAATTTTTTTTTAAGATTTATTTAATTAGGGCCTCCCTGGTGGCTCAGCGGTTGAGTGCTGGGTTGCGAAGCTTCCTGTGGCCTCTGCAGCGCCGGTTCGATCCCCGGCTGCTCCCCGGCCACCAGAGGAGGATCCCACATGGTGCGCAGACCTCTCCTGCTGCCCGCTGCTCCCCTCAGCAGTGTACTTCGTCAGTCTGCCTGCTCTGCTCCCCGCTCTGGCTCTGGTGAATTCTCTCATCCTCCCGTGCTTCTGACTGTGCCCAGTGCTTGTATAAACAAAACAAACAAACAAACAAATAAATAAATAAAACATGCCTCTATAAAAAAAAAAAAGATTTATTTAATTATGCACACAAGAGCCAGGGTACAGGCCAGAGATGCAGGGAGAGGGGGAGGTGAGAGGATTCACCAGAGACAGAGTCGGGAGCAGAACAGGCAGATTGACGGAAACACACTGCTGAGGGGAGCAGCGGGCAAGTCAGGAAAGGTCTGCTGTGCCATGTGGGTTGCTCCCTGGCCAGGCGGGAATCGAACTTGTGCTGCAGAGGCTTCGGATTGCTTCACAGTGCGGCGTTTAGCCCCTTGCGCCACCAGGGAGGCCCCAGCAGCCTTTTAATTTTATCAATAATTTTTGTATTCTTGGTTTCAGATTCCTTATTTGTGTTTTATATTAATTTCTTTTAGATTTTTCTTCCTAGATTCTTTATTAAAAACTTTGTCTTTCTAACCAGAAACACACTTTGGGGGGGCAGGGAAAGGAGGATTTGGGGTCAAAATCAGGGGGTTGCAATTGAATGGGGAATATAAAAATAAAAAAAAATTAAAAAATTAAAAAACAAAATCCCATTAAGATATAAAAAACTTTGTTTTTCTAAATCATTAAGTTGAATGCTTTATTAATTGTCAACTCTCTTTAGTTTTCTAAAAAAAATGCATTTAAGTTATAAATTTGTGTCAGAATACAATTTTAGTTGTATCTGATAGATTTTTATATGCATGCGTCCATTGCATACCATTTCTAAATATTTTTCATTTTCATCATAGTTCCTTTTTTAATCCAGAGATTACCTAGAATGATATTTTTTATTGCCAAATTTATGAGGTGGAAGGACATGTGTGTACTGTTGGCTTCTATTTTCAGTGCATTGTGGTGAAAGAACATAATCTATTGACATCACGCCTTTGGAATTTGCTGTGGTTTCCTTTATGACCTAACAAATGGTCAAGTGCATGGGTGGCCTTAGAAAGAATAAGTATTCTTTATTTGTTGGGTAAAGAGTCTTTCTCAATATCTATTCTTATTTCTAAATATCATGTATTGTTTTCATAATACATAGATAATATCATTGTTTGAGAAAGAGGAACGAAAAAGAGTCTATCTTCCAGGGACCTCATCAGAAATAGAAGAGAATTCCAGAAGCAGACCAGAGCAAGGTCCTCGGAAAACAAGGGAACCTGCACACGCTTCGCCCTGGATAAAACAACCTCTCTCTGACCCCCAGTCTGAGCATGGGCCAATGTGAAACTCTGCCTTGAAAATGCCAAAGCAGGTTAGGACCAGGGTGAATGGCAGCCAAGTCACTGCCACTGCCCTGCTAGTGAACAGGCCCGTGGCACAGGGTTAGTCTGTCCAGGCAGCACATTTATGATCTCATGGTTAATTGGGCCAACACCTGACAGGGTTCTTTAACTTGGGATAACCTCTGATTAGATCATATTGGATTACAGCAAATTAGGTTGAAGTGAGTTGAAGTGAAGCAGCCTCCATACTGCTTTTCATACTGGCATATTCCTTTAGCTTGACCTGAGGGTTAATATTCTACCTAAGGGTTGCCAGGGAAGGCCTCTGCCCTATAACCAGCCTTTCTTTTAGTTCCTTGTGAGAACTTGTGGGGCTGGTTCTTTCAGTTGGAGAATTTTCACAAGGAATTCATTGGGGCAGGAACTTTTCAAAATATAATTTGAGTTTTGATTGACATGTTAGTTTCAGGTCTATAACATAATGATCCAGTATTTGAATATATCGTGAAATAATCACTAAAATAAATCTAGCTAACATCTGTCACTGGTACAATTTCTTTTTCTTGTGATGGGAGTTTTAAGGTCTGGTCTCAAAGCAACTTTCAAATGTACAATACCATGTTATTAAACTGCCATCACCGTGCAGCACATTACATCCCCTTGACTTAGTTATTTTATAATACAAATTTTGTAACTTTTGACCACTTCACCCATTTTCACAAAGCTGTTCTCTATCACTGAGTTTGTCTTTGTGCTATTCTCTCTGAGTTATTTCACTTGGCATAATATCCTCAAGGTCAATGCATGTTGTTGCCAATAGCAAGTTTTCTTTCTTTTCTATGACTGAATAATATTCCATTTTATCAACATGTATCCCATATGTGTGTATATATATATTTTTTTTTCCTTCATCCATTTCTTTCTCCATCATTCAGTGGTGGCTACTTAGGTTGTTTCCTTATCTTGGCTACTATGAAGCATGCTGGATTATGTGGGAGCTCCTTTTAAAACTTTTTGGGGGCGCCTCCATACTGCTTTACATACTGGCAGAGCCAACTTACATTCCCACCAATAGTACACAAGGATTCCCTTTTCTCTGCATCTTCATCAATGCTTATATCCTATCTTTCGATGATAGCCATTTTGACAGGTGTGAGGTGATACCTCATTGTAGTTTTAATTTACATTTAGCTAATGATTAATGATACCGCACACCTTTTCATGTACAGAGCACCATTTCATATACTGATTGGCCATCTATATGTCTTCTTTGCAAAAATAATGTATTCATATTATCTGTACATTTTTTTTAATTAATAAATTTTATTTTTATATTCCTCATACAATTGTATCTGTACATTTTTAATTGAACTATTTGGTTTTAGTTTTACTTATTTCTTGCTGTTGAGTTGAATGGCTTCTTTACATATTTTCCACATTAACCCATATCAGATATATGATCTACAAATATATTCTTTTTTTTTTAAGATTTATTTATTTATTTACACAAGCACTGGGGACAGTCAGAAGCGTGGGAGGGTGAGAGGATCCACCAGAGCCAGAGCGGGGAGCAGAACAGGCAGACTGATGAAACATACTGCTGAGGGGAGCAGCGGGCAGCAGGAGAGGTCTGCGCACCATGTGGGAGACAGCAGCCGGGGATCGAACCGGTGCTGCAGAGGCTGTGGGCAGCTTTGCAGCCCAGCACTCAACCGCTGGGCCACTAGGGGAGGCCTTACAAATATATTCTTAAATTCTATAGATTACCTCTTCATTTTGTTGATGGCTTCCCTTGTGCAGCTTTTTTGTACTTTGATGCAGTCTCATTTATTTTTGCTTGTGTTGCCTTTGCTTTTGTTGAAGGCAAGAACTTCAAAAAAACTTATCTCACAGACTGGCTTCCTTAAGCATTGTGGCTATGCTCTTCAGTTGCTAGATGCTTGTTTGCTTTCTCTTTCTTTTATCTCTGTGACTGTGATTTTGCACATTGATGAATGCGCTCTCCACTGCTAGCTGGGGCACAAATGAGCTTCCCAACCCACCGGCTGGGGGGCCCACAGGCAGGTCACACTGTAAATGGTCCTTTTCATGGTTTACCCCAGAATACAATGTTTCCGTGTGCAGGGCAGCTCTGTGAGGTGGTGAAGCTGAACATAAATATGTTTCCATTTATAAGCCACATTCTCAAGTTTCATCTCATACCTGATTTTATTTTCCTGCCATTAGCTCCTAGCCCTCTGCAGAGTTTGGTTTAAAAATGTTATTCACATCTGGCTGTGCTTGAAAGGAAAAATAAAAGGCATATGGGCGCATGAGACAAGAGGAGTGGATAGGTGGGTAAGGATGGCTTATGGTAGTAGTAATAATGGCTGGTGAGAACTTCCAAAAAGAAAGAGGGTTCCAGGAGAATTGGGGCTACTGCTTCCATGTGGGCTGTCCCTCCATTGCATAAGTAGAGGACCTCCTTTAATTTAATTCAGACAAGGAACATTTCCTAATTCTTTGTCACACCCTGCTCCACATGGTTTGTGCGTGTCACTTGAACAGCATTATCATTTACTGCTGATTATGCATGTCACGCCCTATATTGCCAGGATCTGCATGAGTGTCTGTCTGATGCACAAGGCCATGAGCCCCTGTGGGACATGGAATCTTCTGGCTCTGTATTCCAGTGAGCAACTCAGAGACCTGGACAGAGCAGGCAGTAAATGAACATAAACAGAGCGGAGCGCCGCTGGTGAGCTGGTGTGCACACACCTCATATAAACAGGCCAAAATGCTCAGCTGCTGTCCTGAATTTTGAGTGCCACTGCCCTGACCTTCACTCCAGGTCTGACCACAATCTAGCACATAACGAGTTGATGCTTGATCGGTCAGGGGAACTCCAGGACCCGGCTCCAGGGGTAATGGTGTTTGTTTGGTGTCCATGCTCTGCTGGATGTCAAATACTTTTACTATCATCCCTGGTTGAATGAATGAATGAATGACCTTGATTCCTTCTACTCCCATTGTGCTGAACTGCATGACACATTCTCTCTGCCATCATTCTCTGCCTAAGAACAATGAGTAGCCTGTTGCCTCAATTAATACATAGGAGAGACTGACTTAAAATAAAGCACATGTTATTTTACCTTTAAACCAGAATTGAAGGAGTAGACTAATGCTCTTAATTTGAATTGCAAAGGCCATGCCTTTCTTTCTCTATTGCAAATGACAATTGAAAATAATATTTAATTTCTGCCAGACTTTACAGGGATTATTTATCTGCGTTAATCTGTGTATATAAGGAGTGTGTTACTGATTTGGGATGCTAAATAGTTTTCCTGTATGCTTATTGATCTGCCTGGAAAAAGCATCCAGTTTATTTTCAGTGTGTTTCCAGAGAAATTCTATCACTGTCCTGTGCCTTAACACACCGACTGAGGCAGTGGAAAACTACACAGAATAGCATTATCCCAGAGAAACTGTGAAGAAGCCAAGTGCCCTGAGGGCTTTCAACATCAAGAAGAAAAGTTCTGTATTGCCCACACAATCTTGTGACTGCCCAAGTCCCTTGCAGATTTACTTTAAACCCACCCTCCCAGAGCCACGAAGTGGGTGGTGGGGCTACTGTACAGAGTGTCTGTGTGTCTCTTGGCCAGTGAGTGCCACGATAAGAAACCGCTTGCGCTGAAACCTAGTTGAGTCGACTATTGTTTTTCATATTTCAAGGACTGGTAACTAGTTAAATCCACCTAGGCGAGTGCATATGCTCAGACTTGGAATCAGAGACTTAAGATTTCTGAACACATGACAAAAACAGTTTATTTAAATATTTAAATGTTTTTCCCTTCATTTTAAGTGTAAGGAAAAGGAAAATGCAGATATCTAGAAATAAGTGTTTTTCTTTTCATTTTAAAGGGTATTTCTTACTAGAAATAAATAGTTGTATGCACGATAGTATGGGTCTCCTTAACACCATTGACTTATACCTTTAAAATGGTTACAATAGTAAATTTCACATTATATATTTTAACACAATAAACAAAACAAACATATAAAGTTGGGACAATATTATATATGCTGTATATTTTTGGCCCTTTAAACATAACCGCATGTGATAAGCATTTTCCCATTCATACCATGATATTAGAAAGTTTTAATACCTATGTGGTTTATTCATTCATTCAACAGATTTACATATATCAGTGTTGTACCCTGTGCTGTTTTATTACACTAAGGAGATACAGCAATAAATGAGGCCAGCAAGACCCATGGGTCCAAGAAGTTTATATTCTAGCCAGCGGAGGGAGCAGGCAAAGGTTGGGAAGCAAACTTGAGAATATTGTATAAGTGTGGAGTTAAGACTGTGGTTGGAAAGAGCAGCTACCATTACATAGGGTGGGAAGACAGAGACATGTGGCTTGAGTCCAAAATGATGAGAATAAGGCCACAGGTGAGACAGAGTGAGAACAGCCTTCCTGACAGAAGGAACAGAATTCACCAACATCTTGAAGCAAGAGATACCCAGGGAAGACTGCAGAATCAAGAAGCGGGGCATGTGACTGACTGGAAGGGACTGAAGCCAAGCTTTAGAATGGGTGGCATCCAGGGACAAGGGAGGGGCAGGGCAGGGCAGAGAGCCTCCCAGTTCACGGAGAGGGCCCACACAAAGGCGGGAAGAAGGCAGCTCAGGGCTTTCCATGGGTGTGACATGGCTGGCTAACGCATTTTAGAAGTTCTCTCTGATTACACTTGGACGGGAGGCTGCCCCAGGGTGGGGGTCAGTCTGATGGGGAGCTATGGCAGGAATCCAGGGGAGAGTCTGGGCAACACTGTCCCTTGCCCTCTCTCCAGTGGCAGCGACAGGAGCACAGCACCCCTTTCCCTGACCTGCATACCAGCTCCCTGACTCCTCAGGGTGTCAGTTGACCTATATGGGGTTGGGGTGGAGGGCAGCAGCAGGAAGGAGAGAATCCTGTGCTGTGTTTCCCTGGACAGCTGGGCTCGGTGTCGTCAGGCCACGGGGGCGGTGGCGGCTAACATAAGCTCAAGGGCAGCCTGCCTCAGGGTTACATACTGTGATTTTGGTCACAGTGCTTGTCCTTCTGGTTGACTTCAAGTTAGTTATTTAACTTTTCTAGATGGCGGTTTCTTTATTTGTAATAATGGGGATTATTGTACTGACCTACCTGAAAGAGCTGTGAGCTGTAAATGCATACAAACTGCTTAGCTCAGTGCCCCACGTATAACATGTGCAGCACGAAGAACAAGCACTCATTACACAGCGCCTCCTGCTAGCAACAAACCCCCAAAGAGTTGAAAGTATATGCTGAATTGGAACTTGTAAAAACTCTGCTAATGAAAACAAGCCCAGGAATACATTTCAGCACTGTGCATATCAGAAGCATTCAGAAGAACTGCTTTAGGATCTCCTGTGGTCATAACTAGTCATGTTTTTTAACTTGGCAAAGTTCTATTTTTTTTAAAGATTTATTTTTATTTTTTTAAAGATTTATTTCTATTTTTTTAAAGATTTATGCATACACGAAGTGGGGTACAGGCCAGAGGTGTGTGGAGTGGGGTGGTGAGAGGATTCACCAGAGACAGAGTGGGCAACAGAACAGGTAGACTGACTGAAATACACTGCTGAGGGGAGCAGCAGGCGAGGCAGGAGAGGTCTGCTGCACCATGTGGGTTGCTCCCTGGCCGGCTGGGGATGGAACTCATGATGCAGAGGCTACGGATAGCTTCATAGTGCTGTGCTTATCCCCTTGCGCCACCAGGGAGGCCCCAAAGTTCTATTTCTACGAAGAGAAAAAGTATTTCATTCCACAAGATTTATAAGGATATTGGGTATTTATGGATACTTGGCTGAAAATAACCAAAGTCTGTTTCTACTTTGTGTCAAAAAGAACAATAAACAAATGTATCAAATAGCAAAATTTTCTTTTATTTTTCACTAAAACATCAAAATATTTTCAAAATTGTGGAAGCAGTTAAACCAAATTATTTGCAGTAGCTATGGAGGAATAGAGATTAAAGCAGTTTTCATCTTATTTCCTGAAACTTCTGTAATATGTCTGGGTGACTTAGAATGAAAAGTATTTTAAATTATCATTAAACTATATTAATGTAAGAAATTCTATTTATCATCATCCTAAGGATAGAATAAGAAGTGAATCCATTCTATTTTTATTTCCAAAAAGTCATTCAGAATGTTCTTTTTGGAGACACATGACAAATCTCTCAAATGACATTAAAATGGGCCTAAAATCTTCACCCCAATGCAATGTAGAATGGATTGAGAAGAAAGAAAAGTTTAGGCCCATGTCCTGGACCATTTTACAGTCAGAATGTCAGGTTGTCTTGGGATTCAGGATCCAAGTTTAAGAGGGTCTCACCTTGAGAAGGTGAAGAATAACCACCAGAGGATTCAATGCAAGCATGGTTCAAAGTTCTGTATTATCAGGGGCTGGAGCCCGTGCATCCTGAGGGGGATCGTCCTGTGTCCAGGACTGGTGAACAAGATCTGCCAAGCTGTCGGGGCCCAGACCTGGGGCCCAGACCTGAACATCCGGGTTCTTGCCTGAAGCAGGTACTGAATGTTAGCTGGAGTGAAGGTTTCAAGTTTCCTATTGTGACGACTGACCCCTTCCCCCTGCTTGCTCCTTGTGGCTTGTTTGCATTGGTGGTCTCTCCTTGTTCGAGATAACGAGAGACCTCCCCCTCTGAACCCTATATAACCTTGTACACGGTCCTGAATAAATGAGACTGGCGATGATCCTGGCTTTGTCTCCACGCCTTGCGTACCCCTGTCCCATACCAAGCCCCTGATTCCTCCCCCCGGGTACCGCGTTGATCTGCCCGGCAGGCCCGGACACCAAGCAAGCAAGACTCCCATATGTACCCAGCTTCTCCACTAGCCCCAACCTCGGAAGTCAAAGCAGCTCCTTACCTCCCACATTCAGTTCGCAGGGAGGCCCGGGAGATGGGCTCGCCTCATCACAGCACCAAGGGTCTCCTCTGCCCTCACATATCTGTGCCTGCATCTTCATTTCCGCAGCTGCCACCTCTGTTCAGCCCACCTTCCTTCCCCCTCTGCGAACTGCGGTGGTTAGCAGGACAGTGTCGGGAGAGGCGCCTTGCAACCCACAGGCCATACAGGAGTCTGAGCAATGGCTCCAAAATGCCTGCTTGGAGTCTCTCACTTATTCCCCATCATCCCCTGGCCTCTTCCACATTGAGTGAGCCTGTTTTAGCCTCCTTCTGTCTAGAATATTCCCTTGTCTTTCTTCGAGCTAACTACAGCTAACACAGAACCTGGGTCCACGCCTCTTCTCTGAGATCTCAGCGTATCTTCAAATGCTTCCCACTCTCATTTCACAGTTTTCCTCTGTTCCCAAGTCATCCCTGCAGTGCCCCACCACATTGCATTGTCAACTCATGTTCCCAAACAACAGGTCACCAGTGTAAGCTACCTGAGGGCCATACTTGGCCTTGCCTCTCCAGGGCCTAAGCCCTTCTTGCACACGGCAGTTGATACCTTTACAAATTTCAACTCATATAATCCACATAATAATAGTTACTTGACAACCGCATAGGCACTTGTCCAACATACATGAATGGAGTGTCTCGCAGTTCCCAGGTACAGCTGTAGGCGCTGGAGATGCATGTGAGCAAAATATAAACTTTTTTTTTTTTTAAAGATTTATTTATTTATTTGTGCAAGCACTGGGTACAGTCAGAAGCGCGAGAGGGTGAGAGGATTCACCAGAGCCAGGGCGGGGAGCAGAGCAGGCAGAAGGACCGAAGTACACTGCTGAGGGGAGCAGCGGGCGGCAGGAGAGGTCTGCGCGCCATGTGGGACCCTTGCCTGGGGTTGGGGATCGATCTGGCGCTGCAGAGACTGCAGACAACTTCACAGCCCAGTGCTCAACCGCTGCGCCACCGGGGAGGCCCAAGATATAAACTTTTGACCTCAGTGAGTGTATAATCTCTGGAGGCAAATGGATGGTAAACAGGGAAACACTTAATATGATGAGGCAGTGAGAGGGACTTGAAAGCACAATAGCATCAGACAAAGGGATGAGACATGAGAGAAGTGTCATGTAAGAGAGAATGGCCGGTCAGGAGGCCATTCTGTGGAGGGGGAATCTGAGCAGAGACCCGAATAAAGTGAGCAAGGGCCACGCTGTGGGGGTGGGGTAGAGTCAGAGCAAACAGTTCTCTTCAAAGGCCTTGAGACAGCACAGGCCCAGCCTCCAGTGCACAGGGAGGAGATGAGAGTACTGGCATGTGGGGAGGGAGGCAGGCAGAACCTTCCAGGCTAGCGGGAGGACTTTGGGCCTTAATAACCAATAGGTGAAGAGCCTGATGGGACATGAGCAGACCAATCTTTGCAAAGCTCACTCTCACTGCTGAGAGGAGAATATGGACTGTGGGAAGGAAAAGGGGAAGTCGGTGGACCAGTGAGAAGAGAGGAGCTGTGATGCAGATAATGATGTTGGTGACGGGGGTTCCCCAGGCAGAGAAACGGTGAGACTCTGGGTGCATCTGGAAGCAGAGCAGACAGAATTTGCTGCTGCTTGGCTACAGAGTTTGTGACAGAGAGGAGTGCTGGGTAGTCCTAGGGTTTTTGGTCAAACTGGTAGGCTGGTCCTGTCATGTGTTGAGATGGGGATGATTGGGGAAGAAACAGTTGGGGCAGGTGGAAATGAAGTGCTCTGTTTTATTTATTTATTTATTTATTTACTAAGATTTATTTATTTATACAAGCACTGGGTACAGTCAGAAGCACGGGAAGGTGAGAGGATTCACCAGAGCCAGAGCGGGGAGCAGAACAGGCAGACTGATGAAGTACACTGCTGAGGGGAGCAGCGGGCGCGGCAGGAGAGGTCTGCGCGCCATGTGGGACCCTCGCTGGTGGCCGGGGTTCGAACCGGCGCTGCACAGGCTGCGGGCAGCTTTGCAGCCCAGCGCTCAACCGCTGTACCACCAGGGGAGGCCCTGAAGTGTTCTGTTTTAGACCCTCACATTTGAGTTGCTGCCAGATTCAGTATTTTCGTCTACGAAGTGGAACTCACACATTTCTAGTGAGAATCAAATGAAATGATCTAGTGATCATTTTCTTTTTATATTATGAAGATGGAAAGTTTATTTTTATTCACACTGCAGCTAGGGGTAGAGTTTGCTGGCAAGTATCACATATTGTTTGTATTCACAAACAAAACTCCCTTTGATGGGCTAGATATTACTGTACATTTATCATCGTCTCTCACAAAATGATGTTGGTCATGTTCTCTCCATATTTATTTAACATTTACAGAGAACTTACTATGTGCCAGATATTATTCTAAGGACTTTACAAAGGTTAACTCATATAATTTCCAAACCCCTTTTGGGCCTCCCCTGGTGGCGCAGCGGTTGAGCACTCGGCTGCGAAGCTGCCCGCAGCCTCTGCAGCGCCGGTTCGATCCCCCGGCTGCAAGCAAGGGTCCCACATGGTGCACACACCTCTCCTGCCATGCCCGCTGCTCCCCTCAGCAGTGTGCTTTGGTCCTTCTGCCTGCTCTGCTCCCCGCTCTGGCTCTGGTGAATTCTCTCACCCTCCCTCCCTTCTGACTGTCCCCAGTGCTTATATAAATAAATAAATAAATAAATCTTTAAAAAAATAATTTCCAAACCCCTTTGTGGTATAGACCACGATTACCCCCACTTTTCAGATGAAATGGAGGCACAGAGAGATGAACTAATTTGCTTAAGTTTCCACAGACAGTAAATGACAAGGAGGCTCAGGAAGCAACATGACTGCCAATACCGAGCAAGCTCCTTGCCCTGCGCGTGCAGGGCCATCTCCCACACACCTCCGCGTTCCCGGGTCTGCTCCCACGCCCCACCTCCAAAAAACATGCCAGTATTTATGACAAGTGCCCTTTCCTCTAAGACCTTCCCGGTCACCTGTGGCCACCTGAGCACTCCGGGGCCCTGTGCCTTTCTTCCAAGGCTCCAGGTCGGCCTCCTCCCTGCCTGCATTGCCACACAAGCTTTTTGGTATGCTGGTGCCCCACGTCATTGCCAGTTGTTACAGGTTGATTTAAAAAACGGGGGCAAGTGTCACATTCTCCACCCCTGTGCTGAAACAGACCACGTGCCTCATGGAGCTGAGTGCTGAAGACAGAATTAAGACAGGAGCCGGGCCTCTCTAAAGACTTAAACTAAGAGGCCAGGTCTGGGGTCACCCTTAGGTCCCTCTCTTCCCTTGGCACCAGGTGAACCAAAAGCAACGCACGTTCATTTATTCATCCACCGAATGTTTTCTGAGCATTCCCTGCATGGCAGACAGCGTCATAAGCGCTGCCCATATGCCAGGAAACCAGGCGCCTGGGGCTCGGGAGGGCAGCTGGGGTTAGGGGTAGGCGCCAAAGCATGAAGCCACGAGTTGGGCTTGGCCCCGGGACCCCTCCCTCTAGAAACCTAGACGCGGAACCGCTGCTGCTTCTGGGATCCCCGTCTGGATGTGGCTGCCCACACGCGCGTCTAGGCGGACACGGGCTCGCTGGGAGGGCAGAGCTGGCTTCAACCAGACGGGGGGGGGGGGGCTGGTGAGGGGCTCCCCTGGTGGCGAAGGGGTCGGGCGCTGGGCTGCGAAGCCGCCCGCAGCCTCTGCAGCGCCGGTTCGATCCCCGGCTGCCGGCGAGGGTCCCGCATGGCGCGCAGACCTCTCCTGCCGCCCGCTGCTCCCCTCAGCAGTGTCCTTCGGTCCTTCTGCCTGCTCTGCTCCCCGCTCTGGCTCTGGTGAATTCTCTCACCCTCCCGCGCTTCTGACTGTACCCAGTGCTTGTATAAATAAATAAATAAATAAATCTTAAAATGAAAATAGAAGACTTGGACAAAGGCGGCTGGCCCGCGTGCGCGCCTGGGGAGGCGGCTGCCCAACTCTGCAGCCGGGTCCTGCTCTCCGGAGGCGGCCTCCCTCCGCGTGGCCCTGCGCAAGTGGCTCGGCCGCCCTGGCCCCGAGTGTCATGTTGCTTAACCGGGTCCCCAGACCTCGCGCCGGCGCTGGGCTCCACCAGCGCCCGCACCGCGCCCCGGCCAGGTCTGGGCCCGCCGCGCCGCCCGGGGCGGAGGCCGCGCTCAGCGCTGGCCACGCGGTGCCGGACACGCGCCCCCCAGGGCCGGGCGCCCGCGGCCTCCCTGCAGGGGCCCCCGCCGGCCCGCCAGGGCTTCACGGGCTCCCCCGGGGCGGGGCGCGGGCGGGCGGGGCCGGCGGGTTCCTGGGCCCGGGCGGCGGGCGGGGGCGGCGCGCGGCGGCAATGGCGGCGGCGCCGCGGCGGGGGCGGGGCAGGAACCGCGCGCTGACAGCCCGGCC